>NC_083369.1:39089821-40339821 GCF_030254825.1 Meriones unguiculatus
CAGACTCTGACCTCGGCTTACAAGCTTCTTAATGTGACCCAACTGGGCCATTTTAAAGCTTGCTGGCTGTGTGTACCACAAGGGACCAAGTCAGAGGTACTGCTGACAGCCTCTGCAGTGACTCTGTCAAGTAACCTCACTTCACCATTTACTAACTGTCCTGACTCTGATGTTGCCACAACCCCCTACCTTGCTCATATCACCCTCTTTGGCATGGCAAGCTGTTTCAAGACATCTGGGACACACTCTGTAGGAATGCTAAGTTCCTTAGACTATAATAAAACTCTAATCCTTGAAACCTCATCTCAGATGACAGAGTAAGGGAGTAATGCCTTACTGCTAATAATATCTCGATTCTTTGTGGCACTCAGTTCTACCATCGTCTGCCTGCTCATTGGTCAGGAGTTTGTGCTCTGGTACTCCTCTTCCCTGAGCTGGGGGTGATAAACGAAAGAGAGCCCCTACCAATCCTGGTTATGGACTCAAAAGCTGCCCAGCAGGAGAAGAGGGCAATTCAAATCCTACCCCTGCTGGTTGCTGCAGGAATCACGGCAGCTCTAGGGACCTGAACAGCAGGACTAGTCACCTCACTAACTTTGTATTATCAGCTTTCTTCCCAGTTCATCCAGAACCTCCAAAAAGTGGCTCAGACAATACTAACCCTCCAAGGACAGATTGACTCGCTGGCAGCAGTAGTACTTCAAAACCGACGTGGATTGGATCTCCTCACAGCTAAAGAAGGTGGCCTTTGCCTCTTCCTCCAGGAGGAATGCTGTTTTTATGTCAACTAGTTGGGTATAGTAAAGGACAAAATCCAACAACTCCAGACAAATTTACAAAAATGAAAGGAAGAGCTGGAGGCCTCTAGCTCTTGGGCCTTTCAGAACCCCATATGGAAATGTATTCTGCCCCTTGTCTCACCTCTCTTGCTAGTCTTTCTGTTTTTGCTTTTTGCACCTTGCTTAATTAACTTCCTCTCTACATTCTTCCAACAACAAATGCAAAAAATCTCTAACCAAACCATTATCAGTTACTCCTACAGGATTATCAACCTTTGCCCACGATGACTATGACCACGATGGTGGGGACCAGCTGTACCCCGAGAAGGATAACGCCCCTAATCAGCAGGAAATAGCTTGAAGAGCAAAAGTCGTCCCTGTGCCCTTTCCCCACCATCACCCCTTCCTGACTCCTCACCTTTTAACGAAACAAAAAGGGAGGAATGTTGGGATCAGTAAGCAGGCATCTCTTCAGCCAGCCCCAAGTGACCTGACAAACCGGTTATCAGGCATTTGTGAAGCCACCAAGAAGACAACCTGCTGAACCACCTGGAACCACCAGCACATGCCCTGGGTCACCGTATAAAGAGAACTCCTGGAGCCCCTTCTCTCTCTCTTTCTCTTCCACCTCGTCTCTCTGCAACCCCCTTTTCCTTCCCCTAATAAACCTCCCACGTGGAAACGGTCTCGTGGTGTGATTTGTGAACCTGTCATGTAACCTTCACAGATGCACATTTTTCTAACATCCACCCACATCTGTTAATTGTCTGATGCAGAGCATGGATTTTGCCTGCTGGTAACAGCCATCCACATGCCGCTCCAAGAAGAGTATAGTCTAGGACTCTGAGAATATAAATATGAGGCTGAGAAAGAGAAGAGAGCATTCAGTGTGGCATTCTGTGTGGCATTTGGTGTTGGAGTGTGGCATGGAGCACTTTGGAGAGACCAGAGACCAGAGATGGTGTGGTGATTTGGAGCAGAAACACTTCAGGAAGCAATGATATGGAAGAGACTGCTAGGTGTGTCTGTGGTTGATGGAGATTGGTATAGAGCCCTCAAAGAACCCCCTGACCATAAAGAGCTTGGAGAAGTAAATGGGTCTGTGCCCCTTCTCACCACTTACCTTTTCATTCTCCCATTCTCTCTCCTACTTAAGATTTGGGTAGTGGTGGAAAGGAGGTAGAGGCCTGTTGGGAGCCATTGTTCTGGCAGCTGCTTTGATATTTAAATCTCTGCGGAAAGACTGCTTTTACCAGGCCTTCACTGAAGTCAGGGAAGAATTTCCAAGTCCATCTCCTTTTGTTTGTGACAGCAGGTGGGATAGTTTGTCAAGATCACAGCTCTTGTTTCACCTGCTTGTAAATTTAACCCATTGTGCTGAGCTGTTTTTACTCTGGCTTAAAAGCACTCTGCAATAAAGTCAGGCTGCTGGCTGGTCGAGTCTAATCTCTACTAGAGACTCTCAGAAAGGTCCCATGTGTGGTGTGTTAGTTAGTTTATTTATTTTAATCCTCACTCCCGACTCCATTGGACTCTACTGGCAGGCTCCAGCAGAGGCCTAAACTCCCCAAATAGAGTTTTTCAAAAGGTTGCTACAGGTGACTTTCCACTACATCCATGATTCACATATATGTCTTCACCAATGGTATTCAACTGTTAATGTCTGAAAGGTAACTGAGAGCAATAGCAATAGCTCTTTTGCTTGTGGGACCCCACTAACCAAGCTGAAGGGATGCATCCCACACCTGGAACTTGATAGTTTATGATACCTAGTGTCTTAGGATTTCTATTGCTGTGACAAAACACCACGACCAAAAGGAGTTTGAGGGGGAAAGGGTTTATTTGTCTTATGCTTCCACGTTGCTATTCATTACTGAAATGTCAGGACAGGAACTCCTACAGGGCAGGATCCTGGAGGCAGAAGCTGATGCAGAGGCCACAGAGGGTGCTGCTTACTGACTTGTTCCTCATGGTTTCCTCAGACTGCTTTCTTATAGAAACCAGGGCCACCAGCCCAAGGATGGCATCACCCACCACAGGCTGGGCCCTCAAGCACTAATTAAGAAAACGTCTTACAGCCCTGCCTACAACCAGATATTGTTACACCCAGTTCGCAAGCCCCCAGAAGATCTACAGGAATCAACTCCGTTGCAAAATACACGTAGGTCTTTTTATTACAAGCTCGAGCCAGTTGGCTGCCCTTTACAAAGACATACAGGCAAGTGACCCCTGGCTCCGGGAGATCAAGGTTTTTAAAGGAACAAAAATGCCAGTGGGGTAGTACAAGCCTTGGTATTACAGGATTGGGTAAGAGGAACAAAACACAAGCAGGGTGGTCTCTAAGGAAACTGACCTTTAAAATGATTGGTCTATATTTAGGTTCCAAGACTGCTAACAGTCGGGCCTAGCTACCTGGGAGACATCTGACCTCTAGTTCTTAGGGGCCATGTGACTCCAGTCATACCCTGAGGTTTATCTGGGCGGGGACTGCTGCTGGCCCATTATCTGAAAAGAATGTGGTCTTGTGATTCTTCCCTAGCCTCTGAGCTAGCCCTCTGCTCTGAAAGGAATGTGGTCTTGTGATTCTGCACCAGCCCCAAGAATTAACTCTAACCTTTCAATATTATGGAGGCATTTTCTTAATTGAGGTTCCCTTCTCTCAGATGACGTTAGTTCATGTCAAGCTGACATGAAACTATCCAGCACACCTGGGGAAGGCATTAATCCCTCTGTAAAGGGTAATGTCATTAAAGTCCCTTAATATATGTATATATTTTAGGAAGCTTCTACAATAATAGGTTTCCAAATGACTGTTTCAAGGTCTTTAGTGTTACTATTCTTCCCTGTCCCTGCCTCCTTTACACTGTGCTTGTATTCCTGTGGTTGTTTGAATAAAAATGGTCCCCATAAGTTCATGTGTGTGTGTGTGTCTGTGTGTGTGTGTGTTTAAATTCTCAGTCATCGGAGAGTGGTACTACTTGAGAAGGATTAAGAGGTATCTTCTTGTTGGAGTAGGTGTGGACTTGGTGGAGGACATGTGTCACTGAGAGTAGACTATGAGATATCAAAATCAGAAACCAGGCAGAGTATGTCTTCCTGCTTGCTGTAGATACATAGAACTCTCAGGACCATCTCTACCTGGGTGTTGCCATGCTTCCTACCATGATGATACTTGACTAAACCTCTGAAACTATAAGCCAGTCCCAACTAACTACTTTCTCTTCGAAGAGGTGCTCTGGTAATGGTGTCTCTTCATAGTAATAGAACATTGAATGACCTTTCATTTCCACCACACCCAATGCTCTGCCCCATTATCCCCACTTTGCCCTTCATACCACTTGTGTAATATACCCCTATTTTGAAGTCTTTGCCTTCTAAGTTTTCCCCTGAAAAACTTCCTGATTTTACTGCTACTCCAATTTAAATACACATATCTAAAGATTCAAAGCTAGCATCTTCGCAACACCAAAAGTTCAGTGCTTAACTTTCTAGGTCTGTGTGTTCCCTTACTCAGAATTGTTTCCAGCTTCGATAATTTACGTGAAAATTTCATCATTTCCTGTTTCATCATATCTGAATGACATTTCATTGTGTAAAGTACCACATTGTCATTACTCACTCATCAGTTGATGAGCATCTAAGCTATTACCTAGCTACTGTAAATAAAAAAAAAAATAATTGCCAAAGTCTGCTGTCAGAGTCTCTCTCTGCTTTGGCAAGGTTCAAGTGCAGGATCTGGGACAGGATGCAGAATCCCCATTTGCTTTGTCTCTTGAGTCACCAAGCTGATGCCATAGGCAACTAGTCATGACTGAAAGAAGAGAGGTGACAGAGCCCAGGATCTCTTGTCTAGGACTACGGACTGGCTGCACTGCTACTAAGGAGAAAAACTTAAACTGACCACCTTTACCTTTTTCTCTGCATGGGGCTGCTGCAAAAAAGGCTTCTAGCCAAAACTTCAGTGGGTTGTAAAAGGAGGGTCTTTGATCTGAGATTAGGTCCTGTACAGGCCTCCACAGGCTAAAGTAAACTTTGGGCTGCTTATAAGGCTGATGGTTAGGTCCTGAATCAATAGACTTATTTGTGAATTGATAAAAAAAAAAGGGAAAAGGAGAAAAAGTAAGCAATGACCACTCATACACACACACTAAAGAGAAAAGGATAAAGTAAAATATTTTAACTTCAGCTTTAACAAGTTTCACAAGCTTACATATGATGAAGATGTTGATTTTAGCTGGCATCCCCCCTCTGCAGAAAGTGCAAGTTTAGGCTGCTGGTTCCATAGTATCAGCCCATATGTACACATAGACAAACAATCAGACAGATAGTCCTATACGTATTCATATACACATTCAGTGGATGATATAAAAGGAGCTCCTTACAGACAATTGGCATGCACTAATTAATATATTATGAAAACAGACAGATGGATATATTTACATGCAAACACATCTCTCTATACATATTTACAACTCAGGGATGAAGTGAATTCCAGCAGGCTTCAATCCAACCATCTTCAACCCTCAGAGGGCTTCCACCCAAATGGCTTTCACCAATGGTTATTGTGTGGTCATAGTTTTATACCTCTGATTCAAAAGCTCTTTATGTCAGAAAAAAAGATTTACCTCATAGTCAAAATCACGAAAACAGATGAATTCTAAAATGCAACAGGTTACATGTTTAAAGAATAAGCATTTCTTATTTATGTGTCTGTTACATAAGTTCATAGTGAGTTCTGAATGACAAAGGTTGACAAAGCCTAAAGGTTAACAGGGTCTAAAGTTACAAGAATATATGTCTTTTCAATTAGGACTGACCTGGCTACACATTTTTCAGCTATGTCTTAGTTTATAGGGAGCGCAAGACAATATTCTTATCTGTCTTTCATTCTAAGAAACAAAGTAAATTTAAAACGACAGTGTTTTATGCCATAAGCTGACAAGGTACAAGGAATTACAAAGGAGACATTCCTGGTCTCCCGGGATATCTGCAGGTACAAGAACCTTTGTGCTCCCAACAGGGTCAAACATCATCGCAGGAGCCGTGGGAAGTTCCCCCAGATAACGCAAAGAAGTAAACTGATCCCACTCGGCAAGTGGGCAAGGGGTACAACAGTACCTGTGCAGAAACACAGGTGATAGATGACACACCTCTACACAGCATGGCCCATTTTTGTTTGGAAAGTTGTGAAAGGTCAGAGAGAGGGTGAGATTACATGACTCATCCCAACAGATCTGAAACAATTTCATGTTTACTAATAAATCAAATGTTTCCAAGCAGAGATTTCCCATGGCATATATAAAGGAAATCATGGGACAAGACCTTTAACTGTACAGGAGACCTTGTATATCCCTGATGTACACATACTACATGCACAATAAATTTGAAAATCAACACATTCTTAGAAGGCCTCAGTTCATCCTGAAAAGGTGTCCACAAACACTAGTAGATATTTGTACCCATATCTTCCAGGCTTGACCTCTGTAAAATCAACCTCCCAGTTGGCTCTGGGTCTCTTACCTCTAAGGAGTGATCCAGGGTGTTGTGGTCTGTTTGTGGCATTGGTCAGCTGGCAGGTTTTAAAACAGCAAAAATATCGTCAATAGTCTTCCACATGTCTTTAAATTTTACCTTGGAATGTCTCACAGCACCTGCCATTCTCTTGGGTCCCATGTGAGTGACTTTATGGATTTTTCTGAGAATAATTCTAGCTAAGGAGTTGGGTAAGATTAACTTACCTTCCACTGAGTGCCACCAACCATTTAAATATTGACTCATGGTTGATTTTTGGCCCATTTTATTTCCTCTTCAGTGTACTGGGGTTCCTCTGGCAAATTTGGGTTAGGCAGCCCTGAAACACCATTGCTAAGATGGTGGTTTCTGATTCTTGCAGCACAATTTCCTTGGCCACCTTATCAGTCAGATTGTTACCTCTGGCTATTCTGGTGGTGCCTTTTTGGTGTCCAGGGCAATGAATAATAGCCAGCTCCTTGGGAAGCCATAGGGCTTCTAGGACTTGTAAAATTTCTTCTTTATTTTTAAATTTATTTTTAATAGCTTTCCCTTCAGCCGTCAAGAGCCCTCTTTCTTGTTATATCGCTCCATGCACATGGGCAATGGCAAATGCATACCTACTGTCCGTGTGAATATTGACCGCTAGTCCTTTGCCCAGAGTAAGGGCTTGGGTTAAGGTGATTAATTCAGCCTTTTGAGCAGAAGTCCCTGGGGGGAGGGATTGAACCCAAATTGCCTCATCCTCAGTGGTCACTGCCGCACCTGCTCTCCTCTGGCCCTCATGAATGAAGCTGCTCCAGTCTGTGAACCAAGTGTGCTCAGCATTTGCCGGCGGGGCAAATGTCAGGGAAGGTTTAGAAAAGAGGCGTCAGGAAAGAGAGGACAAGCCTGGATGGTTTGGATCTTGGTTCAACAATTCTCCATGGTTAACAACTTTGATATCCACTCTCTTAGGCCCTTTCACAGTCCTAATGTTATTATTTACTGTTGGGCCATGTTTGCTGAACTGGTTAATGGCCTACATCAAGCAGAGACTGCGGACTATCCAACTAATGGTGCTCTGCTCGAAGCACTAACACCTGACCACGACTGAGAACAACACCAACTTATAAATCCTCACTTCCTCCCAACTAATAACTCTGTTCCTAGTCTGTCTAGTCTCACAGGTTTATACTCGATGGAACCAATCTGCAACAACCTTGTAAGCTGACGATTTCAATAGGACTCATCCCAGACTGATACCTGGAGATGCAGACCACACATGACTGCCCCTTTGTTGTCAATAGCCCCACGGTCATAATCGAAGCAGATACAGAAAATGAGACCCTCGGTCCCTGATCCTACCTGGCAGCTAAGATGCTCCCTCAACACATAGCTAAATGACTCAGGCACATCTCGAAGATTTGTGAAATTACCCTCTTGCAAAAGGGGGGGGGTGAAAGGTTAGAGTTAATTCCTGGGGCTGAGGCAGAATCACACGACCACATTCCTTTCAGATAATGGGCCAGCAGCAGTCCCCACCCAGATAAACCTCAGGGTATGACTGGAGTCACATGGCGCCTAAGAACTAGAGGTCAGATGTCTCCCAGGTAGCTAGGCCTGACTGTTAGCAGTCTTGGCACCTAAAAATAGACCAATCATTTTAAAGGTCAGCTTCCCTAGAGACCACCCGCTTGTGTTTTGTTCCTCTTACCCAATCCTGTAATGCCAAGGCTTGTACTACCCCACTGGCATTTTTGTTTCTTTAAAAACCTTGATCTCCCAGAGCCGGGGGTCACTTACCCGTATGTCTTTTGTAAAGGGCAGCCACCCGGGCTCGAGCTTGTAATAAAAAGACCTTCGTGTGTTTTGCAATGGAGTCAATTCCTGTAGGTCTTTTGGGGGCTCATGAACTGGGTGTAACACTCCTACCCATGCAAGGGATGAAATGCAAATAAACCATGGCTATTGAAGCTGTGTTCAGGCTAAGGGTCAAGTCTGAAGATGAAGACACATGACATTAAGTAATGGACCAAATTTAATTGACAGACCTTGTAAATTTTGTCTGAAAATTACATTTTCACAAACTCACATCACATTACTCAAATCTTTCTTACTTGGGAGGATTAATGAATTCTACTGGTTTGCAAATTCTACTAGCTGCAAATGTCACCTCAAGTAGCTTCACCCAGCTGATCTCCTCTCCCCTTGCTTTGTTCTTCAAAGTATTATGAGAGTAACATATCCAGGAGAGACAGTCGAGCAGCAATACTGTCTTGCTGGCGCTGTCAAGGGCAAGGACACATTAAATGGGTATAAAACAAACAGTGCTCAGCCATCCTCATTTTCCCTGCGAAAGACTGGGTACTTACATTCACGATCAGAATTTTCATCTCCAAGGTGTCTATGAGAAGCCTCAGCTCTTCAGCCACGGAATTCCCCCAGAGTACTTCAGCACCTCAAGTTTCTAAAGTGAAAAGACAAGTACAGAAATCAGCCCTGCTCACCTTGGCTTACAAATGCCATCCGCAACATTTAAAAGGGAGGAAATGCAGTAAAAAGAATGGTTTTAATGACTCCAAAACAAGCATACACCCTGTAAAACATGAAAATCAAAAGACCAACCAAAGTGACAGGGACAATGCCACTCCTCAACCCGCAGCTTAATTTTCAGAACAGGAAGTATTATCTGTGGGTGTGGCTCAGGGGAAGGATGGTTGCCCAGCAGGTATAAGACTCTTGAACCCCTCGCCCCACACAGTAAAAAGAAAAGCAAAGGAAACCAAATGGCAAGAGCAAGCACGAGGCATGAGCCCATTTATTGCCACTCACCCACTTATTTGCAAGATGGAAGAGCTTGTCCTGTACTATGACCACAGTACACCATGAAATTAAAGTTCAACATTTCTTCAACTCCCTGAAAACCAGCATACTTTTTCTTTTGTAGAAAGAGCATATATTACATATAAGCATTTTTTTTTATTTGAACACTGTTTTAAAATGTTACTTTTATTTTATGTGCACGAATGTTTAGTCTCCCTGTAAGTTTGTGTGGAATGTCAGCACTGGGAGTTACAGACAATTGTGAGCTGCCATGTGGTTGCTGGGAATTGAACCTGGGTCCTCTGGATGAGCAGACAGTACTCTGAGCCATCTTTCCAGTCCCTTAAATGGTTTCATTAAACACAGTAGAGAGATTATAAAACTTTGCAGGTCCTCTTCCACAGTCTGGTGATGCAGTGACCATAGAAACAGGAACAACACAGAGATTTTAACATTGGTAGGGGCAAGCAAGTTTCTGGAACAGTAAGTTGTCAAAAGAATGTTATTTCAGAAGGAACAATCAATGGAAGTGGGTATGTGTATGTCTGTGTGTGTAAGAGAGAGAGAGTGAGTGATAGGGGTCAGTGTTGAAGGTGACAATCATAAGAAAGCAAGGGATGAGTTCTTTCAACTCAGTTGTTTTGGTCACATTAATTACTCTGGATGAACAAAATTATAACAGTAATTTGAATAAGCCTACTCACATCAAGCCTGAACAAAACAAGAGAACACCGTATTTAATTCTTTGGTAAATAGCTATGTACCAGCAGATAGTATAGGTCAGCATGCCTAGGAAGAATTAACAAAGACAGTCCTATTACAGAGGGTAATTCTCAATTCACAATTTCATAATCAGCCTTCTGTTTACCTTTTCACTGTATGCTACATCTGGGAGCTGTCTCACTATTGTAATTGGCCATATGAAGCCATGTTTCAGCCATGCAATGATGCAAACTGAAAATGGACCGAGCAAGTAAAGAAAGTGCAGGTGCTATATATTTTTGTCACTACTCTGCTTAGGAATGGATTGCAGGGTATGGGAAGACAGCTTCAATGGACAAGGAGCTTGCTCCACAAGCATAAAAAGCCAACTTCAGCTCTCCAGCACACATGTTAAAATCCACGCATGGTGACACATCAACCTGGGGCAGGACAGGCAGAGCCTTAGGATCTGGAGAACAGCCAACCTAGCCATAGTGGCAAGTTCCAGGTCCACTAGCCATCTTGTTCCAAAAAGGTAGGATGGAGCCAGGCATGACTTTCAATCTCAGCACTTGGGAGGTGGAGGCAGGCAGGTGATCCCTGTGAGGGTGAGTCCAGCCTGGTCGACATAGTGAGCTCCAGGACAGCCAGGGCTACATAGTGAGAAAAAGGCAAGAAAGACAAAGGGAAAAAAAGAGATATGGTAAACAGTGACTGAAGGTACCCACAGTTGACTTCTGGCCTCCACACATACATGCACAGACAGGTACACATATGTATGCATGTGTGCAGATACTTACCCAAAGGAAAATGCATTGTGAGACAAGATGGGACTCTCTGAAAAGCATTAATGCCCTGTACAACATGAACAACTCTGGATGAAATTACCAAGGCACCAATCCCTGCTTTGAGTGAGTCTCCCAACCATGAGTGAATCCTAAAATTAAACACTCATTTTCTACTTAGGTTTACATGGAACATGGAGCATGGGGATAATGCTGGAAGGTGTTTCCAGGTAACTTTCCAAAGGTGTTAACCAAACCACAGAAAGAATGCCAGAATATCAGTGTTCCCCAGTACAGGTTGCTTGGTCAGGACGTACAACACACCTCCAAGTACTTTTCACACAGTGATTTAAATTCTTCCATTCTCTCCTTCTGAAGAACCAGAGACTGAAGAACAAACGTCCGTTGCTCCATAAATATACTCTACAGACAAAGACAGTAAAAGACATAAGAACAATTCAGGGGAAACCACAGAGCTTACAGAAACACAATTCTGTATTATATTTGTGCAAAACCGATGGGATGAAATAACTGTAATATTTTTTCCAATTAACACAGTGACCGCATTCATATGAGTTACCTGATGATACAAAATAACAAAACCTATTTAACAGTGTTCCCACTTAACAGTATTCAAAACATTCCTGTTCCTGAACACTTGAAAACCTTCCCAGTAGAAGCCTCCAACTCTGGTGAACTCTCTGCATTCAAAGAAGTTGCCTTGAGTTGTCCCCATGATTTGTCATTGCCCCACAGAGGAGCCCACTCCATTTTCTCCTTTCCATTAAGACTGGAGCCAACAACAGTTCCATGCTTAACAGGGATGGATTCTATAAGACCTACTTCAGATGCTCTCCTGGACCAATATCAGAATACACATCTAAAAGAAACTTTTGAAACAGTTCGGTGAGATGAGGCCTTTAGTTGTCTCTCCTGCCTCTACCATTAAACCGAGGCACAGAGGTCAACTGCTTTCCTGAGTTAGCATACCTGGCAAGTAACTGGATCATGACTGCCTTCCAATTGATGGCATGCCAGAGGCCATGCTTTGAATCACTGGACTGGACAGGGCCTCCATGTTCTACAGTACTCCAGCCTCTGCTTCCCCACCTTTGGAAGTCAGAATCTTCAGTAAGGCGGCTCCATCCTCTAGCAGGAAGAGCAAGGCCTCAAAGACCGTACTGTTGAGAGTCCAGTACCTATCCCGCAAATCTCCTTTCAGGTTAAAAGCCCGTCAGTCATCATCACATGTCCATCGTGTGGTGAGGCCTTTCCCTCTACTCCATTGGCACTGGGCTGGTCTGAACTCCAACCACTGAAAGCTAAGTCTCCACCTGCTCTGCCACAGCCACACTGACTGCTCCCATGCTGCATCCCTGATCACTGTGTCAGAAGGCTAGGCTCCTGCTCCTTAGTGTCCTCACATCATGGATAATGAAAGACTTTCTCTCAGGATACAATCCCATACCTTCTCCTGTACTTTTCAGGCAGTGCCTGCTCAGCCCCTAACTCCACCTCCAGGCTGACTGCTAGCCCATCTCTGATCATGTAATCTCTCTGCTGTGGACATTTTTGTTTATGACATGTAAATATGTTTTTCTTATAATAACAAGGAGGGGCTTTGGTTTGTTCATACATGTTAATTGTCTTGTGCACAGCTTGCTCTTTGCCAACAGGAATTAGTTGAATTCTGAGGACTTTAAGGGTAATACATATAATAGCACAGAGAAAGAAGGCATGATGGCTTGGAGGAGATGGGGGACTGCTTGCTGTTCTTCCTGGACATCTGGATTTCCTGACTACTGATATTGGTATTGCCCCCCCCAAAGAATCCTATGACCCTACCCAGCAGGAAGAAGTAAAGAGGACCATGTCCCCTTTGCCTTACAACTTTCTTTATCTCCTACATGGGAATGGGGTTTGGAAAGAAAGTATAAGCTTTAAGGTACCCCCGAATAAAATAACATTTGAAAGACCAGCACCTACATCTGTCCACAGAAAAGGAAGCAAGCCATGGAGAGAGACAGTATGGCGAGTCTCTCCTCACCACATCCACCACCCTCCCTAAGCTCGTGTCCTGTCTCTCTACCTCCTGACTTGCTGATGCTGACACAATGGACTCCTTCAAAGCTACGCCTGATACTCACAGAGAGCTTTTCCGCCTGTTTCTTGACTTGATCTGCATCCATGTTTAACTTGCTATTCAAATTCATAATCTGAAGAGAATATTGTTCATAAAGTGTCTGCCTGTAAAAGATAACAGTGTATACTGTGTGTGAGATTCCTTCACAACATGAAGAGAGTGCATTCAAAGCATGACTGACTTGCCCTCAGTAACTCTTTCGATGGAGGAATGGGGAAAGGGCATCTAAAACATCCTGACAGGGAAAAGGAACGTGATGTGCATTATGTGGTCTTACACTAACAGTATCTCTTCCTCCTTGGCTGAGAGAGAAGTCACTTCATAGCTCTTAGAGCTAGAAAACTCAGGAAGAAGAACTATTGTTTTACTAACATTCCATGCAGTGCTTCTATCCAGTGGGGGTCATGGCTATTCCTCACCTTCTTGCCATTCTTACTTACTAATCAACTATCATCGGGTCTGGGATCAAAGCCCCAAGAAGCAACCTTACCTTTGTTCATACTGGAGTCTTAGAATATCCTCAACTTTCTGCTGCATGGTTTGGAAAGACTTGGTGATGACTGTTCTGAATCTATCTCTGTTTTCCTTGAGAATGTTCTTAATGGGTCCTGTATTGAAAAACAATCTGGTAAGCATGACCATAAAGTTCCCTGAATGCTGCTGGGAAGGCACTTGTTATCAGTAGATGGAAATAATCTGCCAACGGAAAGATTACCTGCCCCTGTCTTTCAATCAAGAATTTCAGTGGTTATGACCTTAATGTGAAATTGGATAGCTGGACTTTAGTGTCTATGTATTATATAGCAAACACTGTGGAGGCGACTTAACAAAAATGGTGTCAAGTCCCTGTGTAACTTCTTTGTGAGATGTCACTTATAAAGTATAAATTTAATCAATGCACCAGGTAGGCTTCAGTTCAAGGACATGTTCAGAGGGACTGCTTGGCTGCTTTATGCAAAACACAAAAGTAGTCCATTTACAAAATCTCCATTCACAAAGGGACAGAGGTTACTGCACAGTAAGATGAAAATATTGGAATTATTGTAGCCATTAGGCTTTTAGACAAATTTGATAAGGTAGAGATCCTGAATAATTTAAGGAAAAAAAAACATTGATTCATGTGAAAGTCTGTTGTATTGGGGACAGAACCTTAGAGCCCTGAGGATACTAGGCAAGTGCTCTCTCAACTGGGTACATCCCTATCCTGAGTCCAGATTAGTTTCTAGATGTGACTCACCATGAGAAAATTCTACAGAACTCTCATCCCGTTCTTAGTTTGTAATGTTTTCAAACAGTTCATTTGTCTGAACGTTTTCAAACAGTTCATCTGACAGCAACTTAAAGCAGGACTTGGTCTTATCATACAATGGTTACAGGCTATAACTGTGCTGACTTCAGCTTTCCACTTTGCGTGCTACTTTCTCTCTCTCTCTCTCTCTCTCTCTCTCTCTCTCTCTCTCTCTCTCTTTTGCACGTTAAACAGTGGGCAGCAATTAAGAAGAGATTTGAAGATTCATCTCTGAATACTGTTGGAACTTGAGGTAATGGCTTTGTTTAATTATTTTAGGAAGTACAAAAGCATGTTTATTGACAAATTGAAGTAATTTATCTTTTGGATAATGATTGTCAGTACATCCTAAATAATGAGCAAAAGGTATGGCCCAACAATTTCCATTTTGAAATTACCAGTCTACTTGGTTTTGGTAAAAGAACTCCAGTTAAGAAGGGCTCTCTACCAAAATACTTGCGAGATTTTGAGCGAGCCATTTGAACTATACTAGCCACTGCTTCATAATATGGTGTCAGAACTCCACAGGACAGGCAAGTGCAACCATAATAATGGTCCTTCTTGCCACAATACAGCAGTTGGAGTATGAACAGTAGCCAAAATATATGCACCCCATTATTTTGAATAATCAATATATTGAACATGCTGCTTTTCAACAGCTAATTCTATCTTTTGCAGAGCATCACAAGCTTCTTTGGTAAGTTCCCTTTTTGACAATGGAGCAGCCTCTCCTTTTAAAATGTCAAAAAGTGGTTTTAGCTCTCCTGTAGTTAATTTCAAA
Source organism: Meriones unguiculatus (assembly GCF_030254825.1). Lineage (NCBI taxonomy): Eukaryota > Metazoa > Chordata > Mammalia > Rodentia > Muridae > Meriones > Meriones unguiculatus. The sequence goes on from NC_083369.1 coordinate 39,104,616, forward strand.
TGGGGTCTAAGCCAACTAATATCACCTAACAACTTCTGAAAATCATTTAGTTTTTAGGTTGCTTTCCTTAATTGAATTTTTTGAGGCATAATAGTCTGAGGATAAAATTTATGTCCCAAATACAAATAAGGTGGTTCTGTCGGCGCCTTTTCTGGTGCAACTACTAAAACTTGATCCTTCAAAGCTTATTGTAAGTATGCAAAGGCACTTAATAAAATCCCTTCATTCTTATGATCCAGTAGAATGTCATCCGTATAATGAATAATAGACGCAGTAGCATATGCTTCTCTAGTTTTAAAAACAGCTTGAACCACAAATTTTTGACATAAGGTTGGACTGTTTGCCATACCTTGAGGTAATACAAGCCAATGATACTTCTTCATAGGTTCTTTAAATTTTACTGATAACACATTAAAAGCAAATCTTTTACAGTCTTGAGGAGCAAGAGGAATACTATAAAAATAATCTTTCAAATGTAGTATAAACTTAAAAGTATCTCTAGGTATAACAGAGGGGGTAGATAATCCAGGTTGCAAGGTTCCCTGTGGAGGGCCTTCTGGCACCTTGTTGCCCCAGGAACTCTTGGCATTTGGCTTGACCTGGTTTAATGGCCTATTGCTTGGATAAGATAGTGCATTCCTGGCTGACCTAAGGCTTGCAATAAGGCTATCTTCCTGAAACACATTAACCCTCCTCTCACCTCAGGACTTCCCAAGGAACACTTCTGAGGAACTTTCCAAACAACTGTTATTGACAAATCTTGACTCCTTTGTTGGGTTGTTCTATGGTTCCTAGTTACTTAGTAACCCTGCTAAGGCAATTACATTCCTTTTGCCCTGCCTATATAAAGGATGTACTAAAAATAATAAATGGAGACTTGATCAGGAAATTGTCTTGTCTCCATTCTTCAGGTTTCTTGTTCTATTCCATTCCCACTTCCCCTTCCAGGGTCTTCATTGATTGAACTGCAGGTCGAGTCAAGTGGCACCCAATGTGAGGGACTGGACACAGGGGAATCCGTGAGGAACACTGGCAGACAGATAGGCTGGCTTCAAGCCTGGGGCACCTGCTGCTGTGAAATTGCTCAATTGGTAGTGTCGGTGGTTATGGGACAAGATATCAGTAGCCACGAGTTATGTGTTAAACAGTTGAATGAGGCACTCAAGGCGCAGGGAGTAAAGGTAAAGGTAAAATATTTATTGCAATTTTTTTTTTTTTCTTAAAAACAGTTTGTCTTGTTCTGCCCAGTTCATGAACCCCAAAAGACCAGGAATAAATAGACTCCACTGTAAATACATGAGGTTCTTTTTATTATAAATTACAAGCTGCAGCTTGGGCCCACACCCCCCACTGCCGAAGTGGTGAGAGCCGAGCACACTGTGCTCAGGTTAGTTGGGTCATTTAAAGATTCTGTTCCCTCCCAGCATGCCCAAGGCAGGGGCCATTCCTGCCTGGCAAGCATCTATTGGTCAAAATGCTACATTTTTAATTGATTGGCTATAGGAAGGTCCCCAGACCATTAATGATCTGGTGTCCCTCCCTAGAGAGATGGGCCAGTTTCCCAGCAAATGTATCTCTAGTGGGTGGGGAAAGAATACAATAAGGCGGGTTCTTCTCCTCAGGGCATTGCTGGACTTCTCCACCCACCTAATTCAGGCCTTAAATATTAACAATAACTGCTGATTTTTAATCTTTTGGTCTCTCAGTCCCTGGTTTCCCCAAGAAGGAACTATTTTTTTTTTTTTATTTTGGGACTTTCTTATTTAACACAGAAGCAAAGGGAGAAATACTAAAGACAAAAAATATGAACACATGCACATTTTTTTTAAAGATTTATTTTACATATATAAGTGCTCTATCTGCAGGTCACCATAACAGGATATCAGGTCCCAGTATAGATGGTTGTGAGCCACCATGTGGTTGCTGGGACTTGAACTCAGGACCTCCGGAAGAACAGACAGTGCTCTTAACCAGTGAGCCATCTCTCCAGTCCCAAGAAGGAACTATTGATGAGAAAAGATGGGACCTCGTGGGAGATGCAATGCGGGATTAGTAAAGGACTCTTGGGCCTGAAAAGGTTCCGATTATGGCTTTCTCCTTCTGGAATCTTATTCGGGACATTATTAAAGTAAAGAAGGAGTATCCCCTGGTTGCAGCAACTATCAATAAAGGGGAAGAAATTTTATAAGAGAAAAAACAGGAGACCAGTATTAGAAAATCTTCCAAGAATGATGACTTAATTTCTCTAGATAGTGAGGATGAGATTCTAAAAAAGGATGATTTAAATTCTCTAGATAGTGAAGATGAAACACCAGAAAATAAAAAGGTGTCTTCCCCCCGTTCTTAAAAAGGGCTCAAAACCCACCAATAAAAAGGGCAGAACTTCAGACCCACGCCAAGACCAAAAATAAAAAAATAAAACTCTAAGTATCCCTCTTTAAAGACTTTCAGGCTTACAAAATTAGACCATTCGGAGGATGATTTTGATTCGGACCCATGAAAGTTAAATTGGGGAGACTTAGAGGAGGAGGTTTCTAAATACCATTGCTGCCCGCTGAGTTGTCCTTCTCCTTATGCTCCCCCTCCTTTTGACCCTGCCCCACCAGCCAAGGCTGCTGACACAAAAAAATATAAGGATCTCCACAAAGAAATAATTAGTCTTAATACTCAAATTCAGCTTGAAGATGAGTATCAAAAACTCATCAAGTGGCTGCAGGCTTTAAGGGCAAAAAGGAGTGACCTGCCCTCGGGCCATCTGGGTCCCTCATTACAACCTGATCTTTTCCCGGTGGTAGAAGTCACTAAAAAAGACATCTTACGGGACGATGATGGTACAGAGAGACAATATAGATGCTTGGGCTTCAAAATCTTAAAGGAATTAAAGGGCGCTGTAATTCAGTATGAACCTGTGGCTCCTTTTACTTTCTCTATTTTAGAGACCCTTAGGGATCTTTGGCTCACTCCAAATGACTGGTATCACATAGCTCAAGCCACTCTTTCAGGAGGAGATTTTTGTTTTATGGAAATCTGAGTTTACAGAAAACTGCAAAGAGACAGTCCACCGCAATATAGAGGCCGGCGGAGAAAGTGCCAATTGGACTTTTGCGATGCTCTTGGGGAGCAAATCTTACAATAACAACGACGACCAGAGGGAGCTCCCAGCCAGCATCTTCGCTCAAATCCAAATCGGGGCCATGAAGACATGGCTAAAACTCCCTCAAAAGGGGGCCCTCACCACCTCTTTAGCCAATATCTGACAGGGACCCGATGAGCCTTATAGTGACTTCATTAGTCGCCTAACTACCTCAGCTGAGAGGCTTTTTGGCACCTCCGAAACCGAGGCTGATTTTGTTATTCATTTGGCTTTTGAAAATGCTAACCCTGCCATTTGCCCCCATAGACACAGCAAAGGACTGGCTGATTATATACGTTATTGCTCAGGCATTGGTACTCCCATGCCATGGGACTGGCTATTGGAGCAGCCTTAAAGGTTATACTTCAGGCCAAATTCCCAAGGTAAGCCTAAACAGTGTTTTAACTGTGGGCAAACTGGTCATTTTGCAAAATCTGTCCAAACCCCAAACAAGACCGTCCTAAGACTAGTCAGGCGGCTCCGCCCGGTGTAAGAGAGGAAGAGACTGGGCAAATGAATGCGCATCTAAAACTGATGCCCAGGCTAACACCTTCCCTCCGCGGCAGGGAAACGGGATTCAGGGCCAGCCCCAGGCCCATCCCCAGGACAGTCTTATGGGGCAGTCAGCTTTGTTTCAGCCCTCAGAAACAGTCCATCTCAGGGCTCTACCGAGCCACTACAAGGAGTGCTGGACTGGACCTCAGTCCCTCCACCCACATAATATTGATACCTGTGATGGGATCCCAGGCCATACCTAAGGGCGTTTTTGAGCCACTTCAAAAAGATTGTTTTGTACTCCTTCTGGGCTGTGCTAGTTCAGCCCTTCAGGGCCTCCAAATTTTCCCGGGGTTAATTGATAATGATTATATGGGCGAAATTAAAATCATCACCCAGGCTTTCGATAATGTTGTCTCCATCCTCGTGGAACATTGTATTGCTCAGCTAATTTTGATCCCTCTAGAAGCTTCTATCCATAAATCCCTCTCAGGACCCTGAGGAGACCAAGGCCTTGGTTCTTCTGATGCTTACTGGGTACAGCCCATTATGAAGAATAAGCATTTGTTAAATTTATGGTTAGATAGCAAACAGTTCTCAGGCTTGGTAGACACGGGTGCGGATGTCACCATTATTAAAAAAGAAGAGTGGCCATCAGCTTGGCCTCTTTCACTCACACTTACCCATCTGAGGGGAATTGGCCAGAAACATGATCCCGAACAAAGCTCTAAGATGTCAACTTGCAAAGATAAAGAAAGATCAAGGAAATTTACAGCCTTTTGTGATTCTAGGTCTGCCAGTAAATGTATGGAGAAGAGATGTACTCTCTCAAATGGGAATCTGGATGTGTAGTCCTAAAGACCTTGTCACCGCCCAAATGCTTGCTCAGGGTTATATGCCAGGAAAAGGGCTAGGAAAACTTGAAAATGGCATATCTTTGCCCCTTCAGACAACACCCAAAATAGATCGACAAGGTTTGGGAAATTTATAATTGGGGCCACTAAGATTCCTGTACTTGCTCACAGACACGCAGACCCTATTACTTGGAAAAACGATACTCTAGTCTGGGTGGATCAGTGCCCTCTCACTCAAGAAAAACTTCTTGCTGCCAGGCTGCTGGTGCAGGAGCAGTTGGCCGCTGGACATGTCATAGAAAGCTCCTCTCCTTGGAATACTCCTATTTTTGTCATCAAAAAAACGCTCAGGAAATTGGCGCCTCTTACAGGACCTTAGGGCTGATAATGCCACCATGGTGGTTATGGGGGCTCTACAGCCTGGCTTACCTAGTCCTGTTGCCATTCCTCTTCGTTTGTTTTCGTATCATCATTGATCTAAAAGATTGCTTTTTCACCATCCCCCTTCACCCCAATGATCAACAGTGCTTTGCTTTCAGCCTCCCCTCAGTTTACTTCAAAGAGCCAATGCAAAGGTTTCAGTGGACTGTCCTGTCTCAGGGCATGGCGAACAGCGTTACCTTGTGCCAAAAGTTTGTCTCTTCAACCTTAAAAGGAGTCAGGGCCAGTTGGCCACAAATTATTATCCACTATACAGATGATATTCTGCTTGCTGGAGCCCACAAGGCCGAGGTTCTCCTTTGTTATGCTGATTTACAAAAATCATTAAAGAATCACAGCTTAATTATTGCCCCTAATAAAATTCAGCTACATGATCCATATACCTATCTCGGGTTTCAATTGTCAGGAGGTAAAATAACTACTCCCAGGGCAGCACTGTGCCTCAACCGCCTTTCCACTCTTAATGATTTTCAAAAACTTTTAGGAGACATTAATTGGCTGTGCCCCTATTTAAAAATTACCACTGGAGACTTAAAACCCCTCTTTGAGATATTAAAGGGAGACCCTCACCCTAAATCTTCTTGCTCCCTTACCCCTAAAGGTCAAATTGCCCTTCAACATGTAGATGATGCCACTGCCAACCAATTTATTACCCAAATAGATTATGAAAAGCCTCTCCTTTTTTTAATTTTTAATACTCGCCTTAGTCCAACTGGTCTCTTCTGGCAGGAGGCACCCATCTTTTGGGTTCTCCTTCCCTTGTCCCCTAAAAAGGTCATTTATCCCTACTATGTTGCAGTAGCTAATTTAATCATGTTAGGTAGAGATAATTCTAAAAAATATTTTGGAAAAAATCCTGTTGTCATCGTGACACCTTTCTCTAGTGCTCAAGTAAATTGGCTTTTCCAAGCCATTGACTGTTGGCCCATTGCCTGTGCCTCTTTTTCTGGTTGTTTAGACAATCATTATTCTCAAAATAAGTTGGTCCATTTCTTAACCTTCATGAGTATATTTTCCCAAAACTCACTAAATCCTCACCCTTACAAGATGAGGATTTCAGCTTTTACTGATGGCTCTTCCTCAGGAGTCATGGCTTTTGTAGTCAATGGTCAGACCACCCACTTCTCGACTTCCTCTCAGTCTGCACAGCTTGTGGAACTTCATGCTGTTATTGCATTTTTTCAAGCTTTTCCCATTATCCTAATTAGTATTTTTACAGATAGTTATCTTGCTCATTCCGTTCCTTTGTTAGAAACCATGGATCAGATAAAATTTTCCTCTGAGGCTGCCGCTCTCTTTTGTCAATGTTTGGTTCGCAGTAGGACTGCCCCTTTTTTCATAGGACATCTGCAAGCTCATTCTGACCTCCCAGGACCACTTGCTGCAGGAAAAGTTGCCGCTGATTTTGCTACCTGCTCCTTCATTGTCTCCCTAGCTTCAACAAAAGATTCCTTCTCCTCAGTTCAAACTGTGCATAATTTGCATCACTTAAATTCACATACTCTTAGATTAATGTTCAAAATTACTGGAGAACAAGCTCGTCAAATTGTTAAACAATGCCCTTTGTGACTTCCCTTGCTTCCTACCCCTTGCTTCCTACCCCTCAGTTATGGGTAAATCCCCAGGGACTAGTCCCATATTCTCTCTGGCAAATAGATGTCACTCACCATGCCGAATTTGGAAAACTAAAATATATTCATGTTTCTGTTGACACCTTTAGTGGATTTATTTTTGCCACCCTTCAAACGGTGAAACAGGCAGACATGTCCTGGCTCATTTGCTTGATGCTTTTGCAGTCCCAGACTTCCCCCACTCCATTAAAACTGACAACGGCCCCAGATAGGTTGGGTAACATTCCAACATTTTTGCCAGACCTTAAAAATCAAACATGTCACTGGCATCCCTTATAACCCACAGGGCCAAGGCATTGTAGAATGGGCTCATTTATCTATTAACAACACCCCTTCAAAAATTAAAAAGGGGGAATGGTACCCCTCAAAGGGGTCCCCCCAAATCTCTTATCTCATGCACTCTTCATCTTAACTTTCCTCCCCCTGGACCAGGACAGTCATTCAGTGGCACACAGATTCTGGCACTAAGAGTGGAAAAAAAAATCATGCTCTTGTCTATTGGAAAGATCCACTCACTAACAAATGGAAGGGCCCTGACCCTGTCCTAATTTGGGGATGGCGCTCGGTCTGTATATTTTCTAAAGATATGGATGCAGCCAGATGGCTACCTGAGCGATTGGTCAAGCAAATAGACAACGTTAACTTTCATCAATCCAGGGGAGAAACTCTCCCCTGAGAATTCTCCTTTACCTTTGTCTCTCCTTAGATAATGCTGGCTGATGCTTTGGACTGCAAGTTTTTTCCTCTCCCCGAGATCTACGCTTGGAGGTTTTGAAGCCTTCAACCCCCAAAAAGCTCAGGCTCCCTTGAACAAGTTTATGGTAAACCCTGTGATTGCAAAGGGGAACAATGGGTACCTGTCACTGGAGTGCATGTCCTTAGACAGGTTGACTGTGGCAACTGCACAGCTTTTCAGGCCATTAATCCGAATAACGCTGCCCTTGCCCTAAAATGGTATTGTGCTAAGCAGGCTCCAGTTATTCCTCTGGCTAATGGTCATCCCAGGCCCTGCCCTTGTAATGTTTTTCAAACATCCATACACAATACATGCTACTCATCAGTGCAACAGTGTACTGGTAAAGATAATAGAACCTACTTTACTGCAATCTTAGCTAGAGCTTCCCTGGGAACTTTCAGTGGGGACTGGTCAACTGAGGTGCGAGTCTTGGGCCCATCATACAAATATGCTCAGGCGCCCTGTCATGGCACACCAGGTAAGCCAGTGTGCTGGAACATGTCCCCTCCTGTGCACATCTGGGATGGTGGCAGGCCCCAGGATCAGGTCCGTCAGTAAAAGGTTGAGCAATGCATTGAGGAACTTATAAAGAAGGAATATCCCTCCCTCAATTATCACGCCCTGGCTCTCCCTGACAAAAAAACGGGGTTCCCCAGTTGATCCCCAAACTCTTGATATCCTGTCCTCTGCTCATAGTCTACTCAATGATACTAACCCTTCTTTGGCACAGGACTGCTGGCTCTGCCTGGGTTAATGCTACTCATACATCCTCTTCAGGAGGCTGCATTCTGATGCCCCCTTTGCTTGTGCAGCCTCTTTTTTTATCAAAATGTTACCTGCCTATATAAACATTTTAAAAATAACACCAATGACTTGAATATAGGGCATATGACATTCACCTACTGTAAAACAATGATTAATGTTACCACAGCTGTTTATCCTAATAATGAAACAGTCTTCATTTGTGGCAACAATGAGGCCTATACACTCTTACCCCAAAACTGGACAGGAACTTATGTCCAAGCATCCCTCCTCTCAGATATAACCATTATCCCTGGAGATGAACCTGTACCGTTACCTAGCTTTGATCTAATAGCTGGCCGACAAAAAGGGGCCGTCCAGTTCATCCCCCTTTTGATTGGGCTGGGGCTGTCCACTTCCCTGGCCACAGAGATGGCGGAATTAAGAGTTTTGTTGCACAAATATCAAAAGTTTTCACAACAGTTGATTGATGATGTTCAGCTCTTGTCAAGTACCATACAAAATATCCAAGAGCAGCTAGATTTTTATTTTATTTTATTTTATTATTTATACAATGTTCTGCCTGCATGTCTACCTGAACACCAGAAGAGGGCACCAGGTCTCATTATAGATGGTTGCGAACCACCATGTGGTTGCGAACCACCATGTGGTTGCTGGGAATTGAACTCAGGAACTCAGGAAGAGTAAGCAGTGTTCTTAACCTCTGAGCCATCTCTCCAGCAGCTAGATTCTTTAGCAGAAATAGTATTACAAAACAGAAGAGGTCTAGATCTGCTAACAGCAGAAAAGGGAGGTATTTGCTTGGCTTTACAGGAACAATGTTGTTTCTATGCCAATAAATCAGGCATAGTTAAGGACAAGATTAAAAGGCTACAAGAGGGCTTAGAAAAACGATGCAGAGAACTGGCTGACTCCCCTTTCTGGACCGGACTCAACCGACTTCTCCCCTATGTCCTCCCCCTCCTTGGTCCCCTGCTTGGCTTGTTGATAATTCTTTCTCTTGGACCTTTTCTTTTTAACAAGCTTATGGCCTTTGTCAAACAGCAAATTGATGCCCTAAAGGTTCAGCCCATCCAAGTGCACTATCAAAGACTTGAGATGGTCAGCCAAGAAGACTATGAATAGGCCTAATGCTGATCATCCCAGTGAGCTGAACTGCTTAGCCAGTGATGGGTAAGAGAATACACAGTGGCCTTCTACCCACCCTTGCGGCCTAAGACAGGAGCTCAGCCAATTGCTGCTCATGTATCCAATGACGGGCTTAGCAAGGGTTGAAGACCCAGGATTCCAGCCTAAGACAGGCACAGTTTCCTTGAGATTATGACCTTGTAAAAATAAAAGAAAGGGGGACCTGTGGGGGGCCTTCTGGCACCTTGCTGCTCCACGAACTCTTGGCATTTGGCTTGACCTGCTTTAATGGCCTACTGCTTGGATACGATAAGCCACACTTGGATACCACCTGAGGAGAGGGCTGGGAGATAGAGAGAACAAGGCGACACGAAGAAAGACAAGGAGGTAGAGAGAACAAGGCGACACGAAGAAAGACATCAAGTCATTGATCAAGGTGCTGATTTATTGAAGGGAGAGCCAACTATATAAAAGCAGGAGAAAACAAGGAACTTTCTTTATTGTAACATCCATATGCATCAGCTGGCAGCTTCTCCGAGGATTCACTCAAGGTTGCACGGAACCAGCTATCTGGTTCCCAGGGTAGCTCAAGGTTGCACGGGACCAGCTATCTGGTTCCCAGGGTAGCGCAGCGCCTGCTTAATCTTGTTCCCAGGAACAGTGCGGACGGAGCTCTTCTATCTTGTTCCCAAGAACAGAGCTCCCTAATGCAAAGCTTGCCAAGGTCAGTCTTTTAGAGGCTGACTAACTGCCAAAGTCAGAAGGCAAAGTTTTATTTACCAGAGACCACTTCTCAAGCTCAGCACCAAATGCGCACTCCATTTTGGCTAATTCAAATCCACTCTGGCTGCCACAGGATAGTGCATTCCTGGCTGACCTAGGGCTTGCAATAAGGCTATCTTCCTGAAACACATTGACCCTCCTCCCACCTTGGGACTTCCCTAGGAACACCTCTGAGGAACTTTCCAAACAACTGCTATTGACACACCTTGACTCCTTTGTTGGGTTGTTCTATGGTTCCTAGTTACTTAGTAACCCTTCTAAGGCAATTACATTCCTTTTGCCCTGCCTATATAAAGGATGTACTAAAAATAATAAATGGAGACTTGATCAGGAAATTGTCTTGTCTCCATTCTTCCCGTCTCTTATTCTATCCCATTCCCACTCCCCCTTCCAGGGTCTTCATTGATTGAACTGCGGGTCACATCAGCTCCCATTAACTCCATGGTCTCATTTACTTTCCTGAGATCTAGTAAAAGTCTCCATTTTCTTGACTTATTTTTTTTATAACAAAAATAGGGGAGTTCCAAGGTGAGTTTGAGGGAGCAATACAGCTCCTACCAAGCTGTTCCTATACTAACTGCTCAGCAGCTTTCTGCTTTCCATGTTATTGGATCTGCATGGGGTACAGGTTGTTCAATGATCTCCCCTAAAAATAACCCAACCCCTTTTTTTTTAAAATTTCTTGGGATAGGTATTAATGGCTGAGCCTCCAGATTTTCCCAATCCTGAATTTGGTAAATGTCCTTGATTAAGCATCTGATTGGTAACTACATTGCTAGAACTGTAAAGATACACTCCCATGTTACTGATCACATCTCTACCCCACAGATTAACAGGAAGTCCAGGAACAATATATGGTTTAAAGGTTCCTCATGTCCTTCCTCATCCTTTCAAGTTAATTCATCACTACTTTGTTCAGGGCATTGGCTTTGTCCTATCCCTTGTAAATGTGTAATAGAGGATTGTATAGGCCACTGATCAGCAGTTAAGACCAAGACATCACCTCCTGTGTCCAATAGCCCTGTAAATTATCTTCCATTAATCTGTAACACTAGTTCAGGCCAATTGGGACTGATAGCTTGTACCCAATAAGTATCACAGGATCCAAAACCTGCATCTCCGCTCCTATCTTTTTCACTTGCATTTTTTGTCTGAACTTGGGGAAGAAATATTAATTGTGCTAATCTTTAACTTTGTTTTGTTACAGAAATTCCATTTGGAGAGTGTATCATAATTTTTACTTCTCCTTCATAATCCACATCAATTACTCTAGGAGCTATTAAATTTCCCTGCATAGTTGTACTACTTCTTCCTAATAATAATCCTATAGTCCCCCTAGGTAAGGGACTATAAACTCCTGCATCCCCATTTTAGGAGTTAATACTGGGTAGGTGGAGGAACAGAGGTCTAGTCCTGTGCTACCTGCTGTTGTACTGCAGAGGTCCTGAATGGATTTCCTTGCTGAGAGACCACATCCTGTAGTGCCCCATAACATTGTTGTGGGGCCTGGGGCTGGCCCCTTTCCTAGTTCCCCTGCATTAAAGGGTTTCTTGCAGCATCTTTTTTAGACTTATAGTCATTAGCCTAATGCTTTCCTCTTTTACATCTTGGGCCTAGACCAGGGTCCTTTCGACTCCTTTCTTACTAGCATTAGGACAATTTTTTCTTTGATGTCACATTTGCCCACAACCATAAAAGTTCCAGACACTCCATTCTTTGGGCCTTTCTGTTGCTGAAATAATGCCTCTTTAACGTTCTTCCCTTGTAGGGCAATGGCTATAGCCACTCCTTGAGTATAAGATGGCCCAATGTCAGAGCATAGCCTAATATAGTCAGAAATATTTCCTTTCTTCCTAAAGGGTCTCAAAGCTGTTTAGCAGGCATGGTTAGCATTCTCATAAGCCAATTGTTTTACTAATAACAATCGAGACTTTTTATTGCTTATAAGTCTGTTTGCTGCTTGCATTAATCTTGCCACGAAATCTTGAAATAACTCATCAGGTCCCTGACAGATTTTAAACAAATCCTCCACCTGTCTACCTGTGTGTGGAAGTTTATTCCAGGCACTTCAGGCAGTAGCATTTACTTGAGCATAAATGGCCACATCAAAATCCAATTGTTGTCCTATTTCCCTGTAGATTCCTTCCCCAGCAAGCATGTCATAAGTTATAGGAACTCTCTGAGCTTGATTAAGTTCAGCTGTAACTTAACAGTACTCTGCAAATTCTGACTTCCATAATAAATGATCTCCTCCTGATAAGCATGCTCTTGCTAATTGTTTCCAGTCCCCTGGGCAGAGGGCCTCAATAGACAAGGACTCCAATAGAGCTTGAGTAAAAGGTACTGTTGGACCATATTGAATGCATGCAGCTTTCTCCTTCTGGAGAACAACTCTTGCAAATTGCATCAGCATTTTTGGGATCCATCTGGTTCCTTCTGTGTCCTGTGAAACAAGCACAAACATGCCCTTTTCCCCATATCAATACAGGGTAGGGACCTTGCCATATTCCAGTAATCGGACCTTTCCATTTTACTTGGGCATAATTATCTTTGGTATTAGGGTGACACAATCGATCAGCCGCAGAATGGCCTTGTAGATCCACATTCAAAAAATTTAAAGTAAAGACAGCATAATTAAGATTTGGAGATATGACACTCCCTTTTTTATTTTTTGCAATTGGTTCTCAGGAGATCCATGAGCAGGCTACATAATTCATTGGCCTTGAGGATTATATGGAATGCCTGTTTTATGACTTATATTCATTTGCACACAAACATGCTAAAAAGCTTGACTCATATATCCCAAGTCATTATCAGTCTTTATACTGGAAAGAATATCAACTGTAGCAAAACACTGTAAGCAATGACTTACAGTGTTTGGTGGTTTCTCCTGCTAAGGGAGTTGCCATGATAAATCCTGAAAAAGTATTAATTGTTAACCCTAGGTTTTAAGTAATTTAACTTTATGTGACAGGTTTTAAACATACATAATGACCAATAATCATGGTAAACTTATACACTAAAAATAGACAAACAGAACATCTTGCTATTTGTTGAATCTAATATTTTTATGACCATAGAAGCTTTACAGCAGAATTAACCATTAGCTTTTTTACTGGAAAAAACTGAAAAGCTGCCTCTTTAACATTCTTCCCTTATAGGGTGGCTGCCATAGCTACTCCTTGAGTATAAGATGGCCCGATGTCAGAACATAACCTAATATAATCAGAAATATCTCCTTTCTTTCTAAAGGGTCTCAAAGCCACTTGGCAGGCATTGTTATCATTTTCATAGGCCAATTGTTTTACTAATAGTAATCCATAATCTGTATCACCTACAAGTCTGCTTGATGCTTGTATTAATCTTGCTACAAAATCTTGAAATAACTCATCATGTCCCTGACAGATTTTAAACAAATCCTCCACCTGTCTACCTGTTTGTGGAAGTTTATTTCAGGCACTTCAGGCAGCAGCATTTACTTGAGCATAAACGGCCACATCAAAATCCAATTGTTGCCTTGTTTCCCTGTAGATTCCTTCCCCAGCAAGGATGTCATAAGTTATAGGAACTCTCTGAGCTTGATTAAGTTCAGCTGTAACTTGACAGTACTCTGCAAATTCTGACTTCCATAATAAAAGTCTGACTTCCATAATAAATGATCTCCTCCTGATAAGCATGCTCTTGCTAATTGTTTCCAGTCCCCTGGGCAGAGGGCCTCAGCAGACAAGGATTCTAACAGAGCTTCAGTAAAAGGCACTGTAGGACCATACTGAGCACATGCAGCTTCCAATTATTTTAATTGTTTAAAAGGTATAGGAGCATGGACTCTCACCATAGTACCTAGTCCATCAGGCTGCTCTAGCACTGGAAAACCATAAAACTCATTTATAGCTTCTCCATTCCGCCAAGCTTATTGTAAAGAAGCTTGTAAGGGAGATACAGTTGCCCCTTCAGTGGACAAAGGAAAAGGTCCCCATGTCTTTTGGGCTACTGCAACTATATAAGTCCCAGGAGGAGGGTCCAAGCCTGCAAGCAATCGTGGAGTTGGAGTGGGGGATTGAGACAATTTTCCCTAGTAGTTAATTCTCTAATTTTTTATTCCCTCCAAGCCCCATTCCAACTTTTTAATTTCTTTTTTCCATGCTTAGGTTTTATAACACACATAGCCTGAATTGGAGGGTATCTGTTTCTTCCTCCAACTCTGCAACCTCATCAGGATCTAAGTCATCCTAAAAGTCTTCTGACAAGAAATCACTATTATTAGGAGGAAAATATAACTCCTCTGACAAGAAATCACTATTATCAGGAGGGAAATATAACTCCTCTAGAGGAGCTGAGGGTCTAATCTCACTTTGTCTCAAAGCCTCCCTTCTTTCTAACCTCTTTGTCTCTAAGCCTGAAAGTTTAACTTTCTCAGTTCCCTGCCAGATATACAGACTATTTTAATTAATATTCATACAAAAACCACGAGGCTACTGCCTTGTCCCATTTTTAGTCTCGGATTTACTCATTGTGCCCTTTTTTCTTTATGATTCGAGCTTGATAAAACCAGCGGTGTCCTTCACTGATTGCCAGTATCTCAAGCACTACATTAGGGCACCAATCTGCCAAGTCAAAGAGTTCTTGAGTCAGAAATTAATAAACCAACACACAACACATGGGACCTTTCCAAGAGGCTCTAGTGGAAGCTAGATGCCTGGCTTTTTTCGAGAATGCTTTTAAACCATAGCAAAAGCACCTCAGCATAAATGAGTAAATTTACAAGGAAGTCAAACAAAAGGTGTGATTTTGACAAGGTATCCCACCTGCTGGCTCAAACAAAAGGAGATAGGACTCGGAAATTTATCACTGACTCCAGTGAAGGCCATGATGAAAGCGGTCTCTCCACTGAGATCTAAATATCAAAGCAAGGTGGCATACCAGTTGCTCCCAACATCTGTTTGACTGCAGGGTGAATGCTTTGAGTCCTTTAATATCACCAAAGTACCCAGCACATTCATGGGATTCACACACCTCACTTCCTGCTGCATTTGCTTGTTTATTTATTTATATCTTAGTTTAATTTGTCAGGCTGGAAGTCAGAAAGCAAATGCAACTCCCTCCTGTCTCTGGCACACCTCATCCCTCAATTCAGGGTATAAAAGACATGCATGGCCACACATAGCTTTTTCTGTGGGTCTTGTGCATATGAACTCAGGCTCTTGTGTTTGTACATCAAACACTCTTGTACTGAGCCATCTCTCCAGCCTAACTTTTCTACATATATTTCATGAATAGAAAAAGAAAAGAAAAGGAAGGTAACATCTGGCCTGTTGCCCTTCTGTTCCTGAGGGTGTAATGTCCTCCATAATGACATCAAGGACTTCTCCTTTGGCTCTTTTAAATAGAAGGAGGAAAAATGTTTTCAGACGAAATGTGCTGTTCTCAACATTCCCCAGTGGAAAACAAGTTCACTATGGGGTTTCTGGAGCCCATGGTCAACAACAGTTACTTGCACTTTTGAAAGAAGACATGCCCATGCACCAAGACACACACACATACACACACACACACACACACACACACAGTCATTGTACTTGAGTCTCAGAACAGCTAGTGCGGGCACCTGTATACTCCTTACAGGGAGTCCCTGTGACCCATGTGCCCCCAGAGAGGCATGTTGACTAGAAGGAGCTGATTTATGAACCTTGCAGGTTTCCTGTGGAATGGGAATTTCAGGGACAGGAACATAAAGCCACCAACAAGCTTGAGCAACAGTTATTAGCAGCTGAAACCTCCTGCTATTTCAACAAATATCCAAACACCACAACCAATCAGTATCCTGTAGTGGAAATTTTGGTTTCTTTAAAAACTCAGTTATGTTACATAAACATGTTTTTGTTTTAATCCCAAGTGTGGGACTTTAGTTTGTCCACAGCCGATAATTGCAGGGCATGGTCTTTGCCAGGTGGTGTAGGCCTGCCTCATACAGCACAGAGAAGGGTGTGGTCTAGGGCTCTGAGGGATATAAACACTGGAGCCCAGAAAGATCAAGTATAGCACCTTGGAGAGACCAGAGATGGACTGTGTGGTGGTTTGGAGAGACATGGAAGAGATGCTTCATAGCACAGTGGCTTGGAGGAGATAGATGGAGTAGATTGCTTGCTGCTTTTGCTGTTGAAGGAGAATTGGTATGGCCCCCAAAGAATCCCTCCACCACAAACCTCCAGGAGAAATAAAGGGGTCTACAGCACTTCCTCCCACTAATCTTCTCTCTCTTACCTAGGGTTAAAGGGTTACTGGAATTGAGGTAGAGGCAAAAACACCCCAAATCAAATACATTTAAAAACAAGCACAACAGTGCTCCACCTGCGAAGAGTTTTACAATGTCCCCTGGGATGGATACAACCCTACAGGAGCCCATTTGGTTTTTGCTGTTGTTGTTTGCTTGTTTTCTTTCTTTCTTTTTTTTTTTTTTTTTTTTTTTTTTTTTTTTTTTTTAACCTGGAGTGATTGCATCTGCATTCTGGGTGTATCTGATGTGAGATTTGGCTCCTGCCTTGGGTGCATGCCAGCACTGTCATGGGCCTTTCTTTCTCTGCTTGACATGGCTAGAATCTTCTTGGGAGATACGACTCCTGGAACTAGAGATACCGGGAGGAAGTCCAAGTCGGCAGTGGGAACAGGGACCAGGACTCCACAGGGAGTGGCCAGAAGTCCCAGGCCCTTGTGCTGGAGCAAAGGGAGGGCAAGGGGATGTCACCAGTGTCCTGACTAGTCCCATTTCTCTATCTGAGGCTGGAGCTCCTGACCAACTACCTCTCAAGATCAGTACCCTCTGCTGCTTTCCCAACCCCTGGACAGGAAAATCCTGGGCCCTGCCTCCGTTAAAACAAGGCACCTAATGCTGGTGTCTGGTTGGGACCTGGGAAGTCACTGGTGACTACTTAGTCACTGAGCCTCATCTCCCAGATCACACACTGTCCCACTTAACAATCCTGTAACTGTCATGGCTGGTCCCTAGCCTTCCCATCCAGTGCCATGTCCAGTCCAATTTGGAAGTGAAGTTCCTGGTATCACCCCACAGGTTTGCCTTGGACATGCCTCTTTGTGATACCACTGCCCTACCACATGAGCTAAGACTCCTCTCTGATCCCTGTCCCAAATGGGGAGCATCATACCAGAGTTCCCCAACGGCCAATCATACACCCACAATATTCTCCTGCCCTTGGAGCCTACTCCTTCTCAAAGAATGGCTGGTCATCCCTATCTAGGCCCCACCTCCCAGAGCACATCTCTCTGACTGGCTGGAAAGGCACATACACCCTGGATGAAGTGGCTTTAAACTGGCTCCTGTGGGATCTCGATGCAGAAGCTGCTGGTTGGTGAAGGGGCCCATTCCTCCCCCATCCCCTTCAGACAGGCATTTCTGTTTAGGCCAAGTCCATGGCTGCACATAAGCAGGACCCAGATGTCCACTGAGGACTCCAA
Source organism: Meriones unguiculatus (assembly GCF_030254825.1). Classification (NCBI taxonomy): domain Eukaryota; kingdom Metazoa; phylum Chordata; class Mammalia; order Rodentia; family Muridae; genus Meriones; species Meriones unguiculatus. The sequence goes on from NC_083369.1 coordinate 39,122,049, forward strand.
TTGGAAACAAAGAACCTGCAGGGGAGGTTATTACTTTCTCTTCTACACCCCACTCTCACAAACAGCTCTCTTCAAACCTGCAACCATCCAGACCCCTTGTCTTCCACTGCCCTCTCACTACCAGGTAGAAGTGAGTCTTCTAAACTTCCCAACACAGATAAATCTGGACCCTCTCTCCTCAAGATACCACTCTGATCCCCAAAAGGCAGTGGATCAAGGCTGACCCTGCCTTCTCTCCATCAGAGGCTGGAGACTGAGTCTGCCAATACCCTGGCACTCACCCAGCAGATCACACTTCAGTACAGAACACTGACAGGCCCCTTCACTGTCCTTCAGACAGAGGCCCAACCTGCAGGAACAGATCTCTGATTAGCAGGGACACCACTATGCAAGCATTCCTGAGGCTGCCTACTTAGAGGGGCTCCCCAAAATGTGAGCCCGCCCATCCTGTCATGCATTCCCAACATGGGTCCTGCTGTTTTGCATGTGATTGTGCAAAGCATGCAGGGTTCCCCTTCCCCTTCAGACTAGACAGGCTATTGAGGTATTGCCTATGGATGCATCATAAGAGGACCCAGGTGTCTACTCGGGGCCCAAATGCTACAAAACAAGTGCGTGCTTGCGTGTGTGTGTGCGCGCGCACACACTGCCACAGAGGAAAACCTGGGCTCCATCTCCTCACCCACGATCTGCCCCACCCATTGCTCTAGGGCCCTGCTGCTCTCATCCCCACTTTTCATTCTTGGCTCTGGTGCCTGTGCCAGCCCCAAGTGAAGTAAAGCTCCCAAAGTCACCTCACAGGCTATCTCGGACCCTCTTGCTCTGAGACCCCACTGTCCTAAACCAAGGGCCTTAGTCTTTCCTGATTCCTCTAAACAAGTCTTGGGGCTCACCACACGAATTCACCCCAAGGCCAGCCACCCACCTAGGTCCCTCGGTACTACCACACAGCCTCCTTCCCCTCAGAGTCAATCACGCTTAGTTTAGCCCCACACCCCAATATAACGCCCTCTGATTGGCTGGCCTAACACTTCCACATGCGCACTCTATACCACCACACTGCGCATGCAATCAAGGGGACCAGCACGCCTTGTCCAGTCACTCTTAACTTCCTTGTGAAGGATGGCCCGTGGCTTCATTTCATTGGGCTACAGCTGCAGCCAGTTACACCTACTTTTTTATCGGCGTGTCTCTGATTGGCTGGCATAGAAAGAAGGGTTAAAGTGTGACAGGGGCTCAGGGTCACATGAGACAATGATATACGCATGCGCAAGGAGAGCTCAGGTTCTACTTGAGGACTAACTCCTGCCCCATGAAAGGAGGTGATTTCAGAAAACATAAATGAATACATGAGAAGGTGAACTTGAGAAAGAGAGAACCTGGGGTGTCCAAGCCGGACAGTGTGGTAACAGAGTTTGGGATTCAAGGTTTTTGACACCTGGACCCTTGTGTACTATTGAGGGCCAGACTGAACGCCTGGGACCTCTAAGATACAGCCACAGGCCGTACAGCATCAAGAGCCCCAACTAGAGAGAAAAGTATCAGGACTAGCTCCAACCTCTCTGTTCCTCATGTACAGTTTGGGACAGTCATTGCACACCAATGAAGCCTCTACTGTACTTTTCTCTCTAGTTCACCTTCTCATGTATTCATTTATGTTTTCTGAAATCACCTCCTTTCATGGGGCAGGAGTTAGTCCTCAAGTAGAACCTGAGCTCTCCTTGCGCATGCGTATATCATTGTCTCATGTGACCCTGAGCCCCTGTCACACTTTAACCCTTCTTTCTATGCCAGCCAATCAGAGACACGCCGATAAAAAAGTAGGTGTAACTGGCTGCAGCTGTAGCCCAATGAAATGAAGCCACGGGCCATCCTTCACAAGGAAGTTAAGAGTGACTGGACAAGGCGTGCTGGTCCCCTTGATTGCATGCGCAGTGTGGTGGTATAGAGTGCGCATGTGGAAGTGTTAGGCCAGCCAATCAGAGGGCGTTATATTGGGGTGTGGGGCTAAACTAAGCGTGATTGACTCTGAGGGGAAGGAGGCTGTGTGGTAGTACCGAGGGACCTAGGTGGGTGGCTGGCCTTGGGGTGAATTCGTGTGGTGAGCCCCAAGACTTGTTTAGAGGAATCAGGAAAGACTAAGGCCCTTGGTTTAGGACAGTGGGGTCTCAGAGCAAGAGGGTCCGAGATAGCCTGTGAGGTGACTTTGGGAGCTTTACTTCACTTGGGGCTGGCACAGGCACCAGAGCCAAGAATGAAAAGTGGGGATGAGAGCAGCAGGGCCCTAGAGCAATGGGTGGGGCAGATCGTGGGTGAGGAGATGGAGCCCAGGTTTTCCTCTGTGGCAGTGTGTGCGCGCGCACACACACACGCAAGCACGCACTTGTTTTGTAGCATTTGGGCCCCGAGTAGACACCTGGGTCCTCTTATGATGCATCCATAGGCAATACCTCAATAGCCTGTCTAGTCTGAAGGGGAAGGGGAACCCTGCATGCTTTGCACAATCACATGCAAAACAGCAGGACCCATGTTGGGAATGCATGACAGGATGGGCGGGCTCACATTTTGGGGAGCCCCTCTAAGTAGGCAGCCTCAGGAATGCTTGCATAGTGGTGTCCCTGCTAATCAGAGATCTGTTCCTGCAGGTTGGGCCTCTGTCTGAAGGACAGTGAAGGGGCCTGTCAGTGTTCTGTACTGAAGTGTGATCTGCTGGGTGAGTGCCAGGGTATTGGCAGACTCAGTCTCCAGCCTCTGATGGAGAGAAGGCAGGGTCAGCCTTGATCCACTGCCTTTTGGGGATCAGAGTGGTATCTTGAGGAGAGAGGGTCCAGATTTATCTGTGTTGGGAAGTTTAGAAGACTCACTTCTACCTGGTAGTGAGAGGGCAGTGGAAGACAAGGGGTCTGGATGGTTGCAGGTTTGAAGAGAGCTGTTTGTGAGAGTGGGGTGTAGAAGAGAAAGTAATAACCTCCCCTGCAGGTTCTTTGTTTCCAATTGGAGTCCTCAGTGGACATCTGGGTCCTGCTTATGTGCAGCCATGGACTTGGCCTAAACAGAAATGCCTGTCTGAAGGGGATGGGGGAGGAATGGGCCCCTTCACCAACCAGCAGCTTCTGCATCGAGATCCCACAGGAGCCAGTTTAAAGCCACTTCATCCAGGGTGTATGTGCCTTTCCAGCCAGTCAGAGAGATGTGCTCTGGGAGGTGGGGCCTAGATAGGGATGACCAGCCATTCTTTGAGAAGGAGTAGGCTCCAAGGGCAGGAGAATATTGTGGGTGTATGATTGGCCGTTGGGGAACTCTGGTATGATGCTCCCCATTTGGGACAGGGATCAGAGAGGAGTCTTAGCTCATGTGGTAGGGCAGTGGTATCACAAAGAGGCATGTCCAAGGCAAACCTGTGGGGTGATACCAGGAACTTCACTTCCAAATTGGACTGGACATGGCACTGGATGGGAAGGCTAGGGACCAGCCATGACAGTTACAGGATTGTTAAGTGGGACAGTGTGTGATCTGGGAGATGAGGCTCAGTGACTAAGTAGTCACCAGTGACTTCCCAGGTCCCAACCAGACACCAGCATTAGGTGCCTTGTTTTAACGGAGGCAGGGCCCAGGATTTTCCTGTCCAGGGGTTGGGAAAGCAGCAGAGGGTACTGATCTTGAGAGGTAGTTGGTCAGGAGCTCCAGCCTCAGATAGAGAAATGGGACTAGTCAGGACACTGGTGACATCCCCTTGCCCTCCCTTTGCTCCAGCACAAGGGCCTGGGACTTCTGGCCACTCCCTGTGGAGTCCTGGTCCCTGTTCCCACTGCCGACTTGGACTTCCTCCCGGTATCTCTAGTTCCAGGAGTCGTATCTCCCAAGAAGATTCTAGCCATGTCAAGCAGAGAAAGAAAGGCCCATGACAGTGCTGGCATGCACCCAAGGCAGGAGCCAAATCTCACATCAGATGACACCCAGAATGCAGATGCAATCACTCCAGGTAAAAAAAAAAAAAAAAAAAAGAAAGAAAGAAAACAAGCAAACAACAACAGCAAAAACCAAATGGGCTCCTGTAGGGTTGTATCCATCCCAGGGGACATTGTAAAACTCTTCGCAGGTGGAGCACTGTTGTGCTTGTTTTTAAATGTATTTGATTTGGGGTGTTTTTGCCTCTACCTCAATTCCAGTAACCCTTTAACCCTAGGTAAGAGAGAGAAGATTAGTGGGAGGAAGTGCTGTAGACCCCTTTATTTCTCCTGGAGGTTTGTGGTGGAGGGATTCTTTGGGGGCCATACCAATTCTCCTTCAACAGCAAAAGCAGCAAGCAATCTACTCCATCTATCTCCTCCAAGCCACTGTGCTATGAAGCATCTCTTCCATGTCTCTCCAAACCACCACACAGTCCATCTCTGGTCTCTCCAAGGTGCTATACTTGATCTTTCTGGGCTCCAGTGTTTATATCCCTCAGAGCCCTAGACCACACCCTTCTCTGTGCTGTATGAGGCAGGCCTACACCACCTGGCAAAGACCATGCCCTGCAATTATCGGCTGTGGACAAACTAAAGTCCCACACTTGGGATTAAAACAAAAACATGTTTATGTAACATAACTGAGTTTTTAAAGAAACCAAAATTTCCACTACAGGATACTGATTGGTTGTGGTGTTTGGATATTTGTTGAAATAGCAGGAGGTTTCAGCTGCTAATAACTGTTGCTCAAGCTTGTTGGTGGCTTTATGTTCCTGTCCCTGAAATTCCCATTCCACAGGAAACCTGCAAGGTTCATAAATCAGCTCCTTCTAGTCAACATGCCTCTCTGGGGGCACATGGGTCACAGGGACTCCCTGTAAGGAGTATACAGGTGCCCGCACTAGCTGTTCTGAGACTCAAGTACAATGACTGCGTGTGTGTGTGTGTGTGTGTGTGAGAGAGAGAGAGAGAGAGAGAGAGAGAGAGAGTATGGTGTCTGTGCGTGTGTATTGGTGCATGTGCATGAGTTCTTTACAAAATGCAAGTAACCATTGGTGGATATGGGCTCTAGAAACCCACAGTGAAATTGTTATCCATTGGACAATGATGAGAACAGCACAAGTGGTCTGAAAGCATTTTTTTCTCTTTCTCTTTAATACAGACAAGGAAGAAGTCCTTGATGTCATTATGGAGGACATTACTTCCTTAGAAACAGAAGGGCAACAGACCAGGTGATAACTTTCATTTTTTTTCTTTTTCCTATTCATGAAATATAATTAGAAAAGTTAGACTGGAGAGATGGCTCATTGGAAGGTTGTTTGATGTACAAACACAAGAGCCTGAGTTCATATCCACAGCACTCACAGAAAAAGCTGTGGGGTCATACATGCCTTTTATACCCAGAACTCAGGGGTGAGGGTGAGGGGAACCAGAGGCAAGAGGGAGTTGCACGTGCTTCCTGACTTCCAGCCTGGTAAAATAAACTGAGATATAAGTAAATAAACAAGCAAATGCAGCAGTAAGCGAGGTGTGTGAATCCCATGAATGTGCTGGGTGTGTTGAGCTTAAAGGCACCAAACATTCACCCTGCAGTCGATCATATGTTGAGCATAAATCAAAACTGAGAATCTCATGCCCCCAGCAAGTTACAAGTCCTGTCACAGAACTTGTCTGACAGCAATAAGGTGGAGATGGATAGAGGAGGACACCCCACTTCTACATTTGATTGCATCACACTTGCACACATGCCGTTCCCTTGCACAGAGAGAAATCTAGAAAAAGCAGTGTCCACTCTTGAACCATGAACTGAATGTAGACTCTACAGCACACTCCACTTCCTCTGCTCACAGAACAAAAGTAGTCTTTTGCATACATGGAATTAAAATGTTAATGTGATTTCTTTGCAGGAAGGAAAGACAGGATTTATTTGAAAAAAATGAAGGTATGTTCTAGGAGACATTGGGAATTTGAAAGAATTGTTTGACCCAAAGAAGTTCAAGGCAAGGGGAGTTGTTACCTGGAAGGCAAGAGAAGTGTTTTTACTGCCTTGTTCTGAAACACTCAGTGTCGGGGTTGGGGATTTAGCTCAGTAGAGTGCTTGCCTAACAAGCACAAGGCCCTGGGTTTGGTCCTCAGCTCTGGAAAAAAAAAAAAGACAAAATAACAAAACTCAAACCACTATTTCCCAAATTATCAGGAGCATCCACTGCTTCAACAAGGACTTAATGCTTTAATTCCAAAAGAAACACTCAGTGTCAAAATAATATTTATTAGATGGCCAATTGTCTATTTCATGTTAATTGTAGCTATGAAGAACATAGCACATGGGGTGTGAAGACTCTTACTCACTGTGAGATATTTAAACCTTGCACGAAACTATCTGGGGCCTGAACGAGCAGCTCTGTGATAAAGTGCTTGCCTGGAATGCAGGTTCTAGCCACAGCAGCATGAAAGGCTCCTAACCTTAAAAAAAAAAAAAAAAAAAAAAAAAAAACCACAGGCAAATAAAGAGGGGCTAGGTAGAGTGAGAAATACAATCAGTAGAAGGGAGAGTGGTGGGTCATACCTGAAAAAAAAAAGACTATCTGTCTTCCAGGTCTTTATTCACACAAGTGATATATCTGTTTTTAACATCACATTTTCATGTCACTCATTTGTAATCTAGTCCCAATTATTGTGAGTGTGAGGGGATGTAGTTAGGTGGTGAGTGTCAACCCCTCTTAAATAGCTGCCCACTGTTTAACATGCAAAAAAAAAAAACCCACATAACGTGGTGTTACAACCTGTGACTATTGTATGATCACACTGAATCCTGCCTTAAATTGCTGTTAGATGTTAGTCATGTGAACTATTTGAAAACATTACAAACTAAGAATGGGCTGGGAGCTCTGCAGAATTTTCTCATGGAGAGTCACATCTAGAAACTAATCTGGACTCAGGATAGGGATGTACCCTGGTGGGAAAGCTCTAAGGTTCTGTCCCCAATAAAACAGACTTTCACATGAATCAATGTTTTTTTTTTTCCTTAAATTATTCAGGATCTCTACCTTATCAAATTTGTCTAAAAGCCTAATGGCTACAATAATTCCAATATTTTCATCTTACTGTGCAGTAACCTCTGTCCCTTTGTAAATGGAGATTTTGTAAATGGACTACTTTTGTGTTTTGCATAAAGCAGCCAAGCAGTCCCTCTGAACATGTCCTTGAACTGAAGCCTACCTGGTGCATTGATTAAATTTATACTTTATAAGTGACATCTCACAAAGAAGTTACACAGGGACTTGACACCGTTTTTGTTAAGTCGCCTCCACAGTGTTTGCTATATAATACATAGACACTAAAGTCCAGCTATCCAATTTCACATTAAGGTCATAACCACTGAAATTCTTGATTGAAAGACAGGGGCAGGTAATCTTTCCGTTGGCAGATTATTTCCATCTACTGATAACAAGTGCCTTCCCAGCAGCATTCAGGGAACTTTATGGTCATGCTTACCAGATTGTTTTTCAATACAGGACCCATTAAGAACATTCTCAAGGAAAACAGAGATAGATTCAGAACAGTCATCACCAAGTCTTTCCAAACCATGCAGCAGAAAGTTGAGGATATTCTAAGACTCCAGTATGAACAAAGGTAAGGTTGCTTCTTGGGGCTTTGATCCCAGACCCGATGATAGTTGATTAGTAAGTAAGAATGGCAAGAAGGTGAGGAATAGCCATGACCCCCACTGGATAGAAGCACTGCATGGAATGTTAGTAAAACAATAGTTCTTCTTCCTGAGTTTTCTAGCTCTAAGAGCTATGAAGTGACTTCTCTCTCAGCCAAGGAGGAAGAGATACTGTTAGTGTAAGACCACATAATGCACATCACGTTCCTTTTCCCTGTCAGGATGTTTTAGATGCCCTTTCCCCATTCCTCCATCGAAAGAGTTAGTGAGGGCAAGTCAGTCATGCTTTGAATGCACTCTCTTCATGTTGTGAAGGAATCTCACACACAGTATACACTGTTATCTTTTACAGGCAGACACTTTATGAACAATATTCTCTTCAGATTATGAATTTGAATAGCAAGTTAAACATGGATGCAGATCAAGTCAAGAAACAGGCGGAAAAGCTCTCTGTGAGTATCAGGCGTAGCTTTGAAGGAGTCCATTGTGTCAGCATCAGCAAGTCAGGAGGTAGAGAGACAGGACACGAGCTTAGGGAGGGTGGTGGATGTGGTGAGGAGAGACTCGCCATACTGTCTCTCTCCATGGCTTGCTTCCTTTTCTGTGGACAGATGTAGGTGCTGGTCTTTCAAATGTTATTTTATTCGGGGGTACCTTAAAGCTTATACTTTCTTTCCAAACCCCATTCCCATGTAGGAGATAAAGAAAGTTGTAAGGCAAAGGGGACATGGTCCTCTTTACTTCTTCCTGCTGGGTAGGGTCATAGGATTCTTTGGGGGGGCAATACCAATATCAGTAGTCAGGAAATCCAGATGTCCAGGAAGAACAGCAAGCAGTCCCCCATCTCCTCCAAGCCATCATGCCTTCTTTCTCTGTGCTATTATATGTATTACCCTTAAAGTCCTCAGAATTCAACTAATTCCTGTTGGCAAAGAGCAAGCTGTGCACAAGACAATTAACATGTATGAACAAACCAAAGTCCCTCCTTGTTATTATAAGAAAAACATATGTACATGTCATAAACAAAAATGTCCACAGCAGAGAGATTACATGATCAGAGATGGGTTAGCAGTCAGCCTGGAGGTGGAGTTAGGGGCTGAGCAGGCACTGCCTGAAAAGTACAGGAGAAGGTATGGGATTGTATCCTGAGAGAAAGTCTTTCATTATCCATGATGTGAGGACACTAAGGAGCAGGAGCCTAGCCTTCTGACACAGTGATCAGGGATGCAGCATGGGAGCAGTCAGTGTGGCTGTGGCAGAGCAGGTGGAGACTTAGCTTTCAGTGGTTGGAGTTCAGACCAGCCCAGTGCCAATGGAGTAGAGGGAAAGGCCTCACCACACGATGGACATGTGATGATGACTGACGGGCTTTTAACCTGAAAGGAGATTTGCGGGATAGGTACTGGACTCTCAACAGTACGGTCTTTGAGGCCTTGCTCTTCCTGCTAGAGGATGGAGCCGCCTTACTGAAGATTCTGACTTCCAAAGGTGGGGAAGCAGAGGCTGGAGTACTGTAGAACATGGAGGCCCTGTCCAGTCCAGTGATTCAAAGCATGGCCTCTGGCATGCCATCAATTGGAAGGCAGTCATGATCCAGTTACTTGCCAGGTATGCTAACTCAGGAAAGCAGTTGACCTCTGTGCCTCGGTTTAATGGTAGAGGCAGGAGAGACAACTAAAGGCCTCATCTCACCGAACTGTTTCAAAAGTTTCTTTTAGATGTGTATTCTGATATTGGTCCAGGAGAGCATCTGAAGTAGGTCTTATAGAATCCATCCCTGTTAAGCATGGAACTGTTGTTGGCTCCAGTCTTAATGGAAAGGAGAAAATGGAGTGGGCTCCTCTGTGGGGCAATGACAAATCATGGGGACAACTCAAGGCAACTTCTTTGAATGCAGAGAGTTCACCAGAGTTGGAGGCTTCTACTGGGAAGGTTTTCAAGTGTTCAGGAACAGGAATGTTTTGAATACTGTTAAGTGGGAACACTGTTAAATAGGTTTTGTTATTTTGTATCATCAGGTAACTCATATGAATGCGGTCACTGTGTTAATTGGAAAAAATATTACAGTTATTTCATCCCATCGGTTTTGCACAAATATAATACAGAATTGTGTTTCTGTAAGCTCTGTGGTTTCCCCTGAATTGTTCTTATGTCTTTTACTGTCTTTGTCTGTAGAGTATATTTATGGAGCAACGGACGTTTGTTCTTCAGTCTCTGGTTCTTCAGAAGGAGAGAATGGAAGAATTTAAATCACTGTGTGAAAAGTACTTGGAGGTGTGTTGTACGTCCTGACCAAGCAACCTGTACTGGGGAACACTGATATTCTGGCATTCTTTCTGTGGTTTGGTTAACACCTTTGGAAAGTTACCTGGAAACACCTTCCAGCATTATCCCCATGCTCCATGTTCCATGTAAACCTAAGTAGAAAATGAGTGTTTAATTTTAGGATTCACTCATGGTTGGGAGACTCACTCAAAGCAGGGATTGGTGCCTTGGTAATTTCATCCAGAGTTGTTCATGTTGTACAGGGCATTAATGCTTTTCAGAGAGTCCCATCTTGTCTCACAATGCATTTTCCTTTGGGTAAGTATCTGCACACATGCATACATATGTGTACCTGTCTGTGCATGTATGTGTGGAGGCCAGAAGTCAACTGTGGGTACCTTCAGTCACTGTTTACCATATCTCTTTTTTTCCCTTTGTCTTTCTTGCCTTTTTCTCACTATGTAGCCCTGGCTGTCCTGGAGCTCACTATGTCGACCAGGCTGGACTCACCCTCACAGGGATCACCTGCCTGCCTCCACCTCCCAAGTGCTGAGATTAAAAGTCATGCCTGGCTCCATCCTACCTTTTTGGAACAAGATGGCTAGTGGACCTGGAACTTGCCACTATGGCTAGGTTGGCTGTTCTCCAGATCCTAAGGCTCTGCCTGTCCTGCCCCAGGTTGATGTGTCACCATGCGTGGATTTTAACATGTGTGCTGGAGAGCTGAAGTTGGCTTTTTATGCTTGTGGAGCAAGCTCCTTGTCCACTGAAGCTGTCTTCCCAGACCCCGCAATCCATTCCTAAGCAGAGTAGTGACAAAAATATATAGCACCTGCACTTTCTTTACTTGCTCGGTCCATTTTCAGTTTGCATCATTGCATGGCTGAAACATGGCTTCATATGGCCAATTATAATAGTGAGACAGCTCCCAGATGTTGCACACAGTGAAAACGTAGCAGAAGGCTGACTGTGAGGTTATGAATTGAGAATTACCCTCTGTAATAGGACTGTCTTTGTTAATTCTTCCTAGGCACGCTGACCTATACTATTATAACTATTTACAAAAGAATTAAACACAGCATTCTCTGTATTTAATTGTTCTGCCTTGATGTGAATAGGCTTGTTCAAGTTGGTGTTTAAATTTTATTTGTCCTGAGTAATTAAGGTGGCCCAAAACAACTGGTTGAAAGAATTCATCCCTTGCCTTATGATTTTCCCCTTCAACACAGACACCTATCTGACACACACACATACACACACACACACACACACACACACACACACACACACACACTTCCAGTGTCTGTTCATGCTGAAATATCATTCCTTTGACAACTCGGTGGCCCAGAAACTTGCTTGCCCATTCCAACCTTGAGATCTCTGTGTTGTTCCTGTTTCTGTGATCACCGCATCACCGGACTATAGAAGAGGTCCTGCAAAGTTTTAGGATCTCGCCACTGTGTTTAACAAAACGATTTAGGAGACTGGAGAGATGGCTCAGAGCACTGACTGCTCTTCTGGAGGACCCAGGTTCAATTCCCAGCACTCACTTGGCTGCTCACACCTGTCTGTAACTCCCAGAGCTGACACCCTCACATAGACACATACACAGCCTAAGCACCAATGCACATAAAATAAAAGTAAATTTTTAAAAATGCATTTAAAGTAAAAAGAGTTCATATGTAATGTGTACTGTTTCTGCAACAGGCAAAGTGTGTGTGTGCTGGTGGTCAGCGAGTGGACAAAACTTTTAAGTTTTAATTTCATCGTGTGCAGTGTTCATAGTACAGAACAAGCTCTTCCATCTCACAAAGAAGTGAATGAGTGGCAATAAAGGGGCTCATGGCTCGTGCTCACTTTCATTTGGCTTGTTTTGCTTTTCTTTTTGCTGTGTTGGGTGAGGGGTTCCAGGGTCTTACACATGGTAGTCAAGCATCCTTCCCCTGAGCCACAGCCACAGGTAATACCTTGTGATCTGAACATTAAGCAGTGGGTTGAGGAGTGTCAGTGTCTTTTTCGCAATTTGATCTTCATATTTTACAGGGTGTATGCTTGTTTTGGAGTCATTAAAATCATCTCTTTTACTGTGTTTCCTCCCTTTTAAATGTTGCGGATGGCATTTGTAAGCCAAGGTGAGCAGGGCTGATTTCTGTACTTGTCTTTTCACTTTAGAAACTTGAGGTGCTGAAGTACTCTGGGGGGAATTCCGTGGCTGAAGAGCTGAGGCTTCTCATAGACACCTTGGAGATAAAACTTCTGACGCTGAATGTAAGTACCCAGTCTTTCACAGGGAAAATGAGAATGGCCTAACACTGTTTGTTTTATACCCATTTAATGTGTCCTTGCCCTTGACAGCGCCAGCAAGACAGTATTGCTGCTCGACTGTCTCTCCTGGATATGTTACTCTCATAATACTTTGAAGAACAAAGCAAGGGGAGAGGAGATCAGCTGGGTGAAGCTACTTGAGGTGACATTTGCAGCTAGTAGAATTTGTAAACCAGTAGAATTCATTAATCCTCCCAAGTAAGAAAGATGTGAGTAATGTAATGTGAGTTTGTGAAAACGTAATTTTCAGACAAAATTTACAAGGTCTGTCAATTAAATTTGGTCCATTACTTAATGTCATGTGTCTTCATCTTCAGACTTGACCCTTAGCCTGAACACAGCTTCAATAGCCATGGTTTATTTGCATTTCATCCCTTGCATGGGTAGGAGTAACTGAGAATGTTTTCATTTTCAAATTTATTGTGCATGTAGTATGTGTACATCAGGGATATACAAGGTCTCCTGTACAGTTAAAGCTCTTGTCCCATGATTTCCTTTATGTATGCCATGGAAAATCTCTGCTTGGAAACATTTGATTTATTAGTAAACATGAAATTGTTTCAGATCTGTTGAGATGAGTCATGTAATCTTACCCTCTCTCTGACCTTTCACAACTTTTCAAACAAAAATGGGCCATGCTGTGTAGAGGTGTGTCATCTATCACCTGTGTTTCTGCACAGGTCCAGTTGTACCCTTGCCCACTTGCTGGATTGTGTGAAAAATCCAAGAACAGAGTGTTTTCAGCATCTCCTACTTTCTACAAGTGGAACTGGCAAATGAGGGCTTCCCCTCTGGGATCAGTTTATTTCTTAACTTTGAGTTATCTGGGGGAACTTCACATAACTACTGCCATGATGTTTTACCCTGTTGGGAGCACGAAGGTCCTTGTACCTGCAGATATCCTGGGAGACCAGGAATGTTAAGCAAGTAATGTTGTCTTTTCAATGAAAATGATGTAAAATATGTCATTCCATCCAGAACTGGAGGTGATAAAACAGCCTGGTGATCTGAGTTATCGATTTGGCCAGGCCTATTAAGCTCCTAAAACCAGGCCCAGAGACAGATAGTAATCTGAATGATACTTGCAGCCTGGAGCTCTCTAAGTTCCCCCAACCAGGAACGGAGACACCTAATAGTCTAAATGACCCATATGTTATCAGTACAATCAAGGGCGCTCCCAATATAGGACCCGATATAACTAATAGTCTGAATGACCCTCATGTTATCTGCAGAGCCGGGGGCTTCCCCAAGCTCTGACAATGAGAATCTGAGATACCTAACAGTACAATTACCTGTACAGCCATGGGCTCCCATAAGCACATAAATCCCGGATTGGAGATGATACCTAATAGTATAAGTGACCCTCAAGTTACCTATACAGCCTGGGGCTTCCTCTAAGCTCCCTCAATCAGGACCCAAGATAACTGACATTCTAAATGACCATTATGCCATTTGTACAAAGGGTTGCCCCAAACTCCCACAACCATGTCTGACAATGAGGACCGGAGATACCTAATAGTCTAAATGACATGCGGTCTGTACAGCCAGTGCCCCCCCCCCCCCCGCAAGCTCCCACAATCACGACCTGAGATACCTAATATTGCAAATGACTCTTGCATTACCTGTACTGTCAAGGGCTCACCCAAGGTCCAGCAACTAGGACAGGAGAGGTCTAGTAGTCTAAATGACTCTCATATTATCTGTACAGCAAAGGGCTCCCCCATGTACCCCCAACAAGAATCGAAGGTAACTAATAATCCAAATGGCCTGTAAGTTATTTGTACACCCAGGCCAAACCTTACGCTTTTAACAGCCAGGACTGGAGATACCTAAGAGTCTCAGTGACCCTTCTGTGTATAATCAGTGCCCCCCACCCCAAGCTCCCAAAACTAAGCCTGGAGATACTTAATAGTTTAAATTGACCCTTACAGTACATGTACAGGTAGGGGCTCCCCCAAGCTCCCATAACCAGGACCTGGACTATATAACAGCACAAATGACCTCTAAGCAATGTTTATGACTAAGACCAGGCCAGATTTTTCCTGAGGCTCCTAAGCTAGTACAGGTAGCCCATCTTCAGAACCCGTCCTCGAGACCAGGCCAGATTTGTCCTGAGACCTGAATTTTCTGAATTCACTCCCCAGATCCCATGCTAAGGTGGAAGATAAGAACTGACTCTACAAAGCTCTTCTCTGACATTCACATACATGCCGTGGCTCACATCACAGAAACACAAAAGTAAGATTAAGAGCCCAAAGAATGCACATCCTCTTGCAGAGAGCCTTGAACATACTCATCTTTCATAAGCATCAATGAACAAGTTCATCCATGGTCATTGCTTGTCAGAAGCCATTCTGTTAAAGGAGCTCATTAGGCATGTGGGCCTTCTGGAAGGTGATCTGGAAGGTCTGTACTATGATTCACCCCTAGAATTGCTTCCAACCTCTGACACAATGTCAAGAACCATCAACTTGGGGAAGTTCAGTAAGTATGAGAGCTCTCTGGAAGGAATCTGGTATTTTGCAAGGTCTGTACTATGATGCACCCTAGAATTGCTTCCCACTTCTGACAATCCCTTCATTTGTGCACTGCTGCATTCCTCTAAAATCTGGCATAGAGTAAATCATCACTTTTTGGGTATGTACCAATTCTGACTGAACAAACTTTCTATGGGCTCTTATTGAAGACACACTGCTGTCCAGGTGAATTAATTCCTGATTATGGAATTTCTGATTTGATTCAGTTTTAAACTGTAAAAGTTTATGACTGCAATAAATATCTCTGTGGACCTCCAGATGACTCATTAGGAGACAGATCTGAGGTAGAATTATAGCTTCAGATAGCCTTCACTCCAAATGACACCACAAATCATGATATATGCTATAAATATACACAAGCTGGTTTAAACTTCTCATGAACCCAAAATACAATGGGGCTACCTAGAAATGTCTAAATTAAGTACAAACCTTAATGTCAAAATATACAAACTGCTCTGTTGTAATTCCTTGTACCTTGTCAGCTTATGACATAAAACACTGTCGTTTTAAATTTACTTTGTTTCTTAGAATGAAAGACAGATAAGAATATTGTCCTGAACTCCCTATAAACTAAGACATAGCTGGAAAATGTGTAGCCAGGTCAGTCCTAATTGAAAAGACATATATTCTTGTAACTTTAGACCCTGTTAACCTTTAGGCTTTGTCAACCTTTGTCATTCAGAACTCACTATGAACTTATGTAACAGACACATAAATAAGAAATGCTTACTCTTTAAACATGTAACCTGTTGCATTTTAGAATTCATCTGTTTTCGTGATTTTGACTATGAGGTAAATCTTTTTTTCTGACATAAAGAGCTTTTGAATCAGAGGTATAAAACTATGACCACACAATAACCATTGGTGAAAGCCATTTGGGTGGAAGCCCTCTGAGGGTTGAAGATGGTTGGATTGAAGCCTGCTGGAATTCACTTCATCCCTGAGTTGTAAATATGTATAGAGATATGTTTGCATGTAAATATATCCATCTGTCTGTTTTCGTAATATATTAATTAGTGCATGCCAATTGTCTGTAAGGAGCTCCTTTTATATCATCCACTGAATGTGTATATGAATACGTATAGGACTATCTGTCTGATTGTTTGTCGATGTGTACATATGGGCTGATACTATGGAACCAGCAGCCTAAACTTGCACTTTCTGCAGAGGGGGGATGCCAGCTAAAATCAACATCTTCATCATATGTAAGCTTGTGAAACTTGTTAAAGCTGAAGTTAAAATATTTTACTTCATCCTTTTCTCTTTAGTATGTGTGTATGAGTGGTCATTGCTTACTTTTTCTCCTTTTCCCTTTTTTTTTTTTATCAATTCACAAATAAGTCTATTGATTCAGGACCTAACCATTAGCCTTATAAGCAGCCCAAAGTTTACTTTAGCCTGTACAGGACCTAATCTCAGATCAAAGACCCTCCTTTTACAACCCACTGAAGTTTTGGCTAGAAGCCTTTTTTGCAGCAGCCCCATGCAGAGAAAAAGGTAAAGGTGGTCAGTTTAAGTTTTTCTCCTTAGTAGCAGTGCAGCCAGTCCATAGTCCTAGACAAGAGATCCTGGGCTCCGTCACCTCTTTCTTCTTTCAGTCATGACTAGTTGCCTATGGCATCAGCTTGGTGACTCAAGAGATAAAGCAAATGGGGATTCTGCATCCTGTCCCAGATCCTGCACTTGAACCTTGCCAAAGCAGAGAGAGACTCTGACAGCAGACTTTGGCAATTATTGTTTTATTTATAATAGCTAGGTAATAGCTTAGATGCTCATCAACTGATGAGTGAGTAATGACAATGTGGTACTTTATACAATGAAATGTCATTCAGATATGATGAAACAGGAAATGATGACATTTTCACGTAAATGATCGAAGCTGGAAACAATTCTGAGTAAGGGAACACACAGACCTAGAAAGTTAAGCACTGAACTTTTGGTGTTGCGAAGATGCTAGCTTTGAATCTTTAGATATGTGTATTTAAATTGGAGTAGCAGTAAAATCAGGAAGTTTTTCAGGAAAAAATTTAGCAGGGAAAGACTTCAAAATGGGGGTATATTACACAAGTGGTATGAAGGGCAAAGTGTGCCAGCGCCTGTGCTGTCCTGCTGCCTATGGTTAGCTTCTGCAGTTGACCTCTTTGTGCCTGCACCTCAAGCTGGACCATCCTGCTCTCCTTGCTGCCCTGTGAAAAGAACTGACTGACATCCTCTGGGCACTGGGCCAGCCCACTGTCAGGGTCATTCACTTTCAGCATTCTGAGTAGCTACACGTGTCATCCTCCCCCGCCCACACACACACACATCATGCCACTGGCCGCGCTGCAGGTACTCGGTGAGGCAGCCTCCTTCCAGCTGCTGGATCAAGACTACACAGGCGCCCTGGTGCTCTTAACACATATGAACGACTGGCTTGGGAGCACAGCGGCCACCCTTTTCAGCACCCCAAGGTGCTGCTGCTGCCACTGCCACCACAAAGGCCTTTGCCTGGGCCCCAGCTTCCCCTGCTGGGACCCCAGCCAAGACCTGGCTCAGCCTTGACCCTGCCCCTCCCCCTGCTCCCTGACCACTCCCCAGGCTCTGCAGCACCTACTCCAGGCACAATGGGGACCTTAGCAGACATCCTTGTCAGATGTAAGTTGTCCTGTGGTGGTGGTGCTTCTGTAGTCACAGCCTTCCAAACTGCTGTTGGAGCACGCCCAGAGCTTAGAGAAGTACACCTGGAAGGCTTTGGACAGCCACAGCCAGGATAGCACCAGCCAGCTTTTGGAGGAGCTGTTTTTGCTATTGCAATCCCTAGTCATAGCTAACCACAAAAAGGACACTGAAGCCATCAGGAAGCTGCCGCTGCTGACTGCTGAGCAGAACCACCTCCTGCAGGAAACCATCTCCCCCGCTAGACAGGGATTCTTGTAAGTGTGAACCTAAGAGCCTTTCCCCTGGTACTAACTTGTTTTATCTTTGGGGACAAGTGATGAAAGATGTGTTCTTGCTTCTATATTTTTTTCTCTTATTTCTTTTGCCACAGTGGTAGTTTAGCACAGCGTGCCTTCCTGGTCCATCCATATAGCCTCAAATGAGGTAACTTCATCCTTAAGGCTGGACAAGATGATACTGTGCCATGCTGCTTTCTTTATGCATTGATCAGTTGCTAAATACTGTGTTGATTCATTTGTCCGGCCGTTTTACCTATAATTCTACTAAAAACAGGAGGACAGATGTTCCTTTGACATACCGGTTTCCTTTCATTTTAATCCTGCTACAGTTTCACATCATCAAGAAGTATTGACAAAAGATTACAAAAGTTTGTGTCTCTAAAATTAGGAGGATTTGGTCATAGCCTTCCTTGTAATACATTATCCCTTGATTTCCATATAAATTAGCCCAGCAGTCTGGGGAGGGGGAAAAGCAGCAGATGACATAAAATGTAATTGTCATAATCTATTGCTTTCTGGACCTGAGAACTATGTTGGTAGGCAGAACTGGCATGTTCTGTCACACATTCCAAATTTATTTTACCTTCTGCACACTCTGCTAGCCTGGGTTCTTCTTGATGAGGTGAGCAAAAACCTTTCTTCTGAGTAGCACATGTGATCTCTTGGTGTTCCTGCTTTTATTAGGAGGTAGCCGCAAGTTCCCATTACCCAGAAGTCTGGGGCAAGAGATTGCTAAAAGTCTTTGGAATAGGTCCTTTGTTTCCAAACCAGAGTTCTGATTGTGCTCATAATGAACTATAACACAGTTGCTCCTGTGCAATCAATGCAATCAAGATCTATCTTCCCAGCCAATACCTAGAGTCCCTTTCTACCTTTCAGCATCTTCAGAAATGAATTCCCTAAAGCTATAATTGTATTCCCTTAAATATTCTTGCTTTGGAGACTAGAGCTACTGAACTGTGTAACCCAGTGCAGCTGGGGCAAATAACAAAGAAACATTTCCAACTAAGTAATAAGTTATACAAGGCCAATTTTACTTTTCTCAGAAAGATGGATCCAGTAACTACAGAGAAAAATAAATATATTGTCATATATTGAAAACTGGTTTAAGGCACCTAGCATATCTGGCTGGAGAGCATTCCAATTTTCCTAAGTGCTTTTTCCCTTGTTGTCACCCTATCTAAGCCCGAGTTAGACCACCATCCTATAAAGCCAGCTGCTGCCTGGCCAATGGGGTATATGGTACAAAACCAATGAATTTCATGACTATAATGCCTTACTCTATTTCTTATTGCTAATAACATAATACCACCATTGGTTCTAGCTGTAAAGAAAGGTTTATCTTGGCTTATGCTTCAGCTCCAAGGTCTGCTGGTGGCTTTCTTGCTGTCAGCATCCCAAGGTGGTACATGACAGTGATGGCAAAAGACTGTGAGGTGCACATCACACTCCTGCCTCAGGAAGATTCAAGCAGCCTCGGTGAGGGCCAGCACTTCCCCACGTCCATGGAAGAGAGCCTGGTGGCAGTGCACCACAGCCACACAGCATAGGGCAAGCACTCCTGAGCACACAGCTCACAGGCCAGCTGCTCGAATTGTTCCCTAGCCTTGGCCACTTTCTGCTTCCACAAGAAGCAATTCTTAAGCGTTCTACACCTGTGGGTAGCTGGCTAAGAAGTCCCCATACTCAGAGCCTGGCCACAAGCCACCATCCATGGAGGACACCTAGCCTGTTGCCATGTTGACCAGCCGGTCATGCCCCCTAACTTCCAGTTGTGGGGGGCGGGGAGCTCTCATGAGCTCAACAACTGCTGGGCTGGCATTTTGTACCTGCTGGGAGCTAGCAACACCCAGGCCTTTGCTTCAGGATCCAGTTCACTCCTCTTCCAACTCTCCCGTTGCCATGGTGATATGCAAAGTGTAATGCTGGAGGCGGGGCCCAAGCAGCCACTTCAGCTTTTCAGGGAAGAAGGGCTGAGGACCCTGTGGCTACAGGCCCCTTCTGTAACAGTCTGCAGAGGCGGGTCCAGAGTCTGCCAAGTACACAAATAATGTCTATGGGGTGGGGTCTAGCCTTGGGATTCCAGCAGCCACCACAAACCTGAGACCTTCGTGGGCAAGCCAGAGCTGGCCCTGGCCTGGCCAGAGCCATTGCTAGCTTACAACGTCTTTATATCCATTGTCAAGGGAGCCTCCTGGCAGTTCGTGCTGACCATCTTAGAATGAATCACGACACAAACAAGCTTAATGGCCCTCTGTGACCCTAGTCCTCACATGCCACTGTTGTGCTTAGGTCTGCATCCTCAACTAAAGGCCACTTTTGCATGTGCCCCCTCCCCCGTGGTCTCCTATGAGAAGGCCAGCTTTCTGAAAAGCTGCCCAGGCTGACAATATGGTTCAGGGACAAGAGGTACCCTCCTGTGTACCCTCCTTGTCTTCTCCAGAGAAGGCATCCAGTGTTCCACTGTCATCCCTGCCTGACTTCCACACCTGCACACCAACACCACAGTGTCCCCATAAGTAGGCCAGCATCATCCTCTGCCCCCACTCCCAACTCATTCCAAAGGAAATGCTAGGGAATCCAGGCTGTAGGTCACTGGTACCCCACAACCCACCACCCTCCCCACCCCAGTTCCTCCAACTTGGCCCACCTTACCTTCATCTGCCACCTGCCACTCCCACCTCATGCCCAAAGAAAAGCTAGGGAAGCCAGCCTCTGGGTACCCAGCACCATTCCCATCCCCTGTGATCCTTCACCTAGGCCCACCTCACCCTCCTCCCCTACTGCTACCTTCACACCCACCCACCAACCCCTTCCCTATGGCCAAGGGAGGGAAAAGCCAGGGAACCAAGGTTTCTTGAACTAAAGCTTTAACAAGAGCACCACTGGGTGGAGGGGGGTAGTGAGGGACCAACTATGCAAGGCTGGACAGGATGGACTGATGATGTACCATGGGTAGACAGGGCAGGAGGCACACTGGTCAGCCACCCAGAGCTAGTCGGCGGCAGCATCTAATAGCTAGGTACAACTGCCATGAGCTGGGGCCACCTGGGAGATGGTGATGAACTGAAACAGTTCTCCCAGTAGTGTACTGTCATAGACTGTCACGACCAGCAGCTCCAGGGTGATGAGCCTCTGGGTGCCTTGGCGTTAGACCTCATTGCTTGCCAGCTCCAGCAGCCTGCAGGCCAGGAACTCCAGGATGGCGGTCAGGAAGATGGGCACCATTTCACTTAGTCCCTGGCAATGGCCACCCTCCTGAAGATGATGCTCCACCACACTCAGCTTAGCCATGGAGGTACGGGAGCGATGAGACAAAGACACTCGCCATTGCTCTGACTGGTCCTTGGCCTGCTGGGCTTGGCATAACTCCTCACAGGCTGGCTTGACTTCATCTGGCTGGACTCTGCTGGCCTGCTGGGCTCTGGGCCTAGATGCCTCCATTGTCAGTGCCCGATATCCATTCCCTTCTGTGCCTGGTTGTGTATCCTAGCCTGTGTATCCTAGACACCCCTCATGATCACAGCCCAGTCCGTCTCCCACTGATGATGTGTGTGTGCGCTCACTCTCACAAGTGTTTGTGTTCCTGCACAGCCCTTGCTAGGAGTGCTGTGCTCCCCTTGACAGCTTGGGATGCTCAAGGAGCCTTCTAAGAAATAAGACACAAGGGTAGCTGTGCAACTCAGTGCTGCTATGGAGAACCAACCCTTTCACAACTCTAGGCTTCTGAAGCACCCCAAACCTCATTCTCCTTTCCAGGTTAAAGGACAGTCATCATGGACACCAACGTGTCCATCATGGTGTGAGGCCTTTCCCTCTTCTCCTCTGGGACTGGGGTGGTCTGAGCTCCAACTACTGAAAGCTAAGTCTCCACCTTCTCTGCCACAGCCACACTGACTGCTCTCACTCTGCATCCTAGATCACTGTATCAGAAGTCTAGGTTGGGCCTCCTGCTCCTTGGTGTCCTCACATCATGGATCACGGAGGACTCCCTTTCAGGATACAATCCTATACCTTCTCCTACACTTTCCAAGCAGTACCTTCTCAGCCTCTGACTCCACCCCCATGCTGGCTCCTAACCCACCACCGACCTTGTCGTCTCTCTGTTGTGGACATTTTTGTTTATGATATGTAAACAAGTTTTTGTTAAAATCCCAACTGAGGGATTTTGGGTTGTTCACATATGTCAATTGTCTCAGGCACAGCATGGTCTTTGCCAGGTGGAATTAGTTGAATTCTGAGGACCTTGAGGGTTATAAATATGATATCCCTGAGGAAGAAGGCATGGTTGCTTGGAGGAGATGTAGTACTGCTTGCTGCTCTTGTTGGCTTGCTGGCTACCTAGACATCTGGATTTCCTGATGACTGATATTGGTATTGCCCCCAAAGGAATCCTAGGACCCTACCCAGCAGGAAGAAGTAAAGTGGGCCATGTCCCCTTTCCCTTACAACTTTCTTTATCCCCTGCCTGGAGATAGGGAGTTGGAAGGAAGGTATATGCTTTACGGAACCCCCAAATAAAGTAGCATTTGAAAAACCAGCACCTACATGGAAAATACCACAGCCCCACTACAAGATCAGGTTATCTTAGTTTTAAGTATTAGGTGATGGCACCACATTTTGGGGGAGGGACAAGGAGCATGTGTTTAATGGGTAGGGGCACGGTGGAAGCACCTTAGAAGCCTAGAGTTGTGAAGGGGTTGGTTCTCCATAGCGCCACTGAGTCTTATTTCCTACAAGGCTACTTGAGTGGCCCAAGGTGTCGAGGGGAGCAGAGTGCTCCTAGTGAGTGCTGTGGAGGAGACCACACATCATCAATGGGATAGGGACTGGGCTACAACCATGAGGGTTGTCTAGGATATGCAGCCAGTTGCAGAAGGGAATGGATGTTGGGCACTGACTGGCACTGGAGGTGTCTAGGCCCAGAGCCCAGCAGGCCAGTGGGGTGTAGCCAGATGGAATCAAGCCGACCTGTGAGGAGTCATTTTGCACCCAGCACACCCAGGACCATGCTTGCTTCCCTGGCTCCCCGACCCCACCTTTGGCCATGGGAAGTGGTTTGGAGTGGGTGGAAGGGTGGCAGTAGAGGAATGTGAGATGGGTCTAGTTGAAGGAACACAGGGTGGGAGTGGTGCTAGGTGATCACCAGCTTTTCCTTTGGGCATGAGGTGGGAGTGGGGGCAGAAGGTGAGGCTGGCCTAGTTGCAGGAACACAGTGGTGTTGGTGTTCCTGCTCTGGAGAAGCAGAAGAGGGTACACATGATGCACCTCTTGTTCCTGAACCAATCTGGGCCAGCCTGCCTGCCCTGACTGAGCTTTTTATGAGGCTTAAACTCTACCCCACTTACTGGTTTTGTTCGCTTTGAGGGAGGGGGGGTGTACACTGCTCTGACACCTGGCTTACCCTGTTCCTCCATTTATGTCTGTCTAGGCCCCATGCTTATCATAGATGGTTCGAAGCTGGTTTCACCCCCACAGGCTCATTGGCATAGAGAGCTGATGGGCAGACAGAACCTGCAACACCCTGCTAGTGCCTGGAGCTGTGTGCTCCGGATAAGAAGGTCATAGCTACTGCCTACTTCTTAGTTCAAACAGCAGCAGTTGCATGTGCCTTTGCTGTGCATGGCCACCCCTCCCAACTTCAGCTTGAGACCACAGCTGTGAGTAGCTCTGCCCTGTCCCATCAGTCTCAGCACTGACACCACCTCTTCCAACTTCCCAGTTCCCAATGATCTCACCATACTGCCATGCCCTCCCCTGCCAAAAAGTGGAGATGAATGCTTTCATAGGACCATCCAAGTAAGGGAGATATATAAAATAGACAGCATAGTTTGACATCTAATGAAAGTTTTAAAAAAAGACATACATACTTGAAGGCTCTCTTTATACTTGAAGCTTATAAAAATGAAGAAGAGAAGGATGGTTCATAGGAAAATGGGGAGTATGAAAATCACTCTTCTGAGGCGGGTTCTCCTTTTAACAGTATGTTATAAAAATATGAAAATGGAATTATTACAAGTAAATTATGAGACAACTTCAAATGGACTCAAGAAAGATTTTAAAGGCTTTGGGAAAAAGCAGTGGAAAAGAAACAATACATATTTTTGGTTGTTTGTTTTTGTTTTCAAGACAGGGTTTCTCTGTGTAGCCCTGGCTGTCCTGGAATCACTTTGTAAACCAGGCTGGCCTTGAACTCACAGAGCTCTGCCTACCTCTGCCTCCGAGAGTGCTGGGATTAAAGGTGTGCACCTCTGCACCTGGCTGAAATAAATTTTAATTCAGAGTTCAAAGCACATGTGTACATTTTCACATCCAAGCTGAGTAATAAATATGAATAAAACACTATAAAAATACTCCTATAAACACCCACCCAAAACACTGTGACCATAAATTCTTATGCAGATACGCATCTATAAAACGTTTACAACCAAAGGTAAGAGCAGATGTCTTTCAACCACCGTCGAGCACAGCAGTGAGATGAGTCAAGATGTCTCTGGGAAATGCCACAGCCCCACTACCAGCTCAAACCCAACATGTTAGAACCTGACTCTGCTGTGGAAATCGTGTTAACAGTTTAACACATCTGAGCACACACACAGGAGTTGTGTTCAGCAAGTCTGAGTGAGCATGCTGAGTTGGTTTACCTGTAAAGACCTGTTTGCAATGGAACTGCCTCTGTGACCTAAGGAGTAAATGAAAATATGCACAGAAATACAGATCCCATCTTTATTTACTTCTTCCTGGACTAAGTAAGGTAACATCGCTTCTGGGAAGTGACAGAGAACCAAAGAAGCCAACCATACAAATCAAATGACATCTGCTTCCAAATATAAAATGCCACGGCTAGGGAGAATATGTCTTCCTTGCTGTTGTGAAGGTTCCACACTTAACTGTTGCTACTCACAGAACTGCTGGGGTTCACTTAATGGTTGACAGAATCCATCTTATTCGTAACAAACAAAGTAAAGAGAAGGGAGCACTGACTACTACTAACATCCTCTTAGCAAGGCTAATGCTCCCTGCGCATCCTACAGTGAGCTTCAGATGGTTTCTTCAGAGCTGTCAAGGACCAGGGACTGAAAGTATGTTTCAACAACGGACACATCTTGCTCTTGCTGTTTAAAAATGGAGATTTAGAGAATCATTATTACATCTCTGCCAACAGGAATCCAGCCCGAGACACACAGTGTTACAGACCCATGACTTACGGTTTTCATGATAACTCTGTCCTGAGCCTTGGAGATTTCCTTTTCCACTTCACTATAGTGACCGCCAATAAAAGTTTTGTGATGTTCACGCAAGTTCTTGGCTTTCTGAAACAAAAACCTCTATCTGAGCCCGAAGACATTCCAACTTGACTCCTCATCTCACTTAATTTTAAAAGCACTGGCTATGCATATCTAAAGGATGCTTTCAATAATTAAAAAAATAAGAACAGTGGTGACTTGATGTGTACCTATATGGCCACTCCACAAAACAGTTCAGGTGCCACAACTGAAGGCAGAATCGTTGTGGGATCATAACAGCTAAGGCACTTATCTCAGAAAACTAGGTGGGAGAGGTTTCCCAGGGAAAGGGGCCATTCATTCACTGTGTCCACAGAAACGTTATTTTCACAGAGAAGACACAGTATGCAATCGCATGACCTTTCAGGCTAAGAAAAGCTGGAGTGAGGACTCAATCTCCTCTCATCTCTAAAGAACACTGAAGTGGTGGATCTAGAGGAGAAAGAACTGGGTCACCTCTGTCCAGAACTTGCAAAATGCCTGCTTGTCCGTACTCTGCCCTACTCCTAGGGCCACAGAGGAGCTTAGGGACAGGTGGCATGCATGCTGGCTGAAAACAGGTATGGAAGAGGACCTTGCTGGGCACTCAGCTGAAAAGGACAGAAATGGTGACTTGCAGTGGTGAAAACATAAGATTTCCTTAGTGAAGATCTGGTGCAGGGAGCTCTCTGGGCAAATAGCAGAAGCAAAGCAGCATGGACAAGGGACAGGAGTCACTTCAGGGGAACCTGGTGCACTGGGAGGCAGGAAGACACACAGAAGCAGCCAGTGAAGCCTTGGGGGAGAGGCAGGATGTTTGCAGAGGACACACAGGAAGCAGGGAGAATTAAGAAGGAAGGCCACTGGAAAATACTGAAGAGTTTGGAAAGGCCCTGTTTTCAGGATAACATTCCCTCAGAGCCTAGGACTAGCAAAGGAGAAAGGTTGAGTGAAGAAACAGAGGGAGATCAAGAGAATGAGAGAGGCAGAAGAGCACAGGACAGAAAGGCAAGGACCACCTGGGAGGCCAGAGATGCCCAGTCAAAAGGCTCTCTCTGTGGTGCTGCTCACACAGTGCACTCACAGGCAGAAGCAAGCCTTTCTGGTGGGTTCCCAAGCAGTATTCAGCTGCATTGGGGCCACACTTTCTTAGACTCTTACTAAAGGACTGGATGTGTGTGTAGGGGGCTCTCAAGGTCTTGAAAAGCTTTACTGTGTATGCGGGTGTGTGCGTAAAGGTGTTTGTGTATGTGTACTTGTGTGTGGAGGCTGGAGATCATAAAAATCTGAAAGTAATTACCTCCATGTGTACATGTTTGCAAATATGTTTGTTCTCAGGTGTGTGTACGCCTTCCAGGACTGCTCACCACATTACTTTTGGGGGCAGGGTCTCTCATTAAGCCTGGGGCTTGCCAATTTGGCTCCACTGGTCATTCCACAAGGCCCAAGGATCCCTGTCTCTACCCTCAGGACTCTGGGATTATAAGCACATGGGTGCTAGAGATATTCACTTCATTACTAACTGGGGTATACTGATTCTTGCTCAACAAAACAGACCTAGCTTCTCACTAGCATCCTGAAAAAAATTAGTTTGCTGGGACACACCAAACAATTTTGTGAAGGTGTCAGAATCAGATCTTGAAGAGAGATGTTCCATAGTATATTTTAGCAAGAGCATCAAAAAGAATTGCCTCTGAAGGGTGGCTTTGACTCCTGGATATATAGATGGGTGCCAAGGTAACTTAAGACCCGGAACTACAGCCAGGGTGCAATTGCAAGCAGGCAGGTCTTGATTGACCCAAAGACGGTTAATCTACCAGCTTTCTGATTGCCCACATCTAATACTGGAAAACTACAAAACACTCAACAAGAAAGAAAATAAAAGCTGTCCTTTCCTATTGCTTATTTCATGGACCCATCCAATAAAAAGGAGCCAAAGAAAACCAAAACGAGATCCCCAGATGTCTTTAACCACTTAAATATCAAAGCGTCACCAGAGGTCAATAACACACTGCAATGCAGAGTGTGCTCCTTCCAAAGCAGATTTCCAGCCAGCAGCTCCTGTGCTAGAACACCCTCTCCAAAAGGTCATCAGCTTCCCGGTATAAACAAACCCTAGTGTTTCTCCTGTGCGGGCAAAATATTCCCCAGAGAATGTGATCACCAATTTCAAAGTTAATTACTTTCCCCACAAATTGAAAAAGGGCCAGTCTGTCTTCTGCTTTTACAGATACATGGTATGAAACAAGGGTGTGTTTTAAGAAGTGCAATCTATCAGACCTTCAAAACTGTGTCACACATATCTTTAGCATTCTCAAGCTTGACTTCATGATCTGAAATAGCTTCCTCTAAAATCTTCATTTGCTGCTTGGTTATAAGCTGAAATAGAGGAAATGAATGACAAAGTGTCAGTAAAACTGAACATCCAACCCAGCTGCTTACAGGAATTGCTTCCCGTATTGTTTCATGTTCTGCCAACTCATGATCAAGTCTGAAGACAACGTGACCTTCAGTACCAAAAACAACATAACAATGTCTGACCTGTCACAAAGTAAGATAGTCTGTCAAGCCCGTGCAACACTCCCATGAAACAGTTAGTCATTTCAAAATTAACATGGGATCCATCTAATCTGTGGATTCCCACCTCACCAAAATAAGTATAAAATGTTCCTTTGTGGCCCAGTTCTCACTAAGTATTAACTTTTTTTTTTTCTTTTTTTTTTCTTTTTTTTTTTTTTTTGTCATACTCAACAAGCACGTAGGTTAGCTTCTAAGGAAACCCTTCTTTCCATAGAAGTCCTGACCTAAGCCTTTCTCATTAATCAGTCATTCCCACACTGTGACACTCCATCAACTACATTATCAACCAAACAAGAATGTCAGGGAAGACAGCAACCATATACTGGCTCCTGCTGTCCAGCATTCCATAGCAACATGTAAAAAAGTGAAGCCATCCAACACACAAGTCTAGAAGGTAAGGGATTCTCCACAGGTCTGCTTTCCCTCCTAGGAAACTGAGGCACAAAGGTAAACTATTTTCCTGAGTTAGCATAACTGCAAGTAACTGGACCACAACTGCCTTACAATCGATGACATGCCAGAAGCCATACTTCAAACCACTGGACTGGACAGGTCCTTCATGTCCCGCAGTACTCAAGCCTCTGCTTCCCCACCTTTGGAAATCAGAATCTTCAGGAGGGCAGCTCCATCCTCTAGCAGGAAGAATAAGGCCCCAAAGACCACACTATTGAGAGTCCAGTACCTGTTCCCCAAACCTCATTCTCCTTTCCAGGTTAAAGGCTAGTCAGTCATCATGCATCCATAGTGGTGTGAGGCCTTTCCCTCTTCTCCTCTTGGACTGCGTTGGTCTGAACTCCAACCACTGAAAGCTAAGTCTCCACCTGCTCTGCCACAGCCACACTGACTGCTCCCATGCTGCATCCTTGATCACTGTGTCAGAAGGCTAGATTAGCCCTTCTGCTCCTTGGTGTCCTCACACCATGGATCATGAAGAGCTCCATCTCAGGATACAATCCCATACCTTCGCCTACACTTTCCAGGCAGTGCCTGCTCAGTCTCTGACTCCACCCCCATGCTGGCTCCTAACCCATCACTGACCTTGTCACCTCTCCACAGAAAAAGAAGCAAGTCAGGGAGAGAGGCAGTGTGGCCAGTCTCTCCTCAACACATCCACCACCCTCCTTATCTCCCTAAGTGTGTCCTGTTTCTCCCTGTATGCTTCACTGAAGCCCTGCAACTTTGGAAATAAAAGCAGCACATCCATTCCAAGATAAAGCTACACTCACAGTGAGGCTTTCTTCTTGTTCCCTTGCTTTCTCCACTTCCTCCAGCCACTGCTGGTACAGGGGCCAAAACATCTTGGAGTAGAGTGAGTGAAGTTTCTTCCTGTAAACACAGTACCAATTACTGAGCATGCTCACAACAAGTGAGGGTAAGGCAACAACACACCTTCATCATTTGGAAACAAGAGCTAGGAGCAAGACAGGGGTGGGGGAAAGATGCATTAAACTGACTCATGAGAGGCAGAGATGTGACTCACTCCAGAAGGATTTTGTCTTAAGCCATTACAGAAGACATCATTTCACCTGTCTTCCCTCTTGAACACAGAGGATGCTCTGATGCATACGTTTCCCAAGGTTGCATTTCTGGCTTGAAATTAGACTCCTCTTTCCTTCCCCTTATGGAGTAACCTATAGAGTCTGAAAGCCTAAGTCCTGGTTCTGAAGGTAAAATTCCCTTCGTTATAGGGGAAGCACATTAAGATTGCACAGAACCCTTTCCCCACGTGTGCATGACTTACAAAAGAAAGCTCCAGGGGTATCTCCTGATAGGTAAAGTTTTGTAGACCACAGAAGACTGGCCTGCCTTACAGGAAGTTAAATGTATTGTTATCTGAGAGGGGAGAAACTGTTCTCTTGTCAGTCTTGCAGCTGACACATCTCAGTTCCAGAGAAGGAGGGCCGGGTTACACTGGTCATGAATAGGACCAGGTCATGAGGAAAAAACATGCAGTGCTTCACAGATGTCCTTGGCTGTTCCACTCTGTGCATGATCACGGTGGCAGGCAGGAGGGACTTGGGAAGGAAGAGTAAAGGCTGTAAATGTCTCCTTTACAGAAGGTCATTACTTTACCTTGACTCCTGCTGGGTTTTGAAAATATTCTGCAGGTTTTCACTCAGGCTTCTGAAAGAGGCATTTATATTCTTTTCAAACTGCTTCCTCTCTGTCTCCAGGATCCGGGTAATGTAATCACCTATAAGAGAAAGGAAATAGTATTACTTTAAATCCAAGATCCAGAGGAAGAAGCACTTTTTCATCTGGGACACATTATCCTACATGATAATACAAACAACTATAGATTTGCTGTTAATTTGCTCTTCGTTTTTGTTGGTGGTGGTGGTGTGTGTGTGTTTATTTTGACAGGGTCTTTTGTAGCCCAAGCTTGTCACAAACTTGACAGGTAAGTGAGGCCAACCTAAAGTCCCTGATTCTCCTGCCTCCACTTCCTAAGTACTAGGAATATAGGAGTGGGGCATCCTGCTTGACTGAAGACTTTTCCGTACACTTCAAAGAATTTTCCGAACACTTCAAAACCCAAGCAGTTCCTCTGCATTAGAAAGAGCAATGCTGTCAGACATCATTGCTTGTACAGAATGACTATAAATACTGGCTAAGAACTGACAAGGCCTCTCTACTAATGAGGTCTTAGGATCACCTATACACAGGAATTAAGAGCTGAAAGAAAAGTGCCTCAGTTTGAGGAGCATGAGGCACACTGACTCGGTTACCATGGAGGACAGAAAACAAGCTAGTGTGGCACACATTATGTTTGTATGCTATCACACTTTTCTTCCTGGTCCACAGTGTGCTGCTTTCAGCGTTTCCTGACAGGCTCAGAAATGTGCACAGACTAAAGGCTGTTTTTCCTACCCTCCTCTGGCAGGGGTTCCTGGGGGAGAGCAACTCTGGAAAGCCAGAAAAATGACTTAATTCAGAACTGGAAAAAACAGCTGTTGAAATGCAAAGTACCACTTGTGCAGTAAGTTAAAAGGCAGAGATTTATCTGCTGGTCCATCATGCCTAGTAGCACTCAACTCTTCAGCAGTGCAGGAAACAGGAAGCTCTCTCTCCACCACCTAGGTGACACCTACAACATTCCCCCTGCTCACAGCAGCTACTTCAAAGTTATGTGAAAGGTAGCCCCTGAAAGCCAAATGACACTTTACCCTTCCAAAACATCCTGTGGGCGACAGAACTGTTGCAGAGTCCTGTTGGCTCTCTGTGACCACATTCTCACCATGCAAAGGTTGCAGTTGGAACGAAAGCCCTGGGTCTACCAAGATTTGTTCAAACATACCTTTGAAGTCTTGCGCCCTCTTCTCAACAGGCTCCCTGTTAAAAAAATGCACACAGAACCATTAACTGAAGACAAACACCCTAAGTTTGCTTTGAAGTAAAGGGGAAGCATGCTGCTGTGCTGAGACTAGAGCTTATGTGGGGCAAAGTCAGATTTCCCCCTTTGGGTCACTGCTTTTATTCCTTTGTTCACACTGTCATAGCGAACCAACAAGTTCAGTGCAGATGCATAAGGGCAAAATGGCTAAGAGTTACTTACTGGAGCATGGGTGACTGAAAGTCAGCTGTACCCCCAAGAGCCCCAGCCTAGCCTGGGTATTGAACAACTCATGAAAACTGCATTCCAGGTATTCCCTGCCCATTGCAGGCAGCTCCATGGAAGTAGATCCTCTCCTCAAGCAGTAGCTTTGTGTCGTGGTGTGGCAGGTGGGGGTTTTTATACTGAATGTTTACTGGAATCCATTCACTATATGGCAGCATCGTGTTTCATAAAGCTGTACTCATCCATGTGTCTGGCCCTCCAGCCATACTCACTCTCATCCTTCCTCAATACCCTCCTGACATCTGTCCTATGTCACCCAGACAGTGTCTCTTCAAATTTCATACCATGGGACCATGTTCAACCTCCAGTCTGCCTCTAACCCCTGCACCCCCAGACCTTCCCCTCAACTGGGTATTGCCTGCCTCTGCCCAGTCTCCCCTATTAGTTCCAGTTCTATCATTTTTATGGCCCTATCTATAATCTAGGATGCTCAAGTGAGAGAAGGCAGAAGACAGGAG
The DNA here is from genome assembly GCF_030254825.1 of Meriones unguiculatus. NCBI lineage: Eukaryota > Metazoa > Chordata > Mammalia > Rodentia > Muridae > Meriones > Meriones unguiculatus. The sequence goes on from NC_083369.1 coordinate 39,153,651, forward strand.
TTTCTTTGATACTGGCTTACTTCGCTTAATATCACGCTCTCCACTTAGATCCCTTTTTCAGGAAAGGGCAAATTTTCTTTGTATGCCTGCATATGACCTCAACTGAAACTACCTCACTCAACAGGCCAACATTCCTTTAAGACATCACCTGGTCTCTTGCACATCTGATCCCAATGAACAGCTGCTCAGCTCTCTGGTGTCAACTGCTGGATTGTCTGCTGCATTGAGAAGAAATAAACCTTTGCAAATGAAATATGCGGCTCTCTTCACCACACATGAGAAACAGCTTCACTCTAGGGGTGGTTGAGCCCATGGCCAGCAAAGGTTTTAAAGCAGTCTTCCAGGAACTCATGCCCCCACCGATAGCCCCTAGATACAGGTGAAACTCAGCTGAGTCAGAGCCTAGTGACATCTGATATCGGGGTACATGTATTTGTACAAGCCTCACAAAGGAAATTCCCTGTGACCCATGGGGTTCTTGAGAGATATTTTGGCCAGGACCAAAGGCTCTGTGAGCCTCGAATTTCTGCCATGGGGTAAGAATGTCAGGTGGGGACTGAAGCACAGAACATGCTTGAGTACCAGTGGCCAGTGTCAGACTACCCCCATGTTCCTTACCCCGCCCCCACCCCAATGGCCCAGAGCTCCACATGCCAAAGGGTAGTAGAATGTCCCCTCCATTGGGTCCAGCCCTACATGCCCTATATCAGTTGTTACCAGGGGCGACTGCATCAGGGTTCTGAAAGTCATCTGATAGGAGAGTCCTATCTGCCCTTGGGCGCTTGGCACTTCTCTTCACAGCCTTCTGATCCTGGGCTGACATGGCTGGGGCTTTCCTGGGCCACGCAGGACTCCTGAAATGTTGGCATGCACAGACAATAAAGACACTGAGAAGAACTTCATGACTGCAACGGAAACGGGGACCAGGACTTCATGTGCCATGTGCCCTGGCATTTGTGCTGGAGCAAAGAGGAGACAGGAAGGTGACATCAATAGCCCGCCAGGTCCAATCACATTCTGTCCCACCCTCTGGCTGAATGCAGAACTCTCTACAACCAAGTAGCCCTCATCTCAGCCTTTCCTCCTGATTTGTTGTCCCCAAGATAGGACAAGCTTGGTTTAGCCCCCACACCAAGTGACCAATGGCCAATGAGGTCACTGGAGCTATATCTGGGCATTTAGTGTTTGAGCCCTGCTGCAGTCAGGTGAAATCCCTACACACTCTCAGTCCAGATACTTCACAAGCAACTCAGGGACCCACCGGTGCAGGGGAGACCCAAAGAATACACCAGAGCCAAATGTAGAGGTTCCCTAATGCACTCACTCCAAACGAAAAGCAGCCTGTAGAAGGCACGAGGTCTTTGTACTCACAGACAAGCACCACAGAAGCCAGGGCTGTGAAGTGATGTGTATACCTGTTTTCCACTGAGAGGCCTGGGAGTGGTGGTTGTTAATAGCCTGGTTATCTGTGCCACTTGTAGGGCCAGGCCAGGCCCGAATCTCCAAGACTATTAAGTTTTTCTCAGACTCTTCCTCCCTAGACCTCCATCCTTAAGTTTGTTTCTCAGTCAACAGAACCCTTCCTTAGGGGAGATGCCAAAATCTCCTATAGGGGGCACTGCCTGTATGATAAAACCGCACCAGATCTTAGGCCTCTAAGCCATAGGAGCTCTCTTCGTGGCAGAGGTCACACGTAACATTGCAAAGGACTGTCTACGTGGTTAGGCCTGGATCTTCCTTCTGCACAGGGAACTATGTTACCAGGGACTTTCCCCCCAAAGAGTACCACACTTAACAATGTCTAAAATAAACCCAGGGTCAAACTCTAGAAGCTTGAACCAGCACCTGCTAGTTAAGGCATGTTGGAAAGGATTTCCTTCTTGCCTCTCAAGGATGGTTACTCTGCCTGCCATGGCATTTGTAGGGAGTCCCGTGATTGTCCACACCTCTCTGTGGGGAACTGAAGCCCCCCCACCCAGGATCCTGCTGTTTCCACCTGGACCTCACCTCACAGGACAAGCTTTGCTCTACCATGCACAACGCGACTCTCATCTCCCCACACTCTGACTTCACCAAAGCATCCTTTAGCAACCACCCACCCACCAGGACAGTCCTATTTCAACACCCTCCCCTCTTTAGAAGAAGGTAATTTCCTCTGCCACTGCATACCTCCAGCAGTGTGCTTTCTGAGAGGCTGGAACAGCACCTATGAATGAGAAAGGGCCCAGCAAGTGGGCCCAGCTGGTGGACTCACACAAGCAGGGTGCTTGGCATGTGTGGAAGGTGCTAGAGGCTAGGCATGGGTACCCAGCAGGCAAATATGTGTCAATCTAGCCCTTTATGAGGCCACTCAGAAAGTCCACACAGTTGAGGCTGTCCCAGCAGGCCCACTTGAGTGGGCCAAGCACTCATCCTTAGGAGAGGCAGCCCAGCACAGATGAATGGGTGGTCTGGGGGTGGCCTGCAAACTCAGGAGGTGCTCTTGCAACAGATGGGTCCAACAGTCACACATGCCTGGCTCATGCCTGGCAGCTGCCATTGACCAAAGGGCCCAGGAGACATCAGAAATGGTGACAGACATCCCGTTCATGATGTGGTCCAAGGCTGCACCTCCGTGTACCCAGATGTCCCATCTTGACCAAAGGATACCCAGCAATGGGGACGTGAGACTCAGGACATCATGGGCTATCCTGGGTCCCAATACCTCGGTACAAACCTAGGTGCACAGGAGCCATGATGAGACCATCCTTACCCACGAAGGTAGGTCACACCTAGTTATGCTGCCCAGAAAATACGCATCTCTGCAACTGGAAAAGCAAAAACGGCAACCACGTATGCCTGAGTATGGCGGGCCTGGTGTGAGAGCAGGGGAGGGAGGGGGGTCAAGGAGGGGGAATGGAGTGTGCGGGTGCTGCATTTGCGCATGCCCAAACCTGGGACAGCCTGAGCACCGAACCACGGGAACAGGAAACGCCCACAACCCTCTTTTAAGTGGCCACACTCGTGGAAATACGGACCACAGGAGAATGTCTGCACTACACAGACAGGGTCCCTAGCCCCTTCCCCAGCACACATGCTGCCCTTCCCGCTCCTCTCAAAAGCCCCTGTAGCGCACCCTAACAAACCTCGCCAGACTGACCTCTGGAGCCTCTATGTGTGACAGGGAATTTAGGCTCCGGAAGTCCCCTCGAGGACTACCATGGGTCCCAAAGTATCTAGTGACACAGCTTTAGGGAGATATGACCCACAGCAACCTCCCCCAAAAGAAAATCCCTCTCACCCTGGAGGGCGGTCACAGCCTGACTTCCCTCCCGGAAGTGTACTGCCCTGGGTCTCGCGAGACCCAGTCACTCACCTAGGGAAATACACCTCACTGCATTCCCACAAATCCCCTCTCACCCTCAAGGGTGGACACAGCTAGCAAGACATCACTTCCTGAAGGGTCCTACAGGGGGTCCTGATATTAAGTCACTCAGCTAGGGAGATAAAACACACAGCAACCTCCCCCAAAAGAAAAATCCCTCTCACCCTCGAGGGAAGTCACAGCCTGACTGACTTCCCTCCCGGAAGTGTACTGCCCTGGGTCTCGCGAGACCTAGTCACTCACCTAGGGCAATACACCTCACTGCATTCCCACAAATCCCCTCTCACCCTTGAGGGTGGGCACAGCTAGGGAGATGTCACTTCCTGAAGGGTCCTACAGTGGGTCCTGATATTAAGTCACTCAGGGAGATAAAACACACAGCAACCTCCCCCAAAAGAAAATCCCTCTCACCCTGGAGGGCGGTCACAGCCTGACTTCCCTCCCGGAAGTGTACTGCCCTGGGTCTCGCGAGACCCAGTCACTCACCTAGGGAAATACACCTCACTGCATTCCCACAAATCCCCTCTCACCCTCAAGGGTGGACACAGCTAGCAAGACATCACTTCCTGAAGGGTCCTACAGGGGGTCCTGATATTAAGTCACTCAGCTAGGGAGATAAAACACACAGCAACCTCCCCCAAAAGAAAAATCCCTCTCACCCTCGAGGGAAGTCACAGCCTGACTGACTTCCCTCCCGGAAGTGTACTGCCCTGGGTCTCGCGAGACCTAGTCACTCACCTAGGGCAATACACCTCACTGCATTCCCACAAATCCCCTCTCACCCTCGAGGGTGGGCACAGCTAGGGAGATGTCACTTCCTGAAGGGTCCTACAGTGGGTCCTGATATTAAGTCACTCAGCTAGGGAGATAAAACACACAGCAACCTCCCCCAAAAGAAAAATCCCTCTCACCCTCGAGGGAAGTCACAGCCTGACTGACTTCCCTCCCGGAAGTGTACTGCCCTGGGTCTCGCGAGACCTAGTCACTCACCTAGGGCAATACACCTTCACTGCATTCCCACAAATCCTCTCTCACCCTCGAGGGTGGGCACAGCTAGGGAGATGTCACTTCCTGAAGGGTCCTACAGTGGGTCCTGATACTAAGTCACTCAGCTAGGGAGATAAAACACACAGCAACCTCCCCCAAAAGAAAAATCCCTCTCACCCTCGAGGGAAGTCACAGCCTGACTGACTTCCCTCCCGGAAGTGTACTGCCCTGGGTCTCGCGAGACCTAGTCACTCACCTAGGGCAATACACCTCACTGCATTCCCACAAATCCCCTCTCACCCTCGAGGGTGGGCACAGCTAGGGAGATGTCACTTCCTGAAGGGTCCTACAGTGGGTCCTGATATTAAGTCACTCAGCTAGGGAGATAAAACACACAGCAACCTCCCCCAAAAGAAAAATCCCTCTCACCCTCGAGGGAAGTCACAGCCTGACTTCCCTCCCGGAAGTGTACTGCCCTGGGTCTCGCGAGACCTAGTCACTCACCTAGGGCAATACACCTTCACTGCATTCCCACAAATCCTCTCTCACCCTCGAGGGTGGGCACAGCTAGGGAGATGTCACTTCCTGAAGGGTCCTACAGTGGGTCCTGATACTAAGTCACTCAGCTAGGGAGATAAAACACACAGCAACCTCCCCCAAAAGAACAATCCCTCTCACCCTCAAGGGAGGTCACAGCCTGACTGACTTCCCTCCCGGAAGTGTACTGCCCTGGGTCTCGCGAGACCCAGTCACTCACCTAGGGAAATACACCTCACTGCATTCCCACAAATCCCCTTACCCTCAAGGGTGGACACAGCTAGCAAGACATCATTTCCTGAAGGGTCCTACAGGGGGTCCTGATATTAAGTCACTCAGTTAGGGAGATAAAACACACAGCAACCTCCCCCAAAAGAAAAATCCCTCTCACCCTCAAGGGAAGTCACAACCTGACTGACTTCCCTCCCGGAAGTGTACTGCCCTGGGTCTCGCGAGACCTAGTCACTCACCTAGGGAAATGCACCTCACTGCATTCCCACAAATCCTCTCTCACCCTCGAGGGTGGGCACAGCTAGGGAGATGTCACTTCCTGAAGGGTCCTACAGTGGGTCCTGATACTAAGTCACTCAGCTGCAGAGGTATAACCCACAGCATCCCCGCACCCCAAAAAGAAAAGCCCTCTCACCCTGGAGGGTGGGTACAGCTAATACTAAGTCACTCAGCTATGGAGATATAACCCATAGCATCTGCATCCCCCCAAATCCCTCTCACTTTCGAGGGGTGGGCACAGCTAGTGTGAAGTCATTTCCAGAAGGGTCCTACCCCAGGGTCCAGATACTAAGTCAGTCAGCTGTGGAAACAGGTCTCCTCAGTGCAATCCCCCCCCCCAACCCTTCTTACCTTCAAAGGTAGTCACAGCTATGAAAAGTCACTTCCGTAAGTGTTACAACAGGGTGAAAAAACGTATGTGTGTGCGCACGCGAGACTGGCCAATCCTTCTTCTTTTCTGCGGTCCAGCTGGAAATTGTGCATGTGTGACTTGGGGCTTGGGGTCGCGCATGCGTCAAAAGGAAACTGCTGTGTTAGGCCTGCAAGGGACCTGATAAACCCACACCCCCGTTTCAAATAGGCTCACCTGTGGACGTGTGGCTTGAGAGAACATGTGTAGTACCCTAAGACCTCAGAAAGGACCATGAGGAAGGCCCCAACTACAGCCCCAGGCAACATGCGCTGCCTGGTCCACTCCTCTCACACCCTGTGTCCCACACAAAATATTCCTAGACTGTCCTTCTGGGGCCTAGGTCACTCCATGTGGACTTCAGGCCCTAAACATCACCTCAGGAATCCACCCTGGGTCGTAATACCTCTTCACTCACCTAGAGGAACACACCTCCCCACTGCTGCCCAGAACCCTGCTTCCCCGCGGGAGGGTAGTCATGGCTTAGTTGTGCCTCCCTTTGGAAAAAATTCGGCCTCTGTGGAAAAGCAAGGACACATGATACGAGCGCCTATCCTCTCCTTTTTCTTGGTTAGGCCCACCTGCAATCAAGCATGTGTGAATGGGAAAAAGTGCTCTTCAGGCCTGGAAGGACCTGAAACACCTACATACCCGTATTAAGTAGGTCCAACTGTGGAAGTGCGGACCTGGATGAATGTGTTCTGTGCCCAAGGTCTTCAGCAAGGACCTTGTGGCAGATCCCTAGTCCTGCAAGCACACATGCTGTCCTGCCCGCTCTGCTCACTCCCTGCATTGTATCAAAGCTTTCCCACACTGCCCTTGCTGGCCTCCTCCACTCCACTGTGGAATTCGGGCTCCACACCTCCACCTCAGGGACTATCCTGGGTCCCAATACCTAGTCATTCACCTACAGGGACATACATAGCTCAACACAATCCCTGAGACCCTCTTTCTCCTCCAGGGTGGTGTCAGGTATTCCTCACTTCAGGAAAGTATTCTACATGTCTGCTGTGTGTGAGCCTGGAGAGTAATGTTGTTCCATCGTTCTCTCACACACACACCCCACCAGGCCCCAACCCCTCTAAAGCCTGTATGCTTGTCTTGGAGCTTTCAGTTGTGCATGCATAAACTGGGAACTCACCTAGGAAGGGCCGAAAGTGCCCCAAACACCTCTGCTCCCTGTTTTCAATACCCTCACATGTGGAAATATAAATTTATGCAGGATCTCTGAAGTACCCAAAGGGTACTGAGAGAGCCTTGTGAAAGCTCCCTGAGCTCTGCAGGAGCACGCACGCTCTCCTGCCCACTCCTTAGAGTCCCTGGAACTTTCACAAAGCTTTCCCAGGCAGCCCTTCTTGGGTTTGTCCTCTCCAGGGTGGAAGGAGAGCCATGATGACACGTCATGGGCCCTGATTCCTAATCACTCACCTATACAGAAATGCTTCAGGATTATCACAGAAACCCTACTTTTGCAAGATTAGTCCTTGCTTGCAGAAGCTAAAGGTGCTGGCCATGCAAGAGACTAGCTGAAGGTGCTCCTAAGTGACCCCCACCCAGCAATCCAGGAGTGTAACTTGGGGCTAGATGTGAGTGCTTGACTGGTGTCTGTGGTTGTGCAAGTACACTGGGCCCCACTAAGGCCTTCCTGTCTAAGCATCACTCATGGCTGTTTCTCTGGTGGATCCAGGTGTCCAGTGACGACTGCAAAAGTACACAAGGGTCAGAGACAGGAGTCCCCTAGTCCCCTGCCCAAAGTACAGTGTCATGCCAGCCTTTTTAGGACTGTAGTACTCAGGCCCCCTTTCTGATTGCCTTCAGGAGCTTGTCCAATCTGAAGGGTAAGTGAGACTCCTGTCTATCACAGTATCATTCAGCTTGGGCTCTGACACTTCCTGGTCCTACTGTCCTCCCCCAAGGGCTGTGGATCTATGTGCACCATGCTTCACCACCAGTCATCCGCGCACACACGGAGCATGGGTGTTCACAACACGTGGTCCATGATATCTGGCCTTAGGAAATGCAAGAAACATACAATGACAGCAGTTAAATCCAGCCCCTACTCTACTACTTAGGAAGGAAATTAAGAACTACTGTTCATCACAGGAAGATTCCCAAGGCCCTGTTGCTGTGGGAATTTTCAATGCCCTATCTACTGCGGGGAGGACGTTTGTGTTCATCAGAATGGGAAATGCTACATCAGCCCATCACAGTCACTGGACCCCTATATCTATGGGCCACTCCCCTGAATAGAGGCATTTGAGCAAATATCAATATGAAAAAGCTCACAGCTGCCCCAGGCACAGTGGAAAGATCCTGAATTAGGCCCTCATGATGAAGAGATAGGCCAAGCATGGTACACTCAAGCAACAGAATACTACCCAGCCCTAAGAAGGAAATGCACTGCCACTCCACGAATATTGGAAGCATTTTCAGTGAAGTTAGTCAGACAAAAGGCACTTCCTGTAAGGATCCTTGTATGTGCCACGGGCAGAATATAAAGACCCTGAAGGGGTGAACTCTCCAAGCTGGTGTCATCTAATCTGCTGAGAAAACATCTCACTGGATGCAGGGATGGGTGCATTGACTAGTAGTCATGCACATGGGACAGCTTAATGGAACAGTTTCCTGTGTGCCAGTTGAAGAGGTTTCGGGGAAGGCGGCGCATGTGGTGTATGTGTGTGTGTGTGTGTGTGTGTGTATTTGTTGTGTGTGTGAGTACACAACTGTGTGTGTGTCTGTGTGTGAATTTGTGAATGAGTGTGATGTGTATGTGTATGTGTGTTGTGTGTATGAGGTCTTGGTTTGAATGAAACATACTCCACAGCCTGGGGCTTTTGCATATTTGTTTCCTAGTAAGATGGCACTGATTTGGGATTTGTTTGGGAGGTGTGGCACTGATGGAGGAAATATGTCACTGGGGGCAGGCTTTGAGGCTTCTACCATTTGAAGTTTGATCTGTTCACTTCCTGCTTGAGATTCAATAGGGATTTTTTTTTTTTGAAGCAGCTGCCACCTGAATTCTTGAGCTACTTTCTATCTTATGCAGGTCCAAGGTCCTGGCAAGGTCCTAGAATATTTATTTGCACCTGGAGAAGCAACATGCCTGCCTTCTGAATTCTGGTAGGTGAAAAGATGTCCTTCTCAGACATGGCCCCTGATCTTATTATATTAGAAGGAGATTGGAACCTGTCATCTCTTGCCTTGTCCCTCTGTGGTCAAAAGCCCTGCACCCTGGAATGGCAGCGTCATCTTCTGTAGTGTGTGCATGCTTACTTTTTTTTCATGCTTGCAGCTGCAGAGGCAATGGGGGAACTAGGTGACAAAGATGTAAATGAACAGTCAGCTTCCTGGATGAATTAGTACTTCCTGATTTCCACAGAGAACTGGCTACTGGGAGAGAAGGTCTTTGATGACACTGTGGTTTCCATGACAACAGAGACAAACCATTCTTTCCTGGTTACTGATGCATTTGCGAAGGATACTCACAGACTGAAGAGGTGAGATCACTAGAGAGACGCAAAGCGCATAGGTAGGTACCTGCAGCCAACCTGTGTGAGTGTATGAGCTGACCCTGTGAGTGTGCCCTGGGAACCTGTGTGCTCTTTCATGGGATAGGAGAGGTTCTCACTACCACTGTTTGAAATGAAGCCCCAAGGACCCAGCCCTGTCTCTTTGTTCTCAGGTAGCAACCCTTTGGTGCCAGCTTTATCGTTTCAGGCCCTGAAAGCATAGTTCGCCAACACATGTAAATGGATGCCTCCTTTCTGTTTGGCGATGATGGTCACTTGTGCTCTTGACAGAATGACTGTGTTTGTGCGGCAGCTCCTTATCCCTACATATTTGTGGCTTGTGTTGTCTTAGAGATAAGCCAGAAGGCATTTAAGGAGGAGGTAAATGCGGGGGGGGGGGGGAAGCACCTCTGGGGCTGGGGTTGGGATTTAGGAGTGGGAGGCGGGTTCTGAACAGCAGTTTCCTTGGGGGATTGTTGATGCCAAGTGGTGATACTCTCTGGGCCTGGATACCTAACAGAGGAAGTAAGAAAAGCCTCTGAAAGACAGCTGCCTCTATACTGGCCACACTTAGGCAGACTGAGGTTAACAAAATAAATCGGGACGGTATGAACACCTGAGGAATGGCCAGACTTTGTTCCCTCAATAGGCACTAGGTTGTGTCTGTGTCTGAGACTTTACAGTGCTCAGAGTTGGGTTAAGCACCAGCTGGGCATTACAGGGTGTGCAGCTGCATTTTCCCTGTAACCCATCTGCCCATCTGGATCCCTCTGTGTATCTCTGCTCCTGTGTGTGAGCAATATACACTGTACCCTTCTTGCACCCTCTCACCAGACTGATCTCCCACCCATGTGTTTGTCTTTTCACAGGCAGGGAAGCCATTGTTCCCATCTGAAAGAATGTGACTAGACTTCACACACAGAGATTGTGTGCAAGTTCTTAATAGAAGGCCTTTGGTCCCAGGGCTGAAGCACGTGCTGAGACAGATTTCAGGATTCCATCTCTCACACTTCTCAGAAGATTGTGCTGTTTTTACCAGAAAGGTGACTATCACAGAAATGTCAGCAAACCATTGGTTTAAATAGTGGTCTTGAGGCAGGCAATGCCTTGCCTGAAACGGTGGGGGCAGGTAGCAATACAGATAACATTTAAGCAGGCTATAGGAAAGGCAAAGACTTTTATATGCCCTGGAGCAACAGACATACACAGACAGAATACACACTGCAGTTGTGTGGGGGTGGGAGTGTGGCCTGATATGAGTGCACACACATCTCTTTATGACTGAGTTACAGATGCTTCGTGGATACCCTGGCTTGTGGGCTTGAATGCACACATAGTATTCCCAGGAATGTTTTCTAACTGAAGTATGTGGGTCTGAAAATGTCTTGCCTGAGGCATGTGCAGGCCTGCATGGGTGCATTCTATAAGTGTAACTCTCCCATCTGTGATTTTTAAGGGTGCCCTCTGAGGCGTGGTGGCTGGATGATGGGGTTGTGGTTGGGCCTGATGGTGCTCATTTAGCCTTGCTAGAGGGCTTGTTTGAGGAAGGTCCAGCAGATAGCAGCCTAATGTAACTGAGGGGCTTTTGTTTTCTTCTGTGTCCCTCAGGAGACACCCGTGTCACAAGGCCCAGGATTCCAAGGAGACCGAATCAGAGGAAGCCAGCCAGCCCTGTGAGATGACACAGCCTCATCAGAGGAAGGGTTCCTGCTGGTGATCCCTAAATTGAGCTCCATACCTCCACCATACACAATTAGTATTGCATCATCCAGCAGGTGTGGCGTGACACACAGCTAGCCTCCTTTATGTAGATAGCCAGTTTATGCATTGTGAGATCAGATTTGAAGTCAGTAAGGCTTGGATGGGAATGCAAGAGGAGAGACACTGCACATTTGCATAGTGAATACACCACCAGCTATTTATGGATACAGAGGGTGGGAAGGGAAGGACTGAGGGATTGAGGAGAATCTCACTTGCCCCCCCCCCACAGTTCTGTAAGGTTAGGAATTCCTAGGATAAGGTCTGAGGTCCCTATGCTCTGTGTGCCCATACTCACAGAGGGTACGCAGGTTAATGGGAGTTCCCAAGAAGAGACCACAGTGCACTGTCTCACTGTGCCTTGTGGTGCCTGGGTAATGACAGGAATCAAAATTGCATTCTGGTGTGAACAGTGAGCACTGATGGCATGTGAGCCCTTCATGGATCTTCCTCTGCATTATAGTCCTCTTGGCAAGCACAGCGAGACTTTTTTGAGGATCAGACAGATGTGGTTCCCCTTGGGCATGGGTGACATGCACACTGCTGATAGGAAACTGGCTGGCTCAAGGCAGAAGCAGTCAGGAACAGAGTAGCCACCACCCTAAACACACAGAGAGAGACAGGGACAGAGAAAGAGACAGAGAGACAGAGAGAGGAGAAGAAAGGTATGAGATTGCACTGAGAAGCCCAAGGAGAAGGGACTATGTTGTGTGGCACAGTATGGAGGAATATGAATCGGAGAGCTATGCTACCGATGATATTGGACACTACTAGACATAGGGATGGGCAAGTGACCATTTGCTTTAATTTCCCAACTGTCTAAGACTTTATGGATTAAAATCAGGGCACAGTAGTTGTAGCCAGGAGAGGTAAGTGGTCTGGGATCCGTTGGAGGATCAGTGCCCATCACAGGCAGATGTGGGTGTGCAGGGTCTACTACAGCCTTGACATTGCAGAAGGAAGGTGCACAGTTCTAACAGAGACATTTGTCACCCTGTCAGACTTATCACCCTGTTGTTCACCATCTGACATCGCTGAGTCTGCCAATTAGTAAGCATATCTCCACAGTGAAGATGTGTCTTCTCTTTGGGGCTCTCCCCAAGTGTGTCCTGTGGACACTTGATCCCATAGTGAGGTCCAGAATGGATTTGGGAACAAACAGATCTGAGCTAAAAGATTGGTGGGGGGCTGGGGGGTGGCAAGAAGCTATGATAGCAGCCATCCTTGATTGTCATGTTATGTGAATCACCATGAAGAGTTCTCCACCTCCTCGCTGCTCAATCTGGAATCACACAAGTATGGAAGGCTCATGTACTAGGTTGTCCACAGACTTCCTGGGATTGGCAGAGCAGGACTACCTCCCTAGAGAAGAGAAAAATGAGGTTTCCCAGGGATCCCCAAGGTACTTACTGGGTGGGTAAGAAAATGCACAGCGCTTGTAAAGATACCCACCTCTCTGGGAGGAAGTTCCACACCCCAGCCTCTGGGTGGAGAACAACATTGTTACAACTGTGTCATGTCTGCTCTGGAACCTTTGCATATCTTCTCCCACATCTGTAGAATAGACTTTGTGAGCTCCCTTCATTTCTCTTGCCTCACATCACCAATTTAAGGCTTCCATGCCTGCTAAAGCCTATTTATTTCCTTCCTAATGCAGCTTTGCTTCCTTCTCCCACCTTACAGGATACACCCACATAACCCTAAGGGAAATCAGTTGGAGCTTCTCAATCAGATTCTGGAAGGGAGCCAGCACCACAGACGGGAGAGCCTGGCCAGAGACGACCAGCAGGCAGTCACAGTGCCCACCACAACCAAGGCGGTCAGGTCACCCTGTTGTGATCAGCACAGCCCCAGAGTCCTGTCACCATGGGCTCCGCAGAGTATGTGCTCTGTGGCTGGAAGGGTCAGCTATGGCCTGCAAGGGTTTTGTCCAGACCCAGAACCTCAGTCCATAGTAAGAGGAGAGGGGCCCCTTTCCTGGAGGTACAAATCCTGCCTATGGGTGAGAAGATAAGAGTGAGGAGCACCGAGGTAAAGCCCCTAACCAAGTCTGAAATTGTGACCATCGCCTCCACAGCAGGGAAGGAGTCACAGGGCAGTAGCTTTCCAGGGCAGAACAGGGCATACAGGAGAGCACTCAAGGTGGCACTAGATATCCTGGGCGAGGGAGCCTCTTTGTTACAAGGAGGAAGGGCAGGTGGCCGGAGAACCAGCACAACAACTTCTCCAAAGGTTCCGAAAGAGCAGGCCAGCTCCAGCCCAGGCCAGTGCCTGCAGCTCCAAGGGAACAACCAGAAAGACCAAGAGCTCTCCCAGAGGAGTCCTGGAAAGCAGGGCCACTGCCAGGGTCCTGTGTTGCGGATGGGCTCACAGAAAGTGCCCGCAATGCAAGGGGGGAAAGCCCAGGCACACACTGCTGTTGGACCCCCACACTTTGAGATGCAAGGGAATCTGCTAAGAGGCATCAAAGAGGGGTCAAGATACTCAGCAACTGCAGGAAATGCTGGTCATAATTTAGGGATGAGAAAGCTGAGCACATCTAAGCTCAGGCCTTTGAGTGCCCCAACCTCCCGGGAGGGTGCCCAGGCTAAGAATGAGCAACAGGCTGCCTCTAGGCCACCAAGGCGCCTCTCAACCTCATCCAAAGCCCTCAAGCAACAAACAGGGCTAGAGATCTGGGCTACTGGAGTTCAAGGGAAGACCACTCTCCCAGAGAACAAGGAAAACCCCGGCCCAGGAACCCTGAGGCCAGCTGCAAACAGGGCAACAACAGCTTGCATGCCCCCAATCCCGAGGCTGCGAAGATCCCTCCGCATTGCTAGCAAGAAAAGGAATATCTACATGCCATGTCCACAGTGCAGGTTCCCAGAAGTGCAACCTCAGGTGCACTCAAAGGCGACTAACACCAAGTTCAAGAGGAGGGGGACCGGGATTCAGGAAGGAGGCCAAGCCACCAAGGTGATTTCTGCCCAGCCGCCAAATACTATTGAAGAAGGAATGCTGGTCTGGTTCAAATTTCAAGACCTTCCTTTCTGGCCAGCAGTGGTGAAGAGTGTCAGCCAAAAAGACAAGACAGCAAGGGTCCTGTTGATTGAAGGCAACATGCAGTTTGAGCACAGGGGTGTCCGTGTCCCTCTCCACAAGCTGAAATATCTGGACTGTGGAGAGAAAATATCACTCATGAAGAGAGCCAGCAGAGTGTACAAACATGGCATCAGCTGGTGCTTCTCCGTGATCGACCACTACCGAGAGGGCCTAGCCTGTGGCTCCTTCCTGGGCTCCTTTATGGACTACTACACCGCCCAAGCCAGTTACCCGCTAAGGAGAGCCATCCAGGAGGGGGAACTACATATTGATTTCCCCAAGGTGAGCTATGCCGATCTGGAAGACTGGGAGGAGGAGACGGCCCTCGGTGGGAAGAGGCCCCACAAGAAACTCCTACCTGACCGCATGAGGGCTGCTTGGGACAGAGCCAACCAGAAGCTCGTGGACTTCATAGTGAAGAGAAAGGGGGCCGACCAGCACCTGCGGGACATCATGAAGGGCAGAAAACAGTCCAAGTGGCTGGATGATCTTTGGAAATCAAGGAGGGAAGTCTTCTGCATTGAGACCTACCTGGAGGATGAGGACCAATTGCATCTTGTGGCCAGGCATTTGCAAGAAATAGCCAAGGAAGCAGATGAGGCCCTGCTCTCGCTGACAAGAGGAGACAAGGTGCGGTTTACCATGGAGGTGCTTTTCCCAGAAGCAATCATCTGCTCCATCGCTGCCCTGGATGAGCTTAGCTACAAGGAAGCAGAAGAGAAGTACCTCCGTGGCCCACCCGTGCACTACCGAGAGAAAGAGCTATTCAACAAGACCATCTTAAAGGCTGCCCGGAAGAGGTCAGCAGCCAGGATTGGGGCTTCCAGGGCCCCTCCTGCGCCCATTCCTTAGAAGGGAGCTCCTCCTTTCAGCCATCACCTCCTGCAACTCCCGAGACAGAAAACAGGAAGCACCTCCAAAGAGGAACATCGGGGAGACTGTGGGGCGTGCTATGGGTGCTGGGACAGCTCCTCACTGAAAGTTTCTTTCCCTATCTTGAAATAAATATTTACTTTCCTGTTTGACAGTGCAGATGTCTAGATGGATTCTACAGACAGACAGATCCTGTTAGCTTCAGGCTAGGCCTAGCCCTCTTTGTCCTGTGCCCCAGTGCACACAAGTCCCGTGGGTGTACCTCCCTGGAACCTTGCCAGCCCTATGTGGAGCACTGGCTAGCTAGACACAGCCTTGCACTCTCTGCAGGGACCCCACACATCCAGACAGCACACCAGGTTCCTGTGGACACCCCGCCTCTGACTCCCCCATACTTCCTGTCTTCTTCTCTCTAGGGTACTACGGATGGGGTCTGCTTGGCTTCCACTGTTTTCTCCATTACCTCCCCCTTCGCTCACATTAAAGGAGAGGAACAGATGTGTGTTTTGAGGCAGTTCTTTGAAGCTAGAGAAAGGAAATGAATGTGACCCCGGAGATAGTCTGTTTTGAAAGAACATAGTGTATTGTATTTTACAATCTTTTCCTCTCCTTCCCTCTCTCCCCTCCCTTCCTCCCTTTCCCTCTCCCTCCCTTCTTCCTTTCCTCCCTCTCTTCCTCCTCTCTCTGTCTCTGAATGTGTGCACAAGTGTGCAGATGTCATAGGTCAAAATCTGGTGTTTTCTTCAGTTATTCTCCTCTCTACTTTTTGAGATGGATCTCAGACTGAAGGTGTTGCTCACTGATTGTGCTAGAAGGGGTAGCCAGGTGACTCTTTCAATCCTCCTGTCTCTGTTACCCCAGCGCACAGATTAAACATACCTGCCTGTATACCTTTCTTTTAAATGAGTACTACGTAATGAACTCAGGTTTTCACCCCATTCAGGAAGCACTTTACATTCTCAGCCATCCTCCACTCCCCTAGAGACTACATCCTCTTAATGAGAAAGATGTGCCAATTCCGTGGGCTGGGTGTCTGCAGTAGCAGACACTACTATCTCAGCTTTTTTCACATTTCTGAGATCACAGACTTCTGGTGTTGGCTGGGGGCCCTTTCATTCTTTGGAGTTACTGACACCTGGGGTGTACTGATGAGAAGCAGGCCTGCCCTACCTCCCAGATGGTCCTGTTTCTCCCTCTTGGATCACAGTCCTTGATGTGTTTTGGAGATAGGCCACTGAATCAGTGCCTCTGTGGACCCTGAAGTACAACCTTATAAGCACCTGAGTCCACTATCCCCTTGTTTTCTGCTGAATCCCTATAAATATCCATGTGTCCTCCAGCCCATGCCTCTGGATTCATGACACCTGTTCCCTTCCTATTTTACTGGAGAATGGTGAACATTAGGCCTTGATGCTAATTACTGACCTTCCTTTCTACGCAGTGAGCTCTTACCTGTGCAAAAGACCAAGCATGGTGCAAGTGCTTGTATTCTCAGTAGTGGGACTAGCCATCAAGGAAGTTGTATTACATCTGCTATGAAGTGACTAGCCTTTATATCTTGGCATCACTCAATCAATAAGCTTTGCTAGGAGAGAAGTATAGTCATAGTACACCAGCTGGGACCTTTGCTCAGTGGCCCTACCGGGATTAAATGTTACTCCCATGGCAAATCATGCCAACTCTTCTTATTCTTTATAAATGCTAACAGATACAAGTTGGAAGGACTATACTGGAGATGCATGTAATTAGGTACTTTAACTTGCTGGTTGCCTATTTGTATCTTTACTTCTTTATCTATGAATCGGGAAGTATTGCCTACACATTTCACGTATTTGGAATAAATTCAAAGGGTCAATGTAAGGTAAAAAGAAAAAAAAGATTTTATATGTAAATAATCCACAACACTATAGAAAAAATAACCCTGCAGCTTGAGGAAGGTAAAGGAAATGAACTAATGGTTCCCAGCCTCATCAGCTTTCTCCAGAGGCTTCCTACTTGGCAGAGGGCAGACATGTGACACAAAGAGGAAACAACATAATGGGACTTGGATTTTTTTTAATGGAGCCTGAGTTTCCTTTGGATGTCAAGTCCAGCTTACTGTAAATTAGAACAGGTTGGTGGCTGTAGGCTAAAGAAGATGAAGATGTGGCCTGAGTAGGACACCCTGGCACCATTCACCTAACTGGAGACAAGAATGGTACTCTGACCTAATAAAACAAATGCCACAGATGATAAACCGGGAAGTACAGTGGATATCCTGACAACCAGCAGTTTCTAGTCAAGTGTTGGTCCCCAAAGTAAGGTCCCACCACAAAGAATCAGTGCCTGATTTTGAAAGGGAAGATCATGTTCATCCTTTCTCAGGGGCAGCAGAACTGATGCAGAAACTAAAACAAAACAAAATTGGAAGCATGAAAAATCAGTTTTTAGACACCACAAATCTGTTTCCTAATGAAATTAGATTAGAAAATCTGATTTCTATGTGCTAATCTTCAGTGGCAAGCCTGAGAGCAGGCAAGGGAAAGAACCCAGGAATAATAAGAAATAGAAGATGTCCTGGGAGACCTCAAAGACTCAGACACAGAGAAACAGCAGATAAGAACATTCCCACAGTCCAAATAACTTAGGGGTTTGTCAACACACAGTAGGTCTAAAAGGGCTGGGAAGAATTTAATTCAATGTATTCTCAAAATTTTCTTTCAGAAGGAATGCTGGTGATTTCACTGAATGCACTGGATAAAATAAAGATGCAGAGAGTTGAGAATAGTGTCAAAGAACAAGAACACCCCACCCACCTATGCACCCCCCATCGCCACTCCCCCCCACTCCCCACCCTCTCACCCCACCACTCAAGGAGAGAGAGAAAAGCACTGGAGAACACAAAGCAAATTATTAGCATGGCAGAGTTCTCAAAGTCAACAGAAGAGGGAGCTCCACATATGTGAATGGAAACAATCAGCCTGTGCTATGCAGTTCTTCCCCAAGAGCAAGAAAACAAATTTCACTTCATGTAAAAATGAACTAACAAATGATGATCAAAGGAAAATCTTATGCAAAGTACTAACAGGGGAAAGAGCAGGGAAAGAGCAGAATAACACTTTTCTAGACTCCCTTGTTTTAAACTAGGATAAAGTCATTAAGAGAATAATCCAAATTGTGTGTGCTTATAACAGACATGTAATCACAGATACTCTGGAGTCTCAGTCAGGAGGATCATACACCCAAAGCTTGCCTAGGCAACAGTGAAAGCATTTCTCAAAAATTAAAAGTATAGTAATAATCACCCCTGCCCTGTGCCCATCTTCTACTGACCTCAATGGCCCACTGATGGCTCCAGTCTCTCCTCAAAGCCACCACAGGCTGATCCACTCACTAGCTTTTGGACCATGGCCAACTTCAACCACACCTTCATTGTCATCAAGCCAGAAAGCATACAGTGCTGGCTGGTGGACAAGATCATCAAGGGCTTCAAGCAGAAGGGATTCCTTGTGATGGCCATGTTCCTTTGGGCTTCTGGTGAGCACCTAAAGCAGTACTACATTAACCCAAAAGACCATCTTTTCCTCCCCAGGCTGGTAAAGTACATGAATTTAGGGCCCATGGTCGCCATAGGAGGAGCTAAATGTGGTAAAGCTGGGTGGACTGATGCTGAGAGAGACCAATCCTGTTGTTTCTAAGCCAGGCACCATTTGAGGGGGTTTCTAAATTCAGGTTGGCAGCACGTCAGTTAAAAGTGCTAAGAAATATATAAGTGTATGGTTTAAGCCTGAAGAACTGACTTTGTGTTCATGACTGGAAATATGAATACTGGTAGAAAAACCAGGTCCTTTCCAGCATTATTGATGGATCACTGGACAGAGCTCTTTACTCCACTGAACAAATGGATCATCTTTTCTAAAACATACTCACCAATAAAGCCTTTGGAAGAGTTTGAAAAAAAAATCACCCCTTAAGTATCAGTCATCTTAGGATGTGAAGGGGTATTGACAGTAGCTGTACAGGATTAGTTATTTTGTATTGAGTCAAAAGGTAAAACAACCACCATGAAAACAGATGTTAAGACTTTGTGATTAGTGGGCTGGGAAAAGATTAAGATAAAATATCTAGAACAGGGGGTGGTAGGAACCAAGGAAGGAGCAATGAGTCAGTATTAGCTGAAAGTAGACAGAAAAGAGAAAAGATATAAAACCAATTATGTATGTCATTCTTGGCTTTCAAAAGACTAAGATCCTACAACCTGATTAGTCTGATTAGTCTATGTTCCTTGGGAGAAGAAAAAAAAGGAAAGAGTAGATACACACACACACACACACACACACACACACACAGAGAGAGAGAGAGAGAGAGAGAGAGAGAGAGAGAGAGAGAGAGAGAAACAATTTCTTTCTTGTTTGTTTCTTTTTCAAGACAGAAATTTCTCCGTGTAGCCTTGGCTATCCTGAACTCACTTTGTAGACCAGGCTGGCCTGAAACACACAGGGATCTGCCTGCCTCTGCCTCCCTGAGTGCTGGGATTATAGGCGTGTGCCACCACACCAAGCTGAGAGAAACAATTTCTAAAGAAAGTAGAAGTATAATTGTCTAGGCAAACGAGGTAGATGGGTAAGAAAGGGGAAGATTTGCTCAACATACAATATGGGTAAGAAAGGGCTAGAGAGTAGCTCAGTGGTAGCCTTGCATGTGTAAGGCTCTAGGTTCAATTATCAGTACCAAGGGACATGAAGTACCAGGCAAGATATGAAGGAACACCGCACATCAGAATTATAAAATCACAGAAATGGGGTGATTGATTTAGAAAGTAAACATTGGTGAAATTTAAGAGTTGTTTTTTGTTTTGTTTTGTTTTTTAATTTTCAGTAAATAAGATTAAATTTAAAGCGGCTGCAGGGGAACAAAGGGCGGGCAGATCGGTGGGGAGGGCTGGGGCACTGCCAGGCCAAGCCCGGGAGCTCCGCATGCTGCAGCTGCCCCCGGGCCTCCCCCACCCCGCCGCCGCCCTCGCTGCGGAGCCACGTGGAGCAGAGCCCGCAAGCTAACCGGAGACAGCGGCCAGGAGCCAGCCATTGGGCGGCCTGGAGGCGGCAGCGCAGGGAGGGTCCCGAGCACGCCTGTAGCCCGGGCGGCCACCACGGCGGACAGCGGCCCCGCGGGGGGGCTCGGCGTTGGCTGCTCCTGCCCCCGGGCCGGGCAGTGGCAACACAGGGCCCCGAATCTACTTCCAGAGTTCCCCTGGGGCCGCAGGCAAAGGCCCAGGGGGCACAGATAATGATGGCCTGATGAGACCGCAAGGGAAGGACACCGTCAAGGAGCTATGGAAGCGCCTCAACGTGGAGGAGTGGATCTTAGAACAGCTCACAGGTCTCTACGACTGCCAGGAAGAAGAGATCCTGGGGCGCGAGATAGATGTGGATGACCTCTTGGACATGGAAAGTGATGACACCTGGGCTGCTAGAGTCAAGGAGCTGTTAATTGACTGTTAAAAACCCACTGAGGCCTTCATTTCTGGCCTGCTGGACAAGATCCGGGGCATGCAGAAGCTGAACACACCTCAGAAAAAGTAAGGGTCCTGACTCAGATGGCTGTGGCTCCCACAGCACAATCGCTGGCCCCAACCTCATAGCAACAGCAATACCGGGGGACCCTGTGGCCAGACCTGGTGCCATGAGCAGATATCCCTATGCCCCTGCCTAGGGGTCACTTCCATTGCCCTCAGTTTTCCATTTTGGGGTTTTTTTTTATTGTTATTAAACTGATGGGACTTAAAAAAAATTACATTTAAAAAAGAACCATACATGACTGTGGTGGTTTGAACAGGAATTTCCCCAGAGACTCATGCGGTTTGAATGCTTGGCCCATAGGGAGTGACATTATTAGGAGGTGTGGCCTTTTTACAACTTATTGTTGTAAGTCTTATGTAAGTTATATTCTAATTCCCACATGTTTGTTAAGTACATAAATTTACTCTGCAGTCCTGAATACAAATTGGAAGTAGGTATGAATATAAATTGGAGTAGGTGTGGCTGGAGGAAATGCATCATTGTGTAGGTGAGCTTTGAGTTCTCGTATGTGCTCAAGCTACACTCAGTGTGACACACAGTCTCTTCCTTGTTGCCTGTAGACCAAGATGTATAACTCATAGCTCCTTCTCCAGCACCATGTCTGCCTGTGTGTTGCCATGTTTCCACCATGATGATAAAGGACTAAACCTCTGAACTGTGAGCCAGCCCCAGTTAAATGTTTTCCTTTATAAGAGCTGCCTTGGTCATGGTGTCTCTTCACTGAATTAAAAGCCAAACTAAGACAGTGGCTAAACACAACATATAATGCCTCAAAAGAAACAGAGGTTTGGAGAGATGGCTTGGTGGTTAAGAGCATTGGTCACTCTTTGAGAAGACCCTGGTTTGCTTCCCAGCAGCCACAGGGGAGCTCACAGCCATCTGTGACTTCAATTCTGAGGGATCCAACATCCTCTTCCAGACACCGTAGGCACTGGGCATGCATATAGGCAAACATTTGTACACATGTTGTTGTTGTTGTTTTCAGTGAAACAGATAAAGAAATCAGGTTGCACATTTAAAACAAAATGGCAAAGAGAGGAGGAGGATTCAAGAGAGATGACAAATATAAAAGGCAGACAAAAAATTTCTATGCTGCATATAATATACATCTCCAAAGATAAAAAATAAAGCAAGTGAAAAGAACAAACATGAAAATGTCTAATTCAGTGAAACCTTCCTGTGGTGTTCAAAATCACAAATAGAAATGTACCTGAGAGAACTAGCCCAGAACAAGCAAAACCCAATTGTGTTGTAGTGATTGAGAGACCATAGAATTAAAAATTAAGTTTTGGGGGTACTGAGCTAAAGAGTTTAAGACATAACCGGCCGAGCTGGCCTGCGCCAAATGCAGGGAAGAAATGACCTTGAAGCATTCCTTTCCGCTCATTAAAGGTACTGTTGCCAGGAAACCGGCTAGGGTGGCCTTGCTCTTAGCACTAACTGAACTAACTGGACCTCTTCCTTAGCAACAGTCTATTAGTCCAAGACAGGACATTCCAACTGATACCCAAGGCCAGGCCGGGACAGGGTGTTCCAACTGAAGCCCAAGGCCAGCCATTCATCTCTCCGCCCAATGAGAGAAAACAAAGAAAGCCAGAACCTTTGGTTTTGGGCGCCTTCCCACAGCAAATAGTTTTGAAATGGAGCCTCCCTGATACTTGCCAGGCTGAAATCCCCCTGCTTTGGGTGCACTGGGAGGGACTGAATCTTATTAATCACCCTCAATCCTGAGCTGGGTCTCTCAGCTGGATACCGATGCCTTGGTGTCTGTGACAGACCCAGCTCGAGTTGTGAATAAAGATCCTCAAGTGTTTTGCAACAGACTCGACTCCTGGTGATCTTATTGGGGTCTTGAGAATCAGGTATAACATGCTGAACTTTAGAGAAAAACAAGTCTGGCTATGTAGCCAAAGAGGTTAAGTGTATAATTGAAAGAAAACTAAATTCTCCTTAAGGTGTTCAAAAGCAATGCTCTTGGACAAAATGGAATTTAAAAAAAAATAAAAAAAAAACAAAAGCAGTCAGGGTAGGGATGATCATAGAAAAGGATTTAAAATCCAGCCAAGTTCACCTTCAAAGCGTGAATGCAGCAAAGCCTCAGGGGCATGCAAGAACTTGCAGAATGGTGTTACCTTTCTTAGGAATCTGTACAAGAATAAGCTTCAAGAGAACAAAATGACCGGAAGGAGATTAGAAAAGTGAATGTTTCCTTGACTCAACCAGTTTCAGGCTAATGAGAAAGTTTACCGTACATGCCACAGAGTAGTAGCTCTATACAACACATCCTAGAATGAATAAAGAACAAGAAAAGGCCAACTGAACAAACACTATTTACAGCATCCTTTCATTACTGTGGTGGGAAATTACCTTTGTTCTCATTGCTGTAAGTTTTGTGTAAGTTATATTCTAATTCCCACATTTGCTAAGTACATGAACTTACTCTGCAGACCTGAATTTTTTTCTCTTTTTGAAATTTAAAATTTAATCTTTTTTCACAATTTATTCATTATGTATCCTGATTGAAGCCCTCTCCCTCAACTCCTCCCAGTCTCACCCTCCCTCCCTCTTCCCCCCATCCCCTTCCCCTAGTCCACTGAAAAGGAGCGTTCTTCTCCTTTGCTATCTGCCCATACCTTGTTAAGCCTCATCAGGACTGCCTGGATCCTTTTCCTCTGTGTCCTGGTAAGGCCACACCAGGGGCTCTCTGGAGGTTACAAGATAGCTTAATCTCTCAAGTGTGCTTGTGATTCCTAGAACTAAACACTATAGAAGCCTAAAAGAAGTGAGGAACATAGCACCCAGGAACCTCTGGAAGACCCAGATTGTTCTAGAAATTATATTTCTTACTTAAAAAAGTTTTTGAAAGAAAATCCAGCAAAGAGTTCCCTAATCTGGAAAATGGTTTCAGATTAGGAGGAGGAGAAAACACAAGAGAAAGCAAGTAGAAACAAACAAGGAACAAATAAAAAGAAACAACAGGTAAGCAAAAGCCCAAATATGTCTAGGTTCTTTTTTCTTTGGATTTATCTATTTTATGCATATGATATGAGTGTTTTACCTGCATGTATGTATGTGCATCTCATGTATGCGTGGTGCGTGTCAAGGTCAGGAAAGGGAATTGGATCCCCTAGTACTAGAGTTACAATAAGACATAATGTGGCTGCTGGGAACTAAAGGTGTTCTGCAAAAACAATAAAAGCTCTTAACTGCTGAGCCATCTCTTTAGCTCCCAACAATGGCTGGTTCAGAAGTCTTGGGTAATAACCTGAATGAGCTCCTCATACATGAGCCCTCTCAGCTAAGTAAGAATTGCAGTGCAATTAATTACATATACAAACATATGTGTAAGTCTACAAGTTCAACATAACAAAAGTTGACTTTTTGGGAAGTTACTAGATGATAGAATAGCAACATTTTGTTTTGAAAATTAACAAATTAAATGGGAAAATTTTAACTTGTATCCAGTTCCCACACTTTGGATTACTAGAACAAAATACCACGAACAATGTGGCCTGGAAACAACAGAAATATATCTCACAGTTTGGAGGCTTGAGAAGGTCAAAATCAATATGTCAGTAGATTTCAAAAGTGCAGCAAGTCTGCTTTCTCATAGATGACACCATATACCTCTGGCCTTATGACATAAAGGCTTGCCATCCAGAGTCCCTTCTACAAGGTCACTAATCCATTCATGAGGGTTCCATCATCAGGATCTCATCACAATTTTAGGCCACAGCCTCTAACACTATCAAGGAAGTAACCATATTACAACAGTTCTCAAAATAGGGTCACTACATGGAGACTAAGTATTCCACGTATGAGGACATTTCACTTTTAAACTACAACAATTACCTCTTGAAATCACCCAGAAAGTAAGCATCTAAGCATTAAAAATTATGGCTGAGCCAGCCTTGTTGCATGTAGCTGCAATCTCTATACTTGGGAGGCAGAGGCAGGAGAATCGAGAGTTCAAAGCTAGTCTTAGCATGGCAAATATGTCTCAAAAATGGGAGTGTCATGGACATAAGGAGAGGTAACCAGAACTAAAATCAGCAAGAAATGTCATTGGGTAACCCAGGTCTCATCACAGGACACTACCAATCACTTGGAATAATTGATATTATGTAAAATGTTTCAAAATTGGGCTTTCTGTTTTGCTTTTTAAGAAGAAAAGGGAATAAGTTAGAATAGAAAAAGAGTATAATTTGTTTATACCTGCAAAGCAACAGAAATCTTGAAACTATTTCCCCAAGATTAGGGAAGCATCACTTCATCATCATTTCTTCTGCCATGGCAGTTTCATAACTGATGATTTCCGTCTGACTTTCTCAGCATTCCTTGTCTTCAGCAGAGAGATCAGAAAGCTGGACATTTTCTCATTGTCTCCATTGGAGCTTTGCTTCCTTGTCAAGATGTGTAAGCTTTGGAAATTATTTTTCAAAGATGGAGAGTTAAGTCTGGGGAGTTAGGAACATGATCGGAAAATAGGAGTGGGAGATGTGATCAAAAAATATGAAATACACATGTGAAAATATTGTAATCAAGCCTACTGCTTTGCACAATAAATATGCTGTTGGGATAATCTCTTGTGCACTGTGTAAAGGCCGTCTTTGTATTATTCATATGCTGATTAAACATACACTGTCCTCACCTTCTGATTGGTTTAATAAAGAGCTGAACTGCCTATAGCAAAGGCAAAAGAACATGGGTGGATCTTCTGGGCAGAGGTAGGAATTCTGGGAAAGAATCAGGCTGGGAAAATTCTCCAGCCAGACACAGAGGAACAACAACACCTCTTAAGACTAAGAGGTCATGGGCCACATGGCCAAATGTAGATTAGTATAAAAGGGTTAATTTAAGACAAAAGATAGTTGGGGAAAAGCCTAAGATAAGGCCAAGCTTTCATAAGAAATATAAAAGGTCTCTGTGTCATTATTGGGAGCTGGTGGTCCAAGAAAGTCACATTACAATATGCTAATGAAAATTGGGGGAAAAAAGAAACAAAAGAATCAAGTTTGATACAAGATCACACTTTTTGAGAAACATTACTGACATAAAGGTAAAATGCTAGTTTTTGTTTTGTTTCTGTCTGAAAACCATCACCTTTACCTAAAACAAATTATACTACTCCCACCTAAAGGCTTACCATTCTGTTTTCCATTGCAGGAAGCATTTTGTGGTAGTAGAATGATGGGTGATGACCATACCATCAAAGATGTCTGTGTTCTAATCCCTGGAACTTGGCAATGTATTACCTTACATAGCATAAGAGTCACAAATATCATCACAAGAGCCTTCAAATAGTGAAGGAGAAGGCAGGAAGCTCCACATCAGAAAAAAAACAAAACAACAACAACAAAAACAAAAAAAACATAAGCACAAAAGAAGAGATTGGAATGATGCAGCTATAAGGCAAGGGAAATGAAAGCAATCTACAAGCTAGAAGAGTCAAGGAACAGGTTCTCAGCCTCGAGAAAGACTACAGCTCTTCTTGCACCTTCTCTTGTAGCCCAATAGCATCAACATAGGTCTCTGACCTCCATAATTTTAAGACTAGACACTGAATCTGTGTTCTTATGTTACAGCAGAATGATGGATAATTTTGGTTGTCAATTTGATTTAATCTGAAATCAATTAAGAAGTCAACTTTGGGTCTGTGGGGGTATTTTACTATGGGAAAAGACCTGTAGATTTGGTAGCACCTTCCAGGGGTGCTCCAGAAATAAAGGGTTCTGGACAAAAAGTGATGCTGTTTTTGCCTGCCTGTCTTTTATGCTTAGTGAGTGGATTTACTCTGCTGTTGCCACCACCACCTTGGAACTCAGTTTTGTTTTGTTTTTTTTTTTTGTTTTTTTTTTTTTTTTTTTTTTTTTTTTTAGTCTTTCAAAGTTGACTAAATATCAGCAGTTCTCCAGGAATCCTTCAGGCCTTAAGTGTCAGACTGGGACTACTGAGGATTCCAGCCTTGTTGCTACCAGGTTCTCAGCCTCTTCAGTGTGTAGATGGCCACCATTGGACTGCCCAGCATGTATCAAGTAAGCCAATCTAATAAATTCCCTTTGCAATGTTTATTTGTTCTATATCTGTTCTTCCAGAGAGCTCTGACTAATACAAGCAGCAACCAAAAACTAATACAGGATCTATTGAAAGGAGTGATTGTTGGCCTTCTACGTATCCATATGAAGCAAATCAACCATACTTGTCTCTCCATAGCTCCTGGAACTGTACTTTCCACGTTAACATCATTTGAACAAATTCTGAGAATGTGCTTGTTACTATGGATGATTAATTAGAATAAAAAAAACCCAGTTGTATATGAATGGGAATGTTTTCATTTTCACTAGATTGAGTCTTATTAGTATTGCTATTATATGCTGCCTTGCAAACTTTATTCCATCATTTACACAATTTAATGAAGAAAATTAGATTTCCTTGGTGCATATCTTACACTCTCCACACATTCAACACATGCTAGAGCTACAGTTATAACCTGTAGTTCTCAACACCTTTCAGCTCATGTATATGTTTCTCAGTAGGCCCTCCCTCTGTGTATGTCCAGAGGTTGTCATAACAAAGTACCACAGGCTCACAGGCTTCAACAGAGAGCTTTTTTCTGGCATTCTGGAGACAGATTTGGATGTGGCAAGCTAACTCTTTCAGAGACTGTAAGGGAATAACATGTCCTGGACCTCTTCCTTAGCTTGTAGCTAGCTGTCTCTTATATCTGTTCATATCATCTTCCCTACATATGCATTTCTGTCCCTAAATGTCCCCTTTATATAAAAGCACTGTTCATATTGGAGTACAGAGCACTCTCATGAGTTGAATTTGAGCACCTCTGGTAAGACCTTATCTTCAGTGAGGTTGCATCTGAGGTATTGGGGATTAGACATATCTTCTTTTATCCTTTCTCCTGTTGAAAATAGATTTTTTTTTGACAATATATTCTGATTGAGGTGTCCTCTCTCCCCACCAACTCCTCTGAGGTTCCTCCCACTTTCTCTTCCATCATAATCCACACCTTTTCTGCCCCTCATTAAAAAATAAGCAGGCGTCATAAAGAAAAACAGTAAAATAAAATAGGATAAACCAAGCAAAATAGACTAGGATAAAACAAACAAACTGAAGAAAAAGAGAAAAAAAGCACAAGATACTTATGTAGATGCAGAGACACACGTTTGTACGCATAAGAATGTTCTAAAAACACAAAACTGGGAGCCAAAATATACAAAAAGAACCTGTAAGATTTTTGTAAAAAAAAAAAAAAAAAAAAAAAAATGCCCCGTCAAAACTATGGGATAAAGAACCTCCAAAGATGTCATTGAGTTTATTTTCTGTTGTCCATTTACTGCTGGATATGTGGCCTGCCCTTAAGGATGGCTTGTAGAATCCATTTTAAAGAACTGGTTTTTCATTTGTGAGCAGCTATCAATTGGATGTAGGTTTGAGGTTAAGGATAGAGGTTTGTGTTCATGTATGTTAGTGCTGGGACACAACCTTATGCAGAGCCATGCAGGCTCTGTGCATGCTGCCACACTTTCTATGAGTTTACATGTATGCTGGTCCTGCTGTTTTTAAAGGGCCTTGTTTTCTTATTGTTCTCCAACCTCTCTTGCTCTTACAATCCTTCTGACTCCTCTTTTGTAGGTTTCTGTGATCTGTGAGGGGAGGAAATTGAAGGAGACATCCCACTCAGGACTGAGTATTCCAAGTTCTCTCTCTCTCTCTCTCTGTGTGTTTCTGTGTGTGTGTGTGCACGTGCGCGCGTGCGTGCGTGTGTGTGTGTGTGTGTGTGTGTGTGTGTGTTTCTCTCTCTGTCTCTCTCTGCCTCTGTCTCTCTCTCTCTTTTAAGCTCAGGCTGACCTGGAATTCATTACGTAGCTCAGGGGGGACCTTGGAACTCTAGAACTCTCAGCTTCATCATATCCTTCTTTTTTTTTTTTAAATTTATCTATTTATTATTTATACAGTATTCTGCCTGCATGTGAGCCAGCAGGCCAGAAGAGGGCACCAGATCTCACTATAGATGGTTATGAGCCACCACTATGTGGTGGCTGGGAATTGAACTCAGGACCTCTGGAAGAACAGCCAGTGCTCTTAACAGCCAGTGCTCCAGCCCTCACCCCCAACTTCTCTTAATCTCTGTACCTTGTCCATCTGTGAGTCTCTGTATTTGTTCCACTTAACTACAGGAGAATGCTTCTCTGATGATGGCTGAACAAGACACTGACCTATGGGTATAGCCGAATGTCATTAAAAGTCATTTTGTTGGTATATTCCTTTAGCAGAACAGTACTGTTTATTTTCTCCCAATTTCCTGGCCTACCTTGTCTCTGGTTCTTGGCCATCCAAGCAGTGTTGGGGATGGGTTCCATTTCATGGAGTGGGCCTTAAAGCCAATCAGATATTGGTTGGTTTCTTCCACAAGGTTTGTACCATTATTGTAGTGGCACATCTTGCAGGCTGATCATTGTTGTAGATGAAAGGGTTTGCAGCTGGGTTGGTGTTTACCTTTCTCCTTTGGTAGCACGCAGAGTACCTTCACATACTCTGAACACTAGCACATAGATAGGCACCAGGTCAACTTCTTCTTGTTCAGTGAGTTTTATAGGCACTGTCTTCAGCTGTAGAGCCTTGTTGTCAATTTGTGAAGAGCAGCCAATAGCTTTGACAACAACGTGTATTGTTTGAGGGTTCCCAAGGGCCCCTTTGGCCAACAATTTGATCAGATGTAACTCATACCTGGCACTGGAAGCTTCATTGGGTGATGAGAGATGTCCAGTTGGGGCTGTCTCCACTGTTATTTTGCTATTTCATTCAGATGGCCTTCATACTTGTATATATTTTATCTTCACATTCCTTTCCCTTTGTAATTATTCATTCTTCCATCCATAATTATCTATTCTATTTATCCTTTCTATGGAGGTCTATCCTGTTTTTCCATTACTCTATAATGACCTCTCTAGTTATATGGGCTGCAGGTTTAGGCTATCTTTCTTAAAGGGACATAATTCAATCTACAACATCCACCAAGTACCTGCTGGTTATAATTACTACATAAGTAACATAGTGACAGATTGATTACCTTTCACATTGGCGAATATGTTCAATTCACAACCAATACAATTCCCTTTCCCAACTACTGGGGTATTGTTGAATGAGAAGAGGATCATCACTATATCTTCTCCACAATGTACAGGAACTGAAATAATGGCTGGCAAACAAACAAATGAAACTTGTTCTTTTCAAGCAGTGGTGACTAGACATCTAAAGTCATCGATGGGAAGACATGTGAGAGACTTATGGGCTCGGTGAACCTCAGATGAGCAGCTGTGGTCCCAACAGAAGGCCAGGCTATAGAATACACAGAAGGCAGGTCACAGTCAGAGGCTGGAAGGTTGTGCTTGGGAATCAAGGAGAGAGAACCAAAGCTTCCCTTAGCCAAGTAACTCTACAGCCTTTGGGATCATGAACCTCCCTGAGAATAGAAAAAAACAAAAACAAAAACAAAAACAAAAACTATGTGCTCTTACCTGAAAGCTGCTACAAACCTGCAGGCTCCCTGACTATGTATCAGCCTTCACTTTAGTCCCGTTCTAGAAATTTAGCTCTATGCTGCTCTCATGACAAGACTTAGTCATTATTATAAGTCCTGGGGAGAAAATCAGGGGTACATAACCAATGGATTATTAATTTACCAAAATAATTTTATTTTCATTTCAAAGTTTTAAAGGGCTAGTTATTTAAAGAAGGGAGAAAACAGAATTGCGACTCCTCAGAGTGTTAAATAGAGACCACCTGATCCAGCAAGTGCACTTCTAGGTAAACACTCGAAAAATTAAAACCTGATATGTGTACTCAGAGAGATATATGTACAGTCATATCCTAGCAGTATCATTTGCAATTAAAAAAAGCAGTGAAACAATCTAAGTGATGAAGAAATGAACAATCCAGATATGATCTATATATATAGTGGAAGATGAGTCAGCCTTCAAAATAAATGGAACTCTGCCACAGGCTGCCACAAGAATCACCCCTGAGGATACTGTGTAGCTCAAAGACTCACTCTCAAATGGACAAGTACTATCCGATTCCACTTACATTAGTTCCATAAAATAGTGAAACTCATAAGAACAAAAGGTAGAAAGGTGACTGTCTTAGTAAAGGTTTCAATTGCTGCAACAAAACACCGTAATCAAAAAGCAAGCTGGAGAAGAAAGGGTTTATTTGGCTTACACCACCATAGCACTGTCCACCATCGAAAGAAGTCAGGACAGGAACTCAAACAGAGCAGAAACCTGGAGGTAGGAGGTAATGCAAAGGCCATGGAAGGGTGCTACTTACTGGTCTATTCCTCATGGCTGGCTTGGCCTTTCTTTTCATACAATCCAGGACCATCAGCCCAGGGATGACACTACCCACAGTGGGCTGGATCCTCCCCCATTTATCACTAATTGAGAAAATGCCCTATTACTGGATCTCATGTAAGCATTTCTTCAAGTGAGTCTCCCTCCTCTCTGATGACTATAGCTTGTGTCAAGATGACACACAAAAACAGCCATTACAGTGGCTTTCAGGGGGTGGGACAGCATCAGGCAGGAGTATTTGATGATGAGCAAGCTCTAAAAGTGGGTGGTGGTGATGGTAATCAGAACGTAAAGTAATCAAAACGGTAACTTTATGGTAGCATATGTACCACAGTTTAAATTACTTTAAATGCTAGCTAAACATTTA
This sequence comes from Meriones unguiculatus, assembly GCF_030254825.1. Classification (NCBI taxonomy): domain Eukaryota; kingdom Metazoa; phylum Chordata; class Mammalia; order Rodentia; family Muridae; genus Meriones; species Meriones unguiculatus. Next base: position 39,184,974 of record NC_083369.1, read on the forward strand.
CACTTTTAACATTCTGGCATTTCTTATCATGCTTAAAGACAAAAGAAATCATGGGGTTCTGAGGAATGAAAATTGTGACACCTGGTTAAAATCACCTGGTAGTAACATTTCTGCTTTGCAGCCATCTGAGAATTAGGGATCTATGTCTCCTGGGTTAGATAGATGACCAGGACTTGCAACTATCCTCTAAAAGAGAAAAATCGGAACATTAGATAAAGCTCCATAACACAATTCAGTGACTGCTATTTTACATCATTGACCTACTAGAAGTTACTTAAAAGAATTGTGAATCACTTCACTGAGCAAAGTGACTTGGCTTGGTTGGGCCCAAGGTCCAAGATGAGATTCGGACTTGGTATGCAAGCCGAGTGACTCTCCGGGCACCCCACTCTGTCTCCCCAGCTCAGCTGACCACTATGAGTATTCTACTTAGAAAGCTTTCATTGGAAACATTCTGTACATCATGACTGATGGAAAACTGGTATTTTCTAAAGAAGGAACAAAATTTAGAGAGATGTTTCAGTAGTTGAGAGCACTTATTGTATTGCAGAGGACCTGGGTTTCATTCCCAGCACCTATATGGTGTCTCACATCTGTCTACAACTCCATTTCTAGGCAATCTGATACCCTCTTCTGGCTTCTGCAAGCACCAGGAATATACACAGTACACAGATATAGATGTAGCCAAAACATCTATACACATAAAATAAAAATAAATAATATATTTTTAAAGTAAGAACATTGCTACTATTTCTTTCCTAAGCTATGGAGAAGGAGAAATGTAAATTGAATTATTCCACTCAGATACACTACAGAATTCTAGTGTTTATATAAATGAAAGCCTATTTAATATAAACAGAGACCTGTTCATTCATTCACACAAGAAGCAATTTTAAAGCAGCCTACAATGTGCCAACAGCTAGGCTGGACGCTGGGAATGTGAAATATCCTTAGTCGTGGCATGCCATAAACTGTGGCCTAGGAGAATGAATGAGGTAAGCAGAGAATAATGGAGGTCCAACAAGGCTGTCTTTTCCATTCATGCTGTACAGGCTTGCAGTAGAAGGAATAGTAATGCAGGAGAAGCATTTCCTGTGTTATTTCAATGCTTGTACAAATGCATTCTTGTTCATTTAAAAAATAAGAAAATGTTAACAGGAAATGAACATAGTCCTGTATTTTGCTACTTCCAGACCCATGTAAAATGTTCACAGTCTTCCATACATGGAATAGTAATTCATTATGCAAATGGCCATGATGATAAAACTACTATCTCAATGATCAACATTCAGATGTTTCAGATCTTATGCTATTGCAAATGATCCTGCAATGAAATTTTGGGGTTTTTTTGGGGGGGTTGTTTTGTTTTGTTTTTGAGCATACAGGTTTACAGGAGTTCTTGGCGTTTTCATCCATTTATGATGTTGGTTGATTCTGAAACTTCCTGACACATTCCTCCCCACCATCTCCCTAACCCCCTCCCCGCTCCCTGATGTACCTACCTTTCAGCTACCAATATCCTGAACCCATGTACTTTTGTTCTTTTGCTCTCACTATCCCCTCAGTTAAAGCCTCTTTTCGATTTTCCTACCTCATAAGGCATTTTCTACTTACCTGGCCTCTCCCCACACTTACTCTCATAAAAATGCCCACACGTAACAGTTAGAAGATAGGATTTGCATATGAGGGAAAATGTGATATTTATGTCTTTCTGAATCTGAATTTCTTAACTCAGTATAATATTTTTCAGTATAATAATTTTCTTGCAAGTTTCATGATTTTATTTTTCTTTCTAGGTGAATAGAATTCTATTGTGTATATGTAATGCAATTCATCCATTGATGGACATCTATGCTATTTCCTGCCTATTGTGCATAAAGCAGTGACGAACACAGCATGAAAGCATGCTATGTAGGAGGATATGGAATCCTTTGAATTTGTGCCTAGGAGAGCTGTGGCCATTTAAAAAGAGACAAGCCAAGTGTGGTGGTGCACGTCTGTACTCTTAGCTAACTGGGACTCTGGGACAGACTGGAAGATTATAAATTCAAGGCTTTCCTAGACTACAGAGTAAGTTTCAGACCAACCCTGATAACATACAGACTGTGTCACAAAATACAAAATGAAAAGAAGACAGCCCTTGAGAAAAGGTATGTAGCTCAGTTGGTACAACACTTGACTATCATTCATGAAGGCACAAGTTCAATTAACATACAGGGGTTAAGGGAGGGTAGTGAAGGCAGGAAAGGAATTTTATTAAAAGCATAATCACATTGCAGAGAACAGAAAAAAATATTTTCTTCATTTTTCTTTCTGTCTTTTCTATTATGAAACAAGTCTCCAAAGACTGGCTTGTAATTTTATGTAATTAAGGATAATCTTTGAACTTCTGATTTTCCTGCTTCTACCTCTGTAAAATTGGGATTACAGGCATGTGCCACAACCCCCAGCTTATTTAATGTTGAGAATTGAACTCGGGCCTTTATGAATGATAGTCAAGCATTGTACAAACTGAGCTACAACCCCTGCCTCACAGAAGAGACTCAAATCTCATTGAGGAACATGGACTTGATCTCAAGGCAGTAGAGGAGATACATTGGAGTGTTTTGTTTTGTTTTATTTTGTTTTATTTCAGCAAGAAAGTGGAAGAGTTGGGGCTTCATATTCTAAAGTTCAATCTGGTAGAGGATAGAATAGGAGGGTATCAGATGGATGCAAAGAGGCAAGTCACTAGTCAGAACTGGGAGATGGACTATGGGGATGACCAATGATTCCTACTGAAATTTGTGTCACTGTAATTGGGGTGTGAGGAAGATAATGAGTTGGGCTTTCTAGAGGAACCCTTCTCTTAAAGCCTGCAGGGAATACAGTGCCATGTTGTCAGTGTCAGTTGTCAGGGTCAAGAACAATGCTTTAGTCATATCCAGGTCCTTAGAACCTAACACAGTGTCAGGCACCATATAAATACTGGAGAGACTGCCAACACCAACAAAGAAATCCATGCAGGTAAATATGTTCAAGTCATTAACAAAAGCCAAGAATATGTAAATATAGTAATGTACCAGTTGCACAAAATTGGAGGCTCAACACAACAAAATATCAGTCCTGATTAAAACTGAGTTGTGGATTCAATACAATTCCTGTCAGTAAACTTCTCAAGACTTTGCCACATGGATTCTAATATTCCTATGAAAATGTGGAAAAGAGTATATACATGCAACTTAAAGTCATAGTAAGTATAGCACTATGACAACAGCAATTCTATGAAGAAAATTTAGGACTGTGGGCCCAAGTGATATATCTTCATCTTAGGAGGCATCTCAGACCCAAACTAGGACACTGTTACTGTATCAACATCCTTGTGAATGTTTTGTCCATAATCCCCTGCATGGCCATTTAAACTCTAGAAACCAGAAAGAGGATCAGCCACTGTTTCATGAATCTTCTTGGTCTCTCAGATTTCAGGAAGAGGCAGTACCACATCATGGAGCAAAAGTGATTAAAATATGGAGCATACTCTTTAATATGACTCCCCAAACTCTGTCTAATGTTTGGCTGTGAGTCTCTGCATCTGTTTCCATTAGCAGCTGGGTGAAGCCTCTCAGAGGAGTTATGCCAGGCTCCTGGCTACAAGCATAGCAGAGTAACATTTACAGTATCAGGGACTGGTTCTCTCCCATGGAATGGGCCTCAAGTAGGACAAGTCTTTGGTTAGTCATTCCCTCAATCTTTGCCCCATTTTTTGTCTCTGCACATCTTGTAGTCAGAACTAACTTTGGGTCAAAGGTTTTGTGGGTGAGTTGGTTTCCTTATCCCAGAGCTCAGTGAGTCCTATGGAAGAGTGGGGGAACGAATGAGGGAGCTGGAGGGGTCAAGAACTCCACAAGCACACCTAAAGTGTCAAGTAACCTGGGTCCATGGAGGCTCACAGAGACTGAACAACCAATCAAGGAGCACGCATGGGCTGGACCTACGCTGCCTTACACATGTGTAGCATATGTGCAGCTTGTTCTTCACATGGGTTCCATAAAAATTAGAGCGGAGGCCCTCTCTGACTCTGTTGCCTGCCTTTGGATCCCATTACCCTAGCTGGGCTGCCTTGTCTGGCCTCAGCTGGAGTGGATGTGCCTAGCCCTTCAGCAACTTAATGTACCAGGGTCTGTTGGTACCCAGGGGGAGAACCTCTCTCTTCTCTAAGAAGGTGAGGGGAGGATGCGGGAAAGGTGTGTAAGGGAAGGACTGGAAGGAGAGGAGGGGGCTGCAATCAGGATATAAAGTAAATAAATAAAATTTTAAAATAAAAAAAAAAAAATAGGCAGCATACTGCTGTTCTGAGAAGAAATGTGGTAGCTATTCTAGGTTCTTGACTATGCCCGGAATTAACTAAAACCCCAAATGGCTGCGCACATCTGTGAGCAATTTTGTGCTTAACAGGGTCATTTGAAGTGGGAAGGTCCACTTCTAACAGAGATGTTGGAGGTAAGAGGAGACACCTTAAGCCAGATTTTTGAGGAGGGAAAACCTACCTGTAATCTGAGTCACATCTGTTGGAAACGTATATAAGGGTATGGAAGAGGGAAACTTTTTCTATTTGTCTGTTTCATTATGCCTTTGCTAGCAAATCCATTCCTTCACTGGCATTAGAACCTATTTCTTTGGGATTCTGGTGTATGCTGAAGAACAGCTCAGACATACAGCCTGTGGACTGAGCAACTATTGGATTCTTAGACCTTCCACATACATAAGTAGCCAATGTGGATTAGTCATTTTAATAAATTTCATATATTATATAGAGAGTCATTCTATAAGTTTTGTTACTCTAGAGAACACTGACATAAAGGGTCATGTTGTGATTTTTCCTATCAGTAGAAACACATTGGCCATGTATGGGTAAAGAGATTAGCACTAGATACACTATGGACAGGAAAGGTATTGGTATTGGGTAAAGAGATTAGCATTAGTAAAGAGATTAGCATTAGACTATGGACAGGAAAGGTATTGGCTCAGTCTCTCCAGGCTGAATTTATGAGACAGAAGTTTGAGGGGGAAAAATCTCTAGGATGTACTTAAAGATGTCTGATTTTATTTTTAGGATACAGGGAAAGATGTGTGAGAACAAATTTCATCTAGAGAGAGAATTGGCATTTGTCTTATTAATGTGATTAAGGAGGCCAAAGATGGCCTTCCCTGTGGGGATGAGAAGTTGATTATCATATTGACTTTTATCTGTTTGTGATTTCAGACCTTTACTGATATCCAGTATATTGTTGATAGCTGCTTGTGAACCACATGGTATAGCTGAATGATTGTGACCAAGAATATGTGCTCTTCTCACTTTAAGGAAAAGAATGCTGAACCCTGCATTTTCATGTCTCATGAAACTGTGGAGGGATTGTAAGTGTTTTAAGAGAATATATGTGCCTCATCACTATTTGAATCCATTTATAAACTTAGAAAAATGCCAAGGTGCACCTAACTCATGAAAATAGAGGAAAGGAAGGAGGCAGGAAATAAGGAGGAGAAGGTTTTTTGTTCTTTTCTGTAGTGTGGAAGTGTCAGGCATATTTTTATAGGCTTAAATAATATGTAAGGTAGGATTCTTTTTCTCTAAATTGAGGTCTTGCAATACACAGGTCAAGCTGGCCTGTAACTCACAGTATAGCCCAGGCTGATGTCAAACAAATAGAACTTTCTGTCTCAGGCTGCTGAGTGCCCACCCACACCTTTTCACCCTGAGTCCAGAGCGCCCAGTACACTGAAGAATTTTGATGCTATTTTAAATAAATTGTATAGTACATCCATAAGACTAATGTGGTGGTTTGAATGAGAATGGTCTCCATAGGCTCATATGTTTGAATGCTTGGTTCCCAGTTAGTAGATTTGTTTGAGAAGAATTAAGAGGTGTGGCCTTGTTGCAAGTAGTATAACTTTGTTGGAGAAGGAGTGTCCTTGTTGAAGAAGGTATGTCATTGAGGATAGACTTTAAGGTTTCAAAAGCCCAGGTGCTCTCTGTGTCTCTCTGTCCCTAGGTCTGTCTCTCTGTCTCTGCTTGTCTCTGTTTCTCTGTCTCTGTATCTTTCTCTCTCTCTCTCTCCACAACTTGTGGATCAAATGTGAGCCCTCATCTACTGCTCCAGGACCATAACTGCCTGTCTGCTGCCATGTTCACTACCATGATGGCCTATAACTCACTGTCTGAAACTGTAAGCAAACCCTCAATTAAATGCTTTTTGTTATATATTGTGATTTATAGTAGTGATTTTTGTTATATATTGTGATTTATATAGTAGTGATTTATATAGTAGTGATTTATATAGTAGTGATTTATATAGTAGTGATTTTTCATCATGGCAATAGAACAGTAATTAAAACAGCCAAATATCTAGTGTAGTATCTGTTAGCCACTTCTTAAATGAACCACCAATTGTTAATCAATTTTGTAAAAATTCCTTTTTAATGTTTATGAGAATGTGAACTGGTACTGTACAGTATTAGTGCCTTTTGTGTATCTCTGATTAAATGACTGACAGATACAACTTCAAAAAGAAAAGATTTATTTTAGCTTACTGTTTCGGGGGTATCAGTCCATCATGGCAGGGAAGGCATGCTAGAGCAGTTCATACTGTGGTGAGCAAGAGGCAGACTGTATTGGTTAATTTTCTATTGCTGTAATAAAACACCATGACCAAGGAAACTTTTAGAAGAAAAAAAGGGAGTTTATTTGATGCTTACAGTTCTAAAGGGTTAGAGCCTATGATGGCAGAGAGGAGGTAATAGGTAGCAAGCAGATAGAACAGCATCTGAGAGCTCACATCTCGAACCACAGACAGGACACAAAGAGAGTACACTGCAATGGCACAAGTCTTTTGAAATCTCAGAGCCCACCTCAAGTGACTTATTTCCTCCAGCAAGGCCATATCTCCTAACCTTTCCCCCAAAGAGCCACTAACTGGGTAGGTACCAAGTATTCAAATGCCTGAAACTTATGAGGGCATCTCTTCCAAACACAACACAGAAAAAGGAATGCAAAAAGAGGCAAAGGGGCAAGGATATGTCCTGCAGGGACAAGCCCTCCTCAGTTACCTACTCCTTCCAACTAGCCCCCACCTCTTATTCCTCAAAACCTCCTAGTAATGAATCTACCAAGTGACTAAAATGCCCATCAGATCACATGACTGAATTGTCTCATGCTCTGTCAGAGCTTTGCTTTACTAATCCCTGAGGCATTTCTCCCAGGCAACATCAGGGTGACTGAACACTAGTGAGGGACTGTTGTTCAGCAGGACCCCACTGGGCTGCACACTGGAAGCACAGACTCTAGTTCTCATGCAATGGCTAAATAACACATTTTCTGCTTTTTTGAAAAACAAGCTATCTTAATCAGTGCTTTCATGATTTTACTGCCTTCAGAAAATTGTAACATTTTGAAGAAATTGTTTTCTCACTTAGCTTGTTATGTCTTCTAGAAAAGTTCCACTCAAGGACTCTCTTTCTAGATCAGATGGGGGGGTGATAGTTTTATTATGAGTGTTTAAATCTAGACTATGAATTCTCAGAATTTTTCATATACTTCTTTAACTCTGTGTTCTATTACATTGTAAACAATACAATGTAAACTATGTAAACTATGTATCATGTGAGTGCACATTTGTGTGTGTGTGTGTGTGTATGTAAAAGCAGTTATGCAGAAGTCATAGGAAAGCATGCTGAAGTTCTCTCCTTTCACCCTGTGCATTCCAGAGATTGATCTCAGATCATTAGGCTTAGAGGTAGGTACCTGGTACTGAGTCATCTAGTTGACACCTAAGTCTGTGTTGTAAAAGGCTCTCTTTATTTTGGGATTCTAAAATTTGTTGAATTGTATGTTTTCTTTCATAGGCAATCCAGTTGGCATAGTCAGTACAAATGGACAAAGTGGAGTTTACATGCAGGCTTATCTGCTCAAAATCCCACTCCAGAGGTTGAAGAGTAGGGGATGAGATTAAGAACATCAGAGCCACAGACTTCTAAAATACAAAAGACTTCTATATACTTGTTAAGGCATTAGTCTACTCTCACTTCAGTTGGCTCCTGCAACAGGACCTTTGTCTGTTCTATTCTTTGAATAGACTAATCTTCTACATATGCACAAATACGCATCTTTTCTCTGGCTCTCTGATCATAGGCCATGTTCTCAGAAACCTTTGATGGTCCCCCTTTATATAAAGTATAGCAAAAGCAGCCCATTACCTTGTGTTTCCTAGCTCTTCATTCTGCTATTCTTTTAATTCAGAGTGTATCTTTTGACCAAAAGTTTTAGTTCAGATTTGATTCTTAATGCTTATTTGTCTGCGTCTGTGTGTTGCTAGCTCTGGAAAGCAAAGAAGCAGCTTTTTCTGGTTTTGTCACTGCTGGATCTCCTACATCAGACAGCTTGAAAGAATTCAGTTGTTCCTGTGTTGTTACTTGGAATACCCTACCAAAGGTTGGTTCAGGGTTTTATTCAGTGCACCACTCCTAAGAACTACTCCTGTACTGACACTTCATCCATAATCCATTTGCGTCATTCTAATCTCCACCTCTGCCCTCACTTGGCCATTTCTCTGTGCTTCCATTTAGATGACTTTAAATGTTTAGTACTTAGCCTCAAACTATCCCATCTCTTCATTTCAAGCCCCATAGAAGGCATCTCCATCAGAATGTCTGCTAGAAACCAAGTTTGTTTAAATTCTCTTTATTACTTCATCATGTTGTCTGATTTCCTAGAGGCAAAGGGTGATGTCTGAAGCTTTCCTGTTCGGAGCTGCTAAAATCAGACTCTTTGGTGCTGTAGCTTTGTGATCCTAGACCTTAGTTTTCTCATCCTCAAAACAGAAGTCATATCTTAGAACCTCAAGAGTGGTTAAAAGAACTGTAAAATTATTCATGTGTGTGCCTAGTCCCATCAGCAGCAGTTGATAGATGGGAGGTGTCGGTATCCTTGACTTCTCCCTCACTCTACTCATCCAATCTGGACAAATTTCTGCCAAATTTACCAGTCAAATTGTTACAGAATACAGCCATGCGTTCCCAGTCCTACCAGTTTAGAACAGCCACAGTATGTCAACATAAACTCTTGAGAAACCCAAAGAGGCTTCTCAGACTCTTTCTCCTGCCATTCTCTAACCACCAAACTGAGAGTGATAGTTACTCTTCATTATCAAGCTGACTAGATTTTGAATGATCTAGAAGGTGTATCTGTGAGGGTTATTTCAAGAGAGGTTTAAAGGAGGACAGAAGTTCACCCTGAATGTGAGCCATATCATACCATGAACTGGAGTACCAGAATGAATAAAAAGGAAACAAGTAGGAAGCCAACTGATGATCTGTAATGGAAGTTTTGGGTTCTTTGTAAACTCAGTTATCTTATGTAAATGTGTTTTTGCTTTAATCCCAAGTGTGGGATTTTAGCTGGGCTTTAGTTTGTTCATACCTGTTAATTGTCTCATTGGGGGTGTGGTCTTTGCCAGCTGGTAACAGCCTGCCACATGCAGCACGGACAGGGGTGTGGTCTAGGCCTCTGAGGATATAAATATGAGAGCCCGGAAAGAGAAAGTGTAGTACACAGTGGTGGCCTGTGGCGCGTAGCAGTCTGAAGAAATAAGACATGGATGGTGTGGTGATTTGAAGCAAACAGACAAAGGAAAACTTTTTGGGGTGCAGCAGATTGGAGGAGACTGCTTACTGTGTCTACTGTTGACGGAGAATTGGTATAGCCCTAAAAGTACCCCTTGACCCTAGACATCCAAGAGAAGTAAGTGGTCTGTGGTCCCTCTCCCCATTAACCTTCTCTCTCCTACTTAGGGTTGGGAAGTAGGAAGAGAGGTTGAAGCCTAAACACCCCAAATAAAATAGAGTTTCACTACACCAGTATTCATCTCTCATTCTAGTTCATGATTGAGGCTATAATGTGACTAGCCTCCCTATGCCTTCACTTCCATGTCTTCTCCACCATCATAAACTAAATTTCTCTGAACTGTGAGCCAAAATAAATCCTTTTTCCTATAAGCGGCTCTTTGGTCCAATAATGAAGAAACCAACTAAAGTATCAAGCATTCAAAAAATCAATTTTGTTGACACATGACCCTTGCTTTGTAACACACTGCACATCTGTGTACTGATATGGCCTAACAAAGCTTTTAGGACCACAAACACAGGGAAAATCTCTTTGTTCAGTCAGTGCTATTGCCCTGAGAGTCTCACTGTTTTATGGCTAGAGCTGTAAATTGCCTTATATGGTTATTTGAGTAATGTCAGTTTTCCCCTTCACAACACAAAGGATTGTGGCTTTGTGCTCTCTTTGGTTTAGTCAGAGCCTAATGCTATCTGGAACATGATAAGGGCTCATGCAGAAATGCTTGTGGATAAGTAGAAGTTGAACAGGCTATATCACCCATTACTCTTACTTTTCCCAGAATAAGCAATGAGTAAACAGTTGCTGAGTTGAACTGGTGTAATTGTATATATTTCAACTGAACTCCAATGGAAACAATTTCCAGAAGTGACATCTAAACAGGAAAATCTTGATTATATAGCCATGTACCGCTCAGCATCCTGGGAGCCCCACAGACCATTTCTGGTCACAATCTCATGCTTTCCAGAGTTTATGGTATATTGTACAGTGCTACTCAGCCAGGGGTGGGCCATTTATGCTGGATAATAAAAGATCTTCCCCCTGTTGCTTCCCAGAGTTGACATTTCTCATTGAGGACAATTAGTAGTGCAGAGGAGGACTGAGATGATGGCCAGTCCCAGGGGAAGTTCTTGTAGGCAAAACAATGGGCCACAGAGAACTATCATCCTAGTAGCTACAAAAAGAAAGGAAGGAATGATAGCCTCTGTAAGCAGTAGGCATTTCCCGAATTCATTCTTTTTTGTTCCATATTGAACTAACTCTCCTCTCTCTCTCCATTTATATATATGAGATATATATATATATATATATATCACAGGCATTATATTGTATATAATATTATATATTATATATAATCTGTGTGTATGTTTATGTGAATATAGGAACTCATGAGCATATGTGTAGAAGTCACAACACTAGGGTGTCAATCCTTGCCTTCCACCTTTTTGAGACAGGGTCTCTTGTCTGCCATTTTGTTCTCCAGGTGGGCCAGCCCATGAGCTTTCTCTGCCTCCCATCTTGCTGTGCAACTACTAGTGTTATAGATGGATACTAACGAGTCTGGCTTTATGCATGTTCTAGGGGTCTGAACTCCCATGAACTCCCATTCATGAACGGCAAGCACCCTGACTACTGAGCTATTTCTTTATAATTTCCATCCTATAAATGAGGAAAGTGAGGTGCCAAGAAAAGGAGGGAATGATATTCATTGAGCTAAAATACACCATAACTCACATGCAAGCACACTGAGTGATAAGGGATAACCAAGCTTCTCAATTCCCTGTCAAGAAAAGCCTTGTGGGGACCAAAGGTAGTGCTTTCCAATTTAAACAAGGACTTACACAAATCTCCATGTGGAAGACCAGCCTGAGTGTTTTGCACATACTGTCCCTCTCACAGTCCATGTATATCCACCAGACATCTTCATTATGGTCATTCTATAGATGGTGAAAATGAGCATTTAAACATGGTTAACTAGAAAGCATTGATTAGGGTCACAAATCTATTAATTTGGGGTATGGAGGCTGGGCCTGTAATAAAGGCCCACCAACCATGTCCGGCACTTTTGCTGGACTGCAGAAGCTCTAAAGCCTTCCTACGCACCATAGCAACTTGAAGAAATTCCACAGTTCTGAAAGCTCAAGCATGATCATAAGGCTATTATTCCCAGATCTCTAACTCCTCTCTGATCAGACTGTCAACACTAACCCAGTAGGGCCCTGTTGGTGAAGGTCATCGCTTTTCTGCATGTTTTACAATATCCCCCTTTCCATATCTGGAATGTTCTTTTCCCTAATCACCCAAAGAACACCCTCCACATATTCCCACACAAGACAGTCTGCCCTTGAGCCATCCTCCCTGGCAACCTTGATGTTTAGTTGCTATCATAATGACAATGATCTCCATTTTTGCGAATATTTAGTATTGTTTTTATCTAGTCTCTGTGATGAATTCTTGCTTTCCCATGAGAAGTTGCCTTGTCCTGCTCATCTTTTATGCCCAGTAACAAATAGAAGCTTGTAGAACTGTTTAATAAATGTCATGTTCCTCCACATCCCTGGATCAAGTACTGTTTAAGTCTGAGCCTTTAGCATTATGTTGACCTACCCACATATCTGCCGATTGTTCACAAATCAGCAGTATCATATAGGACACATGGAACAATGAGCATCCACAAATGCAAAATACACACTTAATGATAACAGTTACTGGGAACAGTGCAGTATGCACAAAAGCTAAGAAGTACAGAGTAAAAATAGAGCTCTCAAAGGATTCTGCAGAGTCCTGAGCAGTCCTTGTGACCTTTGGAGGTAGAGACCAGAAAACTAATTATTTCTTCAGAGTGAGGCTAAGATGGTTTTGTCTTTTGCTTTCTCCTTCTTTCTCAAGGGTAAGAAGGAATGTTCTGGTGATTATCCAAGTGTGATATCATGTAGCCTGAAGTCAGAAATGGCAACGAAAATCTAACTATCTTCTCATATATCAAATTAATCTCAAAAAATGTAAAGGGAAAATTAAAGAGATGGCTCAGCTGGTAAAGTGAAGACTCCACGCATCAACCTTGGGCTTCCACATACATATGTGTCCATATATATGTGGACTCACATACACACACATGCACACCAAACACGTATACATGTGCAAAATGGTAAAGAATTCTTCTTACTAAAGTTCATTTAATATAGTTTCTTTATAAAAATAATTGTGTTAGTATATTTTATTAATGACATCTTTAAATGAATATTTTAAAATTTCTCATTTTTTACTTCAATGCAGTAAAAAAAAAAAAAAAACACATGAATATATACCCAAAATAAAATAAAACTTCTTTTGGGTTCTCAGTAATCTATAAGAGTGCAAAAGGGGCTAGTCATGGTTGCAGATGGCAGTAAGATATTCTGAAAAAGTAGAAGCAGTAAGATCAGGAATTTGAGGCTAGCCTGGGATATACTTTTAGGTCTGGCATAGTGGTGCATGCCTTTAATGCCAGCACTCAGTAGGCAGATACAGGCAGATCTCTGTGTGTTCAAGCCCAGCTTGTTCTGTATAGCAAGTTTCAAGACATCCAGGGCTACATAATGAGATCTTCTCTCAATTTAACACCAACAAAACAAGAATGAAAAAGGGTTATGAGACCAAAAGTTTTGAAGCATGTTCGTTTTGAGAATTGCTAAGTTACTATTGCTTAATTTGATGCCCCGAATCAGTGTTGGTAGAGCCATTTTTCTTTGGGTGCTCTTTGAAAGTATCTGTCCCAGACCTTAATATTCTCTGTCTCTCTGTCTCTGTCTCTCTCTGTCTCTCTCTGTCTCAGTCTCTGTCTCAGTCTCTCTCTCTCTCTCTCTCTGTGTGTGTGTGTGTGTGTGTGTGTTTAAACACTTGCAATTTTTCCTCTCCTTACAAGAACATTAATCCTACTGTGTTCAGGACCACCTTAATGACCTCAAAGCAACTTGATAATCCTGTTAAGACTGGGTTTGTAAATATTAGACTCTGAGATACTCAGGGTTAAGATTCTAACATATTTTTAAGTAAAATCCAACTCAACTCGTAACAAAGTTGAAGAATTTATAAAGGAAAAAGAAGAAAGAGAAAATTATGGGCTTTAATTGAGGAAGCAAATTTAATACTTCCATCCATGGTAATGAAGAACCAAAAAAGATTCCCAGAGGAAAAGCTTACAAATGCTTGTTGTGGTGTGTTTTGCCAGTAAATGTATGAAAGTTTTCAGAGACCAAGGTCATGCTCTGAAGCTCTTTGGTCAGTTTGAAGCTGACTAAATAGAATATGCTATGCTGAGACAGGAGTTCACATTGTTTAAAGACGGCTCTGCTCAAAGCACAGAAGATAAGGAGAATAATATAGACCTGAGAGTTTTAGAGCCAATTCAAACGTCTTTGTGCCAGAGACTTGGGAAAAATATGGAAGAGGAAGAAAAAAGGCGCTTCTCACATTTTAAAATCTTCTGACTGTAGCTTGCAATGACAAAAAAATATTGCTAGGAACAAATGAGTTCAGTTTATAAATTTAGATTAATAAAAGACCAAGCAAGCATTGTTGCAGCCATGCCAGAGAGTTCAGCTAGGAACCCAGTTGGATACTATGGTACACTGAGCCTTATACACCTCATGACCTTAGCAGTAATAAGAAAAACATGTGTTAGAAGAGTCCTCACTTTAAAGGGAACAACATGTCACCTACCTAATACAGCCTGGCATAACCAATCACTCTCAACTTTGAAGCTTAACACAGTACCTATTTATTAATTTCAACTTGCCCCAAGTCAAGAGTGCAGCCTGGCTTATTTAGGTTCCTTGAGTTCTGGGCTCACAAAGCTGCAGTTAGGGTTTTGCTGGCTGAACTCTGATTGGAAGGCCTGGGGTGGGGGGCGGAATCTGCTTCCAGCTTCACTCAGAGTATGAGTACTCAGTTCCTCCAGTTGTAGGACTTCCATCCCCACTTCCTTGCCAACTGTTGCCTGGGAGTGGCCCTTCAGCCTTTCTGTGTGTCTCTTCCCATTCCCAGTCAGCAATTTTTGAGCTGAGTGTTCTCCCACATCTAACTATTATGATATTCTCTTTTGTTCCCACTTACTTCCTACCAGGCAAAGAAAGATCATCTCCGTAAGTTTAAGGATAACTGCCAACCTCCTTCACATCTGCCAAATCCCCTCTGGCACACAGCCTCACAGGCATGACTGTAATATCAGGCCATGCTGTGTCTCTGGAAAAGTCCATATCTGTAGACTGTATATTCCATTTTGTAGAAGGTTATTCTCTGATCTATTATCGAAAACTCTTACCTCTTCTAAATTGCTTCCTAGCAGCTTTCAGCTTATGATTGCAGTGGTTCCCTTAGCAACAGCTGGAGCTGGCAACCTCTTTTCTAATGCAGACCACTCTAGTGTACTTTTCCACTGAATATGCCTCCACAGCTTATTTAAAGACAGCCCCCCTCTCTACATGCTGTGCAAAACCTTTCAGTTTTGTTTGCCTGTGTGTATTTCCAGCCTGGTGCCTCAATGTCACTTTCTCTCTTTGCACCCAGGCTATGCCTGCGTGCTGATCCTAGTGCTGGAGACTTGTTCCCCCCACTGTTGCTTCACACTTTGAGGCTGGCTGAGTCTCTGTTTTCAGTCTCAGAACAGTCTTCTCAATGACCCTTTGAGACCTCTAACTGAGTTTTGTGCCTTCAGTGTTGCTCTCAGTCTTGTCCAGTGCCCATCACCACCTGTGCTAGTTAGTTGGTTTGTTGGTTTCTTTGTTTGTTTTTTGTCAACTTGAAACAAGCTAGAGTCATCCTGAGAAAAGGAACATCAACTGCAAAAATGCTTCCATCAAATTTCCCTGTAGGCAAGTCTGTGGGAGCATTTTATTGATTAATGTTTGATGTAGGAGGGTCCAGTCCACTTTGAGAAATACTGCACTAGACGGGCGGTATTTTAAAAACAAACTGTGAGCTGGGTGCAGTGGCGCACACCTGTAATCCCATCATTTGGGGGGCAGAGGCAGATAGATCTCTGTGAGTTCAAGGCCAACCTGGTCTACAAAGTAAGTGCAGGACAGCCAAGGCTACGCAGAGAAACCCTGTCTTGAAAAAAATAAAAATAAAAAGCAAGCCGCGTGAGCCATGAAGAGTAAGCCAGTAAGCATGGCTTCTCTGTGCTTCTGCTTTAGTTCCTCCAGGTTTTCTGTATTTCGTTCCTCCCCTGAATTCCCTTCATGATGGATTATATAACCTGAAAGCCAAATAAATCCTTTGCAGACTGCCACCCAACAAGGGTGAGGGCCTTCACTAACAGGTTGGTTTGAGCCCAGGAAGTATCAGCCTGGGAACACCAAGTGGTGCTGAGGATTGGGCTCCTTAGAGTAGAGCAGATAGTTGCTGTTAACTGAGGCTGGGTGGTAGGATACCACTACCTGACAGAGACACATGGATGTATGCAAGTCACCTGGATAGGCAGCTCTGCTACTATGTGGGATATTCTCAGGTACTTGGCCAAAGATGAACACTGAGTACTCTGGGTAGACATGGTCAGATGCATACTGGGCTAAGGTCAGACTCCACTGACCAGCCCTTCATGGGACAGGGGTGCCCTTGCCTTCTTATTCAGCTTCATCTCACCTCTTCTCTACACACCCAGGACCGTCTTTCTGACTACAGTTTTGTGTAGTGCCTCTTTTGGCTTCCCCCTCAGACTCCACTGGAGAGCTGGGATTTGGGGAATGAATGTCCCATGATACAGAATGCAGGATGAGGATATCATGGGGTGCTCCAAGTTCAGGTATGCAGAGATTGGAACCCTCTGAACGGTGGATTTTCAAGAACAGGAATCAGGACAGCTGAGCTGAACAGATCTGCTCACCACCTTCCTCTTTATTTCCATTTTCAGCAGAAGCTGTTCATCTTAATTGTTATTCTGTGTTAAAGGGGTGCCACATGTGAGTCAGGCCTTCTGACTGAGAACAGGACAGTGGGTATAGACATAGTGTCCACAAGACACAATGCAGTGTGACTGCCCAGGAGAGGCCAAAAAGAAACCTAACCCTGGCCAGCATGGCATTGACCACCAGCCATAACCAAGAACAGATGGAAGGCAAGAACAGTCTGTGGGCTATGTGAGCTGGGCCACAGGAACACAACTTCCCATGGATGCTTGGGGCACTAGAGATATGTATGGCACCAAAAAGTGCAGAACTCATGGTTATCATGACCTTATGTCCTGTCTTTGTTTGGGTTCTATTCCTGTGAAGAGACACCATGACCACAAAAACTCTTAAAAAGGAAAACATTTAATTGGTGCTGGCTTACAGTTTCAGAGGTTTAGTGCATGATCATCATGGTGGGAAGCATGGCAGCATGCAGGCAGACATGGTGATGGAGCTGAGAGTTCTATATCTTAATCCACAGGCAGTAGGAGACTGTGTGTCACACTGGACATAGCTTGAACATAGGATACCTCAAAGCCTGCCCCCGCAGTGACATACTTCCTCCAACAAGGTCACACCTCCTAATAGTGCCATTCTCTATGGGCCAAATATTCAAACACATAAGTCTATGGGGGCCATTCCTACTCAAATCACCACATGCTCTCACAGGTAGTCACTATAAACATCTGGCTGCAGAATGTTATCTACACTTAGATATCAGCCTTCCAGGCTGTTATCTACATGTGGCTCTACATATTCTTTTTTAAAAGCTAAGGTACAGTAGACTCTGGGTGTGGGTGAGCATACTCAGGTTATAAAGATCAGACTGTTCAGACACTGATCTGGAAGAGAAGATGAGTGCTCTTGGACAACTGGCTATGGAAAGACCCTGGCCTTGGGGTGTAGAGGGTTGTTGGAAAGAACACCTGACTCCAGGTTTGCAGACAATATTGGGAGGGAGATGTACATTCACCGTGCTATCTGGTAGGGCAGCAACATCAGCCCAGGTGCAAGCAGATATCTTCAAAGAGGAAGTGAGATTTCTGAGGGACTCAGCTTATTAACCCTGAGAGGGGTGAGTAGGAGAAAACAGTATTTATGCTGGAGAAGAGGGAGAGTGCCCTTGCTGCTAAAGTGGTTGGGCAAGAGGACCACAGGTTTTGCACTCTTTTTTAAACTCTGCTTTAATTGGGGCTCCTTAAAGCCTCTCCCTTCCAACCCCCCAACCCTAGGTAAGAGAGAGAAGGTTATTGGGGAGAGGGGATACAGACCCCTTTTATTCTCCTGGCTATTTAGGGTCAATGGGTTCTTTTGGGGCTATACCAATTCTCTGTCAACAGCAAACGCAGAAAGTGGTTTCCTCCAAGCTGCTGTGTTGAAACATTTCTCTCTGTCTGTCTTTGGTCTCTCTAAACTACCACTCACCACACACCACACTTTCTCTTTCTGGTCTCTCTTATTTCTGTCTCTCAGAGTTCTAGACCACACACCTCTCAATGCTGCATTAGGCAGGCTGCTACCAGCTGGCAAAGACCATGCAGGAGGCAATTATCAACTGTGAATGAAGTAAAGTCCAAATTAAAATCCCACACTTAGGATTAAAACAAAAACGTATTTACATAACACAACTGAATTTTTAAAGAAACCAAAACTTCCATTACACATAGCACTCTAGCTGTATGTGGGGCCTGGATTGCCTGACACTAACATGCCCTTTTTTCCCCCACTCACAGACCAAGGAGGAGACTGCTACCTCCAGACACATCCGTGTGTGGTCATGTTCCCTTCTAACTTCAGTGCTGCTGCAGCACTGGTGATTCTGCAGGACTGGTGTGGGTGCTTGGGTGTCAATGTCCAGCGCTCCCTGCTTATCCTGGGCATCCCTGACGACTGTGGGGAAGAAGAATTCCAGGAAGCTGTGCAGGCTGCCCTCAGGCCCCTGGGCAGGTACCGAGTGCTTGGCAGACTTTTCAGAAGGGAGATTGGGGCAAAGGTCGCCTTGGTTGAGTTCACTGCCAATTTAAATCAAAGTTTGATCCCCCAGCAAATACCAAACAACAGGGGCCCCTGGACTGTGGTCTCCCTGCCTCGTGTCCCTGATGTGGAGTTAGAGAGTGCCTTCAGTTTCCCTGCCCAGGCTCAGGGGCAAGCTTTGGAGAGGGCTTCAGGCAGGGCAGGAACTTCAGGTGGGGCAGGGGCTGCAGCTGGGGGAGACTTAGAGGCAGGAGCTGGGGGTGAGGCAGGAGGAAGAGCTGAGGAAGGAGCTGCAGGTGAGGCAAGAGTGTCTGATGAGGAAGAAACAGAGGGTAAAGAAGGAGCAGGCGAAGAAGGAGGAGGGACTGCGGCTCCTGCCTCCTTCCTACAGGGGGAAGGAGTTGCAGATGAGGAAGAGGCAGAAGATGAAGGAGTTCCAGGGGAGCCAGAGGTTATGTATGAGGCAGGAGTTGTAGATGAAGGAGGACATTTAGATGAGGGGCCTATGAATGAGGAAGAGGATATAGTTGAGGCAGGGCCTGTAAGAGTGTATGATGAGGAAGGAGCTGGAGGTGATATGGGGATTGCAGGTGTTATAGGAGCTATAGGTTGGGCAGGAGTTGCAGGTGAGGTGGGGGCTGCAGGAGAAGGAGGAGTTTTAGAGGCAGAGGCAGGTGAAGAGGGGTCTGCAGGAGATGAGGCATCTGGGAGTTATGACAGCTCTTCAGGGGATGATGGATATGTGGATGATGGAGGAGAGGTGGATGGAGCAGGAGCTATGGGTGAGGAGGATGAGGCAGGAGCTATAGGGGAAGCAAGAACATCAGATGAGGAGGGAGCTGCCGGTGACATGGGAGTCGCAGGCTTTATAGGAGCTGTAGGATTGGCAGGAGCTGCAGGTGAGGGTGAGGAAGGGGCCTTTGACATGGCAGCAGGGGCACATGGGGCTGGAGCCTGGTCCCAGCAGTGGAGCCAAGACCTGCAGCCCATCCTGGAAAACATGGCCTACCAGGAGCTGAGACACTTCTCTGGGATGGAAGAGCCTGGTTCTGGGGGTGAGTCTTTGGAGAGCTGGCTGGACCATGCCAGTGAAATGCTGCACCTGTGTTCAAGGAATCAGAAAATAAGGATGGTGCTTGGGAGGACAGTTACCTGTAATCTTTTTTGGAAAAGTAGATTCGGAAGGCCCAGTTTGTTCTTCTCCTCTTAGATTGCAAGGTCCTGAGTCCTGGGGAGACTGAAGGAATGTCAGTCCCTGGTTAGTTCCTCAGTGTAGGGTCCAGAGGTAGCTGGGCCCAAGGGTCTGCCTATGCCATGCTCTGTTTGCTTCTCTCCCACACAGTTTGAGCTTCTTGTCTGCCTCTTAGTGTACACTTAGGACAGTTCCTGCCACTTATTCTCCTGTGGATGTATATATTCTTACCTGAGAGTGTCCTACCCAGAAATACTGGGTTCATCCCTTGGAGCTGGAGGAAGGGATGTAGGATGATGAAATACCAGTTGATGTTCACCTTGTGACATGACTATAACTTCAGCCTGTAGTAATGTGACGGTTAATATTGTCAATTTGACAAGATCTAGACTGACCTCGAAGTCAAGTCTCTGAGCATATCTATATTGGATTAATTGAGGGGAGCAGACACACTCCGAATGTGTGTGGCACCATCCTATGTGCTGTAGTACTGGACTGAATGAAAAGATGTGAGTATTCACTGCTTCCCACTTCCTGACTTAGATGCAATGTGACCAGTTGCCTCATACTCTGTGAGTCAAAATTGGCCCTGTCTTCCTTAGGTTGCTTTTGTCAGGTATTTTGCTATAACTATGAGAAAAGCTCAACTGCATCCCACCAATGTTGTGGTAAAGTGGAGTGGCTGGGTTAATACTGACTGATTTGTAGTGCTGATAACACCCTGCCTGGAGCAGCACGGAGAGCGGTGTGGTCTACAGCTCCGAGGAAATAAATTTGAGAGCCCAGAAAGAGAAAGGGTGGCGTGCAGTGTTGGCATGTGGTGTGTAGCAGTTTGGTGTGGTGGTTTTGAGCAGACAGGCAGAGAGAAACACTTCAGGTACAGTGGTGTGGAAGAGACTGCTAGCTTTGTTTATTATTGGTGGAGAATTGGTGTAGAGCCCTAAAAGAACCCCTTGACCCTAAATAGCTGGAAGAAGTAAAGGGGTCTGTGGCTCCTCTCCCCAATCACCTTCTCTCTCCTACCGAGGCCTGGGGGTTGAGAGGAGGTTGAGGCCTACACACCCCAAATAGAGTTTTAATAACTGGTGCTACAATGCACCATATGTGTGTGTGTGTGTGTATGCACTCACATATGTGGATGCATGTTTACATGTGATTCCATGAACACATAGGGACCAGAGGAAGAAACTCATTGTCATTTTCACCTAATTCCTTGTTTGAAACAGGGTCTCATTATTGTTGGTTTTTGGTTTGTTTGTTTGTTTGTTTGCTGGCTGTATATAGCAGTGCAACATTTGTTATATTGGCAAACTGTCATGTGTTGTGTAACCTTGTTGAAGGTGAACTCTAGAGGCTGGCTCAATGAGACTTCCCCAAGCAGATTGTTTGTAATCCCCATTTTGGTGATCTTTTTTGTATGTTTTCTCAAAAAGGCTATTCCACTCATCTCCCCTGGTTGTTGTGGGTACCGGATTTGATGATGTTCTGCTGTCTGTCAGATATTCTATCTGCTACTACCTATTTATTCTTTTAAATTTTCTTGTTATATACTTAATAAAGACATTTCTTAATGGAAAGTATGCCAATCACAAATAATTCTTGGCACTGTAGAGAACAGCCAGGTTAACTAGTCCACAAGGTTCTGGCATTTCTGCTCTGCTTTACATCTTCTCCCTAGACTTGTTGAGATTACAGATGTTCATGCTACTGGGTATGCTTTGAGGTAGGTGCTGGGTAACAAACTCAGGTCTCACACATGGGCAGTGTATTAGTCAGGGTTATCTAGAGGAAAAGGACTTTATATATAATATTATAATATAGTATTATAGATAAAATATTATTATATTATATATATAAATATATGCTATATATAAAAGGTTTATTAGAATGTCTTACAGACTGTGGTCTAGCTAGTCCAACAGTGGCTGTCTACCAAGGGAAAGCCCAAGAATCTTGTAGTTGTTCAGTCCATGAGGCTGGGTGTCTCAGCTGGTCTTCAATATACACTGGAATCCTGAAGAAATAGACTCTAATGCCAGTGAAGGAATGGACTTGCCAGCAAGAAAGAGAGCAAGTAAAGAAAATACAGTTCCTCTTTTCTGTCTTTATATAGGCTGACAACAGAAGGAGTGGCCCAGAGTAAAGGTGGATCTTCTCAGCTCAAAAGATACAGATTACAAATGGCCCTTTTCACTTCAAATGATTTAATTAAGAAAAAATTCCTCACAGGTGAACCCAGGCAATTGGGTTTTAGTTAATTCCAGATGTAGTCAAGTTGAAAACCAGGAATAGCCACTACAAGCAGTTAGTGCTTTTACCCACTGAACCATCTCCCCAGATCCTCTAGAAAGTTTTTCTGACAGAAAATTAAGTTTGTTTACAAACTCCAGGGCTATTCATATTTTAATTTATTTTGCTTCTGGGTTCGGAAATTCGACTCGTGTTGATTTTATCTAACTTCTTAAATGATTGGTGTTAAGCTGCTCATTATATGCTGTCATTCTTCTCTTAACACCTACATGATCTGTGGTAATATCTTTTTCATTCCTGATACTAATGATTAAATATATCACGTTTTCCTTAATTAACCTTCCAAGGGTTATAAATCTTGCTACTTTTGAATATATGTATGATTTTCTCATTTTCCTTAGTTTGTCTTCTTCTATTTCATTGATTTCTGCTCTTGTCTCTGCTACCTCCTTCCTTGCACTTATTTTGCATTTACTTTACTATTCTTTTTCTTTTTTGCTAATCTTGGTAGTGAGCCTCTGTCTCAAAAAAGTGAAAAAAAGAAAACTATAAATCAGTATGGTTTATGAACACATACATAAAACATTCTAAAAACATTTTAGCAATATGACTTTAAAAATGTTAAAAGATAGCATACATGACCAGAGTTGTTCAAGGAAATGCAAGTCTTAATGTAAGTCAACATATAAACAAACAAACAAAGGAAAAACTGGATAATTAACACAGTAGTTGCAACATAAGCATTTGAGAAACTCAAAATCCACTGCAGAATTTTTTAAAGAATTATTTTAAACTCCCAGGAAATAAGATGGCCCTCTTAACCTGATGATGGATATCAGTGACAAACCTATAAGTCATGTTACGCTTAAGATCTGACAGTGGGTGCTTTCTTTCTAAAATCAGGACCAAGAAATGGTTGTCTACTCTTACACCTTCTACTCAATATTTTACTGAAGATTATGGCAAGAAAAATTAACAACAAACAAACATATTTGACCCATGTAGCATCTCTTGAAGTTTTCATTTCTTAATATGATCCGATTGACAATTCCTAGACTTGGAAGGTACACATGTAAGCCATAGCACCCAGCCTCAATTATTTTATTGTAGAAGCACAACCGACTAATAATATCACCAAATTGTTGAGTGAAAGCTACCAAACAGGAAGCAATGTACAATTCTAGGAAATACATACAGCTTTGGCAACACTAAGCAAATCATTGACTACCTGGCCATAGGGGAAGAGGAGAAATAGATTAGCAGGGGCTGAAGAAACTTTGAGGGTAATAGATATGCTACTGAGTTCATTTAGGTGAAGATTTCATACTTGTTATGAAGGTTTATGAAACCTTACCAAAATATGGTGATTGAATCACACTTTAATTACCACAGTTTAAACATGTAACTTATTGTACGTTAAATTCCAACACATACAGTTTTATTTTCAAAAACACGTAAGAAAAAGACAACTATGTAGAGTTGGGCAACTGATTTGAGCAAGCACATTATAAAGGAAGGTACAGAAATGAGCACTTCAAACATAAAACCAATTTAATATAATTAGTCATCAAGGAAATGATCACAGAAATCACTTTACACCCACTTGAATGGATAAAAATAACGGTTGATTAGGATGAGAAGGAAAATGAACCCTCACACATTCTGGTAGGAGTCTCAATTGCATACCCACGTTGAAAAGCATTCTGGAAGTTGCTAATAACACAGACAACTACCGTATGAGATCCCAGGTTTTTACTCAGGAAAATGAAAGCATATGTTCACTCAAAAACATACACAATGATTCATATTCCTAAAAGCAACCCACACCGGAAACAGCCTGTATCATAAGTAGTGAATGAATCAACTAGCCATTCAATGAAAAAAAATGACTCAGCAATGAAAGGAAATGGAACATATTTCAAAAATGTAGAGAAAACTCCAATATATCAGAGGAAAAGAAAGAATTCAGACACAAAATGGCAGAAAATAGTACATACTATCTGATTCCATTCGCCTGCAATAGGAATGACTCAAATAGGCTGTCAATGGTAAGAAAATTTAGAATAGTGGCTTCCTCTATGGAATTGTGCTGGAAATGTGCTGGAATAGGACGCATGAGAAATTTCCAGACTTCTCATAATAGTTTGTGTCTGGAGAGGGGTTTAGGAAAGATATTTGACCAAACTTACCATATAGATTTGTGCATTTCACTGAATGCAAATTTGGCTTCAAAAAAATAGAAGGACAATAAAAAAGTTGACCTCTAGTTAATGCTGCAACTTGATGAAGCACTTCGTAATAAAGTGTATTACTTAGCAATAAAGTGCAACTGCGCCTTATTTTGAAATACATCAGTAAAATAAATACAAGCAAATACAATAGCAATACAAGTACATATACAAATGCAGAGCAGTGAAGTTGACCAAAAACGTCATGGTGAACTGGCAACTGCTTGCAGCAACACCTCTGAACCAAGACACTTGCGTGGGGATTCATGGTATAAACCGCTATTCTGAAATTCAGGTTACTGTTTGTTTATTTATTGGTCCCCCCTAATACACACACAGTACTCTCACAGGAGCTCTGAGGTGCCTGATGTGTGGTTCTTAGGATAGACGTGAGGGTCTAGTTTTGTTCACCGTTGTATTCTGGGTGTCTAGCACAGCGAGGACTCACACATGAGGGATTCTGACCGATGTACACTTTTTTTGAGTGCCCTCCTGCCCTACCATCATTCTGAAGGTCCTAGCTTTGTCAGTTTCTTCACTGTTTCCACCACTAATCAATTCATGATTTATTTTTACATTCATTCCACACCCATCACCCAGGATCCATGAGTTTTGCTCCCCCAGTCTCACCTATCCCATCTCCCCCTCTCACCCCGCCCCAGACACGCCCCCTTCTGTTCCACCCCTCTTTCAGGCCAATCATAGCTGACAGGCCGGGCGGGACCGAGGCCGGGGCGGGGCTTCGGTTTCAGTACCCCAGGCGTTGGCCCCAGCTCTGGAAACGCGCCTCCAGGCTCCAGGGCTCAGGCAAGCGCTTGCGGCTCCGTGGCGCTTCCTGCCACGCCGGGCCTGCTTGTTCCGCGCCAGCTCCACTTCTGCGAAGGCCCAGAGTCACCGTGGGCCGGGTGAGCGTGTGGAGGGATGTGCAGCTCGAGTGATCTTGAGAGATGCGCGCGCGCGCGGGAGCAAGGATGTGCGGCCTGAGGGAGCGTGCTGGGTGGCGGGAGGCTGTGCTGGGGGCCTGAGTGAGTACATGGACCGCGGGATAATATGCGGGGGAGGGGGAGTTTCTCAGAGTTGGGAGCTGCTCAGCCTTGGGGCAAGCCAGGAGCCAAAGGGGACAGGTCTCTGGTATTGGATGGACACAACAAGGCCCTGGGGCCTTCTCGTGCAAGGCTAGGGGTAGTGGTCAAAGGCGGGAATCTGTTGAGGCCTGTGCCACTCTTTAGAGGATGCTAAGGATTGGGAACTGGTCAGGAGCTGGGGGTGGTCCCTTACACACAGCCTCTAGCCACTTGGAGGCCGTGGGTTTGGCATAGTGCTGGAGAGACTTTTCCCCAGAGTGGGGGAGGGGTTGCACCTCTAGGGCCCAGAGGAAGGTTCTGGCCTGGGAAGAACTGCCTTTCCATTTGAGGGGTGGTTGCATAGGAGCAGATATGTTGCCTAGGGCAGAGAGTTGGCAGTGCAGAAGGGAATCCTTGCTGGAGGAGGAGAGCTTCTACTGTGGCCCTCCTGGGAACCACATTTTCTAGTCACCACTCCATTGCTCCCTTTCCTAAACTCCTTTGCTGGTTCCTCCAGTTTATATTTGGGTGATTAATTACATGTCTTTTTACACACAAGCATACTCCCACTTGCCTGCTGCCCAAAGCCCATTGTCCTTTTCGGCGCCTCCCCCTCATTCCTGGCCCTCTTCCCAGAGGGCCCACCCTGTGCCAGCTGACACCCTCTAGCCTGCCTTAGACTTAGAGGCAATCACTCCTCCAGTCTCCTTGGTTTGTGCTACATTTTCTTTTAAACCTCAGTCCCTACATTTTCCTTTAGGAGTAAATTTCAGATAGGACCAGTGGAATAGTACCTCTCCTAGGTAGAACCAATTGCCTTACCCCCTCTCCCACTAGACATTGTTATAGAAATGAGATTCACAGTGTCTGACACAGTCTCCTGGTCCATTGCCCCAAATGGTCCTGAATCTGTATTTAGAATCCCATGGAACAGTGATTTTCTAGCTTTCTATTAATGATATACCCCCTTAGAAAAATATAAGTAGTGTGATTTCTCAGAAGTCTTACCACCAGCCACACGGTTTGGAAACTCTTATATCCAGACGGGGTAACCTCAATGGCTCTATACTTAGAATTTATTTTGATTTTTAGAAAGATGTCAGTGCTGTATTCTTGGAGAAATGGGGACATAAATCTTTCCTCAATTAAACATAACAAACACTATAAAATTCCCTTCTGGTCAACCCTTTGGCTTTTTATAGGATGGCATAAAGAGGGAAACTTAAACAGAGACAGGTGCTCAGGCAAAGTGAGAGAGAAAACAGATGCCTTCCCACCCACACATACAGAAAAAGATAGACACAGACACAAATATCCCAGGAGTAACAGACTTTTCTGGTAAGACAATCATCTCTGTTAGCTTTTTAGGATTCTGTGTTTTTGAGTAGTAGCCAATTTCCACAGTACAAGATGGGGCTATGGGCCTCCTGCCTACCTCCTGGCCTGCCGGGTTCTTTGGGGAACATAAAGGCCAGGAGTACCTATAGCCCCAGGACTCACTGAGACACATCCAGACCTTGGCAGTACCAGTTTAGTTACACAGTTTTTCCTGACCCTGAGTACTCAACACCAAAAGGACTGGTTTCTGGAAGGTACACATATAAGCCTGCTTTTGTTCACCCAAGTTATTTCAACCCAACAGGTGAGACCTTCACTACTGGACTGATCTCTTGGCACTGTTCTAAAATGAGATGAGCCATCCATGTGTCTTTTTTTAGGTAAGTCTAGGTGTTTGCATAATGTGGCTGCTGATGGTAAAGCAGGCTGTGCTGCTGGAAGACCCAGGGGTAAGGTAAAAGATAGTGAAGAAGTATTTGGGTTCTGGAAGCTCGTATATGTTACTGTTGCTGAACTACCTACCCAGAAACAATTCTGGCAATTTTAAACACACAGTACCAGGGAAAGAAGATGCCTGGCAAGAAAATATGGAGACCACTGTGTGTGAGAGGGTGCTGAAGTCACCCATTGGGATCAGATCTCTTTCAAGTGTTCATAACCTTAAAGTACATTTACCTTGGCCCTAAAGGGAATTGTACAGAACAAGCTTTGTGTTCTGTGGAGGAAAGAGCTTGTTGGGCTTACACTTCCAGGTCATAATCCATCACTGAGGGAAGCCAGGGGCAAGAACCATTGAGGAGCACTACTTACTGACTTACTCTGTTTCACTGCTTAACTACATTTTTATGTAGCTCAGGCCCTCCTGCTGAAGGATGATCCTCTCTAATGTCAACCGTCAACCAAGAAAATCTCTCCCAAACATGGCCCCAGGACATTTTGATTAAGGGTCCCTCCTCTTAGGTGACTCTAGGTTTATGTCAAGTTGGTGATAAAACCTAAACCAGCACATGTAATGAAGGTACTCCTACTGCTGGTTCTCAATACTTGAGGCAGCCTAGGTGGGTCTTACTTGAGTGGCATTGCTGCCTCTTCCTGCCTTGCTGCCACAGAAAGATAATATCTGTCCAGGGAAGTACAAAAGGCACAAAAGTATCCACCAGTTTTTATGGTAATGGTTGTTTTGTGCCTCTGTTGAATTCAACTCTCAATTTCTGTTTTTTTTATTTTTGTGGGAGGCAAAAAATTAAATGATTATATTGGCTCCCTTACTGTTTATACTCCCATACAGTAAATTCAAATAAGTTGCTTAGTAAAAACTTAGGCAATGACTGAATAAAACTATTGTTTCTGAATAACATATTATTTATCTGTTGATGGATACTTAGGCTGAATCTATAAATAGTACTGCAGTAAACACTTATGTGAAAGTATCAATGACTATACATGAATATATTTTATAAAAAAACTTTACACATTGCCTTGAAGCAGGAAGATTTGCTCACCACAATGAGCTTTGGTGTTTTAGAATCCACACTTGCTCAACCTTGCAATTGACACTGACATGATTGCTGCCCATGTATTCTCGCAGCAGATTTTTATTAAACAGGTGCAGCATACATGGACTTGGCTAGAGCCACTATGAAATTTGGCAGTTAACCTTGATAAAGCCTTTGTGTTCTGGGTGCAGATAGTCTTAGCCTTTGTTTCCCATAGAAAGAAAGTGTTGTTTGCCTTAAAAGTTGGAGATTTGTTTTCCTACAGTGGCTCTCTCAGCTTTCTTTTCTAGTTAGAGGTACAAGTATACTATGGGAGATTGTTTAGGGTTCAGGGTATGCTTTTCTGTCCTGAACGAAAGTAACTTATGTTCAAGGTTACCATTACCCTCTGTGTCCATTGGGTGTATTACAATGACTTTCATGTCCTGTATGGAATTGCTTAGACCTTATCTCCAAAGATCCATTTCAGAAGGCAATGGACACCTGCGATTATCACTGTTATCACAGCATCCAGCTTCTTTTTTAGATTAATTCCACCATTCTAAAGTGGACTAGCTGTGCAACACAGAGACTAAGTGATCCAGTTGCCTTCAGTATCAGTAGTTTTATTTTTAATGTGTGTATGTTACCATTTTAAAATGATTTTCCTATACTTAGGATACACTTAGCTAATGGGGCAGGGTTCACTTTTTCCCTCTCATTTTAATGAGTACCTTCTAAATTATCTCTATGTATTCAAGTGCTCTGTTACTGTGGGTAGCCATCACATAGCTACTAGGACCTAAAGTGGTCTCAAGCCAAATCCCTGGGATGAATTAGTATAGGAAAGGCTACGCCTATTGCTATATAGGAAGGATAGTTATCAATTCTTTTGGGATTGTAGTTTCAGGACTTTAACAGTTAATCATGCCAATTAAGAGAAAACACTTCAGTGGGATTTGCTAAAGGTAGATAATTTGCTTGTAATCTTTGTGTGTGTGTGTGTGTGCGCGCACATGCACAATGAGGCTCTGCAATGGCATGTTGATGGTTTGATTTAAAGGTAGCTAACAATGTATATCCAGTGAAGCCTGTCCAGTGGTCACTACCAGCTGATCTTCTGGCTCTGGCCTGGGTACATAGGGTTGTACATTCTTTATTTTCTGGAAAATGGTGGTGATAAAAACCAGTTCTAGTTGTGATAGTGAAGTTATGTGACAGGAAACACAGCTCCAAACATTCATTCCACATGCTCCATAAAAAGAAGCTTGCTCCGTTTAACACACTACTCTGGCTCACATTGATTCTGTAGTTCCACAATACATCATGTCCTACATGGTGCCAGGATCTGCTACATAGACCAGGAGTAACCAGTGGAGAGAAGGCCCTGTCCTATTGGATCAGATTTTTTTTTTTTTTTTCTGAGAAAAACAAGCAACTTCAAAGGACAATTTATCATTAGTGAAAATGTTTAGAGGAAACTGCCAGGGTTGGAGAATAAAGAGGTTCTAAGGAAGTGACATTTGAATGAAGGCCTGAATTATTAGAAGGAACCCCCTGTGATAAGAGATGGTATTCTTGGCAGATTCACAAGCTTTGAGGGTCACGGCGTTGGCATCTGTATATCTGCATGAAGGCCATTGTGTCCGGATGTGGTGAAGGATTTTGGAAGGGTGGTAGGATATGCAGTTGTGTGCTAGGCTAAAGCTTATTACTGGAAGTGCATATATGATGTGATGTCCCTCTCTCCCTTTTATTTGGTAACACCAATATTAAATGGAAGTGAATTGCTTTCTTAAAAAAATCATGTAATAAATTTATGACCAGGTCATTATGTTAATATAGGAAGCCAAAATCAAACTAGACATTGAACACATACCAGGAAGAATCCATTAAGCCAGAGAAACTCTGCTTTGGTCACAGTGGAACAAAGAGAGGGTTTGTCCACTGAATAACTAGGGGTGACCTCACACATTTGGAGAAGTGCTTTTGCTAGGCAGTCAGCTAAAATGGGTAGGAGGGCTTGCAAGAACTTTGGGGTCACATTAGATCCTCTGCTGATACCTTAAGGAAAGGGGTCCAAGAAGTCTGTACTTAGACTTTCTGCTCACCCCTTTCATAGACTGCCCATAAACTCACATTGGTCCTTCTTTTTGCTTGTTTTTCACACATGGGTATCCCAAGATATACAGGTCTTTTTACGTGTCCTCAAGAGCCTTTCTCCTCGGAAATGGCTGCATTGTCTTCCTCTGTGACCTGGTAAGGCTGCTGCCCGTTCAGGGGGAGGTGATCAAAGAGCCGCCACTGAGTTTATGTCAGAGATAGCAGCTGTTCCCATTACTAGGACACCCGCTTGGACACTGAGCTGCCATGGGTTACATCTGCAGGGGTTCTAGGTTATCTCCATACATGGTCCTTGGTTGGAGTATTAGTCTCTGGAGAGACCCCTGTGCCCAGATTTTTTGTTTCTGTTGCTCTCTTTGTGGATCTCCTGTCCCCCGCCAGGTCTTTCTATCTCCTCCTTCTTTTATAAAAATGCCTGCACTCTGCCCAGAGTTTGGCTATGAGTCTCAACATCTGCTTTAATGCCCTGCTGAGCAGAGTCTTTCAGAGGCCCTCTGTGGTAAGCCCCTGTCATGTACCCTGTTTTCTCTCTCTTCCCATGTTCATCCCGTTTGCCTTTCTGAATGAGGATTGAGCATCTTACCCAGGGTCCTCCTTCTTGATTAGCTTCTTTACGTGTACAAATTTTAGTATATTTATCCTATATTATATGTCTAATATCCACTTATAAGTGAGTATAGACCATGTGTGTCTTTCTGCTTCTGGGATACCTCACTCAGGATGATTTTTTTCTAGTTCCCACTATTTACCTGCAAATTTCATGATTTCCTTGTTTTTAATTGCTGCATAGTATTCCATTGTATAAATGTACCACAATTTCTGCATCTAGTCCTCCATTGAGGGACATCTGGGTTGTTTCCAGATTCTGGCTATTATGAATAAAGCTGCTACAAACATGGTTGAGCAAATATCCTTGTTGTATACTTGAGCATATTTTGGGTATTTGCCTAGGAGTGGTATAGCTGGATCTTGAGGTAGCACCATTCCTAATTTTCTAAGAAAGCACCAGATTGATTTCCAAAGTGAATGTACACTTTTACATTCCCACCGGCAATGGAGGAGGGTTCTGCTTTCTCTAGAACCTCTCCAGCATGTGTTGTCACTTGAGTTTTTGATCTTAGCCATTCTGATAGGTGTCAGGTGAAATCTCTGATGAGACCAGATAGGCTAGGGTCAGATGGAAGGGGAGGAAGACCACCTCTATCAGTTGACTGGGGGAGGGGCATGGGAGGAAAGGGGGATTGGGAGGGGTTGAGGAGGGCTACAGCTGGGATACAAACTGAATAAATTGTAATTAATAAAATTAAATGAATACATTTTCAAAAAGAGCCTTTCTCCTGCTGTTTCCTCCATCTCAGCCCTGTTCTCTGGCATGCTAAGCATCTGTCTTTTTCCAGGTTTCCCTAGCAAAGGATGTCTGAAATTGGTCTTTTCTGATACTAATGAAATTCAGCTTGGTGTGTAAAAATCCACACATTAAAGAAACTGAAAATGAATCTTTCCAGATCTTGTCTCTCTCCCTGTGTAGCTATACAAATGTTGAATCAGTATGCTTGTTTTGACTGCTGGTCACTCATTTTTTTCCTTCTTTTTTATGAAAATGTGACTATATGTGTATTTGTTTTCTCCTCTTTCGCCTCTTCGGGTTTTCAATCAAATTTTATGCTTTTGTTTCTTCTGTGAAGAATTTGCATTTTTGTAATCTGCTGAAATGTTATCCTCGTTTTGGGCACCTGTTGATTTGTATATTGAAACCTTCAAGTTTTCTTCTTGCTTTGAGGTCTAGAACCTTTCATTAGAAACTTCAGAACTCTGATGCATATTGGACATTTGCTCTCTTTCCACATAGATTTGTTGCTCAGTATATTGATATTAAACTCTTCCTATTGGTTACACTGTACTCTTATTTGCTTTTATTTTTAATATGTCTGCATCATTAGCACTGTTTTAGAAAGTACATAGTTTTCCTTTTTAATACAGTGTAACAATCTCTACCTTCTGATTGAAATGTTTAGTCCATTTATATTTAATTTAACTATCTACATGATGGAGTTTACATTTGCCATCCTGCTATTTATTTATATTTGGTCCCATCTTTTCTTTTTCCCTTACTTTTCCTCTTTTGGAATATTAGCGCTCAGCAGAGTCTTGGGAACTTGGTAAAAAACACATGCTCGTGTTTAGCTACTGCTTTTTCTTGAAATGGTCAGCTAAATTTTAAAGATTTTGAAATACAGAAGGTGAAAGTCTTACGTCTTCCCTTACATTCCTGGTGTTCTTTATGCCTTTGTGTAGCTCTAAGTCTGATTTCATTTCCTTCCACCTAAACATTTCCTTTGGTCTATTTTATGGGTACAGAGCTGCTACTGGCAGATTGCCTTCATTTTTAATGGATTTTTTTTTCTGACTATAGAATTCTTGGTTGACAGTCTCTTATTATAATACTTAATTGTCTAGATCTTCATGGTTTCAACTATCTTTGTCATATCTAATCACACCCAGTGAAGTTATTTATTTTTATTTATAAATTAAACAATAAATTTTTAAATTTATTTTTATATATATTTAATATGTAAAAAATTTACTTGGTTCTTTTTATATCCTATATTTCCCCTGGTGTCTCTGTTTTTCTTTCAGTACTGAGGCATAGTTAAATTATCTTTTTTTTTTCCTTAGCTAATAGTTCTAGTACTCATTTCTGGATTCTCCTATTGACTGCTTATTCTCTTTGCTCAAGGTCACATTTTTGTGTTTCTTGGCAGTGCAATTTTTCTTATTGGAAATTAGATCTTGTAATGATTTTTCCTTGATTGTACAGACTTTGGGTATGAGTAATTATTTGTAGGTCAGTTAGATTGTCTTTGGAGCCTTTGGCTCTTTTGTAGTTTGGCTGTAAGGATATACTATGAAGGAATGTTCCTTCTGTATTGGCTTCTGAATGTTGTGGGGGAGGGGTCATAAGAACTCTATATGAGTTAATCAGACTTTGAACACCTCCCTACCTTTATGTGTCCTGGGAAGTGTTCATCTTACAGTCCTTGGGAGTTTCATTCAATACCTTTAGTCAGAAAAGATTCAAGGAAAGCATTACACATATCTTTTTTATTTCTTTTTCCTACATAGCACAGTGCTTTCTGAAATCTGCTCTACAACCTTCATTTGCTGGTACCACATTGAATGCTAGCCTGAGAAGCTTTTGGTGAAGTTTCTAAGCTCTGTTCTTTTGGTTTCATCCTGCTATACCTTTAATGTGCACATTGTCTCCAGGCAGAGCACTAAATCAATAACAGGACTCACCTCATTTGTTTTTCTGGGAATCTTGGTCTTGTGTTTCCTACTGTCCTAGTATTAAAAACTATTATTGAACACGGGTTTACAACTTGTTTGTGAATGATGTTAGATCTGTTCCTTGTTACTCCATCATGGCCATACATGGGAATTTCCACTCACCCCTTCTAGGATAGCATGTTTAAGTCTTTCTGGAGCACCTGGGTTTCTGTAGTCCTTGAGCTAGTGCTAAAATGCTTCTTTTTCACTTATTTATGAGTTGAATTGAGTTGACAAAAGAACATGAACTAAGTGGCAGTTTCTTTGAGTTTACTAAAGTGGGAGACCTGTAATACACAGACATCTGTAGTAAGATCTTGCAGTAGCTCACTGACTTTGCAATATGGAGAAAAAGGTAAAACACACACACACACACACACACACACACACACACACACACACTTCTTATCTTTATCAATGTAATGTTTGAAGATCTTTTCTTTGAAGCATTTTTTTTCCTGCTGGCTTTCCAACCTTCCATTTTGTTGAGTAATATAAAAGAGGGTTCTTCATGATTTTCACCCAATGACTTGTTATACTAGGGTGTGCTTTTTAAATTTTTATTTATTTTATTTTTTATATTAATTACAGTTTATTCACTTTGTATCCCAGCTGTAGCCCCCTCTCTCATTCCCTCCCAATCCCGGCCTCCCTCCCTCATCTCCTCACATGCCTCTCCCAAAGTCCACTGATAGGAGAGGTCCTCCTCCCCTTCCATCTGACTCTAACTTATCAGGTCTTATCAGGACTGGCTGCATTGTCTTCTTCTGTGTCCTGGCAAGGCTGCTCCCCCCTTAAGGAAAGGTGGTCAAAAAGCTAGCCACTGAGTTCATGTCAGAGATAGTCCCTGTTTCCATTACTAAGGAATCCACTTGGATACTGAGCTGCCATGGGCTACATCTGAGCAGGGGTTCTATTCTAGGTTATGTCTATGAATAGTCCTTGGTTAGAGTATTAGTCTCAGAAAATACCCCTGTGCCCAGATATCCACTTATAAGTGGATATTAGACATATAATATAGGTTAATCATACTAAAATCTGTACACCTAAAGAAGCTAAGCAAGAAGGAGGACCCTGGGTAAGATGATCAATCCTCACTCAGAAAGAAAAACAGGATGGACATTGGAAGAAGGAGAAAACAGGGAACAGGACAGGAGCCTACCACAGAGGGCCTCTGAAAGACTCTACCCAGCAGGGTATCAAAGCAGATGCTGAGACTCATAACCAAACTTTGGAGAGAGTGCAGGGAATCTTAGGAAACAGAAGCTCCACAAGGAGAGCAGCAGAACCAAAATATCTAGGGTGTGCTTTTAAAGACCCCACTGCTGGTGAAAAAGTCCAGGTTGTTTCTGTTCTTTATCACCTCTCCTCCTTTCAGTGTCCCGATGAGTTTTAAGTGTCCATTAAAAAGGTCCCCCATCTCTGCATCAGTTCTTCTGCTACGATCTTTAGTGTGCTTCCTCTCTGTAGTATGAGTATCAAGTTCATAGAACCCTATACCCAGCAAGTCTCTAACAGCTAGCCTTCCTGCCAGTAGCTCTCTGTAGCTGTCTCTGACTCTACCTGGGCTAGCATGTGTTTGTCTTATCTTGCCTCTTTCTGGTCTACCGCTATATTAATTCTTTTCTAGCCTACTTTTTTACTGTTTCAAATATGTTTTCTCAGGCATATTCATGTTCTGCCTTGTCATTGAGCCAGCCTTGGAGCCAAGACTGTAAAATTGAAAAGAAGGGAATAGGAAATCACTAATGTCACTCCAGGGTACCAAAAAACAAGGCTGTTGTCACTCACAACTTTTTTTTTCACTTTCCTTAGCTCAACCTGCTCCCTAAGGTCTTGCCCTTCCTTAGACAGTGTCCCAGGAAACCAAGTCCTGGCAGTCCCTCTTGAGATGCTGGAGGCCCAGGTGAGCTGTGCTTCCCTCTTGCCTTGCTGGAGATTTTGTCACTGCTCCCTGATATTGGCCTCAGCCTCTGCCTCTCGACCAGCAGGGTGTGAACCTGTCCTCTGCTTCTTTTTCTCAGGCTGATCAGGAATGAAAGACAGAAGAGAGCTGAATTTGGGGTCCTTTGGGAAGACAGTGGGAGTCCCAGACAGCCTGGGTCTCCTTGTACGTGATCATGTTTTCTTTCTAGGACTCCTTGGGATGGTGGTTAGATATCCACATTAGCAACATACATAGAGGTGAATACTTCAGATGCTGACCTCTTACTTCTGACATCACTGGTACCACCCTACCTCATTACATAATAGGTAAAAAGACTGATTATCAATGTGATTTCTTTCAGGATTTGGTGTCATTTGATACTGTACCGTGGCACGTCATAGAACAGGAGTGGCTGAATTTGAGTCTGAGCCTGGAGCAGCAGGCGCTGACATATTTCAGGGCTGTGACCTCCGTTGGTAAGGATACCCCCAGAATTTCTTCAAACTCACTGTCTACTGAAAGTGGAGTTAAGGATATATATGGTCACCCCCATACAATCTAGCTTTCCCCTTCTTTATTGAGAATACTCAGCAACAGCTCTGCAAACTCCTCATTACATGGAAAGATCTCCATTCGAGTTTTTCACTTGAAAGAAATTAGAACAGTAGTTAATTATATGGCTGAGCATGTAAAGGTGCTTGTCACAGCACCTGCTGACCTAAGTCCAACCCCAGGAACCCATAAGGTAGGAGGAAGCAATCAATTTCTGCAAGTTGTCCTCAGACTTCTACAAGCACACCATGGCATGAACATGCCCACAGTTATATACACAATAAAGAAATAAATGTAAAAATAGAAATTAGAGCAAACCCATAGAATACTTTTGAAATTTAATATATTGTCTTCAGATAAAGAATATATCAGACATGAAATTGATCAGAACAGATGCTATGCTGATTTTAACCATAAGACTGAGACAATATATTTTACAAATACATACACATTATATGTTTAATACATTGTGTATATACATATATACATGTATATATACCATATATAATATAGTGCATTATATATGCACACTCATGCATGCACATACGCCACACACATATACACACACACAAACACACATACAGATTATACCGATCATGTGGCCAGTTGATTGGGGCTCATTGTTGTGAGCTATCTATCCATTAGGTGTTTGCATGGGGTGGGGAATATTTAGAAGAAGGAACTGTTGAGAGTTCGGTTTAGAGTTGTAGAGGTCTGGGAAGAACTTGGGTAGTAGGGAGTGGACAGTGAGGTAATTTTATCTGGCTAAGATGCTTAGGTAAGATGTGTTCCTGGAACCTCTGTGAAGGGGGTCCAGAGCCTGCCTTTCTACACTCACCAGAAGGATCTAGCTCTTGAAAAGTACATTTGAATTGTATATAAGACTTATATAACAAGGTCATAGACGGCACAGGGGATTTGGATAGGGTCTCCTTTGATAGCTACCCCACTTCCATCCCTCCATACTGATTTCATCAGTAGCTGCCTTCTTTCATTAACAGGAGTTCCTGTTGTGAATCCTGTTTTGGTCTCTCAGCTGTCACAAGGACAAGTTCTGTTGGTATCAGCTCCATCCCTCAGCACAGATCACACTAAGCATCCTGGTGAGCATAAAAGACCAGCTAAGCTTGTGGGGTCTAAGATTAGAGACTGGGAGCCAAGCTGAAGCTCTGGGGCTAGGGTGTGACTGTCCCTTTGCAAAAAGCAAAGCTCTCTTCACGGGTCCTTTTATAAACAATGTCCACTATCAGGATCTTCTACCCTTCCCTCTGGTGTTTACTTCTGATGGCTTCCAGGTCCTTCCTGGTTTCTCAGCAGTTTGGGTAGAAGAGCTTATTGACAATGGAGAGCATCCTTTCTCCTGGGCCCTCTATAGACTGTTCTGTCTCATTTATCATTGTAGAAAGCACCTCTGTGACTTCCTACCAGAAGATGGGTGAAGAAGCCCAGCTGCAAGAGATGGTGTCTACAAGCTCCCCGAGGGCCAATGACCCCAACGCTGAGGTCAAACAGAATGGGGACTCTGGGGGAAGGGGAGGGAGCCCACAAAATCTGCCCATAGAACACCATTTTGCATGTAAAGAGTGTGGGGACACCTTCCGCCTTAAAGTGCTCCTTGTTCAGCACCAGAGGGTTCACAGTGAGGAAAAGGGCTGGGAGTGTGGCGATTGCAGGAAGGTCTTCAGGGGGGTGTCAGAATTTAATGAGCACAGGAAGAGCCATGCAGCTGTGGCCACTCAGTCTCTGCCTGGTCCCAGTTGGGCTCTGGAAGATGCCTTGGAAAAGAGGGAGCAAATGGAGAGGGAGGCGAAGCCCTTTGAGTGTGAGGAGTGCGGGAAAAGGTTTAAGAAGAATGCAGGCCTTAGTCAGCACCTGAGGGTGCACAGCAGAGAGAAGCCCTTTGATTGTGAGGAGTGTGGGCAGTCCTTCAAAGCCAACACCCACCTCTTTCGACATCAGAAGCTTCACACTTCGGAAAAGCCCTTTGCGTGCAAGGCGTGCAGCAGGGATTTCCTGGACCGCCAAGAACTTCTCAAGCACCAGCGGATGCACATGGGCCACCTGCCCTTCGACTGTGATGACTGCGGCAAGTCCTTCCGTGCTGTCAACGGCCTGGCAGAACACCAGCGCATCCACAGCGGGGCCAAACCCTTTGGCTGTCCTCATTGCGGCAAGATGTTCCGGAGGAGCTCAGAGCTCACCAAGCACCGGAGGATCCACACTGGTGAGAAGCCCTATGAGTGTGGCCAGTGTGGCAAGGCCTTCCGCCAGAGCTCTAGCCTGCTGGAGCATGCACGCATCCACAGTGGTGAGCGGCCTTATGCGTGTGGTGAGTGCAGCAAGGCTTTCCGGGGGCCTTCTGACCTCATCAAGCATCGGCGCATCCACAGTGGACTGAAGCCCTATGAGTGCGAAAAGTGTGGCAAGGCCTTCCGGAGGAGCTCAGGTCTGAGCCGCCACCGTCGGATCCACAGTGGGGCCAGGCGCTGTGAGTGCAGTGAGTGTGGCCGCGTGTTCAAGAGGCGCACAGCACTGCTAAAACACCAGCCCTCCCATCAGGAGTAAACACTGCCCTGGGACCCAGAGCAGGGGTCCGCAGAGTCCATGACCCAGTCAAAGGAGATAAACAGTTTTGTAGTGCTTATCTATTTTATTGTGTCAGAGGTTGAAATGATTGTACTGCCACCAGCAATTTATAAACATCAATGTTTCCCATTACACCTATTAAGGGTAACTTTTACCATTTGAACATAGCTTGGCTACTTTTCCTGGCAGAAAGTACTGTCAAGGTATTTCAATCCTCATATCCAAAATGAGAAGAGAAATCTGCATATGGGGTCTCGTAGGAGCTGGGGGGTCCTTTCCAAGCTCCACCTCTAAGGGAAATACAGCCCTGTTCAATGGCATCAATATGATGATACCTTTCTTTAAGGAAAAATTGCCCTAAGGTTTTGGCCTACTTGAATTTACAAAATTTTAGGGATGTAAATAGAACGCTCAAATGCCATAATATTTAATTTATTAATTTAGTAATACATACATATTATAAATTACATTATGTGAAATAATATATTAATTTAGAGAATACTACTTTTTCACCATACTCCATTTGTTTCTAACTCTCAATGTGCATTTTTTACCTCACCAACATCAGTCACCTCTATCTGAGCTATGGTAGCACTGTGACAATCCCTGCATAAGGCTCTCACCAGAAGTTTCCTCCAAAGCCATAAGAACATAGTAATATAACATTAGAACCATTACTTTCCGTGTCTGTTTTATATAGTACTGTACCCTACAACAAAACCACTGAAAGTGGTGCTTTTTCAAATCGCCTTTAAAAAGGCTTTTTTCCCCCTTTTCAAACATCATTTCTAGGTCATACTCCTAGTCAAACTTCTGGGCTAGAGATAAACATGATTTGGCTCTCATTTTGTTAAGCCAGTTCAATCCAGTGACCCCTTTGAGCACCTAAAGCAAACGTCAGTTGGGGTTTGTCCTCATACAGTATCATTTTGTTTAAAAAAAAAAGTGAGAGAACATCCCCAAATGAGAGGGACATCTTCAGGACCTAAAGGTGGTTAAGTGACACCTTTACATTCTTGTAATATCCTTATCTGATATCAGACATAAATGGTAGTTCTCCAACACTCCATTTGCAGCTTTGAAGTGGGGAGGAGTCACAATCCCGACCTCCTAAGGTTGTTGTAAGGAGTGTGCCTTGCCTGCAAGAACACTGCCTGGCAAGGAGGTTTGTATACTCAGTGAAGGTCACTTGTTGGCATCCCACAGCTCATTAGTACCAGAAACAGGGATGGACCCATCAGGCCTCCTGACTGCTTAGTCTCATCTTTTATGTAATGACTTCAATAGTATTTCTTCTCTTTTCTTGCATGCAAATTATTTGTTCATCTCCTTTGACTAGTTATTAAGTTATCTTCGGCTATATTGACTTCATTTAGTAGTTCTTTCTATATCAATTGTGCTGTTATTTTCCAATTTTTATTGCTTTGTTTTTTAATATTTTTATTAGATTTTGTTGTGCAGGCTTTAGGTTTGTACATATCCTTGAATTCTTTCTTTCTCTGTTAACTTGTGACTTTCATTGCTTCAGTACTTAAATATGATGACATTTTCTTTGAGGATTTACTCACAAAAGAAAAGTTAAATCCCCTGCCTGCCAAGAAAGTGAACATACAAGATGGGCAGGTTGGATTGGGAGTGGGCCAGAGAAGCAGGCCCAAACCTCATCTAAGATACAGACTCTGTAAATCTCTATGGGCAACACTTGACTGTACAAACTGGTCACTGGGGCGCTCTAGAGACATGTCTGTCACATATTGCTCAGAGCACTCTATGACTGCTCAGTAGAGCCCCACCCACCAGCAACAGGGCTCAGCCTCACCTAGACCAACAGAATGGTCCAAATGTGATCTGGCAACAGCCAGCCACCCTTCAAGCTATCAGGAACCTTGACTATTTTTGATTGAGTGACTGAACAGCAGCTCCACCTAAGAAACCTCTCAGACACAGAAGATTCATCTGACTGGTGATTCGTGACCTCCATTCTCCTCCCAGCAAGTGACTCTGGAATGAGAGAAAAATAAGTTTTGTGGCTTATGCTTTGGGCAACTAGAATGAAAAATTTGCCTGTGTTCTGGCATCACTACCTACAGCCACATCTAAGAGGGATGACAGCATAGGCCTGGAGAGAAATGGAGCTGTATTCCTCCAGTAACCTGCATGCCAGGCCACAGAAACTGAATGTACCAGGTCTGGTCCAGGGCTTGGAGTAACCATATCCAAGGGAGCAATAAAGCAAGATCAGAGGGCAGGAAGCCACCCGACAGTCTGTGTGGCACAGAAATTGAAACTGATCACCCTGCAGTGGGGCTGTTGCTTCAGAAAAAACAGCAGGTGAGGAAGATGGCCACACCATGGCTGTCGCCTGGGTTTCTAGTTGTGCTCTGAGGGATGTTGGAGGATCAGAAAATGTGTCCTTATGGCACCTTGTGAGGAAGGTTGGGCTCTCTGTGACACATAGCCTAAAATGGCTTCCAGCCCCATCCTGGAAAGCAATGTCTGACTGACAATGACATGTATGATCATGGTCTTAGGGCCTCTCTAATGTCCCCTGCCCCAGGACACCAAAGTGGCCCTGTAGGCTTTCTCCATGCTGGAGAGAAGCAAACAACAGTTGCTACACAGCAACTCCTATCATTCTGTGGGCTCAGTTCTGGTAGTTTCTTGTGAACTGGTGTGAGCCCACATCTTTATAATTAATTTTCTCATTGTGAATTGTTAGGACATGTTTTATATAGCTGTCATTGAGTAAGGAATGTTGACGTCTACAAGGAAGAAAATCTGGTACCTTTACCTTGACGAGATGCCATTTCTT
Source organism: Meriones unguiculatus (assembly GCF_030254825.1). Lineage (NCBI taxonomy): Eukaryota > Metazoa > Chordata > Mammalia > Rodentia > Muridae > Meriones > Meriones unguiculatus. The sequence goes on from NC_083369.1 coordinate 39,226,404, forward strand.
GCTCATTCTCTCATCATTTATTATGGTTGACAAAAAAATACTATTGAATATCTAGAATAACACTAACTCGGAAGGTAGCAAAGTGGTCACTGTCCAGCTAGGGCATGGCATTTCTTCACATTCCATCCTGTCCCCTTACTTTTTTCTAGTTTGGGTTCTGTAATTTTTTTTTCTCTTGAACAAGTCCTTTTTTTAGGGTTAACACTAAAAATCACTGTCTTTTCCATGACTGTTGTTGGATCAGCTTTTAAATGGTATTTAGTGGTGAAATCTCCACTCTGTCCAAACGCAGTCAGTGTATGGCTTTAATATGTGGCCCATAGTTGCATTCCTTGCCTTGGGTAATGCGGGGGTGGATTTCCTTGGATCCTTTAGGTGTACTGCTATGTCCAATGCAAACATGAACAAGCTTCTTGCAGTGTGTGCATTCATGTATCTACCTCATTGCTCTTTTCTTTAACCACATATACTCTTCTTGCAAGGGAATAGAGACTAGCCAGATTACATAGGATTCTAACTCTCTATAGAGATCCATCTCTTGACTATATTAAAAAAGAAATCCTCTGTGGCTTTTATTAGTTTCTGAATACTTGCTGAAATTTTTTAAAAAGCAAATGTTTACCAATTTGCTGCTTATTATGATTAACTATATCAATTCATTGTATCATACCTACTCTTGAATTTAAAGAGTAATCCCCACCAGATCACAGTGTGGGCATCTTTCTCCCATGAAGTTGCATTCTGTGTGCTTGATTTTGTGCTTGAAGTGGCATGACACCTGCCCTGCCTACAGTCCTGGGCGGCCCTGTTGTGTGCCATGTGACTTGCCACCCTACTTCTGGACCACATTAATTAAACTAACCCATACACCTGACCCAAAGGCAGCAACCAGCAGTCAGACCTGATTAGAAAAGATGGACTTGGCCTTTTAGGACTATGAAATGCAAAAGAAGAAACTGAAGCTTCTGGTTGGTATTGGAGGCATTGAGGGAGGCACAAGATATTTCAAGAAGTTGCCCCTGTAAGTAGAACCAGAGTGGAGGTCTCTGTGTTCTTGCTGGCCTGTCTAGAGCTACTTGGATCCCCTCCTAATGGAGGCCTGGCAGTATGTCCCTGGATGGCTGGCAGCTGCCTTCATCAGTCTGTGTGCTTCCCCAGCATAGACTTCCTCCCCACTGCCTTGAGCTAGCTTGAGTGGGTCTGTGCTTTTTAAATTTGTCAAGAGCCAATTGCCTTTGGCAATTGAGCTGCTTCCTAAGAAGACTCACATTGCTGGCTTCCCTCACATTCTATCCACCCAGCATTCCTGGCTTAAATTCCAGTTGATTGACATGAACGCCTGCCTAAATGTGGTACTGTACTCCATCCACTGAGGTGGGTGGAAACCTATGCCTTTTAGTCTCTGGGTTTAACCCATGATCTTCTATATGACTGTAGTTCCTGTTTTGAACAGCATTTGACTCATACGATGAGCTCATTGTAGTTCATTCTACCCTATTTTAGAAGTGTATTACTATTTCCAGCAGACCCACTAGATTAGGAGGTTGGTGACACCTCTATTCCTGGTGTACTTGCGTTCTGTAGTTCACATTACATTGGTTTTGGTACTTACTTTCAAAAATAGAAATGATATCGTAGAACTTGATCCTCAGTGCTACTTGCATATTTCTGAGAATAGTAGTTGTGTCCTGCCCCAGTTTGTATAGAGTTTTGGGCGTTCTTGTTCTTCCCCAGTCTGAGTCTGTTTTATGGCACTCACTATAATCAGCCTTGCACTAGAGTTGTTGTGGACTTGCCTTTTCCTCCCCTTTTCTCAGCTTCCCCAAAACTATTAGATTGTGAGCTCTTAGAAGACAGGGTGGCCCTTCATGTCCAATCCCCTACCAAATCTAGCATAGTGCCTTGCACCTAGTAGATTTCAATAAATATATGTTAAATGGCATAGATCTTCCTTGACTCATTTTGTCCATGTTTCATTTATAAGCTCTTCACATTGTCTTCACCATGGGGTAGTTCCACATAGAGAATCACCTTCCTAGTACCCAGCTCAGCTGCCAGCTTGATTTCTGCTGGGATTGGTCATCTTTGCACTTACTGGATACCTGGAGAGGATTAGGCAGCACCATGGCAGGGAGAGAAGTGTTTGCCTGAAGCCAAGAGTTGGGTCTTGACAGAAACAGCATTTTCTCCATGTCGGTCCAGGCTTCCCTGCTGAATCTGAGATGAAAGTCAAAGTCAATCCAGATTTTGGCCTACTCTCAATTAGAGCCTGAGAACGAGGTGCTTGAGAGCATGTCTACTTCTCAAGGATGAGAAAGGACAGTAGAGGGAGGTCAATCCTTTTGTAGCCACTGGTTAGCCCTCTTTCTGGTGAATAGCACCCCAGAAATGAGACCAGCTCCCTAGGTGCCCTGACTCCTTCAAATACACATGTTTCAGATGTGAAGCCAACTGAAGACAAGTTCCAGGGTGGGAGACCCAGTGGAAAGCAACAGTTTAGAAAGAAGCTTGCCTCCCTAAGGAGTTGTTTTCCCGGATTCTGGCAAGGACCCAAGCATACCTACTCATCTTTCCTCTAGGATGCCATCAGCATAGCCATTGACTCTTAAAGATTTGGGTGGGAGTAGCATAAAATGTACCTGACAAGCACTTGCTTTCCAGTCCCCCTGACCCAAACTCAGCTATTTCTGCTTGCAAGCCAGTTGTGAGGAATAAACCCATCATTTGCTAACAATTCCATGTATTTTTTTCCTTAAATATGCACAAGCATTGTTTTAAGCAAGCTTTTGTTGGCCTGAGACAAAGCCACAGATCATTTGGATAAACTAGCCTGGGCAGAGGAAGAAGGGCACAGCCTAGAACTCCCCTCTCTCTCTCCTAGTGACCCTGCCTTGCAGAGCCTGGTAGCTTCTCCATCACCAGCTTCTGCAGAGCAAAACAGAAGGCACTAGATGAAACAAAGATGTGCTTTTTGGCTCTCTCTTTAGTGGAACATTCAAATATGTAAATATCTTGGAGATTTGTGAATCCTCCTCAGCAGTTTCTGCTTGCTATTTCATAGGCTGGTGTAGATACTGCTACCTTCTAGCCCAAGTTCCTATCACACTGCCTGCCTTGGCCCACTTGGAGCTGGAGGCCCACCAAGAAGAAACAATTGGCTCATAGACAGGGTAGCTTCTGCTTCGGTGCTTACTACATTTTTAGCTTCCCTTCTTCAATGTCTCTTGGCCATTTGCCTGAAGACTCTGAATCTGTCGCTCTGTCTACCTACCCCACCCTCCCAAGCATACACTGGAAATGCATTTCCTTAAAGGGTAACAACACAGAGCCAGTTGTGGTGCACACATGTAATTTCAGCACTCAAGAGGTAGGGGTAGAAGGATCTAAAGTTCAGGCCAGCCTGAGCTCTAGAATAAACCCTGTCTGAAAAAGTGCTAATCACACAATAACATGACTCCAGACTTTTCAGGCAATATGTACCAGAAATATCCTCCTACTTTCTCACTTCTCATCTTTTTTTTTTAAACTTGAATTTAATATACATTTATTGGTTACCTGCTTTATGCTTGACCCCATTCACAGAAGCAAATGGTAAGGTCCCTGCAAGAGAGACAGAGGTGTGTGTAGACAAAATATCACAAGACAAGTGTTCACTTAAGCTTTTGATATTTATATACTTTAAGGGCATAATTTACACTTCACCTAAAGTAGCTTCAGACCCACCCCTACCCTGTTGCTACTTCTGTCAACTTAGCTTCACTGACATTCCTGCTTTTGCCTCTGCCTGTTCCAGGCAAGACTACTCTGCCTAAACAAAGGTGAAATCAGTTGTCAGATGTGGAAGTCTTATTCCCCAACTAGATATCAGAGTTACTCAAAATCAGTAGGCCAAGGAGATGGTCATCATCACGCCAGCATTTCCAAAGGCAGGAACCAGGCTTAGCTATATCATGTATGGGAGCTCTTCTTCTACTTCTCTGTCTATCCCTGTCTTCTTTCCCACCCATGCCAATTTCACCCAAAAGTCTAAGTTCTTTCTGTGTTATGTGAAGTCTGCCAAATCCTGAGTTCCTGCTTCTAGGTCCACAGTCTACAGCCTCCTCACAGTACCTCCTACTGTACTATATTGTTATCCTGAGTATAGACTATCCCCCACCCAAAAGTGTGCTTTATCTCAGCCCCACCTTTCATACTACTATCACTATCGTGCACCCAACTAGGAAGGGTATCCTTACTTCTTCCAGGGCCCTTTGTCTTACCAAATCATAACTGGATTGGTTACAAGAGGCCTGCACCCAAGAGCCACCCCCAGGCAGCATAGAGTAGATGTGCCTGACCCCTAGTGCTTGGCTGTAAGGCTGTACTTGTATAGCAGTATGGAAAGCAGGTGTCCTTGGAATGCACAGAGACACTGAAGGTTAAGCCCTGCATCCTTCCCGAGTGGTTGGGGGGTCTTGGGCAGGGCATGTAGCCTCTGCCTGGTCTCCCCACAGAACGAAGCTGTGGAGATGATGGATCAGATCGTCCACTGGGTGCGGGAGGACCCAGCTGGGCTGGGCCGGCCTGAGCTCTCAGGGGCCCCGGACGCAGAGTCCATGGCGGTGCCCATGATGCTGCTCAACCTGGTGGAGCAGCTTGGAGAGGAAAACGAGGAGCTGACCAGCAAATATGCAGAACTAGGGGACTGGTGTGTCCACAGGATTCTTCAGCACGTCCAGGTGGTCACAGAGACAGGCGCAGAGTGAACCCCATTCTCCCACACTCCAGGGCCCCTCTGCCTGAAGTCATCTGTTCTTCAGCTTTCTAGACAGATGGATTCAAGGAAGCTCGTCGTTTGAAATACAGCCCAGAAAGGTAGAGTCTGTAAGTGTTTTGCTTACTTGTCTCATTGCTGTAATAAAATGCCTCAAAAAAAAATTAAGGGAAAAAGGGTTTATAGGTATGTTCCATCATGCCTGGAAGGGACAATACAGAGGTAGGAAGAAGAGGTCACATTGTATCTGCCATTAGGAAGCAGAACGATAAATGCTGGCGCTCTGCTAGCCTTCTCCTCCTTTTAATGCAGTCAGGCATCCATGCCCCTGGAATGGTGCAGTCCATAGTTAGAGGGAGTTTTTCTACCTCAAATAACAGTCTAGACAGTCTGTCACAGACATGCCCAGAGGCTCATCTGCCATTGGTAATCCCTGATAGGTATGCCCAGAGGCTTGTATTCTAGGCAGTTCTGCATAATGTCAAGTTGACAATCAAGTTCAGTCATTACACCAAGTATGCCAGCGGTAGAGCTGGGTGAAGCTGAGTAGGATCAAGGGAAAGGAGTCAGTGAGGGGGCCAGGAGGCTGGGAATATTTTGAGACCAGGAAACCAAACCCTGATGAGACTGTATATCCAACCAAGGACCATGTATGGATACTACCTAGAACCCCTGCTCGGTTGTAGCCCATGGTAGCTCAGTATCCAAGTGGATTCCCTAGTAAGGGAACAGGGACTATTTCTGACATGAACTCAATGGCTGGCTCTTTGACAGCTCTCCTCTTTGAGGAGCAGCCTTGCTAGGCCATAGAGGAGGACATTGCAGCCAGTCCTGAAGAGACCTGATAAGCTAGAGTCATATGGAAGGGGAGGAGGCCCTCCCCTAGCAGTGGACTTGGAAAGGGACAGGGAGGAAATGAGGGAGGGGGGATGGGATTGGGAGGGAATGAGGGAGCGGGCTACAGCTGGGATACAAAGTTAACAAAATGTAACTAATATTAAAAAAAAATTTAAAAAGAAAAGAAAAGAAACCAAGCCCTAATCTTTAACCCTCCCAAGCTAGCCTCTAAGGTAGAGGGCTATCAACCTGTTTGAAATTATCAAATGGTGTTTTTTTTTGTTTTTTTTTTTTTAATCTGTGTGTACATTGGTGTGGAGGTACATATGAATGGCACCACACACATGTGGAGGTCAGAGGACCGTTTTCAGGAGGTGATTCTCTCCTTCTACCATGTGAGTCTAGAAATAAAACTTTGGTCAGCAGCTTGGCACAAGGCTCCCAACAGGAGTAGCTATCGAGCTTTGGTTCTCAGCCTTTAGACCCAAGAACCAAAATAAGTTTTTCTTTGTAAACTTTAGCCCTAATAATTCTGTAATAGCAAGATAAAGTGGACTTAGACCTCAAAGGCCAGGAGTAGTATACAGGTGTGTTGGATGAGTAGGAGGGCTGAATGGTAGTGATTAGGATCTATTGACTTGAATCTGAAGAGGTCTCATAACATCAAGCCCACTTTTGAAGGGATTGGAGTTAGCAACTTATCCAAAATTAACTGACCAAAGCCAAAGCCCAAATTTCACCATCAAGGAACAAACATTTTAATCATTCTCATTTTAATCCTAGTGTTCATTTTCATACCCTGAGTATGAATTGCCTCAGAACAGTCAACTATGATTGGCCCCTGGGGCCCCTGAGCTGCACTATTGCCCACTCCTTGGTTGTTGTTCCACTCCCCACCTGTTGCTGATGGTTTGGGAGCAGCTATCTGGATTTCAGAAAAAAAGTTTTAGCACCATGTAATGGAAGTTTTGGTTTCTTTAAAAACTCAATTATGTTATGTAAATATGTTTTTGTTTTAACCCCAAGTGTGGGATTTTAGTTTGGACTTTAGTTTGTCCACAGCTGATAACTGCCTCCTGTGGGGCATTGTTTTTGCCAACTGGTAGCAGCCTGCCTTACTCAGCATGGAGAGGGGCGTGGTCTAGGAGTCTGAGGATATAAACACGAGCACCCAGAAGGAGAAGAGAAGGGCAGTTTGGAGAGACCAGAGAATGACAGTGTGGCAGCTTGGAGGAGACAGATGGAGAGAAACGTTTCAACACAGCCGCTTGGAGGAGACTGCTCACTGTGTTTGCTGTTGAAAGAAATTGGTATGGCCCCAAAAGAACCCATCGACACTAAACAGCTGGAAGAAGTAAAGGGCTCTGTGGCCTCTCTCCCCAGTAACCTTCTCTCTCCTACCGAGGGCTGGGGGGGTTGGAAGGAACAGGCTTTAAGGAACCTCAAATAAAATAGAGTTTAAAAACAAGCACAACAGCATCATGTTTTCCAGAAGGAAATTTGTGCCTGGGATTAGCAATGTATAGTCTTGCCCTGGCTAGTGTTTTGTCATCTTGACACAAGCTAGAGTCATCAAGGGAAGAGGGAACCTCAACTGAGAAAATGGCCCCCTAAATTGGCCTGTGGGCAATGTTGCCAGGCATTTTCTTGTTTAATGTTTGATGTGGTAGGGCCCAGCCCATTGTGGGAGGTGCCACTCTTGCACAGTGGTCCTGGATGGTAATTTTTTTTTAATTCTGGCTAAGCAAGTCATGAGAAGCAAACCAGTAAGCAGCATTCTTCATGGCTTCTACTTCAGATCTTGCCTCCAGATTCCTTCCTGTGTGAGTTCTTGACTTCCTTACATGATGGACTGTTACATGGACGTGCAAAATAAAAAAAAAAAAAAAAAAAATGTTTTCTTCCCCAAGTTCTCTTGGTCATGGTGTTTTATCACAGTAGTATAAACCCTTACTTAGACAAGTCCAATTTTTATCTTCACCTATGGAAAACAAATGGCCTCTGTACTAGTTTCTTCAACAATTGTTTTCCTGAAGCATTTGGAAAGCCTGGTTTGAAGTTGCCTTAATTTGAGATAAAAATCTGCTTGAAAGCCTTTTTCTCTGTTTATTGATTTCTTCATTTTCATATCCTTTAGTTATTTTGGGATCAGATCTGTTTTGTCAAAGACATAATTGTACACAAGTTAGTCATTTTTCCTTTTAGGCATTGTGCTTACTTTCTTACAAGATAAAAATTCCCCAGGGTACTTTTTCTGAATATGCTCATGACCTAAATGGAATCAAGCAACTTAATAATTCAATTCCTAAATTTCCCTTATTTAACCCCACAAATGCCAGTATGCGAAACCATTGAGTGACACACTTACTCTATCTTACATAATGAGAAACTCATGAATATTCTTTTACAATTTACTTTAATTTTGCAAGTAAACCATGAATATGCTTATTTTAAAGATTTAAAGAAATGTGAATAAAATTAACCCTCTCCTAGCCATTCTTTGGCTTTTCCTACCCTATTCTCTTCTGACAACATTTCTCCTGAAATTTTTGTACATGTGTACATGATATGCACTCCAGAGAGTTGAACACACTATCTGCTCATTCTGCAATGGATTCCTTAACCTAACTAGGCATGTTAGAAGAATATTTTTCAGTGCAGCTTGGCATTCCACAACATAAATAAGCTGAGATTCTTTGATCCTTCCTTTTCTTGACCATCTAAGCATTTGCAGGGTTTTCTTTTTCTTTTTTTTTTTTCCTCATTGATTCTTTCATGCAGATCAGAAACAAAAGGACAGGCACTGAGTTTGGTAGAGCCAATTATAGTAGCTTCAGCAGAGACGTGCACTATGTAATGGATGGGGAAATAGGAGTTTGGTTTTTATTTTTATGGGGCTCGGGTCAAACTCAGGGCCTTACATGTGGTCTCTGAGTATGCTCCCACTGAGGTACAGCTTTGGGAAAATTGCAATTTGAGTTCATGGGGGCAGCTCCACTTAATGCAGTTTTTTTAGGGAGCCTAGTTCCTTACATCCTATTTCTCTATGTAACGGTCTATGATGATCAGTTTATTTCACCAATCCACTGCAGACTGGGCCTTCTGTAACCTGCAGAGCCTGCAGGGTGATGATGAGCTATTAGAAAAGCTATAGAGCACTCCCTCCCTCTTGATGTCTGAGATAGCCTGATGACCATGGAGTGCTAACACATAGAACCCCACTCGGCTAGAGGGCACTGCCTTTACCACAGAGTCACACACTTTAACATAGACATGTCCCTGTTCTGGCTTTTTCAAGTCCAAGGGTACACATCCAGGTTAGGCACACTTTCTCCAAGCAGGGCAGACAGAAGTTGAGCACATCAACACGATTCACATATTTTATAATATATTGAATTTGTATTTATGTTGTGTACATGTGGGGAGGGAGTACAATTGCCAAAGCATATGCATGGAGGTCAGAGGACAAACTGTATAAGTCAGTTCTTTCTTTCTAACGTATGGGTCCCAGGGATTGAGCTCAACTTACCAGCCTCGCTGGCAGGCACATTTACCTGCTGAGCCATCTTGCCATTCTCGGAACTCTTATTTATAGGACACCTACCTAACTCATGGAAGAACAAAGCAATTGTCTACCTGAGCATTCTGCAAAAGAAACCACTATGCTCAGGATGCGAGGCTAAGCACTGCACTCAGGGTCAGCCGCTTTGGACCCAGAGAAGAGCATGTCTGATTGCATGCGGGTTGATGCCCCAGGTCCCGCCTCTGAGAAAAAGGTATCGGTCGGGTCTGATGCTCTTTGGGTGGATGACACCTAAATGAACATCAGTACAAAGTCCCAATTTATTTCTAATATCAGAGATCAGACCTCTACTCTTGCCCGATGCGTCTAAAACAAAAAGGGGGAACTGTAGAGAGCTGCGGAATGCTATGCCTTAAAGATGGAGCTGGTTTCCGCCTTCCACCTTCCCGATGGTGAGTGCTCTCTGTCATGAACAACTCCACATTTGGCTAAGGCTGAAGATCTGGCTTGCTTCCATGTATGTGGACCTATCTGCATTGCCCACGTGGCATGCTGAGGTTGGCTACCCAGAGGCTATTTAAGCTGTGGGCTGGCTTTCCCCAGGGTCAGATGATTGTTCAAGGTTTCTGAATAAACTGCATTGAAAAAAAAAAAAAAGAGAGAAACCACTGTAGTACAGGGGAGGGAATTAACAGTGTCCCCACAGATGTCAAGAAGTGATACTAGGTTCATAAGGTAATTGCTGTTCATTTCAGCAAAATATAAAATTGTGTGCAAACCCCTTTGATCTTTAAAAAAATGCCTTCCCATCACCATTATTTCCTGTAGCAAGAAATAAGTTACTTGGTTTTGAGAAGTTTCCAATCAGGAATTTAGTAGAAGCAGGTATAGTTCTGTCATTGTGATGTTTTGTTTCCAAACAAGGTACTTTGGATTAGAATCACTTCTTATGATTTATATAGTTGCTATGCTCTCCATCACATCAGTGATCAGAAATGAGGTGTAACTCCCCAGCCTCTACCCAAAAGAGCTGAGTAGCTTTTTAAAGAAAGTTGTAGTTCCACCCTAACTCCCAGATTCTGAAAAAATGAACTATGGTTGGGTATTATTGATTGTCAGTGTATTGTGGTATGGCATATCTGGATGTTATTCACTGCAATTTAAAATGCTTAATTAAAAAAAAAACTTTATTCAGGGGCCACAGCAGCCATAATGCAGTAGTAACTCACTAAGATGACAAACACAAAGAGAGGAGATATAAGAATTACTTGTTTCTTTTTATGTTTAGAAAAACTTAGCCATAAATCTACTCAGATTTAAGGCAGTATTGAAAGATATATATATATATATATATATATATATATATATATTTAACTGCCTTTACATTTCTTCTGTGGATATTGATTTATTCTGTTTACTACTTCTTGATCAACTTGTATTTTCCTAGAAAGTTATCTACTTGAACTAGATTTTTAACATTTATCTACACAAAGCTACATGCAATGTTCTCTTATGTATTAGAAAAATTGACTCAGCCTCTGAAATTATATCCTCTTTTGTTTCTTTCTTTTTATATAAAAACTTAATTTATTATAAAAAATAACCTGCAAATAAATAAAAACCATCATATACCCAAATTAACCAGACCTTCTTGATTCTTGTAACATTTTCCCCCTTCCTCTCTTTGATCCTTACCAAAATTGTCTTTAGTTTGTACTTTTTGTTAAACTTTGATCTTTCCAACTCTTTTGTGGGTTTTGCTGTTGGTTTATTTTGTTAATCAGTACTGGGTGGTTTCCTTCAGGTAGTCATTTCTAATTTCAATGTTCTGGATTCAGTAAAAATGGCTTTTTGAATATTTGAGAGTCTCTTTGTGAACAAATATGCAGTTGGTTCTGTATCATGTACTGTATGCCCTTGGGGGGAAATCTTGTGATCTCATTGTTGTGCCACTAGGATTCTCTGGCTTGTCAATTAACCTGAGAGGACAAAAATTTTCTCCCACTCTGATTATAGACATGTCTGTTTATTTTTTAATAATTGTCAATTTTGTTTTCACCTATGTTGGACACAAAAGTTTATGCCTGTTTTTTTACCATGTGTCTTTTAAATATTGGGGCATTCATATTTGTCTGTGAAGAACTTGTTTGCTTTGGGTTCTATTTTCCATAATAGTGAAGTTCTGCCTGCCCTCTTTCTATTAGTATTTTATTGGTGCTTTTGTTCATTTATTTTGAACCTTCTCATTATTTATTCGTAAGTTTGTTGGAAGATTCAAATGTACATTTTCCAGCCTCCCCTGTTATATTCATTGATCAGGAATCTGGAAAGTTCTTTTGAATGATCTGAGTTAGCCTTTACCCTCCAACTTTCTCCTAATCTGGAACACACATTATTATGTTGATACTAAAAGGAAAATGCTGAAAGAATCAAGAATATTCTTCTGCTAAAATCCTTGCATGGCTAAACAAATCCATCAACTGCCTACTTCCAGACAAAGGCATGATAAAAATAAATAAATACTTTCCTTTTTAAACCAATAATATTCATTGGACTTGGTTCTATATCAACATTAATTTCTCATTCTGATAAATGTGTATCTAGTGCTATTTTATCTTGTCACACATATGTAAATGTAGAATCGATCCCTTGATATGAAGAATCAAAAGGTTTAGACATTTGTAATTTTCTTTTATGTCCTCAAATCATCTCTAGAGAAATTTGTGCCAGTTACAACTTCTATAACAATGCAAGGTAGAATCTGTTGGGTATACATGCCTGCTGGTCTGTTACTATGTCAAGCATTGCTGCTTTAACCAAACTGATAAAATGAGTGTCTCACTTCACCCTGAACTTTGATTATTTTTTTATTTACTTAGAAGTCACAGTTTTCTTTCTTCTGTGCTATGTTTTAGCCTTTGCTAATTTTTCCCATAACACTATTGCCTTTTTCTTACCATGTGGTAGGCTTACTACCACCCTTATCTTTAATATGAACTACAAGTAATTTTTCTAGTTGACTATTTTATCCTGAACTTTGTTTTTTTTTTCAGTCATAACCAGTTATATTGCAAAAGGACCCTGTACACATTTATCAAGTCATCAACATAAAAAAAAACATGTATGAGAAGCAAGAAATATCACCCATCCCTTCTGCACAATCAGCAGCTTGTCACTTCTGAACCACAGTGCTCACATCACTGAGTTACATGAACAGACACTCTGAGCATTCATCCTGAGTGAAAAATGGAATGACTTAAGTACAAATGCAACATATCATAAACAATTTCTTACCCAAAAAGTCACAAATTAAACCAAAGTTTTTATAGAATTTACTACAAAATGCCACAAAAACTGCCTTGACTTAAGCTCTCCCTCCACCCCCCACCCCCCACCGCCCTCAGGCCCGGTATCCAACTGGGCATGATGGTATCTCCTGTCCTGGATGGCACACAGGTTGGTATCTTCGCACAACCCCACCAGGTGTACTTCACTGGCCTCTTGAAGTGCACCAATGGCTGAACTTTGAAACCCCAAGTCAGTTTTGAAATCCTGGGCAATCTCCCACACCAACCTCTGGAAAGGCAGTTTGTGGATAAGTAGCTAGGTGGATTTCTGGTAATGACGAATCTCTCTCAGAGCCACGGTCCAGGCCTGTAGAGATGAAGTTTATTCACTCCTCCAGTAGAGGGCGCGCTTTTCCTGGCTACCTTGGTGGCCCCTATTTGTGTGGGGGGGAGGGGTCCCGCTTTCCCATCTGAGAGCTTCCTAGCTGTCTGCTTGGTTCCAGCCCTTTTCTCTCACCCAAAGCCCAAGTCTGAGGCCCTTGCTGGGACCATCATGCTGCCACTTTTAGCGCTCATACAACAGCCGCAATCACTGAACAGAATGGGAAGATACCCCGCTAACTAACGACCAAACCGCTCTGCTACCCTAAACTTTGGTAATGGCAAGTTTTGATTGATGAAACTTGTCTTTGTTTGCACTGAATTGACGGAACTTGCTGTTGTTTTGATTTCTAAGGTCTATGTTATGTTCCAAAAGGTTCTTAGTCCTCAACATAATGTTTTAAATTCCCCATAGTTTCTTGTAGTATTTTTATGACTTCTTTTCTATCTTTAAATTTTATGTATCCAGGGTCTAGTGGGGTTGTGAGTCATGAGAAGAGTTGTAAATTTGTCTTTTTTTTTTTTTCACAGATATCCATTACACATCTTTATTTCACTTGGTAATGTTTAATAATTTAAGGACAGTCTTTTTCCACTATGTTAAGGCTACCACTTTTTGAATAATCTATTTTCCTTCATGAAGCTGAAGCAACATTTTATAATATAATATAATATAATATAATATAATATAATATAATATAATATAATATAATATAATATAATATAATATATAATAAATATATAATATATAGACTGCAGTTTGATAATTTTCAGATTTTCTAGTTTTTCTTATTTTTCAGTCATTGTATTCATGTACTGGTATAGAAATGTTTTTATGAAGGTACATTTATTTCGTTTTAAAACCTGGTGAGTCCCAGCAAAGAGTGGGGAAGTTGGGCATGAAGTCCCACCTCTAGCTATGGGCAATTAATACCTGCAGGGAGATGGAGAGTCAATTTTCTTTAAGAGTTTGTCCCCTAATGACAGCCTACAGATTGGGAAAGGATATTCACCAACCCTATATCTGACAGAGGACTAATACCCAGTATATATAAAGAACTAAAGAAGTTGAACAGCAAAATATCAAGTAATCAAATTAAAAAATGGAATACAGAGCTAAACAGAGAATTCTCAATAGAGGAATATCAAATGGCAGAGAAACACTTAAAGAAATGCTGAACCTCATTAGCCATCGGGAAAATGCAAATCAAAATGACCCTAAGATTTCACCTTACACCCATCAGAATTGCTAAGATCAAAAATTCAAGAGACAACACATGCTGGAGAGGTTGTGCAGAAAGGGGAACCCTCCTCCACTGCTGGTGGGAATGTAAACTTGTACAACCACTCTAGAAAGCAATCTGGCGCTTTCTCAGACAACTAGGAATAGCGCTTCCTCAAGATCCAGCTATACCACTCCTAGGCATATACCCAAAAGAGTCTCAATTACACAATCAGGACATTTGCTCAACCATGTTTGTAGCAAACTTATTTGTAATAGCCAGAACCTGGAAACAGCCCAGATGCCCTTCAGTGGAGGAATGGATGCACAAACTGTGGTATATCTACACAATGGAATATTACTCAGCAATAAAAAAAACAAGGAAATCATGAAATTTGCAGGTAAATGGTGGGATCTGGAAAAGATCATCCTGAGTGAGCTATCCCAGCAGCAGAGGGATGCACACGGTATGTACTCACTCATATAAACATATAATATAGGATAAACCTACTAAAATCTGTACACCTAAAAAAACTAATCAAGAGGGAGGACTCTTGCTAAAATGCTCAACTCCTATCCAGAAAGGCAAAGAGGATAGACATCAGAAGAAGGAGAAAAGACGGAACTAGTCAGGAGCCTGACACAGAGGACCTCTGAAAGGCTCTGCCCTGCAGACTATCAGTGCAGATGCTGAGACTTATGGGCAACCTTTGGGCAGAGTGCAGGGAATCTTATGAAAGAAGTGGAAAACAGTCAGATCTGGAGAGGACAGGAACTCTACAAGGAGAGCAACAGAACCAAAAAATCTGAGCACAGGGGTCTTTCCTGAGACTGATACTCCAACCAAGGACTACGCATGAAGATAACCTAAGACCCCTGCACAGATGTAGCCCATGGCAGTTCAGTATCAAAGTGGGTTCCATAGTAATAGGAACAGGGACTGTCTCTGACATGAGCTGGTTGGCCTGCTCTTTAATTACCTCCCCCTGAGGGGGAAGCAGCATTACCAGGCCATAGAAGAAGACAATGCAGTCACTCCTGATGAGACCTAATTGACTAGGGTCAGAAGGAAGGAAAAGAAGACCTCCCCTATCAGTGGACGTGGGGAGGGGCATGCATGCAGAGGGTGGAGGAAGGGAGGGATTGGGATGGGAGGAGGGAGGGAACCACAGGGGTGATACAAAGTGAATAAAATGTAATTAATAAAGAATTTTAAAAAAGTGTGTCCCCTGATAAGTTCACCATGCTTCAGCGGAATCCCATATATCCAAGAGTATATGGATGACACAAATAGGACTTGTTAGACAAAAAGAGAGAGAGAGAGGGAGAAAATGTGTATATTAGAACTAACTACATAGTGTGATAGAAAAAATTACATATGTAACTTACCAATTGTACCAAAAAATACTACATCTTTATGAACTTAAATTTTCCTGACTGAAAATATATTTAACCTTTCTACTCACTGGAGACATTTTATGCAAGGCCACACCCTCTAGGCCTCCCCAAACAACACTACCAACCAGAAACTACGTGTTCTAATGTCATAGCCTATGAATATTGTCATTCAAACCACTGCATGGAGACTTTCTAGCTATCTTTTTGTCATGGATGTCAATATTCTTTTGCCAAAACCTCACAGGGCCATGTCTGCCTTGTTCCTCTTTGTAGTGATAGAGTACACATCCCATGTGATTAATGGAGCAGCTAGGAAAGGATGTTTTAAGAGCTTAGAAGATTTGAACTTTGTAGTGGGTGATTTGGGGTAAAGTTCATGGAAAGGAGGGCCTGATCCAGCGGCTGTCTGAAATGAAGACAATTCCGCATCTTCTCTCTCTAGCAGACAGGCCATAGCTGCTACAGCTATAGTTAGTAAAGTCTCAGCAGGACCCCATGTCAGGCAGGCAGGAGGATGATCACCCACTGACCATGGTTTTTGTCTGCGCTTAGGTAAAATTACAAAAATATCTTAATTTCCCATGCTGACTTAGAGGTTGGCTTCTGTGAGACCAATGAAAATAGAAAACCAGCATGGCCTTGCTCTGAGTGCCTGGCCAGATTCCAAATATTAGAGCCTCTTCTGTTTATTTTTCCTTTCTCATGGGGTCCAAGTCTATTTACCCTGTGCTCACAGACAACGCTCTGAATGACTTTAGCTAAGGACTGCTTTAGGTTGCAGTGCATGGTTGTTGTTTTTTTTTCATTTGTTTGTTTTGTTTTTATGTTTCATGTGTGCCATCAGAGAGTGCAATTGTGCAATTCAGTGTGATTTGGAAATGTCTGTTTGCAGAGGATACCAATTTTGATTCAGGTTGGTATCCTTACTGACATTTTGTTTATTAATTCTGCCAACTCTTTTTCTGATGACTGAGGAAGTTGTTTTTAAAAATGTAACAACAGATAATTTAAACACTGAGTGGCTATTTGACAATGTTAAGTAATTATTGCTAATCCAGCAAAATAGCTCAGTAGGTAAAAGAGCCTCATTGCCTAAGAAAAATCCCCAGGATACATATGGTGAAAGAAGAAAATCAACTCACGAAAATTGCCCTCTGGCTTCTGCATGTGCTGTGACAAGCACATGGTCATGTACACACATAGCATACACACATGATTATGAATACACATATGGGGGGGGGACACTCCTGACCCCAGTGAATCAAACAGTTCACCCTTAAAACCTCTCCCACTGCCCAAGATTTATAAGTCCCTTTTTCACAAGGATTAAAAGGGGCTGCCATTATCTTTTCGCCACAACTGTCTGAGACTCATCATATATTCTGGGGAAGGAAGGGTTCCCCTCTTTCCCTGAAGAATTCACGGTTGGACAATGAAGCAGCAGCAGTACATTCAAGCCATGAACCTATAAGGCAAGAGCTTCCACCTGCATCCTCTGCCATAGAGCATGGCAGCTGCACAGAAGGGCTGTAACACTGCATTATAATCACTGACTGTCTGCTACTGGTAATCTCATTAAAAAGAGAGAACTGTAACACCTTGTGGAAAATTCTTTTTCACACCCCAGTGAGATCTGGGGGCCTTGGACACAGACCTTGCTCTGAGTGCTCTCTTTTGGCTCCTGAGAGAAGCAGAACCTGAGTTACTGGGGTTCCATATTCCCCCACAGCACCTCCACTGTCCTGCTGGAGAAAACAGGCACTTCCAGTGCAGCACCCAGCATCAGCAGTAGGGGAACACAGAGTGGCACACATACAGGCATATGCCTGCACATACACAGGCATATGCCTGCACACCACACATGTACATGTAAATGAATAAATAAATAAAACTGCTAAAATAAGGTGGAGAAAGGTTGAGGGAGACATGCAAAAGTAACCTCAGGTCTGTATGCACATACATTCTTTCCTATGTAATCATATATACAGATAAAACACAAAAACACACACAAAAAATATCAATCTAACCTCTGTGAGAATTCAAACTTCAAAGCATGGGGTTTCTTGCTAGGATAATGGCCTGTATGAAAGAGAAACTTTTGGAGGAAAACTAAATTGGATAAAATAAAACAAGAGAACCAAAGGAATAAAGAGTTCAAATAAAGAGGACACAGAAAAAGAGAAAGGCCATCAAAAATTCATCCATCACTTTTTAATGACTTCAAGTACACAATGGAAGAGGGAAAGGGCTACAGTTAGAGAAGTTTTTTGGAACTGTGCCTTCTACACATTTTTCACATGAAAAATGCTAAGGTAAAATCCATGACTTTTCTTAGAGCAGAAACTACTGTACAAAAAAAGTGAATAGAGGATAGACAACATCTGTTAGAATAGTAAAAGGAAAGCAAAGAGACAAGTCTTTGAAACTGAGCAAAACAGCAATCAGTATGGGAAAATGAGGTTAAAGGGTCCAGGGAGGTGGTTCAGCAGATTAAAGTGCTGACAGGGAACCTGGAGGACTTGAGATTAATCCCTAGCAGTGAAATATCAACTACTGAAAGTTGACCTCTGACCTCTATACACATACTTTGGCACATAGGTGTGTATACACACACACACCCATACACACACACACCACAATAATAATGAATTTAAAGTAAAAATCATAAGGAAATTAAAAGCTAGTAACATTAAGAAAAAAAACCTGTGCTGGTTACTTACCTTTTCTATCAACTTGGCACAAGAGTCAACTGAGAAAATGCCTCCATCAGACTGACCTGTAGTCAAGCTTGTGAGGCATTTTCTTGACTGATGATTGCTGTGCCCACTGTGACTGGTGTCAATCCCTGGGCAGGTAGCCCTGCTGTGGATAAGAAAGCAGGCTGAGCAAGCCATAAGTGAGTAAGCCAGTAAGCAATGTTCCTCCATGGTCCCTGCCTCTGTTCCTGCTTGAGCTCCTGCCCTGACTTCCTTAACGGTCAACTATGACATGGAAATGTAAGCTAAATAAACACCTTCTTCTCTCGAATTGCTTTTGGTCATGGTGCTTATTACAGCACTAGGAAGCAACATAGGACAAAACCATAAACCCAAAATTGAAAAATTCATAAATTAGATATTAGAACTTGAGAATTAGAAATGAAATTTTCATTTTTATTCTCATTAACCACATTTTATCATCTTTGGGCTCTCTAAATTGTTTAAGTTTTTCTTTAACATATTAGTAGGTTTTATCAATTTTGATTCAGTGTTCCATTTGTAGAAATAATTTTTGAATTGATAATTAAGTTAGAGTCAGGTGCAGTGGCGCATGCCTATAGTCACAAGGCAGGCAGATCTCTGTGAGTTCGAGGCCAGCCTAGTCTACAGAGTGAGTCTAGGACAGCTAGGCTTACACGGAGAAACCCTGTCTTGAAAAAAAAAGGAAAGAAAGAAAGAAGAAAAGAAAAGAAAAGAAAAGAAGAAAAAATTAAGCTAGAGTCAAGTGGTGGTGATGGCAGCAACACACATCTTTAAACCTAGCACTCGAGTGCTACCAGAAGTCTTTGGTATTTCTAGAAGGAACATAAGAACAAAAACACAATGCATATAAATTTGAGAACTTGTAAAATGTGAAAATGAGGAAAATCTTAAACCCAAAATGATGTATAAATATATGAAATAATTTAGATCAACAGACAAACACAAAAGGTAAGCAGAGAAAACAGGATGCATGGCTGACTTGTGCTCTCAAAGAAGCAAAAATATGATAGGGTACCCAAACAAGAATAAAATTATGAAATCTCATTATTTTGTACAGTGAACAGATGCTGGGAATTGATATGAAAAAGAAAGGATCAAGCTTTATAAAAAAAAAGTATTAAAAGTTTTATAACTTTATAAGGAAACTTTCTGGAAGTAAAAAGCCTTGAAGTTCTATAAAACACTGTATGAAAACAGCAGAGTGTGTAAACGTTTACTCAATATAACCAACACCAACCCATTCTGCTAAATTTCCTAGACTTTTATATACTGAGAAGGAAACAACTTTTGGGCACTCTCCAAGCCATATATTTAATATATACAAGTTGTATTGGTTGTCTGGGGCTGCTGTAACAAATTCATGAGACTGAGTGGCTTATACAATGGGAAATTTTTCTCACTGTTCTCTGGAGGCTAGAAGTCTGGGAGATGTGAGAGACAATCTGGTCTGTTTTTCTGGTGGATACAAGAAGCTTTGGCATTTTTTGTTATTAAACTTCATTTATAAAATTAATCTTTTTAAACACTTTGATTTCCTCAAAGCATTCTCTTTTTTTGTTCTTTTAAAAAAATTATTCATGGGGCTGGAGAGATGGCTCAGTGGTTAAGAGCACTGTCTGCTCTTCCAAAGGAACTAGGTTCAATTCCTAGCACCCACGTGGCAGCTCACAACTGTTTGTAACTCCAATTCTAAGGGATTTGAAATCCTCACACCAATGCACATAAAATAAAAATTAATTATTTAAAAAAATTTATTCACTTTATATCCCAATTGTAGCCCCTCCCTATACCAGTTATAGTCAGGTTGGCAACCAACAATAGCCATACCAAGCCCCATCCTGTCCACTCCAGCAGACAGGATAAGGCAGGCAGAAGAGATTCCTATAGCTTTACTGCTTCACTTGCCATTACAGGGAGCTAAGAAGCCCTTGGACATACCCTGCCTTACTTTGGACATACAGAGTCTTCCTTTCAGAATCAAATTCCACTTGGTTTCTTCCCCAAAACCTTCCTGAGGGAGCCTTCCCTCCCTCAGTTTCTCACTGAATTTGCTTCCTCTGTCAAGAGGACACCACCAGCTATTCATTCACTTAGACATTTTTCACTGGTGTCTACCACAAAAGTAACACAAACTGGGCAGGTTGAGGTGATAGAAATGTCCAGGAGGTGATGGTCCTTACTCAGGCTCTCAAGGAAGATTTTACCTGGTTCTTCCAGCTTTGGGTGGCCTTGGGCATGCCTTAAGATGTGATCCTCATTACGCTGGGTGAGAGCAAGTCCCTAACTGATAATGCCTTGATGTCAGTCAAGTAGATCCTGAGATAAGCCTAACATGGAGAAAGTATACAACTCATCAAGGTCCAGAGCCCATCACTCACAGAGGCTCCTTCTTGGAGCCTGGCCGCACAGGGACGGAATTATTCATGCATTCTCCATGGTCCTCGTGAGGGACAGGCTTGTGAATCCCACTAGCCCCATGATTGGGTTATATCATACAGCACAGGGAAGGACACACTTCCTCAATAAACCTGATCTAATCACATGAGCCCTCCAGTCAGGATTCTAAGGCCAGCACCAAGGCAGTCAGAAACTTAAAGCATGTAATGTTCACTTTCATGAAGACCTTACCTGACAGGCTTCTCCTTTTCTCCCTTCTCCCAAGAAGCTTGCCTTTGGTTGGTGAGTACTGTTTGAAGACCCCTTGCCCATGTAAAGATTCTGGGCCCAACCATCTCAGCATAGAAGAGGCGCTGCTGCTCCCTCCCTCCCCCACTCCACACCTAATCTCAGGGAACCAAAGAAGCATGAACAAAGGTAACCCACAATTTGCTTGGGGCCACAAAATTAGGAAGATTACATATCAAACTGCAAGGTTTTGTTCCAGGTTCCCTGTTTGTCAGAGATATTGATTTAAGCCCCAGAAAACAAAGGTGGCTGACTTGGTCACACAGTGAGCCTAGCAGCTGATGAGCACTTACATTAATTGAGAGCCTGTGCATGGCTTGTTTATACCAAAGACTTCTCCTGTGTGGATTTATGGAATTAATTAAAACTCTGAAGATAGCTCTTTCTGTGACATATTTGCTTACTAATGACACCATCTGCCTGTCTGGCTCTGTTGGTAAATTCCATATATTGCACTACAAGGGACTCTGCCTTTTATGGACACAGATTTTCAATTTTGTATCAAACCTATTTCATAGTGCAGAATCTCTAGGCAACTTGCAATGTGCATGTGGTTTTCATTGCAATTTCATCTCCCTAGTCAGATGAGTAGACTGCTGTTACCATGGCAAATTGGTATTATACTGTGACCTTGATTCTGAACAGAAATGTACATTGCCTTGACCATGATTACCCAAAATTTGTTGTCTAGGAA
Organism: Meriones unguiculatus; assembly: GCF_030254825.1. Lineage (NCBI taxonomy): Eukaryota > Metazoa > Chordata > Mammalia > Rodentia > Muridae > Meriones > Meriones unguiculatus. The sequence goes on from NC_083369.1 coordinate 39,247,925, forward strand.
ACAGTACTGTTCCGTGAACAGGAAGGGCCAGATAATTCGTAGCTATAAGTGGAAGCCACATGGCATTACTGTGTACCCAGCAGTGTCTCAGTTTTCCTCAGGGGGCCTCTGAGCTTCATGTTTGCATGTGTGATACAAATTGAGAGATAGAGGGAAATGGTAGGAAAAGACAGGTGAAGGCAAGAATTGGGGAGAGGCAGCACCTCTCCCCATGGTGGAAAATGCTGAGGTGGGATAAGCTCTTGCAGCTGTTGAAAGTGTCCATGGCTTACTGCACCCTTCCATTGCTTACTGGAATCAACTAGGGAGAAAGTGGGCAATATTTACGCATTCCAGGATGTTCTGTTATCTTAGTTTTAGTTACAGGAAGGTACACACATCCATGCGTACATAAACAACACACAGATACAAACACATGTGTATGAGCATAGCACACACATGCACATATGCACGTGTACATCACCTGAGCCAAGGATTGACACCTGACCAGATTGACAGAACTTGACAGAACTGGAATCTATCATTTTCCTTATGTACACACCATGTATAACCAACCTCAGGTTTCTTCCCAGGCATCTGTGCAAGTCATGTGAAGCAGACATAGAGGAAACGAGAATGGGAGAGTCCTAGTCTATCTCAGCATACAAAAGGTGGAGGCAAAGCGGCCCTAGAGGCAAAGAGGCCCACAGGAGAAACAGCATGTGTTTATATGCATTAGGCTTCCAATCCAATGACTTCCTCTGCTCCCACAACCCCAAGTCCTTTTCTCTCATAACATCACAGTTGCTCAAGTGTAACACCTTAGCCCCATCCACAATACCCTCCTTTTTCTCAAGCACAGGTTCCAACCAGGGCCCTGGACAGTCTCTTAGAAACACCATTATCTTCACTCTCAGCAGTTCCTAACCACCCACCATTCCTTCCCATACTCCTTTGTCCCCTGGCCTAGACCTACCACCCTCAGAATGTAGCAATGCACACAAGAGCACAACAAATACTTACATGTAAGATCTGAAACTCTAAAACCACTAGAAGAAAACACAGGACAGATGCTTTGGGACATAGTAGTAAGCAAAGATTTGTTGGATAATAACCCAAAAGCATAAGGAACAACAACAAAAAAGTAGAGGACAGATAGGTTTACAAGCTCCAGCACACCAAAGTAACAATCAAGAGTTAAGTGACGTTGCCAGGTGCACACCTGTAATCCTAGCACTCATGGAGAAAGAAGCAGGCAGATCTCTGGAGTTTGAGTGCAGCCACCTGTCTTGACCCCCCCCCCCCCCACACACACACACAAAGAGCTAAGCGGCAGCCTACAGAATGGAGGAAAGATGTTTGCCAACTATGCATCTGACAAGGGCTTACAGTAAGACTATAAAAAGAGCCAGGCATGGTGGCACTCACCTTTAATCCCATCACTCTGACAGGCAGAGGCAGGCAGATATCTGTGAATTCTGAGGCCAGCCTAGTCTATAAAGCAAGTCCGGGACAGCCAAGACTACAAAGAGAAACCGTCTTGACAAAAACCAAAATACAGAAAGGAAACAAACAAACAAACAAACAAACAAACAAAAACCAGAAAGAATATAAAGGGAACTCAACAGCATAAAACAAGTAGTCCATCTGAAAAACTGGCAAGTAATCTCAGTCACTATCCTCAAAAAAAGATATATCAAGTGAACAAGTTTAAGAAAAAAAAGAAACATTCAACATCATTAAGCCTCCTTATTTTTGTAGTTGTAGTTTCTGTTTCATGTATAAAACTAATGTTGGGTTTGTGGTGTCTTCAAAATCATCTTCACTTTCATGTCATCTACTTTGGGATGGCCTGCTATTCCTGTGGCCTGTGGACTTCAAATTTCATTAATCTAATTAAAGATTTATCATTCATTTTTCTGTAACTTTGGGGACTGTATCCTTTAATTCTGATTTCTTCAGCAATCTGATTTCTGCTCCAGTTCTGAGAAGGCATTGTTGGCTCAGCTCACTCCTGCTCTGTCCATACTTAGCACTACTTGGCTAGGCCACTGGCTAATTTGTGGTTTAGGGTTGTAGCAGTTTCTGATGGTATTTTTTTTTTCCTCTTTGAAGTTGCCTTTGAAGCAAAGCCAGCCCATCATTTTTCTCTTTAACTGAAAAGGAAAATAACCCATGACCTTGAAGGAATTTCCTTTCCAAAAGTTGATAACTTTTGCAGACAGATAACATTATAGGCCATGAGCATAGCATGACCTGGCTCCATCAGTCACCAAATCAAGTCAGTCATGCAAAAGAAGCCGGACCTGGAAAGAGGGTACTTGTGGCCCCCTCTTGAAGGCTACCCTCGGCTAGGAAGCCTGGCCCTATATAAGGGTTCAAAAATGAGTAAAGTGAGGTTTGACCCCTTCCAGGACCATATCCATTGTGAGAGTCATATCCACTTTATGAATTAAATACCACAGTACAGATTCAGGATATGTCTGAAACTGAACAGTAGTCACACTGTAGGCCAGGCCTTAGCTGAGAGGCTCCAAGATACTCCATGAAGTTGCTGAAAATAGTGCACTCTGGCTGTTCTTTAGCCATGACCTTGACTTTAGCCTGAGGCCTTTCTCATCCTTTTGGGAGTTTAAAGAGAATAAACCTGAAAGGTTAATGGAAGGAGGCAGCTCTCCAGAGACCAGCCCCCACCCACAGGACAAGACAGAGCAGAGTAGGGAAACCAGGATCTCCTTGTCAAGCCAGGGGCCAGGCAGAAATAGGCAGGAAATACCTCGAGAGCCAAGTATATACAATCTTTGTGCCAGGAAGGCACCCCAAGGGAATGGTATGCCAGTTGGGGTTTATTAGTCAAAAGCAGAGTTCTGTATCTGAATGGCAATTGATGTGTCACAGAATTGTAGCCACTGCTGGAAGGCGCAGAGGTCTACGCTAGGCTGCCACCTTTGTGCCTGCACCTAAAACTGAAGTCAGTTGGACTAAAAGCAGGGAGGGGAAGATGATGAGGATTCACAAGCCACTTGGCCCTTTGTTACCTCAAACCTCCACCATGGAAGAGCCCTCTCACTGAGCTGTGCTTGGCCTTGCCCATGGAGATTTTCCAGGAGGTGATGAGGAAATGACAGACCAGGTGAGGTGGCTGATCAGCAGTTCCCTATGGTCTGCATTGACTCTGAACTACAATGAACTGAGGTAGGTATAACACAAATGAACAACTTCAGGTTTATTTTTCCTTGTGGTCAACTATCACCTAGGACCACTGATAAAATTAGCTCTGGATTAGTGCCATGAGCACAGTATCCTTGACTTCTCTCCGTGGTCTGGAGGCATCTCCCTACTTCCTCTGCCTTCCCCATTACAATGTACCTATGTACATACCTTATGCTTCAGAAGCCCTCAGCTTCTCAAGACTCCCTAAGCACTCCCACGCAGGCCATGTGGAACACCCAGTGCCACAAGCGCTTCAGTTTACAGCACCAGAAAACAGGGTTGTACTATTATCCTAATTAGAGAGACTCCAAGTTCTTAGGGAATCACTGAGGGGTAATTGCTCAGACCCTGGTTGCCGAAGAGCAAAGCCATCACCTCTGTAGCAAATCTGGTACATAGTTCACACTTGCCTGGCGCGGCCTTTTAAAAAAAACTATGTCCCAGGAGACCAACACCAGAAGGCCTGCTAACGCTCCCATGCCCGCCCATTCCTTCAGATGATTCATGGCTGCAGCAATCCATGATGATAATCCTGTGGCTAGTCCTGCGTCCACTCTGGTAGAATTTACTGTGACAATGGCCACTCTCAGCTGCTCCATCGTAGTATCGAATTCTCCAGTCCAATTACCTAAAATATAGCTAGACAATTGTTTAGACAGATTTGCAGCACAGGAAAAATTCTCATGTTATATGCTAGTGACTCAAAGTCCAGCATATTTTCATTGACAGCCAAGTTGAGCGATTTGCCATAGGGTATCAATTTGCTCCTGCACGAGGTCAATCCTCTGATTGAACACCATCAAGCTTCCTTTTAGTTGAGCATTAATTCCTTTTTGTGCAACTAAGGCATGAGCTACATTGGCTAAATGATTATTCAGGGTCTGAGCAGTCTGCCCAGTATGACTCATGGCTAATGCCCCCGTGGTAGCTCCAACAGCCGCCAATGAGATGGCAGTAACAATGGTGGCTGTAGTTCCAAGATCCCTTTTCTGTCTGAAGAGAGTCATAGTGTGAGGGGCATCAACGGGCACAGGCATCCAGCGAGGCATGCGAGTAACCAGGGCATACCTAAATTTACGAGCATTCCAGCATTGGGCAAAAAAGCAAGTATCATTACCACAATTACTTGGCTCTATCTGGCTAATAATGAATAAAAATGGGGGATATAAACAAACAGGTGTGGGCTTATAGGAAATATTATGAGAAGCCTTAACCCCCTCATTGGAACATCCTGCATCCGTTCTAGAACTAGCCTGTGGTATATATGCAAGATTAGAGTCTCACAACAGCGTAATGCAGCCATGATCATTCAGGCCTTTACAGCCATTGAAGCAGGACAGTCTCCCCAAGCATGGTTGGCTACCATAAAAAGCTAAAATGTTACGCTCAGGATGCGAGGCTAAGCACTGCACTCAGGGTCAGCCGCTTTGGACCCAGAGAAGAGCATGTCTGATTGCATGCGGGTTGATGCCCCAGGTCCCGCCTCTGAGAAAAAGGTATCGATCGGGTCTGATGCTCTTTGGGTGGATGACACCTAAATGAACATCAGTACAAAGTCCCAATTTATTTCTAATATCAGAGATCAGACCTCTACTCTTGCCTGATGCGTCTAAAACAAAAAGGGGGAACTGTAGAGAGCTGCGGAATGCTATGCCTTAAAGATGGAGCTGGTTTCCGCCTTCCACCTTCCCGATGGTGAGTGCTCTCTGTCACGAACAATTCCACATTTGGCTAAGGCTGAGGATCTGGCTTGCTTCCATGTATGTGGACCTATCTGCATTGCCCACGTGGCACGCTGGGGTTGGCTACCCAGAGGCTATTTAAGCTGTGGGCTGGCTTTCCCCAGGGTCAGATGATTGTTCAAGGTTCCTGAATAAACTGCATTGAAAAAAAAAACAACAAACAAACAAAAAAACAAAAAAAAAAAACTATGTCCCAGCCAAACTTCCAGTGTATCTGGAATGTGTCAGTGGCACAACTTGCAACAACTTAAAAATGATAATGTAACTTTTCTGTACTCATAAAGGGGCCCAAAAGTTTCAGAAATGCAGGCTCTGAAGATAGCCACTGGAGAGAGGTAGCTGTCAGCCCTCTCTGGACCACCCTAACCTCTAGTCCCTTCTTACCCTCTAAAAACCCACTCATGATCCCTAACCCTGATTTCTGGGGTGCTCCCAGAGTAAATGCCATGAGAGATCAACAAGAAGCCTCCCTTTAATTGCTCAGGGCCTTTAAAAAATCCAGTTCTGTGGACATTTTGCTGGACATAATGCCCACACATCTTGGACGGGTGCTGGACTTGCATGAGAAAGGACACAGGGTTGAAAGCCACTCTGTGCTTCACACCCTGAGCTACATGCAACCCCAGAGCCTAGGCATTTGGCACTGTCAGTGAACAAGATTGAAGCCCAGACACAAGAGGTATTCAGACTACCTCAGGTCACACTGGGGTCCACACCTGGCAAAATAACAAAAAAATTAAATGTAGTAAGATTAAAAGTTCAAGATTGTCCATCCTCTTTGCCTTCCTGAATGAACATTGAGTATCTAACCCAGAGTCCTCCTTCTTGATTAGCTTCTCTAGGTGTACAGGTTTTAGTATGTTTATCCTATATTATATGTCTAATATCCACTTATAAGTGACTATATGCCATGTGTGTCTTTCTGCTTCTGGGATACCTCACTCAGGATGATCTTTTCTAGTTCCCACCATTTGCCTGCAAATTTCATGATCTCCCCGCATTCAATTGCTGAGTAGTATTCCATTGCGCAAATGTACCATAACCTGTGCATCTATTCCTCCACTGAGGGACATCTGGGTTGTTTCCGGCTTCTGGCTATTACAAATAAAGCTGCTACAAACATGGTTGAACAAATGTCCTTGTTGTGTACTTAAGCATCTTTTGGATATATGACTAGTAGTGGTATAGCTGGATCCCGAGGCGGCACCAATTGTCTGAGAAAATGCTGGATTGATTTCCAAAGTGGTTGTACCAGTTTACATTCCCACCAGCAATGGAGGAGGGTTCCCTTTTCTCCACATCCTCTCCAGCATGTGTTGTCACTTGAGTTTTTGATCTTAGCCATTCTGATGGGTGAAAGGTGAAATCTCAGGGTCCTTTTGATTTGCATTTCCCTGATGACCAAGGACATTAAGCATTTCTTTAAGTATTTCTCTGCCATTCGATATTCCTCTATTGAGAATTCTGCTTAGTTCTGCACCCCATTTTCTAACTGGATTACTTGATTTGAGAAAACAGGGAACAGGACAAGAGCCTACCACAGAGGGCTTTCGAAAGACTCTATCCTGAAGGGTATCAAAGGAGATGCTGAGACTCATAGCCAAATTTTGGGCAGAGTGCAGGGAATCTTATGAAAGAAGGGGGAGAAAGAAATACCTGGAGGGGACAGGAGCTCCACAATGAGTGAAAGAGAACCAAAAAAACACGGGTGTTTTCTGAGACTGATACTCCAAACAAGGACCACGCATAGAGATAACCTAGAACCCCTGCACAGATGTAGCTTATGGCAGTTCAGTGTTCGTGTGTGTTCCCTAGTAAGGGGAACAGGGACTGTCTCTGACATGAATTGATTGGCCTGCTCTTTGATCACCTCCCCCTCAGTGGGGTGCAGCCTTACCAGACCACAGAGGAAGACAATGCAGCCAGTCCTGATGAGACCTGATAGACTAGGATCAGATGGAAGGAGAGGAGGACCTCCCTTATCAGTGGACTGGGGAAGGGGCATGGGTGGAGAAGAGGGATTGGGAGGGAAAGAGGAAGGGAGCTGCAAGTGGGATACAAAGTGAATAAACTGTAATTAATAAAAATTTAAAAAATATATCACAGACATAAAGCAATATAAATGGATGTCTCAATACTGAGTGTTGCTGAGATGCATTTTTAGTAATTTTCTAGTATATATGAATACACTGACATTATATGAATTGATACGATGCTATTTAAATGGATATAAATAAATTCATTATCATTAAAAAATTTTTCAAGTTCAAGATAGTGTTATCTTGAACTCCATGTATACAACCCGTCGTGCCTTCCCTAAACTGAGAAGACTGGCAAAACTGGCATCAACAACCATTTTTGCATGTTTTAAGAGCCTAGAGGTTAAAATCAGAACCACAGCTCAGTTCCCGGCACCCATACTGGGCATCTCACAGGCACTTGCCATTCCAGCTTCAGAGTATCCAATGTCTTCTTCTGGTCTCTGCAGCCACCTGCACAAATGGCATATGCACACATACACATAAATAAAAACTAATAGGGTCTTATTATTTAGCTATAGCGCAGGCTAGCCTGAAACTCTCTAAATGGTTAGACAACTGCATGCTTAACAAGTGCTAGGATTAGTCATGGGCCAACCAGTCAGGGTAGTAAAACATTTTCAAAAGCCCCAATTAGATCAATGAAACTGAACTACAAATCACCTTCGAAATAATAGCACTCACCTATCCCTAGCCTACATGCTGAAGTACTTCCTGCTTACCCTTTCAGTAAAGAAGTATCCCCATGGGTGCCAAGATGAATTTGATGCTCCTATAAACCTATTCCATCCCAAGATACCCAAGGAAGTGATGAGACTGGAATATCCAAAAACTGATTAAACAAAAACATTTAATGAAGCCATTGAAAAAGGTAAAACACTAGTCAAGGACACACCATAGCCACTAGAAGCTACAGTTCCCTGACCTATTACTAACAGGCCGGTTGCAGTTTATCAGAAATCACACCACAGAAAACCCCAAAAGGAGTCACGAATAACATAAGATGTCAAAACATGGTATTCAATCCCCTCCAAAGTCCATGTCTTTACGCCCTAACAGTCACAAGTGAGCATCACCAGTCCCTTGTCTTCTGTTCTTCTCATTCTCCTGATGCTTGATTTTGAGGTCTCTGAAAACCTGCTCAGATAACGCACATATCTGGAAAATAATAAGCCTAAGCCCAGTGGCCCACCTATGTTCACACTAAGAAGGTAGACAAGTAGCTCACAACATGTGCAGGAAAAGCTTGAATAGCACAGTGGCTCACTGCACATGTGTGTGGAAGTGGTTGAGTGGGTGGCCAGAAACTCCCTTGCCCAGGTTTATGTATCTTGTGGCTTTGCACAAAACCAGTGGATGAAGGCAAGTGTGTGAAGGTGAATGCTCATTCTTGTATGAAGCATACAATGACAATTCCGTGGCATAGAGCAACCTGCCTGAGGACTGCAGATCAGAGAGGGTGGGCTGCCCATGTTGGAAGAACAAGGTAGCTGGAAATGTTGGGATGGCCTCTTTTCCACATCATCCAGACTAAGACTGATGGATTCTCAGGATAGTTTTGGAGCTGGGCACTCAGCAATCTGTTTCAGGCAAACCAAGCCAGAATAGTGTAGGGCAAGATATGGAGGTGACATTATTTACGGGAAAGGGTATCTTTCCACACTCCATTTGGTGGCAAATGTGGACACCTAGATAACTCAATTGGGAGGTGGTAGTGGTGTGGTGGCCATGACCCCTTGGGGAGCAGAGGGAAGGAGCTGGTTTAAGGCTGGGAAAAACTTTTTCTGGGTCCTGCTTTACCTTTAGGGTGAAGTACAGGCCCTGGGCTTACTACCATGCCTGCCTCTGGTAAGAGTAAGCCCTTAGGACTTCGGAGCCTATTTACCAAGGAAGGATTTGGGGTGACTAGACTCCCATGCCCCATCCTCATTTTCTGACTCTTCTTTCAGCACATCTACTTCTTGCTCTCCTGCATGGGCTAAGCTCTCAGGCACACCTAGGCTCTCAGTAAGCCCTGCCTGGCCTGAACCAGCAGGGCCCGACAGATTCTCATCTCTCCGGTTGACAGGGAAGACCTGGGCCTCACCAGAGTCAGGACCTGGCTTTGGGGCACCATCATCAGGAGCAGCCCCAGCAGCTTGTTCAAGAGCAGCAGCAACAACCTGCGCAGCATCTTCACCGGCTGGGAAGGCCTCTCTAACAGCAGGGGCCAGCTCAGCAACCCCAGCACTGACCAGGGCAGCCTGGCCCACATCCAGCTCCCCACCATGCAAGTACACCACTTCCCCTTCTTGGACCATCATATTTTCAGGCAGAGCTGCCTCCCATGCCTCAGTCTCCCTAATGAGCCTGAGCAGCCCCACAAAGCCGGGTAGTCGCCTCTCCAGGTGCATCCTCCTCAGGTTGTTCTGCAGCATCTGGTTGGGCCGAGCCCGCATCAGCACCTGCCGCGCCCTGGTCTGATCTACCATTGCAGGCTGGATGGCCCCCTTCTCCAAGGCCATCTGCAGCAGAACTTCCAGGCGCATCACATAGGCAAAGAGGGTCTCCTCAGGCCGCTGGGAGCAAGTCAGGAAGTTCAGCCACGCTGTCATGGTGTCCCTGTTACCAAATACCTGCACCAGTGCAGCCAAGCAGTCCTGCACAGGTGTGTCTGGATGCTCTTCCAAAAGCTCACACAGGAGATCCAGGGCAGGCCCCTCTAAGCTCTCCACCAGCCTCCTCCTCCTCTCCCTCTCGGATATGTGGCGCCATAGGTACAGCATGTCATTGGCATGGTCCAGCCAGCTCTCCAAAGACTCACCCCCAGAACCAGGCTCTTCCATCCCGGAGAAATGTCTCAGCTCCTGGTAGGCCATGTTTTCCAGGATGGGCTGCAGGTCTTGGCTCCACTGCTGGGACCAGGCTCCAGCCCCATGTGCCCCTGCTGCCATGTCAAAGGCCCCTTCCTCACCCTCACCTGCAGCTCCTGCCAATCCTACAGCTCCTATAAAGCCTGCGACTCCCATGTCACCGGCAGCTCCCTCCTCATCTGATGTTCTTGCTTCCCCTATAGCTCCTGCCTCATCCTCCTCACCCATAGCTCCTGCTCCATCCACCTCTCCTCCATCATCCACATATCCATCATCCCCTGAAGAGCTGTCATAACTCCCAGATGCCTCATCTCCTGCAGACCCCTCTTCACCTGCCTCTGCCTCTAAAACTCCTCCTTCTCCTGCAGCCCCCACCTCACCTGCAACTCCTGCCCAACCTATAGCTCCTATAACACCTGCAATTCCCATATCACCTCCAGCTCCTTCCTCATCATACACTCTTACAGGCCCTGCCTCAACTATGTCCTCTTCCTCATTCATAGGCCCCTCATCTAAATGTCCTCCTTCATCTACAACTCCTGCCTCATACATAACCTCTGGCTCCCCTGGAACTCCTTCATCTTCTGCCTCTTCCTCATCTGCAACTCCTTCCCCCTGTAGGAAGGAGGCAGGAGCCGCAGTCCCTCCTCCTTCTTCGCCTGCTCCTTCTTCACCCTCTGTTTCTTCCTCATCAGACACTCTTGCCTCACCTGCAGCTCCTTCCTCAGCTCTTCCTCCTGCCTCACCCCCAGCTCCTGCCTCTAAGTCTCCCCCAGCTGCAGCCCCTGCCCCACCTGAAGTTCCTGCCCTGCCTGAAGCCCTCTCCAAAGCTTGCCCCTGAGCCTGGGCAGGGAAACTGAAGGCACTCTCTAACTCCACATCAGGGACACGAGGCAGGGAGACCACAGTCCAGGGGCCCCTGTTGTTTGGTATTTGCTGGGGGATCAAACTTTGATTTAAATTGGCAGTGAACTCAACCAAGGCGACCTTTGCCCCAATCTCCCTTCTGAAAAGTCTGCCAAGCACTCGGTACCTGCCCAGGGGCCTGAGGGCAGCCTGCACAGCTTCCTGGAATTCTTCTTCCCCACAGTCGTCGGGGATGCCCAGGATAAGCAGGGAGCGCTGGACATTGACACCCAAGCACCCACACCAGTCCTGCAGAATCACCAGTGCTGCAGCAGCACTGAAGTTAGAAGGGAACATGACCACACACGGATGTGTCTGGAGGTAGCAGTCTCCTCCTTGGTCTGTGAGTGGGGGAAAAAAGGGCATGTTAGTGTCAGGCAATCCAGGCCCCACCAAGCTTCCCCATAAAGTGTAGGCCAGTCCTACTCCTTGTCCATTTTGCTTGATTTAAAAAAATTTTTTTTGACAAATTAAATCCATTTATAATATACAGGGCTAATTATATTTCATATTTTACGTCGTGGCAGATCTAGTATGTTCTATCTCCCTAAGAACTTGCAAATTCTATGCTTTCATGCTCTGGTATAAAGCCACACTTAATATTCCATTCTCCTTTTTTAATGACTCCATAGCCTGCCATAGTCTCCTTTTCATTCCTGACACTAGTTTTTGTTTTTAATACTGATCAGTAGTTTTTACCAATTTTACAACTCTTTTGAGGGACATCTGTGTTGTTTGTATACATTTTCTGTTGTTGATTTTTACACTATGTATAACATTTCTTCATTTGACTCATTTTAAATTAAATTCACTCCTGGTCCTGGCTCTAGTTAAATAGAACCTTTGGTCACTGTCTTAAAGTATTCTTTAAGTGTTCTTTACTTTTTATTACATTTTTAAAAGGTAGTGTATGTAAGCACTTTTTATGTGTGCAGGTCTATGTGTCTCATCAAATGCCATGTAGAGATCCAAAGAGAACTTTCAGCAATCAGTGCTAAACCTCCACCTGCTCAGCCTTGGGAATAAGCTCAGGTTGTCAGAAGCCTTTACTTTCTCAGTCATCTTGTCAGCTTATATGTGTTCTGTTCTAATAAAAAAAATATCAAAATGATTTTTTGATGATCCCTTCTTTAGTGTCGCTCCTAATTTTGTAAACTGAAGTTTTTTACTATTGAATTTGAAATATTTTCTACCTACAACATACAAAGCAAATCATATTTTTTTGACCCATAGAATTCCAAATATTTAGCCATTAACAGTTTGCCAGCTGTTCTATTATCATTACTACAAAAATTAGACATTATTAATTTCAAATAGAATTGTCATGTGGTCTAAAATTACTGTATACTCACAGCAATCCTTTTAAGTACTTGGTATTTTCCCAGGATACAATTCCTAGCCTCAAGTGATCCTCTCGCCCTCAGCCTTTTGAATATCTGCGAGTAAAGGTCCACATTACTACCTAAAGCTTGTAAAAAAAAATTAATATTTGTTGCACAATACATGTACAGTCTATCTAGGAAACTGTACAATGTACTGCACTGATATTCATGTAACTACTACCTTCCACAAAAGGGATCTGTGGGATTGTGCAACCTTTCCAATCTTAAGTGCAGAGCACCAGAACAGCGCAGCACTACCCGTCTCCACCCACCAGTTCATCACATTCATCCCAGGAAGCCTGCAGCCTTGCCTTCTGCATTTCCTCCACCCTAAGCCAGTCTCTCTCTCTCTCTCTCTCTCTCTCTCTCTCTCTCTCTCTCTCTCTCTCTCTCTCTCTCTCTCTCTCTCTCATACACACATACACACACACACACACACACACACGAACGAACGCATGTGCGAACCACCATTCAACTCTGTCAACCTGCCAGCCACAAAGGTCCTGCCACCTGACAACACACAAACGCACTCAGCCAGCAGCAAGCTTCTTTAGACCAGAAGGCAGGGAGTCCCCAGGTGCTTAAATATTATTTGTCTCCTCTTGCCTCCTTAAACCATAAAGTCATTAAACCTTAAACCTTAAAGTCATTCATTTCTTTCCCAGTCCACCGAAAAGTAGGAGCCCTCTCCTATCATTCTGCAGGACTCCTGCCCTGCCCTCTCCCTTCCCTCCATGCTGAGGCTGGCCACCATGTTGGGCGCCAAAGGCAGCCCTCCCCACCCTCGGCAAACCAACAGACGTTACCCAGCTAAAACACAAACTCGACTGTGCCTGCCACGCCTTCTCCAGAGTATGGAGTCTGGGCCGCGTTCACCATTTCCGCAGTAGCTTAGCCTCTTCCCGCCATACCGCATCCAACAGTCCATAGCTAACCACCTACACACAGACACACGCACACCACGACCCCGTGGCACACAGTCCACCCAAACACCTGCACCCTGAGGCCTAAGCGGCCTCACCTCACTACTGTCCTGGGAGGTTTCCCTCCTAGCCCCTCACACAGCCTTCGGATAGTGGCTACCACTACGAAGCCTCCTGTGTTCCACCCAAGCAACCTCTACTTCTCCACCATCTGGCCTCAAGCAACCAGATTAGACCGGACTCACTAGGCCTTACTCAGGAGTGCCGAGCAGAGCGCCCGGCATGCCCTCGCTATACCCCACCAACTGCGGCAGCCACGGAGCACCCTGCTTGAGCCCCAGAAACAACTACCTGGCTGTTCACTTTCTCCAACTCTGCTCTCCTCAGGAGTCCCAAGCACAAACTTGTGAAGTCGCCTCAGCGGAGCAGTCGACGGGACATGTGGCGCTCTCAACGGCTCGACGAGCTCTCAGAAACCTTTGTTTCTCCTAGAAACCACCTCGCCATCTCGAAGGAAATTCTAGAACACTCTGTGGCAAGTGATTGGATCAAGAGCTTCCGGAGGTGGAGCCATTGTTAATAGAAACATATACACCAATGTGAAGGCTTGATATGGCAAAGCTTGAGATGTTCAGAAGCAACGGGCACACTCATTGGTCCTTTCTCCAACTGGTCGTTTAGGCGGAAGTGTAAAAAAAGCGGCTTTACGTCCCGAGTTTCTCATAATCGATTTTGAAGCTTTCTTACTCAGTGGAAAAACATGTATTTTATGTGTTCCCAATAAATGTGCCCACATATCATAATAACATTTAATTTTAGCTGATAAATTTTAGTCTTTCTTTTCTATTATTAATGTCATGTTTTAACGTGACTTTCATGAAGCCCCAGGTTTGATCCTCAACAGAGCACAAAGCCGAGAGTTGCATGGTGTTAGATACTAATCAGATCAGCACTTGGAGGAAATAAAGGAGTAAGGAAGATTAGGAGTTCAGGGTAATTCTCAGCTACAAAAAGAGTGAGACCAGCTTTGGCTACGTGACACTGTCTGGGAAAACCAAAAAGGAATTTTAAAAAGTTTTTCATTGCCAGGCATGATGACACAAACCTACAATTCTATGTACCAGAGAGTCTGGGTTAAATTAGTCAAAGCCGGACTGTACAATTTAGAAAGACTGTGATGAAATTAAAAAAAAAGAAAGAAAGAAAGAAAGAAAGAAAGAAAGAAAGAAAGAAAGAAAGAAAGAAAGAAAGAAAGAAAGAAAGAAAACGAGCTCACAAGCATAGCTTATTTCCCATGCACAAGGTCCTAGGTTCAATTCTCAGGAGTCCCAATAAAGAAAAAAATTCGATTTCCATCTTCTTAGACATACTGTTTGCATATCGTATTATTGTGCATCCCTTACTACCACCCCATTGGAGTCTTTTAATTGGCTCTAATAGAAAACATAGGTTTTAGGGTTTTTTGTTGTTGTTTGATTTTTTTCACCCTTGCTGAACTTTGGATCCTTCGGCCTCAACCCCAGAGAAGCTGTATTAACCAGCTCGTACCATCAGACCTGGGCTACTTTTCCTCGAGAATTTTATCCTCCTGGTATTCCCCCTCTCTCCTGGGATCCCTTATACACATTAATTAGACCTTATATCTCCCCACAGCACATCACAGCTCTGTTATTTTCATTTCTTTATTTTTCTCTTCTTTTTGTGTTTAAATCTCTTGTCCTCTTAGCTTTACAGAATGGATAATTTCACTTCATCTACATTCAGGACTTTTTTTTTTTTTTCTATGATCTACAATCTGAAAATTAGACCATAGTAATTTTTTTCAACTATGGATTCATAATTATTTCATCTTTGACAGGATGGATTGTTTTAGGTATACTCTTAGCCTATACCCCTAAGATGTCCTGTAAATCACTATGTTTCCTAGCATGGCCGAGAAATTACAGCTATCCTTCAATCTTGGGCTCTGGGTACTGAGTCTACAGGCATATGCCACTACACCTAACTTACAACTGGTTCTTTTCAATACTTTTCTTTGCTGAAATTATTTTTGAAAATTATTATAAGCTTGATTTGTGTTCTTAAAGATATATTTTAAAATATTTTCTTGCTTTGTAAATTACCATACAAATTATTACATTACTACCATATAAATCATTATGGAATTTTTAAACACAAGTGTGTTTTAGAATATTCTCCTCCCTCCATCCACTCAAATCTACCCTTGTAACCTCCTATTAGTCTCTTTTCCTCTTCTATGCTGCATACCTCACCCTTCTTATAACCTATTTTTACCCTCTTATGATTTACTTTCTAGTTGTTGTTTTTAGGTTTTGATCTATGTTTATACTTTACATTTATATGTTACATGTATATGGTACAGGTTAGGTACTGAATATGAGAGAAAATACAGTTTTTAACTTTCTAAGTTTGAGTCACATAATATTATACTTTCCAAATCCAACTGTTGTCCTAAATTTTTCATTTTTTTCTTACAGTGATACAGAATTCCATTGTGTATCCATTCATCTGTTAATGAACATCTATACTATTTCCTTTTCCATGCTGTGATGATATACAGCATCAATAAACATAGATGTGCAAGTATGTCTGAAGTAGGATATGGAGTCCAGGAGTGGCAGAGCTGTATCATATGGTAGTTATATATTTAATGTTTTGGAAAACCTGCTATACTGATTTCCCTAATAGCTCTACTAGTTTGAACACCAACCAGCAGTAAATAAGGGTCCCTTCCCACCCAGTCATCCCCACAAATTTCTTTATGGTAGTCATTCTAACTGGAGTTAAGTGAAATTTCAAAGTAATTTTAATTTGTATATCACTAATGACTAGGGATGATAAATGATTTTTAAAAATACTTATTGCTTTTTTTTTGAGAACTGTTTATTCACTTCACTAGCCAATTTGTTGTCAGGGCATTTGTTTGTCTGTTTAACTTTTGCCATTCTTTTTGAATTCTGGATATTAGCTCCCTGTCTGAAAGATAGCTGCTGAAGTTTCCTTTGCTGTGAAGAAACTTATAAATTTTATTCATACTTTTTTTGGCATTGTTTCTTTATATATATATATATAGTGTGTGTGTATATATATTTGCATTTTGATATGATGTGTCGTAGAATTTTTCTCTGATCATGTCTTTTGGGGTTATGTCTCTTGTGTTTGTGTTTCTACTTCATTCTCTAGATTTGGGGAGTTTGCTGCTGTAATTCTCTTAGACGATTTGTTTATTCCCTTAGACTTTATCTCTGAGCATCTTCTACACCACAAATTTGGCATCTTGGATGTATCTCAGACTTCTTGGAAATATTGTTCATGTTCCTTAACCTTTATCCTTACATATGCTCTTCACCCTGAAATTTGTTCTCCTCTGTAGTCTTATGTTTCCACAATGTTTTCCAATGTGGTTTTATTTGGTTATCCACGTATTTCATTTCCCATATTTCTGTTTGGACTTTTTAAAATGTTCTGTTTCCTTGCTGAAAGTTTCCTTAAAATTTTCTCCTCAAATATGCTAACTATTTAATTTACTTTCAAGACAGGCTTGTGGGGGGTCTTGGACAGATTAGCTCAGTCTCTGCATTTTATTATCTGAATTTTTTATATAGTCCTTAATTATTTTTTTAAAGGACTGAATTCTTTCTCAGACATTTATTTCAGCTATCTATAGGTTTGTTTGTTTGTTTGTTTGTTTTTTATTCCATTGGGAGGTAGAGACTGGTTCATGATTAGTAGTTGTACCACTGTCTCTTTGTCATGTGCTGTGAATCTTCAGAATGAGTTTGTTTTCTTGTTTTTACTTCCTCTTCTTCCAGTTCTATTTGGCTGTTTTATTTTCTGTGAGTCTTCCTAGAAAGATGTATGCACAAAGTTTAGCTATGGAGACTGATGAAGCTTGATGTTGATTCCTAAATGAAGTCACTTAGGTGATCTCACTTCAGCTAAGAGGTAGCAATACCAGGAGCAGGACCATATGCTGATCACCAGGATAACAAGATGGTAGTCAAAACCTCAGTCACACACTTGCATCTATAATCTTGCTGGAGGCTGGAATTAAAACAAACTCTGTGAAGCAGTTGGGAACTGAGTCATAACCCCAGTCCTGTGGTGAATTCTGTGACTATTGAAATCAAAGACCATGTCCTGTAGTGAATCCTGGGGCTGTTGGAGTCAAAACTTCAGTTTCATGAGGAGCTAGAAGAGCACTGCTAGAGTCACTGGAACAAAAACCCTGGTCCCTCTAAACTCTGGGGGCACTACGGTCAAATTTCTGGGGTCAAAGTCTAGTTTCCACAGTGACCTCTGAAAACTCTGAAGTCAAAGACCTGATTCTACAGTGAACTCTGGGAGCATTGGAATAAAAACAGCATCACTGTGAACTCTTGCAATACTAGGGCCAAAGGATTGAAGCCATGGTAAACTCTCAGGCCACTGACTCTTAAGGATATTTTAAAGCATTGCAAGTTGGAGGCACACACCTGTAATCCCAGCACTCAGAGGCAGAGGCTATGGTTCTGTGTGCACTGCAGGCCTGGGATAATATAACTCCTTTATCTGAGGGACCTGGTGAAGTCTCTCCACTGGCCCTTTTAAAACAAAAACCAACTACAACCTTACCAGAATCTATAGGAAGGATACAGGCCAGTCTAGACTCTAAAATAACAGACCCTTTTGAAAAAGCAATGCTTTTAAACAATCTAATTTGGGATGGAGTGACTCCTGAACATGGGCAAGCATGGCAGGGACTAAGACATGAGCATTATAAAAAATGAATTGTAGCAACAGATGATATTGGGACTGCCTCTTATCAGGCCTCCTCTCTGGCACAAGCCTTTGTAATTGCAACATGCTCTAACTTGACCTGCTTTAAATGTGGAGAGGGTGGACACTGGGCAAGAGATTGTCCAAAAAATAATTCAATTGTCCTCAAACATCCTACAAAACCATGTCCTTATTGCAGAAGGAGTTTGCACTGGGAAAAAAAAAAGATTGTGGATCTAGATATGATAAGGAATACAGACTCCTGTCACCTTTAAACTTCTTGAGGGGCAGCCCTCGGCTCCTCTGACAAGAGGAAGAAACCAACAAGTCCATTGGGTCACCCACATATTAGAAAAATTTCACCCTAAGCTCTCAATAAGACTCGACAATAAAATGTTTAAATGCTTAATAGACACAGGAGCTGATAAAACCATTTTAAGACAAGCTGGGGACCCCTCACATTGGACACTCCTACCAGGCCCCCAACTAATGGGAATATGTGGTCTATCTCGTGCACTTATTACCTAAGACTCTTATACATGGGAAGAGCCAAATGGAAAAGTGAGACTATTAGGCCCCTAGTTGCTTATGTGGCCACTAACCTGTTAGGTAGAGATATCATAGAAGATCTAAATATGATTATTGCCACTGGAAAAGACGGAGATTGCCTCCAAACACACACACACACAGTTACCAAAAAAATCAAAACAGAAAACACCCCGAATTCTAAAGGCCACTGTTGACTATCTTACTTCTTGCCTAGAATGGAAGAATGGATCATGAATGATTTCATCTGGATGAAACAATGGCCTCTAAACAGAGAGAAATTAATAATATTACAACAATTAGTTAAACACCAATTAGAAATGAGACACTTCCATCCCTCTAGCAATCCCACATTGGGGGGTCAGTTGTGGTTTTTCTGCCTGAGGGTTGTCTCCCAGCAACCCATAAAATCAGGAGAGCACAAGAGACTAGAATGGCATGTGAGCACCGTACAGGGATCACACACGCTAAGGAACAGCTGTTGGCTAGTTCATCTTTAATTCCAGAGAACAAAGGTTTTATATACTCCTTGGGGAATGGGTGGGGAGCTCCAAAAATAGGAGTACATAATTGGTGGAAACTAGGCACTTCAAGGATGTTTGATTTGCATTATACAGCACGTTCCTATCATATAAATAGAAACACAGTACCTATTTAACATAAAGGTTTGAGAAGGGGAGATCTAACAGGGAGCTATGTCAGAGGCCATATAGCAAATATGGTTAGGGGACTCTATGTCTATAGACACTCTCCAGGTGAAGTCAGGCAGAGAGCAGGGGACCCCGCTGAGGGGAGAGAGTCCTGCCTTTAACTCTGAGCTCACAATGGCTATCCAGACCAGGTGAGAACTGGAACCTCAACCAACAGGGTACCTCTAAGAGAGGCAGGCCTCTATGAGTTTGAGTCCAGCCTGGCCTACAAGTAAAAGTCCAGGCCACCCAAGGTTACACAGAAAACCCCTGTCTGGAAAAACAAACAAACAAACAAGCAAAAAAAAAAAAAAAAAAAAAAAGCATTGCAAGGTGGATTATGAAGGTTGCCCCAGGGTTCATTTTCTTTCAATGCTTTTTTTTTTAAAAAAAATCAAGATATGGGTCTGGAGAGTTGGCTCAGCACTTAAGAGCATTTGTTGCTGTTGCAGAGGACCTGTGTTGGGTTCTTGGCACCTTCATGGTGGTTCACAACCATTTTAAATCCAGGCTCAGGGGATCTGATGATGCCCTTCTGACCTCTTTTTGTACTGGGCATGCATGTGGTGCACATACCTACATGCAGGCAAAATACTCACACACATAGGTAAATCTAAAACAATTCAGGACATCTTCTTTGTTCTAATAATTTTTCACTTCTGGTAGCCTAATATTGTATCTTAGATATTGCCAATAGTGAGTTTTAGTAGTTTCAGCTTCTTGCTTTCAGTTATATTTCTTTATAGATGTTTTACAATTACCTTATCTGATATCTACATTCGCTTCCTTTCTTAGCACGTTCTTTGATGTATGCACAACTCTGGGGTCAGCCAGAGATTCAGATATACTTTATATGCCAAATTCTGGGCTTTCTATCTGTGTCTTTCCTTTCTGTGATCATTTTTATTGTACGCTTTCTGCCATGTCACCCTGAAGTCTGCCTCTGAGTTTTTAGCCATACAGCTATCCTCTGGCTGCACAAAGAGAGAGAGAGAGAGAGAGAGAGAGAGAGAGAGAGAGAGAGAGAGAGAGAGAGAGACTCAATTAATTCTGGTCCCTTCACCAAAAATATCAACACCCCTATGATTTCTGCCTCTATTGCTCTGTCTCTTATACTATCGGGGGTTTTATTTCTAATATTTTGTCATAATTGTTGAAGGTTGGTCTGATGGGGGTCATTACAGCATAGCTGAAGGCAAAGGTTGTTTCTTATTTATGTTTCTATTATTGTAGCAAAATACCATGACTGGCTTATAAAAGAAGGAGTTTAATTGGGCATACAGTTCCAGAGTGTTTGAGTTTATAATGCCAGAGTGAAGACATGGCAATAAGTTGCTGGAGAAGCAGCTGAAATTCATACATTAATCCACAAGCAGGAGGCAGAGAGCAGCACACTAGGAACGGTGTGGGCTTTTCCACTTCCAGCAACATACCTCCTCCAACAAGATAACACCTCTTCATCCTTCCCAAACAGTTCCACTGAGGACCATAAACCATGTGCCTGATGCTACCAAGTTTGGCTGCCTGCTTGGGATGGATCTTTGGCCCCAGACTTGAATTAAGTTTGCATAAGCTTTGACATGTTGTTACTTTTTAGAAATTTTCTCAGGCCTTTTCCTTTCACCAGTTGGAATCTTAGCTGAGTAGGGTTTTTCCCTGAGCTCACCATTCTTTTTATTCCATTTTGGATCAGAACTCTCCTTATCTTTTTCAGCACAAGCTTTAATTCCAACATTAAATTTCCTGATGCTCTTTTTCTCCTCAAACTGCACATTTTGTGTTTATTTTAGCCCCAACTGCTCTTTTTTTTTTTTACTGTAGAACTGTGCAAATGTGGTTAGTAATAACCATGTAACACAGTCAATATTAGACTGTCTTGAGATCTCTTCTGCCAACAAAGTGAGTCCAAAACTTTTCAGTTTAGCATAAAGCATCTTCTTAGGACAAGGGCAAAAATCAGCCACATTCATTGCCAAAATATCATGAAAATAATTTCTAGTTTAGTTTCTAATATTGTTCCCCTCTGAAACCTCTTAAACTGGGCCTCCATACTTTACATTGCTCTCAGCTCTATTGCCTTCCAAACTCATATTAGGATGCTCCATTAAGCCCCAATTACTGGCTGTGATGGTTTGAGTAAAAAATGTTCCCATAGGCTCTAGTATCACATTCCACTCTTTGGCCTCAAAGGCTTATAGCCAGATCATAATGCAAAAATGCATTCAGACCAACTTTAAAAGTCCATATAGTCTATAACAATCTCAACACTGGTTAAAATCCTAAAGTCCAAAGTGTCTTCTAAGACTCATGTTAATCTCTTAATCTGTAAATTCCTGTAAAATAAAAATAAAAAAGCAGATCACATACTTCCAACATACAATGACACAGGATATACATTACCATTCCAAAAGGAAGAAAAGGGAGCATAGTAAGGAAATCCTGGACCAAAGCCAAACTGAAAACCAGCAGGGTAAACTCCATTTTCTGCATGTCTGATCTCCAACACCTTTCAGCTTTATTGACTGCAACACTGTGCTCTCGCTCTCTCTCTCTCCCTCCTCTCTCCTCGCTTCTCTCTTCTCTCTCTTCTCTCTTCTCTCCTCTCTCCTCTCTCCTCTCTCCTCTCTCCTCTCTCCTCTCTCCTCTCTCCTCTCTCCTCTCTCCTCTCTCCTCTCTCCTCTCTCCCCCTCTTGCTCTCTCACTGGTTCCATTCCCAGTCTGCAGCTCTCCTTGTTAGGATCTCTCACAAAATCCAGGCTTCACCTTCACAGCTTTACACAGTGGTCTCTCTGGGCCTCCATGCTGGTGTGCACCCCTGACATACGTCTGGCCTCAGAGGCTTCCCTTAGTTGCAGAGGGAGATTCTACAACTCCTTTCATGTATCTTTGACTCTAAAGCCAGAACCATGTGGCTGAAGAGACCAGGGTCTTCTGCTTGCTGGGGCTGGAACTTGGCCCTCTCATTTTTATACATTTTTACCAGTTTTCTGTTTTCAATAATTTCCTTCACTGTTTAAGCTTTTCTTTAATTCCTTTTTACAAGCTGTAAGTTTAGCTAGGTGGATTCTTAGTTGGGTGGGGCCTTTCCCTGACATCACTATTCCCTTTATTTTATTTAGCATCACGATTTTCTTTAAACTTTTTTATCTCCTTGACCACTGGACTTAGCTCCATTATACTTCCTGGTGCTTCTTTTCTCCTTAAACTGTATATTTTATATTTTTCTTTGCTCAGCTTAATCCTTTTCATTACACATCTGCATAAAACCAACCACTAATAATCATACAATGCAGTAAAGACTAGGTTGTTTTGAAATCTACTCTACCAACACCATTAATCAAAAAAAAATCTTCATTTTAGCCTTAAGTAGATTTTTTTGGACAAGGGCAGAAAACAGCCACATTCTTCACCAAAATATCATAAGAAAGAGCTCTAGGCCACTTACTAATATTCTTCCCCT
Source organism: Meriones unguiculatus (assembly GCF_030254825.1). Lineage (NCBI taxonomy): Eukaryota > Metazoa > Chordata > Mammalia > Rodentia > Muridae > Meriones > Meriones unguiculatus. The sequence continues at coordinate 39,270,435 of NC_083369.1, forward strand.
CTGAAACTTCTTGAGCTGGGCCTCCATAGTTGAAATTGCCCTCAGCACTGTCTTCATGCTCCTGTAAGGGTAGCCTATTAAGCGCTATTTGGCAGGCAAAGTGGAACAGTTCCTGAACGTGGAGTGAGGATTGAAAAAAAATTAAAAAACCAACATATCAGTTCAAGAGGGCTGCCAGGTGAAACTGTCACACCAGTTTATTCCACAAGTTCTTTTAATAGTCAGAGCAAAGCACCTGGAATCAATGAAGTTTATCAAGAAGTCAAACTTGTTTACCTCAAACACTTGTCTGTGTGATCCTCACACAAACAAAGGGAAATGAACTTGGCAAAACATCCTGCCTATCCCTGTCTCCAGTTGAAGGCCAGGGTGAAAACAAGCAGCTCTCCACAACCATTTATAACATCCAACTGCTTTTCTATTCCAAAGTACCAAGGTCTTCCATATTCCTCCAACAAACAGCATGGTCAGGCTGTCACAGCAATATCACAATCTCTAGTATCAACATCAGCCTTAGAGTTCTATTGCTGTGATAGGACACCATGACTATGGCAACTCTTATAAATGTAAACGTTTAATTGGGGGCTGGATTAGAGTTTCAGAAGTTTAGTCTATAATCATCATGGCAGGGAGCAGGGGAGTGTGCAGGCAGAAAGAGCTGAGAAAGAGCTGAGAATTCTACGTCTGGATCCATAGGCAGCAGGAAGAAAGTGACACTGGGCCTGGCTTGGGCTTTTGAAACCTCAAAAGCCCACCCCTTTGCACACTCCTTCCAATAAAGCCACACCTACTCCAACAAGGCCACACCTTCTAATCCTTCTCTGATGACTAAGCATTCAAAAATATGAGCCTGTGGAACCATTCGTATTCAAACCACCACACACAGCAACAGAAAAGTAACTAACACATTGACTTTAAGCATTATTTCTTCTAACTCATGGTACCTGATACAGAAATTTCACATGTGTCTAAAAGTATTGTTTTAAGTGGCCAACAAGATAGCTCAACAAGTTAAGATGCTTTCTGACCAGCCTGATGACATGAGTTTGACCAGCTAGGAGAGAACCAACTCACATAAGTAAGTTTCAAGAGCTGTAGCTTAATTCTACTCCCTAGAATGGAGACTGGATTTCATGACTCACTTGTAATAGAAGAGACCAGAATGGCTCCTTGGAATGGCCAAAGCCAGAGGGAGGGGTGTCGACAAGGTGGTCTCCATCCCAGTTTAGCAACCTCGGTAGTGTGGGCACTCAGCTCTAACTGTTCCTAAAACACTTTAAGTTCCCCAGATTGCCTCGGGGAAGAGAGTCCTGGGGTGGCCATAGCCAATGAACAGAGCCTGGAAGGAGCCTGACTCCCAGATCTCTAGAGACCCAAGTCTAAAGTCAGGGTGCATCCTTCAGAGGGGCTGAGGGAGGACCCTTCCCACCTCTTCTAGCAGCCCCACGTGTCCCTTGGCTGTGACCACACCTAACACCTTGCCTTTTTCTTCCGTGCATCTCTGTTCTGCCTCTTACCGGGACCTCTGTCACTGACTTGGGGCCACCTATATGATCAAGGTGATCCTGTCTCTCCATCTTTAATGGAACAACATTCTCTAAGACCTGTCTCTCAGGAGGTGCACACGTTAAATCAGGGGGAGCAGACCTGGGGATGCCTTTCCAGCAGCCCCAGTGATCAGGTATCTCTTTACTGAAACCCACAGCTGAGGGTCACTGGGGCCTCCCAGCCTGTTCCAGGAAAGGGTTCCAAAGCTATGCTGTCTTTGTCCCCCTACAGTCTCCATTCTTCACTGCCAGAAGCATCTTTGCTGGGGGTTCTTAGCATTCCCCCCTAAGCCTGGGACATATGACAGTCTTATCCAAGGATCACAGGCTTGCAGAGGGCTCTTTGCTCTGGACTTGGCCTGGTACCAGAGCCACCTAAAGAAAAGACCATGCTCAGCTTTATAAGGAAAGGCACAGCTCAGTTCCCAGCAGCCAGGGTTGGGAAACAATGGTAGGACCAGCAATATGACTGATTTTCCTTATTCTTTATCTTTTACTCTTTTTCATACTGACTTCTTGGGAGATGTCATAACTTTCCAGAGAAAAGTGTACAAGTCCAGCCCTTGGGTTTCCATATTGCTTCCACCATATGGATGGTGATCAATGGGAAAATGGTAACCCTAATACCTACTCTGGGGTGCGGGCTTGCTGAACACATAACATAACCTGACAAAAAGACCTTGATGTGTTCAGTAGGTCACTACCACTTCTTGCACTTTCTCTTTCCTCTTTGTCTCTACCTTGCCATATCCTAAGTCCCCCCTTCATACCCAATGCTCCCTTTCTGATCCTTGGTTGCCCTTCTGGCTTTTTACTAGGAGACCATGGTCTGGCCACTTGATGCTAGAGAAATAAATGGATGGATGGATGCATGCATGTCTGCATGCAATGCTCCATGGTCTAATCCATGGGAGGTGCTTCACTAATGATGTGGGGTCACTGGAACTGGGGGCTGCTCCCTATCTTCTTCAGGACTATGATATGGTGACCATTACAACCCGACTGCTTCAGAGCAGCCCAGTTCAAAAAACGGAAGTGTCCCCGGTGGGAAGGGAGCGAGACCAGAAGCCTGAGTGGGGCGGGAGCCTGCCGAGTCGCCCGCCCGCAGCGCCGCGCATGCTCAATGTCCCACCTTGCGCCCTGTTCCCACGCCGCCTTCGCCCCCGCCTCAGCCCCGCCTGCTTATTACTCCCCGCTCCTCAGCTCCTCAGCTCCTTCGCTCCTCCCCCGCTCCTCCTCCGCTCCTCCGCATCAGTCTCGGACCTAGAAGACGGACCACCACACAGGACGAACCTCCTGAACAGAGGTGAGGTCAAAAACTGAGAGCTCTGAGCCTCTTTGGGAAGCCTCCCTGGAGAGCTTCTCGGAGGCAGCATCCTTGGCCTCGGCTTTCTGCCTGATGTAGGGATGCAGAGAGGAGGCCAAAGCTGCCTAGACTGCAAGTACTCAGGCAGGCAGGAGAAGGGAGGCGCTCAGCGGTCTGGCCTATCTCAACAGGAGTGCGGAAGGAAGGGCACAGGTGGCTAGGGGATGGAAGGAGGAGTGGTAGTGGCTATGTTTGGGGATTTTCTGGGAAATGGGCCTGCTGTGGAAGAGCTGGGCAGGGACCCTGGGGGATGCCCCTTTCTAGAGCCTGGGGAAGGAAGAAGAATCTGCCTGGGCTGGGCTCTGGGGAGCTGAAGCCTTGTTTTCATGTTTCTCTCCTGATTTTCAGACACTAATACAGGGGCTGGCACAAGAGCACTGTACAGCTGATCTTCCCAGGTAATTTGGATTTTGCACCTCTAGATGTGGGAACTCTGGACAGACTCGAATTTTGAGGTCATGGCAGTGTTACCCAGGGGCACCTGGCCAACAGCCCACAGGCACAAGCCCTGAGAGCCCCAGACTGGAACAGAACGTCAAAACCTGTGGCTCTCCAAAGTCAATAGCTGTGCCTTTTCACTTAGCTGACCACTGTCCATTGTGCTTCCAGAATTCCAGGGAAGAGCAATAAGCTTAACCAAGCCAATGCCTAGGAAGGTAAGGTAAAGTGAAAGGTGGGAAACGGGGTGAGGGGGTGACCATAGCTGAGCTGAACAGAGGATTGTGCCCAGTGCTTCCCTGAAGTGCTAGTTATGACTAGTTCCATCTAACAAGGATCTGCCAAGACCCACTATAGCCAGGTTGTTACAGACTTCTCTGAGACCGATCAAAGAAGGAGATGGCAAAAATCCTCTCCTCTATTGCCGCAGTTCTAGTAACAGAACACAGACTATAAGTCATAAACATTTTAAAATAGTAACTACATAGGTTGAATGAAAGAGAGTAAGAGCTGAACTTTTTTCAGAGACCCAGTTACAAGTTTACGTGCTGTGACTAGAAAAGGCCTGTGTTTTCAAAGGCAAGATTTCTGCTTAAACTTGAAGGTGATGAAAGAATAAGCCACATGGTTTTGTTTTGGAAGAATATTCTAGGCAGAAGGAATAGCTGGTACCTAGGCCCTGAGGTAAGAGTGCTCTGACTCATGTGAGGCTGAGCTCTGTGCCCAGCTTGACTGCAGCTGGGGGGGGGGGTCTTGGGGATTAGGGAAAGGAGGGGTCAAATGGGCTTGTGAGTTTATTCTAACAGTCTGGATAAGACTGTGGACAGAAAAGGTCAGGATCTGAGCCACCTGTTCAGAGGATCCCTCAGCAAGCATCCATGGCTGGTGGTCTTATGTCTAACTGCCTCCTCCTCCTCCTCCTCCTCCTCCTCCTCCTCCTCCTCCTCCTCCTCCTCCTCCTCCTCCTCCTCCTCCTCCTCCTCCTCCTCCTGGAACTCAGCCCGAGGCCAGTAGCTACAGGGGAGTTCCATAAGGGCTTTGGCAGGCCAGGCTCCTCAGGCCATTCTACCCAGTGGGGAGTAAGGCAGGTAACTAGAGCCTCACACCAGGAGCAGCAGGTGAGCTGAGAAGAGGTAGTTGGGGCTCTAAAGTGGCTAGGACCCTAGGGAAAGTTCTGCCCTAATTAACCTTCATAACCCTCCTTGTGAATGAAAGGGCCCAAATTCCCCTTGTGATGTGACTAAGGAGGATTCAGAATGTCGTCTTTGCTGTTTATTTGGTGTGTTTCTGGTTTCTTTGGGGGAAGTGCCCCACCTGCTGGTAGCCTGTAGGTCTGAGAGCCACAGGTCCTTTATCTCTGCCAGGCTTCCCTGCAGTAGATAACCTTCACCTTTTCACCCCCCTCTGCTCCTGCTCCATGCAAGCAGGGATGAGGGGAGCCGCTGTGCTCAAGACCCCTTCCAAAGCCTAGGGGAGTGGGGTTGCTGGATGTACAGGATGATCTGTTTCCCATCTGCTTGCCCTGAGACCAAGTCTACTGGATATGCCTCAGGCAGGCCAAAGCTTATATGGGAACAAATCTGAGCTTCCAGGCTTAACATCACCCTTCAGACTACCCTGTGTTTTGGATGCTGACAAGGGTAGCCAGTGCAGTGGGAAGAAGATGTTCTTCAGTTCCACCAGGCTTCTTCCAGATGCTTACACACACACACACACACACACACACACACACAGAGAGAGAGAGAGAGAGAGAGAGAGAGAGAGAGAGAGAGAATAGCACAACCACCCAGAAGACTAGAGCTACCTAGGTTACCTGGGATCCTCCTAAGGACAGAGTTCGCTATGTCTCTGCAAGAGTTGAAATCATGACTGACTTTCAAGGATTAGGTCTCAAGGACAGACACTGCTGTATATCCTCCTTGTGTGACAGTCACTTCTAATGAGTCTATCCTTCCACAGGTAAAATCCTGTTCATGGGCCTGGCTCTAGGGTGACATAACAGCAGTGTACCCCCTCAAATTGGGAAGGAATAAGCTGCCACTTGCTTCTGACTTTTCTGAAATTAATAGTGTCATTGCAGTACTGTTATGGTAGCAAATTTATGTTGTTTTTGTTTGGTGTGTGTGTGTGTGTGTGTGTGTGTGTGTGTGTGTGTGTGTGTGTGTCAGAATGCACCATGATGCACACAAGATCAGGGGACAAATTTGGGAAGTCAGTTTCACCTACCATCTTGCTGAAGGTGAATCTTTCTTGTTTGTGCTGAACTGCATAATCCAGGCTAGGCTGGCCCCCATGCTAACAGACAGTTCTCCTGTCTCTGTCTCCCATTTTACCTTGTGAATGCTGACCTTACACCTTCACACCATCATTTGTTTTGTTTGTTTAAAATATGGGTTCCAGGAATTAAATCCAGGTTGTCAGGCTTGCATGGCTAAGATGGCTAACAGTTTTACCTGTTGAGCCATCTCCCTGGATAATGCTGTTTATAAAAACAATAATTTTAATCCAAAACACTTGCAAATTTGGGTCATCTCCTCCACAACCCTTTAGTGTTGCAGAGTTCCCATAATGAAATGCACATGTGGCCTGTGGGCATCTTCTTTCCTTTTTTTGTCTGTACATGTGTATATTTTCATGTGCATGTCTATAAACTGAGACCGGACGTCAATTGCTATCTACCTCAGGTCCTCCTGCTTACTAAGTAAGCACTGTATCATCTGAACCATCTCACCAATCTCCTTTCCCTCCTTTTTTTTTAAAAGAGTCAAGAGTCATTTAACGTAAAAGACACCATTTGTAGGGCTGAAAAGGTGGCTCTGAAGTTAAGTGCACTTGTTGCACTTTCAGAGGACCTGAATTCCAGTCCCAGCACCCACATGGCAGCTCACAACCATCTATAACTGCAATTCCAGGGGATTCAATAACCACTTCTGGACTCTGTGGGGGCTCTGGACTCTGATATACAGACATGCATGCAGGCAAAACACCCATACACATAAAATTATAAAATGCTTTTATAATTAAAAGCACTATTTTAAAAGAAACAATTCAGTGACATTCGGTGCTTTCACTGTGCTGCCCAGCCCTACCTATATCTAGTTCTGGAGCTTTTTCATTGAACTTTTTCATTTCAGTGAGGAAAACCCTGAACCCACTAAGTCATTCTTTATATCTGGTTTCTCAGCCCAGCTTTCTGGCTATGAATGTGCCTGTTTTGGACTCATTGTATTTTATAAAGATTAGGAGGATGGTGGTTCACTACTCATTGGCATTGTCACAAATTAAAGGCAGCAAGAATTCTCTTTTTTACACCCCTGAAGGAGAGAAAACAGCCATGTGGGACCACAGGGAGGTGCATTTAGGACAGGGAAACTGTTAGGATATCTTGTACACAACAGGAATTGGGCCATTTCCCTATGGGTTAACTGGTAGGAGCCCCCTAGTTTTCTGGGAGCTAGTCCCTGATTGAGAACCTGATAGGAAGCAGATGGGTTGGGTATTTAGTGACCCAAGAGACTGGGACCTTAATATAAGACAATAGGAATGGAGGTTTAGCAAACTGTCTACAAAAGACAAAGATTTCAGCCACAACTAAAAACTAGGTCAAGGCAGCTCTTGTGAAATGCCATGTTACATCATATAAATGGAATTATACAATATGTGGTCATTTGTGTACAATTCTGACATTTTTAACTTAGCAAAATATCCGCAGGGTTCATCTATGTTGTAGAATACATCAGAATTTCCTTCCTTTTACAACCAAATAATACTCCATTGTTTCTGTATACCACATTTTGTTTATCCATTTGTGTGTTGATGGGTGTGTAGGCAGTTTCTGCCTTTTGTCTAGTATGACTGCTATGAATGTGGGTGTATAGGTTTTATGTAAACACCTGTTTTTAAAAATCATTTTGAGTACACCCTCAGGAGTGGAATTGCATGCTCAGGTGGTAACTGTGTTTAACTACTGAGTATCCTTCGAAATGGATTTGTTTTGTTGGTGTTGTAGGAGAGTAGGAATTGTGTGTATGTATGTTTTGATATTGGAGGACATGCCAGTGCACATGTATGTGTGTGTAGCTATATATGGAGGCTAGGAGTAGACAGTAAGTGTCCTCTTCAACCACTCTCCACCTTATATATTGAGAGACCTTCTATATGGGTCTCTTATACATGCAGGGGTGGCCAACTGGATTAGTGTAGTTACTTATCCTTAGTGTAGCTACTTAGCTTGCTCCAAGGATCCTCTATCTCTGTTTCCTGTGTACTGGGATTACAAATGGGCCACCATATCCAGTTGGCATTCACTTGACACTTGAACTGTCTCCCCATTGAGCTATCTCCCCAGCCACAAATGGGGTTTGTGTGTGTTCCTGTGTGCACAGACACATGTGCACATGTCCATGTAAAGGGCAGAAGTATCTCAGATGTCGTTCCTTTGGAGCCATTTCCTTTGTTTTTTGAAGTATCTCTCCATTAGCTGGGAGCTCACCTAGTTGGCTAGGCTGACTGACCAGTGAGCCCCAGGAGTCTCCTGTCCACACTTCCCCAACACTGGGATTACAGAAGTATACCATCAGCTCAGATTTTCTACTTTTAAAGGTTTAATTATTTTACATGTGTGAATGTTCTGTGTGCATGTGCATACTATGTGAATGCCTGATACCTTCATAGGTCAGAAGTTGGCACCACATTTCCTGGAACTGGAAGTACAGGTGGTTGTGAGACAACATGTGGGTGATGGCAACCAACCTTGGGTCCCATAGAAGAGCAGAGGTCTCTTACCTATTGAACCATCCCTCCAGTCCCAGGCCTTCTTTGCATAGGCTTTGGATATGGAACTCAAATTCTCATGCTTGGAAGGCAAGTATATTATTAATGAACCATTTCCTGGCCCTATTCAAATGTTTTCTATAGTTCTTTTTTACTTTTGAACATTGTTATTCAGCTTCATATTACAGTAAGAAAAAGCTTGATACAATCAGCTTTAGGGATGAAAGGGTTGCTTTGGCTTACAGGTTTAGAGCTTTCATCTTGCTAATCTATGCCATGGCTTTGGGCCTGTGGCAGAACACATCAATGTGGTAGAGCAAAACCACTCTCAGTATCACAAAGAAGAAAAAAGAAGAGACCAGAACTCCACTATCCATTTTGACAGCATTCTGACAATGGAATTACCTAACAGACTTCTGAGCATGTCTGTGGGGATATTTCCACAGAGACTTAACCAAGGAGTGAGAGCTCACCCGAAATATAGGTGGTACTGTCCCATGAGCTAGAGATCTGAACTGAATACAAAGGGAGAAAAGAGGAGCTAGAAAGATGGCTCAGCCCTTAGTAGTGCTTCCTCTTTATCCAGAGGACCCAAGTTCAGTTCCCAGAACTCATATCTAGTAATTCACAACAGCCTGTAATGCCAGCTCCAGGGGGATCATCTCTAGGCAATTGTACTCAGGTACACATTTTCCCACATAAACACACACACACACATACACATTTAAATTTAAAAGTATTTTTAAAGGAAAATAGATAAATTGAACTCAGCACTACAATTCTGTTTTCTGGGTGGGGACACAAATAATCAGCTACCTTAGGCACTTGCCACCATGCCTTCCCCTCTGTGATGGACAATATACCATCAAATTATGGGTGAAAATAAACTCTTAAGTTGTGTTCATCAGCTATTTTGTCACAGCAAAGAAAAACGCAACTCATGCCCCTCCCAATATCACTTCCCTGAGGATAAAGATGATAATAATGGTAATACTTGGGCCTTTGTATATCTTTCATACGAAGACTATTGTAAACATGGTCAAGTGTACTGGCAGACAGAAAGAATATGGTGAAGCCCAGGTTTAGCAGTGGTCACCGTCTTGCTTTATTTACTTTATTGTTGTTGTTTGTTCATGGACTATCTTAAACTGGGCAGTATATCATTTTTCTCAACTGTTTCAGTATGAACCTTTTTTAAAAGAATATTTTCTTCTGCGTCTCAGTGCTGTTATCCACCCAACATATGAACACTGGTGATTACTCCTGCCCCATCCTCTGGTAGGCACCTCACAGTCTCCATCATCTCCAGTGACTTTAATGATTCTGTTCTTCATACCAACATCTTAGGACTAAGTCTCTTATCACCCACAGAAAAGTATTCCATACATGATACTAGTTTGCAGATACCTGGAGCTGGAGTTGTAGGTTGATTGAGATACCTGATGTGGGTGCCAGGAACTGAATTCAGATCCTCTGGAAGAGCATCAAATCCTCTGAACCACTGAGCCATCTCTCCAGTCCCTTAAATGATCTTTGGTCTGATTTACAGAAATTTCATCAGAAACACAAATTTATAATTAGTCATTGTTAACTTATGGGTCCCGAGGACAACTTAAAAACTGTTTAAATATGTGGCTGTCCTTGTCCTCCCTGTACTCCATCCCCTCTTCATCTCTCCTGTGGCCTTATCATTGGGAAAAGTCCCATCCCAACTTCCCGGGAAGATACCTTTACTTAGAAGTAGGTTTTTGTGGATGTAAGTAAGGTTAAAGTGAGGATATATCTCCAAGTAGTGTCATGTAAGACAAAGGGAAATTTGGATCCAAGAGCACATAGAGAAAACAGCCATGTGAAGATTCAGGCAAAGATTGGAAGGATGCAGCTCCAAGTCAAGGATCATTGGATATCACCTGATGGCTGATGGAGGCAAAAAGAAGCAGCCTTCAGAAGGGAGGAAGGATAAACCAGACCTCAGGCTTCCAGCCTACACAACTGGGAGAAAATATGCATGTGTGTTTTTAAGACCCCTCCAGCATATGGTACTTTGTTCCAGTGACCCCATCAAGCTGTAAGAAAGGTGTGATCAGCGGCCTAGGGTGAAGCATTCAGAGTGAGAGAGACCATTGCTTCTTTCTGCAAGGAGGTTGCAGGTACTGAGCCTGTGGGCTCCTGGAGATGAAATACACCCTTTCTTTGCAACCTATGTCACTCACACATACACATACCACAGTCTTGCCTTGCTAATATTTGACAGGGAGAAAAAATCGGGTTTTGAAGCAAGCTGAGGTTGGCTTTAGGGCAGCCACATGCTGCACCAGGACAGTCTGATTTCACTGTGCCTCTTTACATTTCTCTCAGCATTTCAACTGTGCTGCGGTTGGAGTCCTGACTATGGCGGCCATTCTTCTGAGGGCAAAGCCCAAGGTAAATTAGTTAGCCTCTTCTTCACTGTCCCAGAATTTTCCCTGAGCAGTTTCCATCTGCTGCTATGCATGGATCCTGGACCTCTCAGGCCAGGAGAAAGCTTTGCTGTCCCTAACCCCTGCAGAATGCTGCTCTTCTGAGTTCTCTTTACTAGGTTTTCCACGTCTGTCTGTTCCTCTTTCCTGGGACAGTATTCTTAATGCAAAGTCTCTCCTTACTGCTGAACTCTCCAGGGACAATGAGATCCCATGTTTCATTGTTTGCACCTAAGCTTAACCTGGAATTTAATTCCCTAACACATAAATGGCTTGTTTTAGGTGTCAGTATCTTTTGAGGATGTGTCTGTATACTTTACAAAGACAGAATGGAAGCTTCTGGATCTCAAACAGAGGAACCTCTACAAACAGGTGATGCTGGAGAACTACAGCCATTTGGTGTCAGTGGGTAAGTTATCCTACCATATATTCATACTCAGTCCTACCTGCTTTGTCTCTGGACTCCAGTTCTGAATTTTCTTGCTTGTTGATTGCTATGAATCCAAGAATACATACATTTCTTTATCCGACCCAGACATACCTTGCAGCTATGCTATCAAAAAAGTGTTCTTCTAAAGAATTTGGAGTTTTGAATGCTCAGCATAAAATCAGTTAACAACCTGTCAGACTCATTTTGCATTTAAAATCATAGATTGCCAAAATATTTTTTATTTAAAAATAGACATCAATTACACTGGAATATTTACTTGCAGTGTTTTAGACTCATTTTTACAGATGTATTTGACATTCAACCTGCTTCATAAAAGTTAACAACATCTTCCATCTACACTGTCCCTGAGGCCCCATACTAGGACTAGTCAGTGCACTTGGTTCCAAGCCTGGAGAAATGTAGGCAGAAGCTGGGGCCAGTTCCTGCCAGCTGTTCTTTCCTTACTTCAACACTGTCCATTCTCTTATCTTTGTGCATCTACAAGAGGATGTCCACCTTGCCAATTCCAGACAAAACCACCATTCTCAAGCTTTATGGATGTACTCAAAAGCACTGAGAAGTGAGTGACAGGAGTAATCTGTCCCAACTTCTTCTAGTGAACATTATCTAAGCTGGGGCGTTACTTTTTGCTGCCATCTTCCTAGCTTAGATGGCTCTGTGACCATGCCTATCATCTGACTCCTTGGAGAGGAACTGGTTCCTTCCCTGGGTCCTCTCTGACCATCAAGAGAAAGCTGTGGACATATCTTCCCAGAAGACATCAGGAATTCTCACTTGAGTTTAGTAGAGAAACGTGCTGCCTCCAAGCACATAACTAGGGTATACTTTCTGGTGAATTCTTTGCTGACTGAAGACAGAGGCTGAGCTCTGTTTAAGTATTATTCTGTGCTTAGCTAGAAAGGTGATGATTTTCTTCATTTCTATCAACAGGATTTGCTATCTCCAAGCCTAACCTGGTATCCCAGCTGGAGCGAGGGGAGAAGCCCTGGATTACAGAGGGCAGAATGGGGACTGCAGCAGGATCCTGTACTGGTAAGCAAGACACCCTCAGCCAGATGGCTAGTGGCGAGGGTAAAAAGTAAGGGCTGGCCTGAGGAAAGTGATGTGAACTGAAACTTTGGGTAAGAAGTCCTCTTTAGTGAATGTGTCAGTCTCCCCAGCGTTCCACTCCCTTCCTTGCTAGGAATGGATGAAAAGAGACCGTCTGCACTGTGTTTCCCACTAGCTCCACCCCGCTTTCCAGAATATCTTCTTTCTGTAGTCCCTTCTGCCTGTCTGATGGTGTTTTAACCCTCACCCTCCCCAGTTCCTTGATGGGGAGATGAAAAGGAGGAAAATGCTCCACAGGAGGCCCAGGAAAGTAACACTGTTTGTGACTGTGTCATTACAGGGAATGGGATAAAGGGCAAGACTTCGACTTCTAAGCGGAAACTTTTTGGAAGAGGTCTCCTTGGAGACACCTCGGGATCCTCATTGCAAAGGCGTCCTCACGACTTCAGGCCAAATCCAATGCTAAGGTACCAGCACTCCAGAATCGCTGAGAAGCGGTATCTGTGTCAGCAGTGCGGAAAATCCTTCAGCCGCAGCTTCAATCTCATCAAGCACCGGATTGTCCACAGCCATGAAAAACCTTATGAGTGCAGCGAGTGCGGGAAGCTGTTCCGGCGTAACTGGGCACTGCTGGAGCATCAGCGTATCCACAGTGGCGACAAGCCCTATGAATGTGGGGAGTGTGGCAAGACCTTCACACGCAGCTCCAACCTCGTCAAGCACCAGATCATCCACAGCAGCGATATGCCATTCGTGTGCCACTTGTGCGGGAAGGTGTTCCGGCGCAGCTTTGCCCTGCTTGAGCATGCACGCATCCACAGTGGTGAGCGGCCTTATGAGTGTGGGGAGTGTGGCAAGTCGTTCAGCCGAAGCTCCAACCTCATCGAGCATCAGCGCATCCACAGCAGCCGGAAGCCCTATGTTTGCCCGGAGTGTGGCAAGGCCTACAAGGCTATCTCGCAGCTCATCCACCACCGGCGCAGCCACCGCAAGGACAAGCCCTTTGCCTGCCGTGAGTGCGGCAAGGCTTTCCGCGGCCACTCGGGGCTCAGCCAACACCAGCGGGTGCACAGTGGTGAGAAGCCCTACAAGTGCAGCGAATGCGGCCGGGCCTTTGGTCGCCGGGCCAACCTCTTCAAGCACCAGGTGGTTCATGGTGGGGTGCGGCTTGGCGGTCAAGACAAGGAGCTCAGGCGTGGATGCATGCATCTGGAGCATCGGTGGGCGTCCCGAGGGCCGCAGCCCCAGGAGGCAGGGGAAGGCAGCTCTGCTGACCCCCAGCCTGTCGACACCAATGAGAAGCCCCAAGTGTGTGAGCGCTGCAGCCAGGTGTTCGAAAACAAGTTGCTGCTGTGTCGCCACTTGCGCATCCACGATGATGAAGATGACAAGAAACAGAAGCCTTTTACAGGGACCACCTCAGCTTTGGAGGAGAAGTCACTATTGAGCCAACATCTAGAAGCCCAGCCCGAAGAGGGAAGCGACAGTGAAAACAGTGAGGTTTTCCTGTATGATGAAAAGGCCCAGGGTCCATCTTTACCTTGAGGCCTAAATACGGCAGCAACTCAGAATGGCAGGGTGGCCCCTTCCCCCACTGTGAAACAGAAAAGCTATTCAGAATGACAGCGAGCACATACATAGCCCCCCACCCAGTATAGTCTGCCCTACTCCTTTCCCTGACGGGTAGAAAAGGAAAGTTCCCTCCCTAGTCCTTAATGACAAAATTGATGCACAGGAAGATGGCTCCTCAAGGAGCCTAGACAGGGTACTCCTGTGTGTGGTTGGATGTGTGAGTGCCTGTGTGAGTGGGGTCTCCACGTGAGCAGATTTGTATAATACAGAGTTAGTCTCTCCTATCTACATGAGAATTGCCTGATGTGGTTAGGAGGGAAGCAGCAGTGTCCACCAACTCTAGGTACAGTTACCTTGAAGTTTACAGAGAGATGACCCATGTCCTTTCCCTTGTTTAATGTGAGGTGGTTTCCTCCTCTTAAGAGGTTTTTTTTTTTTTGTGTGTGTGTGTGTGTGTTTCCAGGTAGAATATACTGAACGCACTTTATTCCATTAAAAGTTTATAAATTGAGGGGGTTCTAAAATTAACCTGCAGTCCTGGAGCGCTAGCTGGACCCTATGTGAAAACTTAGACTCTATATATGTGACCCATGCTGCTGCTGCTTGGAGGGTCTGTACTAAACTTGCAGAGAAGTTAAGGCCCAGAGATCCTGTGGGTCTTCTTTTTTTTTGGGGGGGAGGGAGCCCCTTTCCTCTGGTCCCCACAGGAGAAGGGTCTAGGTAATACATGACAGCATTTACAACCCCAACATCCTGCTAGCTTCAGTCTCCTCCCTTCCCACTCAGTGAAGGCCATATGGTCTCTTTGTGTTGCTCTTACCTGCTGCCCCAGTGCCTAAAGTTTGTCTGTTAATCTCTTTCAGGCAACCCATTGTGTAGTGATGACAGGTTTTGAATTTGCACTTAGATGGCACCTGAAAGGAATGTGGCCAGACAGTTCTTTCAGACAGAGGACATTTCTTAGAATATTAAGGTTGCCATTATTTTAATATTCTTTTGTTTGAGGGTAACAGTTGAAAATGGAGATTGCTGTTGTTGTTGTTATTATTGTTGTTGCTGTTGTTATATGAGCATGTTAGGGAGTTGATCCTTTTATAAAAATTCCTCAGACAGATGGTGTGGCTCAGAGGTGGAGTATATACCCAACAGATCGAAGACCATGTGTTCCATGCCTGCCCCCTGCCCCCTGCCCCCTGCTCCCTGCCCCCTGCCCCCAGAAAAATTCAGACACAAGAAAGGGGCCTTCCCAGCCCATGACTGATTAGTGAGGTTGCAAACCTGGCCCTCCAAGTGATGATATCACATTTCTGTCTTCCCTTAAGTCTGGATGACTTGCCAAATGGCACTTTATTGAGAACTAAGGAGGTGTTTTACAGGGAAACCTGCGGCAGTTCTTTTCTGCCTGTGCTGTCTCCAGAAGCCTGGGAGATCTGTCCCTTGGTATACTCAGCTCAGCATCCTGGTCAGCGAGCTACTTTCCAGCCCTTTCCTATCCAAGGGCCAAGAAAGATTTTGTCACAAATGCTGCCTCAGGGCAGGTTAATAATAGAGATAGAGATTGCTGAGGTACCCTCCCTGCCAGGTGAGTGAGGTTCACAGATAATTACCTCCTGACAAGAGAGTATGGGAAGACCTGGAAACCATGGATGCTTATTGAGATCCTGGTCACAGAATAACTTCACACACACACACACACACACACACACACACACGCACGCACACGCACACACATGCACACACACACATGGACACACACTTTATGTATATAAAATGTTTTTTGTAAAGTTCCAGTTTGTAACTTGCTCTTATCTCCATGTCATCTAGTAGATCCCCATTTTTACGTCTTGTGATTGCTTTCTTGTGAGCTTGCAACCATGTGTCCTGCTCAGCCTTGTGTCTGCACTCCAAGCCCATTGCTGGGCACTAGTGAAAGAGCCTTGCTCTCCTGGTGGGCTGGACAAAAAAAAAAAAAAAAAAAAAAAAAAAAGACAGCTACTTGGAAACTGCTCACTCATGTGGAAAAGGGCTGTTCCCAAGATTAAACCAACAAGTAATGGGTTCAAGGTCAAAAGCAAGAGTCAAGTCTGAGTAGAAAGCCTAAAGTGATGCTAGGATTATTGAGCAGGGGTTGTTTCCCATATAGGAGGGCCTGCCCTAGTTCACAGGATGCAGGCTTTTTACAGGGCCACAGTGTAGGGAAGGGCAGCAGTGTAGAACTACATAGTGGTTGGCTTCAGTGGCTCCTGGAGGCAGTCGAAAGTATCTGCCACTTTGGTTTCCCAGTAGAAAGGAAATACTAAGACCAGGATCTTTTAAGTTCCTGGTGACGTACTTGTTCAGTCTCTGCTAGGGATGGCACAGATACAGGAAACTAGGCCTAAGCCTCTTGCAGAGCAGGTGCCTACAGTGAGAGGCTGTGTGCAGGCTCTGTCACGTGCTCTTGGGTGTTTATTTCCATGGCTCTCGGAAGTGAATGCATGATACCTCTCCTCCAAGCCAGCCACCAGCTTCTATACCCAAGGATAAGTCCCAAGAGGAAGGATCATCTGTAGTCATTTTCAGCAGAAAGTGGGGTCTACAGATAAAGATGTAGAGCACTCCAGAGTGGAGTGCCCTGAAATGCTCCACAGTCCCCAATGGCTGCTTACATACATAGCAACACATCTGTTTATTAGTTTTCTACTTTAGTTCCTGTTCCTAGATGTTTTCAGCAAGGCAGATAGGAGTAGCGAGTTCTCTCAGGTATGGTAATCAGGTATGTAAAATGAACAGGACAAGTTCTCCAGGAATAAAGTCAGAGTAACCAAAGGAACACTTGTGCTTTCCCTTATTTTGTGCCTGAAAATTATGCTCCATCCCTTGTGCTGGATGAGGAATGGGGCTGATTGTTCATTTGTGTGTATTGAGAGGCAACTAGATTGTAAAAGCTTAAACTATCAAAACTGCTGTTTTCCTGTCCTACTTCCATATACTTTACTTTTGGACCATTTGCCTTGTAAGACTTTGGGTGCTTTTTCAGGTGCTGTGTGAATGTCCTGGCAAGTGTCTCCAGGAAACTGATAGATGGACTTCTCTGAATTTATCATGAGGTAGAATTTTTTCAACATTTTTGTTGGTTAAAAAGAAAAGACAGTCATTTGGAAACGCCCCCCTCCCAAGTAGAGAGGGGCTGTTCCCAGGATTAAAGTAAACAGACAGGTAGTGAATTCAAGGTCACAAGCAAGAATCAATTCTGAGCTAGAAAGAGCTTAGAGTGATGCTAGAATTATTAGGGAGGGGTTGTTTCTCATGTGGGAGGGCCTGCCGTGGTCTACTCAGTACAGGCTTCTCACAGGGCCCCATACTGCAACTCTGAGACCAGGCCTGCCTAACAGGTTCCTAAACAGAAAGCTTATTACTCTCCTAATAGGCACACTATGCCTGTCTTTCTGTTACTGTGTTGGTTTTTTTTGTTGTTGTTGTTGTTGTTGTTTTGTTTTGTTTTGTTTTTTCTGCTTCCAAGTTTCAGACAGCATGGAATCACCCACCCTCACAGCTTTCCAAACAGGAAGTAGAATATAGGGACTTTAGGTGTGTGTGTGTGTGTGTGTGTGTGTGTGTGTGTGTGTGTGGAGTTGCTGAAAAGTGCTTTGGTAGAGAGTGGAGAGTATGTAGTGTATTAGGGAAGCCCAGATTGCACACAGGTTTCTTGAAGGCAGTTCTGCATCAGTAACTCAGTCTAGAGTCTGAAGTACCTAGGATGCCATGTGTAGAAATTTAGACCCTAGCTGGTTCCAGATGAGAAACAATTTTCCTAAACATGAAGTGAAGAAAAATTAGTATAAAGGAGAACTGCTATGGGGTGTGAGTTAACACCTCACCAGCCACTATGGTCAAAGAGATGGCCACCGTGAAGAGGTAGTGTAAAAGAAGGAGTTGGGGGATTCCACCCACTTTCCTAGGAGTCCCCACTTGCCTTGCCATTTTTAGCTGGCTTCATATTTTGTGAGCCCCAATTCATCTGTGATTCCACAAAACAATGGCTCTCTGAGACTCCTGGACACTTGTTTGTGAGGGGGGGGGTTTCTTTGGAGGCTGTTGTTTTAAGCCTGTATAACCCAAGCTGGCCTTTGACTCTTAATTTTCCTGTCTCTACCTCCTACATGCTGGAATTACAGGTTTGAGCCACAATGCCTGCCTTCTGCAGATTCTTATGGTCTTATATTGAAAGTAAAGTCAAGTTCAAGGCCTTGCATGTTTATTAGGAGAACAGTACCTCCTTTGGTGTTCAGCGGAGCTAAGCCTGGTCCCTCTCCACCACCTGGGAATGCTGAGAACAGAAATGAAGGCCTGCTATTCATCTGGAGGCTTCTGATGCATTAATGCCTTTTGGAAGACTGACGGGGGTAGAGTTTATACAGCTTAAAGTGTGCAACTGTGGATGAATTGTGTCTATACCCTTAAAACAATCCCTGATGTCAAGTCAGTGAACACTCAGCATCTTAGCCAATAACTCCTTTCTGCTCCTCCCTATCCCCTATCCTTACAACTACTGCTTTTCTATCACTAGTGATTAACTTCTGTATAAATGGATGTCCACAGTATGTGTCTGGCCTCTTAGTGCCAGTTTTTAAATGTTTTCAGGTGTTTGTGTGTATATCCACTTCATATTTATCCCATTGTATACATGGCCTCCAATACTTGTTGATGCCTGTATATTTACATAATATATTTACATTATATTTACATTCTTTCCAGTTTGAGACAAATAAAGCTGCTCTGAGTATTTGTAGGCACATTCTAGTGTGAATGTGTTTTTATTTCCCTTGAGTACATAAGAGTGGAATAGCTGGTTCATATGGTGACGCATTGTTTAACTTGGGAAAGAACTGCCAAACTTTTCCAAGGTAGTTGCATTATTTCTTATCCGCAATACCTGTTGTTGTATTAGCATTCCAGTTTAGTCCACCCTCACCCACACTTGTTGTCTGGCTGTCTTAGTGTGGTCATGCCAGTGTGTGGTAAGTATTGTGATTTTGATTTGCATTTCCTTCATGACTAAAACATTGAACATCTTTGCATGTACTTGTTGGCCATTCATGTTTCCGTTAAGAATTGTGTTGATCTCTTGCCCATTTTAATTGAATTGTTTGTCTTCTTGTCAAGAATTAGAGTTCTTAACATCAGATTTTCATCAACTATGTTTTGATCAAACATTTTCTTTCAAACTATGTATTTTAAATTTTTAGTTCGTATTTTGGGGTCACAATGAAGACCTCTTATTAGAAAAAGTCACTGAGGCATTATCTTATGTTTGCCTATAGAAATTTTTATGACCTGGATTTTGTTGTTGATAGTTTTGGGGGTTTGTTTTGTTTATTTGGGTTCTGTTTTGCTGTTTAATTTTTCAGCCCTATGTTGCCTGAGCTTGTTTTGAACTCCTGGAGTCAAGTGATTACCCTGCCTCCAACTCTGGAGTGCCACCAGGCTCAGCTTTGAACTCCTGTTACAGCAGAATATTCTCCCCTCCTTTCTTCACAAAGGCTTTTAAATAAAAGGGTGCTAGGACTAAAAACAGAAAGCCTAGATAGGAGGTGTAATCACTCTGGGAGCAGTATGGTCATGGCAAGTTACCAACCTGCTCCTGTTTCCTATCAGTGCAGACTTTTGATAACCACTTTTGAGAGAAATTGAGAAAATTAAAAGATCGTTTCCCTTTAACATCAAACAACCCACACTGCAAACTGTGTAATACTTACTTTCTGGACTTTCCCTCTTAATTTCAAGGTGTTTGGGAGAACCAAACAAAATTGAATGGTCTAACAAAGCCCTGCTGCCCCAAGAGTCTGCTATGAGAGCATCTCTTTGCCCTCTGTATGCTTAGTGTGAACACAATAGAGATCTGGATGTGGAAGCTAAGAAAAAATAGCAGCTCGTAGGTCCTAATGCTAGCCAAGTCCACTCACTGTGTAGGGGAGCAAAGTGAAACTTAGAAAGCACCCAGTAGAAGCAAGGCTGAAAGACAAAGACCTCAGGGAGGAAGCCAAAGTCCCATCTGTGAGGGCAGAGTAGCCAGCTGACTGCTCTGTGATACTTCACTCTGGCTTTGTGGCTGATAGACACTAAGCCAGGGAACAATTTTATATACCAACTTGGCCAGGCTATAAAACTCAGGTTTTGGTAAAACAGTGGACTAGATGAGGCTGTGAAAATAATTTTAGGTGAGATTGATACTTAAATTGGTGGACTTTGAGTAAAGCCATCCTTCTCCCTAGTGTAGGTAGGTTTTGTGCAATCATCTAAATGTTTTAAAAATAATGATATCAGCCAGAGGAAGGGGTACTGCTCCTGATGGCCCCTGGACTTGAACTATAACTCTACCCTCAGTTGCTAGTTGACCCAATCACCACTAAGCCTCTATATTATGTCACTCAGCCTCTACATTATGTGAGTCAATGCTTTGAAGTCGCCTGATAGATGAAGAGATAGGTTCTCAGATACTATTGAGAACCCTGACTAATAGAGCCATAAAGTCATAAGTACAGGCATCTAGTCACTAAATATGTAACGGAAAAACTACTTGCATGAAGGAATACTTCAATAAAACATAACTGATGGATATTATTTTGCATTGTCATGTAATTGGACAGAGTAATCAATAAGCAAGAACAGAATTGTACAGCAATATAATTGGCAAGCTATATTTTAGGACTATGGATAAATGTCAACATTTCTTAAGGAGACACTTTTTAAAGTGAATTCTGAGCAGACGTGTGACACACACCTGTAATCTCTGCATTGGAAAGACTGAGGTAAGAGGATTGCAAGTTTGGAGATGAAGTCTTACTGCAGCTCAAGTTAAGAGAAGACCATGAGGGTGGGCTCTGACCCTGTGTGGTTAAGGAACCATACAAATGGGATTTCTCCGGTATAGATATGCACACAGGGAGAATGTTGTGTGAGGGTGAAAGCAGAAATGAGAATCCTACATGTACAAACAAGCCACAGAATGGCCAAAATTGCAGAAACTACTGGAAGCCTGGGAAAGGGAATGATCAGACTTCCTTAAAAAATGCAGAAGGGACCCACTGAACAGGGGAGGCCTTGATCTTGGACTTGTAGCACTGCGGGATACTTTCTTGTGGCACCCATAGAAAATGTAAGGCCTACTCCAAACCCCATTTCAAGGTGATCTGTGTTGTGAGAATTTAGGTTTCTTAAAAAAAAAAAACAAACAATTATGTGAAGTTTTTATGTTAATTCCAGGTATGGGATATGAGGCTACTTCAGACTGTCCACAACTGCCTACTGTGATGTGCCTCCTCCTCTAGGAGAGGCATGGTTTTGCCAGCTGCAGATAGTTTCTGTGAGTGTGTGACATCTGGAAATTTGGGGAACTTTTCAGATAATATATATAACTCCTAGGGACCTGAGAAGCAAGTTTGTTATATTGGCTGGTTGCTGTGGTTTGTTAACTGGTCGTATGCAAAGAGACAAAATGAAATTGATCTTTCCTGATCTAAGGAACTCAATGCTTCTAATTAGCAGGAAGTAGTCTAAAGAGGTCTATTCCCCTTTCCCCTCTAACCTTCTTTCTCACCTATCTAGTGGGAGGGGGCGGGGGCTGGAAAGGATTGGGATGGAGAAGGGTGGTAGATATAAGAACCCAAATAAAGTAGCCAAGAAGCCTGGTACAGATCTGGGTGGATGAGATGGTTCAAGGAGTAAAAGCGCTTGCCTGGCTATCAGAGTTTGATACCTGGAACCCATAGTAGAAGACTGACTTCCTAAAAGCTGTCTTCTCACTGCAACAGGAGCAATGTGGCATGAGTACATGGACATACACAAACACATACACACACACACACACACACACACACACACACACACACAATGATAATGGAAGGATTTTTTAACTCTCCACTACTGAGAAATATTACCTTGGGAAGGAAATGAAAAGTGAAACCATGAACTATCTCTAATACAAAGTGAAGGAGCTGTCTAATAGCAAATCTCTGGGATATAGTATGATCCTTGAGGGAAATCATCATTTTTGAGGACCTAAGTTATTCTATAAGGAACATGGTCTAGGAAGTTAGTCTTCATCTCGGAAAATCAGAAAATAATCTAAAATTAAGCCAGAGATAGTAAATAGATGGAAATAATCAAGGTAAACCTGGATTTAATGAAGCAAAAATATTTTCAAGTGAAGAATAAATCAAAGTTCTAGGTTTGTTATCCTTTGAAAGGGCCAGTGAGGGTTTGTGAAGCCGGCTTAGTGGTAAAAGTGCATTTCACAAACATAAGGATCTGAATTTGTATGCCCAGCACCCATATGAAAACTGAGCAAGTCAACACACATCTGCAACCCTAGCACTGACTAGGGGCAAATAGAAGAATCCCCAGGCTTCTCTAGCCAGACTGTCTAGCTATTCGGTGAGCTTAGGTTTTAGTGAGAGACCCTGCTTCATAAATAAATAAATAAATAAATAAATAAGGTGGAGGGTGACCTCTGAAATTCTCTTGGGGATACATATATCGGTGAAACCTTGGATCTCATGATAGTTGCTCAGTTAGCCCTTTCAGGCATTTGCCCAAATGGTTTCCATTGACGCTGCCTACAGTCTTATCTGCAGCAAAGTATGTAATGGTCAGTCTTTTGTTGTTGTTGTTGTTGAGTCATTCAGATAGATGTTAAATGATTGGAAATTTTGAGAGGTAATTGTTAAATGTTAGTATCTAATAGAAATTAAGTTATGTAAACAAGCTGGACATGGCAACATCAGCTTATCATCCCAGAACTTAGGAGGTAGAGGCTTGAGGATAAGGAGTCCAAGGTTAGCCTTGGCTACAAAAGGAAGATAAGACCAGTCTAGGATATATGAGACCATTTCTCAAAAAAACAAAAGTAAATAAATAATATAAATGAAAAAATAAACAAGTTATATTAAAAAATAAAGGAGCTACCTAAATCTATCACTGACCATATTTTACTGTTACTGTATATTGCTACTCATCAAGCAGACCACAGTGGAAATCAATGCTGTAGTGTGGTGCCACAAATCTATTCCTGTATGGCTTTGTGCACACTCTGTCCTTTCCTAGTGGCCACAGTGAGAGAACTATCCCACAGAGGTCAATGGGCCAGGACACAGCAGTGTTCAATTTATGACTGCTTTGTTGACTGCCCTGGCTTGAGAAAATAATGGGGAGCATGTTAGTACTTGCAGATTAAATCACAGTGGGTAGTATGAACATGTGGCATTTTAAGATACATCTCTAATGCTTTACTTTCTCATTAAGAGAAGGGAAATTGTGAGCTGAATAGTGTTCATCGTGGATGGGAAACACACACACAAACACACACATGTGCATTTACTTTCCTGGAAAGCAAGTTGGCATCAATTCAGGTCTCAGCTTGTCTGTACCACATGGAAAGACACTTAACGCTAAACCTGATCAGTGTGAGTGAGCAGGAAAGACTTGGGAATAACATCTAAGACCAGACTACTGTGAGGCCAAGGGTAGTTGAATGGCTGAGGCAGAAACCTCAGCCTTAAGGGGGAGAAAAGCACAAAACAAGACCACTATGCAGGTGACCTAAGGCACAAATAGATCCTAGAGTTGAGCCTTTCTGGCTTGTAATTATTTAGTAGCAAGGAAAACATTCTAAGGGCACCACTTTTTGGAATAGACTGCCCACCTGAGCCTGACCAGAAGGTAAAGAGATTAGGCCTAAGAAATACAACAAACACACAATTCATATTTTGCCTCTCTTCTAGACACAACCCTCTGTGACCTCCATTGTCCCTCGGTCTCAGCCAGGCCACGAGACTGTTCTAATGTAACCATCACCAGTACTCTGGTCTCATCATCCTGCCACCATACATACTGAAGCCTCTCTAGTCATTTTGACCTACTTAGGGGTCCCCAAACGGGCCAGGCTGGCTCAAGGCTGGAGGCTTTGCTCATACGAGTCACTCTGGGGTGTGGCCACCCCACCCCTTCTTACCTGCCCCAGCATTTGGTGACACAGCTCTCACCTGGTCTGACTTCCCACAAAACAGGAGTGCCTCAGGGTGGGGCTACACAGGCAGGTCACCAAAAACTTGAAGTCCAGCTGAGGTAGCTGATAAGAAGTTACCTGCCCAAATCATTGTATGAAGGATCTGAGACCTGGGATGAGTTCTATTCTGAGTGGCACCATATGTGCCACTCCATTTCTCCTGGTAATGCCTCAGGTCAGCTTGGCACCCTAGTCTGCCTGGGTGGTCCCTCCCATGGCATCCATATGGCATAATCACAGATCACTAGAGATGGCTGTCTTTCCCTGTTGTTCTTTATCAATTCACTGGTGCTACTTTGCAGAGCATGGACAGATGTGGACGAGGGTAGGGGCTGGAGCTGGGCTTTGAACAAGGCATAAACTAGCACTGCAGGTTCAGTTATCCCTCTCATTTTCCTCCTTGGAGGATTCAGCCAGCTTATCCCAAGGGCCTAGCAGAGAGGGCCAACACTCAATGGAACCATGAGATATACCAGAGAAATGTCCAGGGATTAAGCATCCCAACCTATCATAAGCCCCTTGCAGAATCCTGCTTGCTGATATCTTCACCTCTACATACTCACAGAGCTCACCACAGAGTCAGTCCATCTGTGCCTTGGTGGGATAGTTCTGGATGTGGGCAGAGAGAAGTCTGGCCAGTAAATCAGTTGGTAAATAGTTGGTGGCATTTATTGAGAAATGGGATGAAAGATGGAAGGAACAATTTGTAGGAGCCCACAGACTGACCAGAAGTTGCCCAACTGGAGGTAGAGCACAGAGAAGGCTCTAGGATCCTATGGCCAGGTACACCAGGGCTGAGGAAGGCCAGGACAGTGCTGCAGAGAGCAAGAACATAGCTCAGAGCCTAGATGAATTGATGATGCTGGCATTCAGGCTTCAAGGCTTGGACCATCAGGTGGCACGTACATGGGCTCAATATGATCCCAGCTGCAGGCCTGCTCATCTGCCCAGGCAAGCAGCTCAGCAGCACGGTGCAGGAAGATTAGAAGCAGCGTGTGTACATCACCCTCTGCTGAATGGGCAGCACTGGGCTCAGCCTGGAAGTAGCGGTAGAAGAGATTGGCCAGGCTGTAGCTCTTGTGGCCTTGAGCCCTGGTGCCATGGCTGTGAGCACGGTCTAAGCCACGCAATGCAGGCAGTGTGTCCAGGCAGACAGTGTCTCTGGGCAGGTGGGCACCCAAACGTTGTAGCTCTGTGCACAGCAGTGGGAAGTCGTAATCAAAGCCATTGTGGGCCACAAGGCAGATGGGGCCCTGCTGGCGGCTCAGGAAGCCCTGTAGTGTCCTCACCACAGCGCCATTGAAAGCAGCCTTCTGGCAGTGCATCAGGCTTTCACTGCTCAAACCAGTAATCTCACTGGCCTTGGCAGTAAAGGGGCGCTCTGGGCACATGCACAGTGTGAGCTTATCCAGAACACGGGGCAGCACCAGGGCACCAGAATCATCCCGCTGTGGGTTCTCCAGGGAAGAACGGTGGACAGCAAAAAGAGATATCTCTGCAATCTCAGGATCCATGCTTGGGAGTCCAGTGGCTTCCAGGTCCAGGAATATAAAGGTCTCAGCCCGGGGTGGCTCAGACATGATGATATTCTCACAGGCCTAAAGCTGCCAGAACAAGTGGCATAAGCCAGGGGACTTAAAAAATAGAAGCAAAGGCCCTGCTGCCTACAGCCTTCTCATGCCAAAGCTCTATCACTCAGAGACTTACTTCCTGCTGCTCCACCCCACGCCAAGAGGCCTTTAGGGCTAGGAGTAGTTTCTAAGACTCACATCCAGGGACACTTTGAAAGGAACTCCATGGGGCTAGGTTCAAGTGACCAGGATCTGTTACTACCGTCCATCCCTCCTCCTTTCTCTGTGTCTCTCTCCAGCCAGTCTTAGTTCTGTCACCTAACTAACCAGACACGAAATAAAGTACCTAGACTTTAGCCCAGGTCCAGTCTAGCTACTTTCCCCATAAAGGAGGGGGCAGGTATGGTCTACAAATGGTGCCTAGGCCTAGCTCCTTGGTGAAGACACTTTGGCTGGGAGCCTCAGGCATTATGTTCTGCTTTCTACCACTGGGTAGCAGGCACCAGAGCAATCTGACATGAGGAATCTAGTCTCCCCCAGATTTTCAATGCAAAACAAGTGCTGCCTCAAGCTGGCTTCTATCTACCCTGCCAGGCTCATGGCACTGTCCACCCATCCCCACCGTACTGGCTTACCTGGGGCAGGATTCGCCTGGCTTCCTAGGCTGCTGGGCACCTGTCTATTCACAGGCTGCTTCAGGCAGCCTTTAATCAGAGGGAACAGCCCGCCCCCAGCAGCCAGTTGGGCAACCAGGAGGCCTGAGGCCACAGGACCTGTGCAGCCGGTTGCTTGCCTCCCCCTCATGGGCTTATAGCCACGAGGACACACGCCCCGCGTTTACAGACTGGGAAGCAGGCTCTGGCTGCACGCATGTTTCCAAGGAGTGATGAGCACCAACCACCGTCATGGGCCAGAGGGACATGTCCTCACAGGCAGGAGGAAGTCAGGGTGTGGAGGAAGGCTGTGGCTTCTGCCAAGCTCTACCTCCAAATTTCAAAGGACCTGGATTGTGGTTGTCAGACCTGGACGAACCAGGTGTGATGTTTAGCTCTATGTTTACACACAGACAACAGGTCTTCTTTTCCAGGCCTTGGCTCCCTCCATCACTGGGGACCTTGCTTCCCTTCATGAGGTTGCCATGACCTCAGGAGTGACAGGGGCGTAGGCTTGTGTCATGTTTAGCCTGTGAATAGGAAGACAGGCTGAGGACAGGGCCTTGGTCTTGCTTCAGGGAAGAGGAGTGGCTTCTGGGACATCTCCATGGCCCCATATTGCAGCAGCAAGTGGAGATGATGATCTCTGCTCTAGGGGTATGGCACCCACCAAGGGTTTGACACTCAGGGGTCTGACACCCAATGTGTCCCAAGCATTTATTTAGTAGAGTTGTGGGGAAGGCAGGGAGGAAAGGGAGGCAATGAGGCAGTAAGACCTGACCCACACAGCCCTATGGGCATGACTGAACCAATTCTTTCAATCTCAGAAATGGAAAGAGGTGACTGGGAGACCTCTAAAACAATGGTTCTCAACCTTCCTAATGCTGCAACCATTTAATACAGTTCCTCATGTTATAGTGACTCCCAGACATGAAATTATTTTCACTGATACTTCATACCTGTGATTTTGCTACCATTATGAGTTATAATGTAAATATATGATATGCAGGATATCTGATTTGCAACCCCCATAGGGGTAATGACCCATAGGTTGAAAACTACTGCTCTAAGGTCTCTCATGACTCATCTGAGGGGCACCATCAAGATGTGACAGTGGCTAGAAAGCTAGAAGGTCATCCAGGGCTTCTGAAAATCTCATTCCAGAGCTAGGTATCCAACACCGTAGGCCTGGCCTCCTCATGATGTAGTTGATGCTACATCTTCCCACTGCACCTGTCCTTAGAGCAGTTGGTTCAGTGGGACAGTAGAGAACAAGGACCTGCCTGCTAATTCCTTTTCTAGCACTGTCTGAGCATGAGGGACCTGGCACCCAGATGTCCAAAAGTACCCAGGGAACCTGGAGAAGCAAAGGTGCAGTTACAGGAGCAGGGTGGGGCAGGCAGCCACAGGTGTGATAATAGGCCACACCAAGTCCTGCTTGAAGGGAGGGAGGTGGCTGTGACAGGCACACTACTCAGAAAGGTAGTGGGTCACTGTGGGAATCCCAGAGAGCAGTTCCTGCACAACTAGTCAGGCCATGGTGAGATTTCCCCAGTGGGTGCTAGCATCCTAGAGAAGAAAGAAGAGACACGCTGGCTCCCAAGGACATGGCAGGGGATCTCTGCGGGACCCTGTAAGCAGGACAGGAGGTGAGGGCACATGATCAGGAAGATGGGTCATGTCAGTTTGCAGTGGAGACCTCCAGAGCCGGGCATGTTTAAACTAGCCGGACAGTATAAGAAAGGAATAGAAGCAACAGAGAGGAGAGGCCAAAGCCCAGTGGGGTATTTGCCACCAGGCTAATGTAGAATAGCAGGGATGAGGACAGGAAGGGAAGCTGAGTATTCTAGGCTAGAGGGGAAGAATGCAATGTGCAGAAACAAACAGTAGTCCAAAGACAACTTCTCAGAGCATGAGGCTTCTTTTATTTCCACCTCTTCTGTTCTATCCATCTCTGCCTGTTTTCTCTACCTCCCTCTTCCTCCTACCCTTCAAACTGCAGGCACCATGCAGGCCATGAACAAGACTGGAACTGCCCCCGCCACCCCTGACAGCTCCAGTGAGGGCTTCATACTCCCACATTATCTTGTGCCTCTGTGCAGTCTGTTAGTGACACTCTTGTACTTCTGTGTTACTTCATCAATCCTGGCAGCTGTAAAGAAAAAGAAACATGAACAGCAAAGTGAATTCAGGGCTTGTATGCTTGAAAGAGGCAGGAGTTGGCAGTCCATACAAGACTCCTTCTTGCCTTTATGCCAGGAAAGACCTCCTACTAACATCCAGGTCTTCTCTCTTCACCATACTGGTTCTCTACACACTGTCCCTGACCTGCCCTAGAGTTGGGATATAGAGTCTGGACAGAAGGTATTCCCCTCATGCTGTTCAGGTTTGCCCCTTTCCTGTGGAGGGGTCTTGAAAAGTGCCATGGAAAGCAATTATGTCTGACAAGTTGATTTGGCTTCAGGAAGAAGCAGTAAAGTCAGCATTTATCATATGGCCCCTCAGAGGTAAGGGGGCAGGCTTCACATCACCAGCTGATTTGCTTATTCACTGCCACTGCTTTCTCCACAGGCCACCTCCATTCTCCACATATACTTCTTTTCAAGAGCAGCTGCTAGGCCTTCAGACTCCAGTGGTTAGTTAGTTAGTTCTACTATCAGAGCATCTGCCCCCCACTATTCCCTTGAGCTGTTCTGTCACTTGGCTATTCTGAAGATCTGGGAATTTGCTCCCAATGGCTGTCTCCCTTCCACACCAGTTAATGTCTCTCTTGACATTTGTGATCGCTCCAATTCTCAGCTGTGGCATGGTCACTTTGTCCTCGAAATATGTTGTTGCCGTTACAGTAGCACTCATTCACACAATCCTATAGGCCAGGAGATACCGAAGCCTTATACATGAGCATCTTACTTGATACTCTGGGACATGTCACCAACAGGGCTCAGCTACAGTATCTGGAACAGTGAGAGAGAAAGAAATGATACAGAAACAGACTTCACCCAGGTAAGCAGAAGGCAGTTTCTCATAGAGGGCAAGGTCCATAATGGGTCAGGTAGAAAATGGGCAGTGGAAGGTTCAAATGGCTTTTGACACTGGTCCTTTTCTTTGGGTGTGTCTAGTGGCCAAGAATTTCTCTCAGAGCAAATCAGGCATTCACAATGATAAGAGCTGAGTCAGGAGCCCAGCCCTGTTCTACTCACCATCTCCACAACACTGAGGCTATTGGGAACCAAAGAGCAGGGTGGGGGTGCTCAGTTCATACCAACAAGCTTACTACCAGTGCAAGTATGTCCTAGTCACCAGTGAGCAGGCACACTGTTAAGGCTGTTAATGATAATTATTGCAGTAATGATAGCATAGATTATGAACAATTTATTAATAATCATTATAGGGACTGCACCGAGAGCCACAGTGACAGTGGTGATGATTAAAGTAAATGCTATAATAAATTTAAGGATGGAGGATCCTCTTGCAGCTCAATAAGTAAGAAGACACTCCCAAGTGTCCAGGTACACGTGGCAGGTGTATGCCAGGAGAAAACGCATAAAAAAAGGACAGCAGCCAGAGAGAATCCCAAGCAGGGCCTGATTGTGCAGGCCTATAGTATGTAATCTCAGCTACTGGAGAGGATGAGGGAGAAATATCACAAATGTGAGGCCAGCCTGAGCAACTTAATGAGACCCTGTCTCAAAATTAAAAAGTAACAAAAAGAGAAAAAAAGATAGAGGGGGAGAGAGAAGGCTGTGGATGTGTTCAGTAGCAAAATGCTTACCTAACATATAAGTACCTAAGTATTTATATATCCAAATTTGGGGAGGTAGGGGAAGTCCCAAAAGGAGATGGCACAAGGACTGTGATATAAGGCCACTACTTGAGAAAAAAAATTATTGAAAACAGTTATAGTCAAGCGCTTTACCAGCTGTTCACTGAAACAGTCATGGGAAATAATATAGTAATCCAAAAGCTTGGAAGGAAAGGCTGGGAATAAAGGCTGGGGAGTGCACAGTCCAGAGGGCCTAAAAAGGACATAAAAGGCCCAACACTGAGAAAGTGCCCAGGAGAATCTGAAGAAGGCTCTGAGTCCTCCTCCTGGCTTACTCTGAGACTCTGAAGCAACAAGAAGTGGAAGAAAAGGAACAGTTGTCAACTGTTTAGCTGTTGGTGAATGATGGGAATCCAGAAAGTCCAGAGACCTCCAAAACACGTAAACTTACAGGTGTTAAACTTATAGGAGTTCACACCAAGACACATAACCAAACTGGGAAAAGTTAGAACCAGCAGAAAAAAGAAAAGTGAAGAGACCTGTTACATACAAAGGCCATCAATAAGAACACAAGTTGATTTCATATAAGAAGCTATGAAGGTCAAATGACAGTGGGACAATAAAGTCAAAGTATGGAAGAGCAAAGAGTAAAATGATCCTTCAAAAATGAAGAGGAACTTAGATGCCTCTGAAAAGATTTTGGGGTAGCGGGTGGTAGTTAAAAACTCGCAACTAGTCTAAGTGCTGTGAAGTACTAACTCAGAAATGGGAAATGTATCTTATACCACCAACAGGGAACATCAAGAAAGAAGACTGTAAGAGCCATGGTAAGAGAGGAATCAAGCAAACCAGTGTCTTCTGAACATAACAGGGATGTTGCACTTATGTCTCACAGTGGCTGTGATTGTTTACCCAAAATCAAGCCTGTCAACATCCTAGCATGAACCTGGAACAGCTCATAAGCCTGCATCCTTAGGGAAGGATCTAGTTATAGCTGATGGATGTTAGTATAAGGGTAGTCAATTTTCTTTAAGAATGTGTCCCCATGATATGAGGGTTCATGCCTAGTCTTACTGCATCTTGTTAGGCCATATTTGGTTGATATTCCTGGGAGGCCTATTCTTTTTCTAAAGGAAAACAGAGGAGCAGTGGATCTGGGGTAGAGGAGAAGTAAGGAGGGGTTAGGAGGAGTGGAGGGATGGGAGACTACTATTAGGATGAACAGTATGAGAGAAAAAGAAAAAGAAAAGAATGTTTCCCCTATTAGGGGAAGTGTTTCCTCCAGTGAATGGCCCCACACCCAAAAGAACATATATATGGACAGCACGAATTAGCCTTGGTAGAATTTTTTTAAAGAGGACATTAAGTTAAGAGAAGAGTAAGGCTGAATCTGGAAAACATTAGAGAGAAGAGAGAGGATTGAGTATGATCAAAATGCATGTATAATATTCTCAGAGAATTAACAAAACCATTAAATTAATTAATCTACTTATTTATTTGCTTTTCTGGCTGGTTGGTTGGTTAGTTTTTCAAGACAGTGTTTCTCTGTGTAGCTTTGGCAGTCCTAGAACTTACTCTATAGACCAGGCTGGCTTCAAACTCAGAGATCCACATGCCTCTGCCTCCCGAGTGCTGGGATTAAAGAAGTGTGCAACCACTGCCCAGCTTACATTGAATTTTTTAATGAAGGATAAAATACGGATGGCATTCTAAGATCAATCAAACTGAGGGAATTTGTCACTGGTGGACTTTCCCTACAAAGCATGAATGAACACTAGATAGTGATAGCCTGCATCAATAGAGAACTTGAAAGCCAGGTCTGGTGATTCTTATCTATAATTCTAACAGTTAAGAGGCAGAAGTAGGAGGATTGCTGAATGTTTGAGGGCAACCTCATTAGTATAATGAGTTTCAGGCCATCCAAGGCCACAGAGTGAGACCTTGTCTTAAACAAAACAACAATAAAAGAAGACAGATAAATATGACAACTAACATAAATGTATTTTTGTTTATAATTTTCATCTATATAATATTAAGTGCAATTGCATGAAGCAATAATTATAAACCCATGTTGATGGGTATATAATACATGCAATTGCAATATAAATTTTAAAAATACCAAAGTAAAAGGACAAAGAAGTTCTAGCAAAGCACAACTTTTGTGTACTATTGAAATTAACATAACACTAAAGTGCTTTAGCTTGTTATCTATAATCCTAAAGGCAAGTGGTGAGAAAATAAATTTTAAGAAAAGTTTACATGACCCGGCAATTCTGCTTTAGACCCAAGGGAATAAAAAACACATCTATACATACACACACACACACAAAACCTAGCAGCATTATTCATGAAAGCTAAAATGACGGAATAACCATAAGTCTCCCAATAAATGAATAAATAAAACTATTTTACTTGTTCATCACAGCCATAACAGCCATAAAAAAGAAATGTAGCACATGGATGAACCTTGAAACCATTGTACTCCATTAGAAAGGACAGGCAAGAGGTCACACACTATTCAACTCTATTATAAGAAAAGTGTTCAGAAAAGACAAAGCTATAGAGAAAGACATGTATTTGTCGGCTATAGAGAAAGACATGTATTTGTCGAGGACTGGGGTTTGAGGAGAAACGGAAGAGAGACTGCAAACCTTTTTCTCTTTCCTTCTTTCCTTCTTTCTTTCTTTCTTTCTTTCTTTCCTTCCTTCCTTTTTTTTTTTTTTTTACTTTCTTTTTTCTTTTTTTTTGAGACAGACTCAAACTATGTAGCCCTGCTGTCCTGAAACTCTCTATGTAGATCAAGATAGCCTTAAACTACCAAACACCCAGCTGCCTCTGCCTCCTAAGTACTCCAATTTAAGGCATGCACTACCACACCTGGCTTCTGGGAGATAATAAAAATGTTCTAGGGGCTAGATAGATGGCTCAGAGGTTAAGAGCACTTGTTGCTCTTCCAGAGGACCAAGGTCGATTCACAGCACCCACATAACAGCTCATAATTGTCTGGAACTCCAGTTCCAGGCGATCCGATGGCCTCAGTGGGCACTGCATCCACATTGTGCACAGACATATATGCAGGCAAAATACTCATATAAATAAAATAAAAATAAATAACTATTTAAATTATTCTGGACTCAACTATGATGGTTGGCAAGTATATAAATATCCTTTAAAAAACTAGATTGTTCACTGTTAGAGAGTGGGGCTTGGCTTGGAGAGATGGCTTAGCAGTTAAGAGCACTTGGCTGCTCTTCCAGAGGTCCTGAGTTCAAGTCCCAGGAACTACACTGTAGCTCATAACCATCTCAATTGAGATCTGATCCCTTCTTCTGACATGTAGGTGTATGTGAAGACAGAGCATTCATATACATAAAATAAATTTAAAAATATTTTAAAAAATAAGGTTTGGGTGCATCTCACTTGTACAGCATATACAAAGCCCAGATTTAATATCCAGTGAAGGAAGAGGGGAAATGGAAAAACACCTTTTACCTTATGGGTTTATTTTGCCATTTGTTTTCTGATCTCTGTGGTGCAAAGACAGAAAAAAAGAGAAACAGACTAGAATAGAGAACTCTGAGACTCATGCATGCAGTACTAATATTTAACAACTAACATGGGTGGTAGACTTATAGACAATTAGGGAA
The DNA here is from genome assembly GCF_030254825.1 of Meriones unguiculatus. Taxonomy (NCBI): domain Eukaryota; kingdom Metazoa; phylum Chordata; class Mammalia; order Rodentia; family Muridae; genus Meriones; species Meriones unguiculatus. The sequence goes on from NC_083369.1 coordinate 39,303,770, forward strand.
AAGAGTGTGTTTCCATTAACCATTACTGGGATAGATGTGTACCCACACAGAATAAAATGAAACTGGACTCCCAACTCATACTATACACAAATCAGCTCTGGAAAGATTACTAACCTAACCACAGAAGAGAATGCTATAAAGTCTTGGAAGATTATGTGTTATAGTAGAACTGCTATTTACAATAAATACAAAAGAGTCTATCCATAAAGAAATTATGGCTACATTGGACTACATGCAAATTGTACAACAAATAACCACACATACAAGCTATGAAAAGATATGCCTCATTATGGGGAGAGATATGCACACTACATTAAGCATCCAAGGACTTCTGTGTATTCTGAGTTATCCCAATGTCCTACCAAGAATGCTGGAAGCATTTTCCCCCAAGAGAAAGAAATGAAACATTAAAAAACAAAACAAACAAAACAAAAAACAAACTATGTGGCCAGTCTCCTAAGGAGAAAGAAGAGGCCCTGTCATGAACAGATGTGGGCTAAATAGACAAGAACAGCTGCCCCTCAGCTCCAATCACTTACCTAGGCTTATCCCAGAGTTGTTGCTGGAGCAACAGCTGGGCTCTTCCTGCTGCCTCCTCACTACTTCCATAGCTTCAGCAGAGGCGCCTTCAATCTCCATGGCTACTCTCAACAACTGCCAAAGTGGAGAAGACATGCAGGCCTCAGTGAGGCTGGTCTGACCTAGAGATGCCATCTGTTGCTTTCCATCCAAGCTTACACGGAAGCCCCAAAATTCAGCCAACAGAAAGAGACAGCTGAAGAGCTGCCTTCTCAAACCTAAGTGTCCTTCTTCCTGGTTCAGTGGGGACTCCACACTTTTGTGTTACTCTGGCAGCCCTCAGTTCTTACTAACAAGTTAGCACTGCACATTGTGCTCCCTGAGCAAAGCAAATAGCAGGTGGGAAAAGAAATATCCTACCAAAAAAGTGTGTTTGTGATAAGAGCTTCTCTCTAGGGGGGAGTCTCGGGTTTCCTTGCTATAACCTAAAATCAACACCACGGCACTATGAGCCAAAGTCAGCGTTGCACACATGTAGCTACAGTGATGAGAATTAGTCTAGATGTTGAGCCTGTCCTCTGAGAACCTGAAATATGAAAGACCCCAGTGAGCCATATTTATTGAATGGCTTAGCCACATAACCAACTGCCTGCCACCTGTTTGTCTAGCTGGCCTAGCGCTCAGTCACACACCAGAACAGAGGTAGCTTGGCATGCCTGAACATATGAAAATATAGTGAACCAACACCAGCATAGAAGTTGGGACCAGAACACCATACTGGGTCAAACAGAACCCAATACAAGCAATACATGAGCCTCCATAGGGGTAAGAGGGGTAAAAAGTGGAAACTTCCTTAGGGGTATCTCTTAGAGACAATGCTCACATCTGCTCTCATCACCTCTGCAAGGTATCAGGAAGTCTGTCCTCACTTGACAGAGGTCTTGGACCTAGAGTATTACCATGTGATTGGTTGAGGAGCCCAGGCCAAGCCCTCTCAAGCCCCTACACTGGACATCAGGGGTTACTAAGGTTTTGAGTCCAAGCCTGGTGGGCATGTGTTCTTGAGGTGCTGGGCAGCAAAGAGATGGAGAAGTGTCTTACCTGACTACAGGAAGCAAGAATCTGATAGACAGCTTGTATGATAGTGCCACTTGGGTGCAGGCTGGGTAATGGGCACTGGATAGTGCCCAGCTCATCATCATAGACTTGCAGGAAGACCAAAACAAGCTGGTAGAAGTCAGAGATGACCAGACGGAGCTTCTGGTGTATGGTACTGGTATCAGTCCCTGCATGATGCCGTGCAAAGTACTGCAAAACCAAGGGTGACAGTCACTTGAGGCTGCCCTGCCCAGCTAGCCTAGGCTGTTAACAGCCTACATAACCTAGCATAGGTTGATATGACATGCATAGCATAGCTTGACAGGAAGAAAGTCTCCATAAAGGAGGAGTTGGGGAGGTTATGAATGGGGCCGCAATCCTGAGGGTAATGTTTGCACAGGCCTCAGTCTTCATAGCCAAATAACTAGCCTGGTGTACAACTGCCATCTGAAGTACATTCTTTCCTTTCATGCTCAGACACTCAGTACCTACCTCCACATTCCTGTTGCATCTCACTGAAGCCTCACAGCATACCATGCCCTAGAACTAGGCAAAACCTGTTCCCCAAGTCCCACAATCCCCAGAACTGGTGCCCTTCACCTGGTCTTGGAGTGTCTGAAGCTTGGTAGCACTCTCTTGCAGCTGCCTGGCCAGATCTGCCACCTTCTCTCCCTCTGACTGGGCAGAGCGTCCATCCCTGAAAGGAAGAAAAAGAAAAAAAAAAGGAGAAACACTGTCAGCTCTCTGCTACTGCTGCTGTAGGCAGTAGGCCACTGTGTAAGGTCTGTCTTACTGGACAGAGGCAAGATGGAGTAGTATGGGGTCTAGAGCACTCCTGGATACCTACTTTGGCCGGCCATTACATTGCCTGTTGAGAGAGGACTGCATGTCCAAGAGCCACGGGTCACTCTCAGGCTTCACGATTGCCCACAGGTTGTGGCTGGAGAAGAGCTCCCCCAGCAAGGCCTTATTCTTCTCTGTGGTGTCTTCAAAGTATTTCTCCAGGCTGCAAAGTCAAGACAAGCCCTGAGTAGGCAATTACCAGCAGAAGCACTGGCCCAGAAATCCCAAGGATGTGCAACTCTACTGCCTACATCCCTCCCAGCCTCTACTTGCTTTGGTCTCTTTGATGCCTTCTTGTCTGCAGACATCCAGGTGCTAATCCTCCTACTATACACCTAGGTTAGCTCCCAAAGGCCTGCAGTGAAGGGATTTCAGGCTATGACCCAACATCGTAGAAATATAGCTACCCATTTCTGAGCCACTGCCTGGCCTCTGAGCAGCCAGCATAACCCCCAAGACAGTGACTAGGGAGAGCTGTTTCAATTTATCAGTTCTGTAACTCTGGATGAACATGTGGCTACTGTTACCAGAGTGGGACAGAGGGAAGACACATTCCCTCACCTCCCTACCATTTCCATGGTTAAGATCAAGAGCAGCTCTCAGGGGCAGCCGCCTATGGCACTAACACCTTTACCTAGAACTACTGGAACGTCCAGTGGCCAGGCTCCGCATCATATCTAGGAACTGGTCCAGGAACTGCAGCTGCTTCTGGGGACACTCACGGCCCTGGCAGGGAAAGCCACACACATTTGCCACTAGAGCCAGCCAGACCTAACTAGCTGTTCCAGGTGCCCAATTCTACACTGCCCTTTCCTTGGCCAGTGGCAAGGGGCCTAGCCAGATAGTTCCTCTTCCCTGTCCCTAACCCCTGCTGGTAGCCTCTTGAACTGGCTCAGCAATAGCATCCTCAGACTTCTGCCACAAAGTGTTCCTTTCCCTCTGAGGCCACATTTCAGGTTGCAATGATACCTGGAAGCACACTGCAAATGCAAAATGTTGTCAAAACATATTACGGTGTAAATTCATCACATAGCCAGAGGAGAAAGTTTATTCAGTGGGTGGGTGGCATGCAGGAGGGTCTACTAAAGCAGAATAGAACTCACAGGGATCTGATGGTGGCCTATTCCTCAGGGATACTTCCAAGTAAACATCTGGCATCCTCATTCAATCCCTTCTGTCCAAGAATAGCAGAGGCCAATAGGCATAGCATGAGGCCTGGAAGTGGCCTGTTCTCTAGCAGGGGCCTAGACTTTCCATCAGGAAGGCAGCAGGCTTCTGTGCAGCAACTCATGCAGGGCTGACCAGGACTCCTGCCTGCCCATCTGCCCAGGTGATATAGGGAGTTGCCCAGTGAAGAGTCCAAGGCTTACCTTCTTCTAGAAAGTTGAATATCCCTGGGAGCAGACACTACCTTAGAGGCCATGACTGCTCCACAAATTCCTGTGCAAATAAGGCACCAAGAAATGCCTATCCCCAGCACACACTGTTCTTCAAGAAAAACAAGCACTGAAAGCTGGTGGTGAATGCAGATGCTGAAGGGACAGAGCCAAGCGGCCCCTGGTGAGGACTAGACTTGGGGGTAGCACAGTTCCAAGACCCACAGTTCCAAAGTTACCCAACTGCCACCTCTTTCTTTGTGTATTCACCTCTTCAAACAGTCCACACACAAAGAATCTTGCAATATGTGACCATGACCTTAAACTATCTTTTATTATCTGACTGCTTTTAACTTAGCATAACATCTTCAGAGACCATCTATGTTGTTACATGTAGCCTTCTTTTATGAAAATTACCTCACCAGTTGATGGGCACTGGGGTATTTCTAGTTCTGAACCACTATGAGTATATGTTTATGAACATTCACAGTGAATTCTGGTATGTGTATGTTACCTGTCTTCCACAGTAGCTGCACCATTTTGTGTCCCTAATAGAATGTATGAGGGTCTCCCCATCCTTGTCAGCCTTTGTTATTTTCCTTCTAACTCTAGACATCACGGTATGAGTGGAACATGCCATTGCAGCCCTAATTTTCACTGCTCTCGTGATCAGTGATAAAAAGCATCTTTCCATGGCTCTCTTGTTAGCTTTTCTTCTCTGCCCTCTTGCTACAGAATTTATCATGCTAGAGGATAGAAAGGGAGAGCTCTGGGGAACTGAAAGCATTAGAGATATGGCAGAGAGGAAAGAGATGGAGAAAACGACTCTACAAATCAGTTTTGGAAAGTCTGGATCAGCCAGCCCTGACTGCACAGCTGACTGATTACTAAGCCAGGGGTGAAGCCAGGCCTGGGTCTTGGATTGACCACTGGGTGGCGCATGGAGGATGGCTGGAAAGAATATGAGTGGACAATGGAAGTTCAGGCCAGAAGGGAGGGGTGGACGTGGCTGCATAAACTAAAGCAAGCCTAGAGCTTGCTAGAACATGTGGATCTCCACTTTCCATGAAATTTAACAAAAATCCAAATAACAGCTAATATATACATGACAAATCCAAAATCACCTGACACATGAAGACCTCAACTTTCATGAGAAAGATGCTTATCAGATGCTAATACAGGGATTACAGAAAGGCAAATGAAGTTTTAAGCAGCCATTAGAAAATTGCTTTAATGAGCAATTGTGGACAAAAAGAAGGTAAAATATCAGCAAAGAACAATGTACAGCTTCCAAATGGAAAACAGAAGAAGAGAAGCATAGTCCACTGTCTACACACTTGGGAGAGAAAGTTATACTTATCAGTGTTGGCTTACTGAAGTAACAAATGTCCCCACAGTGACAGAGGCTAATATGGGGCCAGTGGCAGGAAGATGGGAATTCTTTGTTCCTGCTGCTCATAAGCCCTCACTGGAAAGACTCAATAGCCCACATAAGTTTCTGTCACCTGCTAGGAAATGGAGCTAAAAAAAAAAAAAATACTGTCTGCTCAGGATGCGTGTGACAATCACTGGACTATAATGTACCTACCATGATACTAGCCAAGTATGATATCGCCAAGTGAAGACAGGATAAATTCCCTGCGTCCTATTGGTCAGCACGAGCCAGATATCTGCCCGTATTTCTATCTCCATGCAGCCATCTCCGTTCTGTTTGTCTCCTTGAAAGATCACTGGCAATGCTTACCCTGGAGATGCCTAAAGAAGCAGTCTTGCCAGGCATGCAGGCTCTGGAGCCAGAAGCATCTCCCATCCTCCCATCAGCCCAGGACAAAAAGCATGTGCACCCTCTGTAGGGACAGAAGAGGGCCCTTTCTTACCATCAGAAGATCCTGGTCATTGGGTGCACACAACATCAGCTCATGGCCTAGCTTCACCATCTCTGTTAGAATACAAAGAACTTATCACTACAGACAACCACCCAAACAGAGGAAGATACAAGACATTCCAGAATTTAGAGCATATAGGGTACCAAGGCTTTTCCCACATGACATTGGGGGGGATTGGACAAAATGCCAAATGGACAGGAAGCAAGTGATCATGATTCCAGCTTAGGTTTCATGTGGGTCCTCTAGTCATGGTCCTCTTAATATGAGGGCTACAGTCAGCCCCTCTTTCTAGATTTGTTTTGAGACCTGGAAGTGAGTGAGGAGCTATTCACCACACTCTACATAAGACACACATGTCCAGTTGCCCGAGAAGCCATCATAAATCAGAGGGCCTGCAACACGTACCATATGCCACCCTTTTAGAGACTTCATGAGGTTAAAGCAAAAGGACCCATGGCTCACATTTGTCCATATCCCAAATGTCTTTCATGGCCCATTCTTCTGCTATGCCATTTTGAAGGTGAGCATAGGCTATATTTTAGAGATAAGGAATCTGAGGCCCCTCAAGGAGCAGTGAACACCTAGCCACATCTTCTAGAGTATCCAACACGCGGCCGTCTAGTATATAAGCAAAGGCCAGAAAGTTTCAGACCAGCACCAGTGTTAGGGCAGTACCTTCATCCCTTTACAGGCCAGGCTATGCCTCAGTTAGGGCAGAGCAGGTGCAAACCTGTGTAGGTCATGCTGTAAACGAATCATTAGAAGAAGCGGCAGAGCATCTATGTGAAAACTCTGTGGCCCAGGGAATAACTCTTTAGTTGCCACTATTCCTCCAAGCCATCCTGCTTCAACCATACCCCTTAAACCCTTCTGATTCTGTCTTCCTCCTGTCAACAAATTCAGTAGCGTACCCGTTTCCCAGTATGGTGTTTCAGTCACTGCAAGAGCTGTGCTACTACCTGTGTCTTCCTATTTTCCCTACAGTATCCTTAGAATGCTTGATGAAGCCAATAGAGGGCAAAGCCATCCTTGAAAGAAATCTCAATGGCCTGGCAGGACCTATCCCTAACCCCTCCTGATTTCCCATACCTCATTATCCCCTTTATCCCAGTCATCTTTGCTCCTTACTCTTCCTCCAAGCTGCCAAGCATAGCCCATGTCAGTCTCTGAATTTTCTATTACCTTGGCATGGACACTATTCTCAGCCTAACTCATTTCCTCCCTTCTTGCCATCTTCAGTCTATACGAACACTCTTCTTCCATGTCTCCCTAAGTATCACTTTTCCCTTAACTTAGCAGCTTACAGCCTTTCTGAGAGCACCCTACCACCAAGAAGTTTTCAGCCTTATTCTTCATCAGCTATGCTTCCCATCATCTAACAGATAGGTTCCATGAGGGTCACACAGTTCAAACACTGATTCACATGTCAGTGAAACTAACTAATCCCTGTCCTCATGTCTCCTACTTTCACTCAGACAGAATCAACACATTCTGAGGAGGTGAACAAGGCAAAAGTCTTTTTTTTTTTTTTTTTTCAAAGAGGGAAATGAGGCTGGGTCCAGTGAACTCCAAACTGTGGATAGAGGAGGACAGCCTGCAGGCCAGGGTTTTCCCATAAGAACTGGGGTACTATTTCCAAGCCTCTGAGGGGAATCCTGACAGCAGGAAGCACAGGGATGATGGGACAGAGGCCTGGTTGTTCTAAAACCAACAACCTACTACACCCAAGAGGACAACTCTCTATAGATAACTAATTTGGCAATGTCAATTGGTGCACAATTCAGGGCCCAAATCCAGCCCATTCACCCTGCAGTGGTCAGAATACACACAGACTGATGGAAAACTTAGCCTTCCAAATTTTTATCAATGTCTTACAAGGAAGGAAAACCTAGCCACTTACACACATGGCATTTTTGGTCATTTTTATCTATCATTCACTCCAGATTAAGGAAAGTTTCTACCAAAAAAATTAAAAAAGAAACCCATCAAACTAACATGGTTACAAAGTAAACCACATCAAAGAACAATCAGGGGGCTTTTAGGAATACCATATGGACAGAATATGCACCTATATAAACTAGTATGCACACACACAGACCTCTAATGACATCAGAAGGAACCATGCTCTCTACCTATCAGTGCTGTGGTAGACCAATGTACTATTTGGTCCTGTGAAAAGCCTTCTATACACTGTCAGTAAAGGCCCTGATTCTAGAAGGTGCAAATGATATCTACAGAGTATACACCATACTGAGTAAAAGATTAGTTAATGGGTATTTCACAACTCAGTGAGACACTGTGATCAAGCTCAGAATTGCCCAGAAATGCCACACTCTCATAAAGAGACCTACCCAGTATCTTCAAATCCACTGCTGTTCCTTTTAAAGAGCTGAACTTCTCTTTCAAGGAGGGACAGACCCTGAAGGAAAATAGCAAAGTCAGTCATGTGCCTAACTCCTTACCACTCTTCCATACCTACGCTCTAAACACAGAATTACTTGGTGCATATGTTAAATGCCTGTGAACAGACACTTTAAAATGACTCTTACCATCAATTATTATAAGAAAATAGTTGAGAAAAATTTCCCTCTGAAATGAAACACTCAAAGTTCTCCCCCACAAAAAAAAAGTGATGGTGTACAAGAAAGGAAAAGTGTAGCCATCTGAAAGAGTTTGGAGGCTGACAATGTGGCCTGACTGTGCACCTACTAGGACACTCACTTCCCATTCAGCCCTAGCATACAAGTCATCACTTCCACTCACTTTCTCGGCATGGCCAGCCTTGATTATAAGGCCTTCCAAGAAATCCTGGAGTAAAAGCTGGCTGGGGCCAGAAAATGGCTTTTCCTTGGATATTTCTGGAGCTGAGCACATATCTAGACAATGATCAATACAAAAAAAGGAGGCCAGTGAAGGAGCAGTGGTTGCCTCTATCACTAGTAAACACCAATGTTATACTCTTTTCAGAAAAAGCTATTTTACACTTTCTTTCTTTCTTCTTCTTTTTTGAGACTGGGTCCTCCCTATGTATCCTTGGCTGTACTGAAACTCACTCTGTAGACCAGGCTGTACTGGAATTCACAGAAATCGACCTGCCTCTGACCCCTTCATGTTGGGATTAAAGTTGTGTGCCACTGAGTCCTGCTTTAGTTTACATTTTTCAAAAACCCAATTCAATACACAGTTTTAAAGGAGGGGTGATTGCACACATAGGCTCACAGGTTTGGCTTTTAAAGGTTTACTGTTACGTCATCCCATCCATTCCTGCACATGCTGCCTATGCTGCTTTTGAGCCACCTTGGCAAGACTGAGTTGGAGCAGTGTCCAGCCCTTCACAGAAAATTCCTTGCTGAGCTCTGCAAGGAATTAAGATACTTGAAGGTTCCTACTGTGAAAGAGGCTCCAGTCACTTAGCTGTGAAGCCCTGGCCTTGAGGGAGACACAGAGATAAGGATAACAGTGAGGCTCCTTGGTAAGCATCTGGCCTTGAGAGCTCCTAGCTGAACAGAACTGGTTCTACAGACAACTTCAAGGAAGAAATCCTCCAACACCTCCCATTCTGTTGAAAAGGCCTATCCAGCCCAGGCTGCCTAGAAACACTGCCTCTGGATGCACTAAGGAAAATGCTGGCTCTTTGAAAGTTGGGCTGGTGAAGAATGGGAAAAATCTAGGAGGCTGGTTTCTGTCACCGGGTTTCTGTGCAATATCCCTCTCTAATTATCAGGTGCCCACCAAGCTGACAGTAATCACATCTCGGTGACATGAACCACAAGAAATCCCTCAACACAACCAAAAGCCCAGGTGGCCTGGTACAGAAAGGGCTTTCATTAAAGTTCACCTTGTACTGCCAGGGCCACCTACCCCACCATCTTGGTCATGGCTTTGTTAACTAACCAGCTCCTCTTCTGGAACTGGCCCGGTATAGAACCCTCTGAGAGGACATATTCCCATCTTCCCCCAGGAGACACCCAATAGAAAAGGAAAAGGAAAAGAAAAAGAACAAAGGACATTACCGTACACACATCCATTCCAGTATGTCCAACCTGTATTTTGAGGGCTTACACAGCAGTTCCAGAATTGTCATTGGTTCTGTGATATACAGACCGTCCAGGAAGGGGCAGTTTACACCCTAAGCAAGAAAAGTCAGAAGGAAGACTGTTACTGTAGGGTGGCAGTGCACTTCTATCAGTTTGTGCCCCTTCGTGACCCTTCCACACATTTTACAGAATCAGTTTTGTAAAGTTCTATGGGAACAGCATAAGCGGAGATCCAGGAACCCCAAAGAGCTAAGAAAGATGGTCTACACATCGCCCCAAGACTCTGCTAGGACCCATCGCTGTGGACCCCTATGGTGTATCCAAAGTCCACCAAGCTCCAGAAGGCTCTAAGGCAGGGCCCTGCCTGTTCCCCCCAAACCCTCCTGGAGTGGCTCCCCCTGCTCACAGCACCTTCAGCTTCTCGAACACCTCCATAGCTGTCTTGACCACGCGGTCATCACCCAGAGCTTCGCTGTAACTGTCACCAGAGCCGCCGACACCAGCAGCTGCACCCTTCTCCGCCATGTTTCGCGCTCTGAAATGTAACCACACCCCCCTCATGTAGCGCAGTCGCACTGTTAACAGCTCGCCGGTTTCTTCGGACTTTACACCCAACCGCAGGCGGGCGGCAGGGCGGAGCCACCCATAGAACTGAAGTCACAACGACCCACCCTCTTTCTCATCAAGCCTTCTCATTGGGCTGCAGCTCGGAGACTGCCCGCGCGCGCCTCAGGAGACAGAGTGCAGCAAAGAGGGCTGGGAGACAACAAGACAGAGGCGGGCTGAAGGCAGGGCTGGAGGCGCGGGGGTGGGAAGAGGCGGGGCGAGCAGGATTTACCAAGCCGTAGTAGCGTCTTTAGAAGACAGAAGCTAGGGACGCCTAGAGGTCAGGCTCATCCAGGAGGGGGCGCTCCTACCTTGTTCGGGTTCTCTGACAGTAGCTGATGGGACCTAACAGATGAAGGCAAGCTTTGATAGAACCAAGACCTGAGCAATCCATCTCTTGGCCCAGAGTTCTATTTTGTTTCCTTTGCACACGAAATCAGAGAGGAAGGTTCCTTAATTAAAATATGGCTCTGCCATTCACTGGCTGTGTGACTTTGTTTTTGTTTGTGTTGTCTGTTTTGTTTGGGGGGCTTTTGAATCAGGGTTTGGCTTTGTAGCTTTAGACTGGCTCCAAACTTGTCATCCTCCTGCCTCAGCCTCCAAAGCACTGTGATGAGAGGCATGCACCACCACGTCCAGAAAAATGTTATCCATTTCTTTGGACCAGTTACCTCACTTCTCTGTGCTTCCTTGCCCTCAGATAAATGATGGATATGAGAGCAGTTTATCTCATTGGTTTACTAAACAGGATGACAGGTTAAAAGTGCCTGTAAACATTCATTGTTATCATTATTCTAGGTTCCACATCACCATCCTAACTTTGACTTTTATGGATGCTCTGTGCCTCATTCCTGCCCAATTCACGAAATAATCAGCTGACTGGATAAGGGGAACTAAAGGGTGATTGTTGCTCAGCAAGAGCCAAGAGCCAGTAACAATCTATCACACTCAGTATGTACATCCTCTATGTGTTGCACTGCCATCTCCTTAAAGAGGACTGTGGAAAGAGGCAAGAAAAATTCAGGTTTGAGGCATATGCCTGAAATCCCAGCACTTGTAGGTGGACACAGAAGGATCACAAACTTGAGGCCAACTTCAACTTCATAGTGTGTTCCAGGACAACTTAAGCCACTTGAGACCCTGATCAAAGCAAACAAACAAACAAACAAAAAAGGCATAGAGTCTGGGGAGATGATTCAATCGTGGTTGCTGTTTTGTTTTGCTTTGTTTTTTATTTGGGTTTAGGAGCATACCTGTAAGCCCAGTGCTGAGATGGTTCTACTCAGCTAATATGCTTCCATTTCATTGCGAGACCCTGTTTCAAAAAATAAGGTGGAGGGCTGGAAAGATGTCTCAGCCATTAAGAATGCTTGCCAGTCTTGCAGAGGACCCAGGTCTGGTTCTCAGAACCCACACGGAAGCTCACAACTATCTGTAACTCCTGTTCCGGAAGAACCAATGCCATCTTCCAAACTCCTTGGGTACTGTATGCATATGGTGCATAAGACATAAGTGAAAATAAAGACTCATGCACATAAAAATAAATATTTAGAAATAATGTAAAGAACAATTGAAAAAGGCACCCAACATCGATTGACCTTTGACCTCTATATAACACATATACACACACACATACACAGGTAGAGAGGGGAGTTGTTCCTAGCAGGCAACTAAAGTCCTCTCTCTGGAGAGGTCTCTTAGTGGAGTCCTGGAAGGAGAGAGTAGGTGGGGATGTGGGACCAAGTGAAAGGGCCTTTAGTCTAAACCTGCTGAGGCTGGGCCTAATTCCTCAGTAATAACTTGGAATATCAAGATCTTCAGAAGACAAGACATGGATCCTCCCAATTTGAGTTGAAAAAAATCTTGGAGAAAGAAGACCCAGTTCATAGCAAAGTACATTATGTTTCTTTTCTACCCTCCACAAAGATGCTGTCTCAGACCCTTCTGGAACACAGGGGTGGAAAGGGCTTTTGGTTACTTGTTATTCATTTTCTTTTTTGTTAAGTTGATTTTTACTTTTTCCTGCCTTTTTCTGTTTTTGTTTTTTCTTCCTTTCTTTATAGAAAATTTCATTTCAATCATGACCCTAGCTCAGACATTCAAATTCTTGTGGGTTTTTTCTGTGGATCTTTCCTAGGACTGGGAAATTTGGCTGGAGAAACCACTGCAGTGTGGCTGCCTCCCTCCACCCTTCCCATATCCTCTGCTCCAGAATCTGCTCCTGAGGAATGGAAAGGAAACCAGCCCCTGTGTATTCTGGAAGAAAATCCTCCTTCTCCACCCAGTCCCAGGGAGCCAGAGCACTGAGCAGGTATTTCCCCAACTCAGCAGCTTTGTCTACAGCTCTAGGTGGGGCCTGAAGGATTGGTGAGGCCTGGAGGGGCAAAGTTCTTCTCATAGAAGCCCATGGAGGCTAGCTTCCTGCACCAAAACCATAGCAGCAGGGGGCAGCCTACCTTCCAATTCAGTCCGTGGTACTTTCTTTGGAGACTGAGGTGGAAATGTAGAGAGTCATGGAACCCCTCAGTAACAAGAAAGAAGAGGTCCAGTCATGGACTTTTCTGGAAACATAGATTCAGGCTCCTGAGGAGGAAGCATATCTCCAAAAAAGTCCTGTCTAAACATTAGCTGGCAGGGAGAGGAGGGATGTTGCATGTCTTGGAAGGCATGTGCACCAGGGAAATGTGTAGATACATGGGGATGGGTTCCTAAAATAGAGAGGTGGGGAGTGGTCAGACCTCTACACGCAATTCTGCTTAGAAGATATGAGTTCTATAAGGGAGGTGGCATGGAGATGAGGCATGAAGAGCCCATTGTGATGGGGCTAAAAGACCCTAAGGCCTGCAGGGGATTAGGGGCAGGGTGGAGGGGCTTGGAAAGAACTGGGATTTATAGGAAGCAAGAGCCAGCCCATGATCCTGAGAAAAACTTGACAATGGGTTGCAGCAGGGCCTAAGCCACGTGTTAGTGCTTGGCACATAGGTTGGAAAGGAGAACAGTTGAAAGGCACTAGCCCTACAGTGCTCAGGATGGGCTGGTACACTGTGGAGGCATGTAAGACCCTTCCACTTATACAGTTTGACTCCTGGAGCATGCATCCTTGCCTCAGAGCATTGGGCTGACCCAGGCAGACATCAAGATAAGAAAATGTGATGGAGCATTCATGTTGCTTCGAGTATTAGACCCAGGCTTCTGTGGAGACCTTAGCTGGGACTCACAGTGGAACAATACTAATAGAAGAGACTGAAGGGTGAGAAAAACACAGGCTAGCTTCTGCTGCCTCTGTTGGGGAATAGTAGAGATAGGCCCTCCCAAGGCAGAGCTGCTCTACAAAGGTGCTGACTGACATGTTAGGCTAGCTCAGCACTAGGAGCCTTCAAAGGACCAAGGCAACCTCCCCTTCAAGATATTCCATCCCTAAAGCTCTCCAAGAAGGACCATGGACACCAGATTTAGACTTAAAGCTGGGTGTGGTAACACATGCCTTTAATCTTAACACTCATGAGGCAGAGGCAAGCAGATCTCTGTGAATTCAAGGCCAGCCTTGCCTACAGAATGAGTTCCAGAACAGAGAAGCCTGGGCTATATAGAGAGACCCTCTCTCAAAGAGAATGAGGGTGGGGAGGAGATGAGGGGGGACATCAAGTAAAGTCCTGAGTGTGTGTGCTTGTTTCAGGAAAGAAATGAGGTGCCAACAATGAATTTACACTGAGGATAGCCCAATTTGGGACTACAATGGGATCCTAGCCCAGTCTCTAGGTTGGGACCAGCATTTGCCCAGGTCTAAACAGAGCCTGTAGGGCAATGTGTACACCCAGGAGAATACACCCAGCCCCCATGAGCTGATGGTAGGAGTAGCCATGAGAAGGGGGAAGCAAGGGTTGTGTGTCCTTTTTCTCCAGGCCTACCAATTGAGGGCAGGGTCTGAACCCCGTGTGGATTGTTGCACTCAAGCAACAAGTCCCCCCTTGTTGCTGTACATGTGAATGCACAAAACAGGGATGAAGTGTACAGCTGCACATGCACAGGGCTCTGCCAAGGCTGGTGAGAAAAAGGCAGCAGCCAGCGGCAGGATCACCCCCTTCACAAGGAGACTCTTGGGTCTAGACTTCTTGGCAAGGCCAGCAGGGCTGAGTCACATGTGTCTGGAGCTAGAGAAGAGGGCGCCAGTACTGGAACACAAACGTGCCCACTCAGTGGGCCACTGGGGAGGGGGTGCTAGACTTTACATTCTCACCATAACTCCCTCCTTTCTGCCAGTCAAGTCCAGTTTCTGTCCAGCCTCTGTCCTATGCCTGAGGCCCCCTGATGGGGTGAGACAGCTTTCATGGAGCATCAATTGGAGCCTGAGTTTTTGGCAGAAGTCAACTGGAACTTCAGGCTGGGAAGGAGGATGGGGAAATGGTCCCAAAGTCCTCCTTGCTGTATTGTGCCCTCTCCAGGCCCCCTTCCACTGGCACCCTCCCCAGGGATACCCACATCCCAGCCAGAAAAGTCGTTGGTCCCTTCCTGTCAATGCCCCGTTCCCTCCATTCTCTCTCCAGCTACCTTCCCAACAAGGGTTCTGTTCTCTCCTTCTCCATCTCCCACTCTCATCTCAGGCAAGGCAACCCAGAGGATGGCATAAGTGTGAATGTGAATGGTCTTCTGTCTACAGTGCTCACAAAAGCATCTGCAAGAGTGCTTCTTTAATTGGGAGCAGATCCTCTGAGGTTTCAATGGCATTAAAATAAGCTGAGTTTCCTCTAGGGAAGGGTCGCTGGCAGCAGAAGGAGGGCATGGAAAGTTTTACTTTTCTCTTCTGAAAACTTTAAGGGGGAAAGGCATACAACAGCTGCCTCCATGTGCCCTAAGGCCTGCCCACATGTATATGCAGACCCAGTATGTTTGTGTACTTACACATACACACACATACACACAAGTTGTGCCTAGATATGATGTGAAAGTCTCAAGAATAAGTCTGTTCCCTGGTTGGTGTATTATGAGCTACCATGCCATTGTTCTGCGTCACATCCTGGCAGGAGTGAGAGTACATGAGAGAGACTCCATGCACTGGGAAAATGCCAGAACTCCCTGTATACAGTGACAGAGCAGCGGCAGCTATCAATACATCTCTCCTGAGCTCCAGATACTTTCCTGACAGCAGCTTGGATGTTTGCTAACTCCCTTGCAATCCAGCTTCTGAGCTCATTCACCCAAGGCAAGCTAAGATCAACTTCTCTCCTAGATAACTCAGTCACCTTCATACCTGCTCTCATCTCTGTCTTCGTGATTCCCTGTAATTCTGTGTTTTACCTGGCTACCAAGGGCTAAGTTTATAAGTGGGATTGTACAATTCTTTTGATGAGAAACCCATGCTGGCTTTTTTCTTTGAAGGCAAAGGTAATGTTTCCTGATCACCTTTGACCCCTTTCTCAAATAGACCCTCCTGTCCTTTCCTAGTCTTAGTCCCTCACTCAACCTACTTTACTATCCCTGCTGTTTCTAAACTGAAGTCAAACTCCCCCAGCTTAGGGTCTTTGCACTGTCCAGCCCCTTATTTTTGAAGGGCTCCTTTTCCTTCATGTCTCTTTCTGCCCAAGTCAATTTCTCAAGGCCTTTTTCAGATATTCTATTAAACACACACACACACACAAACTAAGAAACAAACAAATGCTGCTTCTTCTAGCTACAATGCTCAGGTGTCTTTGTTTCTGATGGAATCTTTGTGCCTGCTCTTGCAGTGGGTCAGGAATATTTGGTGAGAAAAAAATCTGTTCTGCAATCCTCCCCTGAAGAAAGAAGAGTCCTAAGGTTATACAGCTTTGAAGAGGCTTGAGCGACAAAAGGCTCTGCCTATGGAGAGAGAGAGCCATGTGGGAAGCGAAAATAAAGTTGGCAGGGGACCCTTGGACTTCTGGAATTGTGATTATATAGCAGGTTCTTCTCCCTACTTGCAGTCCATGTCTACAGCTTTCTAAGTGTGCTTGTCTGCCTTATTGAGATAGAGAGACTGAGGCACTGAGCAGGGAGGCTTGCTCCTGAGATCACAGGACCAGTCAAGCCATAGTAGAGCGCTGAGCCAGAAACCCTTTACAGCAAGCCCCAGGCCTCATCCTAGTTCCTGGAAAATCCCAGTGTCCCTCCCACCCACCTCTCCAGACACAGGCTTAGGATCTGTGCTGGCCTGGGGCCCTGGCTGGCTCAGTCTGAGTGGAGTCTGAGTCTGCAAATGAGCTGTTGGGGAGAGGGGAGGCCAAAAACCAAAACTTGATGGAAACTATTGGTTCTGCTGAGCCCCTTCCCACAATCTGGTTCTGCCCTATGGGGTTCCTCCAAGGTTCCAGAGTTGTTTAGGCTGGAGTAAGTGGCAGAAATACCATTCTCCAAGTGCCCACCTCAGTTGGTCACTGTACTTTCAAACCAAGAGAAGGACAGCCAAGCCAGGGCTCCATAGGAGCTGAGGCACTAGGAACACCTCAGACTTACTTGGGCTTCCTGCCTAGATGGGAAAAGGGGAATGTCCCTCCCTCTCCCAGGCTGGCTGTGCCAGAGAAACCTGGGAGTAGGCTTCTCCCCACCCCCAGCCCAGCTAATGGGAACCAGATGGCAGGATGTTTAGTCAGAGCCTGGGGAGCTTGGAGAACAGGGGAAATAGGTAGGGGGCTAGGATTCCAAAATCCATCTCAGTCAGGGGGCAGGGTAGAGCCAGGGGCATCTCCAGAGACCTGGATTCTAGGCCAACCTCTGTGATGCCTAGATCAGGAGATTCAAGGACTTGAGCAAGTCTCCTGCCCTTTCTCCGTAAAATGGTGGTGGTGAAGGGGTGTTCCCTCTCTCTGGCCTTCCAGAATAAGGGAGGACTGCATACTTCAGCCTCTCAGGCCTGAGAAGTCCCTTCCACTAGCCTCAGAAATGGCTTCTCAGACAGAAGACTAGATGTTGGCCTCATCCCTGGCTCCCAAGGCAGGCCCAGTGTCTGATTTGTCTGGTGTAGTCCCAATTTTCAGGTCATAAAACAGAACCCTGCATGGCAGGAGTGGGGAAAGGACTGTGAATGGAGTTTGTGTGATTCAGAGTGGGGGCTCCTCCAGAACAGTGACTCCCAGTTCCCTCTCTCAGCAACTCTAGACTCAGGTAGGGAAATGTTGACAAACCCAGTGAAAATCTACTTGCCAGAAATTTCTTCAAACCTCAACTCCTGTCCCTAACCCTCTCCCAGGGCAACCCACACTGCCCTATGGCCCAGGATAGAGACTCAAACGTGCAGATTTTAGCCTTTAGCCCTTATTTGCCTATGCCCCTCCCCCACTACTTCCTTTTCTCCTCTTATCCAAGCCTTGCCCACAATTAACTCATTTTTTTCAGATCCCTTCCAAACATAAGTCAACACTGGACAGAACTGTAGGAAAAGCTTCCTCAATGCTGGCCCCAAACAACTGAGCCCTGTGGCAAGCTGTGCTGCTTGCCAGACCCAGACATCTGCCCCCTCATCCCACAGAGCTGGGTTTGGAGCTGGGGCAGTGGGAAGGCCAGTGGCTGATATCCAGACCACGTGTTGGAGCAGAGATTGCTGAAACGTCTGAGAGCTGTTTAAGGGACTCATGTAGACGACTCTGCCTTTTGCTCTATTCTCCACTCCTTTGCCTCTACACAGCATCACCTTCATGCAGGCCCAATCTCCTTTCTATCTGGTATTATCTTAACCCACAGGGTCCCCTTAGATCCACCTGGTGTTGGGAAAGTACAGAGGCATATGTGGCCTCGGACTCTTGATCAAGAAACCTTGAGTCTTGTGAGATGGATATAACCAGGCAGTGCCTACTACACACACACATTCTGATAAGGGATAAAGGGTACATGTTGCTCCCCATTTCACAGAGGAGAAAATAGAGGCATAGAAGAACGGGAAATGGCAGAAGCACTGGGAGCTAGCACTATCCACAAGTAGGCCAGTGTCCAGAGAGCCAAAGTCTCTTGTCTGTGGATGGGAAGCTTCCCACTACTTCCTAAGGTAGAAACCCATGGGATGAACAGGTTCTGTGGACACCAGAGTCTTCACTGTCCACAGACAGCCCTGGCACCTGGCCCATTTCCTGGGGACCTAGGAGGCTCTGGCCCTTTTGCTTTCCCTGCCATGAAGGTGGGACCTGGCAGCCTGTGGTGGGTATCCTGCCCTGTAATGGGCCTCATAGGCCCACAGTGTATGGAAACAGATGCCCTATTCATGGAGGTACTGGGCCTGGGCCAGTGGAGAGTCAATATGGGCCTTACAGGGAAAGCACAAGCTCTTGGATCCAGAAAAGAATCCCCGTCTTTCTCCTCAGGTAGAAGCAGTGGACATTGTGGGGAACTAGGCACAAGGGGCCCCTTGGTTTGGTAGAAGGACATTTTGAGAAGGGAAGGGGAGATAGAGTGGGCAGAGGTAGCTCCTAGTAACAAAGCCAGAGCCTCGGAGCTCAGGCTGGATTGTCACAGGCTGTCTTACCATCCCTGTGGCCCAATGTGTTCCATCCTATTGTGGCCACCATTCTACCTCTCCCAGCCCTTCATGTCCTCTGCTAACCAGTGGAGGCTTCCCGTGGGGGCCATGAAAGGTATGACACTCCCCATCCTGGCTCTTTGCGTGGGATTCTGCTCTGTAGGGGCCCTGGTCAGACAGGGGATGAATGGGAGAGAACAAGTGGCCCGACCAGCCTCAGCAGCTTTGCCCATCCTGCAGCCGCCACTCAGCTGGTTCTGGTCCTTCAAATGCTGTCACTGGCAGGAAGAAGAGCACCTAGCTCTGCCTCTGGAGTGCCCTTAGGTTAGAGTAGATGGGGAGAAAGCCAATTACCAGAGGCTGACCACCTGAGACATCCAGAATGAATCAGGGTTTACTAGTAGGGAGTTAATCTAGCTGTCTCAAAGCCTACTGGGACAAGAGAGTCTTGGGAGGCTGGAAATGTGGGAAGAGGTTGGCAGCAGATCTGGGTTCAAGGGGCCCCAAGTCAAGAAGTATGTGTGTGGCCTGATTAGTGCTGTGCTATGGTGGCCCTTGCTTAGGCCTAGAGAATCAGGAGGAACAAGTTGGGTGGGTGTAGGCCCTCATCCTATTCCCCGGACACAGAGTAGTGAGAGCCCTCTGAGCTACTGGGCTTCTAGGAAATGGGAATACCCAGGAATTATCAGCCTTTCTTTAAGGTGGCTGACAGTCCCTTAAAATAGCCTTCAAGCTTAAGTACCCCACAACAAGTCCTGCGTTCCAGCAGGTACTGGGGTTACCACCCCCAAAAGTGAAATGTGACAGTAGCACCTTCATCTCCTCAAAGACTTTCTCCACACATTAGGCTCCTGCTCAGCACTGGATCAGGGCAGAGAGTGATGCTGAAGCAATGCATAAGATGGTATTCTGCTTGCTCTGTGGTTCTCTGGAAAAGGAAGAATGACAGTGGATTGCCTGTGGAGAAAAGAGGCTATGACTACTCTGCCATGAGTATCCTACGGTGGGTGAGGCCTAGACTTGTAAGCCACTCCAACCCACATTGGCTCCTTTTACAGAACTGGGCAACCCAAATAGTCCTGAAGATGAGCAGCTAGACTGGGGACAGAGCTGGGCTTGGCCAACTCTAAGGAGCAAGTTCACTCAGCTCCCATCTGGAAGTCACCTGGCAGGCCAGGCCAGGCCAGTCCCCGAGGAAGAAGTCACTTCCAATAATCTCTGGGTAAACACAGAATCTGAACAATGGAATGAGCACCCATCAGGTTCAAACCCTGGTGATAGCTATCCTAGGGATCAGGAAAGAGAAGCCTAACCTAAAGTGAAGAAGCTGAAACCTTTATAAGTCATCAGGGTTCCAGGAGCCCAAGAAGGGGCAGTGATCATAGCTGAGTGCCAGGGAAGAAAGAGGCAGGATGTCAGAAAAACAAGAAGGAATCTGAAGCCCAAGAGGACCCTCCAATGCACCATAGAGCAGGCTATTCCCTCCCTGCCAGCCTTGTGTGTACAGATCCAGATGGCTATTGCACACCACAGTGTCAAAATAAAATATGTTCCAACCCTGATGGATCCTGGCCTTACCACATTCTTCCTGACAGGTGGGTAGCCTCTCTCTGCCAGCACTTATCCCAACAGCAGGCGTGAGAGGGTGCAGACCAGCTCTCGGCCACTGTGGGGCTTCTTGCCACTCTTGCTGTGGGTCCTGGTTGGCAGTGCCCCTGCTCTGGACAATCAGAAGAACTGGCTACTTCAAAGAAACGGGAGGACAGAAGATGGTGCATAGTTACCCTATGTGTATACAGAGAATGAAACTGCCAAAGTTTCAGCTTGCATGTTCCTGGGACTGTCCAACCTGGAATGGCTAGATCTGAGCAAGAACAAACTGGACAGGTAAGACCTACATGTCCATGCCTCCAAGGTGCACTGAAGCCTCTTCACCTGGGCCTGGGTCTGGGAATGGGGACTGCAGGTTTCAGAAGGCCCAAATGGTCCATTGTCTGTTGCTTTGCATTGGTCTACAACATCCATCTGCCAGAGGTCATATCTAGAAAAAGCACTGCAGAAAGTTCTCCAGCATGGATGAATCCCATGATTTGGGGTACTGGACCTACTGGGGAAGTCCCCTTTGCAATAGATTCTTCAATCGGCCTAGGTTCAGTGACAGCTAAGAAGCCACAGTGAAGCCAATTAGGAGTTCCTTGGCTAAGATGAGCATAAAGTCATGCCCAGGAAGGCTTATGCCCTGACCAAAAGTGGCTAGACCCCTATCCTACCTCCTCTCCCTTCCTCCTAGAATCAGAGGCAGCTGAAGCAGCTTAATCTAAAATTCACGGCCCACATTGCCAGCCTTGCTCTGCTCCCCCGCATGAGTTCAAATGATCTGCTCCCCCGCATGAGTTTCCTGCAGGGCCTACAGCACAGCAGCTTTCGGAGTGCAGAAGGGGTATTGACCAGGGCAGCTGGGAAGCAGTGAAGAGGCACAAGTAGCAAGGAATCATCAGTCAGCTCACCCAGTCCCTCTGTTTTCCCCACAGAGCTCAGCCAACTGCTGATGCTGGAGGTACAAGGGAACGATCTGCATGACAAGGACATCTCCGCACAGGTTTTTTGTCAGTTTAACACAAATCAGCTGGGAGAAGGAAGCCTCAAATGAACTGCTTCCATCAGATTAGCCTGTGAGGATGTCTGTGGGACTTTTTCTTGATTAAAGATGTGGGAAGGCCCAGTCAACCACAGGTTTTACCACCCCTCCAACCCAGGCAGGTAGCTCTGAGTTGTTTAATAAAGCAGACTGAGCAAACCAAGAGGAGCAAACCAATAAACAGCATTCCTCCATGATTTCTGCTTCAGTGCCTGCCTTGTGTTCCCTTGATGATGAGCTGGAAACTGTAAGTTGAAATAAACCCTTTCCTCTCCAAGTTGCTTTTGGTCATGGTGTTATCACAGCAATAGAAAGCCTACTAAAATAGTTGGCTTCTACACCCCCCCCGGCCTTTATGCAATTTAGGACCATAGGATAGTACCACTTACATTCAGAGCAGGTCCTCACTTAATCTTCTCCACACACACACACACACACACACACACACACACACACACAGGTGTGCCTCACTAATACCCTAGGTGCTTATAAATCAAATGTAGTCAGAAATCAAAATTTACCATTACCTTGAGTAAAGCCCATGATTTCTTGGAGCACACCATCTCCTGAAATGTTTCCCACCATTTGGTAGTGCTTTCTGGAGATGTGAGCTGTGGGACTCACCCTGAGTCATGACCTAGCCAGCCCGTGCTGCCAGGATCCTTGGCATAGAACGAGCATTGGACCTTCTTTATGAGGCCCAGTTCTAGGAACTGGGCACCATCTTCCTCAAAAAAAATGATAAAGTGTTCTGAATTGCAGCTATGCCTTAGTGTGCCTCCCTCAACAGCAACTAGCTTCAGGAAGACCACCCAGCACTCCAGGCATGGATCAATCTCCCATGAGTGTCCACTCTTGGGAGACATTCCCCTGACATGCATGTGGAAACTCAAAAAGAAGGAAAGGCCCCAGAAACACAGAGATAGGGCAGGAAACTACATGGGGCAGCATGGAATTGGAAAACTCCAGAGGATCTCTAGCAGTAGGCCTGATCTCAGATGGTGACAGAGGGATCTGTCGCCACCTGCTCCTCTAAGCTGTTGCCAGTTTCTAAGGCCTTCCCCTACCCGACACACCCCTCAACCTCAAGATCCTCCTACTTCAGCCATATCCATGCCTGCCCTGCTGGCACTCAGGAACCCCGTGTGGAGCTGGCTCAGAGCTGGTCTTAGCTGAGGCAATAGCTATAAGAAGGGACATGAAAAGAAGGGGCAGGACATAGACCAGTGGTGTCTGCCCTAGAGCTGCCATCACAAAGCCGCATAACTGGGTGTTCTAACACAACAGAAACCTAGAACCTAGGTACAAGAGAGCAGGTTCCCTCAGAAGGCTCTAAAATGAGATCCTTTCCCTCTGATTTGAATAGCTGGTTAGGGTGTTAGCACATACAGACATTTCACCATGACAATGACCGGAGGCAATAGGATTAAGGGGACAGAATCTTGTTCCAGAAAGAGTGGGACAGGAGAAGAGGACCTCCCCTATTAGTGGACTTGGGGAGGGGCAAGGGAGGAGATGAGGGAGGGAGGGTGTGGTTGGGAGAGGGTGAGGGAGGGGGCTACAGCTAGGATCCAAAGTGAATAAACTGTAATTTATAAAAAAAAAATTAACACATCAAAAAAAATAGTGGGACAAGCTAAGGGAGGTTAGGAGAGGGCTATCAAGAGGCTAATGAAGATCTGTGGATCGCCAAGACAGAACAGACTGGAGTGTGGACTGAAGGCAAGGGTCCACAGACAGTCCCGCCCCTCATTCCCAGGACCAGAGCCTCCCATCCTGTGTCTTCTTGTTCCAGGAAAAAGTTACCAGGACGTTTGGGTTTAATTATTCTTTTTTCCTCTCCCCCTCTTGCCAAGGGGGCAAAAGAAAGCAGACAGCAGCCTGGGAGGGGCCACCCAGCTGCTTTCCACTCTCCCCTCCCTGCTGCCTGCCGATGATGTGGGGCCTGGGCAGGGGCCTGGCTGCCAGTTAAACACAGGCTCAGCCCCTGCTTCTCCTTGACTGCAGCACTGTGGTGTTTTCTCTGCTAGTAGAAGGCATGGAGGCTGAAGCCTGCAGGGATAGGAGACAGAGGAGCTGCCTCAGTGGGTTGTCCCACAGGCACTGTGTGGGGGGGTGGTGAGAGGTCACTGAAAGAAGCTACTTTTCCTGCCTTCACCCATTCTGGCCATTACCGCTCCTCTGCTCTTTCAGTCTTGGAAGGACCAGATCTTGCTTGCCAGCAGAGTCAGGACCTCAGGGATATACCATGAAGTAACAGAGGCTCAGAGTAAAGTAGTGACCTGATCACCACCATCAGCCTAGCTTCCCTAAATCCTTCTGTCCCAGTAGATCTCTCTCTGTCTGTCTCTCTCTCTCTCTTTGTCTGTCTCTCTCTCCCCTTCTTTTTCTCTCTCTCCTCCCCACCCCCATCATCTGATTTCTACATGGAAGAAGCTAAGATCTACTTGATCTTTGCACCAGTGGGACTGTTTTAGATGCTCACATTTGTTCACATGATCAATGAAGGCCTTTTCATTCAAATGACCCAGTGGAGTTCAAGGGGCTGGGGGAACACTGATTTGCTGATGGGATAAGAGAGAGGAAAGTGGGAAAGAAAGAAGGAGAGGACTCTAGGACCTATAACAAACAGGGGCTACAGATTTTAGTCTCTGCTAGGTGCTAGGCCCAAGAGGCCAGGAGGTCATGTGACAAGGCACAGAGGAAGGGGAAGGAGTGAGAGAAGGGGTAAATGTCTACAAGAAATGGTGGACTAATGCAGCAGAGAGAACAAAGACCTCCCTCAGTTCTCTTCTTCAGAGTTTTGGGGGGTCAAAGGTAGACACAGAAGCCACATAGGATGTGGCCTGACTCAGTAGTACTATGTGTCTACTCTGAGAAGAGCTCCAGGTGGCAAGTGTCATCTAGGGACACAGCTTCATGCTTCTCTTAGGAATGGACTCAGGGCTTCTGTCGGGTATGGCTTTCTAGTGTCTACAGCTCCCTCAGTAGCTGGGCCTGGTACACTGGAGCCCTTCAGGCAACCAGCTCTCTCTGCAAGTGTGTACCACCTTACAGGAAGCTGAAGACCCTTGACTTGTCCCACAACCAGCTGGTACATGTTCCCTCCTTTCTGCAATGGAGCCTGAGGCACCCAATGCTGCTTCATAACGTCATTAAGCACATCTCAGGCTATGTGTTTACACACATGAAGCCTTCCCTGCAGTTCTTTCACTTGTCACATAGCAGGCTGAACGTCCATTTTGGGCCTCTACAACTTCTCTGGCAGATCTGTTGCTCTATCGTAACCAGTTTCAGGCAATCCCAACTCATACAGTCTCATATAGCCTCCTGAGGTTCAAGGGTCTGCAGGTGCCGCACCTAAGCCCCAATAAAATCAAGTAGGGCCACTAATATTTACCCATAGTTACTCCAGCCAAGAGAAAAAGATGCAGCCAACAAGAAGAGCTTGGGCTAGCATTGGTACCTCACGCTCAGGCCTCAGAGGTCTGGGAGAAGCTAAGAGCAACAGGAGGAGGATTCTCCTTTCCAGCTAGGGATGTAGCACCGTGCCTGTGTTTGGCAAGCCTGGGAAGCCAAGGAAGTGGGCTTCAGGCAGCTGAATCTGGGCAGTGGATGGCAGAGGGAAACCAGAGCTCTTATACAAGTCAGCAAGGGCTGGAGGTGGGTCCCAGGTACTAAGCACTGAGTATGAGGAGCTGGGAACCCACCTCCTCCCAAGTTCCCATTCCATTGTACTACTTTCTCTCTCAACCATGTCGTTCTCTCTTTCTCTCTCTGCATGCTGCTTGACCTTCTTCTCTGGATTCATATCTCCCCTTGCCACTATTTTCACAGACTCATGTTCCTGAATTCCATTTGTGACACATATGTGGCCCAGGACTCCAACATATTAACAAACACACACACACACACACACACAGAGAGAGAGAGAGAGAGAGAGAGAGAGAGAGAGACAGAGAGACAGAGAGACAGAGAGACAGAGACAGAGAGAGAGAGACAGAGAGAGACAGAGAGACAGAGAGACAGAGACAGAGAGAGAGAGACAGAGAGAGACAGAGACAGAGAGAGACAGAGACAGAGAGAGAGACAGACACATACACACAACTTGAAATACACCCTTAATTTGTGTCACCCCATCCCTAGCCTTCTTTTGTATCTAGGGCTACAATACTGTGGTTCTTCAGCCAACCTGCCCTGCCAACCTCCCCCACCACACACACACACTGCTTATTGGTGGGGGCAGGAACAGCTAAGCTAAACTCCACTTGATCTTTGCACCACTGGGACAGTTTCAGATGCCCCCACTTCTTCACATAATTGATAAAAGCCCTTTAATTCAGCAAATGACCTGGTGGAGTTCAAGAGGCTGAGGGAACACTGCTTTACACTTTAATGTAATAAATTCACCTCGTCCAAGCCTCTGCAGCCCCCACATCCACCTCAGATTTAAGCTGCATGCACTTAGATCTCTGGCTCTCCTTGCCATGGAATCCCTCACCATGCCTTACCATATTCATCAGCAAGGGGCTCAGAGACCTGGTCCCCACAGCTCCTCTGAGAGCCTCCCTACATTTCTGTCCTCATCAGAGTTCTGGCCCCAATTGTTCCAGGAACCACCTGTAGCTGAGCCCTCTTCTCTATTAGGTTTTCCTGTCCTGGGCTAGGATCTACAGTAGTATTTGGTGGCTGGTGCAGGTTGGTAGAGAAGCTTAAAGCTTTTGTCCTAAAGCAGCCAGGAGCTGGCAGCTGCTGCATATTAATACCTTTAAGGCTCCGTATCTGTTCCATATCCTATGACCCTTATCTTTGTCCACGTATGCCCATCCCAAGTCAACCTGCTCAATCCCCAGGGTTCTACACACAATTTGAAGATGGGAAACTAAGATGCAGGCAGGTAAAACAATTTGCCCAATGGCATACACCTCGCTTCCTGTGAAAGCAGGTTATATTGGGCCTGATGACAGAGTTATTACACTCACCCAGCAGGTACTGGAGACTAAACTAAGTCTTGGTCTGTGCAAAGCCAGGCCTGCCCCAGAGGCCCAGCTCTGGGGCTCTAGCAGTGACCGTTCCCTGATACAAGTCACTGACTGACTTCCTGACCAGCTTGCAGTAACAGAGTGGTAATGGCTCAGCCCGCCTGAGTCCTGAAGACAGGGCTAGCCAGTTGTACTGGGTTGAAGATATTACTCTGAGGAGGCCCCAGGCCACTGGAGCATTGTCTTTGAAGGGGCTCTAGCTGTCCTGAGCATGGCAAGCATGGCTCTTTCAAGCCTTGCCCTTCTCCCAATTCCTTCCGCCTTACTAAAAACAAAACAAATAAACAAAAGCCATTAGATTATATTCCTCCAGCTAGGCTTCAAGGTCTATTCCCTTATTTGGCCACTTCCTCCTCCTGAGGCTGACTACCGAGGTCCAGCTGTCAAAGTACTGAAGTCTAGCAATCAGAAGCCCTCTTTGACTCACGTAGTTAACATGCCCAATCAGAACTGAACACCTCATCCTAACACAGAGTTTCCTCTTTTGCCTTTATAAATCACCTTTTGATTATGGGCCTCGTCTGTCTCCTCTATCCAGAGGCAGTCCTTTGTCCCACTCTAGGACAAATATCCCTTCCCCCTCTCCTTTGTTTCCTTCCTCTTTTCCCTCTTCCTCTGTCTCCTGTCTTTGTCCTTTATCCCTGGCCCCTGGAACAAATAAATCTCCTTTGTGCTTAGAATTTGGTCTTGGGAGGTCCTGGGATGGACTTTTCTTTCAGTCTTGCCTGTGCTAAGAGAGCCACAGGGAAAAGTCTGGGGTCCCTGTTTCCACAGCTTAAGAGACCAGAGCATCACCGTGGCAAGGCAGGTAGAATCCATCAGAAGGACTGTCCCTGCTTTGGGGTATAAAAAGAGGAGAGCACAAAAAAATACCTACTAAAACTGCTCTAAAACTGCCACCAGTTCCAGCTAAGCTCTGGGCCCGTGAATTCAGTCTTGCTTTGTTCTCATTCTGTAGCAATTCCCTCCTACCCCCCCCCACCACATTCTCAGCAGAAATAGGACAAGCAGACTGGGAGTGGGGGTGACTAGGAAGCTGGTGGAATGTTTACTTTGGACTCATCCCCACATTCCTTCTCCTCTGGGGTCTAGGCCCACAGATATGGCACTTCCTGTTTGGGCTGGGTCAGAGGTCAGCAGCCCTGGAGGCGCTGGACCTGCTTTCCCAGCTTTCCCAACTCTTCCTTCCCAGCCTAGTCACTCCAGGCCCTGCCCATCCTGCTCTGGCCTCTTAGTCCATCCAGCCCCTCCCTCTTCACAGTCTCAATTCAGACCCAGAAGGCACAGGATGTGTGAGCTAGGTAGCTAAGACTTCCCATCCTCCCTCTTCTTAGCCCTGCTGAACTAATGAGTCAAGGAGGCCCGCCATGTGTCAGGGCAACAAATTCCAAGCCCTGGTCTAGACCCTTGAGGACAGGGTATGGTCTATGGTCTGTGGAACCTGAAGGCTCTAGTTACTCTACTGGAGTCTAATGAGGACCTGCATTTCAAGCCCTCTAGCCAGATGCCTGGCAGAACACTGTACATACCCCGAGGACTATAGAACCCAGCATCTACAAGTGATGGCAACTGCTATGGGATTAGTATCTAGGGTGGTCTTGGTACCAAGCATAGCATGTTGAGCAACTTATCCAGACCTGAGGTCTAAACCAAGAGGGAGGTTTGTTGTAATAGAATAGGGAGACGAGGCATGAGCTTGTGGGTTCCAGAACTTGGAAAGTGATTGCATGGGGGGAGGCAGATAAAAAGGAGTAGAGGTACAAAGTCCTGTTGAGGTCTCCTGTAGGAGACACAGATCAGCCCCATCACTCCCCATTCTCATTTTCCACTTGAACTTGACAGCTACAGAAGTACCCTCTGGTCCCCACTGCCATTACCTTCAGTCCCATTCTGTTACCTCAGTGTTCCAATTTAATTTAGAGATTTATGAGTATCTCCTTTTTTACCACATGACCCTAGGCACCCTATCTCAGCTGACACCACCAACTAGGTTTCTACTGTTGTAATCTCTCAGAGGCTCAGTACCCTGAGGTTTTGAGTTGGACTGCCTATACTGCTGGTGCCAGCCAAGTGACTACCAAAGGGAAAAGCAGGCCAAGTAAGCATGGCATCATGGAATAGAGGATGTTGGGAAGCTCAGCCTTGCCTGGGGTTCTTTTGGGGCTTGTCGCTTGCACTACAAGCCAATGTCTGTTGCTGGTCAACCCCTCTCACATCACCATAGGACTGAAGGTCCTGGCCTCCAGGTGCTGAGACCCTCTAGCTCTAAGTTCCTGGCTTTCTTGGAAAATTAGATCATCCTTGCCTCAGCTTTGCCTTGTTTGCTGGGCATCCTTAATTACTTATGATGTGGGGACATAAAGCCGTGTTCCTTTTGTCTCAACTTTATATCAGCCCAATTCTAGATCACTCTTTTAGGGCTAGTAGAGTTAGGTTGATCACAGCCCAATTCAAGCTTGATCAGGATGTGAATCAAAGAATCATCTCATAGAATTTTTAAATTTAAATTTCCTGCATCTGTGTGGGGAACATCACAGTAGGTCCTCCTTGTCCCAGGCTCTGCCACTGCTTACCAGTCTTATAGACAAACTGGAAATAACTCAGGAGCCATTTTTGAGGAGTGCCTGTCCTTTGCTGTCCTCTACCCATGCAGCTTCCAAGTTCTGGAACCCACAAGCTCATGCCTGGTCTCCCTATTCTATTACAACAAACCTCCCTCTTGGTTTAGACCTCAGGTCTGGATAAGTTGCTCAACATGCTATGCTTGGTACCAAGACCACCCTAGATACTAATCCCATAGCAGTTGCCATCACTTGTAGATGCTGGGCTCTGTAGTCCTCAGGGTATGTACTGTCCTCTGCCAGGCACCTGGCTAGAAGGCCTGAAAGGCAGGTCCTCACTAGACTCCAGTAGTGTAACAAGAGCCTTCAGGTTCCATAGACCATAGGCAGAGCCAGGCAGCATGCTTAAGGTCTAGCTTTATTCAAAATAAGAACACAGCCTCCCAGAGTGCCTCATGGTCTCTTTCTGGCTCCTCAGCTTTGAAGACCATCCACGTAAGTCACTGGACAGTCCTGGTCCACTTTCTCTCTTCTGACCATGCCCCAGACTGTGTCTTTAAAGATAGCTAGACAGAAGCAGGCTGGGCCTTCAAGGAGCCCCTTCAATCCCTGAAATTACAGCCTTGGTGGCCCAGAGGGGAGAGATGCTGTGTGATTATGTCCTCAGGGGAAGGTCAAAAAAAGCTCCTGGTGTACAGAGTGCCAGCTTTCACCAGCCACGCCTTGGCCATCAGCACTTGGAAGCTCCCAGACAGTGGAGGCTATACTCACTAGCACTACCTCAGCTATCTCTTGGGCGTGTTAGCAGAAGTGGTATCCCTAATTGCTCCACCTCCTGTACCCAGAGGGTACCCTCACACACACACACCAAACATCCATTTCATACCAGCTTGAGGCTCCAGGTCATCATTCAGTAGCCACTTTAATGGTAGTAGGAGTTGCCCTCTACAGACTATGGATCTCCTACCCTGACTGTGTTCAACCATCAAGGGCATGGGCACAGCCATGGACATAGCCAGAAGGCTGAGAGTGAGGATCTAGCAAGATTGTGAACCTGGGGCATTCTGGGCAAGATACTTGCTAAAGAAGTGGCCCTGACATGCATGTGAAATGTCTCTAGCTGGGCATTGTCCTTAAGGCTGAGGCCCCTTGCTCAGAGCTGGCTATGTGGGAGCCCACAGGAGCACTACAGAGAGTGCTGAAAGACAGCCTAGGGTACTGCCTTCTTCTCTGCAAGTCTTCCCTGCCCCCTCAGGCTAGTGCACTCATTGCCCACCATCTCTTTGATTCTCCAGGCATGGTCTTGCTCACAGTCTAGCAGTATGTAAATTCCACATGGACCAGGCCACTACCTGTTCAACTCAAGCACTGCAGATTCCCTTGAGTTCTAAAGTGTCTCCTGGGTCTCTTCAGTTTATCCAGAAGCCAGGCACTGGACTGTCCCTTAACACTGACTGGCAGAACAAACAAGAGAAGTGTTGTATAGAGCCGAGATGCAAACAGCAGTCACCCACCAGGCTGGCTGGACATACTAGGGGAACAGGACTGGGAGGGTCTTAAAACATGGACTAGCAGAAGGACCCTGAAGCCCAAAGACTCATTAGCTAAGCAGCTGGGTTGGCAGGAGCTCTGGTGGGAGGAGCCTCTGGGTCAGTTTTCTCAGCAGCTGTCACCTCTGCAAGGGGGCACCTGCCAGGCTTCCAGACCCTGCCTGCCCCCATGTATTCTCACCAAAAGTCCACATTTTGTATTCACAGAGAACCGACGTGTTCACAGCTGCTCTGTGGGTGCCCTGTCTCTCTCTCTCTCTCAGCACACATATCCCTTCAGCTTTGAAGCTAGGGCAAGAACAGCTGCAAACCAGCTGTAGGGGGACAGGCTGTAGCTGATGCCAGGTCTTTTTCCACACAGGCCAGGCTGAGATCCTTCTGCCTAGGAAAAGAGGCCTCTACCCTTTTCTTAGCTCCCTTCCTCCATGGCCCTTCCACAAGGCATAGCCTCTTCTATATATTTCATGTACTGCTTTTCTGTCAGCTCTTGCCACGGGGTTTTCCCTGGGCAAGCCAAGGGAGTAACTGCATAATGATTGGACGTAGAGCAGCTGCTGTGAACAAGACGTCAGCAGTGTCTCCTAGCCAGGTGCCCAGGCAGTGCAGGTACCCAAGACAGGTGCTCACAGAAGTACAACTTCTCCCAGAAGAAGTGCTGGCTTCTCACGAATGTGCTTCCCATATATCTAAAGGGCTAGGCTCCTCCTCACATTCTTGGCTCTAGTGAGCAAAAGAAAGGGCTTCTCAGGCTGTAATGCAGGCCAGGGGAGGCATGGTAGCTCCTCAAGATAGTCTAACCTCCCCCAAGCTTCTGGGGAATCATGTAAGCTAGAGTTGTATGGGTCCTGTCCCTGTCTGGGGTAACCTAGAGTCACATACAGAGGTGTACTGAAGATGATGAGCCCTGTCTCCCAACCCCCCATGTACAAGGTTGCCCTGGTTCCTGGGGAGTTAAAACAGCTGTGTAGTTTGTTGCCTCCTCCTTAGGAGTCCTGGAGGCTACAGGAAATGCCTATTCTTCCTTCCTGTCTTGTCTCCCCCGACTGCCCCTCTACCCCCGCCTTCCCTTCCTCCTTCAAGGCATGGGAGGCCAGAGGGTAAGAGAATGCTGCAGCTGCTGCTCTGTACTGCTAGACAGCAAGGATGTTCAGTCCCCAGCCTTGTTACAGCTGGGGTCCAGGTTGTTTCTGGGCCTCCTTGGAGAGAGCTGAGGCACGAGGAAGGGAGGGGGCAGACTCAAAGACCGAGGTGCTGCCTGGATGGTCTGGGAGTTGCCTCCAAATTAGAGGGCCAGGCTGAGTGATTCAGTGGGCCTTGGACTGGGCATGCAGTTATAGCTTATTGCATATTGCAAACCACAGACACAAGGACCTTCCAGGCACAAAACCATAGTTACCGAAGTGCTGCCCAGGCCTATCGCCTAACTTGGAGGAAGAATGTCAAAGTGCACAGTGTACTCTTCTCCTGGCCGCCATGCCAAACGGTCACTTCCTTACTACCTCAAGCTCCACCTAGGAAGGAAGACAGGCTGGCTTACTGCTCAGCCTCCCACCTACCACTGGGGCACATTTTTTTTTCTCAGGTGTTCCCTACACCCTCGGCAAGGAAAAGGCTCTCTTCTACAGGTCCTAGTCTGCTCACTCTTTGTGGCGTCTCTAGAAAGTCTTCTTGGGCCTCTCTCCGATGTTGGGTGTAGTAGCCCTGTTGAGGCCACAAAGAAGAATACATACCTGCCTTCTTGTGGAACTTGGCTTTGCCCTAGGAGTCAACTCTAGTGCAGTGGTTCTCTCAGCCTGTGGGTCATGACTCCTTTGAGAGTTGAATTAACCTTTCATTAAACTAAGAACGCCTTAGCGTAAGACCACTGAAAAACACAGATATTTACATTATAATTCATAAGAGGAGCTAAATTACAGTTATGAAGTAGCAATGGAATAATTTAATAGTTGGGGTCATCACAGCATAAGGAGCTGTGTTAAAGGATTGCAGCATTAGGAAGGTCATGAACCACTGATCTAGTGGGGCATGGCAGCTCCATCTTGTGATCACTAGCTCCAGGGTAATTCTCTTGGAAGGCTGGGACTCTTGGAGGCTTGAATAACAACTCCTAGAACAATGTAGGCTCAGGCCAGGTGGTACCATATTTAATAAGGACTTTGTACACAGGTGCCTGGGGCAGTGGGTATATATTCTGTGAGGTTTCCTCCTTAAAATGAAAATCCTACCTAGGCATGGTGGCATGTGCCTCTAATTCCAGCACTCAGGAGGTAGAGGCAGAAGGATCAGGAGTTCAAGGTCATTCTGGACTACATAGCAAATTTGAGTTCAGCATGAGCTACAAGAAGCCATTATCTCAAAAATTAAAACAAAAAAGAAAAATTTATTGAAATATACTTGCTGGGTGTAGTAATGCCCACTCCTGTAATCTCAGCATTCAGGAGGCAAATTCAGGAGAATTACCATGAGTTCAAGTTTACTTTATCTCCAAAATGGGGTGGAAAGTGATAAAAGATATATAAAACACAAAGTATGTAGTTTTTCATTCAGAGCACTTTTATTGTTTCAAACTCAAGACTCAGAACTGGCGAGATGACTCAGTGGGGCTGATTACCTCAGTTTTGGTCTCTGGGACCCACATGATGGAGGGAGAGAAACGACTTCCAGTGACTGTCTTCTGACTTCTACTCACATGTCATGGCATGTACGCCTACCCACTCCACTCCCCCCCACACAAAATAAGTAAAATGTAATAATTTTTGAAGCCCAGAAGACGCATGTACTCAGCTGTCCCTCCTCTATTCCCCTGTTCCTACTCCTCTGCTGTTTCTTTGAATCTACTGGAGAGCTTATTCTGGACATCTCACATGAACAGGCCAGACATAATGTGGCCTTTTGCCATTGGCTACACTCACCAAGCAGAATGTTCCTTATGTGCCTTGGACCTGCTTCAACCCTGGTCTCTGCTGACACGTTTAGCCTGGATGAGTAGGTATTGGAGTCCAAATCCACTGGAGATCAGGGCCGGAGTTATGACAAAGCGGCTGTGAATAGAGAATTGGAGGTTCCATGAGGCTCTGTAGCTTCTAGGCTATTACTCTGTCAATGGCTGGGTATGTTTGCGTATAGATAGAACAAAAGCAAAAGACAGGGGCTGGAAGTAGCTCAATGGGAGACCATTTGCTTGGCATACACAAGATCCTGCCCTCATTGCCAGTACTGAAAAGATGAGAAAAAAATAAAAGCCTAAAAGATGTGACAGATGGGACATGGGAAAGTACTCTGCAATCCTGGCACTCAGGAGGCAGAGATGTGGAGTTCAAGACCAGCTTCACTTACAGAGTTAGTTGAAGGCCAGCTGGAGTTACATGAGATCCTGTCTCTAAATATATATATATATATATATGAAGGAATAAGCAAACAAACAAACAAACAAAGGAAGAGAGCAGACAGAACAGAAGCAACAGACTCAGGCTGGAGGGCCTGTGTACTCATTCCTCTCCTTGTCTGGACCATGGAAACCAAAGGTAGCTACAGGCTCCCAATCCCTATCCTGCTTCTCCCATTTTCCTCCTTTCAGCAGCCTAAGGATAAGGTTCTTGAAGGAAAGCTCAACAGTGAGCTGATTCTGGCTCCAGGCAAAATCCTTACTCTGTCCTCAGCTGGGAACTTGCAGTGACCTTCACCCCTTGCCTTGCCCTCTATCCAGTGGGCCTCTACCTCCCTCTGTATCTGCCCCTTTGAGATTTTCCCCTCACCTGAAGTTTCCTTGCTTTCTCTTCCCCACTCTTGGTCCCTCATTCCTTCTTCAGATTTCAGTGTGGCTCCTTGATTCAGTCTCTTCCACCATCTAAGGGCAAAGGAGAGGTAAGACATCACTGGTTAGGTAGAAGGTACACTAGGGACCATGACTCATTTTGGCCATCCAGAAGCAGCTGAGATTTAGCAGGCTAGCCCAGTTAGGGCTAGAAAATGACCAGAGGAAATGCCCCCACCATGGCTACGGCCTCCTGGCCAGCCTTTAGGGGTTGAGCAAGAAGATGAGAAGTTTGGTTCCTCTTCTCCCAATGAGTTTTGCCAACTTCTCAAAGGCTTCAGGGATGTGAACCAAAAAGGTCTCCAGAATCTGGGAGCAAACACCTTAAAGGAGGAAGGGATGAAGAGGAAAGTCTTACAGACAGGAGCCTAGATCAAGCCTTTCGAGAAAACTACAGTCCTTTAGATCCCCAAACTACCCCCTGGTTTCAGACCAGGCAGAGGGTCTGGGTGGAATTAGAACCACTCACTGTCTTAGCCATCAGGTTACCTCCCGCTCATCTTCCTCTCACTTTCTTCTGCTTGTTAGCTGCCAGCAACCACCTCAGTATCCCCATTTGGACAGTGGAAAGTTTGACTCTGGAAAGCTGTCTGCCCAGAGACACCAAGGGTCTGTCCCTAAGTAAGTGAATGTGTGTCCTTTCAAACTGTGCTTGAGGCAGGGGCCAGAGTTGGGGGGGAGTGTGAGGGGGAGGGGTGCCACATAGCCCAGCCATCTACAAGAAAATTGCTTTCTTTGAAGCTGCCAGGGGGGCAGGAAGCCTGCCCCCTCCCTCCCAGCTGCCTTTCCTCCTTCCTTTGCTCCCTCTCTGCTCCACCAGCCCCCTCCCTCCTTCTCTCCCTCTCCACCCCTCCCTGTTTGTCCCCTCCCTGTCGGCCCGGCCCGCCCAGCCTTTAGCCTCCCTCCCACCGCCTCTGTCTCCCTCTCTCCGCGAACTGCCCAGGAGTGAGCAGCTGCTCCGGTTGGCCCTGCCTGACAGACACACCGACAGCCTGACATCCTAGCCCACCAACTAACCAGCCTGCACCTGGCTGCTTCCCCCTCCCCAGGTAGGGCCTAATCAAGCCTGAAACTGACTCCACTCTCCTCACAAAGACCTCAATCTGCCCTTGCTGTCTTCATTCCTGACTATGCTATCCCCTCAACCAACCCAAAGATGCTGGCAATCCTGTTGTCCCCCACCAGCCCTGCTGCATCTACT
Source organism: Meriones unguiculatus (assembly GCF_030254825.1). Lineage (NCBI taxonomy): Eukaryota > Metazoa > Chordata > Mammalia > Rodentia > Muridae > Meriones > Meriones unguiculatus. The sequence continues at coordinate 39,339,402 of NC_083369.1, forward strand.
ACCTCAACCTGTAGTCTTGTGTCTGTACCTCCACTGCCTCCTTACTTCTTTCTTTATCTCCCACGGCATCCACCAAAGGCTCCTGGTTTGTGTCGTTTCAACACCCTTTGGTCTCTATCCCATTTCAGCCTCTTCTCCCCACGCTCTCTCTCTTCCCTGAACTTTATTCCTAGCGTCCTTTCCCTTTCCCTTCTAACCTGTGCTCAGTTGCCAAGCTCACCCATGTTTTCCCTCTCTGCTTCTGGGAGGGTGGGCAGGGAACTCCCCCCTGGGCTACCTCCAGAGCATCACTGAGGCAGGGCTGGATGGCTGGCATGGTAGCTCTACCCACAGCCCTATCCCTTCATAGCAAGGTCCAGGCACAGCCTCCACTCCTGCTAGCCTTGCTTTCCCAGCTCAGCCTTTCTTGGAGGCTTGGCACCTGGCCAGGTCAGGAAGGATGGGGCCAATGCAAAACTCAGCACTGGCACAGTCTCCCCTTGAAGTAGTCTGAGAGACTTGTGCTCCCAGGCACACATCAGGCACCTTGCTCTGATATTCCACACTCACCACTGACTAATGCCCTGCTTCCACCCTCTCTTGGGCAAAGTGTGGGTCCATGGAGCCTCAGCTATAGGGATCCTAGATTGCCTGCCTGGTTACCTCAGTCCTATTTTCAGAACCCTCTCGAGCTGAGATGCACAATGAGCAGAGGGTGGGATGGAGTTAGAAAATGGAGCAATTGTGTCATGTTCTCAGGGACCAACATGGCTTGGGGCCCTGAGGTGCTGTCAAGGGATTCAGGAGAAACAAGAGAGACAGAGTCAATTGGGCATTCGCCACGTCCAGTGAAGGTTGGGGGACTGGAGTACCTTGTCACTGCCCTAGGGGTGGGACCAGGCTCCCATCTGCCCAGAGTAAGAGGTCCAGGACCCTACAAGGTGGAGCTGTAGTGGGGCCAGGCAAAGGAAATTGTCGTTAAGCCAAGGACATAGCACCTGGGTGGCTCTGGTTCCATCCTTAGGAGTTTCTGCCTGTGTTCCCCTCTTGTCTACCAGCTTTCTGCTTTGTAATGACTGGTTCTGAGACTGGTTCTGAAGATGCTCCCTAGGTGCCAACAAGATTCCCAAGGACTGGCATCCAGGCATACAATCAGCTGCCTGTGCCACCCACAGCTTAGAAGAGCTTGTGGGTGGGCAGGGGTACTTTGTGTAGAACATGACTAGCTCTACACCCACCATGACTCCCTCCTGCTCTTCCTCCTTTCCCCTGCTCTCAAGTGCCCCACCCATTTTGTAGTCTGGTCTCCACATCCCAACGGTCTTGGCAGCAGGACTTCTCCATAGTAGGGAGGTAAATTGGTTGTAGGGAGACAACCCAGGGCAGGGTCTCACTCACACCAAGGAATAGAAGCAGTGTGAATGGATGTTCCTGGACACCCAGCCATGGATGGGCCAAAGATTGCAGAGCCCCCTCCAAAGACAAACTAACTGGCTCTGGCTCTGCCTGCTAGGTTCTGGGGCAGTTAGCATCTTTCCTCGCCCCTTCCTGTTCTCCAGGGGACTCCTCCTTTTGTGTATGTGGGGGGGGGAAGGTCAGCATCACATATCACACCTTGGCCACCCACCATGTCCTTTCTTCAAATTTCATGGGGGTGGGGTATGGGGAAGGGAGGGTATGGCTCACACATTCAGATTTCAGAGGATCCTCCGGCCTTCCAGAAAGCAACAGATTCAGGTGTTCTCAGAATAAAGCTAGAGTTTTCCTCTGGGGCTTAAGAACAGGGCTTTCTTTCCTGTCCTCTTCCAGGTCAGTTAAGTCCCTTACCCCACTTTTACAGCCCACAGCCAAAGGCTCCCAGGATATGTCTGGGAATCCAAGTATGTCTCTTCACTCTAATTACCTTCTTCCTTATTGCTCTGAGTATGGGAAGCCCCAGGTGTGACCTTTCCAGCTTTTAGTTGATCTATGGGCTTATAGTTGATCCAGGAACCCAGTCAACCTGGAAAGAATGAAGCTAAGAGGGTCTTGGCCTTTCCAGCTTAATACATAGGGCTGAATCCCACCCTGGCCAGGTTCCTGACAAGTCGTAGAGATCCTGGTATTGGGTAGACAATTCAGGAACCCCTAGACATGGGAAGAAAGGGGGCTCTCTAGGGTCTGGAACCTGTTGCCTTGCTACTCTATTCCTCCAGGAGTGGGGCTTAGGATGACAGACACAGTTGACATCCCAGCCTGACTTTTACCTCACTGTCAGTCCCATGGGAAGAGTTTAGGACAAATTCTCTGAGCCTCTCAGCTTACTAGACACTTATCAAATGTCGAAAGTGTTATGGTCGCCAAGGGTGGGGTAGATAAAGAAATCACTTGAGTCTCCTTTCCTACCATTGAGAAGTGACAACATCTTCCTGTTCTTTGAAAATTCTAGCACATGGTAAGTAGGAGCCCAGACTTTGTTGGGAAGTGGGAGGAGGTAAGTGGACACATGGGTCAGGTGCAAGGGGATGAGGAAACCTGGTACTTCCAACTTACTAAGGTCATTTGCTGTCTGGCTCCTTTCCAGAAGTTTCTCAGTAGGGCAGGGAATGAGGGATAGAAAGTGGTCTCTTGATACACCCAGCACTTCTATGTATCCCAGGCACTTCTGATACCCACATTCAGATAAAGCCCACCCCTAAGACTGTTGGAGAGCTGTATCTGACTACCCAGCTACTCTGTCAGTGCCAGAGCCACAGGTACTAAGAAGTGCTCTGGCCAATGAGACTTGGATTCTGCTAACCTTGTGGCATACAGGAAAGCACACATCTCATCCCTCTGGTTGACACTCAAGTGTTAGGCTGGAGCTAGGTGGCCTTAAAAGGCAGCAGGAAGCAGGCCAGCTGTCAGCTTACCTTCAGAAGAAGGAAAAACAGTGCCTAGGGTCTCCTGTCTCTCATAAATTTCCTCACCTACACAGTCCCAGAAACCCAGTAGAACTTGGTAGAAGGGAGCACCTTGCATTTTTAGCAGTTGAGATAGGATTGTTTAGCAAGGCTCAATGCCTCAGGACAAGGCTGCTGAGACTGCACATGGTGTCTGTTCCTTGGCAGCTGCCAGTCCCACATCTACAGGCAAGCTCCCTGAGGCTGCCAGACCTCAAGCCTTGCCCCTGCCACCCTTGGCCTGGCCTAAATGCCTGGCAGAGCCCTTCCATGTTCTCAGAGACTGCCAGCAAGTCTTGCTTGGCTCTTGCCCAGAGCAATCCTGTGTGGAGAACTACACTGGCTTTCAGAGGGGCAGACAAGGAGGGCCCTATTGGGGTGGTGGCACAAGCTCCAGGAAGCCGTCTTTTCCCTTGTCCACCCCTGTGGTTGTGAAGCTCAGCTCACCATGATGACCACTTTTTTTTTTTTTTTTTTTTTTTTTTTTGCTCTGAGGAGCCCTTGCCCAGCAAGCTCAGAGCTCACTTTGATGGAACATAAGGACATAACCAAAGAGTCCAATGAAGGTAAATTGAGGCCTGGAAGCCTGGGTGGCAGGGGGAAGTGGGATGGGAGGAACTTCCGATAGGACTTACAGGATCTGACACCTTCCTGACTGCAACTTTGCCTATCTTCTCAGTGTGCAGGGATAAGGGATCAGGTTGAGGGAGTTGAAAAATGGAGGCATATAATACTATCTGCAGCACCACCACTATCACTATCACCCTACTTAGTGATTCTCCCCATCCCCTGGCTGTCTGCAGTACCCACTTATAGGCCCAGAATTTTCTAGAAGCCTCTGTCATCCATGGCCCAGCAGCAAGACTGAAAGCTCACTAGTGTGACCAAACCTGGACTCTGTTCAGGCTGAAATAAACTGGGGTCTTGGGAGAAATCAGTTCCTCTTTGTAGGCCTCAGTTCTCTCATCATAAAGTAGCAGTACTTCTGGTACAGGCACCAAGACGGCTTTGATGAAATCCCCTTCTGTGGGCTTTGTGCTTGGCATAACCCCTCCCTTGCAGAATATGGGTACCTAGTCTAGTGCCAGTTTTTGGAGTGAAAATGAAGGCTGTGCTGGGAAAACTACCTGGCCCCTATGCCTCAAGCCTTGAGCCCTGAGCCCTGAAAAGGCATGCAGACTCCATCCTGCCTCTGCATGGGCCTTGAGCCTCCGATCCCAGGTTGAGCCTGGACTGAAATTGACAACAGATTGGTATCTCCCTGTGTTACCCAGGGTCCTGTAGCTCCTTTCTCTGGGTGGAGGAGGCTTGTAATCTGAAGAGGCTATGATGCCCACAGAGGAGCATCATGTCCTCAGTGTCTGAGTGCCAAACAAGTCTTCTACAGGAGGTTCCTATATTGGAAAGGGATGCTCGGTGGAAATTTCCAGGCCACTCTGTAGTTCCAAAGGATCTAGGTTGACTCCATGCAGATGGTCTTTTGTCCAATTGTATCCCCAATCCATGCCATCTTTCCTTGTAGACTCTGGATCCTATAGCTCAGCTGAGCAGAAATTCTAGCCCTGACTCATCTAGCTCCTTCAGAGTAGCAGCTTTGGTAGAGGGGACAGGTAGGTGGGTGGTCAGTGCAGAGGGGTCGGGGCGGTGTCTTACTCCTTCCCTGCCATTCCATCTTGCTCTCTGGCTTCCCTTCAGCCTCTTTTGCCTGGTCTGGGTTGCTCTTCCTCCTCCTCCCAAGCCTTCCAGTCCTTCTGCCCTGGGCAAGATCCTACCCTGTTCTGGAGTCTGCTGGCTGAGGAAGAAATGGTCTTTCTTGCTACCCTGGAGCCAAGACCTTCTGGGGGTGGGGTGGTCCGCTGTGTCTTTCTGGGTCATTTTGGGTAGAAATCTTGAGACTACTTTGAAGGAATGAAGGAGACTGGAAACTCCTCCAGCTGAGTACTACCTGTGACCTCAGGAGTCATCATCATAACCATGTCTGTATAGAAAAAAAGGAATTGAGCAAAGCCTTTGGCTATGCCCCCTACTTTGTTGTGTGACCTTTGAGGACCTTTGAGGAAGGCTGCTCTATTCTCTCCAGGAAGCAGCTCTAACCTCTGTGCAGGCCCTTCTGTCCACTGATATACGATGGGAGCCAGGGAGCCAGGGAAGGCCTTTGAGAACCACTGGGGTTGGGTCTGTCGATGTGGATACTCTCCTCCCCCACTAACCTAGGACTTCCCAAGCAACAATACAGGGTGAGATTTCTTCTGGGACTGACAGGCATTGTATGGGCAGTACTTATGCCTAGGTCTAACCAAACCAGGGTGTTCCAGCCTCCCCCTACCCCAGCATACACACACACACACACACACACACACACACACACACACACACACCTGCTGATGCTGAGGATTTTAAAACAGCAAGCAGTCTGCCCAGCCCCCTTGTCAACTGAGTTCCTTCCACTTTTGCCTCTAGCAGTTGAGCTCAGGAAGGTCTTATTTAGCCCAGATGGAGCCCCAAATATCCCAACTTCGCCACCAAAATGTACCTCATATGACGCCTCCTTAAAATGGGCCTCCTTCAAATCTTCATGAGGCTGGGCTTCCTGTCCACCCATGAACCAGGGCAACCCCAGATATCCAAGCCTGGGAGGCTAGCAAGACCAGCACAGATTCCCTATTTGGCAGATAGAGCAAACAGACCAAAATACCCTGAGCCTTTGCCGTGGAGTTGGGGAAGGAGGGGTAGTAAGAGAGGCAGGGGCTCCAGTCTTGTCCTGAAGTCTAGGCCCTGCTTGGGTGGTTGAATGCAGTTTAAAGAAACAGGAGGTGTGGGTGCTGGGGGCAGGCTCAGGCAGTGCAAAGTCTCCACTCCCACCCCACTGCCTCAGCCTTGGGGGGGCAGGGTATCCAGACAAGTCTGACCCTGCCCTGTTACTCTGGCAGCAGCCTACTCTTCTTGGGATCCTTTCCAGGATGCCATGGCCATGGGCACAGACAAAGAGCAGAGGTAAATGTGGAAGCCCCAAGTTCTGTAGGCTGAGTCCTAGGGAATGAAAGGAAGGAAGATGAGAAGTGCTCATGGCCTTAATTCTCAGGATCCTTGTTTGGTGCTGCCGCAGTACTGGAGACTCTATCTTCCACCTCCCACCTCCCCTCCCTGCCTGCCTGCCCTCTCTCTCTCTTTCCGTTTCCCTTCCCCCCTCTCCCTCCCTTTTCCTCTCCTCCCACTTCATGCCTTGGCCTCTGGACCTTCTTAGAACAACATGGGCACTGTGGAGGGGCTCAGGCAGTGAAGGGGATGACTCATTCATCGCCCAGTTAAACTAATAGCATCTGAATCTTCCAAGCTCACTCTCAGGAGGGATTGGCCAGATGGCCTGTGGGGCTAATAGCTGGGCTTCATCTCAGTCTCCAATTGGCCTTGCTGACCCCCAATCCTCAGACAGTGAGGCAGGATCTGGCTGACTCATTGGGGGAGGAGGGCAGCCTTGAGCTAATTGGGAAGATATTTCATTGCCCAATGAAACCAAGTCCTTCCAGGAAGAGGAGGGGAGTGGAAAGAGGCGCCCTCCTGGCCAGCCAGCACTCCTACCCTGACTGGTGCCTCTTACCCACGCCTCCTCCCTCTGCTGCCTCCTATCCATCCCTGGTGAGGGATGAGCAAACATATGGCCCCCTTCTCTTCTCTCTCTCTCTCTCTCTCTCTCTCTCTCTCTCTCTCTCTCTCTCTCTCCACACACACACACACACACAGCTATCCACTGCTGCTGGGAAGACAGACTGGAGACAGCACAAAAAGGTCCAGATGGTAGTGCTGTTGTTGACCTAAAGCTCTTCTTATTTTTTACTCCCAGGAACATTGGCCATGCGTCCCCTGTGGTTACTCACCTTGCTGCTGGCCCTGAGCCAGGCCCTACCCTTTGAGCAGAAGGGCTTCTGGGACTTCACCTTGGATGATGGGCTGCTCATGATGAATGATGAGGAGGCTTCAGGCTCAGATACCACCTCAGGTGTCCCCGACCTGGACTCTTTCACACCTACTTTCAGTGCCATGTGTCCTTTTGGCTGCCACTGCCACCTGCGGGTTGTTCAATGCTCTGACTTGGGTGAGTCAATAGGCAGTTAGGGTGAGAGTATACAGAGGCCTAGGCCCTGCCTGGGATCCCCTACTAAAAGGGACACATAGGCTTTTCTGTGAGATGGGTGTAGACTGGTAGGAGTGAGAATGGTATGAGTCACCACAGGCTGAGGTGTTAGAATATGAGTATATGAGGGTATCTAGTGTCTGACACATGAAAAGCAACTAGAATATGCAAGCTCTGAAGCTGGCACCTGTTGTCTCAGAGTCTCTATATTTGTACCAGTTTTGCTGTGTGTTTCCATATGCATGTATATGCCCAGCACTTTACACTAGCTGTGACAAACAGACTGGGTGATCCAGGCTTATGCTGGTGATGGTGCTGGCCCCCAGGTCTGAAGACTGTGCCCAAGGAGATCTCACCTGACACCACACTGCTAGACCTGCAGAACAATGACATCTCTGAGCTCCGCAAGGATGACTTCAAAGGCCTTCAGCACCTCTATGTAAGCCTCCTCCTACCTCCTGCCCTTTCCAAGGAAGAGTTTGATGTTCCTGTGCCTGGGGGGGAGGGGTACTCACAAACAGGGCTGGGAACCAATGGAATCCCAAGGTAAGTCAGGAGCTGGCTAGATGGGAACACCCAAGACCATGGGTTATCAGTGTGGGTGCAAGACAAAATCCCTTCAGTTAGTCCCCTTTATGACTGAAAGCTTTGCATTTTATTGGCTCCTCTGTACAACAAACAAAGCTATATTCTCTTATAGCTCTTAGAGAAACTGCCTGGCAGAATATGCTAGGCAGTAATGGCATTCCCAGGGCAGCTTGGAGATAACCTCAGCTCATTGCCGTACACTCTGCTCACCAACACAGACTGGCCTCCTTGAGACTAAATAGGTTCAGATGTCTCTCAAGCGTCATCATTAGCAAGTTCAGGAGGCAGAGGAAAGGGGAGGTGGAGTGGGGGGGGCTGGGATGCTCACCTTGGATGTCTGCTCCGCCTTAGGCCCTGGTCCTGGTAAACAATAAGATCTCCAAGATCCATGAGAAGGCCTTTAGCCCTCTGCGGAAGCTGCAGAAACTCTACATCTCCAAGAACCACCTGGTGGAGATCCCTCCCAACCTGCCCAGCTCCCTGGTAGAGCTACGCATCCATGACAACCGTATCCGAAAAGTACCCAAGGGCGTGTTCAGCGGGCTCCGAAACATGAATTGCATTGGTGAGAGTAGTCTGTACCTTGGCATCAGGCATAAAGGAGACAGGTAGAGGAGATTTCTTCCAGCCAGGACAGCTGGGTTCTGGACTGTCCTGTGCAGTCATGGAGAAGCCCTGTGTGACTCAGAATGTTCCAGATGGTTGTTTCAGGACATGATGAGGGAGACTGGGGTGGCTACAAAGGCTCAGTTCAAGAAAAAATCTCAGACATAGTATAAAAGAAGACCAGTATGTTTCTGGAAAAAAATTGAGTTATCATTGTGGGTAAAGGGAAGGTATAGGACACAGAAACACTGGACTGATAGAGAGAAGAGAGAAGGGCAATGCATCACCACAGCAGCAGGAATTGGGTGGCTTTCTGTAAGCCCTGACTTTATTTCTGGGTCTCCACACTTTCTTCTTGTTTCCCAGATCCTGGAGTCCAAGAACAGTTCCAAAGCCCTTGAGCTAGGCTTCTTGAACAGCTGGAGTTTGTATTTAGTTAGCTGGGCAAATTCATAAGCTTCTTTTTAAGGAGGTGGGAAGACCCAGTGATCAGCAAAGCTCTAGTCCAGAAAAGAAAAGGCTCTCGTGGTATATGGGACAACACTGACCGGCTCCCGGGCTGACAACGCTTCTCTCCTAGAGATGGGTGGAAATCCCTTGGAGAACAGTGGCTTTGAACCAGGAGCCTTTGATGGCCTGAAGCTCAACTACCTTCGCATCTCAGAGGCCAAGCTCACTGGCATCCCCAAAGGTAGGAAAGTGTCAATACCTGACCTCCAGGAGCACTGATGGGGGTTTGCCCTCTGTGCTTAAGCAGGGCCTTCCTCTTGGAGCAGAGAGCAGGCCTTCTACCTGCCCCAGACCCTGCACTTACCTCCCAGCATGCTCTCTTCTGGGTAGATCTCCCTGAGACCCTGAATGAACTTCACCTGGACCACAACAAAATCCAGGCTATTGAGTTGGAGGACCTACTTCGCTACTCCAAGCTGTACAGGTGGGGCTGGGGTAGCCCTTGGGGGCTGCAGGGAACCATTAGCCAATAGGGCAGTTTATGGGGTGGCACCCAAGTCCTCTATCCCAGAGTTCTAGTCTCCTCCAACCTCTGATAGCCTCTCATTCATCTATCTTCAGGCTTGGCTTAGGCCACAACCAGATCCGGATGATTGAGAATGGGAGCCTGAGTTTTCTGCCTACCCTGAGGGAACTTCACTTGGACAATAATAAGCTGTCCCGGGTACCCGCTGGCCTGCCAGACCTCAAGCTCCTCCAGGTAAGAGCTGGCTCTCTAAGAGTGGGTGGGGTTGTGGCACCAACCTCTTAACTGCCTGGATCCCCTTGACCTCTCTTTTACAGGGGCCCAGGGTAGAGAGCAGAACAGGGACCTAGATTCTCCTCTGGGTGTCATGCCCTTATCCAAACCTCACTGGAACAGTGCCCACTCCCTCTTTGCAGGGAGGCAGTGCTAACTCCCATTTGTGGGTTATCTGAGGAAGAGGAGTCTTCCTCCCTGACTTAACTTCCAACCACATGGGCAAACTAAGTCTTTTCTAACCTTATTTTGAACCTCGAATTTTATCTCAGCTCCATTCATAACGGAAGAAAACACATTCACCCTCCCCTAGAGCCACACAAGCCAATGCCAGGCTGAGACCACCCTCTAGTGGCCAGTAACCTTTCTAACACCAGTGAGCTCCTAATGTAAGGCACTGTATTTCCTACATAGATACCATGTCAGGATCAATGTTTCCTACGGCCTCAATTTACCAAACACAGTCCCTACCCCACCCATCCCAACTCACCACTTGATTATACCCTTTACATGAGCTCCTCATCCTGACCTTTGTCTAGCCAAACACCAATGCCCTAATCACAGACAATATCCACTAACATACTTGGGTATGTCCTCCTTTCAACTGTGGGAAAAATCACCAAGTGGCCTTCAAAGGATGACCATGAAATGACACTAAGAAGTGACTGACGGCATCTAATATGGAGGCAGGCTTGACCCTGCTTACTACATCTATCCTCCATCTTGTCCACAACTTACAGCACCTGCCCAGGTTGGGACAGCTTGGGATGGGTGGTCTATGGCACTGAACCCTAACAAAAAGCCTGCATCTGCTCTACCCCCAGGTGGTCTATCTGCATTCCAACAACATCACCAAGGTGGGAATCAACGACTTCTGCCCCATGGGCTTCGGAGTCAAGAGGGCCTACTATAATGGCATCAGCCTCTTTAACAACCCTGTGCCTTACTGGGAAGTGCAGCCAGCCACCTTCCGCTGCGTCACTGACCACCTGGCCATCCAGTTTGGAAATTATAAGAAGTAGAGGCAGTGGTGGCCACCATGGTGGCCTTGGTGAGAGTCTCCGAAGGAACATAGCCTGATGTTCCACAGGGGAAGGGGAAGCAAAGAAGCAAAGCCCCAAAGACAACACCTTTGTTCCCCAACATTAACTTCCTGCTCCACCACAGCCTCTCCCTGGCTCCCCAGCATGCACATATACACATGGCCTTGCCCCCTCATCCATTCCCCTCAGCTTTTGAGATTTAACACTCACTCATATTGTCCACTCAAGGATTCTCTATTAATCTTTTTTCTTGTTCATCCTGAAATTCAGATTTCTGTGGCAGGAGGGGTAGCAAAGGTAGACACAGAACACTGCCACAGCTACTGTTCCATCCAGGCATATTTTATTCCTCTTCCTCACCCATGTCTGATTTCTAGCTCTCCTGGTCCTTTCCTGCTGCCCTTGGCAGCCACCACCTGGCTCTACTAACTCCTGGATCAGTCTCTCTTTCCAAGCCTGTTATGCTTCCTGGCATGTCTCTTCCTTCTGGGGTTGTAGATTTGTCCCCTGCCGTCTCTCTGGACCCAGTTCATCTCTCTCTCTCTCTCTCATCCACTCTTTGTCTCTGTATTTCTCTGCATCTATCTCAGTCTTCTCTGGCTATTTCTGTTTCTGTCTGTCTGTCTGTATGTATGTATGTCTCTCTCTCTCTCTTACACACACACACACACACACACACAGACACACACACACACACTGACTGTCTGCCCCAGGCTGCTTTCTGCTTCACAGGTCTCTGGCCAGTCCCTGCACAAAAAAATCTGGGGCAACTATCTCCATGATTGCCCTGCCCATCACTTGATCCCCAGCCCTGGAGGAAGCTGGAAGGTGGAGGCCCAGAATCCTGTCTACACTATCCAGGAAAGGGGCCATACTTTGTTATCAAGATGGGGAGCAGGAAGCTTCCCAGCCCCTGGAAAGGCTCAGCAGGCCACCAGAGCCCCCAGTTTTCATTGACCCCTGCCCTTTACCCAAGATGGCTAGGTCCCCCTCCCTCACCCCTGGGTCCCTTCTGTGGGAGAAGTTGGTTGGTAATCAGTTGTATCCAGCAGGAGGGAGTGCTGCTTATGAGGTCAGTTGTCTTTCAATTAAAGAAACACTGTGCAATACGACTCTGTGTGCCACTTCCCTGGGACATCACTGGGAATCAAGAGGAGAGAAGAGGTGAAACAAGGGCCTCCTCAGTCCACCTCAAAGGCTTTGCATTTCCATGCTCACCTTCTATCATTTGTGCTTCCTCTTTGTTGTTGTACTTGGCCTCAGAAGAAGGACCTCCTTACCCTCAGTTCCAGAGCTATAAAAACACATCCCAAGTGACCACATGGGCCCAGGCCCTGTCTGATTTCCCCTCCTTTTTTGGTTCTTCCATTGCCTCAACTGTTCTTAAGCTGAACCCAAAACTCAGGCCACACCTGAGGTGCCATCTGCCCTCCCAGAGTGGAGCATTTGCAAAATACCTGCTGGCTATGGAATATCAACCTAAGTCTCACTCCCTTCAGGATGGGAGCATCAATAACCAAGCAGAGAGAGTCCTGTCTGCCTGTCTAGATGGAATTCAGAGAAAAGCGTAATACTAGAATCCTGTTGCAGTCTGGGCTATGACCAGTACCTGGAAAGGGCAGAGAGGAGGAGCCCTTGGCATTAGGCAGCATATTGGTACAGCTACTTGGGCCAGCCAGCTTTCCCACCCAGCACCCCACAGATCTCTGAGAGCTGAGAGCAGGCTGTAGCTGAATCCTGAGGGAGACTCTAGTTTGGGTCCAGTGGGGACACTAGCTTCTCCCAAAAGGAACAGACCTCCAGAGGGCTGAAGTTGGCTTGAACTAAGACCAAGGCCTCCTGCTCAAGTCATAAGAACTGGGGCTTCCCTATGCAGTGGCAGCCAGCCAGCAAAAATAGAGCAGCCAAGGCCAGTATGAGTGACAGGCCAGAAGGGTGCACCCAGAGACATTGCTTGTGGATTCTCCCACACAGCCATATCCTCCTGGCCTGGTAACCAGGGCATCCAGTGTCTGTCCCCAGGTTTCTCCTTTTTTGGGGGTGGGAGGTGCTACTCAGTGTGGTGGCCCAGCGATAGAATGTCACCCAGCAGCATCATAGCACTATTCTGGGGCATGTGCTCCACAGCCTGGCAATCTCTGCTGAGCTGGGCAGACACAGGGCAAGGGCACTGGCCAAGAGCCAGGAGTCAGGGCCTCAGTCCTGTTCTTATGCTGGTGGGAAGGAGGGGCAGGCAGCAATGAGCCCTCATAGAAACAGAAAGATGAAACCCTCAGTGTGTTTCTCTAGGGGCTGTTCTTGGGGGCAGGATTCACTTCAACAGATCCTCCATAGCCCCACTGCACTCCACCCCCAATTTCTCTCTGGCTGTTCACTTTTTTTTTTTCAGTTGGCTCTCTCATTTCAGGAAAGTTTACAAACCTATCCTCTTCAGGTCTCAAATCAGGTACCCAGTAGGTCAGTGCCACCACCACCAGCTCAAGGGACAAATATTATATAGGTCTTAAGTTCAGAGAAAAGATTCCACAGACAGCTCCACACTATCTAGACCAAAGGCTTCAAGGCCCCAGGCAGGAGCCCATGAGACTAGTAGGTCACAGTTACGGGTGGACTCATCTTATAGCACTTGGTCTCGGCTACAAGGATAAAGTCCTCTGCCTCAGGACTGGAGACATGGCTCAGCAATTATGAGCATTTGCTGTTTTTGCAGAAGACCCAGGTTTGGTTCCCAGCACCCACATTGGGTAGCTCACAACTAGAAGATCCAAATTTCCTCTTTTGGGCACCAAATGCCCTCCTGTGTAGACATCAGGCTTGCACATGCTGCACATATATATACTTGGGCACATACACATAAAATAAGAATAAATATATCCTCATATATATTTAAATTGTTCAACCTCACTCTACTATTGAGTGCGTTTCAAATTATTAGGAAATAATGAATTGAAAAAAAAATCACCAGGTGAAACTAGGTGTGGAGGTTGCACTCTCTAATCCTAGCACTTGACAGGTAGAAGCAAGAGAATAAGGAGTTCAAGAGTGACCTTGGCCACATGAGACTTGGTCTCAAAAAAAGCTCACAGTTACATTCAAATAGTCCCTGGAACCCAGCAGTCTCCCCTACTTTCATTTTCATTGGGTTGGAAAGTAGGGTTATATCCTGGGCACTGGCTTTGGCTGTGATTCTGCAGAGCATAGAGGACAAGTTCCAGCCCACCATTTGCTTGAGTATGAGTTCCTGGACAGACTTTGAATAAAGAATGAAAGGAAGAGCATATTGCAGGGTCATGGCACCAAAGCAGCCTGATGTACTAAGCAGGGAACAGTGTGGTAAGGGGGAAAGAGCTGTGAGCACCAGAGCTACCAAAGGCAGTGGACATGTTCATATGGAGCTCAAAGCACAGACCACCTGGGCAGCCATCAGACTGTTGAGCATTCACATGTGCACACATGAACGTACTGAGACAAAAATACAGAGATGCACACACAAACACACAAGCTTGTGCATGAGCATGCATGAATATGTGCAAATATATGAGCACACATGTACAGAGAGAAACACATACACATAGATACAAATTAACACATACAAAAGTGTTACAAGCATATACAAGCATATACATGGTCCATGGTCTCTGGCACATATGTACACACAAGCCTGTATATGAAGACTTCTATGCTTAATGTGCATAGAAACTTAGGTAAATACACGATGTCTACAAACATGAACACATGAACATACATCAAGCAAACATATACCTACACGGGTATGCCCATTCATGCACTACAGAGAACCTCATAGACACGTGAGCACATAGAAGTACATACATATATGCATAGTTATGTATGTCATTGGAAACAACTGTTCTATAAACAGGGTAGTTGCCAAGGCGTAGCCTTTGAGAGGCATGCAGCTGGGAAAAGGGATTGTTTTCTGAGCACTTACTACAGGTCAGGTGCCTTATGCATTTAGTGGGTCCCAGCTGGAGCCTAAGCCAAATCCACTGCTTAGGTTTAAACAAGTCAGATCTTGTAGAAGGGGCAATTGGCCAGGCATCCTGGCCCAAGAGCTAGATGGAAACAAGGGCCCTGGGGAGAAAATCCCTCCTTAAGAGTCTGAGGGGAGGGAAGAAGGTGAAGGGCCTAGGAGTTGGGGCAGGAGGGCTGCTCTGAGAGTGTGGACTGTAAGGTCTCCCCATGGTAGAGGTCTTGTTTCCCTTGGCTTCTGAGGGACACACATACCTTGTGAACCCAAAGAATCCAAGGTAGCATCATGCTGAAGAGCCCCAGTGTCCCCTGCATAAGGGGTGACACTGCATAAGGGGTGAAGGGGAATACAACACACACACACACACACACACACACACACACACACGCACACACACACAGCTAACCAGAGCTTTCCAGAAGTTCCAAGTGTGCAATCTGGAATCTACTGAGGCCAAGCAGGCTAGGAAGTTGCAGGTATGCAATGAACACTCCTTTAATCCTTTGAAAGTTGAGGTTTATGATTATCCTGGGACGTTTATGACAACTTTTTGGAGATGACAAAATACACCATAACTTGTTCTTTGTGGTTTAGGGGTTATGTTGGCAGAGAGGTACTCTTTGATGAGGTCCAGGAGAATGCATCTTGCCTCTTGCAGCTCCTGGTGACTCCTGGTGCTCCTTGTCTGTGGCTACTTCACTGAAACTTTGCAGTCCATGGTCTCTGGCTCTATGTGCATGGGAAATTCTTCTCTGCCTCTGTCTTAGAAAGACACTCTCATCGCACACAGGGCCTGCCTAAAGAACCAGAGAGCATCTTCTCAGCCCACCATCATTCATTTAATCACATCTGCATAGACCCCATTTTCAAATAAAGCCCATTCCAGATATGGGAATTAGCCAGGAGGACTAAAGGTTGACACTGACCCTGAAGCCTTGGAAAGGAGCTATAGTATCAGCCAGAAAAGAGCAGAGATGAAAGGAGGAATAAATCAGGACCCACCAGAGGGACAAGGCATCTGGGTCCAACCAAGAAACTGCCACCCCAGAGGAGCCTGTGACAGCCACAACAAGTGGAAGAAGGGAATTTGAACAGGCAAAGGGCATGGCCTAGAGTTCAACGTAAGCAAGGTGGGAAGCCATAGGGTAGAGAGGGGTGCTTTGGTGGCAGTGACAGAGAATGGACTGAGGTCTCAGGAAAATGAGAGCTGCTGAGCACAAGGAGGCCAAGCAGGAAGGTATACAGCTGGCTGCTTCCTACAGGTTTCTTAAGCAAAACTGACTTTTTTTGAGGTTGCCCAAGAGTAACCATGAACAACACAAGAGAGGACCAAGATTAGATCCTGGAGTGGCAGGACCAGACACAGCGTGGGTAAGGGAAGAACCAAGAGGAAAAGACAGAAACAGGAAGGGAGCAGAGCATCTGCTTAGCGGCTGTCCCTATCATGGACATCTCTGGATCTAGCTCCCTAAGGATTCCTAGTGCAGCGAACTGGGCCAGGGCTTGGTGGAAGGAGGAACTTTCTAGCAAAGGCCACTAACAGCAGGTTCCCCCCTCTTCTCACTCTAGAGCCAGGGCCTTCAGCACTGGCACAGAAGGACAGTGACATCAAAGATCTCAATACACTGGGCAGGGCCGCAAAGGGGACTTCTTCAGTGACCTCCCCCCACTCCCCACGAGCCTCTGCTTGTTTATGGAGAATGTGGGGTGGTCAAAGAAGAACAACTGGAAAGTGGCCAGCTCTGGCGCCTGCAGCCCAGAGTTACTCTTCAGGGAAGTGAGGGATGGTTCCACTTTTAGTCCCCATATTCTAGGCAGTGGAAGTCATGGGGAGTACCAAGAGGCTCTCAAGTGTACCCAGTCCCTAAGGCACCAGCTGCTAATTGCAAGCATGCCCAAGTTCCAGGATAGCCATGGAGCCTCTAGCAGAACTACAGCCAATGGCAGTGTGCTGGGGGTTTGCGAGCTTTCACATGAAAGATAACCAGTGCCCAGGGAAAGCCACCATCGTTGCAAGAGGAAAAAAGTGTAGGGGAGGGGGTGCACTGTAGTGTGTGACCAAACAGGTGAACAGGAGTGTCAGAAAACGTGAATGAGCATGAGTGTGAAAAGAAACTAAGTGCTCATGTGTGAATGTGTGTGTGTGTGTGAGAAAGAGAGAGAGAGAGAGGGGGATAAACTCTGTGTGTGTGTGACAGTATATGTCGTTGGATATCAATAAGTATGTATGGGTGACTGTATGCAGGCCAGCTCATGTAAGTGTGAGAAAATATGTGTAAACGACCTTCTGTGAGAGTAAGTGAGCATGTGACTCTGTGTAGCACATGAGTCTGTGAATGTAGGTATCCATGAACCTGTGAGTGGTGCTTAACTAGTGTGTGGGGTGTGAGGGAGCGTGTGTGTGAGTTTGGAGAACATGAGGTTGTGTGGGTGCACTTGTGAGGATAGGTGTTGGATGAATGCAGCACTCGGTAAGCTTACAAGTATGCATGTTGGGTGACTGCCGTGTAACGGAACCCTTGAACGCACCTGTCAGGGGAGTGTAGGTAGGCGGAGAGCAAGTGAGTGTGCACTTGAATGTATGTGTCAAGTGATTGTGGGCTGGGGGTGGCGTGTGAGTGTGCGTGGTCGTGAATGTGGGTGGACTTAATATATGAGGGCAGGCAGTTGACTGAGCGTGGGATGGGGATGGGGATGGGGATGTGACTGTACCTGTCGGCGACGATGGGTGGGTGTGAATGTGTATGTTAAGTGTGGGTAGGAGTGAACAAGTGAGTGTGTAGGTTCAGTGGGGGGGGAGGCAGATACATAAGGATGTGTGTCGGGTGAAAGTAGGGTATGGGCGAGCATGTGATTCTGTATGTTGGTGAATGTGTATGTTGGGTGACTGTGGGTTGGGCTAAGCACAGGAGCGTGTGTTTTGGTGAGTGTGGGTGTGTGTGAAGCAGGAAGCATATATGTTGAGTGAGTGTGTGGGTAAGCACATGAATGAGCATGTTGGGTATGGGGTGGGTGTGAAGATGAGTGCTCATAATGGGTGAGTATGAAGTGGCTGTGTGAGTATGCACGCTGCTGAGTGTGGACTGGGTGTAAATGTGGGAGTGTTCACATTGTCTGAGTGTGGGTGGCTGTATGGGTGTGCATGGGGGTGTGCAAATGGTCTGCCTGTGCTGAGGAGTGCCAGTATCAGTCTTGGCTTTATAGGACACCAGGTCCCACTGGTTTTCCCCCAGAACTAGCTGCTTACTGTGGGGGAGGGGCTGGCAATAGGGGTATGATCTCTGGCCCAGGGTGAGACCGCAGCAAGGCAGTCTTTGTTCTTTAAATGGGTGTCTTACATGGTGGCAGAGCCTCAAAATAATAATAATAATAATAATAATAATAATAATAATAATAATAATAAATTTTTAAAAAGCCTTCTTTGAGCCCCGGGGCACATTATGTCATCCTGTCATCCTCAGTTAATGGTTTCCCCATATCCCTTATCCCAACTATCTGAGCACTCACTGCCTACCAACTGCTCCCTTTCAGTAGACTCCATTATATCCCTCATCACCTAACCCAGCCTAGTGCATAGGCTCCCTTGGTGCCCTGAGTGTTCAGGCTTCTCTGTCTCTCTCTTCAGCAGCTCCAGCAGGCCAAGTTACCCCAAGGTTTGGCTCATAGCCTTCTCAGAAGTTCAGGCCTCCTCTTCAGCCTCCTTGCCTCCTACCTCTGTTCACAGACCAAAGCAAGGTGGGGTCAGAGCTTCTGCTGTCCCAGCAGCTGGCAAGTTCAGTGCTGCAAAGACTAGTGGCAGGTGCAGCTCCAGGAACACACATGGTGCATGAGTGTTGGTGGGTACACGTGGGTGACTGTCTAGAGTATCCTCTGTATCTGTCTCTGGGTGTCCACTTGGGTGCAGCATCACCCACTTTGTCCTGGAAAATGGTGTTCATTCAATAACCTTTAGGGTCATAGAGTGAAAATCTGTTATAAGTCCCAGCTTCCCTCTGGGGAAATGTATTTGGATGCCTGCACTCCCAATGCTTACCAGGCAGTTTCAGATAACCAACCACCAACCACAGGAACCCACCAAGAGCCCAGATACCCCATGCTACAAATCAGCTCCAATGCCAGAGGGTGGAGAGGGTCCTGAGAATTATGGCAACCTGCTACTCCAGTCACATGCGAGGGAGGGGGGCTTTTTCTCTGCACCAGCAGCTTCTCTCAGCCCCCACTTTCCAACCACGCCCACCGCTATTCTGCCAGTGTCCTTGGAGGGCCATGCCAGGCTAGGAAGTGCTGGCATTCCCTCGCATCCTGGGAACAGAAGGGCGCACACCGGGCACAAGGCTCAGGAGCACCTTGTCCCCAGAGTCTGTTCGCCAGTGCACTGCCCCTCCATCCACTGCTCCTCCTCCTCCTCTACCACCTCCTCCTCCACTACCACCACCACTACCACCAGCACCACCAACCCTCCCCCCTTCCACCAGCTCCTCCACCATCACTACTACCGCTGCAGCGGCCACCACCACCACCACCACCACCACCACCACCACCACCACCACCACCACCACCACCACCAGCTCCCTCCCTCCCCCACCCCTTCCTTCCTCCCTCCCTCCGCGCTCAGAGCTGCGGCTGGAGTCAAGCGCGCAGCGTCGCCAGCCGCTGCAGGTGCGGATCGTGGGGAGCACTGGGCAACAACCATAGCCTGCCGCGGAGGGTCCTGCTCCGCACTGCTGGCCAGGCTGCCCAGTGCCAGGGCCTTTCAGTCTTTGGAGCGGATCGCTGTCACCGGGAACCCTCCCGCAGCAACAGCAACAGCCAGACCAGAGGCCGCGGTGGCGGCTGTGCCCATGCCGGGGTAAGTGGTGCCGTGGCGCACAGTTGGGCGCAGAAGGGGTGGGCGCGCAAGCAGGCGGGGGCGAGAGGGCGGCCCAGCAGGTGGCGCGGCGGCTGGTGGGGGTGGGGGGTACGAAGGATCCCGCCCAAGGCACCTGCTCCCTACTCCCTACGGGCCGGGCCTGCGTGTCCTTGCGGCACCACGGGCGCGCGTCACCCCGGGGCCTCAGAGCTGGCGGGCAGCGCCCTGCACCCGCACCTGTACCTTCACCCGCACCCTGCACCCGGCATCTCACGCGCACGCGCATCTGTGTCTAGGGAACAAGGACGCTGGGGGCTGCAGGCTGCGGGCTGCGGGCTATGGGCTACGGGCTGGGGCTCCAGGCAGGCACAGCCAGAGACGCCAGGCCTGGGCCAAGAGTCTAGCCTCTACGCACACACCTTCCCAGGGCCTCGAGGTATCCCCTCCCCCGCCTCCTAGCACTGTATCATCCTTCCCCTCACATGTTCCTACACTGTCCCCTGCACGCCCACATAGCTGCACAGCTGACCCTGCCACTGGCATGGACAGTGCCACCGGCAAGTGGCAGAGTCACACTTGAACAAGTCCTTCATCTGTGCCAACAGTTGCCTTCCCCTCTTCACCTGTGTGACCTTGGCCAGAGGGTTTCTGTGATGGGAAGACTCGGTGTTCTTGGGGTTGAAGGCTTCAGCTCTGCTATTCTGGGAGGTGGAGCCACTGACAGCATCTCTGGAGCCCAGGAAGACCTGCTCCTCTTTCTATGACCTGGTCTCCCTAGCCTCCTGTGAACCACTATGGGGCTTGGTGACTCAGCCAACAGAGGAGATGCAGAAGGCAGGGTCGGGGGTCGGAGTTCTGGTTCCTTACCTGAGCAGGACAGATAGGCAGGAACTCCTAGACTGGGAGCTCTGGCCAAGGGCTCAGGGAAGGTAGCGGAGTATGCAAGTCCCCTTCTGTCACTCTCCTGCTGCAAGGTAGGCAGGGCCAGGAGCTCCCTCTCCCCACTGAATGTTTGCCACTCCAAGGACAGACCCTGAATGAGGCTGCTACTTCTTTCACAGATGGGGCCTTGGGTTTCTGGACGAAAGTGGGTCCTGGCATGCTACAAGATCAAGTCCCCACCTCATTCTCCCCTAGTTCTCTACAAGGAGTTTGCCCCCAGCCTAGCAGATGACACCTGTACAGACACCCATAGCTCCGGGCTCTGGATCTTTGCTATTGCCCCTCCTTAGGATGTGACCATTTAAAGCAAGGGTTTGATTCTTAATCTACATGGACTTCTCTGGTGCCTAGCACAGGCCTGGCAGAGTGGGCACTTGGTTTTTGTGTGGCACATTCATGACCTTGATCCTGCTGAATCTGAAGACTCACTAATGAGATGCAATGCCTTGATTTCTGTCCCCATTTCCCAGATAGGATCATTGAGGCCCCAGGAAGGGAGGAGACTTGGCAGCACACTGAGGTCATAGATGGAAATTCCTTTGTTTTCTGTTTGTTTTGTTTGAGCTAGCTGGGGTTCTCCGGTAGATCTATGGGGGTGTTATATGAATAATACCATATCACTCCCTTTCCTGAGCATCTTTTACATCCACACATGATTCTAAGCAGGTTCCAAGACCCCTAGTGGAGCCTTCCATCAACCATCACAACAACCCTTCATAGTCAAGGAAACTAAGGCTTTCTGGCCTGGAGAGGGGACCTTGGAGGAGTGGTCCAAGAGCTGCCAAATTCTACCAGGACCCAGATTAGGCCTAGCAGAAGAGCCCAAGGGTGAATCTGAACCACCAATTCTGCACCAGAACAGAGAGCTGGTCAATCGGAAGGAAATGGGCACTTGTGGTCCTGAGACATCGATTGCCTGCCACTAGCCTCAAGGCAGGAAAGGGCCAAGGGCACAGGCAGTCTTGATCAGCTCCAACTGGTCCAATCCCAGCCCTACCAGGTGGTTTGAGTAGAGGGCAGCCATGCTCTGGCACAGAGGAAGGGAGGAAGGCAGATTGGAGCAGCGTGGGCATGGGAGGGGGTTCTGCTCAGAGCCAGAAGGAGAGCCAGTCCTTGGGGAGAGGAGTCCCCAAAGCTAGAAGCATGCTTGGAAGTGTGCCAGCTTCGGTATAGAGGGAATGCCACTATGAGCACCTAGGGGCAAGCAGGGGCACCAGCAGCCTGTGGCAGACACCCATCTTGGTCTGTAATGACAGGAGCTCCAGGGTATCTGCCAGCTCTATGCCTGATGATTTCTGTGACCTTGACTGAGTCCCTTTCCTTATCCAAATCTGGGGGCAGGGTGCACCTTGCAGGTCCTGCACTGCCATTTCAGGATCCCTAGCTGGAGATGCTAAGCTGAATCATTTGGAAAAGCAGAAGAGCTGAAAAGCTAGCTAGTGAGTGAGCAAGACAAAAGTGAGCAGGAGAGACAAGCCTGTGGATCACTGCATACTCTTTATTCCAGTTTGGCCCAGCCAACCAGAGAGGCAGCCAAAGTGGGCCATGATGAGCTGCTAAAGCCCCTATGAGTATGGCTGCTGTAAGGTAAGCTTGGTTGAACTCTTAAGAGCTAATGCAGCTATGTCCAACTTCCTCCAGCCATTTGCCCTGCTCTGCTCACCTCTCAGAGCAAGTTGGTATAACATACTCCCTTCCAATTTTAAGCTGGTAGATTCTGTGATTCAGTAATAGCTGTTGTCTCCATCCTAGGTTACTGGCACATCAAATGGCAATAATGACAGCACTAACAATGGGAGTCATCTTGTACCAGATAGTGTTCTGAGTACTCCACAGACATCCCTTGTCCTGCCCTTCAATAATAACTGAATAAAGCAAGTGCTATTATCATCTACATTTGAAAGTTTATCAGACTGAAGCCCAAAGAAATTAGGTAACTTGCTCAAGGTCACCCAGCTAGAGGATAGCAAAACCAGGACTGATTTATGTACATAGCCATCTGTTATGATGTCTCCAGAAGTTTCTTCTGTTGTCTCTAGAAGTATGTGTTGAACTTTACAGCAGGGAGCACTGGCTGAGCTGACTGTCTGGGGAAACATTCTGGGTGAAAATTATGAATTCTTAAGAACATCCTGCAGCACAGGAGCTGAGATATTGGTGTCCCCACTCCATGTTTCCACTGAGAGAAATGGATAAAAGGTGATTTCTACCCATCCAAAGCACATAGAGAATGATTATCTATGTGATGCCTTTTGGGACACACATAAAGATAACGGATGGGGACCTGGACTGTGGCACTGAAGCCCCCCTGAAGCCTCTCCAGTGCTATCTCTGAATTCAGAGTGAGCCCTAGCTGTACCCCAGGCTGTGCATGGCAAATGGAGACCTGCAATACACAGATTGCATTGTCCCTGTCTTTTCCCAACTCCTCACTGTCACCCTCCTCCCTGCCCTGACTGGGCCAGTGTAAGCCAGACCAACTGTGCCTGGCTGGAAAGCCCTCCCCTGCCAGGACACCTTCTGTTGGGTGGGAGGTGCTGGCAGCAGGCCAGGGAGAAGCCTAGGGAGAAAGGTCTAGAGCACACATCACCAGGACAGAGAAAAGGAGGTTCTCAGATGTAGAGGAATTTGGGCATCTGAGACTGTGACAAGCTTGGGAAGGGAACGAGTAAAGGTCACATGGCTGAGTACACGACAAAAATGAAACAGAGCAGACTTTTGGAGCTCAAAAGGCTCCCAGACACTTGTGCCCATACAAAATGTGTGCAAAGGGGGGATACTATCATTTACCTCAAAGTTTGTTTTTTTTTTCTTTTTAAATATTTATTACTTTTATTTTATGTGTACGTGTGTATGCCTGAGTGTATATATGTGCACCATGTGACTACACACCATGTGCATGCAGGAATCTGTGGAGGTCAGATGAAAGCATCAGCTCCCCAAGACCTACAATTACAGGCAGTTGCAAACCACCATATGGGTGCTGGGAACCAAACTGGGTCCCCTGAAAGAGCAATAAGTGCTCTTAAACACCAAGTCATCTCTCCATCCTGAAATGTGCCTTTTTCAAAGAGATATAGAACCTGCTGTTCTTGGTTCTCCCAGGAAATGGACCACCATTCCTTCAAATGTGGCTCTTTCATGGGCCACAGTCTTCAGACACTTTCTAAATCAACACTGTCTGTTATGCCAGCTACTAGCCACAGTGTCAGTTTAAATTAAAATGAAATTACAAATTTCCTTTTTTCCTTGCACTGAACGTGTTACAAGTGCTTGGTAGCCTTGTATGGCTACAGGCTTCCCTATTGGATGAGGAGGTATAAAGGTTCTCATTGCTGTCTTATGGTGCCATCTCTTAGTGTATGCAGACCTAAGTCCTGACATGGGTTCTAATGCCACCTGTGCTGCACTCCCTGTGGCTCAGGTTCTTCCACAACACCTACCAGAAATGAAGCCCTCAGGGAGTTCTGGGCACTCATGAACATTTGAGGAAGTGTTCTTTGATTAGCCAGGCTCTGATTGGCTGGCTTAACAACTGTGGACACAAGGTGCCAGGATGGGTTTGAGTGGATTGTCTCTCAGAATGAATGTGTTCCATTGTTGAGACGTAGCCAGTGATGCCAGGGAGCACATCTTATTGGTGTGATGGCCCTTGGGAATTCTGCCTCATAATCATTCAACCATATTCAACCCTGTGCCCTGTGTCTGGTTCTGCGAGGGCAGTGAGGAAAGCAAATGTGCTTCCCACCCTCGCATAGCAAATGTGCTTTACTGTGTTCATCAAAGAATCTGCTGCCACAGAAGCATCCAGCTGGATGGATCCAGCAGCTTGAGTGGAGGCTGAGAGGCAAGGCTGCATCTTTCAGGGCTCATACTTCAACTTTTGCCCTGCCCTGCCTGGCTAAGTAACTCAGATTTAGCTAAATAGTCTGAGCCCCAGTTTCTCAGGAGCCACGTGGGGCTGGTGGTTGCTAGATTGGTCATGGAAACTAGAAAATATAATGCTCAACAAGGTGCCACTCAAAGTCCCTACATGGATCCTAAGCCTCTCTCTCCTGACTCCTTGAAAGGGAGTAATGGGGGGTAGGGGAAGACACTCCAGGTTAGCCTGTCCATACCTTGGAGAGTCCATTAAGAGCGATGCTTCACAAGGGTCAACTCAGGTGCCTGGACACTCAAGAGCATAAAGCCCAACAATCTGGGAAAGGGTATTGGGCCAGGCTTCCTGCTGACTCCAGGGCCCACACACCCAGCTCGGAGCCAGCCCCAGATCCTAACACTACTAGATTCTGATGGTCCTAGTTAAGCCTCACTATGTGCAGACACTCTTTGCATTTGGGAGCTGGGAGAAGTCAGAAATAGGAAGCCACAGTTGAGAGGCCCAGGAAGCTCTGTATAAATTAGGTCAGATGTTGTTTGGGTTTTTTGTTTTGTTTTGTTTTGCTTTGTATTTGTTTGTTTTTTGAGATAGAGTTTCTTTGTGTAGACATGGCTGTCCTAGAACTCACTCTGTAGACCGGGCTGGCTTCTAACTCAGAGATATGCCTGCTTATATCTCCCAAGTTCTGTGATCACAAGTGTGCGCCACTACCACCCAGCTGGGGTTTTTTTAATTTTTTTTATTAAAAAAAATAATAATAAAGCTAATGCTTTACACAGACATACTCTTTATTTTTTTACTATTAAAAATAAAACAGAAAAAAAGCTAAGATGTAAGAAGTCCCTTTCTGAAGGGGAGGAGGACCTCCCCTATCAGTGGACTTGGGGAGGGGTATGGGAGGAGATGAGGGAGGTACGGTGGGAATGGGAGGGGACTAGGGAGGGGGCTACAAGTCCTATACAAAGTGAATAAACTGTAATTAATAAAACAATAAATACTAAAGAAGTCCCTTTCCAACCCATTGTATCACCAAAGTAGAAGCCAGTTTTCCATTCCACTGGACTTATTTCTGCTCTCTTTTCTTTGCATAACCTATTTATTTTCACATTACTGTAATTAAACCATGGGCTTTTGTGATCTGTTTTTTTTTTTTTTTTTTTTTTTTTTTACTTCACATAAGCATTTTCTTTATTAATATAATCCCTTCCTAAATTAACTTTTTTTCCCAAAATGGACATAGTTCAATTTGTTACTTACCACCCCCCCAAAAAAAAAGTCAATTTGAGCTGTGCCACAGAGAAACTGCAAATGATCACTCACTCATTTGACAGTTATTTATTAGGCACACTGATGCATCAGGGCAATCCTCAGTAATTACAATTTTTAATGGCTGAATAGTATTCTCTCAGGAGATTGTAATTCACTTAATTATTTGGCTATTTTTGGAAATGTAGGCAGCCGGATTTGTTTCACTCTTTTGATGAGACTCTGCTGAGCATCTTGAGGCAGAACACTCACCCTGTCCTGAGGACCCAGACAACAGTGCAGCTTGCCAAATGTCTCTCCAGAAGGGCTTCTGAATGTGCCAGAAGGGCTCACTCACTGCAGCCTTACCAGCTTTAGGTATTTCAGTCAAATGATCTGCCATAAGTATCTAGGTCAGAAAATATCTACTTTGCTTTGTCTTCAGCTAATTGCCATTAAGGGTGAACATTTTCTACACTTTTCTAAATTAGGTCTGTTTTGTTTTTTAGTAAATTACCTGTACTTAACTTTTATTTACTGAGGTTTTCAATGTTTTCCCTGTATGTTTGAGTTAAGAGAATTAATTTTATACAAGGGAAATAATGGTGAGATATATTAGCTCCAAAACATTTTAACCTCTTGGTTCTTTGCCTTTTGATTTCTTCCACTCATAAGATAAACACTTTTCTCAGGTCTTATATGGATTTCAGGCTTACAGAATCTCTGCTTCTTAATTAATTAAAACAAAATTTTATGTGTATGTGGTTTTGTGTGTGTGTGTGTGTGTGTGTGTGTGTGTGTGTGTGTCTGTGTCTGTGTCTGTGTGTCTGTGTGTCTGTGCCTGTGCCTGGTGTCAAAGGAAGC
Organism: Meriones unguiculatus; assembly: GCF_030254825.1. Classification (NCBI taxonomy): domain Eukaryota; kingdom Metazoa; phylum Chordata; class Mammalia; order Rodentia; family Muridae; genus Meriones; species Meriones unguiculatus. The sequence continues at coordinate 39,365,691 of NC_083369.1, forward strand.
CAGAAGATGGTGTCAAATCATTTGGAACTGGAGCTGCATATGGTTGTAAGGCTCCATATGAGTTCTGGGAACTGAACCCAGGTCCTCTGAAAGAGCAGCAAAGAGCAGCAAAGGGCAGCCAGGACTTTTAACCACTGAGTCTTCTCTACAGCCCCATTACATGAGCTCTTTACAAAATTCTAAGTGCTATCAATTCTAGGTTTGCCCCCCTCCCCTTATTGGAGTTACAATTCTTAAGATACTTAAATCTTTTTTTTCCTGACTGGGGATTGATGCCAGGGCCTTGGGCATGTTCCCAGAGAGCTACACCCCATAATTCCTTATTATTTTTGATTTAAGGTTTTAATTTAATTTAAGGATGGCCTTAAACTTGCAGTCCTTTTGAGCTCAGCCTCTGCAACAGCTGTAATACAAGTATGTGACCCCACACCTAATAAAATATTTAAGTCTAATATCCAGGGGCCAGCATTCTCTTTAGTAGAGTCAGATGGTAAATATTTTCCACTTTGCAGAGTACATGGTTTCTATCTCAGCTACAACACTCTTTATGGAAGCACAAACATAGACACAAACCATACGGAAATGAATGAGTAAAACAATCTGCTAATAAAACTTTATTCACAAGCAAATTTTGTTGGATTTGGCCCTTGAGCTGTAGTTACTAAACCTCATTTTATTCAAAAGAAATTAATTTCAGGACTATGGGGTAAAGAGTTTATGTGTCCCTCAGCCCGGTTGCTATTTCCTTTATCAAGTAATTTGTTCCTTAGAGAGCTTATATTTGATCTCTCATCTTTCCCTCAAAATAACCTGTCCTCTGATAACATTGGAGTTCCTAGGCAGCAAAAGCACAACCTGAGCTTCTTACCTAAATAACAGAAAAGCAAGGAGGGAATCAAGGAAGAGGAGAGATGGAGAAGGCTCTGTGGCCAGCTGATGCCAGCCTTGAATGGTGGCCATAGGACTCTGTTTTTCTGAATGAATGCATTTGAAAATGAGCCATTCCATTTTCCCTTTCTGAACTCACTTGGGAACTTTGTTAGTCCCTGGACTGCCTTAGAACTCAGAATTCCTTGTGCTTTGGTATTTTGACATAAACCAGAACCAGGTTATAAAACAGTGTCAAGACAGGTCCGATATTATTGAACCAAAGTTTGCATGGCTGGCCAGCCAGGGCCATGATCATGGCATGACACATGACAGAGCAGTGAGGGGTTCTTGCTCCAGATTAGGCCATCCCTGCTGAAACCATTTGGTGTTTGCAGAGCACAGCTCTGTTTCCAGGGCAGAGCTTGGGTTCTGTGTCATATCTCATCCTCAAACTGACTACCTCTTCAGGCACAAGGGTCTTTTCCTGTCTCTGTAGGCTCTTTCCCTATTTCTCGCAGTAGAATGTGGGTTCAGATACATTACATCTTGGCTTAGTGACACAGGAATAACTGTGGCCCAGGGTTGGAGATTCCTAGGGAGTTTCAGGAGGGAGGCTGCCACTGGGAATGGAAACCCCGTGCAGAAAACAAAGGAAGAGGGTGTGGGCACATAGACGGGACAGACTCTGTTCTCAACACCTTTCCCACACAATCTAGTTTTCCTTGTGGCCTGTGACTCATTGACCCCAGCTCAATGGACAGTGGCTGGACATTTGTTTGGAAAAGGCCCAATCCTGGAGAGCAGAGCAAGAATAGCCACTATGATCTATTTTGGGGGTCCAGGGAAGAGAGAATGCAGGCCCTGGGATAGTTGCTTGGGGTCCGTGGCCTGATGGTCCCTGAGATGTCTGTTGGGCTGTCTGGGCATGTAAGTAAGGCCAGGCAGGGCCAGAACTCTCAGGATGCAGGCTGTCTCCTATGTCCCTGCCACCCTTCCGTAGAGGAGGAAGCAGAACCCGATCAGCCTCACAGGGCAGCTATCCATGGGCATCTATGGAGCACATGGAGAGTCTGGGTTGGGCCCCTGATGGGCTCTGCAGCCTGCTGAAAGGGTAAACTTAGACTTCTGACTTAGTGTTCGTGTGCCCTAATGTATAGGGGGCCCCTTCAGGGCCAAGCCCCTCCAGGGCTACCCCATGGACATACAGAACCTTTGTGGTGCAAAGCTCAGTCCATATAATCCTGATGACAACCAGGCCCTGGGTGACCTTCAGGTCCAGCGATCATAGTTAGTTGTGGTTGGTGAGGATGCTGGAGCTGTACCTAACAGCCTTTCAGGTGACCCTTCCTGTGCTGCAGCTTCTGAGGCATCCTTACTTGAGGCCACCATGGGTCACTGATCTTTACTTCCTCTGTTACTGCAATTGACAGTAGTTGGGTCAACCTGGGGAAAGGATGCCTAGAACTGAGTGTGCTGAGTTGCTGCTGCTGTGTCAGAGAGGCAACAGTGAGAATTGATTCCCATCTCTAGTTTTTTGGGTTTTTTTCTATTCCCCAGCACCCTTGCCCTTTGCTCTGCTAAGAATATCATGGTCAAGGATTTTTCAAAGTGAAGAAAGGTACCTTTGAGACCCCTGTGGCCTCATAATTCCTCACAGTGGCAAGCCCATTTCTTTACAGCTCTTTTTCCATGAAGGACTGGTCCCAGCTTGTCCTGGCTGGAAGGACTCAGCCTGGCCTGTATAGCCACAGTGGCCTCCAGCTGTCTATAATTTCCTTAATTACCTGTTTAGGCCTTCGCTATTTCCGGTTGTTAGGCTGACTCTCAGATTGGGCTGGTACCACAGTAGCCAGCAGAGCTGGGAGACTTGGGTGTGTGGGAGACAGGAGGTTTTCTGGCTGTGAAGGGCTGGAGGACTAGAACCTGCTGCCTCCTGGACAGGAGGCTTTCACAGAGGCTAGCCATGGTGGGTTTGGGTCTCTTTCCCTCTCTAGAGACCACAGTGTGGACCAGCTGTCTGTGCTTCAGGGCAGGAGGGAAGTTGGGGCCAGCATGTGCAGGACGTGTGTGGGGGTGGGGCATGGGGCTGGCTTGGCTCCTGCTGCAAAGCAGCTCTCTGAGCGCACAGCTCGCTGTAATTGGATAATTAGTGTCATTATGCTTCCTGCCCATTGGCTTCTCTAGCTCCTGCTCCCTAGCTCTCTCCCTTTTCAGCTTCTGCCTTCTCTGGCAGAAAACAAATGACTGTCCCGTTTCTCCATTTAGAGTCGTGACCCCAGCAACCATACTGCATGGCCCCAGTCAGAGAAGCATTTTTAACTTCTCTTTGTGACCCAGGGCCATTCAGCTTTGTAAGAATCACTTGCGTGGGCATTTTGACTCATCCCACAAAAAAAAATTCTGGAGACCCCAGAACAATGAGGGATCCAAGCAGGCCAAGGAATAGCCCTAAAATGGAAAAACATCCTGAGAAGCACATGAACCCCATCCTAGTCAAGCAGAATGCTCTGGCCTCAACAGTGGAGCCTGGTCCTGCCTTTTGAACTCTGGGGTCTGGCTGATGTCAGCTTCAGGACAGACAGAGGTGGAAGGTTTGGGAAAGACAAGTGAGGCCAAATTGATAGACTGAACAAAGACCTTGTCCTTCCCTGCTTTCCTTTCACTGGCCTTACGGTCAGGGGGAAGCCTCCAGAGCAATGAATCAAGACCCCTGAAGACCTGCACTGGGTGCACACCAACTCAGCAAGTAAAAACAGAGTTCTGTTTCCAGGGAGGCTGAGTGACTCTGCAGCCAGTGCATGAGCTACACAGGGACACAGCCTACTCAGCCACTTTATTAACTGTTTTAATTGGTCCTAATCAGGTGTCCATTGCTTTCCTGGATGTACTAGGCAGTCACTTAGCAGAGGAGCCATACAGAATCCTCTGAAGCCAAATTACTAAAGTTTCCAGCAGCCTCTACTCCTTGCTGGTGATTTGACCTTGAGTAAGCACTTCAATCTCTATGCTTTAGATACCTCTACTCCACAGTAGGCATCCTCATCCCTTAACATAGAACCTCATTGTGCAGAGCAATCATAATCATTCTCACAATGCCTTGGTGCACAATACTTGGCACAGTCTACTGGCTTGGCTTGCATGCGACAGGATTGACCTTTTGTCTCTTTCTTATGGTCCTCTCTTCTCCCTTCTGCTTTGACTAGAACATCTAGGACAGTGTCAAATAATACAGGTGAGAGGGATCCAGGCTACAGATGATTGCATGCTGTAGGGAACCAATAAGAGTGCAGAATTTGGAAGATACCGGAAAATTTGGGAAGCCTCCCAACTCCCCATAACCAGCTTGCATTGGGCATATAGTGGAGAAGGCTCTGGTTTTCCAGTTTCTTCGGCTTATCCTATTTAGTATATATCAGGAATAATAACAGCTTTGTCAACAAAGAAGTTCATTTCTGGGCCTGGAGAGATTAAGAGCACTGGCTGCTCTTCTAGAGGTCCTGAGTTCAATTCCCATCAACCACATGGTGGCTCATAACCACCTATAATGAGATCTGGTGCCCTCTTCTGGCATACAAGCACACCTGGAGGCAGAATAGTGTATAAATAAATAAATCTTATTATTTTTTTAAGAAGTTCATTTCTTGCTCACATAGAAGTCTAGCTGCATAACCTGTGGCTGCTGTGATGACTTCTTTGTATATGGGCTCCTACTTATATAATACACATAGATCCATATGCAAGATGACACAAGATAACTGTTCCCACCTGATCCTCACGCCAGCATTTCAGTCAATAGGAAGCAGAAGAGCAGGGAAGAACATGTCACTTCTCTTTCACACTTCAACTTAAACCTTGAAGTTGTCCCTGTCACATCTATTTATATCCAATTGGCCAGAGTGTAGTCACATGGTTTATGTAGCTGCAAGGGAGTCAAAAGAATATAGTTACTAACTAGACAGCAAGACATCTAGCTAGCAAAATATCATATAGTCTCTTCCAGAACATTCTAAGTGTTCAGTAGCACTTCCCAAAGTCATTTTTGGCACTAGAGGTTGAACTCTGGGCCTTATGATGGCTAAGCAAGGACTTTACCATGAAGCTGTGTCCCCAGCCCTCCTTTTACTTGTTTATTTAGAGACAGACTCTCACTAAGTTACCCTGGAGTATCACAAGGGTAGACCACTTGCTTAGACTAGTTGGACCACGAGCTTCACCTCTAGAACCACAAGACAGAAGCAAATGTGATCCAAGTAGGTGGGCAATAATGGTGGCAGCAGCCAGTATGAAGCAGGGATGGTGCACAAAGGCTGTGGGATGTCAGTAGGGCACATGGTGAAAGGGCTACTTAGATTGCCATTTTTCTGACAGGAGTCTCCCTATAACTGCTCATTTTCACATGACAGAATGAACCACTGATTTGACCTGTCCAGGGAGTAAGATAATATGAATTGGGACACCACAGGAAACTTCTCAGGCTCCCTGTCTACCACTTTGGACACTAATTTCAAAATGGCTTTTTTTCCTTTTGGCATTATAGAAAAAAAAAATACTACCACCACCAACAACATATAACACAAAAAAAGACATGTCCACCATTAAATCCAGCAGGCCTGAAGCATGACCCACATCCTCACTGCTATACCACCATCAACACCATCAATCTCCAGAACTTGCTCATTGAAGATGCAGCTCAGCCCCACTAAACACAGGCTCTTCATCCTCCTGCCCAGCCCTCAGCACTCATCATCCTACTGCTTCTCTCTATAAAGCTAGTGACTCTCAGGACTTCCCAGAAGTGAAGCCAGACAGGCTCTGTCCTTTTATATCAACCACATTAGAGCATGTGTGGGAATCCCCTGCCTTTTAAAGGCTGACTGATGTTTCATTATATGCAAATGGAGGGACACCCAATCTGTTTGTCCAGCCATCTATCTGTGGACATTGGGATGCTTCCACCTTTTGGCTACAGTGAGTAATGTTTTTGTGAACATGTATATATAGGTCTCTGTGGGTCTCTGCTTCCTATTCTGAGGAGATGAGAGCTAATGATGCTGAATTTTTTTTCAGAAACTGCCATGGTATATTGCATTGTAGTTGCAGCATCTATCATTCTTTCCTGAGGCCAGTTCTGACTGGAGAACTTGGGGCCCTCCCAGAACACAAATTTGGCTGGGCATTGGATGCCCTTGAAAGGTGTTTGTTTGGGTAGAGGTCCCAAACCCCCTTTTGGAGTGGGCAGTTCTCCAGGTGGGGGTAGGCTACACAGGGTTTGCCAGGGCTGTCCTATGTGAGACTAAAGCGATTGGCCATCAATAAGATGTTGATCCACCCACAAGCAATGATAGACTTAGGCATTGTCTGTATCCCTACCACCCCCATGATTCTAGGTACGGGTTTTTCTGAGATCATACTCTTTGCTGGAGCCTCTGCAGGGACTTCTTTTCCTATGTGCGTCTGTCTCTCTGTGGAATGAGCAGGGTTCCTGTGGCCTTGCTGACAGCTCCCAGCCATTCTCCAGGTGGCTTTGGTAGACTTGCCTGCCAGGACAAGACTTCAAGCAGGTAGATGTGTGAGCAGGGACGGGGTTACCATGGTGGCGGTTGACCCTCCTCTGTTGTTATTGTTTTTGCTCTCAAAGCTTAGAGCTGTTCTACAGCAGCGGCAGCAAGAGCAGAGTGTGCACAGATTGTACCAGGAACAGGGGGAGGGCTGAATGGAGCGGGGGGGGGGGGTCTGTCCCTTTAAATCTGTTTTCTCAGTTTTATTTCCTTCTCTTTTCCCATCCTCCTTCCTCAACCAGCAAAAGTGGTGGGGCTGTGAGGACCCAAGAGCTGCAGTGACAGTGTCTCTGAAATATTAATGAGGCCGTTCCATGCCTGGCTCCTTTCCCCTCTCTGGCTGCATGCAGGACTTGTCCTTGGGTGGTCACCAAGGTGCATGAAGCAGAGGGGTGGGGCAGAAGTGGACAGAAAAGCAAGGGCCCTGTGCTGAGAAGGAAGAGGTGGGAAAGCAAGGGTTAAAGCACCACCCCCAGGCCCCAAGCCAAGCCTATATCTGCCCCATCATGTTAGACCCAGGAGTGGACAGCAGCTGCCATGCAACATTCTCTCCTCCCAGACCTTCTCCTGACCTGCTCCTTAGCTAGGCCCCAGGCCCCACCCAGTGTGCAAGAGTGGCTGGGATGTCTGACTACCAGGCAGGGGCTAGGCCTCTGCTCCTGTTCCTGGACCTGCTCTCTCCACTGCATGGGGCAGGCTGGTGTTCCCTGGGTGCCTGGAGATCGAGAAAGGCCATGGCCTATTAATTCAAGGCCCCTCTCAGTGACTCACACTGCTGAGCACTAGTCATATCTGGAAGGAGAGTCCTAACTTGGTGAGTCCATAGGGAGATACTAGTGGGTGGTGAGAGGGCCCAGGGTAGAAGCATGTGCCAGTTCAGCCCAGGCTTCTGCCTCCTGCCAATCTAGATAGACTCTTGCCTTGGGTCCTGGACCTGGCCCTAGCACCAGGACATTGGCAAACCCAGGCACCATACACTGGATTTGTTCGGGGACATTGTTCTTGTCACTCAGGACCCAGAAACTATGAATGCAACTTGGGACTGGGACTTCCTGGCCTGCAGCTGCTGCTGGTGTCTGGCTGTATTTACCTCAAGAACTGTGGCAGCACTTGGTAGCCAGATGACCCATCACTAGTATGGGACATGTGTCCACACAGACTTGGCTGGTGCAAGGTGAGGGCAACCCTGGAATGTTTTTAGACCGTGTAATGAATTTCAACTCATTTTTTTTTTTTTTTTTTTAGTTCTCACATGGGAAATAGCAGTGGACTTTGCTCTCTATTCCTTGACCCTTCTGAACAGGAAGATGGGCAGCCCCACAGAACATGTAGACCAAAAGGTTCCACCTGAGCCTGCTGGGGAAGGTACTCAGGGTAACAACAAGATGTCCTAGTGTGGACAGCTAGGACTTACCTCTGGCCATTAAACAAGAGCCTGATGCCTGAGGTCTCTGGTCCCATCTGAGCCCCAGTGACCCCTGTGTGAAACAGGTATTGTGCACAGTGAACTGCAGTGAGGGTTTGAGGGTATTGTAGGTATTATTATCCCAGTCTTAAAAGTGGTATGACAAGAGGAAGCCCAGAAGCGGAGGGCCTTTCCCTTAGGAACTGCGCCATTTCCTGAAGGGCCTAGGGTCAGTGGAAGCACATATATATTAAGTCTGAGGAGCTGGCAGAGAACCCATTCAAAGTGTCCAGAGGAGGGAGAGGGAGAGAGAGAATGGGGGAAGAGAGAGAGAGAGAGAGAGAGAGAGAGAGAGAGAGAGAGAGAGAGAACCAAGAAGGAAAAGCCTTGAACTTCTGGTCAAGCATATTTGAGTCACTAGAAAAATAGGTAATCCATTTGGGCCTGAAGGGATTAAAGTGTCCAGGCCTTACTAAAAGGAAGGGTCCAGAAGTCATTTTGGATGATGGATCTAGACTTGTACTATCTTCTTCAACACCCACTGTCTCCTAAGGTAGCAACCTGTTGACAGTCACACAGTGAAGGTGAGCTGAACCAGGAAATTCAATGCATAGGGTAGAGAGGTTTCTCCTCTCTCTTGTGCCAGGCTAGAGCCAATGCCAGAAGGTCCAAGTGCCCCTCTATGGAGGTTCTCAATTCAATTAAGCCAATTAAGGTCTGAAAGATGAAAGAGTACAGAAATGGTACATTCCCTGCCCTTTCAATGCCTACAGGCCAGTCTCACAGCCAACCCAAGCAGGAAACTCTGTCAGGCCAGCAGAACTCATAGGCCTGGTCACTTCTGTTCTTGGCCATTTCAGTGATGGCTGCTGTCCTTATTAAAACTGGAGAAGGCCATCATCCCGATTTACAGACAACCCAGGGATGATGAGAACATATGCCTTCTGCTCTCTCTAGCAGCTAAGAGTCACTCAAAGGGGGCCTCCTCTTAAGTGATGCCTTCTGTCTGTCCTGTGAATGATGATGAGGAAAGCTTGACTATCCACACCTACTGGTTTCATGCTGCCCAGGATAGTGCTCCCACCTCCCAGAGCTCCAAGCTTTTTCTCTGTGAACCAGGCCCCACTCACTAATATCTCCAGTCCCATCACCATCAGGGATACACCACTCAGCATACTTGGGCAACTCAGTGGTCAGCCATGTGCTGCAAAGAATTAAAGATGCAAGGAAAGGTATTTTCTGTTTATGGCTGTGGCCAGCCCTGGGAATTAGGAATGGACTGTAGGATCTTGGGCTCATCAGCAATTAATTATGGCTGGAAAATTAACTGGTAAATAAATCCTAGAGAACATTCCACAGGAACTGTGATTAATGCAAGCCATTGGATGTCAACAGGTGGTGATGAGAGAGAAGGATGTGTTGTTGGAGCTCAGACATGGTCTCTGATAGAGTGAGTGAAGGCCACTGGTAGGTCTCTGTGGGGCATGGGGAACAGGCCAAGGACAGAATAAGAACTGGAAGGTGCTTTGAAGGAATTTGCTCTTCTGCTTGACTAGTTGCTACTTTGCTCTGAAAACCAATGGCTTAGGCACCACCACTCCAGGAAACTCTTCTTATAATCCACGATTGGTTCTGCCACATGCTTCTTCAACCCTCAGTTGCTATGCTATAGGGAAACCTGTCTGCTAGTAGATATGATGTCAGGTTTGCTTCTTTGGGGATGGGGGAAAAAGAAACTAGCTGTGGTTGCCAGTCAGGGTGTTGGGGGATACAGACCCCAGGACAGTCATACAAGAGCAGGGGTGCTGTGAGCTCCAGTGGTTCCTCTGGATACAAGGAGGTAACATGGCTTGACTTCCTCAGAAACAATGGCCTTACCTCCCTACCCAGGGTCCTTACTATGAGTCACCAAATGTCTGGCCATCTTCAGCAATGTCAACATTCCAAAGTCAGGAGCAGCTTTACACTGCTAGTGACAAAGTGCACCAGCTACATTAGGGAAGCCCTGGCCTCCACTAGAATGACTGGACCTGGGTAACTATAGCAGTGGCCTACAGGTACCTGCTCTTAAGAACATGTACACATCTCAGAGCCCACCCACCAGGCTGTTCACCTCACATTCCGAGCCTAAGAGCAGTCCCATCTCCAGGAGGGCAGAATGGATGAAAAGATTAATGGGCCCAAGGACTAAAATCCTTCATCTGGCTCCCCTTTCCCAAAGAGTCCCTGTGGAGTCTCCTTAGGCAACTCAGCTGGGAACATGCAGATCCTCAGCTGGAACCCTGGGGCTTCAAGCTCAGCATGAGTGAACATAGTACTGAGCCTTTGCCTATGAGGGCATCAGAGGCTGAGGCAAGTCCTGGCCACCCCTCCACAAGGGCTGAAAGGGTCAGAGGGCCCATGGGGACCCTCCCACATTTTCACTTGCTCGTACCTGGGTATATATAGCCTTGTTGATCTGGCATTTCCTGGCATCCTTGCCTGGCTAGGGCCTAAGAAGCCAGTGCCTAGTCAAACAAGGCAGACCTATTCATCTTCTCCAGCAGCTAGCAGAACTCAAACCTGACAAGTACTCAATTGCTTATGCGCTGGAACTTTGGGGAGCAACTGCAGCTCAGGTCAGAGATAGGAAGGGAGGAGCACCCTCAGGAGTCAGGATACCATCCTAAACCAAAGTCATCTGGGGTAGGGGAGGAAGGTATCAGTTGAAAGCTAACATGGCTACCTTGAGGCAGCAGTCTCAATTTTTTTCTGGCTCTGTCATTTCCCTTAACTAAGCCCTAGCTTCTTGTGCTGACATGAGAATAATATTTGTTCACTCCCTCCTAGGTGGTTGGTCTGGCACATTCACAGAGTGCTGGCAAAAGGAACACACTCTGCCCAGCTTCCCATGGGCCCACTGCTTGCCCCTGGCATCCCTGAGCCAGTGCTTCAGGCTGCTGCTGCTCAGCCATGCAGAAGGGTTCCAGTCCCTGCCCCTCCATCATCCTTGCTTAGCTACTTTTTTTCCTTTCAGTCTTTTCTTCCCTTTGCCCTTCCTAGAGGCCTTGCCTGAAACCCCAGGGCTTTGGACCTCTGAATTGAACCTTGTTTCTATAGCTCAGCCACACAGAGAAAAGCAATTCATTTAGTGTTGACTTCTAGCACAAAAAGCCAGTCCCCGCATGTAGTAGAGTTTAATAAATATTTGTAAGATGAGCAACTGGGAGAACGGGTAGGAGAGATGTGCATGGGATTAGGAGAAGAAGGGAAAGTCATCCTGTATTTGCCATTTTCATCCCACATCTTCCAGAGTGAAGACTGGTCTATGTAAAAATTGATGAAACAGTTAACACTGTGGTGCTTAAACTGTGAAGTGGTGACCACTTGGGATAGACATTTTCTAAGTGCCCCCCACACTGCCCACCAGATCTTGCAGATAGGCACACACACTTTTTCTTGAGAGCTGAAGCCTCCATGTTTGGACATTGTGGGAATGTTTCATTGCTCCCTGAAGCCTCTACTCTTTCTCTAGATGTGATACTTACAGTTCATGACACCTCATAGGGCTCAAGGGACCTAACCAACTGGGATCTCCTGAGTGAGGGCCATGGAGTTAACTACCTCTATTTTAGCTGTATAAGGTCCTTTTTGCCTTTTTTTTTTTTCAGGGCCTTAGGTTATTTTTTCCCCCACAGGTGGTTCTCTATCAGAAACCAAGATTGATGTCTGGGCTCTGAGTTTGAAAGAGCCAGTTTTTCTGAGCCAGGAAGGTGGTTTGCTGATAGAAAAGACTAAAGCCTTGTGCTCTGAGACTAATTCAGTTCTAGGGGGACAAATGTGGCAAGTTTGGCACATGGCCTTGGGGAAGGAGGAGGACCCCATGAACGCTGAAGATAGTAACTACAGAGGACAGCAGTTTCTTAGTTAAGTTGCACTGGTACAGAAGAGAGAGAGAAAGACAATAGTCCCAGGAAGCCCCACAAAGTGGGAAAGTGTTATGGCTTGGCAGCAATTGGGATGTTTTCAGAAAAGAAGACCTTAGTTCCTTTGTTATTCTGTTGTGGTATCAGGGTGTCAGCAGAGTCACTTGTGACCTGTGGTTGCTTTGGGCTTTCTCTTGTGTAGCACCTCCTGGTCCCCTCCACTTTCATTCCTCTTATGCCTACTCTACACTCCCTATCCATTCCTCTTTACTGCCTTCCTCCATCATCTTTTTTTTCTAATCTCTACTTGCCACTGGACCTCCTCTCTTCCTCCTCCCACCCCTAGGTACTCTGAGGGCCACAGAAACACCATTTACACACAGCATTGACAAGGAGCCCAGCTCCATGGCGCAGTCTATCCCCTGGAGCCCCGAACAGCCCAGGCCTGAGCCACTGAGGACTGCTGGGGATTTAGATCATGTCAGTGGCACTGGGCAAGTCTTATTCAGGCAAACACAGGAAGCAAGGTTTCGGGTCAAGCAAGAAGCTGCTGGGGGTGGGGGGGCACCGATCTCTTGTGCATATGAAGCAAGAGCAGCTACTGCTAACCCCTTACTTCCAAATGTGTTTGAGAGCTGGCTGGTGCTGGTGGCAGGAGGGCCCTACCACTCCCTGCTCCCCCACCTAAGAAACCCTCTGGCTCTGAGTGCTCATGATGTGTGTGTGGGGTCTATCTAGTGAGACCTGGAAGGTCAATCTGGCACTTGTGACTCACAGAGCACACTGAATGAAGATGGCCAGAGCAATCCCAGAACCCTGGGCCTTTATTTTGCTTGAACCAGTCCCTTGGCCTCCTCTTTCCTCCTTTTCCCCAGGTGTTCACACTTAGCCTCTTTTCCACCACCACCTTGCCTCACCTCAGCACTGGGATCTTAGGTGGCCGCCTGTCCCAAGCTGCATCTGAGCGGAGGCTGAATCTGTGAAAAGGCCTGACAGACAGGATGGGAGACATGGTGAACAGTTCCATCGAGTTCCACCCCAAGCCCCAGCAGCAGCGAGAAGCACCCCATGTGGGTGGCTTTGGGTGCACGCTGGCAGAGCTACGCAGCCTCATGGAGCTCCGAGGGGCTGAGGCACTGCAGAAGATACAGGAAGCCTATGGAGATGTCAGCGGGCTGTGCAGGAGACTGAAGACCTCACCTACTGAGGGTAAGTCCACCAGGTTGGGCAAGGAAAAGGTTCATGTGCTTAAACTTAGGCTCAGTTCAGAGGAACCAGAGAAAAGAAGATGCATCGTGAAAGCCCTCTGGGGATCAAGTTGCAGGGGTCTCCTTGGGAAGGAAGGGGTAGCCTAAGGATGGCACAGAGGCAACCCAAAGCTAGGGCTCAATAGTCACATGATACCATTAGCAGTGGCAGTGGTTGGGACTGAGGCGATTGCTCAGTAGGTGAAATACAAACACAAGGACATGGGTCTACATTTTCAGCTCCCATGTGAAAAGCTATGGAGTGTGTTCTTGTAATCACAGCACTGAGGAGGCACAGATAGGAAAATCCATTGTTTTGTTTATCAATCCATCTATCCAACCAATGAACTCTAGTTTCAGTGAAAGAGTCCCTCACAAAAAAATTAGGTGGAGAGCAACTGAGAAAGACGCCTGACATTGAGCGCATGCATGCATGCATGCATGCGTGCGCGCACACGAGCATGCACACACACACACACACACACTCACTCACACACGAATATAAGTGACAGCAGTAACAGGCTGTGCCAGAGAGCTACAAACCTGAGACAGTGCAGGTCTCACACTAGTAAGCCTCTGGAAAAAAAACATGGTGAGAGTAGAAGATCCAGAGTGGAGGTTGAACTGCCCTTGGGTTCTCAACTCCTTGGTCTTCTGTGAGACTAGGGTCACCAAAGAGCCAAACCTAGCCTCAGATTTCAGGAGCTGGATCCCTTTCAGGCCTGTCTGATACTGGCCTGGTAGGGTTCCTGGAGCTATCCCCATCTAATACCAGGCCTGCTTCCTAGCCAGTGCTGATTGATTTTATGAGCTGCTTACCTTAGTGGCAGCACTTTGGCCCACCTCATCCTGCAAGTCCTGGCCACCATCTGGTTTCCCTGTGCTCACTGGTTCCCCTGGCCTACCTATCACCAGATCTTACCCATTCTTGTACTCATTGCCCCCAGCCTCCTTGCTCTGCTCTTGTCCCACTCAGAGCCTCTAGGGCACACACCAGATGCTCTTACTCTAGCCTTGCCCCAAGTGGATTGAAGGAAGCATCCTCTGTCCACAGATAGTGGTACATGGGCCCAAGGAAGCATTACATATAGGAGAAGGCCGGCCCATGGGCCAAGTTAAGGACTCCAGATATGGTGGCCTCCCTGCGCCACTGTGGCCTCCCTAAGCCATCACAGTCTTCATGAACTGAGCTGTAGAGCTGCTGCACCCATGAACATCCTATTCAGCCTGCCTTCCCAACCTCCCACTCCCCACCAGTCTGAAGCAGAGTTTTGACAGGGCAGATGTCTGGGATCCGTGCCAAAGGATCTCTTTCCTTCCTCCTCCTTGTGCCCCCCCATGAGGACCTGGGGCCTCTGAGAAGGCTGAGGTAGAGGACCTTTTAGCCACAAGGGCTCTGGCCTCTCCCAGATCAAAGGAAGCAGATGGGCTTTGGCTGGCAGCTCTTCCCTCTGCCTGTCAGGCCTTGTTAAATATTTAAAATGTCAAGGCCCCTGGGAACCTGCCCGATTCTGCCACAGAGCTCCAAAACTCATCTGGTGCCTGTAAATGGGTGGGCGTGAAGAAGGGCAGGTACCCAGGTGGGTGATTCAGCCCCTGAAAGGCCTCTGAAACCCTAAGTCCACATGGCAGCCTAGGGACCAGCCCTTCCCCCTAGGCTCCTTGGGCCCAGCTGTCTGGGGCCAGGAGCAGGTGACTCTTACTCCTGCATTTCCTCGGCTCAGCAAACCTTGAACAGGCAGGCTCCTCAGCATGCCTTCTTAGTGGGAGGGGCAGGCTTAACTGTACTTTGGACCCCATTCTAATCCCCTGATGCCCAGAGGGGTTTGATAGAAGACAGGGGGGTCAGGTAGGTATGTGGCACATTGGTAGAAGGTACTTCGGCAGTTATTGCATCAATCAAGTGATCTCTCAGCCTCTGCAGAGCTTCAGACAGATTCCAGAACCCATGCTGAAGAAGGGCCTTGCCTGCTGGTCAAGAACCTCAGAGCAGGCTGGTTGGAGGGCTTTGTGCCCTGTTCCTGTCTTGTCCACTCTCCACAGGCAGTCAAAAGAAGGAGGGAGCAGATTAGCTGAGAGCTGACACAATGTGGTCCTAATCCAATTCTGATGGCATCTGGCCTCTGCTCTGGGCAAGCAGCCCATATGTGTCCATGCCAACCACCCAGACTCTGTCCCCACGTCTTGGACCTGCTAGATAGACACGTGCTTGGAACCAGAGGGACCACAGCTGCCTTCTTTAACACACACACACACACACACGCGCGCACACACACACGCACACACACACACACACACACACACACACAATGATACCACAGCAGTTGGAGAAAGGCCAACACTTCAGGGTCAATCTGAATGCAGCTGGCAGGATCAAGAAAAGGAGACGGGGAAGCTTTGCTGCAGTAGCAAGGACGATCCAAGGCCAAGGGCAAGGCAGAGGAGGAAAAGTGAGTGAGCTGCTGGGAAAAGGGGCCTAAAGGCCTCACTGGCCTTGGGGACAATCTGGGCATGGAGGTATGGAACTGTCAGAAAGCAGAATCACATGGTACAGCGGGACTCACAGGCTTTCTAGAAGTTAGAATGAATCATGTCCTCTCTCTGGGGGCTCCAGGCAAAGAGCAGTGTAAACCCTAAGTATCTAGGAGCTCAGAGTTCCAGTGCATCCTTTGTAATGTTGCATGTCTCATGGCTCTCAGTTGAAGGGGAAAAAAGGCTCAATCTAGAGGAAAGGCTGCCTCCCTTCCAGCTTCATTCTTGTCCCCACCACTGTTACCACAGAGGCTGAGGTCTCCCAGACACCCTACCGGGGAAGCTGTGGGACTTTAGAAAGAAGCCTTTGGCCCCAGCAGAAATCTGAGCTGCCAGCCCAGGCCAGGCTCAATGAGGCCAGGAAAAGAAAGGCAGGGACAGCTGCAGCCTTCAGGGTGGGAAGGACACCGTGTGGCTAGATGATGTGGACGTGCCAAGGCTGTGTTTGTTGTGACTTTTGCTCTTCTCAGCCCTTCCACTTCATTCAAGCTCCACCCTGCTCCTCTGCGGAAGGCCCACTGTCAGCAGTTTCTTATTGGTGATTGGTCTGGGGCTGAGTCTTATGAGCCGTCCTAAACTCAGCCTGCTGTGTATGCATGCCCTGTGTACTGGATGGCCCTTTTAATCACCACCCAGCTCCTTCAGCAGGTAGTAGAAGCTATGCCAGTGACTCTGGTGGGAGCGTCAAGCTGCCGTTCATCCACTAGGTGTCAGTATGGAGCTGGTCCCTTTGGGGTGTAGCACTGGAGTCCTGGCTGAACCTAAGGCAAGGCTAGATCAGCCTGCAGAGGTTTTCGAGCCCGGATAACGGTAATGGCTTCAACTTACTTGCCTGAGGTCTGTATGGAGGTTACCTCCAAGGACCTGAAGCCATGAGTTAAGGTCTTCCCTGCCCTTGAACCCTGCTTTGACTGAAGTGTCTCATGTTAGAACTGAGAGAGCCTGGACTAGAACCTCCCTTTCCTCTCCACCCCCCTTGTTTTCCCGCATGAACCATTGATAATCTCCTTAGCTTCAGCCATCCCCATCTCTCATCCTCAGGGATGACAAGTGAAATGAAAACCCTGGGGCTTCTGGGGAAGCTAGTCACTGAATTTTGCAGAGCAGTCTCTAGACAATAATAGCTCATGTTTGGCCCCATAGCCATGCTCTAAGAAGGTGTGAGTTATAGGGAAGCTATGTGCCCGAACACTGTGGGCACTGTGGGCACTGTGGACACTATGGCCACCAGACCTTGGGATATCATCTCCTCAACTCTGTCACGGTAGCTCAGCCTCTGTAGAACTCTGTTGTCCTTTCCTTGTGCTGGTCCTTTCAACCTCCAGCCTTACCAGTTTCTCTGGAACTGGTGAACAGAGTCCCTCCCTTTCCAATGGAGAGCAGCCTCCCTGCACAACCTAGAGGATCAGCTTCCTGGGCCGCAGCTTCTTCCATACTTCTGCCTTGAAGGGCTTCCAGACTCCCTCTCATCTCCTCACAAGACAGTCTCCTTCTAGGTTTGTTTTAGACCTAAGAACTTTCTCTGACACTTATTCTCTCTGCTCCTTACCTGAGAAACTTCTAGAAAGTAGGCCTCCCATCCAGCTCCAGAAGACCTTGCTCTATCTTCTTCAACAAGCTATGCTTCTGGACACTCCCATGTCCCTGGTTTCTGATTCCACTGTACCTCTTTTGCAGGTTGAGCTGTGTGGCTCTGACTGTCTTTGGAAACAGTAGGCCATAAGGAGGTGTGGCCAAGGTCCAGGGATTGCCTCACTTCCAGCCAGTGTCTCAAACACACAGTCCCATCTTGCAATCCTGTGTGTGTGCCAGAGCACTCTGAAAGAGACATGGAATCTAAGTGTTAAGAGACAGACAGCTTGTCTGATCCCTTTGGAGAGGGCCCTGGCCACTTCTTTGATGCTTGGGTGAATCTTGGGTAATATTACCTGGACCCTCTTGATAGGTGATCTCCTCACAAATCCACTGAAGCCACCTAGATACTGGACCACCCCAGCCCCAGCCCCAGCCCAGGGAGCCACTGGCTGACCTGTCCTGCTCCTGTCTCAGCTACTCTTGGCACATACTACCATACTCTTGGATCCTTGCTGCCCTCCCCCTTGTTGGCTGTTATCACTTTCCTGAAAACATTTCCCCCAGATATCCTGGACATGGAAGTGACAGCAAACATGGAAGGTGTATGGGCTGGGCTAGTGTTTCAGTAATCGAGATACCCACAGTCCCAAGGCTTCCCTCCCTAGCCCTGCTGTCGTATAAGTGCATCAGAAAATTGATAACCCCTTTTCCTGGGCTACCATCCCTTCCTTGAGCTAGGTACTCCCTGTGAGTGAGAGCTTGGCTTCCATGCTTGGTCTTGGAGCTTATAGTACCACATCTGTACTGCTCTGCCTTCTCTAAGCATCCACTCCAGAGTTCCAAGGATGCAGACTTTGGTCAGAGACTCACAAGGGCCACTCTTGCTGTAGCAGCAGCTTAGTCAGGGATGCTTATGGTACTGAGGTCTAACCTGTGTCATCTTCTGTGCTTCTTCCAATTTCCTGGGGCACTATGTAGGACTGGCAGACAACGCCAATGACTTGGAGAAACGTAGGCAGATCTATGGGCAGAACTTCATCCCCCCCAAACAGCCCAAGACCTTCCTGCAGCTGGTGTGGGAAGCCCTACAGGACGTGACTCTCATCATCCTGGAGGTGGCTGCCATTGTCTCCCTGGGTCTCTCCTTCTATGTACCGCCTGGAGAGGAAAGTGAAGGTAAGGGGCAAAGAATGTGGGCTGAAAGGAGGTCCCAGCTCTTGGTTTCCATGGCTTCACCTCTCCTTCCTTCCTATTCTCCTTTATCCTTGGACACAGCCTGTGGGAATGTGTCAGGTGGGGCAGAGGATGAAGGTGAGGCCGAGGCTGGCTGGATTGAGGGGGCTGCCATCCTACTCTCTGTCATCTGTGTGGTACTGGTCACAGCCTTCAATGACTGGAGTAAAGAAAAGCAGTTTCGAGGTCTTCAGAGCCGTATTGAACAGGAGCAGAAGTTTACTGTCATTCGAAATGGACAGCTCCTCCAGGTCCCTGTGGCAGCACTGGTGGTAGGGGACATTGCCCAGGTCAAATACGGTAAGTGTTCCCATCTTCATCCACCCTGCTAAGAAAGCCTGAATACCATTTCTGAGAAGGGTGTGCCAGAGGAACCCCTCCCAAGCTCAGACTGTCTCCCCAGTCATCTATGTGTTTTCACCCACAGGGGCCTGAGATTGGAGTGTAGAGGGTTTGGGGAACCAGAAAAGGAAGCTGAGACAGACACAACAATGCCTACAGGAAGCAGGGTAGCCTCACAGCCTCTGAAGAGGTCTTCTCCCACTACTGCAGGATACAAGTGTTGTCTTTGTTCCATGAGAGCTAGACAACATGGTTAGATGTGGATGACCCACCTCAAAGGAGGAGGCTGAAAGAAGAGAGCTCCCCAGTCCTTTCCCAGATGACAGGACCTCTCCTGGGAATGGCGGGAAGAAGCAAGGGTAGGGAGATCCCATGGATCCGTAGTCTCTGATTCTGGCCTGGCCTGGCCTGTAGGAGACCTTCTGCCTGCTGATGGTGTGCTCATCCAAGGCAATGACCTCAAGATCGACGAGAGCTCCCTGACTGGCGAGTCGGACCATGTACGCAAATCAGCAGACAAAGATCCTATGCTGCTCTCAGGTGAGGGTCACCTGTCCAAACAGCCCAGTGTATGGTCACTTTGAAAGCCATCGGTTTGGCATTCCCAGCTAAGCCATTCTGCTGGACTTGCCTTAACTAGGGTCTCCCTGAATAGCTGTTTGGGTTGGGAAGTCTGAGAATGGTACCCACTGCCATGCCAGAACAGGTCACTGGAGGCCTGATGGTGTGGCTCCAGCCATATGGCAAAGTAATGGGTCTTTTCTGCTCAAGACGGCCCTTAGTATCATGAATGGGACATCCCATGGGGAGGGCTTTCTGGAGTCAATATTGTACTCCTTACACATCTATACTTTGGAAATGACCCAGTGGGCGCTTTGTTCCTTTTCTAGAAGGTTCTCATTCAGGCTAATTTTGTCTTAATGGGAAATGTAGTATGAAAGTAGACAGAAAGACCAGAGCCCCTGGTGGGCCCTGTGAATGGCTCACTCCCATAAGGACCTGCCACTCTGTGGTCCTCTGGGTCATATCCACTACCCCAAGCCTGGAGACAGGTTGCACTCTAGACATAGGGGTCAACAGTTGCAGTGACTTCTGTCTCAGGGAAACCCTAAGAAACAGCCTATGGCTGCTGAATATGTCCTACCAGGCTGTGAAATTTTCTATATTAGTTCCTCTGTATTTCTATGCCAGGCACTCATGTCATGGAAGGTTCTGGAAGAATGGTGATAACAGCTGTTGGTGTAAACTCCCAGACAGGCATTATCTTTACATTGCTTGGGGCAGGTGGAGAAGAGGAGGAGAAGAAAGACAAGAAAGGTGAGGCAGCTATGACTTCTAATGTCAGAGATGATGAAGCAACTCCCTTGTATGTCACTGTTCTTGTTTCTTCATCTGCCTGCTGGCCAATCCAGTGAGATGGGTAGTAGGCCACCACCCTCTTCTGGGTCTTCTGATTTTTCTGGTATTTTTCCAAAAGAGCCAGCAGGTATAGGGGCAACTTTCCTTAGATGGCTATTCCCTGATGGCTTTGGTACATTTGTCCCTGGGGTGGAGTGTGCTCACAGATATGTAAGCTCTTACCTCATTATGAAAGATGCAACTGGAAGCTGGGTTTGGTGACGCATGCCTTTAATTCCAGCGCTAGGAAGACAGAGGCAGGCAGATCTCTGTGAGTTTGAGGTCAGCCTGGTCTACAAAGCAAATCCAGGATAACCAGGGCTGCACAGAAAAACCTTGTCTCAAAACAACAAAAAAGGAACAAAAGAAGAAGCTGCTGGGGAGTCTTCATGCCCACCCTGAAAGCACTCCACTCCTATAGGGAAGAAGCCCTATAGGACTTTGTGAGGGGGGTCACAAAGTCCAAATTGGAAGTCTCCTGAGCAGATAGTGATATTTTTCAAAATGATAGCCAAGGCCAAAGATGCTGGATGGGTTTGGGAAGGACAGACTCTCCAGCAAGTGATAACCCTGTCCCTGGAGACAGTAATGGCTAGAAACAAAAGATTTTAGAGTCTAGCTTCCGTATGGCCCAGGACTCCCTACCACAAAACTACTATCCTACCCCATTCTGCCATAGCACTCAAAATTGAGGCGTTACAGCGCTTCCCCACACCAGGCAGACCCCGCTTTTCTGTGACTCAGGTGAGCAATCTGTCCACAGCCCCAGGTAACCAGGG
This sequence comes from Meriones unguiculatus, assembly GCF_030254825.1. NCBI lineage: Eukaryota > Metazoa > Chordata > Mammalia > Rodentia > Muridae > Meriones > Meriones unguiculatus. The sequence continues at coordinate 39,386,535 of NC_083369.1, forward strand.
AGCAGACATTTCCAGGCGCATGCCTGTCCATTTTAGAGGACCTAGAGGCAGAGCAATCAGTCTTCGACTTGACAGGGACAAACCAGCATGAGGAAGAGCAAGTTAGTAGTCCTGACCTTAGGCAACTTCGTAAAGCCCCCTGTACTAAGGGACAGAGAAACATGAGCTGGCAGGACTGCTATAATCAAAAAAGCTTTCATTATCCATGTTTCCTGGCAGTCTGGTCATCTGACTTTCTGTATGGGCACCTCCCTGCTGCTGGTAAGCCAGGTTTCCCACCACCTGCACCAAGCACCCTATCTCTACTGAGCTTGTCCCACTGTTATCCCACAACTTTATTCTGTGCTCCAGACAAGCTTAGCTGGGCTTAGTATGAGTCCTCAAGCTAGAGGACCTTGCCTGGTGCCCTCTTAGTTCTGCCTAGTTGACAGAAGCTCCTTCCACATAAGGCCCTCTAGGAAACACACCCCTTCCCCTTGAAGGCAGGGGTCTCTCCATTGAACAGCCATAACCTGCATTTTTTTTTTTTTGGTGTCCCTGCAGCTCTTTTCCAAGCTCCTGGCCTTCTGGCTTTATCCCTTAAATATTCTTCACAGTTTGGTCCTAGGCTTCTCCCTCCTCTTTCAACTTGACTATTCCTCATCCAGATATGCCCAGACTATTTGCACTTCTCCAACACTTCTAGGTTGTAAGACTTAGGGAGTCAGAGTGGGCCAACTTCTTGTAGGAATACCCTGAGGGGCTGGAGGGAGCAGCATTTATCTTGTCCTGTGTTTTCTGTCCTCTTCTATTTTCTGAATCCTGTGGTTCTGTCAACCCATTGTCTGAAGTTGCTCCCTGTCAGCACTGTCAACCTGCCACCCTTTCCATCTATTCCTGTCTTTTATAATGACTCCTGTGTACCCTTTTCTTCTTGAGTACCTCCCTCACCTTCTGTGTTCTCCTTTACTCCAGGCTACCTCTTCTAGTTATGCTCACTCCAAACCTCACTTCCTTCATCCTCTGGAGCCTATGCTTTCTCCCTCTGCAGGTTGGCTTTGTAGTCAACCTTCCCTTAGATGTCTATAGGTCTAGAACTTCCAGGTCTATAGAGCATCCTCACTGTGCCTTGTTTTCATTGCCTTGTCATCCTGTATCCATCGGTGTCTTTCTTCTACTCTTAGAAGTCTGCCTCTTTCATGAGACTGAAGAGATTCCTCTGTGGTTAAGAGCACTTTGCTTCCCAGCACCATATTGGGCATTTTACAACCACCTGTAACTCCAGCTCCAGAGGCCCTAATGTCCTCTCCTGACATCCATTGACATGGACACACACACACACACACACACACACACACACACACACACACATAAAAAGTAATCTCCCTCACCTCTAAACTACCCCTGAACAGAGAGGGTCCAATATATGAGCAGAGAGGGTCCAATATATGAGCAGAGAGGGTCCAATATATGCCATGCTTCTGGCTGGAAGTGTCTCTCTTCTTGGGACTTCAGACCCTGGTTCCATTGTCTAGAAGCTACCTGACCCCACCCCCACCCCCCATCTGTCCTTTAAAACCCCAGGGACATGAGCTACTGGGTGGGAACTGATACTGTACTGGCCAATTCCTCCTTAAATGGGGACCAGAGCACATGTGGCTCCCAGATGAACTCCTCTGACTGCCACCTGAGCTGCGCAGCCCTCAGAAATAATGGCTGGCAGTGTGGGTCGTATCAAAACTGAGGCTTCAGGTGGAGCCACCAGTCATCCAGTCTGGTGGCTTCTACCTAGTGCTGCTAGGTGCCCAACACTTAGGCTTCCTCTGTACACTGATCCTGGACCCATAGTTTGACTGTGCCTAACAGGTCCCTGAAACAGACAGAGCTCTTAGTCCTTTTAAACACACATACCTGCTAGTGGTGGTCTCAGAGCGGAGTAGAAAACTGGGGTTGGGTACCTCCTGTTGAGTCCAAAAGACCAGACCTTTGAGGAGTGGACAGTACTTAGGGCAGCGGGCCTTCCAGAAACTGTCCACAGCCACTTCATCTGACCAGGGACCCATCCAGTCTCTGGCTTTAGAGACTTACTGTAGAGTTGAGGTAAAGGCCTAATGGGAAACACTGGCAGGGGCTTGGCCCAGGATGCCCAGAGTATATGTGGTGAACATGTGCTGGGAGGTACTGACAGATTGCTCTTGGAAAGTATAAGACATCAAGAAGGCCCCTCCATAGGCAAGGTCAAGGCTACCAGTAATGAGCCTCTCTTTCCATCCTCTACCCCATAGAGCCACAAATTACTGCATGTGCCCAAGCTCTTCCTATTCTCTTGTGCTTCTTTGTATGTCATGGACACATGGGTGTTCTCAAGTCTCTCTGTGTCTGTCATTCCTCTTCCATTGTAGGCAAGCAGCAGGATGGGGCGATGGACAATAGCCAGACCAGAGGTAACATGTGTGTGCGTGCGCGCGTGTGTGCCTACGTGCATGGCTCAAAGCAGCTGAGGAGCCTGGGGGAGGAGGGAGAGAAGGGAGGATAGGAAGGGACCACCTGCTACCATGGCAGAAGCAGTACTTAAAGACAGGTGAGTGGACCCCAAAGTCCCTTCCTGGCTTGACAGTGAAGGGGACACCCTTGGAGGATGCTCCAGTTTCTACCAGACACCGCTTTCCTAAAGCCTAGATGGGCCACCTAGAAAACAACTGGTCAGTGCCAAGGCTATCAGCATGGCTTAAGCTTATCCACAAATGAGAATTACCCATGAATGGACACCCTGAGATCACTTTGGCCAGATGATGAAACTGAGACATAGCAAGAGAGACCGTAACTTGCTAAAATTCCCTGGGTGCCAGTCCTTTGAATTTTCCAGGTAAGAGGAGTCAGCTAGAGCTTGGAAGATAACTGAAACTGGTAGGGATTTGGGTAGAGGACACATGCTCATGTCTGGGGCTCTTACTAGGTGGAATAACAGTAGGCAGGGGCTCAAAGCTATAGTGACACAACTGGACAGAGTCTGGCATATCCTCAAGGCTGCTAGGAGGACTGAAGTACGGTAAGTGGATTTGGGCTCCCAGGTGAGGTGAATGGACGCACAAGGAAAGCTAAAAAGACAAACTGGGGGACACTCCCACAACTGCTAAGTCAGGCAGCCCCTTCCTTAGTAAGAGTGGAGGAAGTAGGTAGAGTGGACCTGATTACCTTTTGGCAGTATACCTGGAGAAGCCCAAGGCCCAGGACTATGTAAAGCTTGGCAAAGAGAGAGATGAGACATACATCTCACCACCACAAAGGCAGCAAGAATGAAAATTGAGAAGTGTAAAAAGGAGGAATGAGGGGAGCCACCTGAGCCAAGAGAGAGTCAGGGAAATAGCAGAAGGACAGGACAGGCTTGTCCACAGAGCCCATGGAAAGAGGCAGTCTGAGCAGGGGTGCTTGGGATAAAAGGAGTGTATACTGGGACTCCTTAGTGTCCCTGAGGGGAAAGTGGAGGTGGCTTGGTCATCTGTGGGCAAATGAGTCAGATTTTGGTTCCAGAACATTCCTTGGACCAACCACAGGACTTCTCAGGTATTAAGATTTGGGACATTCCAAGACTGGCCATCCTGTCTGTGCACAAATTCCTTGTGCTACTGTCTGTCCACCCTTCCCACAAAAGAACCATCTCTCTGTCCCACATAGAACAATGCTGCAGCTGTGTGCTTACTGCAGGAGGGCCTGGGATTAGGAAGCAACAGAGGAAGGCCTACAGATTCCCTTTGAAAAACTTGAAATTAAAAGTGCTCCATTGAATCCCATATGATGAGACATGTCTTTCCTTGTGATAGCCTTTTTGTAGCCTCTTTACCCTCGCTCGGCCCTAATTTCATCCCAGGGTTTCTTCTATGTACAGCTAAGAAGCAGGATGGGGCTGTTGCCATGGAAATGCAGCCCCTGAAGAGTGCCGAGGGTGGGGAAATGGAGGAGCGTGAAAAGAAGAAAGCCAACGTACCCAAGAAGGAGAAGTCAGTCCTGCAAGGGAAGCTCACAAAACTGGCTGTGCAGATTGGGAAAGCAGGTACGTTCAGACAGAGGCAGCGGGCCAGAAGCCTAGAGGACACTGGGCTCCTGGAAGCAGTATCAGTTCCAGATGCTGTGAATGCAATGAACAGAATATTGTCTTGGCCCTAGGCAAGTTCATGTACAGAGAGATGGACAGTATTCTAGAAGAGTGTGGTATACTGTAGATGCAGGCCAGAGTCAACCATGACTGTACAGTCCTGGTTTGGCATCCCCACCTTAATGAGTCATAAGTCACACACTCTTTTATTACCTAGCAGACTCCCTGACTCCAGGCTTCTGGCCACATCACAGTCAAGAGGAAGTCAACTATACTAAGAACCTGCTGGCCAGAACCCCAACATCTGAAGATGACTAGTCCCTCACAAAATATGCCTCTCATACACTCAGCTTCCTGCTCTTTACATCACACTATCCTGGGGAATTGGAGCATATGCTATCCCAAAACCTCACACTCTGTGGAGTCATCCCTCAGGCTGTTTATCTTGAAAGATGACCCAAATACATCAACCCCTTTGCAAAGGCCCTGGCTGGGCTCAGGCCAGCTGTGACTATATTGTCCTCAACTTTTCTTCCCACCTTTTCTCCTGCTCTGTCATGGCTGAACAGGATTGGTGATGTCTGCTATCACTGTCATCATCCTGGTCCTCTACTTTGTGATTGAGACCTTCGTCGTGGATGGCAGGGTGTGGCTAGCAGAGTGCACACCTGTCTATGTGCAGTACTTTGTGAAGTTCTTCATTATTGGAGTCACTGTGTTGGTTGTAGCTGTCCCTGAAGGCCTTCCTCTTGCTGTCACTATCTCCTTGGCTTACTCTGTCAAGGTAATAATACTACTACTTAGAATTAATTCTATCACACAGGCCCCAAAACTAGAGTGGGATGTCATCAAGCACCTTAGATGTAGTTGGGGCTATGGAAGGCTGAGGATGTCTCTATAAGAGGGAAGGGACTGGGTGAGATGGATTTCTCTAATACATCCTAACAGAGGGTCCCCACCACACCCACTTAGCCCTTAGATGCAATGGGGAGAGGTAGAAAACAAGCTGGTATTGAGTCCTGGTTCTGGCATCAGTGGAACACTGGCAGGGAGAGTCGGAAGAGCCAAGAAATAAGGGAACTGTTGCTGCTTGCAGGGGTAGAGGCGAGAAGGCAGGGAGGCAGGAGTCTTATGAAAGGTTTGGGGACACTGGGAGGCAGTGGGAGCATAAAGACGACCCAGGGGAGTGTGGAGGAAAACTGAGCTAGCAGGAAATTGAAGAGGGAGCTCTGATAGATAGTTTTCTATGTCAGCCATGCAGAGAGTAGCTTCCTGGAAGCTCGCTGTCTCCCATCTCATGGCAGCCCTTGCATCTCACATATCTACTCTCTTAGTTTTACTACCACCTAGCCCAAAGATTACCAAGGTCACCAAATGGACTATTAGTGTCACTCACATTGTTTTTATCCTTATGAATAAACAACTAAAACACTTCCCACTTGGTCTCTGCCTCTTACAGAAAATGATGAAGGACAACAACCTGGTTCGCCACCTGGATGCCTGTGAGACCATGGGCAATGCCACAGCCATCTGTTCTGACAAGACAGGCACGCTCACCACCAACCGCATGACCGTGGTCCAGTCCTACCTAGGAGACACTCACTACAAAGAGATTCCAGCTCCCAGCGCCCTGACCCCCAAGATCCTTGACCTTCTGGTCCATGCCATCTCCATCAACAGTGCCTACACCACCAAAATACTAGTGAGCAGGGCTAGGAGGGCAGACGAGAGAAGGGGGAGGGGATGGTGGCATGGCATAAACTTCCCTAAGGGGTTCATTAGGCCCACTTATAAATTTTGGGGTGCTGGGAAAGTAGCTGAGTAGTATTGGTAAAGAATTTGCTTAGTATACATGGGGCTCTGGGTTTGCCCCACCATACTATAAAAAGAAACAGAGCGGAGGAGAAAAGTAAAAACCAAGGCTAAGGAGATGGCTCAGTCAGTAAAGTGTTTGCCTTACCAGCAGTGAGTTCATTCACCAGAACCCATGTAAAAAAAAAAAAAATTAATTAATTAAAACAAAACAAAACAAAACAAAACAAAAGGACAGGCAGCAGCCTGCTTGTAATTCCAGCACTGGGGAAGCAAAGTCAAGCAGGTCTCAAGGGCTCCAGGCCAGTGACAGAAACCATCTCAACAAAACAAGAAAAACCAAGAACTTTTGAGAGGAGCCTTTAGGGTGTTGGTTTCTTTTCTCCCTGTCACACCACAGAGTACTACTCTTGCTGCTGGGTGGGACAGGTGGGTGCTAGAAGTTCTTTTCCAAGCATGGTAAATGATGGAAAACCTGCAAAGGGCCACTTTGCAGCCAGGGCATGCCCTGTGTAACCAACGTGGGTGCCCTCCCTCTGTTCTATGCCACCGCTCCCTAGCTACACAATGGCCATGGCCTTGGGGATGGAAAAGAGGGTGCTCTGGGCCTTGATGCCAAGCTGACTGTCCTTGCCTATAGCCTCCAGAGAAGGAAGGCGCTCTCCCACGCCAGGTGGGCAACAAAACAGAGTGTGCTCTGCTGGGCTTCATCCTGGACCTGAAACGTGACTTCCAGCCTGTACGAGAGCAGATACCGGAAGATAAGCTTTACAAAGTATACACCTTCAACTCAGTTCGCAAGTCCATGAGCACAGTTATCCGCATGCCTGATGGTGGCTTCCGCCTCTTCAGCAAGGGAGCCTCAGAGATCCTTCTCAAAAAGTGAGTGAGTAACAGGAAGGAGCCAGGAACAGGGTGGCTGGGTGGCTAGGGTCTAGCTAAAGGGCACAAAATTTCTCGTTTTATTTTTTGTGATAAAACAGACCTAACATAAAATTGACCACGTTATCCATTTTAAAGTATACAGTTCAGTAGCATTAAATATATTTCTAATGTTTGCAGCCAGCACCACTATGGAACTCCAAAAGATTTCCATAAATCCCCCCAAGGAAACCCCAAGCCTCATTAAGGGGATTTTTCCTGCTACCTTCTCTACCTCTGGTAACTTCTGGCTTGTCCCTGTGGTGGAAATTTCATAAAAATGAAATTCTGTACTTTGTAGTCTTTCGTGTCTAGCTTCCATCATAGTGCATAATGTCCTCAGAGTTTCTTTATCTATCTTTAATCTCATTTGAAGGCTGAACATCTTTCATTGTGTGGCTAACAGAGTATTTGGTTCACCTATTCATCTGTCATCAGATACCCTGATTGTTTCCATATTTGGGCTCTTGTCAATAATGCTATGGTCATTCAAGTACAGGTTTGAGTTTGAGTACACATTCTCAACCTTTGGGGTAAATGCTGTCAATCAGCTTTCTGTTGCTACAATACTTGAGCTGAGCATAGTGATGCATACCTTTTAGCCAGCTGATTCAAATGATGAAGCAGGAGGATGTCTTGAATCTAGGACTTTGAAGGCAACCTGAGAAACTTAGGGGTGCCTTGTCCTCCCACTACCACCCAAAAAGGAGAAAAATCAACTTATAAAAGATTCATTTAGCTGGACAGTGGTAGTGCACACATTTAATCCCAGCACTCAGAAAGCAGAGCCAGGGATCTCTGAGTTCAAGGCCAGCCTGGTCTATGGATTGAGTTTCAGGACAGTCAGGACAACACAGAAAAATCTTTATTAAATAAACCAAAAATTTAAAAAATATATATGTATTTAGAATTACAATTTTAAAGGTTTCAGTCCATAGGCAGCTGTACCACCTCCCAACAGCACAAAACTGGAGACCAACATTCAACACATAGACCTTTTAGAAGACATTCTAGATTCAGTGTAGCATTCTGCCACTGGTCCCCAAAGGCTCATGTCCATCTCATGACAAAAAAATGTACTCAGTCTAAAAATGCACTCCCAAGATTCCTTAATGTCTTAACTGTTCCAAAAGTCCAAGCCAAAAGTCTCACTCATGGTTAGTATTGAATCCCTATATTTTTTTTTTTTTAAAAAAAACTACAAGTTATGTAGTTTTAACACACAATGGCACAGAGTAACCATTCACCTTCCAAAAGGCAGGAATGGATTCACATCGAGTACGGATTGAACCAAAGCAAGGTAGAAAGCCAGCATAACATTAAATCATGTAACTCCATATCCAATGGCATCAGAAGTATATGGTGTGAGCTACAAAGGACTTAGATAGCCCTACCTCTCTGCTCTTACCTCTGTGTCTGTCTGTCTGTCTCTGTCTCTGTCTGTCTGTCTTGGACTGGCTTTCTTCAGCAGAGTTACATGGTCTGGGCATCTCTAGCTTCCTGCAGTCTCCACTGAAGCTGCAGCTTCATCCTCACAGCTGTGTGCACTACCTAGAGGGATCCTGACATGACCCCACATCTATCTCCCAGTTGCCCAGGCTTTCCTTTAAACCCTAGGTGGCAGCATCTACAAACCCTGCAACTCTTGCATTCTGAACATCCGGAAAATCACCACACAGAGTATGTCAAGTCCTGCTACTCGATTGAGCTACATCTGATCCCACGATCCCACTTGAACAATTGCTACAGTGGCTTCTGAGTCCCTTCCTAGATGAATAAGTAGGACAATCACAGAAAAACAATTCACAGTTCACTAGACAGATTGAGACAAGTAGGGCATACTGGAACTGTCCTCTCAAAAGGCCTTACCCTACAAAGTCTTTGAAAGCAACTTGCATTTTTACATCCCTGAAGTGTGGTGGCTGTGGCCTTACTAATTTCTGAGATTCTCTCCAGACATTGGTCTATGGCATCATGAAGTAGCTACTATAACACATCTTTGTTCATTTAGTGTGTTTGTGTGTGTGTGTGTGTGTGTGTGAGAGAGAGAGAGAGAGAGAGAGAGAGAGAGAGAGAGAGGAAAGAGAGAGAGAGAATGCACACATGTGCACATGTAAGGGGGCCAGAGGACAAATGTGAGAGTTGGTTCTCTCTTTCCACAAGATGGATCCTGGGGGTCAAACTTAGGTCATCAGGCTTGAAAGCAGATGTCTTTACCTGTTGAATCATGTCACCAGCCCTCTCTTCCATCTTGCTCTGATTACATTAAGTTTGGCTTTAAAAATCCAATAATACCTATACCACAAACTGAATGCTGGCCTGCTTGAAATTTCCTCTGCCAGATTAATTAGTCTATCACCGTTAAATTTAACCTACACTGAGTGTGAGGGCATGGGCAAAAATGAAGACAATATATTTTCCATAGCATAATACAAATTGTCTCTAGTCCAATTCTCAATATTGCTTTCCTTCTCATTGAAAGCTTGCAATCATAGGTTTTAATATTTGCATCCCTATCAGCATTCTGGTCCTCTGAGTTCCCACCAGAATTACCTGGTAAGCTCTGCTTACAACCCTCTAGGCTTGCTTTCTTGTTGTTGACATTCTATTCAGTGTGAAGTAGGGTCTCCTGATAATTTTAATATAAATTTCTTGAAGACTAGAAAAACCAGTAATGATGAGAATTAGAATATGTCTAAGTTGCTGGTAGCAATATAAAATGGTATTGCCAGGGCTAGGGAGATGACTCAGTTGTTAAAGTGCCTGCCACACCAACCAAGCAAAAATAACAGAATTCATATAAAAGTTGTATAACTTGGTCCATGAATGGAAGGGCAGAGGCAGTGGTGGTGTGGAGAGAGACACATAGATGACTAGAGTTCGTTGTCTAGCCATTCTAGCTGAACGGGTGAGCTCAGGTTCAGTGGAAAACCCTGTCCAAAAACATAAAGTGAAGAGCAATGGAGGAAGATATACAATTTGTGACCTTTCACCTACACATGCATTTGCATACGTATATTTGTATACTGCATGCAAACACCCATACAAACACATACATATACCTACATACACACAGAGAGACACACACACACAAATACACAAAAATGGTGTCATCTTGGAAAATATTTTTATGTATTTTATGGTTTCTCAGGAAGTTAAACATGGTACTGGCATGTAACTCAACCGTTTTATTCCTAGGCATATACATGATAATTTACTTTGGTTGTTACCTTGACTGTACTGAGAGATATTTAGGAAACTGGTGCCAAGAACTAGGATCATTGCTGTCACCATACCTGGCTTTGTGGAAGAAATCTTAGGATTAACTTGTGGATGAAGTTAGAAATGCTTGGAAGAGCATGCTATAGAGTTGTGCTGTCTTTTTGTGCTTTAAAAATTCTAGCTACATACTGCCTACTAACTCTTCATCAAATATATGATCTTCTCTGTTCACTCTCTTGACAGTATGTGTAGATGCACAGATATTTTCAAATCACAATGAAATACAATTTGTCTGGTTTGGCTTTTAATGTTTATGTGGGGTAGCTTTTGGTTTACTTGCTTATCTATGGGTTTTATTACATTTATTTTTTAAATTATTGTTGAATTATGTGTATGGGTATCTTGCCTGTATGGATGTCTATGCACCATGTGTGTACAGTGCTCATGAAGGCTAGAAGGAGTCATTGAATCCCTTGGAACTGGGATTACAGCAGTTGTGAGCTTCCATGTGAATGCTGGGAATCAATTCAGGGTCCTCTGGAAGAACAACTACTACTCTTAACAACTAAGCTATATTTCCAGCTCCTGTTTTATTTTATTTTATTAATATATTTGAGGAGTTGGCGTATACATATGTTTATACCACATGGGCGCAGTACCCATGGAAACCAGAAGGGGGCATCACATTTCCCCTTAGAACTAAAGCTAAAGGTAATTCTATGGGTGCTGGAAATCAAACTACTGTCCTCTGGAAGAGCAGCCGGTGGGTGCTCTTAACTGCCAAGCCTTCTCTCTAGCTCCTACTTTATTTCTTTACTGTTTGTGTGAGTTCATGTGTGTGTCACATGCATATGCATGCTTACATACAAGTGGAAGTCACAGTACAACCTGTAAGAGTCTGTTTTCTCCTTTTACCGTGCGGGTCCCCAGGATGATATTCGGGTCATAAGGCAGGCAGCAAACACCTTGATACTCTGAACCATTCCATCAATCCCCATTTGTTTTGATTTTGTTTTGTTTTTCTGAGACAGGCTCTTGGCTCTTTAATCCTGCCTTATTGTCTCAAGTGCAAGGACAACAGGCATGTGCCACTATCCTGAAGTGGGGCCTCTTTCAGAGATGATAAAAATATTCTTAAAGCCCACTGTGGTGTTGGTTGCATGTATTTGAAGAAATCCTAAAAACTGTTAAATTATGCACTTTAAATGGGTGAATTGTGCAGTTTGTGGATTGTATCTCATGAAGCTGTACAAAACCTGAAGGAGGGAGGGAGCCTGAAACCTTGCCCTGAGCATCCCTCCTCCTCCTGCCCCTTCTCATTCTCCACACTTCTCCTTGATCTTAAGCTTTCTCTTTTCTTGAATCCTTGTACCTCACCACATGGGTCCTCCCATCTACCACCAAAGGACTTTGGAAACAGAATCCTCAACAGGACAGCAGAGTTCTCTGCCCCCAGACTCAGCATGCTCCATGCTCTCTACAAACCTGACCACCGATGACATCTCTACTTGGCTGCCTTACTCAGAATACTCTCCCCAAAATAACCTCTGCAGCTCATGACAAAACCTACCTCTTCCCCAAAGCAGTCCCTTACTGGTGTGGGGGGGGGGGGGCTGACCCTCTTTCTGTACTGCTCCTTTGATGGGCGCTATGGGCCTATAGCTGAGGCTGACCAACTTCCACTCTGCTGTTTGCTGACTGTGGCACATATGGAAGTTACTATTCTACCCTGCCAGCTCAGCTTCCTTATAGGATATCTGCATGCTGGAAATATAAATCTGGAAGTGCTGAGAGAATTACATGAGTAAATCCATGACCCTAGAAAGATGTGGGTTTTGTTAGTTTCTCTCTGGCTACCCTCAACCTTGACAGCCAGCTTTACCAGTCTCCTTGTGTGTCACCTGCCAGATGAGGCCCCATTCATTCAACTACAACTTTTCTGTAGCTGGCTTCCCTAAGTCTGTCCCTTTTGAAGCTCCCAGACTGTCACAGCTTGGGCTGAGGTTGTTCCTGCTGTGTGTTGTTCCTGCTCCATAGTTCCAGAGGACTGTCCACTACATTCTACACTCTTGTCCTATAGAGTCTGTAGGAAAGCTATGATAAGCCTCAGGCTGCCATCTCTCACCTGAGTCTCTTAGCCAACCAATGTGTTAGCAGTCACAGGTTGCTGGAACAAATGGCCCCAAATCTGATGGCTTAAGATTACAGAAGTCTTAGAGGATAAGACAACTGAATTGGTAAAGCTTTTGCCTCAAAAACTTTACATGGCTAGAAGTTATGTAAAAAGCTTGTCATTCCAATGATGGGGAGGCAGAGCAGAAATAGGCTGATCCTTGGGGCTCTCTAGTCAGCTAGCCTACCCTGTTTGCCAAGCTCTAGGCCAGTGAAAGATAGTCTCAAAAACAAAACAAACAAATAACAACAGTTAAGGGACAATATCCTACTTCTGGCTTACACACACATACACACACAAACAAACAAAATTTACCTCACATTTCTGGTGGCCAGATACCCAAAGTCAAGGTGAGAACCAAGCTAAGTGCGCTCTCTGAGAGTGGGAAGGGAGATTTTTGTTTTCCTTTCTTAAATTCTGCTTCTAGCAGGCAGCTGCATCACCTCAGTTTCTCACCTGTGCTCACATGGCCTTCCCCCTTATCTGTGCACCTCTGCATCATCTGTTTTTGTTTATTTGTTTATTTTTTATAGTGTCATTGGTTAAGGTCCTATCGTAATCCAGTATAACTGACATTGTTTCCTCTTGTTCACTCCCTGTACTCACCTTCCCTACCCCTCACCCCACCATCTCAGGTGTACAAACATCTTAAACAGCAATGGTGAACTCAGAGGATTTCGTCCTCGGGACCGGGATGACATGGTGAAAAAGATCATTGAGCCTATGGCTTGTGATGGCCTCCGCACCATCTGCATTGCCTACAGGGACTTCTCTGCAATCCAGGAGCCAGACTGGGACAATGAGAATGAGGTGGTGGGTGACCTTACCTGCATAGCTGTCGTGGGCATTGAGGACCCTGTGCGACCTGAGGTAGCTACCCCCTTTTCTAAAAGTTGCTCTAGTAATTCTTCCCAGGTTGGAGATTATCTAATGGGTGGCAGGGTGGCTTTTTCCCCATTGGACCCCTACACTATAGTCTTGGGGCACAAACGTGCATGGTGAGAGCCACTTTCTCCCCACATTCCAAGAGGTCACACCTCTTCCTGCCCTATTTATAGCGATATCAGCCTGCAAAACAGAGACTAAGACTCAGGACCATGGGACTTTCCTCAACGTTTTTGATCCCTTTGCAAAGCCCTCTTGTCCTTGACCTCTGTGAGTTCTCTGAGCCTGCCTTGCCCATGGGCAAGGCTCAGAATCCACTTCTACCACGGGCAAAAAATGTAGTCTGAAGGAGATCCTAGCATCTGTTGGACCCATGGACTGGAAGGGAAATGAGAGAAACTGAGGAGTTGGAAACAGTTGAATTGGGTAGATATTGGGTTGAGGGCATGGTGGGCAGTTGCCAGTCAAGGGCTTGATTGTATCTGAATGAGATTCAGGGCACACCCATGGAGATGTCAAGTAGACATGTAGCTGCAGGAATGGAGAGCTTCAAGCATAGTTTCTGACTGAAAAGAAGTTCCGGGAGTGCCTTTCTGTGTATGATGACTTCGCTGAGGACAGTTTGCAGCTGTGATAGAGCCAGATTTTGGGGGAAGGGGTCTCAAGGGGTCATATGGGTGAGGTGATCACAGAATGAAAAGGGATATCTGCCTACTGACAACCTTAACATTGAGAGATCACTAACGCCTTTGATTTGAGCACATTTCATGCTCATGCGATGGTTGCCTTTACTGGTCTTTAAAGATGGGAGATTCTTGTGAGAGTATCCTCAAGAAAAGAGTGTGAAAGGGCCCTCTATTTTCCCAGCCCTGTCTTTTGGTACCCATGATGGACTGACTTGATCCTACCCATTAGCCTGAAAGCATGTACCTGTGGGAATTGCTCTAGAGCTTTGGGTATGACAGAGAAGGAGAAGCCTTGGGTACAGGATCATTAAGCAAAGGCATTTGGGTCTAAAATGAATACTTTCCACATCTGAAGAGTAGCCACAGGCCACTGTCAGCAGAGTATTCCTGTACTCATTTGGGGATAGACTGAGAAACACAGTGAGCAGAACAGTCCTAGGCTGGGCTGGCAGCAAAGTGAGTCCCAAAGCCAGCTGTGCAGTGATAATTTTGAAGGTTTTACCTCAGAAAATGTGAAACACAGTCAAGTGTTAAGCAAGATATAACTAGGACCTAACCTCAGAGGGTACCATGGGGGTGGAAGGTGGGTTCCGGAGTAGAAGGCAGGAAGAACCTATGTCAGTCTGGGTAGTGACAGAGGGGTCCAGGGAACAAGGGCAGTTCCTTTATGGCTTAAAGTGGCTGAGAAAGAGTTTAGCAATAAAGTTACCAGGGAGACCAGACATCAGGTCCTGGCTCTGGGACAAGCACGAGGGACCAAGGACCAACAAAGCCTCTGTGGGTCTTAGTCAAACTTGCTGGGCTGGGAAAACACAGGTTGGCCACCAGATGGGGACAGAGAGCTGTGTCCACAGGCAGTCCCTCAGAGAAATGATGGAGTGGGCCTGGGAACTTTTACAGACATCTGCTCCCTGCTGTGATATAAGGGCCCTGAGGAGAAAGTAGAAAATAGGTCAAAGTAGACAAGAGGACAACAGTCTGTCCTACAGGGGAAGGTATCCAATGGAGGAAGTGTTCCTGCCACGTGGCTAGGAGATTGATAGCTTAGCGACTGTGTGCGTGGGTGGACCTTGGAGTAATGGCCGCAACTGGACCCTGGGATAACCCTGTCCAAAGCTCCTAGCTCTCGGGCTCATGATGGCCACTTGGTAGAGACAGAGAAGGCTTCCAGCCACTTTGGGAAATAAAGCTGCAGAGCTGCCTCACTCTCCTGCTTGAGAGGACGTTCTATGTACTCAAGGCCGTATGTAGTACCTTAAGACCCGAAGAGAACAGAATGTGTCCTTGCGACTGGACTTAAGGAGACATATCACAGACACGCACACACTCTGAACTCCTTACTCCAAGGACCCTGAACTGGAACTATAAGGTTCTCTATATTGACAGATTTACTGGGACTTATAATCCTGCAGATCTGTGCTAGACACAAAATAGGCTTTATTATTATTATTATTATTATTATTATTATTATTATTATTTATTTTGCCAGTGACACCCACCATTCTTATCTCTCCCAGGTCCCAGAAGCCATTCGCAAATGCCAGCGTGCTGGCATCACAGTCCGTATGGTGACTGGAGACAACATCAACACCGCCCGGGCTATCGCAGCTAAGTGTGGCATCATCCAGCCAGGGGAAGACTTCCTGTGCCTGGAAGGGAAGGAATTCAATAGAAGGATTCGAAACGAGAAAGGCGAGGTAGCTCCCTGTCCTGGGCTGATGCCTTCCCTGGCTGTCTGCTATCTTCCCAGTCCTCCCAGCCACAGTACCTGTCTGCAGTCTGACTCTGGCGTGTCCATTATTTCCTCCAGATAGAACAGGAGCGGCTGGACAAGGTGTGGCCCAAGCTTCGGGTGCTGGCCCGGTCATCTCCCACTGACAAACACACTCTAGTCAAAGGTAACTAAATGTGTTCACCCTCTTAAATATGTGGCTGCTTCTGGCATCTATGTGTATTGTCTTAGGTTCTTTTTTTTTTTTTTTTAATTATTTGTTTTAGGTTCTTGAGTGGAAGATTTTAGAGACCAATCACTAGAAAACATCCAACTAAGAGTGGCTCATAGAAAAATTGGGGAAACTGAGGGCCAAGATAGGGAGACAATCATCTAATTCATACCTTCTACCAAATCATCGGACCCTGTTTTACCGAGCAAAGGACCTTGATTAAATGGGGGCATAAAACTACCACATTAAAGCAAAGGAATGTGTTTCCCATAAGTAACCCAGTTCGTAGAAGCAGCCCATACCAACCTTTGACAGATAAGTTTCAACCTTATCCTGACCCACTCTGTGTTCCAGGTATTATTGATAGCACGACTGGTGAGCAGCGGCAGGTGGTGGCTGTGACTGGGGATGGCACCAACGACGGGCCAGCCCTCAAAAAGGCAGATGTGGGCTTTGCCATGGTAAGCCACCTGGTGCCAGAGCAGTTCCTCAGAGATATGAAATCCTTCTTTTCCTGGACTTAACTTTGCACCAGAAAGTGCCAGCGTCAGGGCAGATGACAGAGTGCTAGAACCTTCCTTCTCTCACATCTTGACCACTTGGGGCTTCATGGGATTTGACCATTAACAAATACATATGTGATTTGTTTAAAGATATTTGGTGTGAAGACACCAGGGGTGACAGTGGAGCCCAACTGTGCCAATGAAGAAAGGGAGGAACAATGAACCGTGGCTTGTCAACAATGGCAGCTGCCCATCATCACCAATTCTCGAGCCAATCCAAGTAGCCCCTGGCCCCCAAAGTGATGAGCAGAGACCACAGTGGGTTCTTCCCCTGGTTTCTCTCTGTTCTTATAGATATAACTCTTCTCACTGGGCAGGGTGGCCTTCGAGGCACTACCCATATGGTGAACCCTGTCCTCTATTCATATGGGACAATAGCCTGCTGTCACCTTCACCCACTGTAGCAGAAAGGAGGACTTTTTATTCAGTCCACATTTGGTGTCTTGGTGGGGTGGGGTAGTACAATGTTTTTGGACTTTACAACTAGGAGTAGAGAGCAAGCTGAGCTCCCCCAGGGTGGCTAGTGTCAGGCCCAAGATGGGGTGAGTAAGAGCTGTACAGACTTGATATCTGTTGCTATACCTGAGCCTGCGTGCTGGAGAAACAAGAATCTGCCATGTAGCCAGAAGATTGGCCCTTTATCCTACCCACACAGTCCACATTTCTTGGGGCTTCCTTGGGTAGCCAGACTAAGGGCAAGTGAGTAGCCAGGCTGTATGAAGGTTCATGTTGTTATCAACTATGTTGTTTAGCAGCAAAGCCCCCTCACAGCCACATCTGAAAACATGCAGCTTGTAGCTTAGGATGTATTAGATTAAAACAAGTACTGTTCAATTTGGGCCTTACTTGGAAGGGAAAGGCATAGAACCACTCCAGATGGGCTAGATGGCCAAGGAGGGTCTGACAAATAGGAACTGTGCTTGTGTGCCATCCACAGGGCATCGCAGGCACTGATGTGGCTAAGGAGGCCTCTGACATCATCCTTACCGATGACAACTTCACCAGCATTGTCAAGGCGGTCATGTGGGGCCGCAATGTCTACGACAGCATCTCCAAGTTCCTGCAGTTTCAGTTGACAGTCAATGTGGTAGCTGTGATCGTGGCCTTCACGGGTGCCTGCATTACTCAGGTGGGCATCAGGGACCTACAGGAGGCAGTGGATTTCTAAGGTCAATCGTGTGGGCTAAAGACGGCCATGTTGAGAGCAAGAGTTTTTCTTTGCTGCAGATACCTTTTATTGAAATCAAATTCACATTCCAAAAGTCTTTTCTGTTCATGGTAGTCAATTCCTTTACTTTAGTAGAATATACTAAATTCACTGTGAATATACTAAATAAGATCATCACTTCCATCTAGTTCCCGAATACATTCATCCATCCCAAAGGAAACCTGTCACCTACTAGAAGTCATTCCCCATACCCCTTTAAGCCCCTGAAAGCTGCCACCCCTTTCTGCCTTTATTTATTTCACTGTTATAGACATTTTGTATCAGTGGGAAAAAATGGCATGTGGCCTTTGGGTTTGGTTTTTACATTTTTTTTGTAAAAGGGGCACGGCACATGTATGTGCTACAGTACATATGTGGAGGCCAGAGGAAAAACTTGCATAAAGAAGTCCTTTCTCTTTCCACCCTGTGGGTCCCTAGGGAATTGAACTTAGGCCATTATGTTTGCATCTTTATCCATTTTGCCAGTTTGCCAGTTCCACATGTGGCCTTTGCACCCAGCATCTCATTCAGAATATTTTCAGGAATAATCCAAGTTAGAGCTTGGGCCAGTGTTTTATTCATTTTCATAAATACTCCAGTAGGTCTCATAGGTCTCATTTTGTTTGTCATTCATCCACTAACCAACCTTTGGACAACCTCCACTTCATTGTATTGTGAGTAGTGCTGTTCTTTCTTTTCTTTTCTGTCTCTCTCTGTTTCTCTCTCTCTCTCTCTCTCAACAGGCTCTCTCTGTGTAACAGCCTTGGCTGTCCTGGACTCACTTTGTAGAACAGGATGGCCTCAGACTCACAGAGACCTGCCTGCCTCTGTCTCCCAAGCGCTGGGATAAAAGATGTGTGCCACCACTGTCTTGCCGTATTTCCCTTTCTAAATGGTTCATCCTCTCCGTTTGTTGGAGGCCAAAATTTATTGATTTCTTTTTAGGGATGGTTGACTTTATTGTCAACAAGTAGTTACCTATTTTTACTGATTAGCTTGGTCTTTTTCAAGGATGTGTGTGTGTGTGTGTGTGTTGGCAAGGTGTAAACACACATGCATTTATGTTCGTGTAGAGGTCAGAAGTCAATTTCTGGTGTAACTTGGAAACAGCCTACTTGCCTTTTTGAAAGACAGTCTTTCAATAAGATCCCAGCCTCACTGATTAGGACAAGCTAGCTGGGCAGCAAGCCTTACAGATACTCACATCTTCACCTCCCCATCACTGAGGATACAAATTCACACCACTGCACTAAGCTTTTTTGATATAGGGTCTGGAGGTTGGGCCTAGATTCTAATGCTTGTAAAGCAAGCACTTTGATAACTCCCTAGCCCTCTAAGACATTTTCTTGATATCTACGTCATATATTAATGACATCATAATAACTATCCTAAACATTTGAAAGGACAGAATTGCATGGTTTGACATGTTCATTGTTGTACAACCATCACCTCTATTTACTCTGGGAATATTCTCATGGTCTCTAGAGGAAGCTTCACACCCATTAGCAGCCTCTCCCCATTGCCTCCCTAGCCTTGGAAATGCTCACCTGCTCTGTCTGTGAACTTCTGAGTTCATTTGATTTCACCAACTCCATCTATGGTCTTGTACACCTGGCTCCTGTGAAGCTGATTTTTAAAAAGACACTCAATGGATATGATGAGAAAGCAGGTTGGGGTCAACATTTCTGCCTCTTCCTGCCCTATGAAGTGAGAGACTGGTTTCAAAGGCTGTTACGGGGCAGTCTTGCAGGGCTGTCTTGAAAGCCCTGGTAACTAAGTTCAGACTTTGTGGTTCCTACAAAGGCTTCAGACCACACCTTTGAGATCACTGCCATCAGGCAAAAAGAGAGGGAGGTAACCAGCAATCAGAAATCCCAGTGGAAAATTTCTGCCAGCCTGAGGAAACTTGTATGACTTTCATTCTGGGAATGAAATTTCCATGGCATTGGGAAAGCTGAGCTTCTCCTCAGTAGTGGCAGGCTAGCCTATCCCTCCACCCCAAGTTTTTTCTGTGGAGGCCACAGAAAGGTGACTGCTCCATTTCTGCAGGACTCTCCTCTCAAAGCTGTGCAGATGTTGTGGGTGAACTTGATCATGGACACATTTGCCTCACTTGCCCTGGCAACCGAACCCCCAACTGAGTCACTCCTGCTGCGGAAGCCATATGGCCGGGACAAGCCTCTCATCTCACGCACCATGATGAAGAACATCCTTGGACATGCTGTCTACCAGCTCACCATCATCTTTACCCTACTCTTTGTTGGTATGTTGGACCCAAAGCACATATGATAGCCCATATCCGAGGCTTTCAGGACAGTATTGATGTGGCCTCATGTTTGGGCCCTGTCTGTAGCCTTAGTCTGGCATAGGATGGGATGCAGCACTTACAGACTGAAAAGAGCAAGCCTGCCGTGTACCTCCCTGCTACCCTTCACCATGTGTCCTACTGCACATCTCTGGGGCAGATGTGGTGAAGGAAGGTGGCCACTGCTTCGGGGAGACCTTCCCTTCTCAGCCCCTGCCTCTCTTTTACCTTCAGGAGAGCTCTTCTTCGACATTGACAGTGGAAGGAATGCACCCCTGCACTCGCCACCCTCAGAGCACTATACTATCATCTTCAACACCTTCGTCATGATGCAGCTTTTCAATGAGATCAATGCTCGCAAGATCCATGGTGAAAGGAATGTCTTTGATGGCATCTTCAGCAATCCTATCTTCTGCAGCATTGTCCTCGGCACCTTTGGAATTCAGGTAGGGAATGAATATGTAGGGGAAATGATGTTGGCCTCCCTGTCCTTGAATCTATTCTGCATTCTAGAGAAGGTGTTCCTCCAAACATTGCTGGGCTCATTTTGGTGTAACCTGCTAGCTTCCAGAGAGCTATGGAAAGAAGGCTTTTATCCTCTAATCCTGTTCACATGGCTACTAGAAATATTATGCCCTGGCTCTCTCTCTCTCTCTCTCTCTCTCTCTCTCTCTCTCTCTCTGTCAACCATCTGCATTTCTAGCACCTAACTCCTTCGATAACTATAGAAGATTCTTTAGCAAATGCTTGCTGTACACATGGTTGACATACTAAACTCTGGCTGCCACAGCGTTGTGGGCAGGTAGGCCAGCTCAATTCCTAAGAGAGGCTGAATGCTCCAAAGTGTAGTGTCTTCAAGCAAAGCTGCAAATATAATAAGTCCAACCAAGAATATAATACCAAATATAATAAGTCCAATCAAGAAATGGCTATCATACAAATGCAGTTCACTGTTTAAGAGGAGGGATATGTCATACCTTTGGCCACCCCCAAATGGCAGTAATGAATCATTGCAAGAATTTTACTGTAGTTTCCCAGGATCAAATGAATGAGAGAATCAACAGACTTCATCTTGGCTAACACAAAATAATGTCAGCCCACCACAGAATGTAGACTGGCCCTGGTTGCCTGGAACCTGGCCCTGAGATGGGTTGGGTTATAAACTATGGATTGGTTGGTTAGCATTTGAAAATCTTGCCCTTGGGTGTAAGACTACTCCTGAAGTAAACAGCAAGGAAGACAGGAAGGCAAAGACAGGGTGATCCTCATACTATAGGGTCATGCAGAGCAGGCAAATGTGAAAAAGTCTTGAAGAAGATGGAAAGATGGTCCAGAGAGCTGAGCCTCACCTCGAGACTAGAAGCACTAGAGGGGAGGTGAGTGTGAGCATGTGAAGCTACATTTTGACCCATCATGGTACACTTGGCCTTGTAGGCAGCTAGTCTGTGGAGATGTTGTTAAGCCTTTGCTGAGGGAGAAAAGAAGGGAACAAGCTGAGAAGTAAATCCAAGATATTTCCCAGAGTGTGGCCAGTCCACCCATGGGCCAGGAAGCCAGCAAGTCCTTGACTATGATCAGTTTGGTTTGGCTCCCAAAAGACAAGGTCAATCTAGAAAGCGAGGTTTATAGAACTCTGGGCAGGACATAGAGAAGTCAGGAGCTATCTTGACTGTTCTTCCACCTACCACTTTCCATTCTTTCCCTCAGATTGTCATTGTCCAATTTGGTGGGAAGCCCTTCAGCTGTTCCCCACTGTCCGCAGAACAGTGGCTCTGGTGCCTGTTTGTTGGTGTTGGGGAGCTAGTCTGGGGACAGGTGAGTGTCTACCCCCTGGTTGCTTCCATTGGTTGCCCTCAGAGTGGGTAAGAAGCCAGGAATCCTGGCTCACCTATGCTTCCTACTATCCTGACTCCCTCCCCACCGGATCCTATGACCTGGAAAGTGTGTGGTGTGTGCTCAGGATCAGGCCTATGACATACTATGCCCTGGGGGCAAGGTCACTAACTGACAACCTCAGGAATGAGAACATAGAGTTGAAATGTCATAGTGTGCTGGAAAATCATGTGGTTTCCTTTTCCATGGTTTGAAGCTAAAAAGTTTTCTCCTAAACCTGGATATTTGGGGGACTGAAGTGTTCCTTGGTATAGAGCACTTGCTTAGCTTTTTAAACAACTTGAATCCATCCCCAGCAGTGCACAAAAACAAAAACAAAAACAAGATAGAAGGAAGGATGGCCTGTGTTGCTTAGAATGTCCCAATATATTTGGAATTAAACAACACACTGCTATAAAAATCTGTAGGGCAAGTAGAGCTTAAGGAAAAATCAAGTGTTTTGACTTAATAGAACCCTTGCAGACATGAGAGGCGCAGCTTCCCCAAAGAAGTAGTTTGTAGCACCCAGTGATAAGATCAGGAAGCAACATCTTAGGTGTTGGCAGCCAGTACAATCTCAGGCACCAAGCCAGCCTGCTCCATGGTGTACAATAGGTCTCTGAAGCATTTTCTCCAGAGTTTAGGAACACTACTATGGGAAGACATGTCCAGGATTTACTTCTGTCTGTGTCTTGTTCAGCTCTGGCTGCCATAGCAAGCTACTAGAGACTGGCAGGTTATACGGAAGGCATGTATTTTCTCACAGCTCTGGAAGCTTAAAGTCTAAGATCAATTCAGTGTCTGGTAAGGGTCCCTTCCTGGATTCTGAGTGGCTACTTTCTCCCTGTGTACTACTAGGAAGTTCTCTGATATCTCTTCCCATAAGGTCACAAATCTGGTGTGAACAAGGAGCCAACTTAATGTCTTCATTTAACCTATATTATCTGACTCTTCCAAATACTTCCAAACTGATAGTTAGGCCTCACTACTAGGGGGTAAGGAGGTACCATTTAAGTTATAACACTATGAGCTTTGTTTCTTTATCCACTGGTATGTAGCCACAGAGACCACTTTGGCTATGGCAGACACTAGCCTCTGCTGGCTCCTGGCATTAATCATCAGAGACAGCTTACACAGTTTCTCCATTACATTTTCAAGCAACTTCTCTCTACTGCTGCACCTCCCATCCTGTCACACGTAGGCCTAATGGTCCAATGGAGTCCCTTCATATTCTTCAGCCTAGACTCTACATCCTCTACTCAGCCCTGCCCATGACAGCCTCTAGTTAACCTCTAACTCCCTGATATAATAGCTGCTTATAGGTCTGCCCATGGGTACATGCTGACGGCTTGTAACTCAGCCACTCAGAATATTTTTAATTATGAAAATAGTGCACATTCAGGAGGCGAGGTAGAGAGATGGAGCTACAACCAGGATGTAAAGTGAATAAATAAATGAGTAAATAGGTAAATAAATAATAAATACACATTCAAAATGACAAAACTTCAATAAAAAGGAATCCTTATAAAGGACCTTAAGGTTACTCCCATCATGCAGACAGGAATGTAAGAGGGACAGGATGATCTACTATCCTCCACCCAGACAATGAAAAGTACATTCCAGCCTTCCCTTCATTCCTCATACCCTTCCCAGATGTCTCCCTCCTAGTCACCTCTTCCTTCCTGCCAACTCCTGGTCACAAGTCCTATTCTGGGTCCTTCTTTCTCCAGGAAATGCCAGGTGCAAGCTTCCAGCAGGCTTAATCTCAGAGAATAGGATAGCCAGCTTTTCTTCCAGCAACCATAAAGGCCAACAGATATGGAGTTGCTATCATCTTGGAAGCTCATCTGAGTCCTGATATGTAGTTTTTCTTTGAGGTCAATCACATGGGTGTATAATACTCAGATGACTGGCTTCAGTGTCCATCCCCTCTGTGTCCTACAAGTATACATAGACTAGCAGGTAGCTCAAGGCCCCAACTGAGCCCCACTCACCTTAAGGAAGGATGTCCAGGCACTTAAAGATCCTTCCCACTGTCTCTTTCACATGGTGCTTTATACATTGGTTTCTCTGCTCCCCAGCCTGGATAAGACTCCATAGAGCAGAATCTGTCATGAGGAAGGAGCCATTTAGGGTCGACCAAGCCTAGGGTGTAAGCTGTATCTCTGAGAGATGGGACCTCTGGTTATTTCCTGGCCACAGTAGAGCCTCCTCTCATGGCTACCTCTGTTTTCTGCCCTTTGACTGTGGCTTTCCCAGGTCATTGCCACCATCCCCACCAGCCAGCTCAAGTGCCTGAAGGAAGCAGGGCATGGGCCTGGGAAGGATGAGATGACTGATGAGGAACTAGCCGAGGGGGAGGAAGAAATTGACCATGCTGAGCGAGAGCTCCGCAGGGGCCAGATCCTCTGGTTCCGGGGCCTCAACCGGATCCAGACACAGGTAAGCTGCTGTTTCATGTGACTTCTACTTTGCTGCCTTAGAAAGCAAGCGAGAAACAGGAACTTGGCAGGCAGACCCCAAAGCCAACAGGAAATTCCCTGGACCTATCCCCTAAGCATGCAGAAGCCATGGCTAGTTCCCCTCTTACCACATAGGGGTGCCCACCACTGGCTGGCCACTTAGATTGCCTCTCCCTGACACCCCCCTCAGTGCCTAGGTATCCTTTCTTGTAGCTGGATGAGAACATGTACTAGCAGCTAGTGAGTGTCTCAGGGGAACAGACAAGCACTTGACAAGGGCTGCTCAGGGAATAGGCAAGTTGCATTTGTGTGTAGAGGATGAAAATGGCCATTTCAAGGATCCTTAGGATCTCTGTTCACTAGAGTGTGCTGTAGTTATTGTGCAAGAGCCTCTCTAGTTAATGAACTCTGCCACCAAGTTGGTCCTAATCTTCATAGGCTGAACTGGTCAAGGCCAAAACCATCAGATAGCCAACATGAGGTAGTAGTGAAGGCTTGAAAACAAACAAACAAAAAATATGTGCAACGCTACCCTGCTCTCTGCCCCAGTCCCTTCTTGGCCAGCTTTCTTACTAAAAGGTTCCATACTTCCTGCCTGTTTTCATCTCCCCTCATACCCTCTCATGATTGCACTGTCCTCCACTGCCACGAATGGCTCTCACCACTGTTTGCAAGGCCTTCGAACTCCATGTTTCCCAGTTGCCGTCTGGAAGTGTTGCTGGTTCTGCTCATCCTAACAGCTTGCTGTTCCTTCTGAGTTTCCATCTTCTCTCTGTCTTTATTTTCCTTGTATCTCCACCTCTCACTCCAGCTATGTGTACTCTCTCATGCTAAAAATTCCTGGGAGAGCCTGCTAGGGAACTGCCTGAGCCCAAACATCCACAAGGTCACCATGCCTCCCCACATTGTTGCCTGGTCTGTACTGGTCTGTGGCCCAGGCAATTCCCTATGGCCTAGCTGGTTATCCTCTAGATGACCTTGGCACTCTTATCCTCATCTAAGGCCTTGTCTAGCTTCTCTCTGATGCCTCACTACCTCTCCTATAGATGAAGCCGCTTTGCTTCTCTGAGAATTTACCCACTAAGGCAGAATCTCCCAGACATATTCTACTTGGGAGTCTGTTTGGCAACTCACTGGGGCAGGACTTGATTCCACACCCATCCCTGTGTCTTCTTCTAGCTGTCTTGCTGCACATGGCTCAGGACTCATACCCAAGCTGTCCTTAGGGCTCCAAAGGACACACAGCTACTCCAGTACAACCCCCAGTAATCTAATGGTATCCATCCTGAGGGCGCCCCTCTTTTCCCTTTTAGGCTCTGTGGCTATGCCTGCTCCTGGCAGGACAACTGGGATCATTCCTCGCTTCCCCACCTGTCCTTGTTTATCCCTGTCCCTCTGATACCACCCTGGGGCCTGTGGAGTTTGTCTCAGTTATCCCCAGGATGAAGTTTCAGCTTCTGACCGTGGCATTCAAGCTCCAACTTCTTGACATCACCCCATTCCTCTCTATATCCCCATGGCTCTGTGCTGGTTTTCCAGATGTACACCCTGCCTATCCATACTGCTATGTCTCCCTGCTTGCTGCTATGTACCCTCGGGGCTCTCTCTTAATGCTATAAAAGCCTACTTAAAGGTTGCCAAGTCTATGACTCCTTCTCACACACTACCCCCTCCTACTACCATGGGCTGTCTGTGCAACTAAGGGCTAGACAATGACTCTGAATATGCCAGGATTCCTTGGGGAAATTACAAAGTGGAATCCTTTAGGACTAGGCAAGGTGGCACAAAAGAAGTCTAAGTTGAAGGCATTCCTCAAGGACCAATCATCCTGGGAACCTACTCCAGTGTGTCCATGGATATACAGGGACCACATGTGAGTCATGTTACCCTAGCTACTTAAGATTTAGGTAAAGCCTGGGAAAGGGGGAGCAGCCATTAGATCACTTGCCCAGGCTCCCTCTTCTTATTGGATGAGCCAGTGCCTCCAGCACAGTGCCCAGTACAGGGATGAGCACAGCATAGGTAGCTTTGGCCTGTTCCCTGTAATGAATGTTTACACTAGCGTAAATGCATAGCAACTGTTGGGGGGAGCCCTCACATCTTCCCAATGGGCATGTGTCCCCCCACCGTACCTTTCAGGGAACTGCGACTGTGGCCACTCCCAGAATCCCCTCCTGATCTGATTCAGGGCAGATCTTGTCTGTCATGCTCCAGTTCTGCTGCAAAGTCCATGAAAAGAGCCCAGAAATGACCTCAGTCCACATCAGCCTCTTTTACTTCTGTCATGTAATACAATATAAAGTTAGCATTTCTATCTGCTGAGACAGCAAACCTATCTCAACCTAGAGAGTCAGTGGCAGCTTGACCACAAATATATATTGTGCATTTGTGTGTCTGTAAGTTCCTGGGCAGGCCACTGCTATCCCATTAGCAGACGTGGGAGGCACCAGCCAGAGTCTTAGTGTTCCATGTCATTCTGACTGTTCCATGCCCATGTACATACTTTGCAAGCAAAGAGGTAGGACCCCAAGGAAAGAAGGAGTGGTCCAAAAATCAGCCTGTGAGAGCCGGGGTTAGTACAAGTTCCTCAAGCATAATTCTTGGCCCTCAATAAAGCCATATTGATTCCTCCATGGAATCTCAACTCCATGGCATTTCAAGGTGGCTTTATCATGTCTGATACACCAAGCCTCTCAAGAATGGTGAACCAGTCACTATAGCTCAACTTATTCTATATGATTCAAAGAAAGAAAGAAAGAAAGAAAGAAAGAAAGAAAGAAAGAAAGAAACCTGCTTGAAAACAGAACTAAAGCCTGTGAAAGGCTCTTTCAGTTATATGTATTTTCCAAGCAACTGGACCTAGATTTTTGGATCCTGTGAACCACAAAATTGTTCCACAGATTTCAAAGGCCTGTACAATATTTCCTGTTGCAAAGTAACTTGATTCCCACTCTCACCACTGTTTTATACTAATGTATCAATGCACCAAATGCTAGGATGATGTTCCACAAAAAAAGAGAGTGTCTCAAACCTAGAACATGTAGCTTTTAAAATATTCATGATGTGGTCTGTCTGTTTTTCATTCACCAATGACTGAGCCTTGCTCCTGCCAATGCTGGGGCCTCTGGCAGGGGTAGGGTTGTGACGAGGATAGTTTCATAGATATGATTATCCCATGGGGACATCATGTAAAACTTGGAGACTGACGCAAACTGAGGCAGCAAAGTCGGGTTTTACATTCCTTGTCTTCTCTAAAGAAGCGACCCCACACCCTAGAATCTGCAACATCATTGCTTCAAACATCTTCCCCTCCATGTGTACAACATATTCCTCCCTGATGCAGCCCTCAAAGCCTGCCTTCTCTTGAGGATGGGCGTGAGGAAGTAAGCTGTACCAGATAAAAAGTAGCACTGGGCAGGTTAAGTGGAAGGATGACGAGTCTTTCCACAGTAGGTCCAAGTTTGAAAGGCATTTTGTTTGGAGGAGGGTATCAACGGTGCAGCTGCCTCTTTTGGAGAATCCCTGTCAGCAAACATGAGGAGACTGATAGGTACCAAGTCCCCATGGCAGGGTTTCGGGTAGACCAGGCAGTTAAGAGTGCTTTGGACTCCAGAAATGCATGTTGGTTTGGCTACTTATATTATTCAATGAACTACATGGTACTTTCCAGAAATTGTATCTACTCTCAAAGATTCTCTCCCCACTGAGGACATGTTCTGGGCTGCCAGTGTGCCTTACCTCTAGCCTCCCAGAGTCTTGGCATGTGGCCTCCCAATGTCTTGAAACTTGATGTAGTTGCTCAGCTGCAATTCCTTCAGACCCTTCTTCCTGTGTTTGGCATAATGTCATGGTCAAAGACAGGGTCAGAACACCCAAAGACAATGAGTCAGGAGGCTTCTAGAAGTATTTATCCACAAGGCTCTCCCATGGGTCTCATTTTCCACATATGTATATCCCTTGCTCAAAGAGTGGGGACAAGGCAGAAGGCAGTCGCCCCACCCCCAATCATCCCAGCCCCCATGCCTTGGGGCTGTGGGAAAGTTCTAACAAGACAAAGCCTATGCTCTTGAAAGCTCTTCTTTTGCCTAAATATATTTTCTTTTGAGGATTCCCCCTTAATTCATAGAGCTGCAGAAATCTGAGTGGTTATCTACCCTACACCAATGGAGCAGGGCAGAGCAAGAGACCCTTGCTAAGAGGACCATGGACAAAGGGCAGTGATTTCCCAGGGGTCCAGGCAGGAGACTACAGCCCACATACCATTGGGGAATGCTTCCACTTTCTAATAAGAGCGTGTCATATCCCTCAGGTGTGTTGGGGCGGAAAAAAAATGTTGAGAACTACCGAAGTAGGATAAGGAAGTATTGCCAGACACAGGTACTTAATGACGAGTGGCTCTTGATGAGCGTATCGTGAATGCAAGTGACCTATGAAATGTTTGCAGTGTGTCCCCACCAGTGACCTTTCCCTCTCACACTCCTAACCACTAACCATTTGCCAAGCAAACCCTCTCTCAGTAATGGCTTTGTCAAAAGCATTGTCAGTTTCCAGGGATCAGGGCTGACCTAACTGAGGCTTTGCTGGCTCCGTATGTCCCTAGTGTGGCCCCTGCCCTCACCCAGCCCCACCCTGTGTGGTAGCCTGGCCCTCCATGCAAGCCAACCTTTATCTCATTTTCTCTCCCACAGATGGAGGTAGTGAGTACCTTCAAGAGAAGCGGGTCATTTCAGGGTGCTGTGCGCCGGCGGTCTTCAGTCCTCAGCCAGCTCCATGACGTAACCAATCTTTCTACCCCTACTCACGTAACTCTCTCTGCCGCCAAGCCCACCAGCGCTGCTGGCAGTGAGTCTTGACTTCCCTTTTCTCTCATAAATGGCACCTGGGGGAAGATAAAGCCTCCCTGACTCTGCCTTCTCTTTTCCAGTCTTGCATTTCTGCTCACGGTGGCTTTTCTGTTCCTTCTTTACTGCCCTGTCCAGTCCTTCCCGCCAGACGGTGGCTCTCCAAAGCCATATTCTCTTATGAAATAACCCCACAGCGCTGCCAGGCCTTTCGTCCTTTGCTTTATTTGGATTTTGGTTTGCATTTAGTACTCCTGCTGCCATTGGTTTTCTTTTCTTGAATTTGTCCGCATGCACCCATAGTTCTTCATGAACTCAGGTTTCTTCTGGTGGTGTCTGGTGCCAGGCTGGGGACTTGCTCCATGTTCTGGGGTAAGTGTCAGGAAAGCATGTGTCCCAGGGCTACCCTCTGGGGTAGGCAAAGGCCCACAGTATGGTATCATTTGCAGCAGAAGAATCCAGCCAATCTCCTCGGGGAAGAAAGTGACAACTTCCAGCATTCTCCTTGAGGTGGTTTCCAAAGGACACCCCTCTCTCCAGTCCCCAGGTTGGCTCAGTGGTGACCAAGGGTGCCTCTCCTGAGCAACTGGTGCCTGCCCTTCAGGCCCCACCCTGAGCCAGAATCTGTTAGAGGAGCCCTGATAACAGACACTCAGAGGCCAGGCAGGTGCTCTTTTTCTGTGTCCCCAAGCATTTCGCTCTTTCCAAACAGGCCTCAGTACTGGAGGATCTGAACCCAGTCTTATGCAATCCTCTCTACTCCTTCCTCAGAGAAGCCAGGACATTTCAATGACAAGCTCCCACCGTGCAATTCACATTTTGAAGAGAACCCTGGGGTTGGCCTAACTAGATAGAAGCTTCCATAATTGCTCACATCTTTTTACAATGACAAAGAAGAGGCCACTAGACTGCTAAACCTGTCACCCTGTGTTGCCCCCAACAGGAGAAATGCAGGCAACCATGTGGAGGTGGGGGCACTCCTACCAGGGTTGCCTGCTTTTGGTGACAAAGTCAGGAGGTTTCAAAAAGTGAACAGTAAACCTTCGAGTATGAGTCCAGGGCCGCTGCTGGGATAGTTCAATGCTAAGTCTTTCCTTTCCTTCCAGTGAGTCCCCTGCAGCTCCCTTCGGAAAATGCCACTCCCACGCAGATGGAAAGCCTTAATGACTTCACCTTTTCCCCCATCACAGACTCTTCGAGTTTCCTTTTGCTTGATTTCTTTCTTTTCTTTTCTTTCTTTTATTTATTTATTTTAGGAACTGGTGAGAGGTCCCCGGGGGGAGGTGCCCACCTCTTCCTTAAGCTCTGCTTTTGGGCCGCTGACTTTTAAGGAAAGGAAAAGGGCCCTTCAGGAATAGCACAGACGTGTGTGCACATACACCCCTTCTCCAAAGCACATGCCACATGTACCTCCAGCTTGTACAACCCCTGGACCACCCACCTGGGCCTCAGATATGGGCTGATACACATCACTGTTGGTCTGGAAAGTAGCCAGTGTTCCTGGCCTACCCAAGTGGGACCAAGGAGAATCTCAGGGCTGCTTTACCCAAAGAGGCCAGCAGGAAGCTGTACCAAATCAGTTAAGGATAGAATGGCCCATGGCCTCCCAACACACCTCAGCCATGCCCAGCTGAGCAGTAACAGCTTCCTTCTTCTAAACAATATGAAGAGTAGATGTAGGGAACACATAGATCTGCACAGCCCCTTTCCTCCCCACTGACTTTCAACACATTTTTCAGTGTCTTTCTGCACCTCCCATCTGTCAGCCTGTCTGTCTGTTTGTCCACCCGTCTGTCTACTTGTCCATCGAGTGCCTCAGTGGGAGGGCAGTTTACAAGATTCTTCTATGTATGCCTCTCCAAACCTCTTCCACAGTGCTGATCTTAGGCCTCACTGGAGCCAATCAGCGTCTGAGGCCCCTCCTTACCTGCTTCCAATACCTGAGTGAGGCCTACTTCTGCCCGCAATTCTCCCACTTCCTCCCTAAACTGTTTTCTTCCTTGGACCATAACACCTTGCTTCTCTCCCTCATTCCTTCCATGTACATCTGTTCCCCTTCTTCCCACCTTCGGATCCCAGCAGTGCCTGGTAAGTACAGTGGGAGAAACACCACCCTCCTGCTGTTCATGAGCTTTTCCAGGGGAAGCTAAGCAGATGTGAGAGGTGGGTGGCAGGGTCTCCTGAGGAGGGAGCTGCTGTGAAGGTATAGGGGTCCTGTTATCCCAAAAACCAAGGCAGGCAGCTTAAGAAAGACTCACTGTGGAGAAAGATGCCACTTGGGTCACCTGGTAACCCCAAGTGGGGCACGCTTTGCTTCTGCAAGCCACTGGCCAAAACTTATTCTTGCCACACAGCAGTTCCAGCTAGAGTTTAGAACTTAACTTCTGAGTTCTGGGAGCTCTGATAAATTGCTATACCCAGCACCCTCATAAACTAGAAGACGGGTGTTCATAAGACTCAGGATCCAATAGGCAGCCAGGCCTGGCAGAGTAAACACCTAGCTCACCCTGCTCATCTCCTTGGAACCCTTCAGAGGACCAGAGCTGCTGAAAAGGAAAGCAGGGTGAAAGCCATGGTTGAGCTCCCCTGAACAACACACAACATTGTACCAGGTGTTTTGACCACAGCTGTCCTGACTAGCCCCAAAGGTCACAAGATTTCCCAAGGAGAAGTATGGCCCCATATATGAGAAAATTTCCATCCTTATTCACTTGCTCCAGGCCAGATTGCCTTTCACCCCTCAGAGTCCAGAGGACTGTGCCTGTGGCTTTTGGGCATGGGAGAAGCTTCCTGTTGAGAGGCATTCCCATTAAGAGCCTCGGGCACTCTGGGAAGAAAATCTACTCATTCTGTGCATTTGGGGCCAGTACAAACAGTGGCCATCTTCAAACCTAGAGGGAGAGGGTAACCAGGATCCTTTGGGCACAGTATTTTCTCATCCTCTCTAACTTCCCACACTATTTGCACGCTCTTTCTCTCCCTCCCTCTCTCTCTCTCTCTTTCTCACTCACTCACTAGCTCTCTCTTGCTCTCCTGCTCTCTCCCCTCCCTCTCTTGCTGCTTCTAGACACAAGAGTCCTTCCACATTCCCACATGCCCCTTGCACAGACTGAGCTGGCCATGATCTCCTCACTTCTAGCTCCAGAATGGCCTGTGCAGCCTCTACTCTACTCAGCCATCTTTCCTCCCTTGCCTGGCCTCAAGGCTATCTCTGTCACAGCCATTTCGTTCATAGTCCTCTGGGTCTAGGACATATTATCTTCTCCCTCATGGCTGCCACATCATTTCTTGTGACCTGAACCATTTCCTGGAGGCCAGTCTGTCTGCATGGCTCAGGAAACAATGAGGCTGTAAAATCCTATTCCCTATGGGTGTCCATCATGCCCCTTCTCTCCCAGCCACACACTCACACACTAAGACTGCAGGACTTCATTCTCCTAGTGATTATCAAGAACTTCAAAAGGGTAGCTGGGGAGGGTTTTATGCACTCATCCAGCTTTGCTAAGAAGCAACAAACCCAGGGACTATGTATCTCCCTCCTAGTGAGAAGAGAGGAGCAATCTCTTTGGAAAGGCAAGCCTGGATCCTGGCGCCACCAAAGCCTCCCTTTGGGCTCCAGTGCCTAAGAGTTCTTTTCTGTCTCTTTCCCATGGAAATGCACAGACACACAGTCACACCCTTGCCCCTCTCCAGCTAAGCATCAAAGTCTAGCCCCCATCAGCTCACTCTGCAGACCCTCTCATTTCAACCAGCAGCCCAGCCCAGCCCATCCTCCAGGCAGTAGCACTGGGGCCTCTATACTCGAATGTTTACTGTTTCTGTAGTTTGAGATAAGGTGCCTCTGACGCAGACCAGCAAAGATTGAGCACCATATGGCCAGAGGGGCTTCTTCCAGGCTCTGATAAAGAATTTGGAAATTGACCACAGCAGTTGCTTCATTTTAAGGGGATTTTGCAACATGGAAACCTTTCACCCTTTGGGGAGAGGGAGCTAAACCCAGACAGGTGAGCCCTTGCAGCTTTGCTTGGAATAATCTTCCAGAGCAGTGGAAAGCATGCTCAGCATACACCAACACGGAAGGAGCTGGCAAAAGTCTTAAAATTGTCAAGAAGTTAATCAATGCTGAGCCAAATCACCCCAGTTGGGTTTCAGGGGACAGTATATTGGCAATTTATTTTCTTGTAGCTGTTTGACAATATGCACACTGGCTCCAAACTAGGGAAGGCATCAATCAATTCTCTAGTTGGGCCCTGCCCTACCCTTTCTGGAACTACAGGCTAAACCACATGGGAACAAGCTTCCAAGAAAATCCTAAAGGACACAACAAAATGCAACCTAGGTCCAGGCCTGCCTAGGAAGCCCTTGTCTGAGGCCTTACACGTAGGTGCTTTGAGTGTTGCTACATGGCCAGCAACTGAGGGCTTACTCCTGTGTTCTCTACTGCCTGACCATGTGACATGCTTGAGCCAGACTGCTGTCATCCAGAGCCAGTCTAGTCCCCATGGTCCCAGGCAGTGAGTGCCCAAAAGTAAGAAGCAACTTCCAAAAGCAGCTCACTTCTCAGTTTCCACATTTCCTGGGCCAGAATGCTAAGGCACCTGACAGATCCCTTTTCTCAAGAAACTTTTGAACTAGTATTTGGTTAAAATCAGTAGAAAGGTGAAGAAAGAGTCAGACAAAAGCATGTGAGCTTTAGTAGCAAAGCACATGAGCAAGCCCCCTGGGCCTACAGCCTCTGACAGTAATGGCCAGGTTGAGTTTCTCTCTGCCCAAAGAATAAGGAAGAAGAGTGGAGAAGGTGTCAAGCATTTTCTGCCATTGATTTTGCCGTTGTGATTCAGGAGCCTTTGCTTCTCTCTCTCTCTCTCTCTCTCTCTCTCTCTCTCTCTCTCTCTCTCTGCTTTTTATTTTCTTTTTCATTGTTTTTACTGGGATGAGCCTTCCCTCAGGTTCCTCAGTTACCAGCTTCTACCCTCTTGCTCCACATGGAATTTCCCAACACACACACACACACACACACACACACACACACACACACACACACGAGGGCTTAGGGAAGCACATGTGTAGCCCAAGAAGGCTTAAAGCTCCCATCCCTCAGGGCACCCTTGATTCCTTCCTGCTACAGCTTATAAATAGCGGATTGGTCTGAAATATCACTACCCATTGTGTGCCAAGTTAGCAGCTTTTTCCATGCATGCCCTGCTGTCTAGGCCACATGGAGAGGAGACATAACTTTCCTTTGGGGAGCAACTGGTGATTAGCAAAGAGAGTGACTATAGATGGCCACAGGCCTCCTAGGAAAGTGAAGAGGCCACTCAAAGCGTTTACAAGTGCTAGGTTCCAGGTTACTGGAAACAGACTCTCTGAGTTTGGTGTGGAAAGAGAAAGAGCAGCTATGGTAGATCTGGGAATCTATGATGGATCTATGGTTGGGGTGGTCACAGCCTAGCAAAGGTTGGGTTTGGGGTCCTTACGTGTTCAGGCAGTTCCAGCTAACTGGCTATAGCCAAGTGGGTAGAATGCTTTGGAAGAGGGAAGCTGCTATAGGAGACAGAGGCTAGGCTGGACCAGATATCTTATACCCACTCACCAAGTAAACTGAGTATGAGCAGCTTGCTGGATGTTGGAGACACCAATGAACCCTAGAAAAAAAAGTCCTATCTTGAGGGGAATGGTTAGCTTTCACTGAGAGGAGACAGAACAGAAAATAACTATGATTCAGTACTTTTGACTGGGTGCTGGAGGAACAAGGCCAAACTCACTGGAAGGGTAGGGAGAGAAGCTCACTGAAGGAAGAATCTTTGTAGCATAATAGACAGACAATGCTAATGCCCCACGAGAAGGAAATTGTCAGGAGTTGCAGGTAGTAAAAGAGACAGAATGAGAGATGCTAAGGCAGGCCCTTAGTTTGGGCTACAAGTTTTCTGTGGGAACGCTGTGGACTGTGAAGTCCATAACAGAATCAGAAAGACTAGGAAAAAATGTCTCTGTGGCAGCCAGTTTGAGCCTGGTGTGGCAGTGGTGTTGGGTGGGTGTGAAGTGGGAGATTCTGGGTGTCATTTGAAGGAAAGGAATGGCACGATTATCAAGGGTTAAGACTATTTTGGGGAGTGAGATATGGCTCAGACACCCACATCTGGACCTGAGAGAACAATGAAGACCGGTACAATGGAAGCTGTGGGTATGGAGGAGCACCTAGGCTAAGGAAGCAGCTCCTGGACATTAGGGAAGGGTCAGGGGGAAAGAGACTAGGAAGGATCTCGAAAGGCTGAGGAAGCATCAAGTATTTTGCTTGGTCAAGGACTGAATGGCAAAAGATAAAGTATCAAAAGTCTTCTTGGGGCGCCAGCCATGATGGGTTGCAGAAGTGAGGCAACAGCTGAATGTGATTGTGGAACTGGGGTGGGGAACAAGTACATGGTGATGAATGAGGTTGATGAGCCATAGCATCTTAGTTGGGTGATAAGCAACTGGAGACACCCCCTTTGCAGACTAACTTGATACTTTTGTTTTTCCCAAAAGCCTCAGCCATAATCTAGGGTTTAATCTTTCCTAGAGACATTTTTTCTATGTAAAATTATCCTGCAAAGTTGGATCTGGTGGTACATGCCTGCCATTCCAGCCCTGAGTAAGGGAGCAATGCTGAAACAAGAGATTCAGAGTCTGAAACCATCTGTATACTGGTCTGCATACTGAGACCCTGCCTCAAACAAACAAACAAACAAACAAATCCTTTCTCCTACAGGCAGATGGGCTGTAAATTAAAGTTCAATGATTTCCCACCCCCAGTCAACACCCAGGCCAGTTCTATCACTTACAAGAATATTTGTAGTCAGGTAGGGAAGTGACAGGGTCTGACTCAGTAGCCAGAAAGAGCCTTGAAACATCATCTGGACATGGGATGTTGCCGGCCACCATAGGCTCACCAGACCCTTAGTCAGAAGCTGTATGTCAGGCAGAGGCAGGATGGAGGCCCGAGGCAAACGAGGTCATCAACCTTCAGGCAGGACATGGAAGCTGTAGTGGAGGAGGGAAGGGATTCTCGTGATATGTTCTGGGGTTGGTCCCATTGGACAAGCTGACAGTGAAATGTGTAGAGAGGGTGAACTAGGAGCTAGTAAGGTGCCTCTGAAATCTGGCTAGAACCCTGGGCCCAGAAGGTCATGGAGTGAGTGAGGATATGAGAGTGAGAGCTTTAAGGGAGGTTCCTGGGAGTAGTAGGAGTAGCATGTGGAAAGGGGTCCTGGCTGGATGTGATACTCAAAGAATTGATGACATCTAGGTGATCTGATGGGCCTTGAGGGGTTGAAGGCCAGGGGGAAGTGTAGACATGGAAGCTCTGAGCATAGCAAACTGAGAAACCCAGGCAGGAGGCTGAGGGAAAGCCAGGGCAAGCTACGCTCTGGGTCACACATGGGCTCAACTCAGCCTTGGCTGCAGCTTGGCCAGAAACCCCAAACTGTAGGTCAGGAAGAAGGAATCCCAGAGTCTTGGAGATGCCTGCAGACACCTAGCACAATCCCTGCCTTCCAGAACACGTGGCCACTCTTCCAGGCATTTGCTGCTTTGCCTGAACCTTTCAGTCTTCCAGGACAGTGCCTGTGTCCTACCGCCTTCAGTTGGCTGAAAAGGCCCCAATCATAAGATCAACAGCAAACCACTCTGTTCTAGCCCCAGATTTCAATTCAGGGAAGAAAGGAGCTGGAGAAAAGCTGACTCACCCTCAGATGTTACCCTCAAGATGACTCAAAACACTGGAGTAGGTGTCCCTCTGAACCAGAGGCACAGCGCTCACTCACATATGGCATGCATGTGATCCCCAGGTGCTGGTACATCGGGCACTAGATCTGTTAGAAGGAGGAAGCAAATGGAACAGGTTAGAGCAGCAGCAACTGCAAACGGCAGGGAGGAGCCTATGAGGGTTGCCTTGTGGCCTGGGTGTCTCTCTTCACGGAAGGACTTTGGAGTCCAGCCGGGTGCTGTGAAACCCATGGATAGGTTTGAACAGGGTCTGGCCTGACCATGTGAGGTCAATTGAGGATGCTGGCTCACTGAGGAGAATGTTTGTGGCCAGCCACCTGGGCATTGCCAAAAGACTTAACAGATTCCCCCAGAGTTGAGGGCAACAACATGCAGCTCACTCTCTTTGTTGTGACATGATGAAGTTTAGTGATGTCCCCAGCATCAGCATGCCAGTCTTGCCCTAGAAAACCTGACAAAGGAAGCAGCATAGCTGTTGAATTTTCTCCTCATTAAAATTGGCGATAAGGGAAACTGTAATTTATTAAAATATAAATAAAATTTTTAAAGTGAAAAAAGAATTGGCGATTACTTTCAGTTCCATGTTAAACCTATTTAAACAACCAGTCTGAAAACAGTGGCCTGAAGAACAGCTAGCCATCCACCTATATGACAGAAAAAATAATCCTAACTGGATCTTAGATGTGGATTTAGGAAACCCTAATTTTCTAGAGCCTTTGCATTCCAAGGGCTGTGAGGTTTGCCTCATTTAAAGTGATTTAGGAGCACTGCATTTGGCCTGGCTGAGTTGTCAGCACTAAGGTCCTAACTTGGAGAGCTGAAAGGGACTCATTGTAGTCTGGGTGATTCATTGTCAACTGTTCCTATAAAGGACCAATGAGTAAACATATTTAGTTTTTCAAGCCAGGTCTCTGTTACAACTGCACAACCCTGCCCTTGTAGCGTGAAAACAGCCACAGACGGTATACAGATGAATGGGCATGGCAGCTTGCCAATAAACTTTATTTACAAAACCAGAAGAGATCTAGGATTCATTCACTTATTGGCCAGCATTTACAGATACATTATCTAAACCATGAAAACCAAATCCTAGCTCCTTTAAAAGACTTAGAAGTTATAATGTGCTCACTGCCTCACACTGGGAGGAACTAACTAGAGCTGGGGAACCCACTTATCCTCCTGGAGAATTGGCAGTCCTTCTACTGTCCTCTACGCTACCTGGAGGCCATCAGAGCTGGCTTTGTGTTTTCAGTACAGACGATTCATATGGGCAACTGTGCTGGCACTGGCCTGTCTGAAATCCAGCAGAGGCCTCTTCATTGACCTCTGGTTCTAAAAGCAGGAAGGAACCCAGCATGTGGGGCCAGGGAGAGATCAGAGTGACAGCTGTATTGTGGCTTGAAAAGATAATAAGGCAGGAGTTTGTGAGTGAACATGGAAAAGCCAAAGGAGGAAGAAGCTGAGTCTCAAGCAAGTTCTAAAAGTACTGGCCTGCAGGAGGTGCGGGTGGCTGAAGGGGATGTAAGCTTGGCTCAAGGCACATGGCTACAGTGGTAGGGAGGTCCAAGTATTGTGGGAAGTACTTCCTTATAGAATATAACACTGTATGCAAGTTGAAAACAAGAGTGGGATGGACAAGGAGCATGCAGCAAAGTGCAGGGCCGTCTAAATAGGAGCTCAAAGAGGAGGAAGGAGATAGGGGGTGGTTTGGGTGTGGGGAGAGGCCAGAAGGATAGATTGCCAAGGGCTGCTGAAGGTACCAAGTATTTAATCAGACCTGATCAGACACATGTAGCTATGATCCAGAGCTGTAAGAAGACCATGAGGCTAACTGGTAGATCAACACAGCTGAAGAGTAGCAGGCTTGCCACTTGCAATTTCAAGTGTGGACATTTTCAGTCTTGTCCTCCATGTTAGGGCCATTGTGTTCCTAGGAACAGAGCTCTGAGGAAGGTTCAGTGCCATAATCCCTAAATAGCTTCTAGTACTATACAGAGATGCAGACAGAGAAGAAGATTAACAGGGACATGCCTGAGCTCTGGAACATCCCAAGACAAAGGATCAGTAGAGAAAGTGATTTCAGAGCCACTGGTAAAGTAAAAGAGAGTCAGGCAGGAACAGCAATATTAGGGAGGCTTGAGATGTTTACAGAAATGTGATTGAAGTGTCTGGTGCACCCCTGAAAGAAGGACTAAGATGCAGGAACAGAAGTAGCCACTGGCACACTCTTTGGAGAATTTCAGTATCTTTATCTTATACCAAACTGGAATTCAAATTGAGCAAAGACCTCAGGTGCCACCTAAGCCAGTTCTGTTCCCAGGGCAAAGACCAGGAAGGTAATAGGTATCTACTCAGGTCAGGATGCTTTCAACATGAAGGCCCAGACCTGTAAAAACCCTTACCACAGCCAAGCAAAGCCACCTCATTCCCTACAAGTCCCCTAATGTGTGAACATTCATCATGCAATGTGCCAGCCTCTGATGTAGGCACAATTTTCCAGCACCAGCTAGCCATTGACTGTCTCCTCTCATTTCTTCTCCCTTACTTCTCCTCTTCCCTCTCCTCTCCCTTCTTCTCCCTTCCTTCCCTTCCCTTCTCCCATGTGGGCTATGTCCCTCCCCTCCACTTCAGATCCGGGTGGTGAAAGCATTCCGTAGCTCGCTTTATGAAGGCCTGGAGAAACCAGAATCCAAGAGCTGCATCCATAATTTCATGGCAACACCTGAGTTTCTTATCAATGACTACACCCACAACATCCCGCTCATCGATGACACGGATGTGGATGAAAATGAAGAGCGCCTGAGGGCCCCACCTCCCCCACCCCCTAACCAGAACAACAATGCCATAGACAGCGGCATCTACCTGACCATGCATGCCACCAAGTCAGCTACCTCTTCAGCATTCTCTTCCAGGCCCGGG
This sequence comes from Meriones unguiculatus, assembly GCF_030254825.1. Classification (NCBI taxonomy): domain Eukaryota; kingdom Metazoa; phylum Chordata; class Mammalia; order Rodentia; family Muridae; genus Meriones; species Meriones unguiculatus. The sequence goes on from NC_083369.1 coordinate 39,426,182, forward strand.
AGCCCACTCCACAGCATGGAGACATCCCTCTAACTGAAACTTTTCTCAGCACATGTGCATGCACACACACACACACACACACACACACACACACACACACACGCACACACACGCACACACACGCACACACACATATGCAGTCACACATGCATACACAGAGAAGGGAACCCGTGCACCTGCCAAAGAGGGAAATGACTAATGTGGTTAAAGACTTTTCTTACATGGTATTGACAAGAAGCCAATTGCATTCAATAAGGGCACAGCCCACTAGGCTTCAGACCAGGCTCCCAGGATGTGGGGGAGGGAGAATGAAGGAAAATGGAGGAAGGGAGTTCTTCACCCAATGTGAAGAGAAAAGAGAGCATGAGACAAGATGCATTTCCCACCTTTTTTTCTACTGATGCTTCTCTCTCTCTCTCTTTTTTAATGAACACTAGTTCCACCCTGTGTTCACCATTTGGGTTGTACAGCATGGTAGGGGCTAGCTGAACCTATCTGGAGCTTTGCTGCACCCATATCCCCCACCCCCACAAAAGTTTATCAAAACCAAGGAGGTCACTGTGCACACTGTGCAGACAGGACACCAGGGGGAGCCACTTGCAAATGTACCTTCTACTGCAAAGCACACTAGACCCATCTGCAGACCACCTGTGTGTGTGTGTCTATATGTATGTGTGTCTATATGCATATACACATATATGGCAAAATTAATATTTAAAGAATAAGGAAGCACTTATCGGCATGATATTTCCATTCCTCTCATTAGGCATTTTCCTTTTGAAGTTTCATTTTGAATGTAGCAAGGTTCTTTTCAGGGAACAAGACTGCAAGAACATCCTCTCGGTACTGTACTTCCCTTCCCAAACCCTTGACCTAAGTATCTCCATGCCTGATCCTGCTGAGATTTCAGTGAAGGCAGTCTGGGGAGTGCTGTGCAAGGAGGCCTTGCACTTAGAACCTTTGCACTTTGAGACCTCTGCCTGTAGAGGAGAAAGACTTTTCAATGGCATTTTTATTTAAAAGGAAAATACCAAAGTATCGGTGACAGTGGTCCCCTCCAATGCACAGCAAGACAAGTTTTGGTTTTGGCTTCCTTCCACTTCATTTCCAACACCTTAATTTTGGCTGGTGGCTTTCTTTGTCCATACCCCAACTTTGAAAGCATGATGAATCCTAAGAACAGCTGTAATGAAGCACAGACAATGTGAGGCTTGACATCTACAGAGGCCACCTCAGGAAGAGTGGCCATCAAATTTAAGATGTCAACTGCAAGGACAGTCCAGATTCGTCCCTGTCATTACTCTGGACTTGCACTTTGTGCTCTGGCAAATGAGAGTGAGTACTCACTGGACCACCTCAGTGTCTGCGAGGGCACAGACATGCCACCTACCAAAGCATGCTTACAAACCAGGTCTTGCCCACAGGGCAAATACAACCCAGAAGGCAGAACTATAAAAACGGAGCCTTTTGGGAAATGGCCATCATCAACTGTTACCATTGCTCTTTTCTTGCTGGTGGCTCTTCTGGGTCTGTGGGCGCTGAGTATGAGGTCAGCAGACCTTGGGTCCACCCAGGCAGGTGAGGCTTGAAAATTCAGGTCTGACTACCCTGAGACATTTTCCCCCAGGAGCCTGTCCCAGCATTGTGGGCACCCATTGTGCCAAGCCTGCTTTCCTAGAGAAGAAGGCAGAGGAAAGAGCTCTAATGTCTGCTGGCCTGCCAAGGAAGCACAGGCTGATGAGTCTCTTCTTAGTAGAAAGCTGACCTACCCCTGTGTTCCTAGATCCTGAGTCTGGACACCCAAAGTAACACCAGTGAAACGGGCAGCATTCTGCCCTTGGAGGTTCCTTCACCTTCTGAAGTTATGGGTGTCACACTTTTCAGGAAGATGTCTAGAATCTCATTCCACTCCCACACATGCCTGTCACTTGGGCCTGAGGTTTGTCTGTTAAGACACAGATGTGAGCTTTTTGTCTACCAAGAGATAGGTGTGAGATGGAGAATAAAGACAGGCACCCTCAGGAGCTGCATTTGCCCTACTCCCCTTCCACCTCGCCCCACAGAAAGCTTGTCTCAGCTGTCTGGCATCCACAGAAAGTCAAATCAACACTTGCTATTTCCCCACTGGTCACACCAATGACAGGTGACCCCTGAGCAGCAGTAAGTCACATCTCGGGCAAAAGAATTTCGGTTACAAGAGAAACTCCACGTTAAAAATGCCAGCTACAGGTCACATAAAGCCATCCCTTTTATTCTAAAGGGCATATTGAGAATGTTTCCCATTTGTAAATTGTTCCCTGGTGTCCTTGTTTAAACCATCCCAACAAAAGGGCAACTTGGTGTGCTGAGGGTCTTTGTGTTTTTCAACAAGAAATCAAAATGTGAAGGATTGCAGTTGAAGCAGGTCAGCTGTGTCCAGCTATGCTCATGGGCTTCTTGTCATCCTCTGTTGTAGACATACAGATAGAGCAAATGGCCACTCTGTATTAAAAAGCCAACCCTCAATGCTGCTGTGTAACGTTGCCTGATGTCAGTGTCAACTGTGTGATACCCAGGCTGCCTTTGTACTGAGCTGTGGGGTTCGGAAAAGGCCCTGGGAACCTGCATCATCTGTTCTGGTTCTTGTACAGTCTTCAGGCCGAGGCCTGTCTCATCAGAAGCTTCTCTTTATAAAAGCATTATACTCTATGGAATGGCTTGGTCAACTGTGTTCAGTTCATAAATCTGTTTTACATTTTTATCTGCCTGTTACAAAGACAAACAAACTATCTTAATGAGGAAGACCACAGATGCATAATAAATTAAAGTCTGTAGTTGAATTTCCTAATTTAAAGAGTAGACCAAAATTTCTGTGTATAAAAAAAAAAAAAAGAAAAGAAAGGCTCCTAATCTGGGTCTGAGTCACATGTGTGATTTATTATTTGGTGATTTCCCATGTGGAACCAAACAAAGGTGCCTGCATGCCACTGAGCCAGGGCAGGAGAAGCCACGGTCATAGCCCACTGTGTGCTGGCCGCCCTGCTGGGTTCTATGGAGCACTTGGTCCTGTGGGCAAGAGGTGCTCTACCTGTGGCACCTCCCAGTGACTGGTTTGACCAGGTAAAGATTGCTCCAAAGATTCAGGCCACTGTCCTTGGATGGGTCACTGGGAGAATTGTGATGGTTCTTCAGAATTTTTTCACCTTTTCAAAATTAAACTCCATGCCATTTCTCAGGAGCTTCCTAGTCCTCCTCCTCAGTCTCCTATTCTGATGCCTGGCTGCAACATTCTCATATAAGGCCTTTCCTAGAAGTATGATGAGCTAAGTATTTTTGTGTGTGAGAGTGTGTGTGTGACAAGCTCATTTCACTGAGTATCGTATCCTGAAAGGTCATCCATGCTGTAGCTGATACCAGACTTCAATTCCCTTTTTAAGGCCGGATAATATTTCGTTGCTTATCCAGACATGCTGTGTCTAGCCACACAATCACAAATGCTTGGACTGCTCCATCATTTTAGGCATATTAGACTAATACTAATATGAATCTAGGTACAAATATTACTCTTTGAGACTGTTCTACTTTTGGAATTGATATATACCAAGCCACAAGATTTGGGGAGCTCATGGTAATTGTATTTAATGTGCATGTACATATGAACATGCATATTCATATATATATATATAAAGGTGCGAGTGGCTTGCTCTCTTCTCTCCCTCTCCCTCCCTCTCCCTCTCCCTCCCTCTCCCTCTCCCTCTCTCTCTCTCTCTCTCTCTCCTCTCTCTCTCTCTCTCTCTCTGTGTGTGTGTAGGGTGGAGACCAAAGGAGACCATCAGGTATCATTCCTCAGGTACTGTCCACCTTGTTTTCTGAGACAGGGTCTCTCATTGGCCTGGAGCTCACCAATTAGGCTAGACTGGCTGGCCAACAAACCCCATGAAACCTCCTGTCTGTCTGTTTAGTACTGGGATTATAAGAACCAAGCTTCTTTTTTTTTTTTTTTTTTTTTTTTTTTTTTTTTTTTACAAGGATTTTGGAGATCAAACTCGGGTCCTCATTCTTGCAAGACAAAAACTAACTTAACCAACCAAGCCAGCTCTTCGGCCACTGTGTTAAACTTTTTAAGGGCCCATCAAATTGTTTTAATATAGCATCTATGCATTTTTTGCATTCTCATCAGCAGTGTACCTGAGTTTGGATCATTGACTTTTGTTTATTCTAAAGCCACGTAAACAAAGCCTATCATTTCATGCTCACTTACTCTTAGAGCCTCTTTCCTACCTTCTCCAGATCCCCCTGAATGCTTACGTGTAGACATCCACGCTCTGTGGCACCCACTTTGGGCCAGGAGTAGCCACATAAATAGTTCTGTGGCAAGGCCTTATGAATGACCACTATCGTTTGTAAATCACAGCACTGTGACTCCTTCCACAGCATGCTGCATATTCTCATCGCCTTTTCTCCATGATATTTCTTTTCTTTTCTTTAAGATTCACTTCTATTGATGTTGATGTGTCCGTGCATGTGCAGTGCCTGTGGAGGCCAGAAGAGGGCATCAGATTCCTCACTCAGGCCCCTGGAAGAGCCTCACTTTCTCACAATCGCTGAGCCATCCCTTCATAGTATTTCTGTTTCTCTGATGCACGCAGTGTCCCTTTAGATTTACTAGCACCAAAAGACAATTTCCCAGAGCAAGAGCCAAAAAGAAGTAACATGGTCCCAAAGATCCCTTAAGCCTCTGCTTCAGCAGCAAAAAGGCAGGCAACCCAGCTTGAGGCATAAGACTAAGGAAGTCTAGACAAGACAGATTCGCTATCAACACAACTGGCTCCACATAAAAAGATAAGATGTGATGCTGCCCATAAAGCATTAATTTGGCCATAGTCAAATGGCTGGGAGCAAGAACACAGCACAGCAGTGGAGCCTGGGGAACTGGAGGAAGGTCTGTATGTCTTGGGGCTGTTTTAGAAGACTTCCCCACACTGGGCAGGGAAAAAAAACCCAGAGAATTGTCTCTTCTCACAGTTCTAGATGCTCAAAGACCAAAATCAAGGCATTAGCAAGGCCAAGTTCCCTCTGAGGGTACTGTTTCTTTTCTGGTGTCACCATCTAGGTGTTACTAGACTGATGGACTCTTCCTTCTACCTCTGCCTGTCTTCATGTGGCCTTGTCTTTTCATCTGCCTGTGTCTCTTCTCTTACTAGGATAGTGGTTTGTCGATCAAAGACCACCATAGAGGCCTCGCTTAGCTTGATTACAAATGTGAAAAGACCTTTCTAAATAAGGCCACCCTTACAAATTTCAGAGGAAGGACATGGACAGATCTTTTGAGAAACAATTCAATGCACCATAGCCAAAAAGAAAGGGGCCAAGCAATTCCCAGGACCCAGTTGCCCTCCTCCTCATTCTGTTGGGTTCATGGGCTAAGTAAGCCTCAGCCACTTATCACTATGCTATAAGATATGTTTTGCACCACAGGATTCTGGAAGCTTCAGGCTCTAGAATATCTTATCCAAGTCTGTCATGGCTGACCTTTTAAACCTAAAATAAAGGAGATAGAAGGCTTCAATTCTTTAATCTCCACTATTTTATTTACAATAGCCTTGATAACAGGAAGTAAAAAATAAAATCCAAAAGGCCCAGATTATAACAATGTCTTTAATTTTAGGATGCCTAGAAATGAGGCCTTATCCTCATTGTCCCACAGGCCAAGTGACAAGCACTGAGCTGACAGACCCAGAGGCCAACACACAAATACACCAAGTCAGGCCAGCAAGACTCCTGAGCAGTTCAACAGACATAAAGCATATGGGAAGATTCTAAAACAGCAGTTACCCTCAGGTTATCTGGTACAAAGTAGAAACTGAGTCCCAAGAAGAGAGAGGAACTGCTGAAAATCAGTGGGTTTGGAAATATGAGGTTTCTAGGTGTTTTGCACTATGTGGGGCACTCTCAGTGGAAGCCTGTCCCAACCCCCTGGGGAGTTTTATCAACTATGTCTTCCATGCTATGCTCTGAAAAGGCCCAGAGAAGGGAGAGTAGAGCAGCTTGAAGTTGACGGAGCCCTTTTAGGGTTTAAACAGCCCCATCATCCACCGCTGCTAGTCTGGAGGGAGGGTTCTGCCTTCTGAGAGCTGAGAGAACACCTTTTGTAGAACAGATGAACTCAAGGCATCTAGATGGGTACAGGGCTGAGGTGTAACTCAATGACAGAGCATTTTCCCTGCCTTCTTGCCCGAGCACAACAAGAAACAAGTAAATATGTGGGCCCAGGGAGCATCATTGAAGGCTAAAGCCTGGGGAGATAAAAAGAACCGAGAGTGAAACATCTGCACAGGGGGCAGGGCAGTCAGTGCTGAAAACAGGTCAGGCAAGCAACTTAGAAACAGCAGACTGTGGAAGGTCAGGCTGGATTTCAGCCCTTCACCCTATGCTCAGAGCCCTTGCCGTAAGCGCTGGGTCTGCCACAGGTCTCCAGGAGTCCAAGTCACACTGGGTAGGTACAGTGGAAAGAGGGTACTCTTGGGGCAATGGGACTCAGAGGCAGATCCATTTGTATAGTTTATAGCAACCACTCATTCAGGTTAAAGGCTAAGAAGGAAAAGATAAGGAAGCATGAGATGCAGAGTGTATGACAGAGCAATTATCCTTCAAATGGCCTGTGAGGAGCTGAGACCTACAAGGAAAGGACAGAGGTGTACAGCAACTGAAAAAGATGGCTGCACACTCCTCCATCCCATTACCTGGCTTGCTTGGAATAGTGGCCTGTACTTCCCAAAGCAAGTCAATGATATCTCAGAATTGGTGGTGAGAGAGCCTAGGGGGTTTCTATTAGGTCCACCACTGCAAGCACTCCCAGAGGGAATGTTAGAGGCTGGCCCTCTTCCATGTGCCTCTTGGAGACTCCCTCTACAACAGATATAGAGCCAAGGGGTCACTTTAGCATTCAAAAGAATCCAGAGGTCACCTGACCAGATGTGTATGAACAAGCCACTTAGGCAAGTTACTAAGAGGAGCTCAGAGTCATAAAGTGTCTAGTTCCAGACCCCTGTCAGGTCAAATCCTGGGCTGGTCACTTGTCATTTCAGAGACCTGAACTTCCTCCAGCCAAGGCCCCCTCCCATGCAGGTATGCAGTGAAGAGATAAATGAAGCTGCTGCCTGTGTGTTCATTAAGATGGGACCCAGGCACACATTAGACCTGTGGGGCATTGAAGACTATCCCACCCCAGTACAGCCACCTTCTTCCTCCTTTGTGCCTTTCACTGCCACCCCATCAGCCTTCCTCCCAGGAGTGAGTTTTGTCCCCAACATGACACAGAAATTGGTACACAGTAGCTGCTGAGTAAATGTTGTTTCATGCTTGCTTGTCTCAGAATGTTTACAGTGGAGAAACACTCAAATGGGAACTCATAATGAGTTTATCATTAGCACCCACAGGAGAACTTTAGGATGTGGAAGCCAGGCCACTTAGAGCTCACCAGAAAGGCCATGTTAGTTTCTTAGATTCCTCATTCTGGGAATAGATAGCACATGCACTTTGTAAAGTCAAACAATCCTTGCCCAACTGTGCCTATGTGACCACTCTCGGCCTACCAGGAACGGATGAGGTCCAAGTATTGGGATGCTCTTGATTAGAGCCCCATAAGCAACTGCTGACATTACCCCAATCTGCATGCCTGTAGGTACCAGAGTCCTTTCCAGTGGTGACAACTTAACCACATAAGGGAAAGGGGTTGCCAAGTACTGAATACAGATCAAGACCAGCCAGGCACCCAGAGAGCCCACACCAGGCTGCCATTGCCCCTATACTAGAGCCAGAGTTTCTGAAAGGGTAAGAATCAGAAGGGTGTCATAGTATAGAATGCCCCTGCCCTACATTATCTAGACACAATAAATTCCATCTATGTTGCACATTCATACTTGCTATAATTTTTTTTTAAAGTCCCTGGGGATACAGTCCCATCTGTTCTTTTGACGTGTCTGTCAATGACATCACACTTCAATTGCAGATGAGTCTTCTCAATAGGCTAAAGCAGAGGCTACTGCCCCAAGGCAGCCACCTTCCTGTGGAGCTCCAGTCTCCTGGCTGGAGGCAAATCCAGACACCATCTAGACCAGGGCTGCTGGGGACAGTCAAAGTGGCAACATGTCATCACCTTCACTAGCCATCTCCAACAGCACACCCAATCCTCTCTAGAGACTGGCTATCAACGGTGATGTGGTGGCACCATCCCCAAGCAGCCAACCATCCTGGGCTTCTTTGGATAGGCCTGGACCTGGGCCAAGGCCTTAGTAAATTTCTGTGCTAATGATATAAATCTGAATGAGATCAGACTAAATATTATCAATGGTTGGCTTTATATGGTCATCACCAAACACCTAGAAAGAAAAAGGAAAACAGGCTCTGATTAGACACCCCCCAAACCATATCAATGAGGCTACTAGAACAATAGTATTGTCCAGGTGAGGCAGAGCACACCAGGACTTGGCTGGCTGGATTAGGATAGTTTTCCTGACAAGCCAATTCAGTTCTATCCTGCTGGGGCTGATCAAAGGTTTCACAGAGTAGGGAACATTCCACACAGAAAAGGACTTGGTGATTAACTGATGGGGACAGGTCGGCGGAATTGCCCAAGATCACACAGGGAACTGCTGAAAATCTGTACCCACAACTCAAGTTCTTGTCTCCTGCCTGGAATCCCTTAAGTACAGTCTCGAATGACATTTACTAAAGACATTGGAGTCTCATTTCGAGAAACAGGCAGGCTAGGCAATCCAGGGATCTCACTTTGGTCCAGCCTGTAAAAAACCTAGAGTAGATGAGTATGTTAGATCACTCCTAAGATGGTAGCATATCCTCAGCAACCCACAGCAAGATGGGTAGGCAGTTCAGGACCAACTCATAGGCCTAGGGCCACACACTTCCTCCCAAGTCTCCTGGGGACCATCTCTGAGCTCCTTGGGAAATCCTGTCTGATGTCAGTGTTCTCATTTTCTGGGAGCTTAAAGCTGTTCCAGATTGTCTAGGCTGAGATCAGGGTTCAAGTGAGGGCCCTAGAACACCTGGCATGCCACCAGCTGGACTTCGGGGTAGCTGGGGCTTGTAGAAATCCAAGTTAAGGCACCCAAATATTCTATGTCTGAGTGACCACCGGCACACCACTCAGGGTGCAAACAGGGTTCCCAGATGACAATGCTCTATTCACAGCCCCCTCCACTGATGGCAAAAGCACCATTCCCCAAAAGGTCACCTAGAAGCTCCCACCTGGCTTCTCCTGAGCCCTGTGCTATATATACTTTGTACCCTGGCAGATTTTTATGTGGACTCATTCACTGAAATAAATTAAGTATGTTGTGATGTTTTTTTTTTCCTTGGTTCTGAGAGTTCTCCCAGCAACCAAGCCTGAAGAGGCAATGGAAACTCTAAAATAAGCCATTGGTGAGTACCATACTCATATTACTACAGGAGGGTTGCTGCCCAGGGAATGAGGTAACCAATGGGGTCAAGGCCCTAGGCTAAACGGAGGCAAAAACTGAGCCTAAGCCCACTCTCTCTGAGCCCCCAAAGACACCTTTACAGGCTCTTATAACCTCAGGTGGAAGACAATGACCTAAAAAAGCCTCCAATCCTGGCTTAGGAAGTACAAATGACACACTGTAGGCTATCTTCAAGCATGCAGGCTTACTTTTCAGGTCCTGGAGGACACATACTGTAAGTGGACCATTAGTATCAAAGAGCTAACAAGTACAGCAGCCCAAGTGCACATGGATGAATGAGTGGATAAAGACTAAGTGACTCAAATAAAAAAAAAATATTTTAAAAAAAGACTAAGTGGCTCATCCATACACTAGGATATTATTCAGCCAGCACAATGAATAAGTAACATTACCGATCCAAGCAGTCTGAAGACAGGGCCATCATGCCCACGAGATGTCCTCAGAGAGCAGAACCAGGGAGCAACAGCTTCTTCTGCTACCACCTGATTCCAAGGAAGCAAGGCCACTATTAACTGACTAAACATAGAATAACACTTTTTGTCTACACAGATGCCCCCTTTATCACACATGACCTGAGAGGAACTTCTGCCTTGACACTGTGACTTTATTAAATACATATACTCAAGGACCCTGAGTACTATAAGGACTATAAAGACTATGTGCCTAACTTATACAGGATAAGGTAGACAGAAAACCTAAATGTCAGCTCTCCCATAGAGGTCACACAGGCCAGAGAAATGCACATAAGAGACCAGGGCCTTTCTGCATGTCACTCACACAACTTCAATGCATACTTCAGCATGCTGCCTACCAATGGTAGGCATCCATCCATCCATCCATCCATCCATCCATCCATCCATCCGTCCATTCGTCCATTCGTCCATTCATCCATCCAACCCATTTACTTATTCTAGGTTATTTATGACTCCATGATCTATCTTTCTGCAGTGTCTACCTGTCCATCTGACCTACTACCTCCCTATTGTGTGTTACTATTCAGCAAGACTTTGTTAGGGCCTTTCACATGCTAAGAGAGGACTCTGCCAGTGGGCCATAGCCACAGCCTTCTTTTTAGCTTTTTTAAGACTGGATCTCAATAAGTTGTTCAGGTCAGTCTCTCTCTCTCTCTCTCTCTCTCTCTCTCTCTCTCTCTCTCTCTCTCTCTTTCTCTCTCTCTCTCTCTCTCTCTCTCTCTCTCTCTCTCTCTGAGACAGTGTTTCTCTGCACATCCGTGGCTATCTTGGAACTCACTCTGTAGACCAGGCTAGCCTTGAACTCAGAGATCTGCCTGCCTCTGCCTCCCTAGTGCTGGGATTAAAACTGTGTGTTGTCACCACCACCTGGCCTATCCAAGCTAGTCTTAAACTCACTCTATAGAGGGCCTTGAATTTGTGATTCCCTGTTCAACCTCTTGAGTGTTGGGATTACATACATACACCACCTTGATTGGCCTGAGAAGAAATCATTTGAAACCTGGTGCTTCTGAAGGCAACAGCTTTATCTGCAGAATAAAAGACATCACACCCCTATGTGATGCTCCTCCCAAGAGGGCAATATTTTCAGGAGGACCAGAGACCAGTGAGTATGTTCCTCTAGGTCATAACGAGTAATGTCAGCCTCAGCTACATCTCCATGGTCTCACAGATTAGAGGTCAGTTCCTGTTCTCATGCAGTGCAGAAAGATAGCAGCAAGATTCCGCAATATGCATGTTCCTGGCATGCCAAGAGAGGCAACTCCTGTTACATAAGCCTGCAAGAAACAGGGTGGCACAGGTTCTTAGCAACACCTACCACCAGCTCTGATTTGGGCCTGGATTATCCAAGGCCAGAATGTTGTTCCTTTCCAAGTCTTGTCATCTAGACAACCTCCACCAACATACAATTCCCAACTTCTGGGATGCTGATCAGTCTATATATATAAAAACGGCTATATAGTAACTCAAGAGCAGAGGTTTCTGTGGTTATAAGGGATTTAGGTGAAATCATAAAGGGGAACCAAAAGGACATTTGCATGGATGGAGTCATTTCACACCTGTGCTCTGGTGACAGACACATGAATGTAGATATATGATAAGATCATACAAAACTAAATATACACAAAACCAGTGATGTGTGATGCTGTCAATACCCTGGCCATGACACTGTATTATAATCTGACATAGTGTTCTCACTGGAGGTGTCTGAACAAAGGGCACATGACATCATTCTTAAATACTTTGTACAGCTGTGTGTCAATCTATAATTTCCTCCATAAAAGCTCTATCTAAAAAGACTGGAAGTCTTAGCTCTGCCCCAAACCCAAGCTTCCTCCTCTGCGGGCCATCCCTCCACTAGCCATGTACATGGGCCTGAGGTGCCAAAGTGGCACGTCCAAGTGCTCCCCTGAGTGGGCCTTCTCCTGTGCTGCTTTTGCAAATGGTCTTCTGCTGAGACTTCTGTGACCATGGAAGTTAAAAGGCTAGAACTTAACAGCTGGCTCTTCCCATAGATCTCTAAGCAGAGTGGAGCCAAATACAGTAGGAACTCATGAGGACTGGGTCTTCATCTGGTCACAAAGCCACCCTGCTTCTCTGAGGCTCAATGAGTACATATCTAGACAGGCTGCAGGCTCTGCAATGGCTTCAGAGTTCAGGAGCCCCAGAAATCACCACAGAGAAGTGCACAGAAAGACAAAAACAGAAACAAGAACTGGTGAGAACAGCCCCAGAGAGGGAAGGGGAAGTCAGGTGACACATCATGAAATATAGACTCAGGAGCCCCAGTTCCCAGATTCCTGTGTACCTGCTCCTCCTCACATGTTGCACTCTTGTGCACTGGAAGGGATATGCTTCCAGACTATGGAATCAAAAACCTGGTTAACCTGGTTAGAGCCACTAGAAACAGTTCCCAGCCTCCAGCATACGCATACCTTATGTGAATGCTAGAAGGAGTCCTGGAAGTACAAAACTCTCATCATGGGGAACTCATACTGCACAATGCTGTCTTGGAGCTCCCAGAAGGGGGAGTCCAGCTCCAAAGAGCTGCTGCTTAAAGAGTTGCTGGTTAAAGTACCTGCAAAGCACTGCAATGATTACAACAGCCAGTGCTAGCCTCCTATCCCAAGCAATACGGTGGTTCCGATAGGCAAGCCCTTTAAGGCACATGATTTCCAGTTGCACATTAAAGTGTCTTGTAGTATTGTTGGTATGAGAATGTTAAGGCCCTGTACCTGAAGATACCACACGTTCTGGTCACAAGACATGTAGAAAGCAAGTTGGAATTGACCAGGAAGCTTCCACCCCACTGGCTGTCCTTTATAGTATCAGAAGGTACTCTGCAAGCTGCTGGAAAAGAATTGTTATCAAAAGTCATAGCCAGTTATGGACCCTACATGCTACACTACCAACCAGCCAGGAAAGAGATGTTTACTGGTGCACTATTGGTAAGTCTGTTTATGGAGTAAGCAACTGCTTTCTGATTGGATTTGATACCTACTTCACAGAAGAAATTTATTTCTGGTAAATAAAGTCAGAAGGCCATGGCTGGTGGGGGGGGGGGTCACAGGCCCTAAAAGAGAGGTTACTCCTGATATTTCGCTAAATGTATATGATGTATCCATTAGATTTGCCTCTTAAATAATGATCTTTATGCCCATAGATTAGCACTGCTCTCAGCTTTAGTCAGAAAAGCTTCTTTATTCAGTGGAGAGTGGTAACTGTAGAGACTCCTAATTGGTCAGGGATGAAATTAAATGTCTGCTGAATGCTCACCTCTAAGTGGGACATCTATACTGCCCCCTCCAAAGCTTATGAAACTTGATAGAAAAGGAGGTAGAAAGAATGGAAGAGATGGAGTAAGGGGTGGAGTTTTATTAAGCACTGTCTTTTGGGCATGTCATGGTTGTTGCACTCTTGAATTCATAGTAGTTATTACCTGCATGTCAACATCTTGTCATGGAGTGGGATTCACAAAGACCTACCCCTCCCTGAGGATTTATAGGTGGTTATTGGGAGAGGGTAAGACATTTTTTTTTATACCACTGCTTTTAGTGGTATAGCCTCTGGTAAAACACCCAGGCTCCTACAAGAAAACCTCCTCCCAAGAAAGACATATAAAAGTATAAGGGGAAGAAGGGTAACAGCAGGAAGTAGTAGGGGGACAGGACAAGGTAATGATAAGAACATGATCAAAATACATTACATACACATATAAAATAATATATAAATATAAAAATAGTACAATGAAACCCATTATTTATCATTGATATATGCTAATAAAAAAGTACCTTGCAGTAAGTTAACATAGTCATTTGTGTTATTATAAAATAATTCTTGCCAGGTGTGATGGTGCACACCTTTAATGTCAGCACTTATGACGCAGAGGTGGGCAGATTTCTGTGAACTGGCCAGTCTGATGTACAGATTGAGTTCCAGGACAGCCAACAGTACACAATTAGAGCCAGTCTCAAAAAAGGAAGTTGGCTCTTCATTTTACCCCAAGAGGCTATTCATCGTCAGTTAATGAGATCCTGAACAAGAAGACTGATGTGAGATACAACACCCAAGATTCTGACTCTGTGCCCAAGGAACATGTAGAAACAGAGCCAGGGAATGTATATTCTGAAAGGTGAGCATTTGTGTTTTAATTTCCTATTCCTCATATAGTCTTTCCTTTCCTCCAGAACTTTCTGTTCTTATTCACACTCTTCACATCTATAATCTCCTGAGAAAGAACTCCAACAGGGATACAAACAGGGTTCACACCAAGTGATCAGAACTCTGTGTCATGACTCATGCTTCTGAGCCGCTCACCTGCTTTCCTGCAGACCACTGTCTCCCTCCCCTTGTCTACATCTAATTAGGGCTCCACACAATTTCCTTTCTGCTGCTCCTCCCTGCTGGGGACCAGGCAATTACAGGTGGGCTCCAGGCACCTTTTTTTAGCTCTGCTTCTGCTTCTGCTTCTGTTTTAATCTTCATCTCACCCTGTCTACAGTGAACCCTCCAGGCTTTAGGGAGTGAGGAGTGTTTTGTGGTTGTTGTTACTTCTTTATTGAAAAAAAGCAGCAGAACAAAACAGTTTGCTTCCTAATGATCAGAGTTCTGGGAAAGGATCATGACACACAACTAGTCAGTAATTTTCCATAAATATCATGGCTGTCTCTGAGGCCCCAGGATGTTGGTACAGCTGAAGGCTGGGCCCAGCATCTTTCCTCGGCAGGAACACAACTGCATTGCCCAGCTATTCAGTCCAGTACCAGCAGCAAGGAGGAGACAGGCTGCTCAGCTACCAAGATTCAGTTTCTTGCATGATTTAAGTATGACTATTGCCTAACAGTCTTTGCATCCTTGTCCTGTGGGCCCACGATGTAACTGGGAGAGTTTCTCTCTCATGATCTTCTGTCTCCATCCATCCCTGGTTCCTCTGTCCTATTCGTGACTTTACATGACTCCTCTCTGACATACTTCTCCAAGTTGTATCTTCTCAAGCCTTACATCCAGCTGGAGTGGTAGGGCATGTAGGTGGAGTTCCTTCCTACAAAGGCCCTTTTTGCTTTTGTAGCTAGTGTTTGGGGACTTGGGCCAAAGCCACCCAGCTACTTCCCTCCAAGCCTAACTGTTGGTGCCTGGAGGGCAAAGAACATAGGAGTCTTCTCTGCTTTCCTTGCCAGGATGGACAGTGGCATACCCTCTTACATACCTTAGCCAGGATGCCAATACCTGTTGTGATGGGGGAAAATCATCCTCATTGTGGTATTCAGCTGCCTCTTCCTCCAATTTCTCTGCATCCTCTGGATCAAAAGGATCATCCATTTCTTTCTTCAATAGCAATTTATCTGTATAAAGATCCTCTGGTGGCGCAGACACCACTTTCTCCTGGGTTATTTGTTAAAGGAGCTGCAGCTTTCTCTTGATTTTGAACTTTATTGCTTTCATGTTGAGGGTCTAGACAATCTCTAACGAAAGCCCATAAACTGAGTGTATTTACAGGAACCTTTTCAGGTCCAAAAACATCATAATGATCTTGCAACTTAGCCCCTATCTTTTTCCAAGTTTCTAGATTCATAGTTTCTTTTTTCAGGGAACCAGAAACAAACACTTCTCATAAATTGTAAAAATTTAAACAACTGTTGCTGGCTTACCTTAGCTCCTCTAGCATGAATCATATTCTTAAGCATAGGTACAAAAAGCATACGACCATTGACTTGACCCAAGTGTCCCGAAGATTACTCACTGCTCTACCTTTTTCCTTGTATGGAGCGCTCTCTCTTCAAGTGGTGTCACTCACATTTATCTCAGCATCCACACTGGGTGCCACCTGATGGAACCAGCCATAGGTAATTAGGGACATGGTGGAGAGAGTGGGGATTGAGAAATTACAGGTTAAAAGAAAGAGACAGAAAACTGAGGATAGTTTCAGGAAGTCTGTCAGATAGTACCAAAAGCACTAAGTTTAATCCACTGCTCATTTTTAAAGACAAAGCAAACACAGTTTGCATCAGTCCAAGGACCGGGTTCATGAAGCAGTTAAGCTTGTTTTTAAAGACATGGTCCAAGGTCTCACAGACAAGTTAAAGAAACTTGGCAAAATATCCTGCTTAGTTCTGTCTCAAGGCAAAGGCTAAAATATGGCTTTCACTGAATAATCTAAAACAAAGCAACTTGAGAAAGAACATTTGCTTCCCACACTGTTGGACACATTAATGATGTCTTGAGTACACAGGTATTGCTCCTCTATTTTGCCAGCCATGGAAATGGAAGACATGGCAACCAGGTAGGGTCATAGGCATCCAGGTTGATCTCACAGAAGAACTTGTGGTAAATTGTACAAGCAGTGGCAATGGAAATCTTGACCAGCTTGACCCCTACAGAGAAAAAGAAGGTAGAGAGTCTGTAGTGAGAGTTTTGGCTTCTTTAAAAACTCAGTTGTGTTGGAGAGATGGCTCAGAGGTTAAGAGCACTGGTTGCTCTTTCAGAGGTCCTGAGTTCAATTCCCAGCAATCACATGGTGGCTCACAACCATCTATGATGAGATCTGGTTGCCTTTTCTAGTGTGCAGGTGTAAATGCAGACAGAACACTGTATATATATAAAGAAATAAATCTTTTAAAAATAACTGAGTTGTGCTATGTGAATATGATTTTGTTTAAATCCCAAGTGTGAGATGCGGGGCTGCTTTATTTTGCCCATAGCTCTTAACTATGACTGTCTCATGCTTTTAGAGGGGCATGATCTTTGCCAGCTACAGGTAGTTTAATTCTGAGAACTCTGAGAGGGTATAAATGCTAGAGCCCAGTTCGAGACAGTGCACTCAAAGAATAAGGCAAGTGCTGTTCTCCCTACTGCTGCCCATGTTGCTGCAGCTCTGCTGCTGGTTCATCCTGCTGCTGTGTTTGCTGGTTTGCTGTTTTGCTGAACTGCTGGATATATTGACTATGAAGGTTGGAGTTGCCCCAAGAAACTAAGTCTAAAGAGGTCTATGTCCCCTTTCCTCTCTAGCCATCTTTCTTTCCTACCTAGTGTTGGGTGGAGGGGAAGTTGGAAGGGAGGTAGAGGTATAAGAACCCAAATAAAGTAGATAAAAGCTCACCAAAAGTGGTTCCCAGTGCAAGGCTTGGGTCGGCCATGGCAGCCTGTCTTTTTTTATTTTAGGCTAGGTTTCTGGGCCCATCCCAGGAAAATGGTTCTGGAGGCTGCCCTGGGAGTTACCTATTGCTGTGCAGCCAGGCGGCCTTGCTGCTGGGGAACGTGCTGCAGCTGCACTAGGTCTCTCATAGCTACTCCTTTAATGCCATAGTGGAACTCCATCTCACACCTTCAGGCACCACTCACCCTGAGAGTCCTGTAGCCCACAGCTTGGAATACAGGGACCCCCCCCACTCTCTGGTCATTCTTTGCTCTTACCTACTGGACAAATTTGTAGACTGTGATGCCTCAGTCGATCATCTTGGAAATGTAACTGCATCCCAGGAGCTTGGTTATGTTTGTCTATGTTTGTCTCAAATTTAGGGGTCTGGCCCACAGTGATGTGAAACACACTTCAGTTCAGTGAAGAACCCAGAGTGGGTATAAATACTAGAGCCTGGAGAGAGCTGGGGGACTCTGAGAAAGAAGGGGGAGGCTGGTGCTCTCCCCTGCTGCTCCTGGTTGCTATTGATGCAGTTTGATGAGAATTTGGATAGAACCTGAAACAGATTGGACTTTCCCCAAGGAACCCAATGACCCTAACCAGCAGGAAGTAACAAAGAGACCTGCACCCTCACTTTCCCCACTAACCTTCTTTCTCTCCTACCTAGTGGTGGAAGTCATGAGAAGAAATAAGGGGTAGAGAAGGGAAATAGAGGCATAAGAAACCCAAATAAAATAGTTTTAAAAGGGCACTATAAGAATCCTTCAGTGCAATGCTCACTACTCACTGTACTCTAAAGGTAAATTTCCTACTAAGAACTTTTAGCCTCACAGAACCTTGCTGCTGGATCTCTTGCTAGGTCTATAGGCTTCTCAAATGCCAAAGACTAGCAAAGCCTTGAGGCTGGGGTTTGAATGCAAACATCCTCCAGGAGGCCTTGAGACTCTGTACTTCTGAGAAGCCCCAAGTTCCTGTCTATAACATGATGTACAAAATGCTGTGCATGAGCAAGAACTCAGACTATTGCTCAGTTACCAGCTGGCACATCAGGGTCTAGACAGAAGCTTAGAAAGGACAATACGCTTCTGTGTCCGGTTCCACCAGAGCGAGCACACACCTAGAGGTCCCCAACCCACACCTCACCCAACCAAAACCGTGCCAAGATGACAGAGGAGAAAGCGTCAAGTGTCATCTGTGCCACCAAGTAGATGCCGAAACTCTTAATGTTGCAGTTAAAGATTACACTCAGGCTCTATTTTGTCAAATGTGTTGGTGTGTATCCTTAATCCCAGCATTTGGGAGGCAGAGAATGGGGAAATCCCTGTAAGTTGAGGCCAGCCTGGTCGGAATAACTTTCAGGCTAGCCAAGCATATACATTATGATTGTGTTTCAAAGGAAAAAAGAAAAAAGAGGAAGAAGAAGAGCAGGAGAAAATAAGATGACATTAAAAAACCACAGTACCCTCTACCTAAAAAGTTGGATTGGTCCTCTAAGGCTATTGTAAGAAATAAAAAATAATAGTAAACTTAGTAGCTGAAAAGAACACACATTTCTATTCTTACAGTCCTTGTGGGGAGGGGGGTCAGAAATCCAAAATGTGCCTTAAGGATCCAAGTCAATGTGTCATTAAGCCATGTTCCTAGACTTTCTAACTCCTAGAAGCTGCCTGCATTCCTCCTCATCTAGCACCTTCCTCTACCCCAAAACCAGTACCATGACATCTAACACTGGTTTCTTCACCATATGGTCTTCGCTGAGTAACTCTTGTCTCTCTCTTGCACAGACAGAGGTAGTAAAAGTGGGGCCCACCTGTCATGTTCTCTCTATCTCAAGTCCTTACACCTGCAAAATTCTTTTTTTCTACATAAGATGACTTCCACAGGTTCCGGAGATTAGGACATCTTCAGAGGACAAGGATGTAACTCCTACAAAGAGCAAGGATATATAAAATATTTCACAAAGACACCATTCGAACACCATAAAGAGCTTTTAATATTTCAAGGTCTAAGCATCAGTTACACAGACAGTTCCTACTTTAGGAGATGGCAAGTAAAGTGGCCCAGCTGGCATGATCCTCTGAATGCTTGGATCAGGAGACAGAAGACGCTGCAGTTCATTTGTGATGTGCTTTGCAATTCTTCTTGTAAGTTAAATTTACAGATCACTGAGATTTGCAATCCTGTAGTGTTCCCTTGGACCCTCTGCCATTCTTCCCAAAGTGCAAACTATAAGGAATTAAGTAACTACCCACCAGCTGAAGATACTACTGATGGAGGTGAAGTGTTTCTATAGAATCCTAGCACCTTTTTGGCCGGGAAACGGGTGCAAACCAGCAGTGTGGTCACCCCAGCAAAGTTCAGAACTTGGTGCACCCTGAGTCCTCGATGGGACCTCCCTAACAGTGTTTTCCAAAAGGCCCTTCACTCTGGCAGAGGTTGCCTGCCTCCATAGTGCACCCTGTTACTTGGAAGTACACCCTTGCCTCCTGCAGCTGGCTCCACAATGCTAGAGGAGCACACTTGGAGCTCCCAGGGTGGTTCTGGGAGGTCCTGGGGCGGACACTGCTGCCACACCATGCCACACTACGCCATGCCAAGCCACACCACACAGCATCTCACCCCCCATACCACCCCCACACCACCATAACTAAGGCTGCAATCTCCCTGAATGCAAAGGCTCAGGCACTGAGGCCAATGCTGCCTAGAAGGATGCTTGCACCTGCTTTCCTTCCACTAAGATCATCACTGAGTGCAAGCCCCGCCCCCAAGAAACTTAAGTCCCACCTCCTGGAAATACTTTCAACTCCAGACTCCTGGCTCACCCATACAAAAGGCCTGTCCCTAGAAGATTCAAAGGGCGGTGGGTCAGAAGGAATGATGAGGTGAGAGGGAAATTGGGGATTGGGGGTAGGAAAGGCAAATTCTGACCCCTCTCCAGATCAGAAACTACAGGTATTGCCCCATGAGTGTGCAGCGAGGTCACAGCTGAAGACAGAGGCATGAAGGCATATCCAGACACTGGAGCCCAAGAATCCCCATGGTCTATCCAAGGTCTTGGCCTGGTCTGGTGGCCCAGTGTCTTCGTGGCTTAAAACAGGTGGGAGTTTTGCAGCACCTGGCAAACCCTGGGTGAAAGTTCTGGGCTTTCTTTTTGAAGCATCAGAGTCTAAGCCAACAGCTTCCAATAATGGAAGATATTAGTGTTTGCAAAACCGGAATCCAGATTTCCAAGAGTTTTAAGCATGCAGTTTAGACTGCCGTCAACATCTGCTCTTCCAAGACAGTAGTGATTGATTCCTAAGGCCCTTTCTCTACCCTGAGGAGCCTCTTCCCTCAGCCATGTCTATGCCTGCCCTTCAGGGACCCAGAAAGCCCTTGTGAAGCTGTGGTAAGAAATGATGCTGGCCCAGAGCTGGTTTTAGCTGAGGCAATAGTTACAAGAAGGGAAATGAAAGGGAAGGACAGGACAGAGACCAGTGGTGTCTGCCATCACAAAGCCCCACAACTGAATCTAGAATCTAGGTACAAGATAGCAGGCATCCTCAGAAGGCCCTGAAACTGTGTACTTCCCAGTTTTATGTCAACTTGACACAGCTATGCCAAGAGCCATGCAGGATTGGCAGAAGCAAATGAGTTTCTGGGAGGCAGCCTTTTCATAACACCTAATGATGATTTTAAAGAATTTCTGACTTGATCAAGTAATTTTAAATTTCCCCTGCAGTATTGAAAAAAGAAAGAAAGAAAGAAAACTGCTAGGAGCTGTGGACCTCCCTATGTCAAGCACTTGATTTGCACCAAGAGGCAAAACAAGATCAAAACAAATCAACAATCAAGGAGATAAATTCACTCTAGGTTTAATCCAAGGATAAGGCCCAAGTATACACTATGATAAGAAAGACCATATGAATATAGAAACAGAATAAATGATTATCCATACAAGACAAGCCAGACACGTATTTCTTACAATAACCTTGACATAAAAAGCTTGCTTTGAACACATAATGAGCATTTGTAAAAAACTTCTGCTTTGAACTCTTAATGAGCATTTTGATAAAACCTTGCTTTAAACTTCTTTGCTGTAGCACCCTTTTTTCAATGTAAACAGTCCCATTTTAATGATGTACATAGATGCGGATGAATGGTGTCTTGGGGAGCTCCCTTGTTTTGTCTACCATTGTATGTGTGAGGTTTGTAAATATCTGCCTGCTCTTTCTGCCTAAGGCGTGCAGGTTTTGTATGTTTCTAAGTTATTAAGTTCGGTCAGTGATAAGCAGTCCAGAGTGTTTTATGGGCCTTCTTAATTAGTACTCTACTTTAAAACCCCTTGTATTTATAGTAAGAAACTGCAGGGCTGTGGCCACTTGCACTCTGAGTTAAAGAAGCCACCTGGCTTAACTGATTAGGACCCTCTGCTGTCTTTTCCTTAAAGGCTCTCGTGACCCTGGTAGTGAAACTCTGTTCCACCTCTTTCCAGAAAATAAATATGGTTCCTGGGGTGATTGATTCTGATTTCACTGGAGAAATTGAAATCATTATACAACCTCCTACCAAAATGGTTTAAATTCATTCAGAACAGAAATTTGCTTAGCTGCTCATAATCCCATATCAGGCTGGTGGTATGGGTACAGGAGAGCTGTTAGGCTGACCAACTCAACTAAGTCCCAGGCCCAGATCCAGGACTTTGAGTTGGACTACCCCAATATCTACCACAAATATGAACTTCTGGAGTGCGTGAAAGGGCTGCTGTCCCATTTGCTTCAGGCAGTGAGGAGCAAGTGGGTGGGAGGGCATCTCTCCCTCACCCATGTCATCACATAGCAGACTAGTAGCAGACCAGCTCTCAAGAGCTCATACCCTCAGGATGCCTCACCCTCCTCCTCCTTCTCTCCCCCCTCTCCCCACCAAACCAGGGCCAGCCCTACTGTGCTGCCCAGGAATGGCACAGGGCCTACTCTCTCAAGCGCTGCAGCTGACAAGGGGTGGGACCAGCTCTTTGAAGCCCTTGGACCCAGACATGGTCCCAGACAGCATGGCCTTTGGTGTTAACATAGGCCACAGACATCAACACAGGCTGCTGTACGTTCATGGACCCAAACATGGCTCTCAGTGGTAACACAGGCTTAGACTTCACCATGGCCTTAGGAGGCGGCACAAACTATTCACATAAGGCTGTTCCTCACTATCCTCACATCTCCAGCTCTGCCTCTCTTTATAGTGCTCAAACCATTCTGATTCTCTTTCTCTTCCATATCTCTACCACATACTTGTACATCCCATAGTGGCTCTGGTAGTGGGAGGTAGGCCATTATCTTGTTCTTTGAAACAGGGTTTCTCTGTGTAGCCCTGGCTGCTCTGGAACCTGCTTTGTAAACCGGGCTGGCCTTGAACTCACAAGGCTAGCCTGGATCCTCAGAGGATCCTCCTGCCTCCTATTCTCTGAATCCTGAGTGCCTAAATTAAAGGCATGCACCACCACACATGGTCAAGGATTTTTTTTTTTAATGAAGAGTTCAGTGGGGACCCCTTTACTGTTACTGCCCTGTGGCAGCTCTAGTCTAGAAGGAAGTTCCTTTGAATGAAGACCACACACACTAACTTCAGTAGCACTATGTAAAGACCCAGGACAATAATCTCTAGAACCTGATTTGTACATTGTTCTGTAAAATGTCACTACTAGCCAGGTGTGGTGGTGAACACCTTTAATCCCAGCACTTGGGAGACAGAGAGGCCAGTCTAGACTACATAGTGAATTCTAGGCTAGCCAGGGCTACCCATGTTAATACAACAACAAAAAGATGTCCATACTAGGAGAAACTGGCCAAAGAGTTCACAGCTGCCTGAAGCTATCTTCATAAAATCCTGTGTTATCTAATTTAAAAATAAAAAAGTAAACAAACAATACGTTGGATGAACCAGGTGGCATTGGGGGAGGCCCAAATAGCTCATGCAGATAAGTGTTGGCAGACAGCCCTGTAGGATCAAGGTTTCCACTTTCTTGGAACACAGCCCTTCCTGACCTAGCAAAGCATGGCAATTGAGGGAACTAAGAGGAAAAGTCTGAGACAAGGACCAACTGCAGGAAAGAAAATGTGAGTTTCATGTTGACATGTGTATTTTGAGGAGAAGCCAGTGTCTCCCCTGGGGTTATACTTGTCCTTGCAGTCTAGTAGCCATGATCTCCACCAAAGGATCACAGGTGAAAAGAAGAGCTGCCATGGCAGCAGGCAACTCCAAGTTCTTCCTGGAATCCTTAACCTTGAACTCAGCCTGTGGCTTCTCCTTGCACCCAGCATCAAGAGGATGAGAATTCCAGTCTGCTTCTCCATAAGATTCATTTTCAAAGACCCCTTAGGGAATCCCAGTGAGTTCTAGCTGCTGGGATTACCTATCTCTTCCCTGCATGCTGGTTATATACTGTCACTAGGGGTGCAGGGTTTTCTATATCAAAGCCACCCATCTGAGTGTGTGCATGGGAGGTAGGGCACACTACTCAGAAGTGTGCTGACTCAAGTCCTAAGCAGCCCCCTGGCCTTGGAAGCTCTAAAAGGGCCCTTTTGCCGAAAACAAAAGAGAAGGGTCTTCAGAAGAGTTCAGGCAGTGAGGAACGTCCTCCATAACCCCTAATGTGTTTTTCCCTGTTTATATGAAAAAGGGATCAGATTGTGCTCTAAAGATATGTATGAGCTCAAAAATGGCCTTGGAGGTTAGAGACAGTAGTTTAATGGTCTTCAGAGAAAAGGGAAAGCATGCCTCTAACTTGTCTCCCCCTCAGGCCCAGCACTCTCAGTGTCATCTCTCCAAAATTGAAATGCACAGCAAAGTACACAACATAAATGGGCTCAGGTCCCAGAAATAGGCTGCCCTTTCTAGGAGGTTATGGGAATATCCTCTCTGCTTCCTGTTGCCATGGTTTCCATTCTGATACCAGGCAGCCTGTTGTGTGGAAGCCATTTTGCATGATTGGATGCTGGTGATGGCCCTGTGTGCAGATGGAAGCTGCCAAAGAGAGAGATAAGAGGTAGCAAACTCCATGGTCTTAGATCCAACCAAGATCCAAAAAGGAAATGTGAGCCATCACATACTCTTGAACTCACAGATCCAAGGACTTGAAGAGAGATAGTTCAGATTAAAGCCAACAAAGCTATTCATTTGCGCATTGAGCATGTTTTGTTTTTTGTTTTTTTTTTTTTTTTTTTTTTTTTTTTTTTTTCAGAACTGTAGGGCCCATATTCTCTTCTTGCCAGAGAACTCTAGCAGAGGGCTGTCTTCCAGAGAAGGTCCCAAGCAAACTAAGTGCAATAGACTGGAAGAGCTAGAAATTTGCAAATAAGTCTTGAGTTCAGCCTGTAGCAGCCTCCCTGTTGAACCCAGAGCAGGAGGCCCTCCCTTGACACCCTCCTAGGAACGTAGAGCAAGGCCTTGCCAACTAAAGGACTCCCCCTCAGCCCACTGCTTTCTGCCCACTCTAACCTGTTTCCACCCCACCTCCTAGCTTCCCCTTGCTCTTTGGAAATGTCTCCTGGAGTCAGAAGGCTACACGTCAATACAGCTATTTTTGAGAGAAGAGAGCCAGCTATCATTTCAAGGAGGGGGGAGGCTGCTCTGTGATCTGTCCTGCCTGGAGCAGGGAGAGAAAGAGAGACACCACCACCCCACCCCACCCCACCCCACCCCCTACGGCGGAAGCCAGGCTCCAGGCTGGCCACCAGAGCCCAGGAGTGAAGGGGGGCGGGAGTTACACCTGGGCCCCGCAGCCCTCCAGCACTTCCAGACGTTCTGCTGGCCATTCCAGACCTTTCCTGTTGGTGCAGTTCACCGGAGTTTGTTTATGCCACTCACTGTGTATTCTGCACCTCCCCCCACCTCCCGCCCATTAACTTCTCTGGTCTTTTTCAGTGTTAAAATTCAGCTCAGACTCAGATCCTCTGGACGCCTTCCCCCTCCCCACCTTCTCAGAGTTGGAAAGGACTGGAATGGAATGGGAGGTAGCCTGACCTCCCATCCCTGCTTCTCCCCACCCCCTCCTTAGCTGGGTCAGGCAAGGCTCTTTTTGTGCTAAAGTTGAGGGCTGAGGTGAGGGATACTCATCTTTTTCTGGGCATGGTAATGTCTGTCTGCCCCCTCCTTTGGGACCCTTGTCTAGGTGTCACCAGTGCCTGTAGCCCAGTACCCTCTTCTGCCCCTCCTGGCCCCTCTCAGGCTCAGGCCCATGCTTTGTGCTGCAAAAGCAGAAAAGAGCTGGGGGAAGGCTCTGCTTTTCTTTCCCAGGGCCCATCATTACTTTTTCTCAGCTAGCCCTTCTGCCTTCAGAAATTTTAGCTGGCCAACAAAGGTTCCATCCAGCAACTCCAGGCCAGCAAATACCCCTCACCCCAACACCCAGCTCTTCCAAATCTTACTCCCTGTGAGCAGTCCCTGCCTAGGAAAGGGGGTGGGGTGCCAACAGTTCTCTTCTAGTGGCAGTCTTTGAACTAACCCCTCATTGGGTTCCCGGGTTAAAGTTCCCTAAAGAACTAGGGGTCTGGTCTTCAGTGTCAGTGGGTGATAGAGGCTTAGGGGAGGCAATGGTAAGGCTCTGTGTTAGATAGAAGACTTCAATGCTAGAGGATGGTCTGTACTCTTCAAGTGCAAGGATTGTGTGAGCAAGGCCAGGCCAGGCACCTGGAGAGGGCCCTGGAACCCCCAGGTACAGCAGGCTGTGGTCCTTCCTGCAACAACTCCTTATTTTCTCCCATTTTTTGGTCATTTTACAGATTACAAGGCCAACCTCAACAAATCAGTCCTGTGAGGTCAGTGAGCTTTCATCTACGTGTCTAGTTCTAGTGAATCTAGCACAGCTCAGCAGCTTCCAAGCAGTTGCAGCTCAGTCCCTCCTCTGTCCAAGGGTCAATCAGTAGTCAAGGAGCCACCCCTGAATATCCAACCTTTATCCTCTTCTGTCTTCTATGCTGGAATGTTTAAGGGCTTTTCTTCTGCCTTCCACATAAAAATGACTTTTATCTAAGAGTGTTTTGTTCTGTGAATAAGTACATTATATGAAGATATTTTGGAGTTTATCTTCAGTCATTTAGTTTTGAGCTAGATACCGTGCTTCAATCTTCTTGTCACTCTGACAGAATCCAGGACACTAACTCTGTCCAGGTGGCCCTAGGCAGGGCGTGGCCATGAAGAGCCCCAGGGCTAAACAGACAGCTCTGTAGCAAGGGTTGTGGAATGGAGATACAGAAAACATGGTTGCAGCTAGACACATCTACTTTTAAAGTCCAGGAAAAAAGGATCTCTAGAAAAGGTAGAGGTCCTTGTCACAGTTGTGATACAAATCCTTGCAAAGATAACAGACAAAAGACCTTTAGTGAATTGGTTTCAAATAACTTTTTTTCCAATCAGGCAAATTGAACATTAGAGAACTGATCAAACCAAAGCTGCTGTTAGAATAAAAGGTGAAAATAAACTCCTTCATTTGAATTCCAAATTCAGCGGAGGTGACCTGGTAATGAGGTGAAATGATCATTAGGCAAACTGGCTGAGGGTGGCCAGGGCAGCACATGAGGCCAGTGGGCAGCTGTAACCTTGATCTTCTCTCCTCTGAGAGTATGGTTGTTGGATCTTGATAGCCAGCAGAGAGCCCAAGAAAACAGTGTCAGGGTCGGCCCCAGCACAGATCCATTCAGGACCGAGACAGGCTTTCTGAGCACCTGGCAAGTGGGGAAGAGACAGGAGCAAGAGTGCTAGGGGACTTCTGCTCTTTGGGGAGCTGCAATTTGCCAGCAGTCTTTAAAGTGTTCTGATGCTCTGGAACAGGCTGTTGTGCAAAGACTGTAGCAGAGACAGTTCTCAGAGTCTCAGTTTCTTCCCTTCACCTGTTACCTAGGGGAGTTGCTAAAACCCAGTGAAGACTTTGAGGTTTATCAGCCACAGCAGGACCCTGATGCTGCTGGCTGTGGCTTTCAGGTGTTCTCTTTATCAGATGTTACTGGGTAGAGTGGAGCACACCTGTAATTTCAGCATTCTGCAAGTTGAAACAGGAAGGTTGCTAGAAGTTGGAGGCTAACCTAAGCTACACAGTGAGTACCAGGTCAGCTACAGAGTAAAACCCTATTTCCCAAAACTATTCTTTTTATTAACTAGGTGAAAAAAATAAGTTTCAAAATATCCCTAAAATAGGCAGAAGTATAAAGAACAATACAGTGAACCCCCTGTGTTTTGTGAGGTTGTTATTTGTTAGAGAACCCATGCTATCATAAAACTTCGGATTCTCCTGTCTACCTACAGGCCTCCACTGCTGAGATTACAGGCATGCATAGCCACAGCCTGTCCTTGTGCTTAGCTTTATCTTGTTTTCATCCACAAACAATACATTGGTATCTTACCTGTTCTGAACCGTTTGTGAACCAAAATATTTTGTCCATATTCTTTGCAACTTGGTTTTTATTCATTAACTTTCTCCTTATCCAAATGACACTCCGTATAAGAAACAACTTAAGGGAGGAAGAAGCTTTATTCTACTTTACCGCTAGAGGTGGTACAGCCTGTTGAAACAACCGAGGCATGACAGGAAAAGCACGAGGCACAAGAGATCATGTTGCTTCTGCACTCAGGAAGCAAACAGAGATGAAGGTTGCTGCTCAGCTTACTCCTTTTTTTTTTTTTTTTTTCTTCAGTTCAGGAGCCCAGCAAGTGTAATGGTGCTACCGAAGTTCAGGATAGAGCTTCTCACCTCCATTAAACCTCTCTAGAAATGTCCTCACAGCCGGGCATAGTGGCACACACCCCATAATTTCAGCACTCAGGGAGGCAGAGGCAGGCAGTTCACTGTGAGTTCGAGGCCAGCCTGTTCTACAAAGCAAAGTCCAGGACAGCCAAGGCTACAGAGAAGCCCTGTCTCAAAAAGACAGAAAGAAAGAAAGAAAGAAAGAAAGAAAGAAAGAAAGAAAGAAAGAAAGAAAGAAAGAAAGAAAGAAAGAAAGAAGGAAGGAAGGAAGGAAGGAAGGAAGGAAGGAAGGAAGGAAAGAAAGAAAGAAATGTTTTCACAAAAGTACCAAAAAAAAAAAAAAATACCCATAGGTGTGTTTCCATAGTGATTCTAAATCTCATTCAGTTGACAAAGAAAAAAAAAAAGCATCACCACATGCTTTTTCACTGAACATGGTACTCCTGAGCTTCTACCACAGTTTTAAGTGCACCTTGAAAAAAAAAAAAAAAAGACCTATTGTTTTCCCAGGAGTTGTCCAATTCCTTTGCTCTCCTGTACATTCCACAACCTTGCCAGCACATAATGGTCTCATATCTCAGATTTATTTTGCATATGGATAACCAGTTGTCTCCAAATTATTTTATTGCATGAACATTTCCTTCTGACCTTCAAATCTGCTAAAACAATGCTCTCTATCTCCTTCTTTAAAAGTGACTTAGCAATGGCCCTTTCTTTGTTCTTTCATATAAATTAAAGAGGACCATAATGAATACAAGTGAGACTGCAAAGAATATAAACAGAGTATTTCTGTTCACATAAAGTTCAAAAAATGAAGATTTAAAAATGACTTTAAGTGGATATTAGACATATAATATAGGATAAACATACTAAAATCTGTACACCTAAAGAAGCTAAGCAAGAAGAAGGATCCTGGGAAGATGCTTAATCCTTACTCAGAAAGGCAAACAGGATAGAAATCAGAAGAGGGAGAGGACAGGGAACAGGACAGGAGCCTACCACAGAGGGCCTCTGAAAGACTCTACCCAGCAGGTTATCAAGCAGATGCTGAGACTCACAGACAAACTTTGGTCAGAGTGCAGGGAATCTTATGGAAGAAGAGGGAGATAGAAAGACCTGGAGGGGACAGGAGCTCCACAAGGAGAACAACAGAACCAAAAAAATCTGAGCACAGGGGTCTTTTCTGAGACTGATACTCCAACCAAGACCATTCACAGAGATAACCTAGAAGCTCTGCACAGATGTAGCCCCTGGCAGCTCAGTCTCCAAGTGGGTTCACTAGTAAGGGGAACAGGTACTGTCTCTGATGTGAACTCAGTGGCTCACTCTTTGATTACCTCTCCCTGAGGGGGGCCAGCCTTACCAGGCCACAGAGGAAGACAATGCAGCCAGTCCTGATGAGACCTGATGGGCTAGGGTCAGATGGAAGTGGAGGAGGACCTCCCCTATCAGTGGACTTGGGGAGAGGCATGGGAGGAGAAGAGGGAGGGAGGGTGGAATTGGGAGGAAACGAGGGAGGCTACAGCTGGGATACAAAATGAACAAACTGTAATTAATAAAAAATAATTTTTAAAAATGATTTAAATTACAGTCGTGTTCGTTCAACAAACCAAATTGGGAAGAATTGGCATGTTCAGAACATTGATTTATAGCATGGAGAATTCTGGGTAGCCAAGGTAATGGCAACAATGAATATTTAGAACTCTCAAAATGGTTTTTTTTTATTTTAAACAAGAAAACACCCACCCTAAACCCATGCCCACAGCATAACTATAAGACAGATCAAAGCCCAAAACATAGTGACAAGGATGGGATTTTAGCTGATCCTTAGCAACACAGAAACAGAAACAACAGGCCAAATCATGTCATTAGGAGGAAGAGAGAGTACTGAGGGATGTTCTTAAAAAGGAAATTGGAAACTGAAAGTATGAGCCCTCAAGTTAAAGACAGAAAGAACCAGAAACAAACTATGAATTCCAGAGATTACTTCATTTTTTCATAGAGTCATGAATCAATAAACGTGACTCTATTTTCTGACGATTCTAGTATTGAGCAAGTATATAAATACATGGAGGTTGATGAAAATCAACTTTCTCAATGAGAAAAAAAAATTACAGATAAGCTGGTGGGAAGAAAGCTGATATGGAGTCAGTGCTGTGAAATGAGATAGATGATTTGCTCTTGGAGAGTACTTGGGTTCAGTTCCCAGCACTCACATGGTGGCTCACAACCATGTATGATTCCAGTTCCAGAAGAATCAACTCCTTCTGACTTCCGTGGGCACCAGGCATGCATGTGGTAATGATAAATACATGGAGGCAGAATGTCTGTAAACATATGTGTGTTAGCTTCCAAGTACTGTAACACATACCTGAGATAATCAACTTTAAAAGATTAAAGGTTGATTTGGGTTTATGGTTGCAACTTTCAATCCACAGTTTGCTAGCCTACTGCCATTAAAAGACCAATGGTAGCCCTGTCATATCATGATGGTAGTGGACGGCAGAACAAAACTGTTCACCTCATAGCAACCAGTAAACAAAAAAGAGAGATAAGAAGAGTCCACGGTGCTTGATAGATAGCTCAGCACTTAAAAGCGCTGGCAGCTTTTGAGGAGAGGAAGAGAAGGAGGAGAAAGGACCAGGATTTCAATATCCCTTCAATATAACTCTTCCCATGAAGGTATCACCACCGAAAGAGCCCAACTCCACCCTAATAACCACTAAGATTTCAAACCACAGCCTTTTCAAGACATTTGCCCAAGCTGTATCCTGGGAAATTTTCCAATTGAAAACAGATTAAAAATATGCATTAGTTATGCTTCTCTTGGCTGTGACCAAATACCTGACAAAAAGCAAGTTAAAGTAGGAAGAGTTTGTTTTGACTCATGGTTTGAGAGGATACAGCCTTTCACAGCAAGGAAGTCATAGAGGAAGGAACAACTTTTGACTATGACAGTAGAGTGTGGGGTTGTTTGCTTACGTGTGAGTGAATCTGAAGCAAAGAGAAGGCAGGTAATTGGACCAGGACTATAAACTTCAAGTTCCTTCCCTTAGAGATTCACTTCCTCAGCTAAGCTCCACCTCTGAAAGATTCCACAACCTCCCAAAACAGCACCACCAGTTTGGGATCGGGTATTTAAACACTTGAGCCTATGGAGGACATTTAATGTTCTAACTAGAACAGGATTCTAGAAGAAATTGATAATTCCAGTAATGGAAGATAATAAAAGTAAAGATGAGCATAGAACATTTTGTTCACCAAAAAGTAAATGGCCTGTAAGCCCACATTGAAACAAAAAGAGAGAAAATAAGCTCTTCCTCGGAGTAGAATGTCAAATAATAAATGCAGGAGTGATAAAAATAGAAAATTGCTATTTGCAGCCATGGAAATAATGATTGGCTCAAACAAAAATAATTAATAAGAGAAACCTTAAGCAGCTGCCACATCGCATTGTCACCAACAACATATAAGAGCTTCAGTTTTGCTACATCCTCATCAACCCTCACTATTGTCAGTTTAAAATTACAGCCATCTTAGTTGTTGTGTACCTCCTGTGGTTTCAATTTGCCTTCCTGTAACAAGTAATAGTGTTGAGCCTTTTTTTTTTTTTTTTTGTATGCTCTACCACTTAGATGTTGTGTTTGGAAAATTTTCTCTGTAAACGTTTTTTCCGGTTAAAAAATGGTCATTTGTCTTTTTGTTGTGAGGTCATGAAGGAGGGCTCTTTATAGTCTACACATAGCCCTTTTTAATACATAGTTTATGAACATTTTATCTCTTTTTGTAGGTTTTCTTTCTATTTCTTTTCTTTCTTTTTCTTTTTCTTTTTTTTTTTTTTTTGTAACACTGAACCATGTAAATTCAGTGGAGTCCAAATATGTGGTCTCTCTTTGGTCTTGATCTAAGAAACTATTTCCTAAACCAAGGCCAGAGAGATTTACACTTACATTTTATTCTAAGAGCTTTATAACGTTAAAGCTTAGATTTGTTTCACTTTGAGTTAGTTTTGGTTAGCTTTGAGGAGGCTCAATTTTATTCTTTGACAAGTGGATATCCCAATGTTCCTGACCTGTTTGTCAAAAAGACATTGTTTCTCTCATTGAAAGGCCTTAATGCCCTTGTCAAAATGAATTGACCATGGCTAGTACTTCTTCATTCCTAGTCTCTCAACTATATTCCAGCTGGTCTATAAACTTATCCTAATGCTACTAACACAATACAATCTTTTTCGATTGTTTCTTTGTTTGAAACGGGTCTCACTATGTACTTCTGGCTGTCCAAGAACTGACTATGTAGAGCAAGTTGGACTTGAACTCACAGAGACCCTCCCGCCTCCACCTCCCAAGTGCTAGGCTACCACATCTGGTTTACAGTTTCTATTGCTATAGCTTTATAGCAAGTTTTGAAACAAGGACAAGTGTATCTTCAAACTTTCTTCCCTTTCCAGATTAGTTTGGCCATTATGTGGTATTAAAAATGGGTATCATCACACCTGGCTGTTTGCTTGATGATAACCATTTTAACTAGGGTGAAGTAGAATTTCCAATAAAATTTTAAAACAAATTTAAAATTCCTAGAGCTAGTTGTGGTGGTACAGACATCTTTAATCGCAGCACTCAGGAGAGAGGCTGATTTCTGTGAGTTTAAGACCATGTTCCAAACCAGTTAGTTAGTTTGTACATTAGGATTTCCTACATATTAGGTCATGTCACCTTTGAATAGAGATAGTTTCATTTCCTATTTCCCAATCTGTCTGCCTTTTGCTTTGTTTTCTTAGTAACTGGGACTGGCTAAAGTCTCTAAGAATGATGTTGATTAGAAGTGGTGTAATATGGACATCTGATTTTTGATCTTGGGTAGAAAACATTCAGGCTTTTACCACTAAGTATGATATTAACCATGAGATTTTTCATAGATGTTCTTTGCTGAGATGTTTCTTACAATTTTTATCAATTTAAAATTATAAGACAGTGACAGTGGCAAACAACTTTGATCCCAACACTTTGGAGGCAGAGGCAGGCAGATCTCTGAGCTCAAGGCCAGCCTAATATACAAAGTGAGTCCCAGAACAGCCAGGGCTAAACAGAGAAACCCTGTCTAAAAAAACAAACAAACAAAAATAAAATAAAATTATGTTTTATAGAAAAGTTTTTTAAAAGACATTGTCTCCCATTTCTTTTTTATTGGGGGTGGGTGTTTGTTTGTTTGTTTGATGTTGTTTTTCTTCAAGACAGGGTTTCTCTGTGTAACAGCCATAGGTGTCCTGGATTCACTTTGTAGACCAGGCTGGCCTCTAACTCACAGAGATCTACCTGCCTCTGCCTCCCTGAGCACTGGGATTATAGGTGTGCACCAACGCACCTGGCTGTCTCCCATTTCTTAAGCATAATATAGTTTTTATTGTTTCAGTTTTTCTAATTTTAAAGTTATTTTATGTGTATGTGTGTATATCTTCATGTATGTCTGTGCACCATATCCATGTAGAAGCCTTCAGAGGTCAGAAGAAGTCCTGGATACCCTGGAACTGGAGTTACAAATGGTTGTGGGCCACCATGTGGGTGCTGGGAACTGAACCCAGATCCTTTGCTAGAGCAGCCAGTGCTCTTAGCTGCTGAGCAGTATATTGTTTCTTTTTAAGGCCTGTCCTTTAATATCTTTTAAACTGTTACACTTTATTTTTGTGAAACAGGATTCCTCCATGTAGCCATGGCTGTCCTGGAATTCACTTTGTAGACCAGGCTGGCCTTGAACTCAGAGATCTGCCTGCCTCTGCCTCCCTAATGCTGGGATTAAAGGCATATGCAATTCCATCTGGCCACATTTTTTATAAAATAATCTTGTATATCTCTATTACATTCATTTCTAGGTTATCATATATTTTGAATACTGTAAATGTTGTTTTCCTTTTTACACAAATTCTGTTTTCTTGACTTTGTATATAAATTCTGTATCTACAAATCCTGCTAAATTTTGTTACTTTGAGTAATTTATAAATAAATTCTTCTGATTTTCATATAAAGCAGCCTATCTTCTGCAAATAATTTGTAACTGTTTATCTGTCTTGCCTTACCTCACTGTTTATGGGCTCAAACAGGATGGCAAGCAGGACTGGCTGTGATCATGTACCTGATCTCAAAAGGAAAGAACTGAATGTCCCTCCATTTGTTCTGTATGGAGTTCTGGAAGCTTTATTCTGCAGTTTGATATTTTCTCTCAACTTTGGAAAGTCTCAGCCATTTTGTTTGTTTGTGTTTGTATTTATAGTTTTAGTGTTTGGAACAAGATCTTGCTTTGTAGCCTATGTTGGCCTAAAAATCATGATCTTCTGCTTGATGATTTCAAACCTTGTGTTTAATGATACCTTCAAGCAGATAATTTTTTTTCATCAGCTTTTCTAATTGTCCTCATTAGGAGACAAGCATGAATGAATTGGTATATCATTACCAGATGTAGAAGTTTTCAATGAATTTTTAAAAATCAATTATCTTTTTTTTTTCACTTTGAGAAATATTTGGTGTATTTTCAATTAGAACAGCTTGATTTTATAGAACGCTGTATTCAGTCCTATCTGATTTCCTTTAGTAAATTAACATTGCTGCTCTGGGTCTGATTGTCCTGACACTTGGGCCAATCAGTGGACCACTTACATCTGGGGGGCCCTTGTATTAGTGGGTATTGGTGGGCATCTGATTCTACTGGTGCTGTCTTTTTTTTTTTTTTTTTTTTTGAGTGTTTGGATTCTTTGGTTGGATCTCTTTCTTTCTGAGAACTTTATAATGGGAGTGCTTGATATCTGGTTGAGAGAAGGCCTCTTCCAAGAAAAAAAAATGTGTCCTGACAATTTTCAGAACCAAGGAGAATTAAAGTCTCAGTTGGGGACATTTGTAGGCTATAGTAAATCCCACAAAAACCATGAGGTGCTCACTTGGGAGTTTAAACTTCAAGCAGCTGTCCCTCCATCCATGCCAAACCTACAAATGAGGTGTTCTACCTGAGGCCTGGTGCATACAGATGAGCTCAGTAATGCTGGTTTATCCTAACAATAAACATATCTTCATGCAGATCATAGAATAGGCTATTTTCTGATAGACTTTTGCATGGTTGCTCTTGATTATTAACTTAACTGGTTTGGTTATCACCTAGAACACACACCTCAGAGTATGTCTTTGAGAGTGGTTTTGGAGAGGTTTAAAAGATCCGCAATGATTGTAGGTGGCCAGCCTCAAGGGCCAGGGGTCAGGCTGAATAAAATGTGGAAAGCGAGCTAAGCAGCATTGTTCATTTCTCTATGTTTCCTGGCTAAGTGAACAGCTTGTGTCCCAGCACCTCATGCCATGCCTTTTTGCCATACTAGATTATCTCTCTCTCTCTCTCTCTCTCTCTCTCTCTCTATATATATATATATATATATATATATATATATATATATATGTATTATACTTATATGCCTGTGCACCAGAAGAGGGCACCATACTGCACTATAGATGATTATGAGCCACAATGTGGTTGCTGGGAATTGAACTCTGGACCTTTAGAAGAGCAGCCAGTGTTTCTTAACAATCTCTCCAGCCCCCTGTATCTCTTTTAAAGCATGAGCTGAAACAAATTCTTCCTTAAGTTGTTTTGGTCAGATACTTTGTCACAGCAACAAGAAAGGTAACAAATACAGCCTCTCTGACTTTGCAAGCCTTGGGCTTTGTCATATGTCTCCATAGCCACGAGGCAACAAAAATAAAGACCAAGGTCAGCAGTGTCTGCAAATGCCTACAGGGAGAAAGTTAGACGTCCCTGGATTCCAAGGACTAGGACTTCCTTCCTTTTTGCCATCTCATTGTTGCGTTGAAAAAGTTGATTTTAAAATATTTTTTATTTTAAAATATTTTATTTCATATTTTACATACATTAAAAACCAGCTTCATTCTTGGGTTTCTCATTACATTAAGCCAAGGTGAATCTCAATTTTTATTCAGACAGTAGCCTTGTATTTTCTCTTCACAGAAATTTTGCAAAAGTAATTAGACATTCTGCCTGGTGTGATGGTACACACCTTTAATCCCACAGCCTCAGAGGCAGAGGCAAGTGGTCCTTTGTGAGTTAGAATCCAACTTGGTCTGCACAGTGAGTTCTAGGACAGCCAGGACTAAAAAGTGAGATCCTGCCTATAAAACAAAGAACAAAAATCCAATAAACAAACAACAAACCAAACTTACTAATTAGATATGTCATTAAATGGCTGTTCTTGGCTAGATAATGATAGAGATAGTGACTATTTTCTTCTCCTGTGTCACTTAGGATTAGAGGCAGATACATAGATGACAAAATGATAGTTTTGACCAAGCTAGACATTTATGTGTTGTACATTAAAGAAGTCCACAGAAAGAAGCATTAAAACTAGCTTAGAGGATCTACAAAATCATGTGGAATCAGGATTGGAAGCATCAGTATATTTCACCACACTATAATCTCTGGGTCTTCATTCTCTTGGCGCAAGATGGCAACCAGAACTTCAATCATTACATCAGAATAGAGCTGAGGAAAAGGATAAAGAAAGGAGAAACGTAAAAGGTTAAGAATAGTACTAGCACTTTTTGAAAGAGTCTCCCAAAACATATTAACCAAAGCTCTAGTAAAATCTCACCAGTCACCAGCCACCAGTGGCATGGTCACATTCAGCAGGAAAGACAGCTCTAAAGAATTGTTTTATTAAGGCAGACACAGGCTTCAAACAAGATGAAGGCTTTTACAAAGATTGGGAGTTCAAGGTCATCCTTGGCAACATAGTAAGTTCTAGGCCAATGTGGTGAGTTTTAGGCTAACCAGAGCTACATAACAATACTCTGCTTCAAAAACAACAACAACAAAATATTTTGAGAAAATATTCCAGGGGGAAGACCATATATATATAAAATGTGAACAAATCATTGAAAAGAGCTGACTCTAGCTGATTGATCCATGGGCCTTCATTAACTATTCTTTACTTCTGTTTATGTTTGACCTTTTCCATGATAAACTGTTTTCTTAAGAGTCACTGCTAAACAAATGTCTGTTGAATGAATAAGTGAAGGATTAATGAATAACCACAGTCCAAACCTGTCCTTCTATAGATAATTGAAGGATCTAGAAGGGAGGGACTGCTCAAGGTCACATGAAATACTCAAGGCTCCTAATAGTCCATGTAGATCTTCTGAAATATAGGTCTTACATTTTATACATGTACTACACTTTTCTTGAAAAAATAAAAATTGACCATTAACTGAAGGGTACTAAAATAGGAGAGGAGTAGGCCTCTCCAGGAGAAGGTAGAGACCCAGGATGTAAGCTGCACTCCAGGTGGGGGCAGATGGGCCACTTGGGAGCAGGTCAGAGGCTGCACTGTTAGAGGTTTACTCCAGGCCGAAATCACTAGAATGCCTGGTGTGTTTGAACGTCTTAAGAACATTTACACACCCGGAGGAGAGTATAGGGTTGAATTAGCGATAAGTGCGTGGGAAGCTAAGCAAACAGCAGCCCAAAGGCCAATGATTAACTCCTGGGAAAACAGAATGCTGTTCGGAGAGAGAAAGCGCCTGGTCTACATAGCTCACTGGTGAATGGCATTTATGGGGCTGCATAATTTTCAAGGAATGGAGGGCAAATTTTTTTTTCATGGAAAAGAAGCTTGGGAGTGGCACCCCACTTCCTAGTGGGTCAACTGTGAGCAAAAACTAGGGACCATACTGAGGTGTAACCAGGAGGAGACCTTGGTGGAACTAAAAAGAAACTGCATCACATGGCTGGGCTTGTCACTCTGCATGCCCTTCTACCCACCCAAAAAGGCACCAGTACCCCTACCTTTGGTTCACTCACATTTTAGATTGGCTTTTCTGATGCTTCTTTGGTCACCCTGAGGAACATCTCAGACCTCAGGCACCAACCTGTGTATGTGCTCAGCCACAAACACACCCCATCCACTCTGAGATGGGGACTCAAAGTCAGCCTTTGCTGTCAGAGGCTAAGTGGCATAGAGAACGGATATTTGAATTCTTAGATATTGTGGACAAAGCTGCAAATTCTGTGGTTATGATATCTCAGCAAGGAGAAGGGACAGATCCTCACTGTAGGGCCCAGTCTCTTGACAAGTCAGCCACAATCAACCACTAATCAACATCCTACAAACTTGTTCTGAAAATTACCTTCCCTGACTGTGTGACACACAGCGGTCATTAGCAGTAGCCTCATAAAGATCTATCCATGTCCTGGAGTCTGTGGGTGTGGCCTGATGAAAGGAAAGTGTCTTTCAAGGGGCTAATTCGGGGA
This sequence comes from Meriones unguiculatus, assembly GCF_030254825.1. Classification (NCBI taxonomy): domain Eukaryota; kingdom Metazoa; phylum Chordata; class Mammalia; order Rodentia; family Muridae; genus Meriones; species Meriones unguiculatus. Next base: position 39,464,279 of record NC_083369.1, read on the forward strand.
TTAAGAGCACTGGTTGCTTTTCTAGAGGACCTGGCTCAATTCTTAGCACTCACATAGTAGCTCGTAACCAGCTAAAATTCTAGTTATAGGGGATCCAACACCCTCTTTCTGGTAGCTTCAGGGAGGAGGCACACATGGGGTGCACAGATATATATGTAGACAGAAAACCTATGCAGATTTTTTTAAAAGGTGGTAACCAGGCACAGTGGCACACTCTTTAATCCCAAGACTCAGGAGGCAGAAGCAGGTTGATCTCTGTGAGTTCAAGACTAACCTGGTGAACAAATGGAGTTACAGGCCAGCCAGGGCTATAGAGTGAGACCCTGCCTCTAAAAAGGAGGAAAGTCTTTGCAAATGTGGTTAAACAAAGGGCAGTGAGGTGATGTCCTCTGATGGGCTTAAATCCAAAGACAGGCCTTCTCATAAGAAACAGAAGGAAGATGGAAGAAAAGGGTCACATGAAGAGAAAGAAAGAGATTAGGGTGAATGGGGTGATAAGCCGAAGGCTGCCTACAGCCCCCAGTAGCTGACAGAGATAGGAGGGTTCCTGAAAAGGTAGTATAGCCTTACTTATGCATCAACTTCAACCCTGTGGCCTTCTAGCCCAGAGAAGACCATATTGTGACTGCTATCCCAGGACGTCTGTCTTGTGGAAAGAAAACGTGCAGATCAACACTGGAATACTACATGTGGGCCATTAACCACAGTCAAGTGGTCCCTGGCCAAGAAGCACAGGACCTTACAGAACTGACCCATCCTACAGGATCTCTTGCAATGGAGAACAAACCCTCCAGATAGCCCTTGGTGGGAGCATCAGGCACCCCACATATCCTTTCACATAGGTCCACTGTCACTAAAGCTAAGCCAGGCTACAAAGAAAGGATCTGGGAACACAGCCAGGGTTTCCCCTTCATTCTCCACCCTTCTACTCACAGGTCAACTCTCCAGACAGATTTCAAAAAGAACCATCTCCACATCCTGGCCCCACAGCCCTGCTTTCTCAGTAGTCTCCCATTGCCTGGCTCACCCCACACCCTATGACCTTCTCTGTTGTGATCCTCCTCCAGGATTGGTGCAGCAAAAGTTCCAGCAGCCTGCCTCCATCCTTGGAGGTGTCCTTGGTGTAGAGAGAGGAAAATGGCCTTGTAGGCAGCAGTGAATGTAAAACCAAGAGGAACCCACACATGGAACTTGAGGAATAAGAAGATGGGAAGGCCATGGCTAAGTTGAGGTGCTGCTGAATGATGGGATCCCATACACCATAGAGATTGAACCCTAGATCAGTCCCTTCTGATTGAGTAGCCACAGAGAAGCCAGAATTTCTAGGCCCTGAGATGGCCTCCAGGGATGCCAGCACTGTCATCTAGGGCTTGTTGGATGCCAAGTGATGGGAAGTTGGCAAGTCAGGAGCCTGCCACTCCATGCTTTCTCAGAGGAGTTTGGAGGCTGCCTGAGCCCAACAATACATAGACTTTAAATAGCTTGTGTTGTGCAGCAGTGTCTGGCTCCTGTGCTTGAGTGTTGATGCTGTGGAAACAGGCCCTCAATTTTGCTAGGGTTTCTATTACAGCACCTGGTGTAACATGGAGCATGTCAGGGGCTCCTGCATTTGCTAGCTGGATGAGAAAGTAAACAAGAGAAAACACTTATACTCACCCAAAAGAAGGGAATCAGCCCCAGCAGTGCAGCATTGCCACTGAGCCTCAGTCTCTTGGAAGGGGTGCCACAGGGGCAAGGGAGCCAAGCTCCCTGAAGCTTGGGTTTCCCTAGGGTAAGAGGTCATAGGTCTCCATGAAGCACAATACCCTGCTCTAATCATCCTTCCTGTGCATAGAGGCTACATGCAAAGACTAAGGTTCCCCTGGATAGTTGGGAAAAAAACTGGAGGAAAGGGGTGAGGTCACAGTCTCCTCCTGGCTGCCTTTAGTTGTCCCTTGCTGCGGATTGCTTCCCAACTCATCTGCTGCTCCCCAAATCAGTTCCTTGCTTTTCAAGGCTGGCTTTGGACAAGCTGCAAAACACTGCAATGCAGGGACATGGTACTGTTCTGGGCCATGTATAGGAGCCACATGGGCTGGGATAAGAGGGTGAGGGTTCCTGTGTCTCATCTTGTTCCACTAGAGCTCTGGAAACACAGGTATTCTCACACATGCATCTACTTGAAAAAGGAGATCTTGGGAAGAGAAGTTCCAGTTTACAGAGTCATAGGGCAGGACGTTCACCATTTGCTGGTGTCCTCCCACCCCACCCCTCCCTGGGAGCTCAGAGTGCTCATGTCCGATTATTGTCTCCCAACCCTGGCTGCTGAGAACTGAGCTGTGCCTTTCCTTATAAAGCTGAGCATGGTCTTTTCTTTAGGTGGCTCTGGTACCAGGCCAAGTCCAGAGCAAAGAGCCCTCTGCAAGCCTGTGATCCTTGGATAAGACTGTCATATGTCCCAGGCTTAAGGGGGAATGCTAAGAACCCCCAGCAAAGATGCTTCTGGCAGGGAAGAATGAAGACTGTAGGGGGACAAAGACAGCATAGCTTTGGAACCCTTTCCTGGAACAGGCTGGGAGGCCCCAGTGACCCTCAGCTGTGGGTTTCAGTAAAGAGATACCTGATCACTGGGGCTGCTGGAAAGGCATCCCCAGGTCTGCTCCCCCAGATTTAACGTGTGCACCTCCTGAGAGACAGGTCTTAGAGAATGTTGTTCCATTAAAGATGGAGAGACAGGATCACCTTGATCATATAGGTGGCCCCAAGTCAGTGACAGAGGTCCCGGTAAGAGGCAGAACAGAGATGCACGGAAGGAAAAGGCAAGGTGTTAGGTGTGGCCACAGCCAAGGGACACGTGGGGCTGCTAGGAGAGGTGGGAAGGGTCCTCCCTCAGCCCCTCTGAAGGATGCACCCTGACTTTAGACTTGGGTCTCTAGAGCTCTGGGAGTCAGGCTCCTTCCAGGCTCTGCTCATTGGCTGTGGCCACCCCAGGACTCTCTTCCCCGAGGCAATCTGGGGAACTTAAAGTGTTTTAGGAACAGTTAGAGCTGAGTTCCCACACTACCGGGGTTGCCAAACTGATATGGAGACCACCTTGTCGACACCCCTCCCTCTGGCTTTGGCCATTCCAAGGAGCCATTCTGGTCTCTTCTATTACAAGTGAGTCATGAAATCCAGTCTCCATTCCAGGGAGTAGAATTAAGCCACAGCTCTTGAAACTTGTGTGAGTTGGTTCTCTCCTAGCTGGTCAAACTCATGTCATCAGGCTGGTCAGAAAGCATCTTAACTTGCTGAGCCATCTAGCTAAAGGAGGCTCTTTGTGTCCATATTGTCAGGTCACTAAACTGGTATGGTAGCCACCTTGTCAAGGCTCCTTAATTTTGGCCTTGGCCATTCCAAAGAGCCTAGGAAGTAACTTTCACAGAAGCTGGGGGTGTTGGGCATGAATCTGCACACACTGTGATAGGAACGACATGGTGCACTGAGCTTGCCCACTTGATACTACCTAGACACCCACTTGATAGTACCCTAGACAAAGAGACCACGGACCCCATGTACATCATTACCACTTGGGGTGATCGTTGATGGTAAGAGTGTCACTCTGGCCACTTATCAAAACACACTCGCACACGCACACACACACTGAAAACAAAGCCAAGTACTGATAAGTCCCATTATATCAGATGAGCCGTATTCTAGACTTTGTTCTGTGATGCAGTAGGAAGAATTTTTAAGTCACGTCTGCCCGGAAAGAAAAATCACTCCTTGGACCCACCCGTCAGCACCTGAGCCTGATCACGTCCTCTGTGGCCACAAGGCCAGGACATTCTTGACACAGGCAACCTTCACCTCCATAGCCAGAGACACAGTCATTCCATCAACAAACCCAGATTCAGACCTTCCGGTCTCTGAACCTCTTTCCTCCAGAGCTGGAGGCAAGCCCAATCATAAAGAGTGCTCCAGGCCCCCTAAATCTAGCCCTAGAGTCAGCTCTGAACAAATGTTGACAGGAGGCGCCTGCAATGGCCATGCAGGGTCCCAGACAGTGTTTACCCTAGGCATTTTGCCCTTGCATTAAGGGTTAGGGCAAAGTCAAGAGGAAGCAAAGTCAGGTGGTAGCTGGAAGAAATGGAATGTATGAAGGTCAGGTTCTGCAGATGGAGGTGCCTTGAGGGGTGGGAGAGAGGTCTATGCAACTGGGGCTGCCAGGATGGAAGCCCTCCCCCCTGAGCCTGAGATACTGTTCCCTCTGTTTGTAGAGTCTCTACACGGCTTAGTTCCCAGCCAGGCCCAGATAAAGGAGCCCAACTTCCTGGGGATGGAAATGTTCCCAGGTGGCTCAGGGAGGTATCCTCCTGTACCATCCTGCCCAAACTTTTTGGGATCCACAGAGGACTATGCACCTCTATCACCCAAGGGCATGCACCCAGCCCCTGAAGCCTTGTTCCCCTGCTCTTGCTCATGCCACATGTGGTTCCAGGTATAAAGTTCTTTGTGTAGTCTGCCTGCTTCTCTGCATACTTCTCTGTAGTACATGCAGGCCTCCCATTCCTTTCAGCATGTTTCTAGGCTGCTATGAAGGGTAGCAGGCTCTGGCCCTTTCTCTTCCAGTAGCCTCAAAAGAGGATGATGCTGACATATGTGCACACACCATATACATGCATGCACATACACACACATGCTTTTATACACTCACACAAGCATGCACACATCTGTGTAACCACAGACATATGTGCATACATGTATACATGTCAAAGCCATACCACTGAAACACATATGCACACATTAGATCCTAGTTTTCAGAATGTGTGAAAATCATTGATTCCACTGTACATGGGGAAAGCAGCTGAGCTGTGAGCTGTCTGTATAACCAGGCCTTGTAAGGCGACAACTCCAAGGAGCGTGTGGCTTAGTCAAACTGTCCCTCTATTGTTGCTCAAAGAAGTAACTAGCCCCAGGGCCAACATGGTAAACAACAAACAATGGTCTCTTTCCTTTACCCTATGAGAATCAGGTCTTCTGGATCGTGCCCTACCTCAACTACATCTCTACACTCACCACTTGGAAGCCAGCCTACAAAGAGGAAGGTGGGAATGGAGGGAGAAGTAATGAAGGGGGATATCACCAAGGACTGTCTTGCCTAGCTTTCACTCAGCCCAGGCCCGGAGCACTGTATGTGTGAGTGTGTGGGTTGGGGGTGTGAGTGTGCCCATGTGCACAAGTGGCAACAGCAAGCAGGCAAGGTAGCATGGGTAAGTACAGAGTCTAAACCCAGGGAGGCTGTGACTGCGTTATGGTAGGCAGGAGAACATCTGTGCCTGGGAAGAATGAGGTCTGTGTTTGTCTGTCTGTCTGCCTGTGCACATATGGCACAAGTGCACAAGCCAGGGAGCAAGCATAACTCTGTCCCAGGCACTCCAGGAGCTGAGCTGGGATTTGGAAAGGATCTTCAGGCCTTAAACAAAAGGGGCCCCTCTGCTGACTCCTCCCACACACTTGCACAACACACAGAAGACCTGTGGCACAGTGCACTCCAGCCATAGACATATGCCGGATGTCTGCTCTGTGAGCTACGTTCTAATACCTCCAAACTCTTACCAAGCTCAGTCTTCCTGCCTGATATGGCTTTCCTCCCTGAGGCATTTAGTGAGCTCCCGCTTCAACAAGAAACCAGGTGGGCTACCTTCTGGGGCACTTTCCTTTGTCCTTCCTGGTGGAGGGATGTTGCAAGCTACTTGTTGAAATTGGTCAGTTTCTTCCTGGATTCTCTTACTATCCCCAAACTACAGCCAGATCCGGATTGACTCTGACTGCTAATGAATCTGGTCCACACATTCATTCTCCAAGAGTTTGTACTTCTTCCTTGAATAACACAACAAATAATCAATTATTACTCTAGATGCACATTTAGGAAGGTTGTAATTGAGGCAGAATTTAAATATATAGGAAAGTTGGGGTGTGGCTCAGTGGTAGAGCATTTGCCTACCAGGCAACAAGGTACTGGGTTCCATCCTCAGTACTGAAAAGAAACAATCTTGTTCTGATTTTGATGGTGAACTCAAGAAGTTACAGACTTTGTATCCTTTATTTTCTTCAGTCTGGGTCTAGAACAGCCAAAGAAACAAATCTCCTGTGAACCTCCTAACCTCCTTGAGGTCTTTCCCTGTCACTGTGCTTCAAGTAGCATGACAACTATAATTGAGAAAATAATAAGAATCTGTACAAACTTCTTAAAATTTACATTTCAACATAATCATGTATAATTTAGGGTCATTTCACCAACAGGACATCATAATCTTAAATTAGTATTCACCAAACAATAAACCTGCAAAATGTCTGAAACAAAAACTGGTAAAAGGTAAAAAACAAATCCAGGGAATGGAGAGATGGCTAAGCAGTTAAGAACACTTACTGGTTGGATGGTGGTGGTTCATCCCTTTAACTTCAGCTCTTGGGAGGCAAAGGCAGGTGGATCTCTGTAAGTTTGAGGCCAGCCTGGTCTACAGAGCAAGTTCCAGGACAGCCAGGGCTACACAGAGAAACCCTGTCTCCAAAAATAGATAGATAGATAGATAGATAGATAGATAGATAGATAGATAGACAGATAAACATTTAAAAGCAAGCATATGCCACCACATCCAGCTAAACAAATAACTTAAAAAAAAAAAAAGGCAAATCCAGAACTGTGGATGAAGACTTCAAAAAGCTTCTGACAAATTCTGTGTGTATCTGTGCACACATGAGCAATTCATTACATATGTGCATACCTTCACAAAAGCAGAGGTCACAGGTTAAGTTTGAAAGTTGTACCTCAGGAATTGTGCTCTTTTTTTTTTTTTTTTTTTTTTTTTTTTTTTTTTTTTTTTTTTGACACAGGGTATCTCACTAGCCGGAAACTCAGCAAGTAGGCATGTCTGGCTGGCCAGTGAACCCTAGGGAGCTGCTTGTCTCTGCCTCTCCAGTGCTAGGATTAGAAATTCGCTTTACCAAGCTTTTTTTTTTGGGGGGGGGGCGGGGAGGCGACAGATTTTCTCTTTGTTGCCCTGGCTGCCTGTCTACTCAGTCTGTAGACCAAGCCGGTTTTGAACTCAGAGATCCACCTGCCTCTGCCTCGCAAGTGTTGGGATTAAAGGTGTATGCCACCATTTCCCAGCTTGACAAACTTTAAAAACTGAAATCATACTCAGTGTGTTCTCCAATCACAACACAAACTAGAAATCAATAACAGAAAAATCTCTATATATCACAGATCTAAACCCATCTCAAAATAATTCACTGTTTGGGCAGTGCATGTGGCTCAGTAGTAGACTGCTTGGCTAGCATAAACAAGATCTTGGGTTTGAGCCCCAGCATCATAAAAACAATCCGTGTATCCAAGAGCGTGGTGGATATTCTCTGGAATTAACTAAAACCCACACAGTTGGGCACAACTGTGAAAGATTTCTCTTTCTTTCTTCCTTTCTTTCTTTCTTTCTTTCTTTCTTTCTTTCTTTCTTCCTTTTTTCATGAAGAAATTCCAGGGTCATATGTTTTATTTTGTTTCTTGTGCCCATTTTAGGGCCAGACATATCATAGAAGCACTTAATGAGTGGTTGCTAAGTGATTTTTTAAATTTTTTTATTAATTACAATTTATTCACTTTGTATGCCAGCTGTAACCCCCCATCCCCTCCCAATCCCATGCTCCCTTCCTCTTCTCCTCCCATGCCCCTCCCCTAGTCCACTGATCAGGGAGGTCCTCCTCCCTTTCCATCTGACCCTAGCCTATCAGGTCTCACCAGGACTATTTGCATTGTCTTCCTCTGTGGCCTGGTAAGGTGCCCCCCCACTCAGGGGTTGGTGATCAAAGAACCAGACACTGAGTTCATGTCAAAGACAGCCCCCGTTCCCCTTACTGGGGAACCAACTTGGAGACTGAGCTGCCGTGGGCTATATCTGTGCAGAGGTTCTAGGTTATCTCCATGAATGGTCCTTGATTGGAGTATCAGTCTCACAAAAGACCCCTGGGCAAATGGTGGGAACTAGAAAAGAACATCCTGAGTGAGGTATCCCAGAAGCAGAAAGACACACATGGTATAACTCACTTATAAGTGGATATTAGACATATAATATAGGATAATCATACTAAAAACTGTACACCTAAAAAAGCTAAGCAAGAAAGAGGACCCTGGGTAAGATGCTCAATCCTCACTCATAAAGGCAAATGAGACAGACCTCAGAAGAGAGAGAAAACAGGGAACATGACAGGAGCCTACCACAGAGGGCCTCTGAAAGACTCTACCCAGCAGGGTATTGAAGCAGATGCTGAGACTCATAGCCAAACGGTGGGCAGAGTGCAGGGAATGTTATGAAAGAAGGGGGAGATAGAAAGACCTGGAGGGGACTGGAGCTCCATAAGGAGAACAACAGAACCAGGATTTTTCTTAATTCAATCATTTGAAGTGGACTCACCTTTAATCTGGATCTTTCAAGGTGGGAAGATCTACCTGTAATTTGGGCTTCTGTTGGACACAGAAGAAGGTATCGTTTGCTCTTTGCTTCCTCCCATCCTTCTAGTAAGTCTGTCCCTTCACTGGCATTCGAGCCTACCTCTTCAGGATTATAATATATATGAAGACCTGCTGAGACATCCAGCCACATGGACTGAACAAGTACTGGATTCTTGTACCTTCTATTGGTAGACAAGTGTTGTTGGACTAGCTGGGCCACAGTCTGTAAGCCACTCTAATAAATCCCTTTTATATATATAGACAGGCTCATTCTGTAAGCTCTGTTTCTCTAGAGAACCCTGACTAATACAAAGAAGTCAGAAGAGAAGACTTTTGTTGTTGTTGTTTAGGAAGAAAATTTTAACACATTGAAATGAAAAAAAAAGTAAAACTACAACATGGGAAAACTGGTTGAATGCAATGAAAGTAATGCTTGACTCAATCAACAATATGTGTCACATCTAAACTTGAGAAATATACACTGTAAGAGAAAATTGAAACTGTATACATGCAGGGCTGGAGAGATAGCTCAACAGTCAAGAGCACAGAAAGGAACCAAGGTTGGGTTCCAAGCACCTACAACAGGTGGGTCACAACCTTCTGTAAACTCTAGTTCCAGAGGATGTCATGCCCTCTGGTTTAGAGGGGCATCTGCACACACATGGTACACAAAGTCTTAGGCATACAGTATACACATAAATAAAAATAAATATTTTTAGCATATAAAAGCAAATTGCTCAGATGTATGTATACAAAATTGTCATAATGGAACCCATTATCTTTATGCTAAAAATTAATTAAAAATCTTAGGGACCCACAGCCAAAAATATTTGGATAACACAAATTGAACTCGTTTTTGTTTTAGAAAAGAGAGAGAACACAAAGTTGGGTGAGTAGGGAGGTGAGAGTGGATTTGGAAGGAGTTGGGGAGTTGAGTGAATATGATTAAAATGCACAGTATAAAATTTTCAAACAATGAATTAAAAAAAAAATTTTAATTAGGAGGACAGCAATATGTCTTAGAAGGTAAAGATGTTGCTGCTAAGCCTGATGACCTGACTTTGATTTCTGGGACCCACATGATGGAAAGAAAACTGAATCCCGAAGTTATCCTTTGACTCCCATGCACATTGTGGGATGCACACTTGCATGCACATACAAGCACAATACAGTTCTGAATTGAGATGTAAAGTCAGTATATATTCGAAATCTTCAGGTGCTTAGAGCTCTTAAAGTCTACTAGATCTACCATAAAGTCCCAAGAGTTGAACTCAGTTCTGAATGTACCTCAGACTGATTAAATTACCCTGGCAAAGTTACTCAAATGTCCTAAATCCCAGGGTTTTCATCTATAAAAAATTAAGAACATCTATTTCATACAAATATTTTAGAATCAAATGATATATGAAAAAACACTTTAGAAATAGCTTTCTAGAGCTGTGTTAGCAAAACACAACCCACAAGGAGCCTTGAAACAACAGACACTTATTTATTTTTCCACTAGTCAAGAGGACAGAAGTCCAAGGACCTGGGTATTGACAGGACCTTCTGCCCCTGAAGGATCAGGGGATGATGTGTTCCTGCCCTTGGTCTGGACTCTGCTGGTTGGTCTGTAACCTTTGGTCTGCTTTGTCTTGTAAATCTTTGCCTTCATCTTCACATCTTCCTGTGTGTTTGTGTCCAAATTCCCCTCTTTTGTAACAACTGGTCTTAATGGATTAGGGGACCACATCCCTATCTGCAAAGAGCCTGTTTCCAAATAAAGTCACATTCCCTGGTACTGGATTTTAGGACTTCAGAGTATGAAATGAAACCCATAATAAGCACCCTATGAGTGTTGTTATACTAGAGAATTTAGGTCTCTCAGTTATTGTTAACTCCTATTGTCAGTTTAACCTCCTTACCTGCTTGTCACTGTTCACGCTCAGCTTCCTGCTGCTCTGTCCCAGTCTTTGTTTCTGATACTTTCTTTCCCAAAATGCACCCCAAAAGTTCTGTCAGATGCCTCCAACTTTCCTCTTTCACAGTGTTAATGTCCTCAGCTTGACAGCCTCCTTGCTAGTTTGTCTCAGTGGAACAGTAAGTATATTGTAATCCCTGGGAAGGCCTATGCCTGTACAGACATGTGTGGCCATGCTGTCATTCTCTCTGGCTGTAGGTCTGTGTGTCAGCCATGTGCCCTGACCAGCCTTGTCATAGTGTCCTGTCCCATATTTCCTAGGGACCACAACTGTTGGTGCAAGTTTGTGGGTCTGTCTGGTGGGATTCTGTGCTCTCCCTCTTCCCCGACAACCACTCATTATGGTTTTCTTAGTAACAGAGTTATGCAGCTAACTGGTCATAGAACCTGTGGCAGAGGTGTTCCAGGGAACACTAATGTGATAAGATGGAAGCTTGTCCTCCTCCTACAGTACCTAGGGGTTGGCCAACTGAAGAAGGAAAGAAAGGACTGTGGCCAGCAAAGCCTTAACAAGCACACACTTGCCTCTTAAGACAGCCCAACCACCTGAAGTGCCCTGAGGCCCTGAAGAGGTACCAGCACCAGATGAAGGGGTGGAAGGTGAAACCACTGGGGGGAAGGGAGCTGGTGCTGGCCTGAGACGGCTGAAGGTATCTGATAGTATTGGCTAGTTTCTGGGAAAGAAAATCTCAGAAACAAAGACTAGATTAACAATGGTAATAACAGGTGAGGGACAATGGGAGAGGAGCCTGATGGGAGCCTGGACCAGGAGGACCAAAGAATCTGGAGCCTCAAGGCTGCCAGCGGTGCCTTCAGGCTCTGGGGCACCAGGGAACAGGAGACAGGGATCTGAAGGCAAATATCAGGGCCTACTCTGGGGAATAGGAATCCTTGCCTGGAGTCAAGAATGAGGCCACAAGAGTAAATGAGACAACAAGGTGCCTATTGACTGCACGGGCAGAGTTGACAGCCTCAGGCAAATGACAGCAACTACTGAAGCCAGCTGCCCTGGGACTGTGCTAGAAATGCCACTTATGGAGGTAGGCCGGATTCTTGGGCTTCTTCATAGCTTAGTTCAGGACTAATACTAGAGTACAATGTTGTAAGGGTTCACTCTCTTTTTAAAAAATGGTGGAGGGATACAAAGCAACAAATAGTTTGTGGTCTCTGACTCCAGGCCCTGCCTGAAACTAGCTGTTCACTGTCCTGTCCAGCTACACACAGCCTAAATGAACTATAGGGCAGGAGTCCCAGGATTCTACCTCATTTCATTCCTGGGCTCTAACCACCTTGTTAGAATGCTTCCAGGATCCAGTTTGGGCCAAGATAGTAGAGACAGAGACGGCCCTTTCCCAAGGTTGGTGCAACTGGGGTTTAAAAAAATAAGTGAACCAGCCAGGAGCAATACTCAAGAGGCAGAGGCAGGTGGATCTCTGTGAGTTTGAAACCAGCCTGGTCTACAAAGTCAGTCCAGGACAGCCAGGGATATTACATAGAGAAGCCCTGTTTTAAACTAACAAAAAACAAACAAACAAACTGAAGAGCAGAGAGGAAAAAAAAAAGTGAACTCTTTCCTGGAAGACAGGAAGACTGGTGAGGGTAAGCAGAGCAATTACAGGAGGGACAGAATAGAATAAATGTGTTTTCTACATGCTGCTGATGTGAAGAGGAATTACTAAGCTAAATAGTGGCCTCGCAAAATATGAGTCCACCTGGAACCTCAAAATGTGAACTAATTTAGGATGGGCAGTGTATTCTGGAAACTTCAAATAAAGATAGGTCTGGAATGTGGGTAGGGAGGAAGTGGGAGAGGGGAAGCCGGGGGGGGGGCACAAAAGCCAGGTCACGTAGGACCTCCAAACTAGATTTAACTGTTCTCAAGGCCACAAGAGACCAGTAAGGGGCCTTAAAGGGAGGAGTAACTAGTATCTATGTTAGGACAATCCATCTGGCTTTGGGATGGGAATGGGAACTGGAAATAAATGATATTGATGACAGAACAGTACGGGCCAAGAGGCACAGGACTTGACAGAGCCAAAGGGATATGTATATACATTTTCAAAGTCTGTAACAATATGTGGAAATCATGGACAGATCAGGCTGGAGGTGGGAAGAAAGAATGACCATCAACTCAATTCTGGATGAACATCTGAAGTGCCACGGGGTTTCCAGGTGCAATAGATACCTGGCAGGGGAGTGCTATGGGCAAGATACTCAGAGACACTAGTGTCACAGTTGGGACCAAGGAAAGAAGCTGAGATCACAAAAAAAAAAATATGAAGAGAAGTGGGGTGCCTGGGCAACTAGCCAGGAGGAGGGAAAGCAAGGCAGAAACTTGGCCGGCTGGGGAAGGGAGTGAAGGCTAGGAATCTAGGAGGGAGAACCACTACAGCTGCAAGCGCAGCTAAAGAGGGCCTGCCCACAGAGCTAGGTTGTGGGCATCTCAGCAAGTAGGAGGATAGGTGGCCTTGGGTACAGTGGCTGGGAAACTGTTCCATCTAGGCAGAGTGAGGCAGCACTCAGAGGACTCGAAGAGGGAGGAAAGAGGATACGTGTGCATTTTGATGGGAAGAAAGCAGGGTGGTGTGGCAAAGGAGAGGGCCTGTGCTGATGGGTCAGAGAGCAAAAATGAAGACGCTGACCTAAGACAAGCAAATGGCTCCTGTGTGTCTGGACACCAGGTGGCCAGAAGGCAAACTGTTGGAATGCTCTGTGAAATCTAGCCCTTCCCTCTCCCTGTCCCTCCTGCACAACCCTTATCAGAGCCATCTACCCTGGGGATGGAGTGCAGAATGGAGGGATAAGGCAAAACCAAGTCACTAGGAGGAGCAAACTGGCAGCAAAGGGTAGGGGAATAGTGCTTCCTCTACTCAGTAGTCTGACCACATGGGACAAGTCACAGACAGAAATGTAGCTAATGGTTCCTGGTCAGGACTCTGGGGAGATGAGTGGAGGAGAAGGTATAGCACCCACAGGAGGAGCCTGGAAAATAAAAGTTGAAATAAGACCACTTGGTAAGCACACATAGATGGGTCTTGAGATTCTGGACAGGGAAGCTTTTGAGAACCAGTGAAAGAGAATGAACAGAATTCAGTGAAGTCAAGACTAGTGATCAGTTAGGAGGTGACATCCACGGCAGTAGGGCAGGGGCAGGGAGGCAAGCTTTGCTAAGAGGGAGAGGGCATTCTAAACACAAAAATCCTTGCTCTGAAGGCAAGTTTTAGACACTACTCTTACTTGTAGCCTTCAGAACCTTTGTCAAACAGCCTGTGAGTAGATAGAGCTGTCACTGGGAGAAATGACATGAGGTTTGTCTCTGGGACATGCAAATTTGACATATGTTCTGAGTGATACAAAGAAAGCCACCCTGAGTGCAACTGGGCCCAGGAAATAAACCTCAGGATGTGGGTCAGCATGTCAGCATTGGTCAACAGTATTGTCAGAGAAGTGTCCTTGAGAGTGTGAGCACTCACAATAGACCCTACTCCATGACACTGGTGGACAAAGGTGATTTCACAAATATGGAACACAGAATTTCCCAACAAAGGATTTCTCCTCCTCTTCCTACCAATATGATTCAACAATCACTTATCAACAGAAGAAATAGGTAATGCCATTGCAAGCTCTGAAGTCACAATATCCAGATGCCAAGCAAGGGCTTTCCAGAAGGTAGCCAGACCCTCACGGGAACCTGAGCCTGTAATTAGCTTTGCCGGGCTCCTTGAGGCTCTGGCTAGGGCTGGGACATGAAAGAGATATTCAGAATGATTGTAAAACTCCAGGTATAGGAGCACATACCAATAATTCCAGCACTGGGGAGAGGGAGACAGGAGTGTCAAAAGTCCCAAGTCCTCCTGAGCATATATAGAGTCAGAGGCCAACCTTGCCTACATAAGATCCAAGTGTTAAGAAAAGAAAAACAGCATTGGTGTAAAGATATTGGCCTGGGAGAAAAAGTCAATGAAATGATTCCTAATTTTATCCTGCTATACTCGCAGATCAGTGCCTAGGTCAATTGTCATCAGAAAAACTCCATCCAGCTACTGATAGGAGCAGATGCAGAGACCCACAGTCAAACATTAGGTGGAGATCTGGGAATCTCATAGAAGAGGAGGATGAAGGATTGAAGGAGCCAGAGGTGTCAAGTACACCACAAGAAAACCCACAAAAGTGACTAATCTGGACTCACAGTGGCTCACAGAGACTGAACCAACAACCAGACAGGCTGCATGGGACTGAGCTAGGTGATCTACTTATACATTAGAGTTGTGTATCTTGGTCTCCATCCTAACAGTAGGCTCAGGGGTTGTCTCTGACTGTGTTGCCTGCCTTTGGGACCCTTTCCTCCTACAGGGTTGCCTTGTCCAGCCTTAATATGAGGGGAGGTGCCTAGTCTTACTGCAACTTGATATGCCATGGCTGGTTGATATCCATGGGAGGCCTGCCGTTTTCTGAAGAGAAATGGAGGAGGAGTGGATGGAGAGGAGCAGAAGGGGAGGGACTGGATGGGGGGGGGGGTACTGAGCTCAGGATGTATAAATAAATAAACATATTAAAAACAAATAAAAATTTGAGAAGCAAACAAACAAAAAAGATATTTGCCTGCCACCAGCACCAGTATACCTGGAACATTTCTACATCAGACTTCAAAGTGTGTGGCTTGGCCATGAGCAATGGGAGGTACAAACCAAGCCCCTGGAGAAATACCCATTGAGAACAGGTCCCTATCCATAGCCTGCAGGCTGCCCAGGACTTAGACATCAGGAAGCAAGTCTTGGCTGCTAAACCTTCCTCTGGCTAGCCTATGTCACTCTTCTGAGCAGCCAATCCCTAACTGGCAGCTCTGACCATTGCAAAGTCCTCCCAGGCCTGTATGTAGCCTTAGAACTTCTGTCCTTGACCCATCTCTTCCTCCACTGAAACTGCAGAGAGCAAGTACCTTCAGGCCACACATGTATTGAGACACAGCCCTCATGCTCTGGCCAGATTTCCAACTCCATGACCCCAGAGCTGAGCTTTGCAAGTTAAAAGAATGGGTCACCCTCGCAGTCACATCCCATATTACTCATAGCAACTCTCCCTGGAGGCTTCCACTGCTAGAAAACCAAGTCTCGGGTCTCTGCTCCAGGTAGAACAGCCAAGCACCCGTGGCCAACTGAAGGGATCCCAGAGTCACCATGTTCTCTGTTCTTTCTGTTAATGCAATGACACTGGACACAACTTGAACAGCTGCTTAAAGGAAACAGTACTTCAGACAATTCAACATCTGCAGGTAGGACAGTAAACATCCAGCCCTAAGGAAGCTTAGTGACATCATGGCTCCTCTCTGGAAAGTCCTGGCCCAGAACAAGGAGCTTGCCTCTCTGAGACTTCACTGTCCCCTGCCTCAGCCCACTGCTCTTCCCACCTTCTCACTGCCCAGGGCCTAGCCCCAGGACAAGCAGATCACATGACATGGCATCTGTGTCCTTCTTGTAGGGCTCTCTCAGAACACCAATCAGTTACCAATGTGGGAAGTAGGTATGGAGGTGGAATAGCTGTTTGCTAAATTTAGATGGAAAAATCCCCACAGATTTATGTTCATGCAGAAATATCCTGAGCCTTTCTTGTGGCAGGCAGTCCTCAGCAGAGAAGTGGGAAGGGTAGGGAAGTTGCCAGCCTAGTTTTACCTGTATCCTCAGACTGGGGCTCTCTGGTGGGACGGCCCCACTCTTTTTCCTGATCAGCATTTTGTCCATCTGAATTGCAGTCGCAGTTCTTTGAAGCCAGGAGCAGAAGGAGTTGACTTCTTCCCTATCATGGTGGCTGGCTGATGGGGCCTGGTAGGATACACAGAGACCTCAGGCTACTCCCAAGCCAGTGGGAAAGAGTGACCCTAGTGCCCAAGTTCAGAGGTCACTTCCCACTGTACAGACTGAGACCTAACCTGGTGAAGGATGTCAATTTGGCTTTGGTTTCTTGATTGGTAGTAGTGGAACTAACTCCATCTCTTCTCTCTGTGCTCCAGGAGTATCTAGGAGCACTAAATGAGATCACAAGCATCCTGTCACTACTAGACAGTGGTCACCATGACTTGAATGAGACCTTCACATAGTCCACTGAGCTGCTCATTACCCAAAAGCCCTGTAGAGAAAGACTTCCTACATCTAAGCAGACTCCTCCTGACATTTCTGAGCTTCAAGGTGGAAAGCTAATATAGAGGCAGTAATGGTTTAAAAAACAATCAAGCTACAGTCAGGGAAAGATTACAGGCCTTAGCCAAGCCTAGTACTTAGCTCATCCAGCATTTAATCTTGCATAGAAGATAATTTCTGGTACCTGAAGCCCAGCCTCTGCCCCATGATATACCTCAGTTCATCATAGAGACTTGAGAAAGTCTCAGGCTAGGCAGAACAGGAGCACTTAAGGCTCAACCAGCCTGGGACTCAAGGGACAGGAAGCCAATGGAGTCCTGAGCTCTGTAGTTGTGGGGAAGAGTGATAGCTGGAGAAGGGTGCCACCAGAGGAGCCAACAGACAAGACAGTTGGGCTTCTCTTATATTTATGGTTGTGAGCCTAGCCTCTAACAGCTGAGCCATCTCTTCAGCCCAGTTGGGGTTCTCAATGCTACACAAGGGCCTATACAGCCTCTCCAGAAGTCCCCCTCCCCTACCACTGACATCTGAGCCAGGGAAAGGTTGCAAAGAGCCCTGATCTGAGACTGTCCATGGCTGTCTGCTCCACGTATTACCTTGTGTCTTGTGAATGGCAAGCCTAACCAGCAAGGCACAATCCTGGTAGGAGGTGGGAAGGCCATTCAAAGATGTGACCACAAAGGCCACTCACAGAGGCCTTTCTCCTGGCCCACACAGAAAGCAATGGTGGTTGTCTAAAGCAAGGGAGCTGACATTTGTCTGTGCAACCAAGTTCTTTCACTCTTGTTAGCTCACCTCATTCCTGGCCCCCTTCAGTCACTGACATCCCTTGGATAAGCCTGAAAGTCCTTGACTTTCCTGTTCTTTCTTTCTTCTGCACAAGAGTCACCTCCCTTTGCCTGACCAGAAACTGGGTATGTGAATCTGGCTCTCTCCTGGTAAAAGGGTTATGTCATTTGCAATGTAGATTCAGACACACACAATGCTTCTCTAGAAGACAAGACAAGGAGTGGGTGCATAGCAACAGCCAGAGGTGTTTACTGAATCTTCCTCGGGAGGCCTTGACCCAGAAATCAACCACCCTGCATACTGACTCTCTATACCCTACCCTCTCCTCCCTGTTCTCTCACTCTCTTGTCCCTGCTTAGAACTTGTAACCCTGGAGCCCTGGGATTCGGCTGTCTAGATAGCCCAGTTTTTACCTCATCTGTAAGTGCCGCTTGGGGAGCTGTCATTGAGGGCAGGTGTGTGTATGTGCACATGTGCGTGCTTCCAAGTGTGCCAAGATGTGAACAGGGTGTCCGTGCGAGAAGCCTTCACCTGTGAGCAGTGGGCACAGCACTCAAAGCACAATGCCTCGAGGCACAGAAGGGGCTGTGGAGAGCTGAGAGTAGGATGGAGCTCCAGGGCAGACAAAAGTCTTCCTCTCTGCTGAGCTTGCCAACCCTGCACCAAGCCTGAGGCTTCAGCAGGTATTATTTTCCCATGCTTCTTCCACAGTTTCACTAACTTGGAGAGTGGCCCAGAATTGGGACCAGAAAAAAAAAGTGTGCCTTAACAGTTACAGGTGATTTTAGTCAAAGAACTAAAGAACTACTACAGCTTGGAGTGGCAGAGCTGGCCCAGACATGGGTGACACTACCAGGCTGAAGACTTCTCAATCCAAGGAAAACCTGTCAACTTAGCTCCTCCACCATGCCTGGAACTAGAAGTTCCTGGGGTTATTTTCAGTCTTGGAGGAGCAACTGAGGAATTTAAGAGAGCATGGGGTCTGTAAAAGAAATGAGATAGCTTCTCCCAAAGGCTATCCCCAAGGAATAGAAAGAAAAGACATGACATGTTGGTAGCCCTGTACTAGTGCTGAGTGCCTTGGTTTTTTAGGAAGCAAAAGGACTAGCTGGAACAAACTCAGAGAAGGTGGCATAGACAGGGCAAGGGATAGAGCTGAACAATCTTCAGGAACCACCAGACCCTAAGCATGTCAACCTGACTGCTGCAGAGGTGGAGGCCAGCTGTGTCCCCAGTTCAGCAGTGAAAACCTGCACTCAAATTTCTGTCAAAAAGGTTTTAAATTTTATTCCCCAAAACCTCAACAGAGCACAGGCTGGGCCCTGCTACTCAAGAAAAATCCCCAGAGATAGAAAGGAGACGCTGTTTCCAGAAGCCAAGCAGGCCTGGGCCTTTCAGTTTCCCAGACATCTTCGGATCAGCCTGACTCTCTTCTCGTATAGCAAAGAGTGGGTCTTGTTGCTTGGAGAGCAGTGACCACTGTGGGAGGCCCGGGTGGGTGTTCTGCAAGGATGGGCCAGCAGAATCAATGCAGATGTACTTCCCCCAGCCTCTCAGCCCTGAGTCACTAAAGTATGGATGCAGGGGATTGCTTCAAACCTGTCTAGAAATGCATATGAGTCTGTTCATCAGAAGACTGTCCAGGCCACATGCAAAGCTGCTGTGTTCTCTGTAAACAGGAGCAGGGAATGACTGTCTTCATCTTTCTTGCCCTGTGTATTTTCCTGTGTTGACAAAAAGAAAAGAGTCCTTTATGGTAGAGCACAGTTTTCAGCTTCTTTTGGTTTCTAAAGAAAGGTCCCATAACCTTGGAATAAGACATAGTCAGGACTGGCAAAGAGACCTGGGCCCAGAAGTAGGAAGGAACCAAGATGCTGTCCTGTGTGCTGCAGCAGGATCAAGTCCTGAGTCCATTGGCTGGTGCTAAAGGACAAGAACCCAGAGTAGAGTGGAATGGTCGAGAGAGCAAGCTGAAAGCCAATCTGGTGCCCATCCATGGCAGGGAGAAGGTGATAATGCTGGCTCCTGCCTAGAAGAGGCTGGCCTTTTCCTGAAGCTGAGGTTAAAAGGGGTAACCAAGACCCAAGAGCATGGTGGTCCTGCCAGGCTGTGGGATCCACACTGTGCTCTAGATTGCACATCAGTGTCTGATACTGCTGTGGAACTCACCTGGAGATTACAGAATCTTGCTTCCCTTCCCAAATGTACAGACCAAGAAACCAAACCTCAGAGATGGGAGAACTGGTTGTTGGAGGCCAAGCTGCCTCCTTCCCTCTTCTGCAGGGATGACTCAGGAGAATTCTGCACTGCTGCAGACATAAGCCAACAGCCCAGCAGCCGGGCAACCACAGCTCCCTTGGCTGCCCCCAATCCATGGAGGTGCTGGCATCCTAGCCTGCCTGGCCTCACTAGATTCTGTTCCTCACGAGCAGAGTAGCCAGCCCTTGGCAGTGCCTGACCAAAGACTGGTCTCAGCATCTCCCCACCATAGAACTTCCTGAGCTCACCCATGACTTGCTTGGGAGCCCTGAAAAGAACAGGCCCTTCTCCCCCAAAGCTGGAATTGAGACCTGGAATTAGCTGATATCCTGTACAACTGTTCAACTGCGGCTGTACACTTCTGACTCAACTTGAGGCCAGTATAGCTTCAGCATATTACTGGGAGCTCCTTTCCAATCACTGCGGTGGCCCCTAAGCTCCAGGCAAGGTCCCTCCGGAGCTCTGGTGTTCTTTACCGGTGGCAGCTCTGCCTCTCCACTGCCTGAGCTACAGAGACTTCCTGGCTGCGAAGCACAGAGCCAGGGACCAAGCTGAGGCTAGCAGAGGTAAGCAGAGGAGCTCTGGCCCTAACCCCACCCCCATTCCTCCTGAGTGCCTATCCCAAGGGTGTTCTTCCACCTTGGACCCCCATAGTCCTGCCAAACACATCCCAAAGGACCAAACCCATCTACAGGACCCATTAGGTCCTATCACTACACACCCCTGCCACCCTGCCCATGAGCTTTCCTTGTCCCCTGCCATTTCCACCAGCTTCGCAGTTGCTAGCACACAGGTTCCTATACTGTACATACCCACCACTCACCACTATAGGCAGTGGCTCACTAGCTTGGGACACCCCTCCAGGTGCCACCCAAAAAAACCTTGAGATTCCCCAGGAACTGACTTGACCTCTTCTTTCCTATCAAATGAAGAAGGCACTTGGGGCCCAAGGTATAGTACTTAGGTGTGGAGGCAAAGAGCGGCTGGGATGGAAGAACAGAGGGAGGCAAGCACTAAAATGGAGGAGTCCCAGATGAGACCAAAGGGATTCTGTTCATAGTGAGTTGCTTCCCTAAGGGCTGGAGTCAGCACGCACTGTTTGTGTCCCAGCCTGCGTGTATGCTGTGAGGAGTGCTTTGTGTGCACGCGTGTGCTAGTACGTGTCTGTGAGGAGTATGTGCTCACTAGAAGGAAAAAGTAGGAGCAGCAGCACCCTCTTGGGCTACCCCAGGCAACAACTGATTTCATTCATTCATGCCGTCTTTGTTAATGAACATTTCTTCTGGAAGCACCCGGCCTGTGTACCAGGCCCTCACTCGGGGGGGGGGGGCAGCTGGGGCCAGCTTGGGACTGGACATACGCCCATTCCTGCTTTGGAGGAACTCCCAGTCCCTTGAGGAGCTCGACCAGGAAAAGCATAACGCCATTTCCAGTGGAAAGTGGGTTTTGTGGAAAAGACACTGGATTTGATAGAAAAGCTGTCTCTAGGAGTTGCGCTCCTAGCCATGTGACCTAGTCGCAACAGCTGAAATTCTGCCACGGGGCGGGGCGGGAATCGTGCATTGGTCTAGGGGAAGAGGGGTTGTCAGTGTGCCTCTCCAGCGTCTCTGGAGACCTGAAAGCGCCCGCGGCACGCACCGGGCCTGTGGGGGGCGTTGGCCAGGACAATCCGAGGTCCTGAGGCTCCCAGCAAGGGCGGCCGTGAGCTCAGAGTCTACTCTGCAGCGAGTCGCAAGCGCACCGCCTGACTCCACCCTCCAAAGGGCGCCTGGGGAGGCCCCCACATGTGGAGGATTTCCCAAATCTTGGTAGCCCTGAGAATGCAGGCGAGGGGAGGGGCCAGCGCATGAGCAGACGCTGTCAAGGGGCCTGAGTGGGAGCAGGCGAGGGTGGGGGCTTGGCTGCACCGAACCCTGCAGTGCGGGGGTGGCAACAGGTTCCCATTTGTCCTGTCTGCTGGCACTGCAGCGCAGCAGGCTTCGGGCATCAGGCACTGTGCACTGACTTGGGAGACTGACTATCCCTCATCCTCTCCCTATCCTAAGCTAAGGTTGGGGCCTTGCCAGCGCGGGTTTAGAACTAAGTGTAGGGGAAGTACTCTTCAGATATGGGCAGGAGTGGGGCTGATTGTTGACACCTAGGCTTCCCTTTCCTTCACCAGTGCAGGGTGCCTCCTTCCCATGCTCATCCCCAGAGCAATTCCTATCACTTCCTCCAGAAAGCCTACTCCAGAGAGCACATCTAGACTAATGAGAGTACCAATATTTCCCTCTGGTTGGAGATCCTCCTTCTAAGCAAACAGCCTCCAGGACTGGGAGGGTGGGATACTGTCTCTCCAACTGTATGGTGGCCTCATGTCACCACTACCCCATCCACAACCTAAAAAAGCCCCAGCCAGCCCTACTCATAAATGTTGCAGAATTTCTGTGTTGTCTTCAACCTCTGCCCTACCCAAGGCCTCACCTACGGGTACAATGGAATATGGAAGAAGGACCCAGTCCGGATATTCATGGCTAGGCAGCACCAGGAGTGGAACACTGTGGAACTAGTATGTAAGGAAGGAAAAAGGAGAAAGTTGAGAAAGAAAGAAAGAAAGAAAGAAAGAAAGAAAGAAAGAAAGAAAGAAAAATGAGCAGTACCACAGCATGGCCTTTTTGAGACAGAAGGAAGCCTACAGGCTTGCCTATGAGACCACAGAACATAGGAGTTGGGGCATGAGCAGCCAACAGAGGGGACCTGGGTTGGACTGTATCCATAGAGCCCCATTTGCCCATAACCCTTGAATATCAACAGTCTAGAAACTCATCCTAGAAACGAGGACATGGTAAGATGGGTCTCAGTAGTTTGAGCCTGGTGGTCCACTAGAGCGGTGGAGAAAAGGGAAAAGCTAGAGGGCCCTTTGAGATAGTCTGAACCCGTGTGGCTGGCTTCTTCACACAGCATCTCATCTTAATTCTGGCTCATGAGAGGAGTCTTTTCAACAGGCATAGATGGTATGCAGTGGTGCTAAATGTTGCTCTTTCAGGAGGTTTGCATTTTTCACTCCTCAGAAAAATGCTTTGCAGTACCCATTCTGTACACAGAGGTCTGCCTTCTTGTCTTTGGTTCCCTAAGCTGGAGCCCAGAAGTAGCCCACAAGTGTGGGGTTTTCTTGTCTGGTTCTTTTTTGTTGTTTGGGGGTTTGTTGTTGCTGTTGCTTTGTTTTGTTTTGTTTTTCATTTGTGGTAGGGTTTCTCTGTGTAACCCTGGCTGTCCTAGAACTAGCTCTGTAGTCCAGGCTGGCCTCAAACTCACAGAGACGGGAGCACCTCTGCATTCCCAAAGCCACCACACCCATCCAGCTTTCTCGTCTGGTTCTACATTCATTTCCAAACTACCAAAACAAAATCCCCCCTAGGATGAGAACAGCATGCCTGTTTCACAGAGCCTTACCAACACTGGGTGTTCTCATTTTGAGAACATTCTACTAATGTAGTGACTGGGAAGTATTTCCTTGTTTTTTTGAATCGGCTTTCCTTCTCTGCCTGAGCTTCAACCTTTCCCCAAATATTCTTACCCCATCACATTCCTTCCTTCAGGCAGAGTACGCAGTCCTTGAGTTCCTTACTCATTTATCTGTGGGGTCTTAACCCTTTGATTATTTTGTGCGAGCTTTATCTTATCTGTTGTGTGTTTTCCTTTAACACTGTTATTTGCTTTTCTTGGGCTTTTAGCAGAGAAAGGACATATGGCCAGATGGGGCTTTTTCAGAAGCCACCCTGTCTCTCTTTTCATTGTCAGCACTTATCACCCCATTACCTTATCCAGTATCTTTGCATGTTGTTTGTGTGTCCTCCTAGACTGGAGGACCCAGGCAAGGAGAGTCCTCGTGTGTCTCTCCTGTTCATCACCTGCCTGGTGGGCTAGTGGGAGTCCACCAGCCCTTGGGGGGGGGGGGTGAATGGTGCTCTGGAATGGGACAGGGTGGAGGACAAGCTGAAGTTTCAGAAACTGAAATAATGACTTCAGCAGCCACGGTCAGTGCAAAAGACAGAAGGAGCGTGTTGCAGTAAAGCGACTTCCCTCCGCGTGGATCCATTCAGGGTATTATGGGAAGGAGGCTATGGGGAAGCACCAGAATTGACTCTTAGGATTCATCATGTGATAAGAGCACAGTATCCCCTGCCTAGTTTAGAGTCGGGTGCCCAGAATTCCTGAGTACCTTTAGCCAGGCCAGTACAAATGAAGCCCACATGGGAATAGGGGCCCCAGGAGCTGCCTTGTGCCTTTAGTTTTTCAGTGGCATCTCACAGTAGCACAAATTAGACAGCTCTGATTAGCCCATTATACAGATGGGAGGCATCTACTTCCAGACAAGGGCTGATAGCGCAGGATTATTAAGTGAGTGGTTTGAGGCAGTTTCTGGTTCTGGGGCTCTGGGCTTTTGTCCCCACCCCTCTTCCTGCCTCCAGGGACCAGACTGGCGCCGAGCAGGGGCAACTGCAACATGTCGCCTGCTGGGCCCCCGACCTGCCCTTGGCCTCTGCCCCGACCCTGTCCCGCCTGGGTGGAAGCCCTAGCTCAGCCCGCGGCTTGCAACTCCCACCCGGCTGTTCTCTCGCATTAGTTGGCTCTCCTGCCCCCTGAGCCCGCCCCACAGCCCCTCCGCCCCGCCCCGCCCCGCCCCTCTGAGCTGCTACTTAGTCGGTCCGAAGGCAGAGGCTTCCAAGGTAGAAGCTGGATCCGGCTGCCGGGAAGTTGCCAGCACACGAGTGGCGCGAGGCGAGGCTTCCACGTGCGAGCCTGCTCTGCCACCCCGCCCTCTCCGAGCTCTGAGCCTGAGGACTCTCTCTCCAGGGACGATACCTGCCTCCTGCAGAGGCACTAGCTGTGGCCAGGACGTCCACGCGCAGCCGCCTGCCTCTGGATCTCGCTTCAGGTCTCTCTCCTTTTGTTCTCTCCTGGGGTAGGGAGGGATGGGGCCGGGTCAGCTCCTACAAGACTCACCGAGGCCCATCACCTCGGTGACCCCGTTCTCTTGGTCTTCCTGGCCATAGAAGAGATCCAGGCCTTGAACCCAACTTCTCCACACATCTAAAGGCGAAGTTGGGGAGTGATGGAAACCAGAGCAAGTGAGAAAGTCAGAAAGGGGGTGTGGAGGGAACTGGTCTTAGTCCTCCTAGCACCTCAGAAAAAGCCTTCATTCAGGAGGCAGCTAGACTAACCCACCCAGCTATCTTCTGGGGTTCACACGAACTCCATTTAAGCGGGGCAGAGAGCAGAGCCCTAGCGGCAGCAACCTAGGGTCTTTTTCCTGGGGCACCTTCCTTGGTCTTCTCACTGTGGGTGGAAGGCGAGGAGAGAAGCAGGAGGTAGAGGAATGTCCCTGAGGGGACACTGGGCGCCTGCCCTCAGGACAGGGACTGATTTCCCATCTCAGTAGCCTGGTCCACGCTGCAGGAGTAGAGACAAACTTGCACTCACTCCGCGTCTTGCCTCTACAGCACTTGCTGTCCGACGTGCAGAAGTGCCGATCGCTGCGCGACCATGGAAAGACTAGGGCGATCAAGCCTGTGGCTGCGCCAGGAGCTGTCGTCCCCGCGCCCGCAGATTCTGCTGCTGGACTGCCGCAGCCAGGAGCTGTATGAATCGGCGCGCGTCTGCGGGGCGCTGAATGTGTCCCTGCCCTCGCTGATGCTGCGCCGCCTGCGGAGAGGGAGTCTGTCGGTGCGGTCGCTCTTGCCTGGGCCACCGCTGCAGCCTCCTCCCCCTGCTCCTGTGCTCCTGTACGACCAGGGTAGTGGCCTGTGCCTGCCTGGAGATGCCGGGGCCGATGTTTGTGCTGGGGCCGAGGCCCGAGTCGGGGCCGAGGTCGGGGCCGAGGTCGGGGCCGGAGCTGAGGTCGGGGCCGGAGCTGAGGTCGGGGCCGAAGCCGGGGCCGAAGCCGGGACTGAAGCCGGGGCCGAAGCCGAAGCCGAGACCGAAGAATGGGATGCTGACTCGGTGCTGGGCATCATGCTCCAGAAGCTACGGGAAGAAGGCTACCTGGCCTACTATCTACAGGGTAAGTGAGGGCCAGTGGGCTGAGAGAGGGTACAGGCCTGGAGTGGCCTCGGGACAGGAGAATAGGTCCTGCCTTCCCAGGAGAATTTCATAATTACTTTATCCTTTGGCAAACTCCATCTTACTTTGTCTAAAATGTAGCTAAGATTCTCCCTCCCAATGACCTGGCAGACAGCTTTTGGAAAGGCAGACCTGAGCATGACCTTGGACAAGTCGATCATCCTTCCAAGCTCTTTTATAAGTCTGGAATATGAGGAGAATTGACACGAGGCAACCTGGTTCACAGGATGCTGCCTAGGGCAAGCGACTACATTGGGCACGTAACCATCCAGAGAATAGCCACAAGTGCTGAGTGAGGGTGGAAACATGTCCACCAGACACCACACCACCTGTAGAGCTCCAGTATAGATGAATCTGCTGGTTTTTGCGTTGCCTTTGGCAATATCTGCAACACCCCCTTCCTCCTGGACTGTGTAGAGTCAGCTCCATAGCCCCAGCCTGGGATACCTGGCTGCCCAGAAGGCTGTATTAGCAAAATATCCCCCTTCTCTCCTGACAGGTGGCTTCAGCAAATTCCAGGCCGAGTGTCCTCACCTGTGTGAAACCGGCTTCAGTGGTCTAGCTGGTCCAAGTGTGGCCAGAGGGCCTAACCCAGTGCCTGTGGTGGGGCTGGGCGGTCTGTGCTTGAGCTCTGATTTCTCTGATGCCGAATCGGAGGCTGACCGCGAATCTGGGAGCTGTGGCACCACATCCCCTCCATCTGGGCAGCTACCACCTGTCCCAGTCCAGATCCTACCCAATCTCTACCTAGGCAGTGCCCAAGATTCAGCTAACTTGGACTGCCTGGGCAAGCTTAACATCTGCTATATCCTCAATGTCACCCCTAATCTCCCTAACCTCTTTGAGAAGAATGGTGACTTCCACTACAAGCAGATCCCCATCTCTGACCACTGGAGCCAGAATCTGTCCCAGTTCTTTCCAGAGGCCATTGAATTTATTGGTGAGTCCTCCCTAACCCACCCCCCACCTGTCCCCACCCACCTGTCTCTCTCCCTGTCTCCACCCACCAAACTGACTCCCTGTCAGTCTTCTGTTACTTACCCTCTCCTCTAAGGGAATTCTTGCCTTCCTGCCCAGCTTAGCAGAGCCCTCATGACACTTGGGGAGGTACAGGTCAACTCCCAGTGAAACTTCCCAAATATGGTCTAGGAAGAGTGGGGAGACTGTAATGATGCCCCCAGAAATTCACTTAGCTTTGGCCTCACTCATGCTGACCCTTGGGGGCGTCTGTCCTGCTTTACCTAGACGAGGCCTTGTCTCAGAACTGTGGAGTGCTCGTCCACTGCCTGGCGGGGGTCAGCCGCTCTGTCACCGTCACCGTGGCCTACCTCATGCAGAAGCTTCACATCTCACTTAATGATGCCTACGACTTGGTCAAGCGGAAGAAGTCTAACATCTCACCCAACTTCAACTTCATGAGGCAGCTGCTAGACTTTGAGAGAAGTCTGCACCTAGAAGAGAATCGTTCTGAGGAGCAGGGCAGTGGGGGAACAGAGTCCACTGTCTCAGACCCACTTTCTTACTTTACTACCCCTACCAGCACCAGTGATGGGGTCTTTGAGCTAGACCTCACATAAAGCCCTATGAGGCTGCTGGGCTGGTCCCTACCTGTGACCCCTTGTATTAGCAGGGATGGGATGCAACCATAAGCAGGGGGAGGGGGGAAGGGAAAGCTCAATACCTCATGAGGGGGTGGTGGAGCCAGGCAGGAATAGAGCAGAAACCTGCCCTACCCACTTGGGGCCAGCCCCAGATTCTATTACATGTGCCTATGGGTGGGCCCATGGCTATGGGCCTAACCCGCACTGCTTTAAGGTGGACCACGCTCCAAAACCTGCCTCTTCTTCGACTGTTACTCAATTCTTTCAGGGTGAGAGTGGGGCTTCTTATCCAAGAGACTATTGCAGATTACTGTCTGCTGCCTGGACCCTGGCCCTTCTTGCTGTTTCCTCTTCAGGAAGATCATGTCACACTTTGCCATAGGGACCTGCTCTCAGTTCCTTCCCTGTCCCCAAATGTCCACCTGTGGGAAAAGGCCTCACTACTCTCACTGGTGTCATCTCCTTACTGCTGTTCTGACTAGGGCTTAAACTTCATGGAGCTTTGAGATGTGGACCCAGAAACACAATGGCTGCTCTTGGCATCCACAAGGGGCAGCCTCTTGGGGTTGCTTTTCGCTGGGTAGTGTCACATGGGAAGGCATGGACCTGGGAGCTAATGGGCAGAATCCTAGCCACACATCTGGTGCCCTGACTGTTTCTTTCCTCCTCCCCCAGATGTCTTGACAGGATCACTGAGACTCTTTGTGACTGAGGGTGGTCAAACTGCCACCAGAGGAGATGGGGTCTCAGAGTGAGAGCTGAGGGAGAAGGAGAGAAGGATGAAGGCCTCAATTTTGCTGCTGTGTGTCTCACACAGCCACTGTTGGTTTGGGGGGCAGGGAAGGGGCCAAGCTGCAGACACACACATGGTCATTTATTGCAGTCCACACCCCTTTGTAGACAGTGTGTGTGTGTGTTCACACATGCACACTAGCACACTCACATACTCAGCCTGGGACTGGCAGTACCTGTGGCAGCAGGACCATCTTGTCTTTGAACCTGGAAAGGATTGTGCTTATTTGTTTTTGTAATTCACATCATAATCACCTTCTTTAATTGTTCCTCCTGAATAAATGGTTTATATAAGATATGGTGTAGAGACGCTGCTGCTTCTTGGGCTCCTAGGGGGAAAGGAGGGAGAGGAAAGGGAAGCCTGCCCTTCATCCATTCATCATTTCCTACCAATGTACAATGCCTATTGGCTACCAGGTTACTCACAACGCATTTGAACTCCTATTCTAGCACATGCTTCAGGGACTGGGGTACAACAGTGAATCAAACATGAAGAAGCTGCATGTTTAGAGCCTCATTTCCAAAGGGGAATGTGATGTAGCGTGTGGCCAGTGTCACAATGACAGTAGGGAATCAAATACCCCAAATCAGTCATGAAGTTGCAAGTGAATCCCCAAGCTGTGAGTCAAAGTGGCCTGTGTATTATACTGAGGGTGACCAGGACTTTAACAGGGAAAGGTATGGGCTTTTTATACCATACAATGTGGAATCAAAGCTGCGCAAACCTGGGCAAGGGGAGGGAGAGCCCTAAGGTGGGGTGTTCAGAAGTGTTAAGTAGAGCCTACATCATTGGGTCACCTAAGTTTCAGGTAGGGCTCCTCTCAACACTGCCAGTGCCTTCACACTGCAGCTGGCAGGCCTGGGAAGCTGTTTTGAAGGCTTAAAGAAGACAAAGGCAGCAGACGGTGGGTAGGGAGCATGTTTAGGGGAGAATGTAATGGAGGCTTGGCTCTTTTAGTTGGTTTCCAGTCCACACTACAAGTACCTGAGGCAATATGCTTGCAGAGAGAGAGAAAAGATTGATTTTGGGTTCACATTTCAGAGTTCCAAACCATGGCTGATTGGCCCCTTCACTCTGGGCCTATGGCAAGGCAGCATCAAATAGGGAGAGTGTGTAGTGAAACACAATTGGACAATTCATTAGCAAGATGGGAAAGAGAAGAAGGGACTGAGATCCCCAAACACCACTCAAGAGGACATCTCCCCTCCCCCTGGGCTCCATTTCCCAGTAGTAGCACCACCTGAGGGACTAAGCCCTTTAAATATGGGCATTCAATATCCCAACTGCAGCAATGGACTCAGGAATAGCAAGATGTTTAAGTTGCACTCCTGGTCCAAAAGCCCTGAAATGTGGGTGAAATTTAAAACCCTGTGACCAAATGGCTGAGCTTGTAAGAAAATAAGCAAAAAGTTCTGAGAAAAAAAAAAAAAAAAAACAGTGAGGATGGCCTGGGACACAGCCTACGACCAGGAGCCAGGAGCCTCCCATACCTGTTAGTGAATAAAACTATGAGATTTTTCTCCCCACCCTTTCTGGCAGGGGGAAATGAAGCTCTGGCTGGCTTCAGATTCACTGAGTTCACTGTGAGGCTGAGTATGTCTTTGAGTTTCTGATCCTCTTGTTTCCACCTCCCAAGTGCCAGAATTATAGGCAAGTACTACCACCACACCAGGGAAAGTGCTGTGGCAGGTCACTAAACTTATGGTAATTTGTGACAGCATCAAGCAAATGTAATAGGTGACCTTGACAGATACCCCTACAGAAACAAATGAGTATGAATGCTTATCTTGAACTTAGATTGGGCCAAAGTTGAGTGAAAATAAAATGTCACCCCCTGATTACCAGGGGAAAAGAATCACAATAACGATCTCCTGTGGTGTAGTAGTGAAGTGGTAGGGAGAGGCCATTTTTTACAGTGTTCTGTGTGTCTTGGGGAGCCTGTACCCCTGACCTATGCTTCTCAGATTTTGTCTCCCCAAAGGTGAGGTAAGATGACCATAGAGGATTCCCTTTCCAGGTCCACCCACCCCTGCCACAGACTTCAATAAAGCCCAGCAAGGCAGACTCTGTCTTTGTGAAGCTTCTCCTGAGGACAGGCCTTGTTAAAAAATAGAATGCTTTGGATAAGTTTTTAAATGTGCAGGTTTTCTTCCCCAGCCAGCATCATGAGCTTGTTCTTTATGTGAGTCCTACAAGGCTTCTAAAGAGAAAGCCCCCAAGAGCATGCAATTGTGCAAGTTTTAATAGTTTGGCCTCTCCAATCTGAGCCTCTGTGATTCAAGCAATTTCTGTGTAGCAGGTCTTCAATCATCCTGGGTGGCTCCTGGGTTCCTTGGGTTAGTGTTTGTGCCTGCTCCATTCCAACCTGGTGAGGATGGCTGATGGAGTGCTTTGTTTTTCAGTTGCTTTGGCTTTGTTTAGCATGGTGAAGACTTCCTAACTCCTTCTGCAATGAACCACACACTAGTTTTCTAGGGCAACTTCTAGAAAGAATACAGAGTACACTAATTCCAGACTATAAGAGGAAAACATGAATGGTGAAAGAAAAGTCTCTGTTAATGCAGAAGTCAAGAGAGAAATGAAGAAACAGGAACAGTGGAATAAATAAAAAGCATAAAATAAGATGACAGCATTAATCATCCAAAGTGTGAAACTGGATATATAAAGAATGAGAAAGAAAAACAAACTGTTGATGACTTTTCCTGGGGAAGATAGGAATAAACATGTATTCACCACCAAACAAGAAATCAAAGAAACAATTCTACCCAACTCTAGCTTAGTAAACCAATCAGTTTATTGGACTTATTTACAGGGGTATTGGTGAGGAGTTACTTACAAGAGCGTAATGACTCAAAGGCAGCTGCATCACCAAAAAGCCTATCTTAGCATGGGTAAACAACTCATGAAATCTCTGTCTCTGGAGTCCCTGAACAACTTGCAGGCCGCTTGGCCTACTGGAGAGTCTCTCCTCAGACAATGTTTGCTACTGAGGCTAAAGAGATGTCAGTGAGTAACTCTTGCAGAGGACTTGGGTTAAGTACCCATATCAGGCAGCTCACAACCACCTGTAACTTCAGTTCCAGGGGAACCAATGTACTCTTCTGGCTTCCAAGAACACTTGCATGCATGTGGTACACATACATACACTCAGGCCCACACACATATACATAAAATAAAAATTAAAAAAAATAAATAAATCTTTGGCTGGGCAGTGGTGTCACCTGCCTTTAATCTAACCACTTGTGAAGCAGAGACAGATGGCTCTCTGAGTTCAAAGTCAGCTTGGTCTACAGAGGAAGTTCCAGGACAGCCAAGGCTACACACAGAGAAGCCCTGGCTAGGAAAAAAATGTCTTTGGGGAACAAAATGAAAAAAAATTGCTTATTGCTTACATAATCTTGGGGCAGGCCCATGTGAATCTTGTTTCAAGAGCTTCCTGAGCCTTCTAGGTTTTATAAACTTCCTGAGCTTTATAAGTTATCTTAGTCCTCTTGGGGGAATGTTTCTATTAAGAGGAAATAGCTACACTAAACAGGCAGAATAAATATTTTAAAAAACCAAAGATTAAATACTTTCAAAGTTTTATGAAGCTAGGTGCAGTGGTGTAAACCTATAATCCCAGCACTCAGGAGGTAGAAGCAGGCAGATCTCCGTGTGTTTGAGGCAAGCCTGGTCTACAAAGTGAGTCCAGTACAGTCAAGACTACACAGGGAGCCTCAAAAAAAAAAAAAAGTGTAACACTCATTTTAAAAGTATTTTATTTGGGGTTCCTTAAAGCCCCTCCCTTCCAACCACCAATGCTAGGTAGGAGAGAGAAGATTAGTAGGGAGAAGGGTTGCAGATCTCTTTACTTCTCCCGGCTGTTTAGGGTTGATGGGTTCTTTTGGGATTACATTAATCTCCATCAGTAGTAGATGCAGCCAGCAGTCACCTCTAAGCCACTGTGTTGAAACCTTTGTTTCTCTCTGTCTGTCTCCAAGCTGCCACACCACCAGTCTCTGATCTCTCCAAACTGCCAGTTGACACATGTCACGACCATATGCCACACCTTCTCGTTCTGGGTTCTCATATTTATACCCCTCACAGTCCTAGACCACCCCGTCTCTGTGCTGCACAAGGCAGACCATTACCAGCAGACAATGACCATGCCCCGCATGAGACAGTTATCAGCTGTCCACAAACTAAAACTGAAATTAAAATCCCACACTTGGAATTAAAACAAAAACATATTTACATAGCTGGGTGTGGTGGCCCACACCTGTAGTCCCAGCACTCAGGAAGGCAGAGGCAGGTGAATCTCTGTAAATTTGAGACCAGCCTGGTTTACAGAGCAAGTCTAGAACAACCAAGGGTACACAGAGAAACCCTGTCTGGAGAAACTATAAATAAATAAATAGATAAATAAATAAAGCCATATTTACATAACATAACTGACTTTTCAAAGAAGCCAAAACTTCCATTACAAAAAAGTTTTATGAAAAATAATCAGATGGAAGAAATTCAATAAACCTTACTCAGAAAAACTAAGTATCAGTCAATGTTTCAGTATAAAGTCATTTCTTCCACAGGTTAATAATGAGGAAAAGAGGTGAATTTAGGTCACAGTTTTAGAAATTTAAATTTAAAGCAGAAAGAACATAAAAAAGACCCTCAGGAAAGGGCCACGACTTAGCTAAATCACCTCAGAGCATAGATGATAGCAATGGCACGAGTGACTATCACATCTCAATACAGAAACAGAGGAACTATGGGGAACTGTGTGCCTTTCTCATTTTATAACAGCACATCCTAGAACTCAAGGGTCACACAAAACTGCTTCCCAGGAGTACACCCCAAATGACCTTAGCACCTCTCACAGGCTCTGCCACTTAAAGGGGCCACCTCCTTCCAGTCCTGCCACCCTGGAGTCCAAGTCTTTCAACCCATAAACCTTTGAGGGAGACACAATTTAACTGTAACCCAATCATAGCAAACACAAAGAGAGCCACTCATAGATACTTCACAGTCACCGTATAAAGACAAAGCTACACAAATTGAGAAATAGCAAGAGAGAAAAGGACCCCAAAAGGCAATTAAACACCTGACATCTGGTCAGATACAAAGTATGCCAGAAGGCAGCAGAATGATATATTCAGAGTGCAGAAAAAGAAACAGTATTATCAAACAAAAAGTCCACAAACCTGACTTTAAAAACTAAAAGTTTATGGCTGCAGATGGAGCTCAGTTGTTTAGAGTGCTTGTCCAGCAAGCACAAAGCTCTGATTCTCATTCCCAACACTGCATCCAACCATTCTCTGAAATGTGTTTCCCGCTTTTTCCAAAGATTTTATTTTGTTTTTATTGATTTATATATGTGAAAACATATTTGTGAATACCTGTGAGACTAGAAGATGGTGTCAGATTCCCTAGAGTCAGTTGTGATCTCAGCACTCTAAGTTATTTTGCTGTAACAGGTCTCCCTTCCTATCTTCTTGGGCTCAAATCAATGTTCCAGCTAGTTCAGAGGTTGGCAAGAACACTGTTCATGACTTGCTACCAGCCAGCTTCTCATTGTGTCCTCACATCACATCTCTTCAGTATGTGCCTGTAGAGAAACACAGCAAGTGAACTCTCTGGTGTTTCTTCTAAGGACACTAATATTATCAGATAGTGGTCCCATCCTGATTACTTCATTAATTACTTCCTTACAGGCCCAGTTTCCAAGTATTAGAATTAGAATTCTAATGACAAGTAGAATTTCAACACATGAATTGAGAGCAAACCCATTTGGTCCATCACAACCTACAGATTATCTAATGATTCAATGATATCATCTCTGCCAAAACTCTGGCTGCCCTTTTTTTCAGAAATTGACAAACCGGTGTTAAGAATGCAAAAAATCTTAGAGTAGACAGAACGATTTTGAAAAGGACAAAGTTGGAGGACTCTCACATCCTGATTTCAAAACATATCACATAGCTACAATAATTCATGTACTATAATACCTTAATCCCCGCACTCAGGAAGCAGAGGTAGGAGGATCTCTGTGAGTTCAAGGCCAGCCTAGTCTACATAGTGAGTTCCAGGACTGTCAAAGCTACATAGTGAGTCACCACCTCAAAAAAAAAAAATGAGAAAGAGAAAGAATAGTGCCAGGACAACTTGACAAACTATGTAAAAGAAGAAAGTTGCAGACTGGGAAGATAGTTCTGTACATAAGGGTGCTTGCTCTGGAAGTATGAGGACCTGAGTTCAAATCCTCACCACTCATATTAAATGCCTGGCATGACTGCATGTGCGTATAACCCCATTGGTGGATGAGCACAGACATGTAGATTCTCAGTGTTCAATGGCCTGCCAGCCTATCCAAAATGGTGAGCATTTGGTTCGAAAGAAACCCATTCTCAAGGCTAAAAGATAGACAATGATAGAAGATGTACAAGACACTGCTCTGACCACCTGTACATTCACATACATACACTATACAAACATCACACACACAGACACACAAAGTTCAGTAACAATTTCATCTCACTTGAAACTCCATCTTGGAAGGAAGTTTGTTCATTAGGATTCAGGAAGTTCTAAAAGGAGGCTCTTCCTTAAGACTTAGGAAGTAAACAACCCGGAGTCTGCAGAAGTCCCTGAAACTTACTATTTCCACGAGGCCCCGCCCTTTCCAAGTTTATATATACAGTAGGAGGACTGCTAAGGAGACATTCTCTGAACCACTGAGCTGAAACATGTGCAGAGATGTTCGGAGTTCCTTCGTTCATCTGTTCTCACCAATTCTGAGGTAGCTTTTGGAGATGCAGTTATCTTTGATTTCTCCATGTTCCTGTAAGTGACCCTTCACCCATACTCTTACAAGTAAGCCTAACAAACTCATTAATTCATTAAGCTAAACTTTAGCTTTATGTTTGCTTTGGTCTGTCAGCAGTTCCCCTGTCTTGGGAGAGAAGACATTTGTTCACTTGTCCCAAGGAAAAAGTATCACACAACATATGCACACACACGTGCACGCACAAGTAATTGGATCCTAATGTCAAGTGGCATAGAAAAATCAACTCAAAATATATTAAAAACAAAAATGAAGAAATTAAACTACTGCTGTGGGGTGCTGGCCTCAGCATGATATGGCATTACCATCTTGAAATCAGAGCAGCTGTGATTACAGCAAGAGAGTGTCAAGACTGGGACCCCCAATGTTCCCTCTTGAAAGTGGTTATCTGGCTCATGAGGTCCATTGGTTCCAACCTTCCCCAAGGATATATAAATAGTTCTCAATTTCTAAAGGAGGAAAAGGCCTTCAGTAGTACAGCTCCTGGCAAGTTACCCATGGTCCTTAGGTAACCCATCACCTACGCTCTTGTAAGTAATCCCAAATAAATGTACTGGTCCCATGGTGGAATGATTTCTTTGGTTTGTTAGTGCCTTATTTGGAGTGAATATGTGCTTATCCACGTATTCCCAAAAAGCTAACACAACAACCACTTAAAAGAAAATATGAGCATCAATTTTGTAATCAGGATTAGACAATAGTTCTTTTTTGTTTTGTTTTTCGGACAGGTTTACTCTTTGAAGCCTTGGCTGATCTTGACTCACTTTGTAGACCAGGCTGGCCTCTAATTCACAGAGATCTGCCTGCCTCTGCCTCCCAGATTGCAAAGATTACAGGTGTGGGCCACCTCACCCACCCTACACAATATTTCTTTACATATGACTGTATAGGTATGTCCTCCAAACTGAAATATTCCCTCCTGGAGAGAGGAGGGAAGGTCATGTAACTTATTTGGTTCAGGAAAATAAGGACATTTCTAAGGCTTTAAGAGCTCAAAAATTTACAAGATTCTTTCCCCAAGATTAGAAAAGCAGTAAACAACTGTAAGCCAAGCTGCTAGCAAATTGTGCAGGAAGCTCCAGGGATGTAGTTTTCATGAGTCATCCATCATCTGTGCTGGGATAGGCTTTGCAGAGATACAGCTGTCTTTGAGTCACCCATGTTCCTGTAAGTAACCCTTCACCTGTGCTCCTGTAAGGAACACCAGTCAACTCGGCAGTTCACTGAGCTACAGTTGATGGAATCGTTTCTTTGGTCTGTCATCAGTGGTCTGAGATGAACAGACATTTGTTCATATTTCTCCAGGAGAAGTCAGACAACATATATTGTGAGCACAGGAAACCAAAGAAAACTATTGGAGTTTATCACAAGTTTAAAACATTTGTGCAGCAAAGAGTAAAATGATAGCCCACACAGTGGGAGAAAAGACTTACAAATTACAGATCTACTGACTAGAAAATATAAAGAACTCATTAACAAAAAAGACAAATGACTCAAAAATGAACAAGAAGAAGATCAGAAGTCCAATGTTAGGTAGACTCAGATACGTAAGTCATGAACAGTATGTCCAATGAAAGGCCCTGCCTCAAATACACACACACACACACACACACACAGACTAATAAATACATGAAAATATGTATATAACATAAATGATCATCAAAGAAATGCAAATTAAAGCCCAGAAAATATCCTTGAATGACTAGGGATGAGTAACCACTAATGGGTATAGGGTTTCCTTTTGTAATAATTAGACATCAGTGATGATTGTGAAACTTATTAAACTGTACATGATAGTGGGGCTGAGGGTGAGGCAGTAACTCATGTATCCCAGGCTGAGTGCTAGGATTACAGGCCTAGGCAACCATGCCTAGACAAAATTTACACTTTAAGGGATGAATTTTGTACTGTGAGTGAATTCTATCCCAATAAAAAAATTTTTTTTTAAAATTTTCAGACAGGGTCTCAATGTATAGACCTAGTTGGCTAGAACTCCTAGGTTGACCAGGATGTCCCTGAAATCCCAGAGATCTGACTGCCTCTGCTTCCCAGAAGCTGGAATTAGAGACCTGCACCACCACACTCAGCTTATGTTTTTAAGATTTATTTTAATTTATGTGTATTAGTTTGCCCTCATGTATGTATGTATACCACATACATGGCTGGCACTCTTGGAGGCCAGAAGAGGGTGTTGGATCCCTTGGAACTGGAGTTATTGTGAATCAGCTGTGCGTACTAGAAACTGAACCTGTGTCTTCTGCAAGGGCAGCAAGTCCTCTTAACAACTATGCAATCTTTCCAGCCCAATAAAAAATTTTAATATTGGAAGAAAAAGGATTTTTTGTTTGCTTGCATTTTTTCCACAGGGTTTCTCTGTGTATCCTTGGCTATCCTAAACTCACTTTGTAGACCAGACTGACCCCGAACCCTGCCTTTGTCTTCCAAGTGCTGGGACAGGAGTGTGCCACCACTGCCTGGCTAGGGTGAGGTTTTAATATTGTTCAAATGGCCATATCAGGTTGAATATATTGAAAAGTATTTTAAAGAGGTACTTTTGTTGAGCTGGCAAAATGCCTCTATTTGTGTGTGATCCCCATAACACATCCTTTGGGCATACACCTGGCAGGAAGGAACTTGTGGCTATATTGCCAACTCAGTCACTGTCAGTCCACAGGGCCTTCATCCATAGCTCTTTCCTGGGTTCTTGACCACATCCTTGGCTCACCCATGACGAATTTCTGCTCTTCCCTTGATAGGACACCTCCACTGAGTCCCACTTTAGCTAAACGTTCTCTGTGTTATTTGCCTTTTTCCTCATGTGCACCCTCAAATGTCTGTTTCCGAGTCACCATTCCTATTCCACTTCTAGGCTATTCTTCACCCTGAGCTCTAGAAGGATCTTCTAGGGTCCAGATCTTATCCCTACCCCTACTGCTATTGGAAGATTTCCCTGGTTTCTATTTAACAGGACATTAAATGAAGACACAGAGGATGGTTAACAGTTACACAAAATCTTTTAAAGTCAAAACTGAAATCTACCCTCTCTCCTTGGAAACACTGATAAGAGGGGCTTGAGAGAACTCTCTGTTTCTTAATTTACCCAATCCTTACGTCCCAAGCAAGCCCCCTCCCTCACACAGAAGCAGGCAGGATGATTTAGGGTGAAAGAACAGTTTTAAGATTCTCACTCTGCCGCAGGCTGTTTGACCTTTGCTCAGTTACTAAGCTTTTCTGTGCCTCAGTTTTCCCACATTGATAATAAGGATGTTGATAATGAAAGCAGCTACCTTGTTCACAGGTGAGTTCTTTTTTTGTTTGTTTGTTTGTTTTTTGTTTTTGTTTGTTTTAGGGGTTATTTCATGTTTTTGTTTTTTGTTTTGTGTAGCTCTGGCTGTCCTGGACTCACTTTGTAGACCAGGCTGGACTCAAACTCATAGCCTCTGCTTCCCTGAGTGCTGGGATTACAGATGTGTGCCACCATGCCAGGCTCACAGGAGAGCTTTAAGTGAATACACATGAAGCTTTCCAAAGCCCGGCATAAGGTAAATGCTTAATAAAGAGTCATTGTCAGCTTCCTTCTTATTACAAGAGAGAATCCTTCCATAAATCTTAGCTCTAAAGCTAGGTACATATTTGCTAAGAGGAGGGTAAAGAGTGAGTTTTTTTTTTTTTTTCTCTACTTTGGATCCATTGGGCATCTCGAATTCACCATATCCAAAAATGTTCTTACTACCTCTCCCCCAAAGCCATCCCAGCTGAAATTTCTCCACATTTGTTGCCAAGGCCGTCCACCCAACTCCTAAAGAGCTCCCATCTCAGGTTGGAGATGAAGGTCTGTTAGCAGAGTGCTTGCTCCCCAGCACCACATCACCTGGAATTCCAGCACTCAAGAAGTTAAAGGCCAGCCATGGCCACATAGCAAGTATCAGGCTAGTCAGGCTTACTACATGACATTCAGTCTCAAAACAACAATAAAACCAGCTCATATCTGTCCCCTGTGTGGCCCTACAAGTTGAGCTTCTCTGAAACCTCTTCCATTCAGTTTTGTTCCAAGACAGAGCATGAGCCCTATTTGGCCAAGATCTGGTGAGGCAATGTTTTCTTGTTATACCCACAAGTGCTGACTGTCCCTGAAAGGCTGGACTCAGCTCCTGATTCACAGCACCTGACTTTTATAGCCTAGCTCTCACCCCAAACTGGACAAGAATGCTGCTTCTGCAGCATTCTGTCCCCTTCCGGGTTTTGGTGTGGCTCCTTCCTCTGTCA
This sequence comes from Meriones unguiculatus, assembly GCF_030254825.1. Classification (NCBI taxonomy): domain Eukaryota; kingdom Metazoa; phylum Chordata; class Mammalia; order Rodentia; family Muridae; genus Meriones; species Meriones unguiculatus. Next base: position 39,503,470 of record NC_083369.1, read on the forward strand.
TAGAGCCTCAGTGCCTAAGCCTGCAATGCTGTCTCAGCGCTTCTGTCTTCCAGTAACAGGCAGAGGAGTCAGTCACTTTGCTAGGTGACCCCAAAGCCTTGCTCTCTCAAAGTGCTCTCCTCCAATGGAAAGATCTCAGAAGGACAAAGGACATGCTGCCTCTGTATGACCCAGGGGTGTCCCTGGCAGTTCACTCCAAAATGAGCAGGATGGACCTCTCTCCCCAGTTCAGATTTATGTAGGGCAGGATTTAGGGAGTTGGCCAGCAATGAATGGATTTGAGCTCCTGCCCTGGATAGTAAAGGAATAAAAGATGGCTATCTATGTCTAAACATATGCCTGTAGTATCCCCTGCTGGTGATAAGGGCATACTGCACCCTGTGCCAAAGCTAGTCTGTGTCAAGGGAGCTGAAGAGATCTGGCCTTACGCCTAGTCCGGAAGAGCTGGTGGTCTGAATTGAGTGCTGATTCTTTCTGGAAGGCTAGCTCTGATACTCATCCTTAGGTCTGCCATAGTAGCTAGATGAATACTTTTCTTGTGCATATCATCCCCATAAAACCACCCCCTTCAGGCTCACAGAGACTGAACCACCAACCAAAGAGCATGCATGTACTGGTCCTAGGCCTCCTACACATATGTAAGTGATGGGCAGTTTAGCCTTCATGTGGGTCTCTTAGCAATTAGAGCAGGGGCTTTTTCTGACATGGACTCTGCTGCCTGCTTTTGAATCACTTTCCCCAAGCTGGGCTGCCTTGTCTGGCCTCCGGGGAAAAGGATACACTGAGTCCTGATGTGACTTGATATGCCAGAATAGGCTGGGGGGCTCCCCTTTTCTGAGGAGAAGGGAAGGGGGAAAGGGAGAAGACGATGAGAGGGTGGGGCTAGGGGAAGAGGAGGGAGGAACTGCGATAGGGATGTAAAGTGGATAAATAAATAAATTTTAAAAAACACCCCCTTCACCCACTAAGAGCCTTCCTTTGCAGAGCAGAAGTTCAATCAGTACTGCGTCAACAAAATAAGAATAGATAGGTGTCCTACATGACTGAGGAAAAAGATGAGATGTATAGGGCAGCCAAAAGAGACTGGCAAAGGTGACCAAAAGACAGTGAGGCCCCAGGACAGGTCACTGGAGGTGAGTAAAGCAAGCTGCTGAGACCCATTTATGGTACCGGATGTCCAAGATTTCCCTCCAGTGACCTCATGGGGGAAATAGCAGGACACTGGGCAAGCATGTCAGGGATACATGGCCCAAAGCCTGAAGCACAGGATGGCCTGGGGTAACCATGAGCACAGAGGAGGAAGCTGTCCACTTGCTTCCAGAACTTCTGGCTCTTATCTTGAAACCCAGAGTAGCTCTGCCCCTGAAACCTAGCCCAGCATTGTTTTGGGCCTCAGTGTCTCCCAAAATTTGACAAGATTTCACATACACACACGTCCCAGTCAGGTTCTAAAATCCACCATATATACTGGAAGCTAGAGCAAGGGAGAAAGAGTAAGCAGAGATTCTTCCATACTCTGGCTGGACCCAAAAAGACAGGCTTCTGGAGTCCTGGCCTACTGGTGGTAAGTGGGGTTAGGGCCACTAGAATCAGATAATAGCCCACAGCTCATCACAACAGAAGCAGCAGTGCGAGGGAAGTATCCCAAACTCTGGTCACTTCCCCACAGGCTCAAGCGATTTCCAGCCCAGGGCATCTATCTGTACAGCCCTGGGGATCTGGAGCAGATGCTGCTGTTGTTGCTGCTGAATTATGCCTCCTGCTATCGCCCCCTGCTGGCATCCCAGTAGATCTTGCTGGCGTCCATTTTCTCTCAGACCCAGGGCAAGCAGGCAGCCACTTGCTGGTGGCATTGTGAGGGACAGAATCAGGAAGTCCTTGAACTAGCCACAGTGCCTGTGCCTTGATCCCAGCAGAAAAAGGTACAAGAGGCAGAGCAGAAGACCCTGTGCAGATCCACTAGCAGTGGACTTGCTTCCTTCATGTCCTTCCTCGAAGTGACCCACAACCCCACACTCATCCCATGTCCAGTTCAGCACCAAGGCATTGTTCTGTTTGTCTTTATTGGTTGGGAGGAAGAGGAACTGAAGAGCCATGACACAAGCAGGACCACCCACAGTCAAGAAAGCACAGAACAGCCATGCGATGCATGTGGGCGTGCAAGGTGCAGGAAGGATGGCCCCCAAATTCACTTGTGAACGCCTCCACAGTTTCTACAGAAGGTAGCAACAACATGGGGAGGGGAGCTTCCACCATAGGTAAGGGTAGAGGCTGGGGGACATACTGAGGAAGCCCCCTACCCCGTGCCATGCACCACACCCACAGTCTCAGACTTTCCAAAAGAGGCCACCCCAGGGGACAAGGGGCAGGGAAGGAGACCAAAAGGGCCAGAGGAGAGAAAAGCTGGAGTCAGTCCACTTAGCCTTCTTTGGCATCCACCTGGGAGGAGAGGAGGGGAGGGGAAAGAGGAAGAGAAAAACAGGTTCAAGAGGTGCCCAACCTTCCTGGCTCCTTCCCAGCATCTTACCCAAGCTTTGGGATCATGCCCCTATCCTACTAGCATAAGATGTCTGCTGTACCCCTCTGTCCAGCTTCTCCTTCTCTGACACTTTCTGCCCTTAACCCTCCAGACCCCACTCAGTTCATTACCATTCTCTAGGGTCCCTAACAAGCTAGTTCCCAAGAGGGTGCAGAGTCTACACACCTGGTTTTCACCACTTGGGGGACTGGCTAGTCCCGAGGCCTGGGTGGCTGTGACGGGTCATACCCTGCTTGGCCTCCTCACCGTCTGGGCTTTGCCCCAGCTTACGGATGTGACGCAGGAATGATGTGGCATTGAATGCACGCTGTGAAAAGAGAGTGAGGTCAGGCCAAGGAGGGCCCAGCACCAAGACCAATTTGAAGACCAGCATCAAGACACTAGGGGCCCCAGCCTGAAACAGGAGCACGGTAATCGCTTTTTGGGTGCTCACCTTCCAGTGGGTCCTGGCAAAATTCTTCTGGATCTGCTCACTGACAGAACCTAGGATGTCCTTGTCTAAGGCTGCATCCCCAGAGATCCTAGAGAAAAGTTGGGCTTCAGCCAAGGTCTCTCTCCCACCCCTGTGCCACCCACCAGGCATCCCACTCACCAAAGATGCTGTAAGGCCTGCTGGCAGGTGAACCTCTTCTGGGGATCGCGCTCCAGAAGGTGCCGGATGAAGTCTTTGGCTGGAGCAGAGGCCAAGGTCAGTCTGACCTGTCCCTGCTGCCCTTTGGCACTCCCCAGGACAGGGTCAGCCTTCGCTTACCTGATTCAGAGATGTCATCCCAAAAGGGAGAGTCAAACTCGTAGCTGGCCCTCAGAATCTGGCTGAAGAGTTCAGGGTCGCTCTCGTCGTAGAAGGGGGGGTACCCACATAGCCTGGCACCCACAGATGAATCACCCAGATGTCCACCCCTCCCCAACCCAGCAGGGGCAGGCAGGCAGGAGTTGAGCTGTCGCAGCAGTCACTCACAGGATGTAGGAGATGACACCCAGGGCCCACACATCTACGGCCTTCCCATAGGGTTTCTGCTCCAGGAGCTCTGGGGCTGGCGGCCAGAGGCAGACAGACAGACAGACATGTCTGCACAGGCTTGCACACATGTCATGCCCTTGAGGGCCACCTAGTGTACCTATTCAGCCCAGGAATAGACTGCCACAGGTAGCAGTTGCCCCAGGTCAAAGAGCCTTAGTATCCCCAGGGTCACCGGCTCCCTACCCACCACAGTGAGCCTTAGATCATTTCCTTCTTACCCACATATCCTGGGGTCCCACAGGCTGTGCCTAGCATGTTGCCAGCTTGTATTTTGGACAGGCCAAAGTCAGAGACCATGATCTTGGAATCCTCAAAGGGTGTGGCATAGAGGAGGTTCTCAGGCTGTTGACACATGGGGCCAGTGAAAGGGCCTTATGAGTCCCAGAATGGCTTCAGCATTGGGACAGGGTGGTTGGGCCTCAGCACCCTTAATTTCCCCAGACCCAGACTTAATTTCCCCATTCCCAGAGTCAATGCTGGAGGGGAAAAAATGACACTCAGGGCCAGACATAGGTGGGATAGGGTGGAAGGCACAGCCAGGCACCTTGAGGTCCCGGTGCACAATGCCCAGGCTATGAAGGTAGGAGACAGCACCGAGGACCTGCCCTACAAGGTGGCTGGCATCCTTCTCTGTGTAGGAGCCACGTTCCATGATGCGGTCAAACAGCTCACCACCTGTCACCCTGGAGGTGGAAGGAATGAAGCCAGAGGTCAACAGACCTGGGGATAGACTTAGACATTGCACCCCCTTCTGCCCATTCCCCAGCAGCCCTCCTCACAGCTCCATGGCCAAGTAGAGGTGGGAAGGGCTCTCATGAACGTCCTCCAGAGCCACAATGTTGGGGTGGCTGATCCTGAAACAGACAGAAAAGGCTCCTTGTGGACCACTTCAGCCTCATCATCTAGAATACCTCCATCCTGAGCCCTCCCCTTCTCTTCCTTCACGCGGGCTCCCATTCCCTACCAACCCCTGCCCCCCATGAGCCCAGGTCTTCCTAGAACACACACTTCTGTAGGCCATTTATAAAGCACAGATGGATAAGGTGCCTCTTGTTGCCATGGAGACACACAGACTCAAAGGGGAAGAGGACTCAGCCTGCGGCCACAGGTCTCCCCAGCCCAAGGGAAAAGTGGGAGCACCTTCGAAGTACGGCGATCTCATTCTCCACCAAGGCCTCCTTGCCCCGAAGTGCTTTCTTGGGGATGCACTTGAGGGCCACAAGATGAGCAGAGCCCCTTTCCTGGGCCAGCATCACCTCAGAGAAGGCACCTCTGCCGCAGAGCCATATGGTGGGAGGCAAGAAGGGGGAAGATGCCAGTGAGAGGAGGAGGAAGAGCAGAAATGGAGGAGATGCTCAGACCATACCACCCACCCTAACACACACACCCACAAGTATGCACACACATCTCCACGCCACCTCACACACATTCACACGCACTGACATATTCACCAACATTCACATACCACCTCCCACGCAGACACCAACATACCTCACAATTCACCCCCATGTTCACAATTCACACCACACACACTACTCACAAGCTCCCTCGCACATTTTCTCACATGTGCACATCCCTTACATACGCAGGCATTCACTCCCACAGCCCAGCATGCACACTCACGAGCCCAGCTTCTCCCGGATCTCATAGACACTGCTGATGTCCTCCGTCTGTTTCTTGAGCAGCAGCATGTCTGGTGGGGGAGGGGAGGGTGGGGGGATGGAGCGAGGCCCCCTGGCAACATGCAGCTCCCTTGCCCATCAAGCTAGATCACCCCCCCCAACTCAACATGGTGTCATCCCCTCCCCAGCCCAAGTACACCTTTTTCCTCTCCTAGAGCCAGGGCCAGACTCCCACTGAGGCAGGCCACTGCATGCTACCTCCTTTCCAGGTATGCTGCTGCCAGCCTGTGCTCCCCCACTCCAGCATCCGGAGCATACGTAGTGTAGGCCACCAACACTACGACACCCCCTTTCTGTCTCCACACATGGAGCCAGTGCTGCCGGCTATTTTCCAGAAGGCTCCACACACTCCCATCCTGGCTCATCCAGGCCCACCTCCAAGTATAAGGCCCGTACCCCTCCCCCACCAGACCTTCCACCGTGGCACAGCTCGAGCACACACCACCTAGGCTACCAACCCGCTCGAATGCACTGGCGAACCTGCTCGCAGCCACCTGTCACGACCAAAGCCACCCACGCACCACCTAACCGCTGCCTGGTCCCTGGCGCCTCCGAGTGGGGGGACTCTGCAACCTCGACCGCCTTCGTCCAGAGCTGCGTGGGCCGCGCTGGGCGTGACAGGTGTGCGCGCGGGAGGGGGGAGGACGACGGCGGAAGGGGCTGCGGAGCTAAGGTGGCCCTTGAACTGGACCCTGTATGCCCCAACCTGTCTGCCCCCGCTCGCCCGCTTGCCCCCAACCCAGAGCTGCAAGCAAGCGGTGCGGACCTGCAGCCGCCGCCGCCGTCGTCGTCGCAGCCGCCACCACCACCGCGCAGTAGCTGTTGAGGCGCCGAGCCCCCCGCCCGCGCCCGCCAGCCCCGCCTCCTCCGCGCGCTCCCCCGCCCCCGCGAGCCCTGGGCAGCCGAGGAGGAGAGCACTCGGTGGCTTTGGCCGCAGCACTGCAGGGGGCTTTGAAAGGCAATTCCAGGTTTCTGGCTACCACCGTCTGGCTCCTTAGTTATGCTTGCTGACGACTGGGTGCTCCAGTGCCCTGGTAGCCTAGTGGGAGGCCCCAGGGCCTTTGCACTACCAGTGACTTAGTGCAAAAGTGTTGCCATACATGGGCCTGTCTGTCTGCCTTCCCTGCTGTTTTTAACACGCTGTCCACAAACAGAGTGCCTAGGCCATTTGCTATAGAGCAGCCTCTTTTCCTAGTCCCTGCCAGTCCCCAAAACCTTGATGACATCACACCTTAAGTCTTCACTGTCTGACTCCCTCTGCTTCCACCCTTACCTCCGTGGCCTTCCTCCTTTGCACCACAGCATTTCCTTTGCTGAGGTCATGTGGCTCCTGGAGGCACATACGCCACTCCCTAGCAAGCTAGGAGTCCTTGCAGGATCTGATGACTCTCTTCCCCCTTCAGCCTCCTCTGCACCTGCCCCCTGGCCATTGCATGCACTGACCATCTTTGCCAGATGTCTACTCATTAATTAGTCTGGCCCACTGCCTCCTCTGACAGGCCTCCCTTGCCTGTGCCTGCCAGTTCTCTAGGTCATGACTCTATCCCCTCTTCAGGACACAGAGCTGTGATAGGGCTGCATGGGGTGAAGGTGATGTGGAGGAATCCTCTAACTGTTGGGTGAAGGTTGACTTCAGTATTTTCTGAATGCCTCCTCTGGGTTGGGTCAGGTGCTTTGGGGAAGAACACCTGGCAAGGTGATTTGTAGCCCTACCACAGCTGTGTCCTTTCTGCAACGAGGGTCTATTAACTGTCACAGGAGCACATCCAGACAAGTCTGTCACCAGGCCTCTGCCAAGTCACAGGGACTAAAGGTAAGTTGTAGACTCTAGTGTCCTGAGCTCCTGCCCCCTGGCCTTTTCCAGCTGTCTCTCGGTTAACTGAGCCTAGATCCAATCCCGTCACCTGTTCAGGTGGCATGAAAAGGCAGGGGAGAGCTGAAGGGGTACAACAGGACACGCAGTTCTTGTGAAGATCCCTGCAAATCTCCAATGCTCCAGAATGTCTCACTCCCTGATGATGATTAAGAGGAAGAGTCATGAAAAAAAAAGTTAAATAACTGCTATTTTGCAAATATTATATGTTACAAATGTATCATACACACTTGTCTCTGAGTAACTGGAAACCATCCACATTAAGCAAGATAAGCCTCAGAGACTCCCAGAGAACAGCAGATACCAAATGGAGGCCTATTTCCTGATCTGGGGATGGGTATAACACTTGTGATTTTTGTTTCTTTGGGGGTTTGGCTTTTTCTTTTTTGTTGTTGAGGGATATGTTGGCTAGTTTTATGTCCACTTGACACAAGCTAGAGTTATCTGAAAGGACAGAGGCTCAGTTGAGAAAATGCCTCCATTAGAGCCTGCTGTACGGCACTGTCTTTACTACTAATTGATGTATGACGGTACCGTTCATTGTGGGTGGTGCCACCACTGGGCTGGTTGTCCTGGGTTCTATGAGAAGCCATGGGGAGCAAGTGAGTAAGAAGCACCCCTCCAGAGCCTCTGCTTCAGCTTCTGTCTCCAGATTCCTGTCCTGTTGGAGTTCCTGTCCTGGCTCCCTTCAGTGATGAAACTGTTACCTTTAAAGTATAAGCTGAAATAAACCCTTTTCTTCCTAAGTTGCTTTGGTCGTGGTGTTTTTGTAGCACCTTAACTAGCACATGGGGGGGGGGGGTTCTTTATTTTTGAGAAAGTGTGCCATGCATTCCAAGCCAACTTCAAATTTACTATATAGATGAGAATGACCTTGAACTTCTGATCCTCCTACTTCTGTCTCCAAATGCTAGGATTATAGTCCTGTATCACCAGACCCCTTCTTATGCAGTGTTAGAGTTGGACTTCAGAACTTTATATATGTTAGGCTAGAACTCTGCCAATTATGTTTCATTCTCAGCACTCATGAAGCAATTTGTATGTGTCTAGTCATGTGAAAAAAATCACTCAGCTGCAAGTGGCCTGTAGTCCTGGATACGTGGGAGGCCTATACAACATACTGAGAAAAAACGTCACAAGCTGAGCATGATGATGCATTCCTGCAATCCCAACACTTGGGTAGTGGAGGCTAGAGTTCCAGATCAGCGTCAGTTAAATGACACCCTATAAAAATGTCATCCTAGTTTTTCTTTGACACCAGTTGTCCTGATTTCTTTTATATTGCTGTGATAAAACCCAGAACACTGATAACAGCTCAAACTGACAGGAACAATGGGACAGTCATCACTGCTGGTGGGAATGAAAACTGTAACAGCCACTTCTTTTTCTTTTTTCTTTCTTTCTTTCTCTTCTTTTCTTTTTTTTTTATTTTTTTATTTTTTATTTTTTTTTAATTTAACCTTGTTTGGTGCTACTACACCTGGCATGGCAATTTTGTTGTTGTGTTTTCCTCAAGGCATGATTTGTCTGTGTAGCCTTGGCTGTCCTGAAACTTGCTCTGTAGACCAAGCTGGCCTTGAATTCAGAGATCCTGCTACCTCTCCCTTCAGAACGTTGGGATCAAAGGTGTACCACTGCCTGATGGAGGCTTGTCAATTTCTAATAAAGCTAAATTTGCTTTTGCCATATGGTCCAGTGATTATGGCACAGGCTTGGAAACTTATGTCTATATAAAACCCAGCAGCTTTATTTATACATGTATTTATTTGTACATAGTGAAGACTGGAAGCAAGGAAAGGATACCTTCCAGTAGCCCTCACCCACAAACAAACAAACAAACAAATTGTTAAGTGAAATGAGCCAGTGGGAACAAACGACCCACAATAGACTCAATTTATATAGAACATGCCAGAAAAGACAAAACTATCAAGGCAAGAAACAAATCAGCAGTCATCAGGAAGTGAGGAGGAACTGTGTTTTACTAGGGGAAGTATAGAGGATTTGGAGAGTAGTAAATCCATTCTGCATGGTAGAGGTTGACTTTCAGCAGAAGTGTCTTGAAAGTGGAAGAGGAAACTGCAGCGTCTACAAGCCTGGTCATCTTCTAGGAGATGGAGGAGTTACATACAGCGTATTGCAGACTGTGACCAAAAAGAGCTCAACTGTATGGGAGAGACTAGAGGGAAGAAAGGGGAGGGAGAGAAAGTGATATTATCATATTTTTCATAAAAATGAAAAATGAATTCTACACTCAGGAGGCAGAGGCAGGTAGATCTCTGTGAGTTCAAAGCCAGCCTAGTCTACAAAGTGAATCCAAGATAGCCGAGGCTCTATTAAACAGAGAAACTCTGTCTTGAAAAAATTCTAAAACATTAAAATAAATAAATACATGTATTTAAGACTAGAGCTGGAGAGATTGGTGAATCAGTGCTTGCCATCCAAACACGAAGACCTGAGTTGAGGTCCCAAGAATTCACATATCTGAATCAGTGAGCACATGTTCAGTGAGAAATCTTGCCTCAAAACAAATTAAATAAATAAATAAAGTGGAGGGACAGCAAAATGGGTCAGCAGGTACTTGATGCCAGGTGCAATGACCCGACTTCCTTTCTTTTTGGTTTTCTTAGACAGGGTTTCTCTGTGTAGCCCTGGCTATCCTGGAACTCACTCTGTAGACCAGGTTGACCTCAAACTCATAGATGCACCTGCCTCTGCCTCCCAAGTGCTGGGATTAAAAGTATATGCAACCACCAACTGGCAAAGACCTGACTTTCAATCCCACACAGCAGAGAGAGAACAAATTCTGGAAAAATTTTCACTGACCTCCACTTATTGAACATGGCATACACAAACACACAATAAATAACTAAATTTAAGAATGTAATTAAGAACTGTAAATAAAGAAATAAGGTGATCAGTGAAATAGAGAAGGACATTCATAATTGACTTCTGTCTTCTGCACTCACATGAGCAAGTGAGCACGAGCACACACACTTTTAAATACACATTTTAAAAAAAGACTAAAAGCAGATGGGCATAGTGGCACACACCTTTAATTCAGGGACTCAGGAAACAGAGGCAGGCATGTCTTTAAGGGTTCGAGGCTAGCCTGGTCTACATAGTCTTTTAAAAATACTAAGGGCAGATGGGTGCATTGGGAGGGTATGAGTTAACAATTCTAAGACCACTAGATCTTTATAGTGCACTTAAACAATTACTTACTTTGTGGCCAGAGGTGGAAGATGGGTTATTTGCTCTTAGGAACGCAAAGGGAAGAAGCTAGAATGATCCAAATGGTAATGGGCTAAAGTGAGAGATATCAGCTTGAATTCCTATTTAATGCAGACACCAAAACATGTCTATTTATAGATAATGCAGAGAGTGATGACTTTTGCAAGTCTCCTTGCTCTGTCTGCTGAGAAGGCCCAGAAACACTAGTCCATACCAATGAGCACTTCCAATGAATTACTCCTTGGAAGAAACAACTCATTCAAAATCCACATTAGGAATATATAACCTGGGTATGCAGCCAGAACGCAAGAAAGTGCTCAAACAGGCATGTGCACTCACACAAGTGAAGGAGGAAGTGTCAAGGGGATACAGAAGTAGGTTGGAAGAAAAGATAATTGAAAGAGCACATGGCTAGCATGCACAAACACATGGGGTTCTCCTTACAGTGCCAAGAAGCAATTTTTTAAAGGGTCCATGTTGGCTCACAATAGTCTCAGATGATTTGACATCTGTTTCTGGCCTCAGGCACTCAAGCAGTACACAGACATACGTTCAGACAAAACAACCATACATATAAAAATAATAAAACTTAACAGGGCCCATGAGAAGTAACATTGATTGTCAACTTGATAGGATCTAGAACTATTGAAAAAAAAAAAAAAAAAAAAACAAGCCTCTGGGCATGCCTGTGAGGGATTATGTAGAATAAGTTAATTGGTATTGGAAGATCCACCTTAACTGTAAGCATCACTATTCCATTGGCTGGGATTCCAGACTGAAAAAGAAAAATAGAAGAAGCAAGCTGAGCACCAGCATTCACCTCAATGTGACCAAATGCCTCATGCTACTGCCACCATGATTTCTCTGCCATGATGGACTGTACCTCTCACACCATAAGCCAAAATAAACCCTCCTTAAGTTGCTTTTGGCAGGTATTTTGTCACAGTACCCAGAAAAGTCCCTAAGACAGGGGGCCATGAGAGACCAAAGAATTAAAAATTAGGTTTTTGGGGTACTAAGCTAAAAAGTTTAAAACCTATCATCAGGCCAGTTGACCTTGCTGCTTCTAGGCAGATCCAACCAACTGCAGGGAAGAGCTGACCTTGCTGCTCCTTAAAGATAAAATTGCCAGGAAACTGGCCCAGATGGCCCCCAACTCATCTGGAACCATTCATGGTCCTGGCACTTTCCCATAGCAAACAATTTTGAAATGTAGCATGCCCTTTTCTGTTTTAACCACTAGAAGCTTGCCAGGCTAGAATCCCTTGCTTTGGGAGCACTGGGTCGGACTTGGGACCTACAAATCACCCACAATCCAGAGCTCGGTGCTCTCTGCTGTATACCAATGCCTTAGTGTCTATAAGAGTCCAGCTCAAACTGCAAATAAACTGTGTGTGTTTTACAACAGACTCTACTCTTGGTGGTCTGTTGGGGATCTCTCAAATTGGGCCCAACAGCCACAGGAGTCAATTGAAAGATTCTCCAAGAGTCACAGACAGAAAATGTAAGCAACACATTAGAAAACTACTGAGTTATAAAGAAAAATATAAACTACTGCAGTTCCAGCACTTGGGAAGTAGAAGCAGTAGAATCAATTCAAGTTTGAGACCAGTCTGGTCTACATGGCAAGTTCCAGACCAGTTAGGACTATAGAGTAAAACCCTATTTCAAAATAACAAGTGAGAGCCAGAGGTGTTAATGCATGCCTTTAATCCTACTGCTGGAGAGGCAGATTCAAGTAGATCTCTTTGAATTAGAGGCCAGGCTGGTTTATATAGTGGGTTCCAGGCCATCCAAGGCTACATAGCAAGGTTCTGTCTCAAAACAGCAATAACAGAAACAACAGAAAATAAAAGTAAAAAGAGAAAAAAGTATAAAGTAAATATTCCTAAGTCTAAACTGTAATAAATCCATTATTAACAAATAAATATCACAAAATAAATAAAATTCCTCTGTGGAAGAATGCCACATAATCACCATAGCTACTCCCATTTGTTACAGTTTGTGTTAACTGTCCTTCAAAGGCCATACAGTACAGGCTTGCTTCAGACTATGGTGCTGTGGAGAGAAGTGGAACACTTAGAAGGTAGGCCTTAGTGACAGGAAGTTAGGTCACTGGGATGTATCTTTGAAAAGGATATTAGAGACCTCTTCTTGTGACTTTCTGGACAAAATGGGGTGAGAATCTTTGCTCTGCCATACTCCCTTGCCATGGTGTTCTGCCTCACTACAAATACAGCAGATTCAAATGACTTTGGCCTGAAATTCCAAAAGTTGTGAACTAAAACTAAGCTCTGTAAGCTGCTTTGCCAAGGTGTTTGAACAGGAATGGGAAGTGACTGACATAGCCTCAGGGAGAAGGACATGATGCTTTCCTTGTAAAGAGTACTGTATGGAAAGAGGAGAGGGGGTCCCTTTGATGGATGAGAGTCTGACACATCTCTACCAGACAGCCATTGTCAACACTGACCAATGGTGCTACAAGCACTGACACCCCAAAGGATGGATGAGCAAGGCCTTACAAACACTTATGACCAAGCTCACTCCATCAGGTAACATGAACCTAAGAGAGGGAGTGAGGATAGAGAAAAGAAAGAAAAGAGAAAAGAAAAGAACAGAAAAGAACAGAAAAGAAAAGAAAAGAAATGAAAAGAAATGAAAAGAAATGAAAAGAAATGAAAAGAGACAAAGATCGGGAAGTTGTCAACAAATGCTGAGACAACTTTTCTTTTTTCAGACCACTATTTATATTCAACAGCCCTTACATATGCTTCTTGTAGGTGTATAACTAAAACAACAAGTGCAGTCTAAGTTACAGATAACTAAGTTACAGATAACTAATAATTATCTTATTGTTTTTCCTTTCAATGCATCTTAAAGTTCATGGACCGTTTACTCTGTACTTGCTCAGGCACCAAGATAAGACCAAGAATCAGTCTTCTCATGCATAAACACTTGCGAGCATGCAAGCCATTAATCAAGCCTTATATGACTCACATTTTGTTTAAACAGCCCCCAATACCGATAAGGCCCAGATAACTATGAAAGAAATGGTGGAAGACCCAACAAAGGGCATTCTACCTCACAACTGTCAGAGTCATCAAAACAAAGCCCTCCTCACAGTCACAGTGAACATGATAGACAAAATTAATGTTGGATCCCAGATGGGATCTTGGGACAAAAAAAGGGGACTTTAGAGAAACGATGCAGAAAGCTGAATAAACTGGACTATACTTGATAGCAGACCTCTGTTGACTCACTAAGTGGAGTAAATGCAACTGTCTAGCAGGAGAATTTTGTGATATGGCAGAGGGGTGTGGGGGTGGTCACTACTATCTCAGCAATTTTTCTGTAAATCTAAAAGGAATCTAAGCATCTGGAATCCTAGCACTCTAGCGATAAAGACTGGAGGATCAGAAGAAGAAGGTCACCCTCAGCTATATAGTGGGTTCAAGACAGCCTGAACTAATGAGATCTCGTCTCAAGATGTTGGAAAACTATTGCTCTAAGCCTGAATGTAGTGGCTCATACCTGTAATCTCAGTGCAAGAGGACCCGTTTGGGGGCTAGAGAGATGGCTCAGTGGTTAAGAGCACTGTCTGTTCTTCCAAAGGTTCAATTCCCAGCAATCACATGGTGGCTTACAACCATCTATTGTGAGATCTGGTGCCTTCTTCTGTTGTGCAGACATACATGCAGGCAGAATGCTATATAAATAATAAATAAATCTTTTTTTAAGAGGATCTATTTAAGTTCAAGGCCAGCCACTATCTCACCATACCCACCCCCAAAACAGAAAAGGAGTTTTAAATAACAAAATGTGGTTCATATAAAAAGTTTATGTCAAAGTGTAAGTTATGAAACCTTTCAGATTGTTTGTGTGTGAGAGCAGAGCTGGTAAACAAGGTAGACTCTGCTGAGGAGGGAACTTCTGCCTTTCAGCAGTCCCCAGGCTTCATCCTAGCTCCATGAATCTTGACTCCAGTGTTAAATTATTTTTTATCACCTGATTAAATTGTCATCTCTGAGGCTTACTGCCTCCATCTACTATCCTAGGCCTAGTCCTGGAAGCTTCCAGCCTCTATACAATCTAACCTAGGCCTAGAATGTTTTCAGCCTTGAGACTTACTGCTGAATAAGCTCACCCTTTCTAGCTCTTTCTGAACTCTGGCTGGCTGGTTCTCATTTGTTCTGGCTCAAACTCCTCTCCAAGCTGACTGATTCAAACTATCTTATCTCAGCTTCTGACTAAATTGGTCTGTTTGTCCTCAAACTAACTCTAGCAATCTGTTCTAAGCTTCTGGCTCCTTCCCATTCTCTGGCTCATTCAGTCTTCACCTGTGTCTAGCTTGTTCTCTCTCTCTGAAACATGTTTCTGTACAAATGTCCCACTAAAACCTCTCCCTCTCTCTCTCTCTCTCTCTCTCTCTCTCTCTCTCTCTCCCTCTCCACTGCTCCCTTTTAATTCATCTCCCTTTCCTCTCTGTTCTTGTGAGAATTGGGCATATCCTATTCTATCAAATCTTTCTCTGATTCGTCACTTTGTCTGCCTTTAAATTAGACAGCGTTTTCAAACATGGCTGCTTCCTTTCATCAACTAACTTCACCTCGGGAACTAACTTGGGATTATAGGTGTGTACTAAGGGTGTATCTGTATTCCAGCCAGAGGGATTAAAAGTGTGTGTTTAGGCATATCTGTATTCTAACCAGAGTAGCTATTTTGCTGGATTAAAATCTCTCTACAGCCCAGCCCCATTTATTCTCCTTGCCTGCTGGCTCAGGAGTTAGAAGTACAAAGCCCTAACAGGTGGACCCCAGATTTCCCTTTGTTCCCAGTTCATTCTAATTTCAAAGCTCATCATGCTGGACGTCCAGAAGACGAGATGCACCAACCCTGCCTTCCGCTGCCTAGCTCTTTACAGAATCACTGTAGAGGTGATGACCTCCATCCAGCCTTCTTCCAGTACATGGCCACCTCAGGCATTGGTAGGCACTGGGTCCAACTTTAGCCTTGCTTGCCAGCCTCCCACATCAACAAGGGCCCTGCAGCAGCCCTCTTCCAGCTTGCTGCTTCCACACCATCCTGCTCTCAGTTTCTACCCCAGCTACTAGGAGTTCTCAGCACAGTTCAATGCCCTCATGACCAGAACACCAGGCCTCTGAAGGACAGTACTAGTTGGAAAGAGCCTGAGATCCTGGGGAGCCTATCATGCTCCTCCCTACTAACTACACTCACCCCTACCCCCCAGCAGGAACATGTCCTGGAGAGAGCCTGCCCAGGATTGGAAAGTCCAATGCCTTTGTTCTCCCTAGTTCTCTGCGCCTCCTAGGAACTGTCTCTAAACATGCCCCCATCAGTACACATACTTCCATAGGCATCTGGGTTGGATCACAGACCACAGGCACAGAAACTTACAGCACTCTATTTGGTTCACTCTCCTTTTTAGCTTCATGGGAAATGGCTCATGGGTAATCACTGCCAGTGCCTCATTCTTTAGGCTCATGACCATCAACAGAAAATCAGTTAAGAAGTAGAACCATTGCCACTGCAGGATGCCAGTGTGCCAGGTGTGGCCCTAGCCAGGAGCTAGCCACTAGGATATGGACAGGTTCTGGTCCTAAGAGATGAGGTGAGTAGGAAAACTGGTTGCAGGGAATTTAGGAAGACCAACAGACTGGAGGTGAGCTGAAATGTAATGTCATTACCAGGCAAGGGGTAAGTGGGAGCGCATGGAATCATGCCTTGGGACCTGTTGAACTTATGCCCCCTGAGATGTAGAGGCCCAGGAATCCTCAAGGTCACATGGATTATTCTCAGTGGCTTTTCATTTCTGCTTTCCATTTATCTGCACCCTGGCTACCTTTTGAGCCCAGAAAGGCAATGGCAATCCCAGGGGCCTAAGCATGGGTGACTAGTACCTTAAAGTGCCTCTTTGTGTGTAGGTGGAGATGATACTCCTTCCTTATGTTCCTGTACCTGGACTTGGCACATCCTTCTTCACGCAGATGCTTAGCACAGCCCCAGGATGGAGGGAATTCCTCACCCTTGCACCTAGTCTTGACTTTTTGAACCCTGGACCTCCCCACAAACAGCAGTGACCACCACCTCAAAGTGTCATCAGCTCACCCACATCTTTTTCAGGCCACTATTTCCTTTCACCACCTCCCCCCAACCATGCTCCCTGGACAAGCAGGATCTTAAATTCCTAAGAGTAGCTCCACAGCCTGATTTTCCTATTGCTGGCCTCAGCCCACACGTCATCCAGGTCACTGTTGCAACAGCTCCTTTCCCCTATAGGTCTCATAACTGCACTCTGTTCTTCTACTTCATGGAGTCCTCTGTGTCCATTCTTTGGAATCCTGTTTTTTCTTCTCTTAAATGTCTCTTTTCTTTGTTCCTTGCATGGCTCCAGCTTCTCCAGGATATTTGTGCTATGGGTAATTTCTCTACGGCCTTTGTTTCTCCAGGAGGACTTTGGTCTCAGAGAAGAGCTAAGTTTAAGGTTCTCTGATGAGTAAGGAGACTCTACCACGACAGAGGCACGTGTAACACACACACACACACACACACACAGTTCCTCCTGCTTGCCTGGGTGGAGATGCTGCCCCTCCCTCTATCCTCACCTATCAGGCTCAATCTGGCTCTGGCTGGAACTGCTTTTCTTTCTAAAGCTGCCGGATGGCTGCAGGCTTAGCGTGATGGGATGAGCCATCTGGGGACTTTGTGTCTGATCATATCAGGGAGCTTGGGATTGAAATGGGCACGCCTCACCTTCCTAGATTACCCCAGGCTAGTCTTGGCCTTGGAAAATTCCCAAGAAGCTGTTCAGCTGCTGATGGAGAAGCCTGGAAGTCCCTTAGGAGCAGAGCAGGCAGGTGCTCAGCTTAGGGGGAGGGTCTGTACATCCAGCAGGCACCAGGGGGCAGCCTTACCCTATTCTTACCCCAGTATCCATAGGTCACAAGCCCCTACACCAGGCAAACGGTAGACTGACCTGAGTTATAGAGTCCTCTTCCTTGGTGATAAATTGTAACTTTGATCCTCTACCAAGCAAGCTACCCTTTGCCCACTCTGGAAACAAACAGAAATTGGTCACCCCCAGAACTGACACCTCGATCCTCAGCCTCTAGGTGGTATCTTTAGGGAGGCCTAAATATTTTCAGGAGACAACTCAATGCTTCTGGAAAAGTTTCACAGAACCACTGGAGGGATAGCGCCCCTCTCCAGGTCAGCACAGGGCCTCCCTTCAGGAGGCAATCGCACTTACTTCTGTGCAGGGACCAAGAAACTTTGCACCTGGGTACCCAACTCTTCTAGGTCCTAATTGGAAGTGGAGATGAAACGTGAGGAAGGCTGGACAGACCTTGGTGAAGGATGTTTCACACACACCCCTAAAAAAAACAAACAAACAAACCAAAAAAAAAAAACAAACACTCCAGGCTAGAAAGAGTGGAGAGTAGGGAGGACTAAGCATGTCTGGAAGTCAGTCAGAGACTCCGATTTCCTGGTGGTTCAGAAAAACCTGAGGGGACTTTGACCCCACCCGGGCCAAGCGATCGTGGAAGGAATCATGGCTCGGCCCACAGAAAAGGAGGTGCTGGCCAGCGCCCCAGGTAGTAGCCATCCTGCTCCTTACTGGAGCGGCATCTCCAGAGGAGGAGGAGGAGGTAGGCGGAGTGACAGGGAGGGCGGGATGGAGGGGGGAGGGGGGACCAGCCGGGTCGTGGGGGTGGGGCGACAGTGACATCACCGGGAGTCGGTTCTTAAGCAGCAGCTGGTCGCGCCGGGAGAGAGAGGGACTGTTGGAGTGCTGTGGCGAATCTTGGAGTCCGCCGCAGCCGGGAGAGCGGCTATAGCCGCCGCCGCCAGGAAGGAGGGGGCGAGGCGCGCCCGGGGCCACCGGAGCCCTTGGTGCCGGCAGAGCCGCAGGCGATCAGGACAGCTGCTCAGGGCTGGGCCGGGCCGGGGTGGGGGGTGGGGGACGCGGGCCGCAGGCCCCTTGCTCCGGCTGCAGCTTGCAGACAGTGGGCGTCCGATGCCACCCGCGCCGCGCTAGTGTGAGCCTCCGGCCGGGCGAACAGTCGTCGCCGCAGCCGCCGCCGCCCGAGCCGCGGGCAGGAGTCTCCGGAGCCGCCGCCGCCCGGCCAGGCTCCGCCACCGCCCGCGCGCTCCCGGGCCCCCGACACACATGAGATTCTTCAGGCTCACTTTCAAGTGCTTCGTGGACTGCTTCTGACTGCGCCGCCCCCGCCGTCCCGCACCCCTCCCGCCGTCCCGTCCCCCGGCCCGGCCGCCCCCGAGGCCCCCGGGCGGGCCCGCGCTTTCGGGACCCTCTCTCCAGGTGCCACCGGAGCCCCTTGCCCGCCCGCCACCCTCGAGGCGCCGCGACCCCCGGCCTGGCCTCGCGGCCCCAGGGGCCATGGCTAAGAAGAGCGCCGAGAACGGTATTTACAGCGTGTCTGGCGAAGAGAAGAAGGGTCCTCTTATCGTGCCCAGGCCCGACAGTGCCCCGGCCAAGGGCGATGGCCCCGCGGGCCTGGGGGCGCCCGGCAACCGCCTTGCCGTGCCGCCGCGAGAGACTTGGACACGCCAGATGGACTTCATCATGTCGTGCGTGGGCTTCGCCGTGGGCCTCGGTAACGTGTGGCGCTTCCCCTACCTGTGCTACAAGAACGGTGGAGGTGAGTGCCCCCGCCCCTGAGCATCCCAGCATTCTCATCAGTGGTCAGTTCCCACCCCTAGCCTGCTGCAGGCCCACCGGAGCAGTGGGGCAAAGTCCAGAGGGTGGGGAGGCGCGCCCAGAGCTCGTGGGGGCCGTGGTGCCCCCTCACAGACCAAGCGTTCGGTGACCCAGCACAGCAGCCTCCACCCCCCTCACTGGTCATGTGCCTGGCAGTGTGGGGGGAGGCAATCAAGGAGAGCTTCCTGATGAACTGAGGGGCTGCCTCCCAGACTTCCAGCCCAGGCTGGGAGTGATTGGCTACTGAAGTGGGAAGGGAAGGCCTCCCCCAAGTGGAGGGGGCTCCAGGAGGTGAGGAACCCTGGCTGCTCCCATGGGTCAGGCACACAAGTGACACATTGTGTGAACCCCCCCCACACGTGTATACACAGGAACACACACACACAATGGGCCACTCTGTCCCTCCCCCACACTCTCCTCTCCCTCTCCTCCCTTCTCTCCTCTCCTCTCCCCTCCCCTCTGGCCCAGGCTTGGAACACTGGGTGCTTGAGTCAGGCTTGGGAAGTCTGCAGCCTGGCCCGCCTGGCGCCGCCACTAGACACGCTGTGTGCACATCTCATGCCCAGTTGCTGAAGCCCAGCTTAGCAACAGTAGTGGGTACTCGCCTGTCCTGGGACTGCGAAGCAACACTGGATTTCTGGAGAGATGGAGCAGCTGGGTGATTGGTGGAAAACTGAGTACTAGAGGGGAGGCCTCTGTCCAAGGTCACACACAGGAAGGATGCTGGAAGCAGGAGCCCAGCAAACTGCAATTAACTCTGTCACTGAGTAGCAGAGAGACCTGATGGGGCAGATTAGGGGTCCTAGAGAGCAGTCAGCGGGAGTAGGTCAGAGCTACAGCTGCTCAGCTCTCCTCTCCTTCCTACCACCCCATGTAATTACTGGAATCCTGCCTCAACCTCTTTTCCTTGACTTGTTTCCCTTTGTCCTACACCAATACCCCCTTAAGCAGAGAATTGCCACCTGCTCAGCTTCCTCCTGGGACCCTCATGATTATAAAATACAGGGTAGTTGGGCTCACGCACAGCCTTTGGACAAGCCCCAAAGCCTGAGCACCCAGCCTAGCACACACAAACACACCCTAGCCATTCCTTCCTGTTCTGCTGCCTGCCAAAAAGAGCTATGGCACAAGAGATGCCTGCATACATAAGCCTGTGCGTTTTTGATGCCTGTTAGGTGTCCACAGGCTCAGAACTCTCTGATCCAAGGGCTCTCTGTGATACAGGGAATACTGGCTAGACACTGCTGTTGTGCCTTCTCCCAACAGACGTAAGAGCTCATGTCCTGGGATTGTTCACCTTGAGCCTCTGAGTCAGTGGCCACCCCTGCACTGATTCACTCAAGTGGGAAGTCATGAGACTGGGGTGCAGGCTGAAGCTGGGGCTCTGCCTGCACCTTCTAGGATTTCTGGAGTCTGGGCTAGTCTATGAGGCCTGGCCAGCTTGGCTGATGGGTTTGGGTTAGGCCTCTCCTGCTGCAGGGGGTCATTGGGAGGTGTCCTGAGCCTACACCGTGCTTTCTCCTACAGGTGTGTTCCTTATTCCCTATGTCCTGATTTCCCTGGTTGGAGGAATCCCCATTTTCTTCCTGGAAATCTCACTGGGCCAGTTCATGAAGGCCGGCAGCATCAATGTCTGGAACATCTGTCCCCTATTCAAAGGTGAGCCACCCTGGTCCAACTCTCAGTTCTCCTCTTTCCACTTATTGGGATGAGGACTGGAACAGAATATGTGACCCACTTAAGAAATCTTTTTTTGCCCTGAGCTTATAAGAGAACCTACAGGACATAAGATCATACAGTTAACTTAAGAGTCAGAAACTAGGGTGGGATGGCAGGCTTGCTTAAACGGGAAAGGATAGAGCAGAAACAGCCAGACTTAGGGGCAGGATGTGTTGAACATACTTGACTCCCTACAGAGGTCCTACTACTGTCCTTGAAGAAGCTGAGTACACAGGGGTGAAGCAATTTGCCAAGGTTGCCCACTGAAGGGGTGAACACTTCCCATAGTGCCTCAGATAACTGGAAAGTTCTTGCAGCTGATATGTAGTGGAGGCTACTGGATAGTTGGGATGGGGGCTTGCCTTCTGTGACTTCAGGGTGGCAGTGGGTCCTGGGAATGGGCAAGCATTTGAAGCTAGACAGTCAACAGGATGTAGCAGCCACATAAGGGAGGAGAGGAGCACTATCTTTATCTCTGGGCTAGATAGAAGAGCTGAGGCACAGAGAGTAATGGAAGAACAGGACAAATGTTAGTGGGAGACAGACAGGAAAGATAGCCCAGAGGCAGGATGAGGAGGGAGAAGATACAGGGAGAGGCAGAGACGTACAGGGAGTAAGCTTTCAGGAACTCAGCAGGAATCAGTGCCAGCTCTGGAAGGGGAGATAACAGGGGTGGTAGGATGGCCACAAAGGATCCCAGAAGGAAAGGCAGCTTCTCACTCCTCCTCAGGTCTAGGCTATGCCTCCATGGTGATTGTCTTCTACTGCAACACCTACTACATCATGGTGCTGGCCTGGGGCTTTTATTACCTGGTCAAGTCCTTCACCACCACTTTGCCCTGGGCCACGTGTGGCCATACCTGGAACACTCCTGACTGTGTGGAGATCTTTCGCCATGAAGACTGTGCCAATGCTAGCCTGGCCAACCTCACATGTGACCAGCTTGCTGACCGTCGGTCCCCTGTCATCGAGTTCTGGGAGTGAGTAGGGTGTCTCTGAGCCAAGCCCTTCCTATCTCATCCCTTGAGCTCTCCATATGTGATCAAGCCCTGGGTGTGCATGGCCAAGGGTGCAAAAACAATTGTTCCTGGGCTGTGTCTGTCCTCATCCTCCAGGAGTACCTACACCAGTCCTGGGACTTGAATAGACACTGCTCTTGTAGCAACATGACATTTGCCATTGTCTTGTCATGTTCACCTCATTATGGAGCTGAAACTGCATATTTGTCGAAGTTTGGGGTAATGGTGATGACCTGGAGTAGTCCTCCAGACACCTGATGGTGGGGTCAGGACCAGGGATGTAATGAGGGAGGACCTGCCAACTCCACAGCAAATCCCAGCCATTGTGCCATCTGCTGACGTGACCCACAGGTGTCTTCCTTTCTTCTCTAACTTAGGAACAAAGTCTTGAGGCTCTCTTCAGGGCTGGAGGTGCCAGGGACCCTCAACTGGGAAGTGACCCTGTGCCTGCTAGCCTGCTGGGTGCTGGTCTACTTCTGTGTATGGAAGGGGGTCAAGTCAACAGGAAAGGTATAGCTGGAAGCAGGAAGGGTGGGGGCATCATTGGTTGCCTGGGAGGGGTGCATGTCTGCAAGGGGCCCAATGACAAGAAGGAGGTGACTGGACTGAGACTCAAGCCTACAGAGGGGATGGGTCCGTAAACTCATAGCTTTTATTCCCACCTGTTGGTGGGCATTCTTTCTCAATCTTCGCATCCAGGGACAGTAACCTTCAGCCCTGAGAGTTAAAGGTCCAGGCAGTAGCTACCCTTCCCTGTGTCCACCACCCCATCTTGGCCCTTTCTATTTCCTCCCTCTCCCACTGCTTCTCCCTCTGTTTCTCCCTACTCCTTCCTAGATGCCTAAGTCGATTTTGTCACTCTTGGTGGACCTGATCTATGGGGGCTCTACTCAGCTGTGGGATCCTCAGGCCCCCCAAGGAAGACTCCATATATCCCTCCTCAGAGGTTCCCTCTCAGGTTACAAAGACAGATGAACCAACACATTAAAAGTACTAAGCCATGGGACAATGGTCAGGTCCATGGAGGGCCAAACTCCAGTGCATCAAGATTCATTCACAGCAGGGTCCTCGAGTGCTGAGTGTCTACCTCCCTCCTTCTCTCCCTCTCCCTTCTCTCCCTCTCTCTTTAGCAATAACACCAAGCTGCAAATCCACCCCTGTCTTTCCCTTGCCCAGCTAGATTCCCTAGCTGCTAAGGAGCCCACCAGCCTATCAAGGATGACCTGGAGTTTGGACCACAGGGCTCTGAGGGATATATGCTTATTAGAATCCTCTGTAACATTGCCACAGATTCTTCTTGCCCATACTCCTCATACCTTCCTGACCTCATATAGGCATGCCCCCACATGGACATACCCAGATGCCCCTCGGGAGACTTCACATTGTCTCACTCCCCATGACCTGCTTTCCTTCATTAAACATAAGATACACTTAGGGACCCTCACCTTGGAATTCCATGGCCCTGTTTCTCCCCTCCTTCACAGCTGACTTGTGCCTGCTATCAGGCTTCATGGGCCCCAGCCTGTCCCCTAGCTTCTCTGGGGGTAGTTACTCATTCAGGAATAGAATAAGTGTTACTGGCTTTCTTAACCCAAATTCTGAGCATGACTACAATTTGGGAGAAGACTGCGGCCCATCTTGTCAGCTCGCAGTAGCACTGGGAGCCAGCCACCAAGCTTAGGCAGGAGGCCTCTTAAGGGGGAGCAGGGATCCAGAACATCTCTGAGCACCCTGGCCCCCCAGATCGTGTACTTCACTGCTACATTCCCCTACGTGGTCCTCGTTGTGCTGCTGGTTCGAGGGGTGCTGCTGCCTGGAGCCCTGGATGGTATCATCTACTATCTCAAGCCTGACTGGTCAAAGCTGGGGTCCCCTCAGGTGAGAAAAAGGTAGCTTGTGGCAACAGGATTGGAAGAAACAGCCTGTTAAGCAGGGTCTCTTGTGACTCTTTTCTTGGCTCACCCCTTCCAGGTATGGATAGATGCGGGGACCCAGATTTTCTTCTCTTACGCCATCGGCCTGGGAGCCCTCACAGCCCTAGGCAGCTACAATCGTTTCAACAACAACTGCTACAAGTAGGCACCCGTCCCTGCCCTGCCCTGCCCTGCCCTGCCCTGCCCTTCCTTGGAGCAGTGGAGCTGCTTAAACCAAAATATTCTGCCCCTCCACCTCCAGGGATGCCATCATCCTGGCACTCATCAACAGCGGGACCAGCTTCTTTGCTGGCTTCGTGGTCTTCTCCATCCTGGGCTTCATGGCCACAGAGCAGGGTGTGCACATCTCCAAAGTGGCAGAATCAGGTGAGCTGCCTGACCTCAGCCCACCTCCAGAGCAGCAGAACTACCCTGATGTAGGGCAAAAACAAAAACATTCTGAAATGTGACAGATGGGTTCAGCTAGCTGTTCAGATTCTATGCAACTGAGACAAGGCTGGGGGGACCCTGCCTTCCCCCACCACCACCACCAGGGCTGCAGGGTGTGTTCAGTGCTGTAGATAGAAAGAAAATGAGATACTCCTTCAGCCCCTGTTGTGTCACCTCAGGAACCAGCCACTGCCTTGGCTGCTGGAACCCAGGGAGAATAGTCTGAATCAGGAGTCCTGCTAATACTGGGTGGGGCTGCCAAGGACCACAGACTTCCAGAACCCTGGTTGTGAGCTGTGTAGGACCTCAGTGGGCCTAATCATGCTGAGGCACAAGTAGTCCCCAGGTTTTTGTTATTTTACTATCTGGGGGATGGGTGTGACCTTGAGCATCAGGGTACTCAGGATGGTGCTGAAGGCCAGTCTCTTTTGCATCTTTGCACTCAGGGCCTGGCCTAGCCTTCATTGCCTATCCACGGGCTGTGACACTGATGCCTGTGGCCCCACTCTGGGCGGCCTTGTTCTTCTTCATGCTGCTGTTGCTCGGTCTGGACAGCCAGGTTTGCAGGAGCTAGGGCAAGAATGGGGTAGCGGCTGGTGGTCAGGGGACTTGGTAAATTGGGCAACAGGTGCACGGGAACATGGGGGACCTGGGCCTGAGCTGCCCTGGCCACAGTTTGTAGGTGTGGAGGGCTTCATCACCGGGCTCCTGGATCTCCTCCCGGCCTCCTATTACTTCCGTTTCCAAAGGGAGATCTCCGTGGCCCTCTGCTGTGTCCTCTGCTTTGTCATCGATCTCTCCATGGTGACTGATGTGAGTGGAACAGGGTGGGCTACTGTCACTCTCCAGCTGTGGGTTATCATATTCCCTGACCTGACTCTGTTCCTCAGGGTGGGATGTACGTCTTCCAGCTGTTTGACTACTACTCAGCCAGTGGCACTACCCTGCTTTGGCAAGCCTTTTGGGAGTGTGTGGTGGTGGCTTGGGTTTACGGTAGGTCAAGATAAAGGGTTGGGCTAGAAATTGTAGAGTATAATGAAGGTGGATGGTCTCCAACTCTAGCCTTCCTGTCCACCTCACCCTATTCCAGGAGCTGACCGCTTCATGGATGACATTGCCTGTATGATTGGGTACCGACCTTGCCCCTGGATGAAATGGTGCTGGTCCTTCTTCACCCCACTGGTCTGCATGGTAAGGCTGGGGAAGATTGGCAAATAGTGTGATGTAACGGGGAACCGGTGACTGTAGGCATCTATATCTACAGGGCATCTTCATCTTCAATGTTGTGTACTATGAGCCGCTGGTCTACAACAATACCTACGTGTACCCATGGTGGGGTGAAGCCATGGGCTGGGCCTTTGCACTCTCTTCCATGCTGTGTGTGCCCCTCCACCTCCTAGGCTGTCTCCTCAGGGCAAAAGGAACCTTGGCAGAGGTAAGGTCCCAACCCAAGTCTTCCCTGCCAAGAGCAGACCCATCACTCAGAAGCATGGCCACCTCAGATTGGAGGGGGTGGAGACAGATGGAAGGAAAGCTAAACCATTATGGCCTCATGTGACAGCAAGGAAGCAGGACCCACCTCTCACCTCCCTAGCTCCACACAAGGACCACTCAACCCTGCTTCCCATTTCAGGGAGCGGGGTCTGAGAGGGTGCCCTAAGAGAAGCAGACCTGCCTTGGTGGCAGACAGTAGGAGGTAGAGCAGCAGATGTGGTTGCCATGGGGTAGAGCACATGACCCTTTCGAGGTTCAACATGCCCTCCTCTCCTACAGCGCTGGCAGCACCTGACCCAGCCTATCTGGGGCCTCCACCACTTGGAATACAGAGCTCAGGATACAGATGTCAGGGGCCTGACCACCCTGACTCCAGTGTCTGAGAGCAGCAAGGTCGTCGTGGTGGAGAGTGTCATGTGACAGGCACCCCCAGCTCACATCACCAGCTCATCCTTTGGTAGCCATAGCAGCCCCTGCTTTAGCCCTCACCCATGCCTCCAGGGGGCTTGCCTTTCCTTAACAGTTTGGGGTCTGCCTTGGGGGGGAGGGGAAGAAGCACCATGAGTGCTAACAAAAATAACCTTTCCATTTTTAATAAAACGCCAAAAATATCACAACCCACCAAAAATAGATGCCTCTCCTCCCCACCTCCCAGCCACGCTGGTACTTGCATTGCTTCCAGGCCCCACCTTCTGTCCTTCCTCCTGGAGCCCAGGACCCATCTCCTACCCTTGCCAAGCCCACCTGCCTGCCTCCCAAGCTCTGCTCTGTAACTAACACACCTTCACCCTTGAAACAACAGTGGCAGCTTGGGAAACAGGAGAGGAGGGAAAAAATAAGGTGGGACAGGAGAGGAGACAAGAGAGGGACAATGGAACCAAGGCAAATGTTTCAGCGGAATTAGACCCCTCTTCCTACCCCTATTCTAGAAGCTAGAGAGCCAGTCAGCAATGGAACTTTGTGTTCCTGAGTCAATTGCCACCAATAGTAATTGTATGAGCTTGGGTCTGAGTGCATGTCTCTCTGTTTTGCACCCATGTGTGCACGTGTGTGTGCGTGTGTGTGTCTGTGTGTGTGTGTGTGTGTAGAAGATGTGTAGATCTCTTCTCTCTTAGTGAAGGTGAATACCAGAAGTAAACAGAGCCTCTGGTCAAAAGAGGCTTGTATTTTGCACATTTTATAAGTAAAAAAAAAAAAAAAAACACAAAAAACAAAAAAACAAAAAAACCTGAGAGTGAGACTTCTGCTTGTATATTTCTAAAAAGCCCCAACTACCCCTACCTTCTTACCACTCCTTTCCTTCACATCCCCACCTTTCTTCTCTGACCCTAGCCAAGGAGTGTGAATTTATAGACTTAATTTTCATAGGCAAAACAAAAGCTTCAGGCTGTTGAGTATGTGAGTGTTGTGTGGATGTTCTGTGTGGGCTCCAGCTAGAGACTGGAGTGGGAAAGTCGGGGCCTCATGAGTGTCCCCACACTGTCCCTTTGCCTCTAAGTCTATGGGGTGGAAGGCTATAGCGTTGTTGCAGGGATCTAGGTCTGCTCACCTGGCATGCTCAGGCTTGCCCCACACCCTGCTCCCTGGGCTGGGCATGATTGCAGGGATCGCCCATGGACACAGCCCAGGGAAGGGATCTTGGGCACAGCTCCCACCTCCAAGCTGATGTACTTTCGACATCTCAAGTCTTCCGTGTAGCAGCTTAAACCCACATCTGTGTCCCATCAAGCCTGAAACAGCCGAGTAGCCCCTAGAAAGTCTTCCTTCTCACAGGGCTAGACTAAGCCAGGGAGGTGGGGCTGGGTAAGGGTGCAGGCCTTTGGGGACATTCTTACTGTGCTAAAAAAGCCACTGCAAACATAGCAATAAAAAAACACTTCATTTTCCAAAGTTGGCTTCTGCTTCTGCTTCTCTGGAAGAGGAATGAGGTGGGGATGCAGGTGTGGGAACCTTCCTCCAGCTCCAGCTTTGCATTCAGAGAGGGACTCTGCACCTAGTACCATGTCAGAAACTGGAAACAGAACAGGGAAGGAAAGCAGGCAGGCATAAAGCTTCAATCCCCTAGAGTGAAGAGCATGGGGAGATAGTAAGTTCAATAGGAACAAATGCAGCAGAAAGAGGCTGCAGCTATGAGTTACTAGAATTTTTCTAAACTAGGCATGGTGGCTCATGCCTAGAAGCCCTGAACTTGAGGCAGGGGGATCAATAGAAGTATGTTCCTGAGCAAGTGGCTTTCCAAGATATAAAAGTAAAGGGTACACCAGGATCACAGATAGCAAGAGGTAAGGTGGGGCAATGATCCAATGATACTTATTAGGCATAAGTATCTGTACCTATTTGGTGGCATTGGAGCTAAGTGGAAGAATTCCTTGGATTGGGGTATACCTTCCCTGCCAGAGGATGGATGAGTACATGATGCAGGATTGAGCAGTCAAGACAAATACCAGAGATTTGGCTTGAGCCACAGGAAGAACAGTACTGCCAGGTCCTATGATGGGGACAATTGGGAGTTGGCTTTGGGCATGTCATCCGGGAAATACCATCCAAGTGGCAATCTCTGGTTGGCAAATAGACATAGGACTTTGCAGTTCTAGAAAGTCTGGCTTAGAGCTAAAACTTCTTAAGTTCTCACATGAGTCCTGAGTCTGGAAGGGCTGGGGGTGGTGCATAAATGGGTACAGATGGAAACTCAATGAAGAACAGCATCCTGGGCCCTGGCTGGTCTTCAAGGGTCAAAAATAATGGTGCTATAGTTCACTGTGTGGTAAACACATCATGGAGACACAGAAAAGATTGGTCTTGGATAACATGCAAAACCCTCATTAAAAATGAGAATAAAAACATCACCTGGGCCAAGTAGCATAGGCTTGTTAAACCAGCAGCTGAAGCAGAAGAATCAAAAGTTCAAGGTTGCTTGTGCTATAGAGTTCAAGGCCTGCCTAGTAGCTACTGATGTGATCAATGGTATACCTACATAGCATATACAAGTCCCTGAGTTTAATTTCCAGGTTTGTCAATGGCACTGGGGGTGGGATGGGTGGTAAGCCGAGTCTAGTAATCCAAGCTATTTGGGGGGGCTAAGGCAGAAGAATAAAAAACTCAGTCTTCTTTGGCTACAAGGCAATTTTAAAGCCATCCTGGGCAACCTATCAAAACTGTCTCAAGAGCAGGAGATAACAGCTCTTGCATGGCATCTGCAAGACCTTAGGTTCAATACCCAATGGGGGAATGGAGGGAGAGACCCAAATAAACATGAATAAATTAACAAAGAATGGCTTGTGCACAGAATACACTATTCCTTAGCCTGAAAAAGGAAACAGATACATGCTGCATGGATGGCCCTAAAGGACATGATGACTGGTCAAATGAACTACTTCCAAAAGAACATTGTATGATTCTACTCACAAGAAACTTCTAGGGCAGGCAAATCCATACAGATTGAGTAGAATGAAGCTTAACCCCAGACCAAGAGCTGGGGTTAAGGAAACATGGTTTAAGCTGCAGTATGGGGAGATGAACACGTATCTCGACAAGGGTGTCAGTTTCTACATGTGCAAGTGCTTAAGGCCATTAAAGTATGCACTGGAAAATAGTAACGATGTAGCTGAGCATGGTGGTGCATGTCTGTAAACTCAGGGAGACAGAGGCAGGTGTATTCCTGTGAGTTCGAGGCCAGCCTGGTCTACAAAATGAGTCCAGGATAGCCAAGGCTACAGAGAAACCTTATCTCGAAAAATGAAAACAAACAAAATAAACAGTAAAGATGGTTTATGTGTTACAAACATATAAATTTATGCTTTACCACCATATAAAAAAGTGACAGAGAGCAGGTCTTGGCAGGGTGGAACCTAGTGCATAGAAAGGGCTGCCTCTGAGGGTTATATAGTGCCACAGGAGGGATGGTGGCCACACAGCCCTAGTTTTGTTCTGTGCAAAGCACTTCTGTTCCATACAGAGCAGGAAGCAGTCATCACCTGGAGCATACTGGAGCTTCCCTACCTTCTCAGCACACTTCAGCAGTCTGTCTTCCTTTACTGAACCCTGCTCTTGTCCAAAAAAAATCTCAGCCTGTTATCATCAGCTGCAAAAGATCTTCCTAAGGTTCACTAGCACATTCCCCAGGCCTCACACCACCCTTTCTTTCAAATAATTCCACCCATGAGAAGGAACTCACAGCCTCAGGCTCTCTCCACCAGGTATCTATTCAGGATGAAAGCTCTGGTCTACAGTCACTTCCCCTTCAGGCTAAATAAAGGCCTTCCCAGCAACCTGTCACAACTCCAGAGAGAGAAAATGATGACATCACAGAAAAACCGCTTCAGAGCTGTGCCTTTAACTGGGTGCTACAACAGATGGGACCTATTTACTCAGGAAAGCTGCTCCTGTACAAAGGTTTAAGAAACTGAGATCAAAAAGTCCAAGTAGAATGAGAAAATGATTGGCAAACCATCAGAGAGAATGCTCCAGAAGCTGGGCCAGAGAGGGTAGTGGCTAGGGTCAGAGTGAAAAGGCAGGAGAAGTGATCTGGACTTTAACCATCCAAAGCACAGACAAGCAAGCTCAGGAAGGCCCAAAGTAGTCCAGAACACTTCCTGGAAAAGTGGACTAGTCCTAAACCTTGGCATAGCAACCAGAGGGTGTTGCCTAAATGCCTCTGTTCCCATGGGCACCACCTCTAGAGTGCTGGGAAAGGGGTAGACTCCTCACTGGGTAGCCATGCTTTGAGGGTGGGAGTGACAGAATGCTTGATAAGGCAACGGCTTGGCCTAGTCCCAGACAGTTCAGACAGGAGTAG
Organism: Meriones unguiculatus; assembly: GCF_030254825.1. Lineage (NCBI taxonomy): Eukaryota > Metazoa > Chordata > Mammalia > Rodentia > Muridae > Meriones > Meriones unguiculatus. The sequence continues at coordinate 39,533,946 of NC_083369.1, forward strand.
GAACATAGTTGTCAACTATTTAGCCAATATCAACACCTTCAGGAGTCACTCCAATTCCAATAGACACTTCTAACCTGTTCCCACAATCTCTCCACCCAGTCTCCACAAACAGCAGGCATAGCACACCCTTCAAAGGAAGGCTGATGAAGGAGGGTAGGGTGGGGGTGACAAGCACCTGATCAGGAACAGGCCCTTTCTTGTGCCCTGCTGGAGAGCAGCCTAGCTCCTGGCTGATCTTGCTCTAAGGAAGAGGGCATGGAACTGTCAGCAAAGCAAGCCACTGCAGAGAGGCAGGATCATATCCAGTAAGTCTTCAGGGCTGGTGGGCAGCACGAAGACCCAAGCACTATGCACTCCTTTCTCAATTGCCTTGAAGGCCCTCTCCACTGCCTTGTTCTGTGCTAGCAAGCTCTAGGTCACTGCCAAGGACAGTCTCCTCTCCCAGTCAGCATTAGTCAGAGGTCATGCTGTAAACCTTCAGGAGGGGGTTGGGCAGGGAGTGACTGGTGGCACTCTGCCACATTCTATCTGTCCTGAATGTGATGAATAGGAACCCAGAGAAGGCACCAGGAAGTCCTGCTGGTTTACCGGGCTTCCCAGACAGTTGCCAACTCCCAGGGAGACTGACAAGACAGACACTCCCCAAAAGCCATAAAGCAGAGTTGTCTTGGCTGAAGGGGAGCAAAACAGGGAAGGGCAGGGAAGAAAGAGCAGGAACTTTGAGGGCAAGTGTGAGTCTGCTCTTCTGGGACTAGAAACAAGCTCAACTTAAGGAGCGGCAGAATCATCCCCAAAGCCCCAATTAGATACAAACACCTTGTAATGTAACAACCTTTATTGACACCATGGTAAAGCACTTGACCTGCTTCACAGCCTCCTTTAGGACACATGGCAAAACAAACGGGATTCAATTGCAAGCCAGGTCACAAGTGCTTTTCTATACTTCTGGAAGTAGAAAGTACCCTGGCCAGGCAAGACAGTGACAAAATTACTCTTAATGAACAAAATTGGGCCCTTTTAGTAGGATGGCAGTATGTGTAAAGGAGCCAAAATCTATATGCTGTGGAAGAAAACTGATGAAACAGAAGGGAGTAAACACAAGAGGAACAGGTTGAGAGGTGAGGAAGCAGTGAGTATGGTTCAGGTGGAAGCCAGCTGTAGGCAGGGGGAAAAGCAAGCCTTTACTCCTCCTTCTTGTCCACGGGACCATGTACTGAGACCTAGAAAAGGAAAGAAACCCCAAAGAAATAAGTTAGCAGGGCTTGGGCCCACCCCTTGGGCCTCTAGTACAATGTTCCCAAGCACTTAGTTCCTCTCTCCTTTTGATAACAAGTACCCAGGCAAGCAAGGTTGCCATACCCTCAAGAGCATCCAAAATCTTGCCAGGGTGGATGTGACAACCTATCCTATCCACTAGGAAAGAGCCTGGACTTAATACCAGGGGAGAACTGGTAGAACCTCAGTGAGCTGAGCCCCTTTGGGGTAGGGTGGCAGTTGGAGGTGTCCACCACAGCTCTCTTTTAGTGAGAGCAAAACCAAGCCCTTTTCTAAGCACTCAACAAGCTAGCCTTTAAGTCCTAATTTACAGCCTTTTTACCACTGTGTACCTTCTGCTCTTTAAAAGTCAAATCCTTAGGGGTTGAGAGATAGCATCTGCCATAAAAGCATGAGGACCTGGGTTCAATCCCCAGAACATTAAAAAGCCATATGTAGTAGAAGATTCTTGTAATCCCAGAGCTGTCGAGGTAGATCAGATTTGCTTCAGGCAAATGAGAGATCCTGCCTCATAAAACAAAATGGATAGCTCTTGAGGAGTGATACTCTGGTGTCCACATACATGTGGGGACATGTGCATGGGTCCCAATCCCCAAGTCCTTCCCAGATAGCCTGGTATACTCTGAGGGCCTAGGCACTACCTGTAAGGCTGGACCCTTCCTCCTACCTTTGATGAAAACCATACAAATCTAAGGGTATTTACTTGGTTTTTTCCACTCACCTTCCTGACTACCTGAGCTTCCAGCTCTATTTGGAATTGTGAGGTTAGCCTGAAAACTAAGTTCAACTAGTACTTAATAGGTGAGGCACCCTTTGAAACTTTCTCCTCACTTCAAACTTTGTTAAACTCTCACCCCCATCCCACAGGAGAGGTGGAGAGAAGCAGGACACTACATTATTGAGAAAAAAAAAAAAATTTCTGAGGCAGGGTCTGAAACTTTTGCAATTCTCCAGCCTCAGCTTCCTACTGGCATTTCAGGTATGGCCACCACACCCAGCTTTCCCACGAATGTTCCTAATGAAATCCGACTCCACAGCTGGGTTGGCCTAGAGTTAAATACCCCCTCTTTACAGGGTTGACATTGAATTTAAGGTAGGAAAGGCTCAGAAGAAAGAGCCAATGTACTGACAAGGACTGCCCTTAGAGGTTCTAGCCCCATTTAGTACCCTGGGAATTATGCTGTAGGACCTATACTATAACCTGCACCTACAGATGGGGAAACACTGACCTGCAGCTTGGCATGCTCTTCCAGCAGGCGATCATATTCCTTGGTAAGGCCCTCGGACTGCTTCTGCATGGCCAGAGTCTCATTTTCAGCTTTCTCAAGTTCTAGCAACAACACAAATGAATGCAGGAAGAAATTAAAAGATTATGTAAGACCCAAGATCAAGATGGAACAAAAAGTCAGAGCACTGGTCCCCTTAGTCCCTTCAATGGATGGACATTAATGGTTCTCAGAAGGGGTGACCTTTTAAATGTCTGGCAGTGTGAGGCAATGAGCAAAGTTCCAGCATCAAGACCCCTAGTGATAGTGATGCCATACAGAGTATCATTGGCCAATGACTACAATGCTGAATGAGTCTAGACTCAATCTAGGGATGAGAAGGAAAAAGAAGGGAGAAAGGGAGGATGGATTACACAAGTTCTTCTGACTCTCCTTTTGTTCTTAGCTCTCTAAGGCATCTTGGGGCTCCCCCTGCCTGCCTGTCTTGACAGGAAACTTCTAATGGGTACTACTAAAACATACATAGCAGCTGTTAGGGCTTCTCCAAAGCCTACTCAAATCAATGAGATGTTCTAGCAGTGAATTCGCTGGGTCACATTTGGGTATAAAGATTCAGACTGCTTTGTGTTTGTTTCCACCCAACTCTTGATTTCACATGAAGTGTGCTATGAATACTTGAAACAAGGGGTAGCAACAAGCAGTGAAGTGTCTGGGTGTAACGGAAAGGCAATCCTCACTTTTCTTGGTGCCGGCCAGCTCATCTTTTAGCTTCTTCAGGTCTTTTTTCAGTCTCTTGTTTTCTTCTAACTTCACCTCAGCACTCTTAACATCCAAGATGCCTCCATCCTCAGCTGCTTCCTAAGAAAAGTGTCAAGTAACTGGGTTATTCAGAAGGGACTGAAGGTGATGCTTCAGACCACTACACTCCATAGAACTGTGATTTTTCAACCTTCCTCCAGCAATTATTTGCCATTTTGGAAATGTCCAGACAGAACTGGGCCACTGTGAGCTCTCAGGCACAGACCAGAATGGTCAGAAGGGACATCTGCTGCAAGCTCACTCACAGGCTATACATTCTGCCTACCCCAGCCCCTAGACCTACCTTCCCACCAGTAAGTTCAATGGCTGTGTGTTTACCCACCTAATATAACAAGTGACTCAACTTGCTGTCACCTGGAGCTCTCTGCCCAGATAACCTAACAAACCACTCCACTCCTCTTTCTGACTCTTGTAGCTCACTGCAGCCAAAAATCCCAAAATTTGTTCCTGTCCAGGTGCACCCCACCAATCTCCAAAACATCACTCTCCTTCCTAGCTTGTCTTACACTTTACCTCCTCTGCCAGGCCAACAAATTGGTCTCTGCTTCTTCCCTAGTACCAAGGGATCCATCAGCCCCATGTTCCTAAGGGTTGCAGCTGACAGCTAACTTCTGAAAATTAGGGTCTTCTTTGAGAGACTGAGAGTCCCAGCACAGGTCTCTGCTCCCAGAAGATTCATTCTCATCAGAAGACTGCCACTAGAACCAGCATAAGGATAAAGAGTAACAATACCCTCTTCCTGTACCATGTCCTCATGAGCTAACAGAAGGCACCAGACTCACCATGGATCCTTCTAACAGGCACTCTCTCCCAACTAAAAGCTTGTCAGGCAACAGCATTCTCACACAGGTCCTAGCCTAACAGTAACTACTATGGACCCTTAGAAATGTGGCCTTTGTACTGTGGTTCTGGGCATCCCACTCAGGTTGTGAAGGCAGACTCACCTTCTTTAGCTGGTCATTTTCCTCCATGTATTTCTTGGCCGCTTCGCTGGCACTTTCTGCCTGCTTTTTAAAGGCTTCATTGGAGGCCAGCAGTGTGGCCTGCTGGGAGATGAGAGTCACCAGGCGTCTAAGCAGGCTGTAATTGTTTACAAAAAGGGAGAAGTGAGAAGCACGAGAGCAAAGGGCCTGGCAGGAACTCTTCTTGGCTGCTACCTGAACAGTCTGCCTCCAGAACGGACCTGGCAACACAAAGTGGGGCCCAGGAAGTGGCCTCTGCTACCTCCCCAAACAGCTACATCAGGCTCTGGAAGTATCTCAAGGAGGGATCAGAAACAGGAGCACACCCAAGGCACAGCCCAGTATATAGCAAAAGGTCTTGGAATGCCAACACTTTTCAGGCAAGGGTCTAGATGTGCTAGACAAGCCTCAGCACTGTTTTCCTCCCTGCGAGGCCAGGCTTGCCTCCCTAGGAGAACAATGTCAGATAATAAATTTGGGTACTTCCAACTTGCCAAGAGAATTCCTCATAGCTACTTCATGAGGTAGTTGCTACTGCTACTCTCATTTGACAGAAAACTGAAGTTTAGCAGGGTGAAGCAATGTGTCTAGTTCATGAGGGTGAAACATTCTAAGGTAAAGAAATGTCTAAGAGCCAGAAATGTGCATAGCTAGGATTCCAGCACCAATCTACTACACTCCAAAACCTACATTGGAAAACATACTCTCTCAGCTTCCAGGTCCTAACATGAGTAGAAAAACTCCCTTCCTCCAAATCCCCTCCCCAAACACATCTTACAACCAGCTGGCACACTGTATCTGTTATATAACAGCACTTAAGCTGAGGTTGTCTTCCATTACTTGGGGCAGAGAAAGAAGAATCAAGACACAAGTGCTGTTTGCCTGTCTCAAATAGCTATAAACAGGTAGCAGGTAGGGATAAGCACTGGTCCCTGAACAGTAAGACTGGATGGGCAGAGAGAGAGGACAGAAGGACTTGCTGCAGCCTTGCTTGAGAAAGGCGCTGCTCAGGCAGCCAGGAAAGGGGAGTATTTTCCCACATGCCTCAGAAAATCTAGCCACAGCAATTGGAGTCAGGCAAAGTGCATGCAGAGGCCTGGGGGGGAAAGGAAGAAAACATGCCTAATGCCTGCTCCAGGGAACTTCAACAAAAGTGCTTGCTCAGAAGAGTAACAGCAGCCTTGGTGGCGTGCTCCAAGGATGGTCTCTCTGGTCCATCATGCACTGGCAGACGCTTGTCATCCCCACCTCCAGCCTGGGCAGGCAAGGAAACCAGAAGCGCAGAGACTACGAACTCTTTCAACCTTAGCCCAGGCTCTGCAGAGTTCTAGCAGAACCCTTTTGGGGAATGCACATGTGGAATAGAGGGGCTCTATGGGTCCTGCTTTTGGGAGAAGCTCCCAGGGGTCCCTGGTGGCACAAGGAGAACCAGGCTGTTGATTCCTGGCATGAGAGGAGAGTTTCCAGTGACATGTGCTCTCTAAAATTAGCAGCTCAGACCTCGTGGCCTAGAGCTCAGGTTTCCCTGCCTCAGCCCCAAGCTGCCCACCAGTCTGGCCCCCACTGAGCTAGAGCCCTGAAAGTAGAAGAAGCTACCAAGCACCCAAGCAGCCAGCAAGAAGTCATGGGCTTGACTCACAGTGGCCACAAATCAGAGAAGCCAGAAAGAAAGGCGAGTGTGACTAGCCCCAACTCCCAGCACAGAACCTTCCTGGTTCCTGAACAGGTCCTTGTCAAGTTTAAGAGGGCCTTCCCTGGTTAGAAATGAGGGAAGGGGCATGTATGTTACCTGGTGGTAAAGATGGGACCCCTGGGCACTGCTGGGTCCTAATAAAGATGAGTAAAACCAAGGGTTGCCACCTCTACCTGGCCAGGCAAATGGCTGCTACGGAGCATCCACAACTGTCACCTCAGTTACCAAGGGAGGCAAGCCAGCTGGTAGATGACTGCCACAACCAGAAAGGTAGTGCTGCCAGGAACAAGTCTTAGTGCAACAGCTCTCTTCAGTGCTATCCTAGGCCTTCCTCAGATATTGCAAATCAGGATTTCCTATATAGTCCAGGATAGCCACAGAATGCAGCATCCACAGAATCCAAGCACAAGACTCTGGATAGTGTCTGTTCACAATTTTGGCCTTTGGTTTTCAGCCATTAACAAGAGAATCATACTGGCCCTGATTTTTCTTCCTCTGGCCAACTGTCATGGACATTTTCCCCACCTCCCTTCCAGGGCACCCTAAGTTGGCCTCTAAAGGCAAACATTCTAATTGCACACAGATACAAACACACAGACACACAGTTCTTTCACACCACCTGTGTTAGAGCTATGAATCTAATCCATCCAAGGCTGATTATGGGTCATTTTCCCTAGTATACTTCATCTCATGCCCTTGCCCACAACTTCTACTCATCAACTTTATTGCCATTTCCACTTAAGCCTATATTCTTTCCTTCCCACTTGTCCCTGCTCCCTAACTGCCTCATCTTTCAACCACTCAAGTTTTCTGTAACATATGCTGCCACTGAAAGGTCAATTTTAAGAGGTCTCCCACCTGAGAATCTTCCTCAGCTGTTGACTGTCTACTCTATACTTTCTTCCAGCTAGTTTTATCCCCTAAAGGGTTTATCTGCCAACAGACTCATAGCTCAACTCCCTATTAAACATCAGCTTCTGATGTTACACAAACACTCCAAAGACAGCCTGCCAAGATGGGTCCTTCCCTTACTCTATCAGAACAAGTTACCAAGTGTATCGCTGCTGCAGTGACAAGTATGAAAGCTATCTTGGACTCTGGCATCCTTGACCCTTACCCCAAGTCACTATCAGTGCTTTCCTTGCCTCTACAGAGGATAACCCCTAATTCATTTCATGGTCAATGCCTGGTGCTTCCTCCCTACTGACATCTGTACAACGTTCCCATCCACCCCAAAGCTGACAAATTTGACTGGTTGCTCCTCTGGTTGAGCCACTGTGTGGGAATAATGCCAAGCCCTCACCATCCCTAGAACATGTCTAGTTCTACATATCAGACACTATGCCCTTCCTAGCCAGCTCAACCATCACCACCCTCAGGAAAGCCTTTCCTGTTGGGGAGGTACCCTATAGTGCTCCCACAGCAGTCTCCGAAGTACATTACAGGCTCTTATACTTACTTTCTCAGGATATTCAGTCATCTGGTTGCCCTTATCAGGCTACAAATACCTTTAGGCTGGCCCTATACATGTCATTTCTACTCCCTCCCCCAGAGTAGGTACAATGAAAAGAAGCCTTCTAGGTGACCTAATTTCACTCCTGAGACAGGGAACACTCCCTGACAGGTGAAGGGGTGTGTTTGAGGCTACTTGTCAGGTCCAAACCTGTCCCCCTTTTCTTGCTAAACCCATGTCTACCTGGAAGCCTGGCATAGGGGTGGGGGTGAGGGTGCAATAAGTTGATATAGCAATCACCACTCTATATAACAACAGAGGAGGCAGAAGACAGCAGCAGGAAGGTGCTGGCTCAGACTCTGTATCAGCGAGCAAGCTGGGTTTCTGGCTGGAGTGGCAGCTGAAAAGCTACATGGGAAACTCAATCCACTACCTCAAGCTGGGGAAGAGACCCAAGCTCTGGCCTCCACCCCAAATCTTAGGGCCTTGGCAAGACAGATTAGGCCCTTCCTAGTGGGCTGGCCAGCATTTGCCAGTCCAACGAGCCAGCCTTCTGGAACATTTTACTGCTCTCTTACACTGAGCTACCCATCCATATCCCACTTGATAGTCATCTCTCAGGCACTCTTTATGTTCTTTATGGCATTTTCCAGGCCCCTAAAACTGAGTGTAGCTTATGGTAAACAGCGACAAGCTTCAAAATTGTCATACTCTGATCAAAAAAACACATTAGCCTACACAAATCAGAAATAACCACTTCATGACCTCTATTCCTGTTGTGTTACCTATCATGAGTTACTCTCTGTTTTACCTCCTGAAAACTGTTACCCAGATTTACTGCTTATACCTATTCATTTAATGAGCCGGGGTGGTGGTGGTGTACACCTTTGATCCAAGCACTCAAAAGGTAGAGTCAGAGCTGGGTGTGGTGGTGCATGCCTATAATCCCAGCACTTGGAAGACAGAGGCTGGTGGATCTCTGAGAATCTGAGGCCAGCCTGGTCTGCAAGCCAAGTCCAAGACAGCCAAGGTTATACAGAGAAACCCTGTCTTGGACAAAAACAAAAGAAAAAAGAAAAAGGCAGAGGCAAGCAGATCTCTGTGAGTTCAAAGCCAGCCTAGTCTACAGGGTGAGTTCCAGAACACCCAAGGTTACACAGAGAAACCCATCTTGAAATACAAAGAAACAAGAATCAAAAACAAAGCAAAGCAAAGCATAGATGAAAACCTAAGAGCCAAAGAAAGTTCCTAAAGGTCTTGGGTAGTCACTGACACAACAGCTCAGGGTTCAAATGAACTGAATCCAAGCTCAGACATGAAACCCACAGAACAAAAGTTAACAGAATACAGATGTGTCCTTGGCAGACAAATACCTAAACTCAACTTGGTATTCCTAGTAAAATGTTCTTGGATGCTAATCGGAGCTATCATACTTTTATTAAAGGCTGAGTAAACAAGAGAAAGCAGGAGAAACTGAATCTCTCTCTCTCTCTATCGCCTCTAAGAAACAGGCCAAGGACAACAAGTAGAGAGACAAGGCTCACAGGCAATTTTCACCTATCTGCCCCAGTGAGAATACAGGAGAAAAAAAACATGAACAGGATGAGGAAGAATGAGTAAGTCCGAACTGAAAGATCCCATGATGTGGCCCAGAACAGCCTCAGCTGAGAAGCCACCCCTGTAGACTTAAGTTGTATACACAACCCCTTCTAAGTTTCTGCCCCATGCCAAGTAGGACACTGGTGTCACAGTGCCACCTGCTGACTTTATGCTGTCACAGTCTAGGAAAGTCTTATACTGTGGCCATCCCTCTCTGCGAATATGCCTCAACTATTGGAAGAAAAGATGAGGTGGATACTCTGGCAAGGAACCACAACCAGCAGATGGCCAGGCAATGCTTCAGGTGATATAAAGTGGTAGTATCCAGGCTTCCACTGCCCCAGACCTCTCAACCTCAAGCACCATCAGTCATTAAAATAAGGAAGAGATAGAGGGTCAAGCCAGGTATGCTCAAGAAAAGGGGTTATGCATAACACTCAAGGCTCTCCAAAGAGACTTACATGGCTGACTCATGACAGAGAGTAGAACAGAGACTCCTTGGGATAACATCATCAAGGATCTATGTCAAGTCTCTATGCCCAAGGTGACATGTCAGAAAGCTCTTCACCAGGGCACAGTAGACAAACTAGATAGATAGAACAAGGCTAGCGGTAGAACAGTTGACACAAAAGGGTAACAGTGACTGCTGTGGTAGTGGTCCAAAAGGGTGAGAAAGAGAGCCTTAAAGAAGAGAAATACCCACAGGTTATACCTTGGGTATAGTTTCAGATTTGAAGAGGAGAGTTTTGGAGGATACTGAGAAAGAATATAAAAGTCTGTTAATACTACTTAAGATGGTGACAATGGCAAGTATATAATTAGGTATTTTCCCCAAGAGGTAGGAAAGTTGCCCAAGTCTTATAAAGGTGGCAGAAGCAGGCTAACCTCATGTGTTCTGACTTTAGCCTAGCAGAAACCATACCATCCTCCATGGGTAAGTGTACCCAACTCTCTCTTACCACTCACACTCCATCTTCCCTGTCCTTTGCCATTCCTAAACCTCTTCCTCTTTCTGCAATACACTCAGTCCTGATTGTCTGTGTCCAATCCAGCTCGTCTGCCCTGTCCTCTCAGGCACCCCCCCAACAAGTGTGCTCTGCTACCCCTATATATGGCCTACTCCCTCAGAAGCCTTCTAATGAAGCTGTCCACAGAGCTCCTCCCCTCCCCACACCCCCTTGTTTTGGTTTCGGTTTTTCAAGACAAAATTTCTCTATGGAAAACAGCCCTGGCTGTCTTGGAACTAGCTCTGTAGACCAGGCTGGCCTTGAGCTCAGTGATCTGCCTGTCTCTGTCTCCCAAGTGCTGGAATCAAAGGCAGCAAGTTCTAGCATAGCTGGGGCTATACAAGGAAACTCTGTCTCAAAAAAGAAAAACAAAAACAAAAGCCACACTGCAAGGAATCTGGTACCTGAACCATGTCAGGCATGGGCTCTGGGTATGGCAGTCTCTCCTGAGTGTCCTCTATTTACAAAGGCCCACCTAATTATAAAGAGTTGTTAAGGTCCCTCCTGGTTTCAGCTAGAACCCAAACAAAACACACTAGACTCAAAAACACATACAAACACACACACACACACACACACACACACACACACACACACACACACAGGACATCATGTGGCTGGTCAATGTCCTAGATAAGCCCTTGTTTAACAAATGAGAAGACTGGGGGATTAGAGAGGAAGGCTGGTTATTTAAAGCCACACAACTGCTGGGAGAGAAGCATGGGTATGAGAACACAAGTGCCCTGACCTCTCATTCCTGTGAGAAGGTGTCTGCTGTTCAGCTTTGCTTCCACAGAACATGAGTGTCTCTCTGCCCTGACTCAAATATGATACACTAAGAGCAATTCAGTGTGTTATCTCCCTTTCTGTTATTTATTACCTTTCTGTGGAACAACCCAGCGGTGTCCTATGCACAACAATGCTCCAAGGTTTGCTAGAAGTCCTACAAAAAATTCTCATAACACAATCAAATTTAACATAGTAAAGAGACATTACTTTTGATAGTCCACACAGGAATGCGAAACATACCTATTACCCGCTAAGAATATGTAAGAGGAGTTTAGGAGATGGCTTAATGTTCAAAATCCTTGCAAGTATTTGGACATAAGTTTAGATTCCTAATACCAATGATAGCACATGCCTATTACCACAGTGCAGAGGTGGGAGAAGAGGGGTAAAAGCAGATCTCTAAAGTTTTCTGGTTACCCAGACTAGATGACACAGTGAGTTCCAGGTTCAGTGAAGAGACTCAACACACCCCCCTCAAAAAAAGGCGGAGCAAGAGGAAGATACTAACACTGACCTCTGGCCTCCAAAATTACACATACACACATGCACACAAACATGTACACATCATATGCAAATATATATGTAAGAGCTAGGCATGATGGTGTCCATCTATATAAAATTCCAGTACTTGGAAAACTGAGGCAGGATGGCAAACATGAGGTCCTGTCTCAAAAACAATAGCAAAGGGGTAGTATTTGCTTTTCAGCCCAGAACTCAGGAGGCAGAAGCAGGTAAATCTCTATGAGTTTATACATAGTCTGATCTACACAGAGTTCCAGGACAACCAGAGCTACATAGTAAAATCTTATCTCTTTAAAAAAAAAAAAAAAAAAAAAAAAGGACCTAAGTTTGGAGGGACTTATATACAAGAGGACATGTAGAACAAAAACAAAGGTGTAAAAGGTATTAGCCAAATTTATTTATTAATTAGGGCCAACCAACAGCATTTGTTGACAGATTCAAGAACATACTTATAAAAGAAAGTAGAAAGACTACTGGAAGTCTGAAGCTAGTATGTCTGTGCTAGACTCTTAGTTCAAAGAAACAAACAATCTGAAGTTTACAAGCATCTCTCATGTTATTGTAGGTCTTTCTATGAATAAGACCAAAAACAGGAGGTTGATATTTCTGTGCTTTTTTTTTTTTTTAAATGATGCCAAGAGCTTTGCTTATGGTAGGGTATAACTCTAAACATATCCAAGTATGAAATTTCTGGGTTTGCTTTTTCTCCCAATCTCTCTCTCTCTCATGTGTGTATATGTATGTGTGTGTGCACGTGCACGCGTGTATAACTATGCCCATGAACTTTGGTTAAGTCCAAGGAACAACATCTGATGTCCTGCTCTATCATTCTATCATGTCTCCCATTGAGACAGTGTCTCTCAATGAACCTGGAGCTTGGCTGGCAGACAGCAAAAATCTTTGGGCAGACAGCTCGAAAGATCCTCCTGTCTGTTAGCTCACAGCACTGGAGTTATAGGCCCATCTAATTTATATGTTTTCTACATAACTGCTAATGATTTGAATTCAGGTCCTCATGCTTAAAAACAGAGAATTTTTATGTACTTCCTGGTGTGACATTTCTTCCACAGTTTGAAGACTTAAGATTCTTGTTTATACCTGTCTGTGACTGAGTATAATAATTCTATAACTAAAAAAATTAAAAGAATGGTTATTTTTACAGTTTTCTGGGTAACACATAAGTTTTGCAGATATATGGAATAAACAAGAACAAATTTCTGTGACTAAAATCACACAGAAACAAAAATTCTAGATGGGTAGTGGTAGTGGTGTACATCTTTAATCCTAGCACTCAGGAGGCAGAGGCAAGCAACTCTGAGTTCAAAGCCAGCTTGGTCTACAGAGAAAGTTCCAGGAGAGTCAAGGCTACAAAGAAAAACCCTGCCTCAAAAAAACCAGAAAATTTCGCTGTATTAGGACAGGCTGATAGGAGAGGGCTACAGTGAGTTCAAGGGCAGTCTAGAATACAATGAGATACTGTCCACACCCTGCCCTACCACGAGAGAGAGAAGAGAGAGAGAGAGAGAGAGAGAGAGAGAGAGAGAGAGAGAAAAGAAACTTATTCCAGCTGAGTGTAATGGCATATACTTATAGTCCCCAGCTACTCAAGCGGTTAAGACAGGAAGACTGCTTGAGACCAAGAACTTGGGGTTAGCTTGGGCAAGAAAATGAAATTATCTCAATAAATAAAGATTAAAGTTCCTTAAGGGCTACAGCCACTATCATAAATCTGACCCTTAGACCATGGATGCAAATTTCCAGTAAAATTCTAGAAACTATTAAATAAATGTGAACAACTGGTAAAACTACACTGATCCCTTCAAATTGCTACAATATTTTTACAAGATGTAGCACAAGATCTACTTTGTGACTGAATGCAGCCACAGGAGGGTGCTATTGGCAGAGCAAGACAGCTGGCACGTAGCTCATGGAGAAGACGTGTGGCTGATTAAGCAATCTGAGCAAGAAGTTAAATCAGCAGTTGTCTTGCCTCATATGCTTGTCAAAGGTCAAAGGAAGAGGAGTAAACAGTAGTTGTCAACATACCAGATATAGGGTTAGGACCATATGAGCACATTCCGTGGTGCTCCCAAACCAGACTCTGGTATTCCATTCCAAGTATCACTCTGGGAATACTGTATGATATGAGATGTACGTGTGCCTGCATGTGCATGTGTTTTGTTTTTTAAGACAGGTTTTCTTGGTGTAGTTTCTGGACTCGCTTTGTAAACTAGGCTGGCCTCAAACTCTCAGTGATCCACTCTTCTCTGCCTCCCAGAGTGCTGTGATTATAGGCATAAGCCATCACTCCCAGCTTGAGATCTACTTTTATCTGAAGGTACCCATTAATATCAGAAAGAATTGCAAAATACTTTTGTATACTGATTATGGTATTGCCTGATGGTCTGAATCTGTCAAAAATTTAAAGATGGTCCCAGTGTTAGATCACTTGTGTAGAATGCACGAGTCCTTGGGTTTCATCCTCAGCACAAGGAAAAAACAAAACAACAAAATACAGAACTGTGTGCTCACAACTGAGGATTTCATTACATATTCATGCACTAACACTTTGTTCAACAATACACCCATATGACAGGGATCTTATGAGATTATAACGTAGCTTTTGCCTATAGTAAATACACACTGAAACAGAAAACTGCACGTTATAACTTAAAAATTCACAATGAAAGGCTTGGCAGAAGTTTTTACAGATCTCAATAAGCTACTTAAAAACAAACAAAAAAACAAAAAAACTATAGGGCTGGAGGTAAAAGGCAAGTAGAATACTTGCCTAGTATGCAACAGACTCTGGGTTCAGTCCTCAGCACTGAAAATAAAATAGGTTGAAAACACTGACCTCAACTTCCCAAAATGTTTCTTAAAACAGGAACACTTCAAGACTTAAAGTAGATCCTTGAGAAGATAACTGAGATCAAAGGAGATAACAACGCCACATGTGTTATTGCCCTTGAAAATCTTATAGTGAGACAAAATGTAAAGGTGGAAAACGGCAATTCTGATGATTCTGACCTTACACAGCCCTGGGCTGGTTTTGCTTGTATCCTAGTTTTAACAAAAACTTTAAAATGTAAAAAATAAAAGTAAAAAGTTAACCTTATTGAATAACAATTGAAATATTTTCGTGCAACCATCTAATGGGATGTGTTTATACTGTGATTACAAAAGTCGAAAAGTAAAATTTAAAAGAAAAGCAGTCTCCATGTGCAGTATTTATAAAGCTTATAGTACGGTATTCCTTCACTTTCACTTCTCAGCCCCTCCTGCCACCAGAGCAATGGTCTGTATTACAAGACTGATCCCAAAATTTGCTATGTGGCCAAGGATGGCCTTGAACATCTGTTTACATCCACCCCCTGACTGGTCAGATCGCAAATGTGCACAGCCACTTTATGTGGTGCTTGGGCTCAAACCCCAGGGTTTTATGTGTACTAGGTGAGCACCCCAGTAATATACTCATGCCCCATAAAGATACACTGATTCTTAGTTTTGTATAGCTTTACCTTTCATTATTATTATTTGTTTTTGTTTTTGTTTTTCAAGACAGGGTTTCTCTGTGTAGCCCTAGCTGCCCTAGACCCACTTTGTAGATTAGGCTGGCCTCGAACACAGAGATCTGCTTGCCTCTACCTCCCGAGTATTTGTATTAAAAACATACACCACCACTGCCGGCTTCATTAACTTCTTAATTTATGAGTGTTCTTCCTGCTTATAAGTATGTGTTCCATGTGCATACCTGGTACCCACAGAGGTGAAATGGGGTTATCAGGATGGAGAGAGGGCTTAGTGCTTAGTGCCTGTTCTTCCAGAGGACCTGGGTTTAATTCCCAGTATCCACACAATAGCTTACAACTGTCTATTACCAGGCACGCATGTACTATACAAACATACATGCAGACATGACATCCATGCACATTAAACGAAGTCAGGCGTGGTAGCGTACACCTTTAATCCCAGCACTTAAGAAGCAAGTGAGTTCCAGGCCAGCCTATTCCACAAAATAGTTCCAGGATAACCAGCACTACATAGTGAGATGCTCTTGGGGGTAGGGAAAAAGAAGAGGGTGTCAGATTCCCTAGAACTGATATTAAGGATGGATGTAAACCACTGGATTAGGAATTGAACTTCCTGGATCTTCTGCAAAAACAAGTGCTTTTAACTGCTCTGCACTTTGTTTTTTTTGGAGTTTTTGTTTGCTTGCTTTTGTTTTTTTTTTAATTTTTATATGAATTACAGTTTATTTACTTTGTATCCCAGCTGTAGCCCCCTCCCTCGTTCCCTCCCAATCCCACCCTCCCTCCCTTGTGTCCTCCCTGCCCCTCTCCAAATCCACTGATAGGGGAGGTCCTCCTCCCTTTTCATCTGACCCTAACTTATCAGATCTCATCAGGACTGGCTGCAATGTCCTCTTCTGTGGCCTAGCAAGGCTATTTCCCCCTCAGGGGGAGGTAGTCAAAGATCCAGCCACAGAGTTCACATCAGAACCAGTCCCTGTTCCCATTACTAGGGAACTCACTTGGATACTGAGCTGCCATGTACTAAGACATATAATATAAGATAAACCTACACAAATCTGTATACCTAAAGAAACCAAGCAAGAAGGAGGACCCTGTGTAGGACAATCAATCCTCACTCAAAAAGACAAACAGGATGGACATTGTTTTTGTTTTTAATGCTTAGGACTTAACTAAGCCACAGGTTCCGTCCCTACTGATGAGCTTTTGCCACTAATTCAACTAAGCTGTAACAAGTCCCACTCCCTAAGTCTGTGTTCCTACTTAACTCAGTCTTCCTTGGCACATTTATAAATGTCTTCCCATTAAAAATTCAAGTTTTAGCATTCCAGCCAGCCTATCAGGAAGGCCATCTAGACAGTTAGGATGCTGAAAGGTCATTCCTTTACTTGCTATTTCTGTCAGTGTCTACTTCTTGCCATATCTGGTCACTACAACCTTATATGCACAAAATAGGCCAAGGGTAAAAAAAGCCTCATGTATGTGGTCTCTACTTAAAAGTCACTGATCTGCATTGTAGGAACTCATGTAAACTAGACTGCACTTAAGTATACTGGTTAGACCAGCACTCTGCATACACTTTAGCACTGGGTCTATGAGAACATTCAGCCTGTAAACACTACTGAGAATCTTATGCTTAATCTATAGAAGAGAGGAATAAGACTTAGAGAAGTCACCAGGTATGGTGGCGCACACTTCCCGACACTCAGGGAGGCAGAAGCAGGTGGATTGCTGTGAGTACAGGGCCAGCCTGGTCTACAAAGCGATTCCAGGACAGCAAAGGCTACACAGAGAAACCTGTCTCAAAAAAACAAAAACAAACAAACTCTCCAGTAATTCATATCCCTTCTCAAAAGCAAACAAACTTTCCTAAAACATGACTTCACATCTACCTTAAATCTTCTTCCCATTCTAGTTATCGTCCATCCACCCTTTCTACTTGGCAGTTGGGAAGTAGGCATGTTTGTTGTCTTCCAACATTCATCCCATTCTGCAATTCCTCAAGGATCAGTAGCAATTCTATCTCTAACTGATCTTAGTTTCTGGATATAATTTCATCATGTCTAAATGAACTTAAATTGTTTGAAGAAGCTTGGCATTCTGGTAGGGCCTTATATGGAGTCTTCCAACTCCTTATTTAACATAACCATGTAAAGCCTGCTTTCCATCCAGTTCTTCTCATTTCCCCATCCAGAATTAACAGTAGGTTTTTCACTCTCTATACTACGGGCTTGTGTGTGTGTGTGTGTGTGTGTGTGTGTGTACACATTAGGAATGTAACCTAGGGCCTTGCACACACTAAGCATTCTGCTACTTAGCTACACTGCCTAGCCCCATTCCCACCATTTTTTAAAAATTCTACGGTATGTGTCAACTTCGCCCAGCATTCTCATTTCCTCACTCTCCTAAATTTGAAGATGCTAAGCTTGAAGGTTATCAAACATACTTCTTTAAGCCAAGTAAGCTGACATGTACCTAATACTCTCAGCTATTCAGGAGGCTGAAGTGGAGGAATAACTCTGAAAACGAGCCCAGGCAATGTGGTGATATCCCATATCAAATTTTAAAGTAAAGGGGTCTAGAGAGAGATGGCTCAGTGGTTAGGAGTACTTGTTGCTCTTACAGAAGATATGGATAAAATTCTTAGCACCTATACAGTGTCTCACAACCTTCCATAACCCTAGTACCAGAGCATCTAATCAGAGGCACGCATGTGGTACACATACATGCATGCATGCAAACATTCATATACATAAACTAAAAATAAATCTAAAAATAACATTTTTAAGTAAAGCAAAGGATATAGCTCAGTAGTACAATGAGTGCCTAGTATGGAAGAGTCCCTGAGTTCAAGGCTCAGTACCACAAAAATATTTATTTTACAATCACATGCACATAAAAAACATATATAAGCTGGGCTCAGTGGCACATGCCATAAGTCCATCACTCAAGCAGGTGGATATCTGTGAGTTCGAGGCCAGCCTGGTCTAAAAAGTCCAGGACAGCTAAGGCAACACAGAGAAAACCTGTCTTGAAAATATATATAATATTAAAATCAAAAATATATATAATCTTAAAATTGTCTTACGAGTTGAAAAAAATGTAGTACTAGAGCATAACGTGCTTTACATTTGTGGAGTCCTGTTGGAGTGATATGTGCACTGTGTAAAGACTGTCTTTGTATTATTCAAATGTTGATTTTTATACCAGCAGAGACCTGAGTATAAGAGGGACTTTATATTGTTATTCCTATGGCTGCATCATCTTTTGTACACACCCCCTCTAACACCTTTTGATTGGTTTAATGAAGAGCTAAACAGCCAATAGCAAAGGCAGGAAAGGGAGGTAGGACTTCCAGGGAGATAAAACTTTAGAAAAGAATCAGTACACTAAAATACTGAAACAAAGGTCAGTGGACACATATACCCTTACTTGCCTTCACATTTCAGTCTCAATTTGGATCCAGAAAATCCAAGAGCATATGAAGGGCTGTTTTCTGGGAGGCTAAAATGTAGATAGGTAGTCATGCTAATACATAGTAAAGCATGACATGCCAGGTGATTAAGAGGGTAAAAAAAAAATCCCTTAAACACTAAATCTTGAGTCTTTTGGCCCAAAGCTAGGTGGGAATCACTATCTGCAAACCTAACATGAAAATCCACATAGTCACATGGTATCACTGTCTGAATAGCCTCCAAAATTCATATGTTGAGTTTAATCTCCATTCTGGTGATACTAAGCAGTACTGCCTATTTGGAAATTATTAAGCTTTGAGGGCTCTATCCTCATAAATGGATCAGTGTCTTATAAAAGTCCACAGGAAACTAGCTTGGGCTTTTTATGTCGTTACCATGTGAGAACAGTGTTCTTCCTCTCCAGAGAATGCAACATTTCAGAAACTTAAAGCAGTCCTCATTAGACACCAAGCCTGGCCATGCCAGCCTCTGAAAGAGTGAAAAATGCACTTCTCATTACAACAGAACAAATGGACTAAGACACTTGGACCTGAACCACAGAGCAACCAACATTTTAGGTTTGTTTTTGTTCTGTTTGAACAATGCAAGGGAACAAACCCAGGGTCTTGCACATATCACACAAATGCTTTACTACTGGGCTTTATTCCCAGCTTATTATTGATACCTTTTTATTACCTTCACCTGTCCTAGTCTAAGCATTTGTCTGGTCTGTCTACTTCCCTGCCAGTCCCTTGGATTAAAGCCTAAAGGTGAGCCGGGAATGGTAGCACACACCTTTAATCCCAGAGCTGGTGAGGCAGAGGTAGGTGGATCTCTGAGTTTGAGGCCAACCTGGTCTAGAATAGCCAGGGCTACACAGAGAATCCCTGTCTTAAAAAAACCAAAAGGGGGGAGGGCAAACAAAATAAAACAAACAAACAAAGTCCATTGATAAAACTGGAGGCAGAAAACAGGGCTCTAAGATCTAATAGGCATTTTGTATGTACTCATCTGATCTTATCCAATTAGCTACCCTTGCAGCCTTGGTCAAGGCTCTCCATCTTGCAAGAAATGATCAGAAATATTCAAGGCACCACAGATCACATCATGCTCTGAATACAAATTTACGCTAGGGAGGGTCCTGAGGACAAGGACAGTCTCAAACCCATCATGCTACTTCTGCCCATTCTACCCAACCCAGTACTTCATATATAAAAGGCCCCAAACTAGTTAGACCCTTATAAGATGGGCTTCAAAGATTCTTTCCTAGAGGGAAAGCTTTGTCACTTCCTTCAGTCTGCAAGCAGGAGGAAGAGCACATGATGGTAATTCATTTGACCTACCACAAAATGTGGTAAGATAGGTCTTCTGCCAGATATGCTAGCACACAGCTTTAATCTCATCATTTGGGAGGCAAAGGCAGGTAGATCTTAATAAATTTAAGGCCAGCCTTGTTTACATACCGAGTCCCAGTTGAGCCAGTGACACATGCACAATGAGACCCTCTCTCAAAAAGGGTAAGGTCCAGGGTCAGATGAAAGGGGAAGAGGTCCTCCCTTATCAGTGGACTTAGAAAGGGGCAGGGAGGAGATGAGGGAGGGAGGGTGGGATTGGGAGGGAATGAGGGAGTGGGATACAAAGTTAATTAAAAAAATTTTTAAAAAGGGTAAGGTCTGCTGGAATTTGTTCTACCCCCTCCCAATCTCCATGTTGCCTCTGGAGGTCAGGGGCAATTGTGCAGTTTATCAAACACAAACGGGGTCTTTGGGCCCAAGACACACAGAGAAGAAATTGAAGCCACAGAAGAAGGCCAAACTCACAACTCTATACCCTTGGCTAGCCCAAGGCTTCCTCCATAAGCCCCTGGCTCCTCCTTACTCACAAGGACAGCAGCAAGGAAAATCCAGCAATATAGAGATTCCTTTGAGCACGGAAAAGCTTCATGTGAAAGTGCTCCATGGCACCTGGATTGTTCTGGAGGTTGACCTTTTCTGTCACATCATCATATTTCCGGATCTCACGTACAGCATCTATGGTAGAGCAGAGATGGCCATTTAGGTATCACTTTGAAAAGAAAAACAGGTAGCAAGATGAGCCAGACTCCTTTTCTTCAAATCTATCTTTCTCTATTGTACTAATTCCTCAAACACCCTTTATGGGAAGCTTTACCAAAAGTCCCCACAACCTTCTCCTCTTAACTGTTTACACACCAAGCACCAGCCTACTCTAGTTACATGATGAGCTTGTACTACGCTTCAAGATACTATTCAAGGTTGACGCATTGCTGGCATTGGAGATAGGTTCTCTTTCTATGATACTCCCAACCTCAGTTTGTTGTTTTCTCTCAAGTTAGGCTGCCAGCCACTCAACTGATAAGTTGGGGGTCCTGCTGGTACAATGCTCACAAGACCTGTCCAGGAGGCATGGGCTACAATGAGCATTATTATGTTTTACTTAATTAAACATAACTTCATGAGCTGAAGAGATGGCTCTGTGGGTAAAGGTACTTTCCATCAAGCCTGACCACCTGAGGTCAATCCCCAGGACCAATATGGTAGGATAGAACCAACTCTTTTACTAGTTGTCCTCTGACCTCTTCATGTACACTGTGGCATACATGTGTCCCCTATCCCCAATAAACTGTAATTAAAGTTTCAATGCCAGCCTGGTCTACAAGATAGTCCAGGACAGCCAGGACTACAAAAGAAACCCTGTCTCAGGAAACAAAAAAAAAAAAAAAAAAAAGAGGAATTCATGCTCATCAAAACAGCAAAATTATAAAAAGAAATCTCTTAATACAATCACTTACAGCAGGGTCTCTATATCTACAAATACAGAGCTGTCAGTTTTAAAGTCATCTGCTTCGTAACATACACTAGTCACTGAAATTGTCTTTAATCCATGTGTCCTATCCATCTTCTTCATAGAAGACTACAAACTAAGAGCAAAAGCCTTCTCTATATCCCCTAGAACCTACAACATGGCTACTGTTGAGTGAGCAAGCAACCTCTGCTCCCCCAAGAGCCACTGCCAGACACACAATGTTCTGATTTAATAATATATGTCCTCAGAATCTTTAATCTGTAATGCAGAAATGGAACCTTAGTGTATCTACTATATCTTCCCCAGCTCTTACCTCAGTAAAGACTTTTAGATGGGCTTGGTGGCACACACCTTTAATCCCAGTACTTGGGAGGCAGAGGCAGGCAGATCTCTATGAGTTTGAGGCTAACCTGGTCTATGTAGAAAATTCCAGGTCAACCAAGACTACACAATGAGACACAATCTTCCAACAACAACAATAAAAAAGGGGCTTAAAAAGAAAAAGCCAGTACCTAAAAATCTACCTAAAGTGCTGGGCATGGTTGTACAACACCTATAAACCTGCCTTTTCAGAGAATGGGCCATGAGGGTCACAACTTAGCAGCTAGCCAGGACTACAGGATGAGACCCTGTCTCAAACATGGAGGTGTGATGCCTGAAGAAAGCTCTTAACACACCTCCATGTGAGAGACGCAAGATATCATCGTCTGGGTACTGTTCAGTTTGTAGTTTCTTCTTTGAGACTATTTGGTCTTCAAGCTCAGCTTTCATTACAACGTGCCTGCCCTCCTAGTATCTTTACATTACATCTGTGCCAGTACTCTCAAATGCTGCCAGTAGGATAATAAACTGGTATAATACACCTGGTAGAAAATAAAAAGCATGGAGCTGGAGAGATGGCTGAGGTTAAGAGCACTGGCTGTTCTTCCAAAAGACCTGAGTTCATTTCCCAGCAACCACATGATGGCTCATAACTATCTATAATGAGGTCTGGTGCCCTCTTCTGGCGTGCAGGCATACATGAGAGAACACTGTATAAATAATAAATAAGTCTTTTAAAAAAAGCATTCTACCTCTATGAATTTAAGTCTTAGAAAAAGGCAAGTCTACCTGTATGAATTTATCTCACAGAATAATTTGTATAAAAGTGCAAGGATACCTATAAAGTGGGAATTAAACTATGGTATAATTATGGGAGAATATAATGCATTATTTAAAGAATGCAATTGCTATCAAAAGTTGTCTAAGGTACAACAAGTGAGTAGAAAAGCATAATACAAAAGATTACATGAGCAGCTGGGTGGTGTATGCTTTTAATCCCAGCACTCAGGGAGGCAGAGGCAGTCGGATCTCTGTGAGTTTGAAGCCAGCCTGGTCTATAAAGTGAGTCCAGGAGAGCCAAGGCTACACAGAGAAACCTTGTTTCAAAAAAAAAAATACAAACATACATAAGTATCCCTGGACACCTGCAGAAGTTAGAGATACAACTTCAAGTATCAGTCCTTGATTTCCACCTTGTTTGAGACAGAACCTACAAGCTTCCAGGGAGTCTACTATCTCTATCTCCCATTGCCCTGCGGGAGTTCTGGGAGTGTACAGACTCATATCCAACATCTGGCTTTTATGTGAATTCTGGGAATTTGAAATCAGGTCCTCATACTTGCATAGCAAGTGTTTTTATCCATTGAGCCATCTTCTTAGCCTCCTAGATTATGCTTAACATTAAAGTAGGAAGTTAACAGTCATGAGAGCCATATTCATTCCTAGAATTCCCAAGCAGATACCTCTGATCTCCAAAAACAATCAAGTTTTTGTCAACTAGTAGCTTCCACATAGGTCTCTCTGGCACACTAAGCTGTACTATGAAATCAAAGACTTGTGGCTTTCATTAGGGGACAGGGCAAGACTAATGGAATAATCCCAATATGTGCCTTGCTGTTACAATTTGTGGCTCTACCTCAAACTCAAAGGCAAGCACACAAGCCTAGTTAAAAAAAAAAAAAAAAAAAAAAAAACACCTCTTATTTCATGAAGTTCAACTCTAACCAAGACTTTGCACACTCCCTATGGGCTCTTATCCCAGAAACTGCTCAGACCCTTAGTGGAAAAAACTGCCTCTTGGAATCCTGCCAAAAGCATTTCAAGAGGTATGCGAGCAACTAGCATCCAACAGCCTATGCCTGGGAACCTATAAGCCACATCTAGCCTGTTCAGAGGAAGTTCTGCTTGAGCAAATCCCATCAAGCCCTGAACATTAAAGGGAAACGTCCAATGCTACAGCTAGTGGATGGGGCTGTATACAACACTAAGCCACACTCTATCCTGTTATGTATCTGCTGTGAACCTGAGGAAAGGAGTACTCTGTGCCTACGTGGGCATTACATTTCTGAAACAGCGAGGTGAAAAGAATACAGTCTAAGCTGGGAAACATACTTATTGCTTATTACAACAAGACAAGCAACCAGACAAGAGCTTTATTGGTTCCTTGTCTCTATGTAAAATGTTGCCCTTTCATCTTTTTTGGTTTTTGAGACAGGGTCTTTCCCTGGCTATCCTGGAACTTTCTACATAGACCAGGCTGGACTCAAACTCACAAAGATCTAAGCAGGTGGTGGTAGCACACACCTTTAATCCTAGTACTCAGGGAGGCAGAGGCAAGTAGTTCAGGGCCAACCTGGTCTCAAAAAGAATTCCATGACAGCCAGGGCTACACAGAGAAACCCTCCCTGAAAAAACCAAACCAAACCAAACACCCAATTCACAAAGATTCACCTGCAAGTACCTCCACTGTGCTGGGATTAAAGGCATGTACCACCACCCTGCTTGTCTACCACCATCCTATACCACCTATTACACCCAAACACCTGAGCCTGCCCTTTGATTCATTTATCTTTCAACGTCTTGCAGATATGTATATAAATGTTAGAATTACAAAACAATACAGCTGAAAGACCTGGAAAGACTTTATATCTATACATATGCCAAGAGGTCTCAGCTCTGTCTCTAAGTCATACTGCCAAACACCTAGTTTTCTACCTCACATTATAGGATAAGGCAGAAGCCCCTTTTCAGCTAGGCTGTTTACTTGGTTGTCCAGTCCTTTGTCAGAAGACATTCTGGTACATATATGTAACCCCAGTACAAGCCAGTACAAGCCAGGCAGTGTTGGTGCACACCTTTAATCCCAGCACTCAGGAGGCAGTGGCAGGTGGATCTCTGTGAATTCGAGGGCAGCCTGGTCTACAAAGTGAGTCCAGGACAGCCAAGGCTGCACAGAGAAACCCTGTCTCAAAAAAAAAAAAAGAAAAAAACTACTTTAATGCTGGCCTAGACTAAGGGGAGAGATGTTATCTCAAAATTTAAAAAACAAAACAAAACAAAAAACTCATGTGTCTTTAAGATGAGAAAAAAAAAATTAAAATAAACAAAAAAAGCTGCCAGGCACACACACTGTCTTTTAATCTCAGCACTTAGAAGGTGGCTCTGTGAATTTGAAGCCAGCCTGGTCTACAGAGCAAATACCAGGATAGCCAGGGGCACATGGAGAAATTCTCTCTCAAAATAAGTGCTAGTAGCACTTCCTTAACATATGAACAAAAGGGCACTTAGTTTGTCTCTGAGAAAGCTTGTTTTCTATTCATCCAGTGTGGCACAGGACTTTAGAAGCCATGGAACAGGATCTGGTCAGGCACCAATCCCCTACTGCAGCTCACTCACCAAGGACCAACAGCACAAGGATGACAATGAGAACCACAAAGAAGGTGTTGCTATACGCCACTACCAACTCAACCAGCCGAGATTTGAAAATCTTCTGCCATCTGTGAAGGAGATGAAGACAGACACTGAAGAAAACACACTTTTGCAATACAAACCCTGAACAAAATGGAAACACAACTTGATGCTCATCTGCAGTGGCCAAGGGGCTTGTAATCAGTCTCAGCTGCTGCTTATATTTCTCCTATTTATTAAGTTCAGGTGAATTTAGTAAAAAGACTTTTGTACATGTGCAGAAACACCTGGAAAAATCAGTCTTAAAACACTGGTAGTTTCCAGTAAGGGTAA
Source organism: Meriones unguiculatus (assembly GCF_030254825.1). Lineage (NCBI taxonomy): Eukaryota > Metazoa > Chordata > Mammalia > Rodentia > Muridae > Meriones > Meriones unguiculatus. The sequence goes on from NC_083369.1 coordinate 39,559,164, forward strand.
CTTACTTTTAATTGTACTTCCCTTTGTAATAGGTGAAGCACCTGCCAAGAATGCAGTTATTCTTCCTTTTTAGCCTTTTTTATTTTTTTGAGACAGGGTCTCACTATGTAGCTCTGACTTTCCTGGAACTCACCATATAGTTCAGGCTGTCCTTGAGCTCAAAGAGATCTACTTGCCTTGGCCTCCCAAAGGTAAGATTAAAGAAATGCACCCCTGGGGCTGGAGAGATGGCTCAGCAGTTAAGAGCACTGGCTGCCCTTCCAGAGGTCCTGAGTTCAATTCACAGCAACCACATGGTGGCTCACAACCATCTATACCTTCTACTGCCCTCTTAGAGCACTAATATACATAAAATAAATAAATAAAATCTTTAAAAAAAAAAATTTCACCCCTATGTCTGGCTTTCCTTTGTCATTCTAATATTTGACAATCGTTTTTCATTGTTGTCTTTTTTTTTTTTTTTTTTTTTTGTCTAGACTCCTAACACCCCAGGTTATAAAGAGGAACCCAGACTCTCTATTATCTCTATAAATAAATATTTAAGATATGGCTCTAAAGATCCTTCAGAGGGGGCTAGAAAGATAGCTCAGTGGTTAAAAGCACTGTCTGCTCTTCCAAAGGTTCTCAGTAATTTCCCAACAACCACATGGTGGCTCACAACCATCCATAATGGGAACTGATTCCCTATTCTGTCATGCAGGCATACCTGCAAATAGAGAACTTAAATGAATGAATGAATGAATGAATCTTAGAGGGGGGCAGGTAATGCTTTATTCCCAGCACGCAGAAGATAGAGGTAGATGGATCTCTCTGAGTTCAAGGCCAGCCTGGAATACAGAATGGGTTCCATGACAGCCAGAGATGCACAGAGAAACCATGTCTAAAGGGAAAAAAAAGCCTTTCAGGAATTCCATACTGTTAAAAACCAGCAAGCTAGGCTGATCATGGTAGTGTATGCCCTTTAATCCTCTCACTTAAGAGGCAGAGGCTGAGGCATGTAAATCTCTGTGTTGCCAGCCTACATAGTGAGACCTCATCACCTGTATCATCAGATGCAGAGTTAAAAATCAACAGTTGTGGTTTGTTAGAAACATGACCTGATATGATTCTGAACTTGCATTTAGTATTCTAACCTGGTCTTAATCAATCCCTACGCTCTTCTCCGTTTTTCAATTTTTCCAATGTGTCTTCATATACATGTTTGTGCCAGTACAGGGGCCTTAACTAGGCATCTTCTTTACTCATTCTCCACTTTATTTTTTCCCCACAATGGTCTCATTGAACCTGGAGCTTACTGATTTTATATTCCTGATCTTTGCCTCTACAACACTGTAGGAGTGTATCACCGGGCACAGGTTTACATGGGTAATGGGGATCAAACTCAGATCTTCATACTTGTATAGGAAGCACTTACTGACATAGCCTTCTCCCTATCCCTTATCCTTTGCAGACAGGATCTCATGTCGAATTTGTTATGTAGCCAAGACAGACCTTGAATTCCTGATCCTGCTGCCTTCATCTCCTAAGTGGTGGAACAAAGATAGTTGTCCCATAAAGCATGCAAGATTACTACAGCTCCACCAGGGTTTTGGTCTCTGTATTTCCTGTGAATTGGATGTCAGCATGGGTTTTGGCAAGAGTATTCCTTAGGTATTATTAACTATGGTGATTTTATAACATCTTAATTTAAATAGAAGTAATTGTTGATGTACTATGAATAATTTAAAAATTAATAACTTATTAACTTTTAGCAAATCCTATTTGTTAAAAGGGAATATGGCTTTATCCTTCATAGGCTGAGTAATGCTCATGAGCCTACTAAGCAATGCCAGTAGGAGCTAGTTAGGAGGACAAAAGTCAGCAAATCATCAGCAATGTAAGCCAATGGTGCAAGCATTCTGGTTTCCACACAACTATCCCCCACAGCCCTGAGGCCCAAGGATAGGCAAGAGAATATTATTCATAAAACTGAAGCTAGATCTTCCTTTGCAAAGACCAGAAGGCAGCCACGTGCACAGGAAAACAACTGAAGAGATGACAAAGCAAAACAGTGTTCAAGATTAGTGATAAAAAAAAAAAAAAAAACAAAAAAAAACCTCATACTCCTGCCACCCTCACTCCAGACAGATTTTACTTGTTTCCATCTAGCCCCAATTTCAGGGTCCACCAATGCTGCACACGGAAACTATAAGATTCAAGGTTAAACAGGCACCCTCCCCATATGCCTTGTTGTTCCCTGACCATACCTTTTGGGAGAGATGAATGGAATGCAGAGGAACAACACAGCAAAGACCTCTGCATACAGGAAGGTGGCAACTGCCGTCCACTGCAGACTCATCCTGTTACTTAAAGGTTTCCAACACAGTGATGGCAACTTGTTTCCTGGCAGGACACAAAGGGAACAGGAAGAACAATGAGAGCTGGGCACACACTGACATCTAGTTCAGGGACCCTAGAGAGGAACTCTGTTTCAGAGCTTTTGAAACCTTGGCTGAAACAGAGCTTAACCCAACAGGGATACCTGGCCAATGATGCTATTTAGCCAACAAACTTCCCTTGACTGGGAAAGTTACTTGTGGCCCTTCAACATGTGCATTACCTTTGCTGACAATTCCTTTCCCCGGGGGGAGTCCAAGACTCCTTAGATTTGTTTAACTGAAAAGATATTTCTCATAAGAATAGTACACGAACAGAACGACTTTCTCAGCACCCATCGGGGTCCTTTCCCTGACCAGAAGCCTCAGCTGCAGGAACTACATGTCTTTCAGTCGCTGCTACAGTGGGACTAGGACTGCAATCTTCACACGTGTACCTTCTACAAACGCCACACCCTCGGCCTCCGCACAAGCAAGGAGGCCCATTCCTCCCAAAATGCTTGGGGGGGGGGGGGATAAATAACCATAGCAGTCTCCAGCCTCCTTCTATGGCTCTATGGCTGCTTTTTGAAACTAAACCGGCCTTCTGACTGCTCATGCGGATGCATGGGGTGTAAGGCCTCAATGTACTTTCAAAAGGCCTACAAGAGCGACTCCTAGAGGGTAGGAATTCAGGCCAAAAGTAAATGCAGGCCTTCACTGAGAAGCGCCAAGGCCCTACCCAGAGAAAGTTCCAGAACCAGAACGTCTCGCCCGAAGCCAAAGGCGACCTCCTTGAGGCCCTAGTACGCCACAACGTCCCAAGTACATCTCACCTTCGAGGAGCTGGGCCTACCTGGGCAGCTCCTCCGGGTGGGACTTCACTACTGGGCCCCCCTCACGCCCCTAGAGCTACGCTCCACCTGTCATCCCAACATCTCTCTGCCTAACCCTACCCTAAAATCCCAAGTCAGTCCGGATCCCGACATTTCCCAGAATGCCCAGTCTTTCTGGGATGGTCTCCTTCGTCCCTCATGAAGGGGTTGGGGAAAGCTCAACGGTCCGAGAGCCAGCCATGCTCGCGGACCCAGCTTACCGAGTTTCAGCCAACGCACACGCCCCACCGCAACTACCAAACTCTCACCAAGGCTCTGGCCCGCCCCCTAGCCCGAGGCCGGAAACCGGAAACGAGTGTCGGGCCCCGCCTACAAGCCCTCGTGAGGTCCAAAACTGCTCCGCCCACTACCGTTTCCCGCTTGGTCCCCAGGCCTCAGGCTGGTTGCCAAAGTCTTGAGAGGAAGTGGAGGGTGGAGGCTAATGGCCGACCGAGGCGCCTCTGACACTTTGGACACGCAGGGGTGGAGCTCGGAGGAACCTTGGCGGGAATGCTCATGCCGCTTCTCTAGCCTGCGCGGTCATCTCATCTCAGTGAACTGAGTGGAGGCGGGGCCCAGCCGTGGGGCGAGAACGGGGTGGAGCGCCCCTAGCCCGGACTCCGCCTCCTCCCCCTCCCTTCACCTCTGGGGAGGAGTGGGTGGGTGGGGACTCTGTGAGGTGGCGAAGACACTGTCGTCGTAGCCGGTCTGCTGAGCGGACAAAACCCCTGGTGCCCCGGGGAGGGGCGTCACCAGGGAAAGGAGGAGCAGTAAGAGGAGGGAGGTAGAAGGGAAGGGAGAGGCTCTCTGCTTAAGACCTCTCGAGGCTCTGACCTCAGGGACTAAGGAAGCCAGTTTCCTCCACCTGTGCTGCCTGAAGAGGCCACGACCCTGGAGGATCCTAAGCTAACTGATCCAGGGGCCCCAGCACCACCCCGGGGTTCTAAAGCAACAGTCTCAGGGATCACTTCAAGGTTTCCAGTTGCCTAGACAACGATCCCTGGGTTTGAGCCACAACCCTTCCAGCATCTGGCCTCAACTGCAGCCTCGGGCAGCAGTTCCAGTACTCTGCCTGCCCACCAATCCAGGTGACATGCCGGTGCTCTCCACTCCGCGACCCTCGCGGGCGACCACGCTGAAGCGCACAGCTGTGGTCCTGGCCCTCACAGCTTATGGAATCCACAAAATCTACCCTCTAGTACGGCAATGTCTGACTCCGGCCAGAAGCCCTCAGGTTCTAGCTGGGGAGCCCACACAAGAGGCCTCTGGGGCCACCGCAGCCAAGGCTGGCATGAACCGGGTATTCCTGCAGCGGCTCCTGGTGCTCCTGAGGCTGCTGTTCCCCCGAGTTTTGTGCCGGGAAACAGGGCTACTGGCCCTGCACTCTGCTGCCCTGGTAAGCCGAACTTTCCTGTCTGTGTATGTTGCCCGCCTGGACGGCAGACTGGCCCGCTGCATTGTACGTAAGGACCCGAGGGCCTTTAGCTGGCAACTGCTCCAGTGGCTCCTCATCGCCCTTCCTGCCACTTTCATCAACAGTGCCATCCGCTACCTAGAAGGCCAGCTGGCCCTGTCTTTCCGAAGCCGTCTAGTAGCTCATGCCTACAGCCTGTACTTTTCCCAGCAGACTTACTACCGAGTAAGCAACATGGATGGACGGCTTCGAAACCCTGACCAGTCTCTGACAGAGGATGTGGTAACCTTCGCTGCCTCTGTAGCCCACCTCTACTCCAACCTGACCAAGCCACTCCTGGATGTGGCTGTGACCTCCTACACTCTCCTTCGTGCTGCCCGCTCCCGAGGAGCTGGCACAGCCTGGCCCTCAGCCATTGCTGGCCTGGTGGTGTTCCTCACAGCCAATGTGCTTCGAGCCTTCTCTCCTAAGTTTGGGGAGCTGGTGGCAGAGGAGGCAAGGAGGAAGGGGCAACTGCGCTACATGCACTCTCGAGTGGTGGCCAACTCAGAGGAAATTGCCTTCTACGGGGGCCATGAGGTGGGGCAGGTTGAGATGCTGTTTATATAGGAGAGGAAGTGGCTGGGAGACTCATGGCAGCCAGCTATAGCAGTAAGGAAATCCAAAGGCATACTCAGGCTAATGTTAAAGTTCTGAATAGGCACTGGGATGAGCTTCAGGCTAGGTCTTGGATGGCTGTAGTCTTAAGGTGCAGAAATGGATAAATGTTACCACTGGGTGGGAACTTCTCTATGCTGGCTGCCTGCAACCTCCAGGTCACTTCTGCATCCTTGGTAAAATTGTCTTGGACTTGGAGCTTTGGATTGTATCGATTTGAGATGCTACTGGTCCAGCTCACTCCAATCTTTCAGTCAACCATTCCTGCAGCCAACTGGAAGGAATTAAAGACTCCTTCTTACTGGGAGCAGGGATGGTAGGACACAGCCTGCTACCTAACCTCTCTTGCATCTCTGGGCCCTTTGAAGGCTGGCGTCCAGCAGAGCTGGCTGGCTAGGCTGTTGGGTATTATGGGCATGACTCAGCCCAAGCAGAGGTTAACAAGCAGAGCTCAGCACTGCGGCTGCTGCTGTGTTTGTACTCAGGGTCAAGGCTGTCAGAGCCCCAGGCATGCCTGGCTAGTGACTGACAGGCTTAGCAAGCAACATGCTAGCTGCCTCCCCCCACCCCACCCCCAGGGTTGGGGATGCCTGGCCCCAGCCTCTGCCATGGAGGCCTGACAAGCTTCCTCTCCCACCCTCCCCCCATGGCCTTTCCCCCAGTCTGTCTGCTCTTAGCCACCCTTCCGCCCAGATCCCAGCCACTCCATGAGGTGGGCTGGGGCCAGGGGATCCTGGCAGACAGTGGGAAAGGCTACTTTAGGCCAGTGTAAGCTTTATTCTGAAGCAGCCCGTCCCCTTCCTTGTGCCTATAGTTGCAGCTGCCTCAGGCTGTGTCCGTTTGGGCGACTGGTTTCAGTTCCTCAGTGCTTGGGGCCGGGGAGGGACACAAAAGCACCCATTTCATGAAGGCCTGTGTATGTTTCCTGGGTCAGGTAGCCACTTGCCCCAGGACCTTGTCCCATTGGCTGCATATCATTTAGAGAATCAGGCTTGTCCTTGACTTTTAAAAAAGATTTATCTCTACATTCTGAAAAGAGAGAGAGGTATTGCTGGTCCAGGTCAGGTTTCAAATTAAGAGAAAAAAGTAATTCACCCTCACTATAACCCCTCTCCATTCTCTTCTCGTGAATGCTGCGCTGCAGGGCCTTGGAAAGCAGCCAGGGCCTTCGGTGAGGCACTTTGGCACAATACCCATAGCTACACCATCAACTTTAGCTGGCACTGCTACCAGCTCAAGCCACGAGCCTAGATTACCAGGGTGTTGCAAGGTGGTGCACTCACTTCAGGAATGAGAGGCTGAGTTTAAGGAAAGCTGGACTATATGAGCAGGCCTACACAGAGGGCACAAAAGAGAGAAAACTTGTTTTTAAAAAGACTTCTGGGATAGCTTCAGGAAATAGCACATTCAGCAATAGAGTTCACTTGCTGGGACACATGGACCTTGTATATATGTTTTGCCTGCTTGTCTAATCCTCATCTATAAAGCTGTATGGGGTGGTAGGCCACCATGGGTGGCTTGGGAGTACACAATATTCTTACTAGTGTACACAACCTCCTTCTTGGATTTTTGAGCCAGGGTTTCTCTGTGTAGCCTTCACTGTCCTTGACTCAATTTGTAGACAAGGCTGCCTCTGCCTCCCAGAGTGCTGGAACTACAAGCGTGTGCCACCATTCCCAACTAAAAAAGTAAGTCTTAAATCATCTTCATTTGTAAGACTCTAGCTATCCAGCTGAGGCAGGAAGATCCCGGTGAGTTTAAGGCCAGCATGGGCTACATAGTGAGTTTCTGGGCTACAGAGTGAGGCTGTCTCAAAACAACAAAAAAGTCAAGCATGGTGGTACACACCTTTAATCCCAGCACTTGAAAAGCAGAGGCAGTAAAATTGCCACAAATTTGAGGTTGGCCCCGGTCTACATAAATAATTCCAAACCAGCCAGGAATATATAATGAGACCCTGTCTCAAAAAATAAAAATAAAAAGAAGTTTCATTCTCTAGGGCTGGGAATATAGCACAGTGTGCTCACTTAGCATGCTTGAAGCCTAGAATGCCCAAGGCCCTAGGTTCTACCCACAATACCTCAAAACTAAGAATCTGGTTCTCTTAGCAGGCCAGCCTATGCAGTCTACATTTCTACACTGCTTGCAACGTCTAGGCAATATGAGTTTGAGCAGGTCACTTTGTTTCTGTCTGCTTCTGTATCCTACAATAGACATGAGAACATGCACAATGAGGTGTGTGGCAGTAAAATGGGAGAAAGAAGTAAAAACACTTGACAAACGGTACGGTGCTGTTTGGGCATGGGGGTGGAGGGCAGAGCAATCCAAAATACCACAGTCACCTTGCCGTGAGTACTTCCTGATACTTCTAGACTCCTTTGAGCCTGTCTGTAGCTTCTACTAGGCTTGAGAGCATATTCACCTGGTTTTGGTGGGGAAATTCAGTGTAAGTTTCTTACAGAAAAGAGCCTGGGAATATAGCACGAAATGAGGTCTAAGTAGACTGAGATTGTTGAGTGAGTTTTATAAAACCTAGAACTTTATCATTTTCTCTCTTATAATGCTCTTTGCTTAGTTCAAGGTGGAAAAACTATTGCTCTTGATGTCTGGAGTGGGGAGGCACTAGAGGGAGCTCAAAGAAATGGGGTCAGCAGAAGATGAAAGGCAACTACCCTCAGTGGCCTGGATCCAGAAACTGCCCAGGCAGGGTACAGAGAGGAATGGTGAGTGTCCCAATCACAGCAGTAGTTGAGAGGATAGGAGGTGCCCTGTAACATCAGACAGTCCTTTACCATCACTCTTATTTGAGACTTGGCCCCACCACAAATACAGTTGCTAAGCCCTTGGCCTTGTGGCCATCAGACACCGAAGCATTTATGTAGGCCCTACTTAGAGACTCTTACCATCACCCCCCAGGAGTTGTCACAAGACATCTGAATATCTATTTACCTGGCAGGTGGAACTGGCACTACTAGAGCACTCCTATCAAGACCTGGCTTCACAAATCAACCTCATCCTGCTGGAGCGCCTATGGTATGTCATGCTGGAACAGTTCCTCATGAAATATGTGTGGAGTGCATCTGGCCTGCTCATGGTAGCTGTCCCCATCATCACAGCCACTGGCTATGCAGAGTCAGGTAAGAGCCAAGGTTCCATGGACTTAGGGCCCAGAGCTCAACCAGCCTACTTTCCCCTTCTACCTGGGTATGCTGAGGCCCTACTGGTCTTCCAATTATCAGAAGTCAGGTATTCCTCAGAGCAATTTGCTGCCACATATGTATCTCATGATCCTTGGTGCCAAGAAGCCTAACACAGGACCACAACTTAGGAATACTATATAACACTTCTCCACATATGTGTACCCTTTATCCACATATCTTCAGTCCAATTTTAATTGAAGATAAGCATAGAACATGGCTTGGGTGAGCCTCTTCATGACCCCAGCCTTGGTTTCTTCCAAACAATTGCTCTGACGAATTGCCTTTGGGAGTGAGGGGGAGGAAGCTTGCCCTACCTGCTAACTTTGGTGGTGGTCAGGTTGTCTTTATTTCTGTTTGTTCCTTTATTGGTTTGCAGTTTATCCACTCAACTTTTAGTGGTTGTCCTTGAAGGCCCTCCTCCCAAGCCTTAGAATAGTTTACCTACCTAGTAAGAGGAACAGGAACTATTTCTGACATGAACTCAACGACTGGCCCCTTTACCTCTCCTGCCCCCTTTACCTCTCCTGCCCCCCCCCAAGGGAGGGGCAGGCTTGCTAGGCCACAGAGGAAGATAATGGAACCAGTCCTGGAGATACCTGGTAAGTTAGGGTCAGATGGAAGGGGAGGAGGTTCTCCCCTATCAGTGGACTTGGAAAGAGGCAGGGAGGAGATAAGGGAGGGAGAGTAGGATTGAGAGGGAATGAGGGAGGGGGTTGGGATGCAAAGTAAACAAACTGTGATTAATATAAAACTGAAATAAAAATTTAAAAAAATAGTTTACCTAGGGAAACAACCCCCATAAAACTAGTCATTACAGCCCAACCTGAAATTTAGTTTCATTAGTTTCTTTTTTTTTTTTTCCCTTTTGGTTTGTTTTGTGTGTTTTGATTTTTGAGATAAGGTCTCTTACAGCTCAGGCTGACCTTGAACTCAATATGTAGCTGAGGATGACTGAATTATTGATCCTCCTGCCCATTTCCCAAGTGCTGGGAATTACTGCTGTGTGCCAGCACACATGACTATCATGTACATTTCATTCTCCATATGGCTTTGTGTGATGTGTGGTAAACTCACCCATGTGCCTACTGATTTCTCTGCTCAACATTCCCTTCCTACACTTCAATCATCCTTCCCAATAGACTTAGTTCAGAAGTCCACTCTTTGTTCTTGTGGTTTGTTTTTATTTGAAATGTGATCTCTTTTTGTAGCCCAGACTAGCCTTGAACTTGCCTTTTTTCTGCCTCAGCCTTCCCAGTGCTGGTATTACACTGTGCCTGGCTAAAACATTCTTTTAGCTAAAGTATTATGGGGTCTTTTTCAGTTAGCTTGTTGTCTGAAAATAATAGCTTTTCACACTTATTTCTAAGCTACTTAGAGTAAGCATAAAATTTTAGCACAAAGTTCATTTCTTCTAGTCATTTGACAAGATTTCATTGTCTTCTCACTTCTTGAATAGCTGTTAAATTTTTTAAAAGCAGTTTAATTATTAGTATTATGCATTTTCTCTCTAGGTATCTTTATCATTTTCTTTCTCTGGTATTCTCCAGCTTTAGTGCAATGTGTTTAGATGTGGGTTTCTGCTACTCCTTCATCAGACTTGTGTTTCTTTCAAATATGCATGTTTTTCTTTTTAATTTTTTTTTTAAATTTTATGTATATGGGCGTTTTGCTTCTTTCTATATATGCTTGTGTATCAAATGAATGCCTCTTGTGCCTGCAGAAGCCAGAAGAGGGCATCAGATCCCCTGGAACTGGAGTTACAGACAGTTGTAACCTCTAAACCAAGGTCTTCTGTAAGAGGTCTTAGTTACTTTTCTATTGGTATGAAGAAACACCAAGGCAATTTATAAAAAACAAAAACAAAAAACATTGAGGCAGGCATAGTGTCACACGCCTTTAATCCTAGCAATTGTAGGTCTCTGAGTTCCAGGACAGCCAGGGTTACACAGAGAAACCCTATCTTCAAAACAAAACAAAACAAAAAGCATTTAACTGAGGGCTTGCTTATAGTTTCAGAGGATGAGTCCATGACCATTATGGCAGAGAACATGGCAGCAGGGAGGCAAGCATGGCGCTGGAGCAGTAGCTCAGAACTTATATCTTACTTACAAGTTGGAGGCAAAGAGCCAGAGAGACTGAGCCTGTCCTGGGATTTTGAAACCTCAAAGCCCATCCCCAGCTCCCTTAACATACCTCATCCAACACGGCCTTACTTTCTAATCCTACCCAAAACAGTTTGACCAACTAAGGACCAAGCATTCAAAAATATGAGCCTGTGGAAGCCATTCTGATTCAAACCACAACAAACAGCAACTGCTCTTAATCACTGAGCCATATTTAGGCTTTCTAGCATCTCAGTCTTTCTTTTTGCTCAAAAATTCTTGAGATCACCTGTTGTTTTTCCTTCAGTCATGTACAACTTAAACTTTTTTTTAAGCATTTAACAATTTCTGCCTATCTTGACCACAAGCCTTTATGTGCTCTATCTTACTGCTCACCTAAATACTGCTTCTCTATGTATGTCACTTTTTTGTATGATTTCTCTTCCTCACCTTTTATGGTGAGCTGGATTAGGGTGTAGATATGGCAAGTGATTCAAGGAAAGCCAGAGAGGAAGCCACTTAACCACTGGGGATGATTTTAGATAAGCTTTGTTTTGCTGGCCTGCATTGGCAGCACCAGGGCTGGAAAAGGGGTGGGATTGCAGTATTTTGTAAGCTTCTCCTGCAAAGCCTTAATTCCAAAGGTCCTAGGAGGTTCTGCCTCTAGAAAATGCTAGCTGCTGCCAGAATGTCCTAGCCACAAAAACCTGTGGAGCCCCTTCCTTTGTGTTTATGTCAAAGGAAAAGCTGAAGGGATGTTGGGAAGGAAGGCTAGTGTCCCTGCTGCCTACTGGAGCTATGTCTTTGAAGACACAGTAGAAAGGAGGATATTTAGAATTAGCTCACCACACCCGTAAGTGCATTCATTTCCCCTCCCCCATTTCCTGGGCCAGGCCCCAAAGGCATCCATCCATCCTGTTCCCTTTCCTTCTCAAACTTTTCTGAGGTGACTCTTTGTATCTTTTCCTCCCTGAGCAACCCCTGCCATTAATCCACTTGAGGGCCACATATATCCTGGATACCTCTTTCTACAGCTTCAGCTCCAGAGCCCTGGCTCCTTGATGACTCCCCAGTGGGCACTTATTATTTACCCATCTGAACCCAAGGGCCCTTAGAGCTGGCTTCCTTCCTGTTACCTACTATCATTTCCAGGTTCCTTGTGTAAAAATCTTGCTCCTAGGACTGATAAGATGGTTTAGCAGTTACAGGTGATTGCCTTGAAAACCTGGCAATCTGAATTTGATTTGTTTGTCTTGGTTTATTTGAGACAGGATTTCTCTGTGTAGCCCTGGCTGTCCTGGAACTCGCTCTGTAGGCCAGGCTGGCCTCAAACTCACAAAGATCCACCTGCCTCTGCCTCCCAAGTGCTGAGATTAAAGGCATGAACCACCACTGCCTGGCCTAAATTTGATTTCTGGATCCCACATAAAAATGAAGAGAACCTACTCCACAAAACTGTCCTCTAACCTCCACATGTATGCAGTGGTGCACGTGTGCTCACATATTACATAATAATAATAGTCTTGTTCTTCTGTGGATCACAAAGTCAAGAAAATCAAAACTGTCAACTAAGAAGACTTCAAGGGCATAACCATGGGATGTAAATTGTGACCAAAAAAACAGGTTTAAACAGGACTGATAATTGTGAGAAATCAGAGATGGCTGTTGGCAGGAGTAGAAATCATGGTGCAGAGTAGGATGTGAGGAATAATTTGGGTGGAGAAAGCAAAGTCAGAAAGAGAAAAGTCACACTTCAGAAAAAAAGCTCACTAGGTGTTGGACGAAGAGATCCAGATGTTCAGCAGTAGTGACTGAAGGTATTGCAGATCTTTTTCTTTATAGGTGTTATTGAGATGTGATTAACAGACAGTAAAATTCAGCCTTTTAAAACATATACCTCAGGTTTTTTCATGTATTCACAATTCTGCAGCCATCACTACTCTCTTAAGTCCAGAACATTTTTATTACTTCTAAAGGTAACTCCAGATCAATTATCAGTCCTAATCCTCCTTCACTCTGTCCCTGGCACCCTCTAATCTTCCTTCTATCTCTATGGATTTGTTTATTCCGTACATCTCATAGAAATGGAATCTTATGGTATGTGACCTTTGCTGTCTGGCTTCTTTCACTGAGCAAAATTGTTTCAAGGTTCATCTGTGTTGGAAGATGAACCAGTCCTTTGCTCCCTCTTATGGTTGACTAATATTTCATTGTATGTTCTTTTGAAATAGGCATGTGTCATCCCATCTGGCCTATTATAATTGTTTTTTTAACTACATATTCATTGTATGTAGTGATAGGTTTCATAAAGAAAAGGCATTTTTGTTTGTTTGTTTGTTTGTTTCTTCCAGAACAGGGTTTCTCTGTGTATAGCCTTGGCTGTCCTGGAACTCAATTTGTAGACCAGGCTCTCCTTGAACTCAGAGATATCTGCATGCCTCTGTCTCCCAAGTGCTGGAATTAAAGGCATGTGTCACTACACCCGGCTTTCATAATGGTGTTTTTATTCAACTATATCATGTACTCTGACCAGATTTAGCTCCTGTTACATTCTTCTGTCTCTCTCCCTGCCCCTGCTAGTCTCCGTTTTCACAAATTTTAGAAAACATATTTGTCTTTCTGAATCCAGCATTTGCTTAGTATGATGATCTCCATTTGTATCCATTTTCTAGTAAATGACATAATTTCATTTTTTTGTGGCTGAATGAAACTCCATTGTATATATGTACCAATTTTCATTATCTAGTCATCTATTGATGGATATCTAGGCTGTTTACATTTCTTGTCTATTGTTAATAGTGCAGCAATAATCATGGTTGTGCAAGTAACTCTGTGGTAGGACTTAGAGTCCTTTAGGTAGTACAGATAGGTTATATGGGAATTCTACTTTTACTTTTTTCAGAAACCTCTACAATGACATAGCAGCTGCACCCGTTTTCGTTCCTGCCTGGAAATATAAAGGGGCTCGCCTTTTCCCACATCCTTCCAGCATTTGTTGTCATTCTATTTTTATTTGTTTGGTTTGGGTTTTTTTCCATTAAGTAATTAATTTTAAAAGATCCTACTTATTTATTACATAGTGTTCTGTCTGTGTGTATGCCTGAGCCATCATATGGTTGCTGGGAATTGAACTGAGGACCTTAGGAAGAACAGCTAGTGCTCTTAACCTCTGAGCCTTCTCTCCAGCCCTAATTTATCTACTTTACATCAGAACTTCCCCTCCCTCCTCTCCTCCCAGTCCCTCCCTCCTCTCCCCTTCCTCATGGCTGTTTTTTTTGTTTGTTTGTTTGTTTTTTGTTTTTTTGTTTTTTTCTCAGAGAAGGGGCAACCTCCTATGGATATCAATCCACCTTGGCATATCAAATTTTAGTAGGCCTGGGCACATCTTCCATCAAGGATAGACAAGGTTGACCAGTTAGGAGAAAAGGATTTGTGGGCAGGCAACAGACAGCCCCTGCTCCTGCTGTTAGAGGTCCCCCTCTTCTATAAGACTCCTTGAGCTCCACCTAATGTTTGGCTGTGTGTCTTTTCATCTATTTTCATCAGCTGCTCTGTGAAGCCACTCAGAGGACAGTTATGCTAGGCTCCTGTCTGCAAGTACAGCAGAATATTATTACTAGTGTCAGGGGTGGCATTTTTGGTTTTTCAAGAAAAAACAAAGTGCTAAAGGCATGTGCTACCACTGCCTAGCTTCCTTTTATTTTTAACTTTATTTTATTATTTATTCGTTTATTTTACGTGCATTGATGTTTTGCCTGTATGTTTATCTGTATAAGGGTGTCAGATCCCCTCGAACTAGAGTTAGTGACAGTTGTGAGCTGCTGTGTGGGTTCCAGGTCCTCTGGAAGAGCAGCCAATGCTCTTAACCTCTGAGCCATCTCTTCAACCTGTCCTTTTTTGTTTTAAAGTTATTTCTTTTTAGTTTTATATGCATTGGTGTTTTGCTTGTATTTTTGTCTGTGAGTATTGGTGTCAGACCCCCTGGAAATGGGGCTACTAACAGTTGTGAGCTGCCATGTGGGTGTAGTGAACTGAACCTGGGTCCTCTGGAAGAGCAGCCAGTGAGTGTTCTTAACCAACTGAGCCGTCTCTCCAGCCCCTTTCTTTTTCTTTTTCATTCTCACTAGGATGCTAGAACTTTGAGATAGTTTCACTTATATTTCCTTGGTGGCTAGGCTGTTCAACATTTTTCTTTTTTCATTTATTATTTCTTGTATGTGTATGGTGTGGTGGACATAAGACTCAGAATGTATGTGTAGGTCAGAAAACGGCGAAATCAGTTCTCTTTCACCTTACATGGATTCCAGAAATTGAACTTAGGTCATCAGGTTCACACAGCAAACACTTTACCTACTAAGCCATTCCATTGGCCTGGTGTGTTAAATATTTTATGTATATGTATCAACCATTTGTACTTCATCTTTTAAGAATTGTCTGTTCGTTGAATTTGCCCCCATCCCTTTTTTGGTTTTTCGAGATATGGTTTCTTTGTGTATCCTTGGCTTTCCTGGATTCACTTTGTAGACCAGGCTGGCCTCGAACTCACAGAGATCTACCTGCCTCTGCCTCCCAAATGCTGAAATTAAACTTATGTGCCACCATGACCAGCCTGTTTGTTTTACCATGACCAGCCTGTTTGTTTGTTTTTCTTTGTTTGTTTGTTTTTTTTTTTTTGAGTCAGGATTTTATGTAGCTTAAGCTGACCTGGAATTTACTATGTAGCCAACGAGGGCCTTGAACTTTTGAGCCTCATCTTCCACCTCCCAAGTGCTGGGATTTCAATAGTGTATCCTTATACCAATATACAAAGGCATTTGATTCGTTTAGAATTAAATTTTGTACAGGGTGAGAAAGAGGGATCCAGTTTTGTTCTTCTACAAGATATATGTTAAGGGTATGGGGGTACACACCTTTGATTCCAGCACTCAGGGATGCAGAAGCAGGTGGATCTCTGTGAGTTCAAAACCAGTTTGGTGTGTGTAGCAAGTAAGTGCAGGACAGCCAAGGGTACACAGAGAAACCCTGTCTCAAAAAACAAAGGTACACTTTAGTGTCTTTATCTACTCATCCATTGCCAGACAAGGCTGGTTGTTTCCACCTTTTGGCTATCATGAATAGCACTACTATGAACATTCAATACAATGAGCTTCTGTGTGAGCTCATGTTTTTGTTTATAATTAGGAGAGGCATTCCTAGGTCCTTTGGTAACTCACTCTTTAACTTCGTGAGGAACTTCCAAGTGTTTTTCCATTTGATCTCCTCCTGGATGAGGCATGGATAGGGGTCCTACTTCTCACCTGGCCAATGTCTCCTCTTACCTCCCTTTGCTGCAGCTTCCCTGGTCAAGATGACATATTATTTCTTGGTGATATTAGTTTCCTTAATGATGAATGGTGTCTAGTAAACTTTCTATAAACAATGTTTTTAATATTTGCATAATATTTACTTATTTTGTTAGTCGGATGAGGAAGTGTGCATGGTATTACACACATATAGAGGTTAGAAGACAGCTTTTGGGAGTCAGTTCTCAACTTCTACCATATAGATGCTGGGGATCAAACTCAGATCATCAGGCTTAGTGACAAGCAACTTTACCAGCTGAGCCACTTCACCAGCTCATTCTATTGCTCTTTATATGTCTTTAATTTTTTTTTTTTAAGAAAACATTTCATACTAGCTCAGGTTGACCTTGAACATGTGGCAGTCCTCTTGCCTTAGCCTTCAGACAACTGAAATACCTATCACTGAAATGGCCCATTTATATATAAGGGTCTTATTTGGATCATTTGCCAGCTGTTTAAACTCAAGATTCTCCTGCTTTCACCACCCAAATGCTGGGTTGCTCTGGGCTAAGGAAAGTTTCAGAGAACTACACCTCTACTAGCCATGTGGTTGAAAAGTATTCCTTTTTAGTCTGCATATTGCCATTGCAGTTTACTAATGATGTCCCTCAGTGCTCAATATGTTTAATTTTGAAGTTCTGGTTGATCTGTCTTTCTTTGGTTGCTGGTGTTTCTCGTCTCATAGCTAAAAAATCATATCCAACGACAAGTTTTGCCCATTTTCTCCTGTGAGTTAGTTTTCATCCGTGCTGTGAGGTGAAGAACATAAGTGCCCTGTGTATCTGTCATAACATTTTATATACAATTATTATGTTTTCCATGATGAATCTGTGACTTTCCACTGTCTCTCCTACCACCAATCTTGGCTTGCAGACTCAGAGACCATGAAGAAGGCAGCGTTGGAAATGAAGGAGGAGGAGCTGGTTAGCGAACGCACAGAAGCTTTCACCATTGCCCGAAACCTCCTCACAGCTGCTGCGGATGCCACCGAGAGGATCATGTCATCCTACAAGGAGGTGACCCCAGTGTAGTTCCCACTCTGCCTGCCCTCCCACTTCCAAACTGGCTATGGTTGAGCTCATGTCACCCTCCTTATAGGTGACAGAGTTGGCTGGCTACACGGCCAGGGTATACGAGATGTTCCAAGTATTTGATGATGTCCAACACTGTCGTTTTAAGAGGACAGGAGATCTAGAAGAGGCTCAGGGTGAGCCTGGGGCCATAATACAGTCTGGTGTCCATGTAGAGGGGCCCCTGAAGATCCAAGGTAAGATACCTTGGATACCCTCTGTGCAGAATGCTTCTTCAACCTCTCTACCTACTGTGTTGTCTCCTCCCATACCACCCACTCAGAGACCCCTGTGTACCCTGTCTCATCCATTCAGGACTCATTGCCAGAAAGGTCATTTAAGACTAGGTCACTCAGGAGGGGGCTGGCCCAACAGCCTGCATTCTCCATAGCACTGGCTACCAGTTGAGTGCTGACACACTCTTCCAAATGTGTTGGTCTTAGTTACTAGTTAAGAGAGAGGGGCCTCTAAGTGCTAGGTATTGCACACCCATACAAAGCAAATAGAGAAGTTAAGGCAGTGAGGGATGGAGATGTAGTCCAACAATAGAGTGTTTACCTAGCATGTATGAGAACTTGGGTTCATTTCCCAACACTGCAACAACAACAACAAAAAAGATTTATATGGCTCTGTATATAGCTCAGTTAGTGTTTGTCTAGCATAAATAAGGCCCTTAGTTCAATCTGTACTACCACATAAAGCAGGCTTGGTGATGTCAAGATCAGCATTCTGTCTAAAATAAAATAAATAAATAAGATATTTTAAAATAAATAAATGTTTAAATTCTTAAGTGACTAATGCCTGTAATCCCAGCTTTTGGGAGGCTTAGGCAGGATTGCTGCATATTCAAGATCAGTGAGGGCTGTAGTATTTAGACCCTGTTCCAAAAAGAAACTAAAGAAAAAAAAGTCAAGAGAGCGTGAAAGCACAAAAGAAAGTTCAGCCAGCAGCCAATTCAGAGGAGTCAGAGTACTGCAGCAAAGGAGCCCAGGCATTGAAGCTGATCTTACAATGTCACCGTGAGCATTGTTGTAGGACAAGAGTACCCACTAAATGCCTCGGGTTCCAGAGGAAAAAAAGGTGGCAGCTTAGGGCATGCTACTTGAATCTGAGATTATTGACTTGTTGGAAGACCTCTGTTTTCCCATGTGGCCCTGTAACACACCATACTGTTTGGGGAACCAGGGGTCTGCTATTAAGATAGGTTAAGCCTGTGCCAACAGAACAAGGGATAAGCAACAGGGCACAGGAAAGCAGTAAAATGTTGTGTTCCTGTCCTTCCATGCCTTCTCTCTACAGGCCAGGTGGTGGATGTGGAGCAGGGGATCATCTGTGAGAACATACCCATCATCACACCCACAGGAGAGGTGGTAGTGGCCAGCCTCAACATCAGGGTAGGTCAAGTGGAAGAGCATGCCCAACCTAAATTACTGACCAATCTGGATCAAGGAGCTGGGGACAGGGTACACTTCCAGGTTATCTCGCCACCTGCATCAGTGAACCCTAGCCTTTGGCATCTCTCTTAGCTGTGCTAGCAGCGACATTGTCCCCAAGTCTGCGTGGAAGATTGGCCAAGGTCAGGCTGAGAGACCAACGTATCTCTGACTATGAGTTCTGAAGCAATAGTGTGAGTGCTGATAAAAGAGACTAACAATTACCAGGGTTGCCCAAGGGTTACCCAAGTGCTCCTGTTCAGATCATTTGTTCATCCTACCAGGCTTTTCTGAACTCTAGGCTGGGCATTAGAAACCATAGGTAAATTAGAGAGTGGGGTGCCCTTAAGAAGTACCCACTGCTTGGTATGGTGGCACACACCTTTAATCCTGGCACTGGGAAGGCAGAGGTAGGCAAATATCTATGAGTTCGAGGCCAGCCTGGCCTTGGGTCTAGTACAGCCATAACAGTTACACAGAGAAACCCTGTCTTGAAAAAAAAAAAAAAAGTAAATAAACAAATAAAAATGTCCCTAATTAGACTCTGATCTAGAGTACAGTAAGGGCCACCAAAAGTCTGATTATCATTTGATGAGCAGAGGCCCTTCTTCAGAGTACAGGAGGTGGATAGGTGGACACAACAGGAGTTAGGAGCTAAGAGACAAAGAGGCCAGGGCCTGCCATGTCTCCAAAAGGAAGGAAGCTGGAAAGAAGCAAAAGGAGGTGGAATATCAGGCTCCTGACTTCACTGAGGGGTTGACTGAGCCTAGAGAGGAAGAAGAAGGGCAAGATTCATGAAAGCTAGTTGAGACAGTAGACGGAGCATGCCCCTTCCCTAAAACATCACAACATATTAGAGTGGTCCTTGATGGACCCAAAGTAGATAGTTTCCCGGCTGGCCCTGGAAAGAAATAATAGGAAGGAAAGACACTGTACCCTGGGTGAGCAGAATGCAGCTGGATAGAGAGCAACACTGACTAGGAGTCAAGTAGAGGAGTAGGGCTGGGCCTTGAGGGACCCTGATACTTCATGACACTATTGTTCTCTAGAGCCAATTGTCCCATCCTGCTGAATGTCCTGGGGCTTCCCTAAACTGGGGCTTCCTCTGGACTGGGTGGCATTACCACCAGAAATGGCCTCCTTCCATATTCTGGAGGTCAGAAGTCTAGCTTTGAGGTGCAGAAAGGGTTCATTTGCTTTTGCTTTGTCACCCTACTCTCTGTCTCTATCTTCATACACATGCACACTCCTCTATTTGTGTCTATTCAAATCTTCCCTCTTTGTAAGAACTCCAGCCATGTTGGATTTGGCCCACTCCTCTCTAGTAGGCCTTAGTGTTAATTTAGCTAATTGCATGTACAATGACAGGTCTCAATCTGACACAGTACGACATAGGACTTCAGATAAGTTCAGGGGACACAGGTCAACCTGTCACATTGCTCAAGGCAAATCAAAGGCCAGAACCTAGATCCTCCTGGAAACCCTATGGAGCAATACCCTTATCACTTCTAGATAAGGAAACACCTACACTAAAAAAAGGAACTGAGGATGATGACACTGGGAATGCCAATGTTTTCTCTGCTGTGGAGTGCTTTGTCTCCTCTGTGACCCAGGCTCTCTGACTAGCTAACAGTGGCACTGAATGGACTAAACTCTCATTCCTGCCAGTGCTGCCAGAACTCCAGTGAACAGCTACTCTGTGGCCTAAAGGCCACTGAGGCCCTTAGTGCTGAGCCCAGGGGCCATCCTCTGTGACCCCTGGTACCTGAGGACAGAGTAGACTATGTGCTAACAGGTTAGTCTTGACATCTAAAACTTTTTTTTTTTTTTGAGATGGGGTTTCTCTGTGTAGCTTTGTCTGTCCTGGAACTCACTCTGTAGATCAGGCTTGCCTCAAACTCACAGATCTGCCTCCCCAATGCTGGGATTACAGGCATAAGCCATTATCACCCAGTTTAGAACCTTTTTTATTTTGTATTTTCAAAATAAAACAAAAAACTTTACCCAGGCAGTTCGTGTGTGTGTCTGTGTGTGTGTGTGTGTAAGACAAGGTTTCATTGTATAGCTCTGGCTGTCCTGGAGCTTGCTTTGTGGACCAAGCTAACCTTTACTTCCCAAATGTTGAGATTATATCCATGTGCCAGTTCCTCCAGCTTCCCTACACAGTTCTAGAAAACCTCTTGAAACTACACTTGGATCCCACTGAGGTAGTCAGAAGGCATAGACTACTTTCGACTATCTTAGAATGCACTCATTCATTTGACCATGGTGTGTGTTGGGGGGGGGGGGTGGGCTCTTGTCCCTGTGTTTGGCTTGTGCTATCCAGGAATGTTGGGGCCTTAGGGGACAGAACCAAGTCCTTGCTTGCCTTTTTCCTTCCTTCCTTCCTCCCTCCCTTTGCTTCCCTTCCCTTCCCTTCCCTAACCTTCCCTTTCCTTCCCTTCTTCCCTTCCTCCCTTCCCTTCCCTTCCCTCCCCTCCCCTCCCCTCCCCTCCCCTCCCCTCCCCTCCCCTCCCCTCCCCTCCCCTCCCCTTCCCTTCCCTTCCCTTCTTTTCGCTTTCCTTCCCTTTTTATTCCCTTTTTCTTCCTTTCCCTTCCCTTCCTCCCCCTTCCAAATCCTGTGTGGACTCTGGCCCATATACAATGGTGTGCTTTATAAACCCCAACCCCAGCACATGTTCTATATCCCTCAGAGGTGAGTAAACCCATTCACTATGCCTTATGCATTCCACTGTATCCTAGACCTAGCATTCAGTTGAGTATTCACCTGAATACAGAATACAGAATATGCATAATGCCATACTCTGGACCTCATCCCTGTGGCCTTGTAGTCACTTGCCAACAAGAATGGGCTTAGTAGCACACTTAAAAATCTCATCCAGCCCTTGGGAATCTAAGACATGAAGATTGAGTTCCAGACCAGCCTAGGCAACATAGCAAGACCCCTCCCACCTGCCACCTTGTCTATAGAAACCTGGTTCCCTTGCTTTTCTTCTTTCCTTCCTTTTTCCCTTCCTTCCTTCCTTCCTTCCTTCCTTCCTTCCTTTTTTTTTAAGACAGGATCTCATGTAGCCCAGGTTGGCTTTGAATTTGCTGTGTAGCTAAGTTGAATTGAACTTGAACTTATAATCCTCCTGTTTCAA
Source organism: Meriones unguiculatus (assembly GCF_030254825.1). Lineage (NCBI taxonomy): Eukaryota > Metazoa > Chordata > Mammalia > Rodentia > Muridae > Meriones > Meriones unguiculatus. The sequence goes on from NC_083369.1 coordinate 39,580,754, forward strand.
CCTCTGAAGTGCTAGGTTCAACCTCTGAAGTGTATACATGCTTTATGTGGTGCTGAGGATTAAGCCCATGGTCTGTGTGCTCCCCAAGCACCTTTACAAACTGAGCTATATCCCATCCCAGATGTAAAAGACTTTATGAGACTGAGAAGGAGGGCACAGTAATCCAGGGTATGGGGAAAGAGAATTAAGCTCTGAATGTCATGCCCTGATTCTTCCACAGGTGGAAGAAGGCATGCACCTGCTCATCACAGGCCCCAATGGCTGTGGCAAGAGCTCTCTATTCCGAATCCTGGGTGGACTCTGGCCCACATACAGTGGTGTACTCTATAAACCCCCACCCCAGCGCATGTTCTATATTCCTCAGAGGTGAGTAAACCCAGTCACTAAGCCTTCTCCACTTCTTTCCATCTGTGCATCTGAAGAGTCTACCTCTCAGGAAAGGATGCCAGGATGTTACACAAGATCCCAGTAGCCAAGAGCACAAACTACTCCTGTCCATTTCAGATCAGGAGGTGGGGGTGGGGGGTCTGTGAAGGTGATATACATACTTATGTCCATGCACATATGTGACTATATGGACATGTTAGTTGGGAGACTGCCTGGGTGTGGTATGTCAGCAGTTAGAAAGCTGTGAAGCATATTAAGACATAGCACTGTTGGGAAACAGGGACCCCTTGCCCCCAGTGGACATGCATCTTTTCTACAGGCCTTACATGACCGTGGGCTCCTTGCGTGACCAAGTGATCTATCCCGACTCTGTGGAGGACATGCGGAGGAAGGGCTGCTCGGAGCAGCAGCTGGAAGCCATCCTGGGCATTGTGCATCTCCGCCACATCCTGCAACGGGAGGGAGGTAGGGGCAGGGCACAGGGTTACACACCAATCACCCTTTGTCCCAAGATTCTGATGGGGACCCTGTTGCCAACCTACCTCTGGCCTCTACCCCAGTCCCAGGGGACAAGAGTTACCTCAGCATTTAGGAGTTCAAAGTGCCTGCCAGGAAGGAAGGGTAAACAGGTTGCAGGGATGCCAAGAAAGGGGACTTGTAGCACAGCAGTTACTTCATTGGGTACCTAGGAGACCCTTGGGGAGCGAGATGACAGCAAGACAGGATGCCACTGCAGCTTGTGAGACACTGAAAGCTCTAAGGCTGTAGGTAACCAACTGACAGATCAGAGTTTTTTTTTTTTTTTAATATTGTTCATATTATATATACATTGGTGTGTTGCCTACATGTATGTCTATAAGGGTGTCAATTTTACATTTAAGCAAGCCTGACCCTTCTCTCTTGGTAGGGTTAGATAGCAAGGCACATTCCTTTTTTTTTTAAGATTTATTTTTACATTTTTATATTTATTTTTATTTGTATGTGCACTGGTGTTTTGCCTGCGTATATGTCTGTTTGAGGGTGTCATATCTTAGAGTTACAGACACTGTGAGCTGCCATGTGGGTGCTGGGAATTGAACCCAGGTTCTCTGGAAGAGCAGTCAGTACTTTTAACCACGGAGCCATCTCTCCAACCCCAGGCACATGTTTCTGTTTACACAGAAGCTTGGAATCTGAGTAGAGAGCAGAGTTATGCATAACTCTGAGGAGAGTCCTCAAGAAGGAGGAGCAGGTGGCAAAATAGCTTTTGAGAAGAAAAAGCTTATTGAGCAACATCTCCAGGGTCTTGTGGTTGCCCTTAATGGCTAGTACCTGCAGCCAACCATTGCAACTTTTTTGGCTTGAATTCAACTCTGAGTAATGGTAACATGCTGGTTCCCATAGTGCTTCAAATAATTTATAGGTTTATCTTACTGTGCTGTAAATTCCAAAAGAAATAGACCACAGTTGGGGGCAGAAGTGTTCACTATAGACTCCAAGGATACATACTCTTATACAAAATTATGATGCTGGGCATGGGGCTTCCATTCCTAAAGTTACCTTATGATACAATATGACTGCTCTAGCTATCACAATACAGTCCCCCAGACCATAGGATGGAGGAAGTGGTGAAGGACAGAGACAAAGGGTGCTTGCCTTCTGTCTTCCCAGCAGGTTCCACCAATATTATATGTATGACAGTGGCTAGAATTAGCACCATGGTTACCCTTCACCACAGGACAACCTAAAGTGTTTCACATGTCTTAAGGAAACTTCTAGGCATATAGAAACACAGGATGGTTGATAGGAGAGGACTTCAGTCATATACTCCTGACAAATCACCTTCCTCACATGCTTAATCAGTCCTCTATGCCAGCATAGTGGCACTAGATCATGAGATAAAGCCCAATTCCTTTGACAAAGGCCTCTGTCCTGGGGGGAACACTTAACCATCCCTGAGGCTCTTTACTCTCATTACCTGCTGCCTGCATAGGGCAGAGTTGACAGGTTCTTCATTGGCAAGTAATTAGGTGTCCTGGGGCTGCCATGACTAAGTACCACAGACTCACAGGCTTTAGCAAAGAAATTTGTTTTCTGCCATTCTGGAGACAGATTTGGGTGTGGCAAGGCTAGCTCCTTCAGAGACTATGAGGTGCTCTGCTCAGCTGGTAGCTCACCAACTTCTCACTGTGTGTCTTCATATCATCTTCCCTCTGTACATGTCTCTGTGTTTCAATTTCCATTTTCTATAAAGGTACCAGTCACACTGGATTAGGGTTCGCCCTCTTGACCACAACCTGAGCACATTTGGAAAGACCCTCTTTCCAAAGCCTGCAGCATGTGTCCTGTCAGGTAGATTTTGTTTGTTCGGTTTTGGTTTTTTGAGACAGGGTTTCTCTGTATAGCCCTGGCTGTCCTGGACTCACTTTGTAGACCAGGCTGGCCTTAAACTCACAGAGATCTGCCTGCCTCTGCCTCCCAAGTGCTGGGATTAAAGGTGTGTGCCACTAGGCCAGGCTGGAGAAAATTTTTGTTCCAAAGGCCAGGCTGGAGAAAATTTTTGTTCCAAATCTCTCAGTAATTAGTGTTACAGGCAGATGAAGACACCAAGCAGAAGTCTGCAGCGAGACAAGTTCTACGAGGGTCAAATATGGCCTGGCTTTCCATCAGCCTCATTTAACTTCTACTGAGTTCGTTTAATTGAGTTGAGTCCCTCACCTCCTGCCCAGGTTGGGAGGCTGTGTGTGACTGGAAGGATGTCCTATCTGGAGGTGAGAAGCAGAGGATTGGCATGGCACGCATGTTCTACCACAGGTGAGCACTGCAATGACTTTCAAGGACATTCATTAATTTGGACCCTACAAGAGAGGTAAAATGGGTGCTCCCAGTAAGAGGAAGACAGCTACATGGAGGAGCTTCACCCCTTCCAGTTCAGCAGGGCTGTAGGTTACAAGTAGTTGGCAGGGGCTGGAAGCTGAAGAGTGGTGGGTAATTCACAGCTTTTCTCTTCACCCCCGCCACAAGGCCCAAGTATGCCCTCCTGGATGAGTGCACTAGTGCAGTGAGCATTGATGTGGAAGGCAAGATCTTCCAAGCAGCCAAGGATGCTGGTATCGCACTGCTATCCATCACCCATCGGCCCTCCCTATGGTAGGTGCTCTTGGAGTTGTGGGAGAGGCTGCTACCTGAAGTGGGAAAGCAGCTATGACAGCCTCCCATCCCTCTCCTGTTCAGGAAGTACCACACACACTTGCTGCAGTTTGATGGGGAGGGAGGCTGGAAGTTTGAGAAGCTGGACTCTGCGACCCGCCTGAGCCTGACTGAGGAGAAGCAGCGCCTGGAGCAGCAACTGGCAGGCATCCCCAAGATGCAGGGGCGCCTTCAAGAACTCCGCCAGATCCTTGGCGAGGCTGCAGCCCCAGTTCAGGCCCTGGTCTCTTGACTAAGCACCTTCCCCCAGCCTCCACCCTTCTCCAGGCTCTCAGATTACATGAAGGAAGCTGCAACTCCTACCCTACCCTCCCTGCCCTGCATGTCTTCTCCCAAGCCTTCTAGCCAGTTACGTGACTTCCCTGAAGATCCCACTCTTAAGCAAGTAGATATGAATATGACACTCTACTTCCAACTCCCAGCCCATCTTCCACTCTAGGGTCTGTGCCATGAACTGTGCCCTGTTCAGGGCAATGTGTCCTTTACTTTTCTCTGGGGAAGGGTGGAAGGTTTGGAAGTCCTCAGTCCTGACCCTACACCAGCATGGCTGAGCCATAGGAAGTAAGTAGGAGCTGGCCCCCTACTGCCAGCAGCCAGAATATGTGACAAGCCTAGTGGTTATGGGTTACATCCCTCTTGAAACCCAAATCCTCATCATTCCTTTGGTCCATCCCTTTGTTGCCATCCCCTAGGGTGGCCAGCCAATACCCCTGTCCCACAGGACACTGCCGCTCCCCTCCCCCCGCCTGTGTGCCATGTTCTGCCAAATGGGGTCCAGGATCAGACAGGGTCTAAATTGTGCCCTTCCCCATTGTAACCCCAAGAATGACAGTGTTTTTCCTGAGCCATGATAAGAATGTAGCCCTGGCCCTCCGACTCCTCTACCTTCTATAACCTAATTTATTGGATTCCCAATTTATAGCTTTCTGGATTGTCAACATGAACACCCTGCCAGCACAAGAGGTGACTGGGTGGACCCTTCAATCTACCCAGCCTCTGGTGCCAAACCTGGCCCCTCACCAGCCTACACTGCCAGTTGCCACTGGGGTTGTCCTCTGCCAGCTAAGCAGGAGTGAGGGCACCATGTTCCCAGCTCAGTGCCAAAGAGGGGTCACAGGAGGTGTTGTGTCTGCTAAGCCAGCCCTCACCAAGAGGAAGACCCCCCCCCCACTGCCACTGTGTGCCTTTCCTGGGCCCTCAGCCCTCTGGCTGTGGTGCCCCTTCAGTCCTCAGTAAAAACCTTTGGAAAACACTCTTGCCTCCTGGACTTGGTGTCTTGTAGAAGTTCTAGGGAGTGAGCCAGGCACTGGGGCACATGCCTGTAATCCCAGCACCTGACAGGTAGAGATAGGCAGATCTCTGTAAATTCAAGGCCAGCCTGGTCTACAGAGTGAATTCCAGGACAACTAGGGCTATATAGTGAGACCCTGTCCCAAACAATAACAAAAAATTCTTGGGTAGGTCAGAGTGTTGGCTGGAAAAAAAGAAGAGACGTGGGCCCAAGTGAGAAACTGATCCAGCTGCTAATCCCATGGGACTCAAAGAGTGCCAACAGCTGACTCAAAGTCAGTGTTCTCTGGTTATACCACTTGTACCCTAGGGAAGTAGAGCTACCAATCATTGCTCTAAAATACCTTAGGCCAAATGACTTTGATCCCTTTGCAGGAGAGAAGGGAACCCTGTCTAGTCCCTGCTTATAGAAAGCCAGTGAGCTGCCAGGGAGGTAAGCTGAGCACCGAAGTGGTTTTGGGATTGAGTTGCACTGGTGCTTCTGAACCTTCTAGGAAGAGGAAACAGCTTGTGCAAAGGTCCAGGGGTGAGTGCAGAGAAAGAATCCAGTGCAGAGGGAAGGAAAGGCTTGGACTGAGACAAAAGGTCACTAAGGGGACTTATGCATGATAGGATTGGCCTTGGGTTCTGTGTCAAGCAGGCTGTGGAGCTATGTGTGGACCCTTGCTAAAGATAGGGCAGAACAGTGCTGCTAGACATGGGGAAGGGATGGTGTGGGCAGCTCTCATAGAACTAAGCTGAGTTCCCATACTGCCCAGCATTCCTACTCTCAAGTCATTCCAAAGAACCAAGTTAGAAACCCATGGCACAGATAGATGGTTATTGTATAGCTTCTATACAGTATTCACAATATCCTGAGTGCCCAGCAAAAGACAGACAAACCCATACAGTAGAATATATTTGACCACAAAAGGCAGCAAAACAGTAACACATGCTATAACATGCACAGACCTTAAAGACATACTACTGACATAAAGAAGACTGACACAAAGATCCAAGTATTATATGATTGCATTTAAATGAAATATCCAGAACAGCCAAATCCATAGAAACACAAAGCAAATGTACAGTGGCAGTTTGACAGAATGGATATGGGGAGAAGTTGTTTAATGAATAGAAGGGTTTTTTTTTTTTGGGGGGGGGAGATGATGAAAATGTTCAATATTGAAAATTTACAAAACACAGCTGAACTGTGTACTTCAAAGAGACCTATGTGAATTTCACTAACAAGTGGTTAATAAATAGGTATAGATGGATAGACAGATACATAGATTGCTATTAAGATAGAAAAATAGGTGATGGATTGGTAGAACAATAAATTAGCCAGGCATAATGGCTTGGGTATATAATCTCAATCTGTTGAAGCAGAAGGATTGGCATAAGTTTGAGGCCATATTGGGCTATCTAGTATATTCCAGGTAAACTAAAGCCAACACTTAGATCCTCTTTCAAAAAAGCCAAAAATTTTAAAAAAGGGCAGTAGATACATAGATGATTCAGGAAAGATTATTTATAGATAGCAGATGATGGAAAAATAATGATAGATGGTAGGTATGATAGATAGATAGATAGATAGATAGATAGATAGATAGATAGATAGATAGATAGATAGATGCTGAGAGGATGCAAGAGAAACAAGCAGGGCCTTGCCTCAAATGAGGTCTGGAATTTTTTTTTTTTCTTTTTTTTTTTTTTGAAATTTTAGCATTTTTTTTTATTTATTTTTTTTATCAGTTACATTTTATTAACTCTGTATCCCAGCCCTGTCCCGATCCCTCATTCCCTCCCAGTCCCTCCCTCCCTCCCTCATCTCCACCGTGCCCCTTTCCAAGTCCACTGATAGGGGGGACCTCCTCCCCATTCATCTGATAATGTTTTATCAGGTATCTTCAGGACTGGCTGCAAAGCCCTCCTCTGTGGCCTAACAGGACTGCTCCTCCCTTCGGGGGTGGGGAGACCAAAGAGCCAGTCATCGAGTTCCTGTTAGAAATAGTCCCTGTTCCCCTCACTTTGGGAAACCAATTGGTTACTGAGCTACCACAGGCTACATCTGAGTGGAGGTTCTAGGTTATATCCATACATGGTCCTTGGTTGAATGTCAGTCTCAGAAAAGACCCTGTGCCCAGATATATTTGGTCCTTGTGGAGCTCCTATCCTTTCCCCATCAGACTAACTACTCAGCAATCAAAAAGGAGGAAATCATGAAATTTGCAGGCAAATGGTGGGATCTAGAAAAGATCATTCTGAGTGAAATATCCCAGAAGGAGAAAGACAAACATGGGATATACTCACTTATATAGACCTATAAGATATGATAAACATAATGAAATCTATACACCTAAAAAAGATAATCAATTGAGCGGACATGAGGTCTGGAATTTTAAAGAGGAGATCTGACAATTGGGATGGTAAGGTGACCCAGGGTTTTGGCTGTGTGTTGGGGGAGTAGTACCCTTTCAGGAAGAAACAGATTGGAAAAAGGGGGCTGATATGTGGAGATGATGTAGTCCCCCATGATGAGGAGGAAGCCATGAGTAGCAGCCCTTACAGCCCATGGTGTTCAGCTGAGCAAGGGCCATCAAAGAGGCAGGTAGTAGAGGAAGTTGAAGAGTTGAGGTGACTTCTGAAGTCTGTTTCTCCTCCATGTGGGTCTTGGGTATCAAATTCATCAGGCTCATCATCAAGCACCTTTACCCACTGTGGTGTCTCTCTAACCCTAGTGGCTCTTGGTTTTCTAACCCTATCCAAGGTAACTTGGGAGCCACCCTATAATCTTGGGTGTCATAAGGGAGAGAGGGGGCTGCAGAGGTAGCCCTTCTGTTAAGTTCTGTTCTTGGCAACTAAATGTGACTCATAGCCATCCTTATCTGATGCCCTCTTCTGGCACCAGGCACATACATGGTATACAGACAGACATGCAGGGAAAACATTCATATACATAAAAAGTAAATCTAAGAAAAAATTTTAAAGAGAAAGAATGTGAAAAAAAAATTCTTAGCAACTTTTGAGATGTAACTTAAAGAGTTACCAAAACAGTATATATGATTAGTGCTAAGACACTTAGTTTCTACTCTTCCTTGAGAAGCCTTCTGAGTATGCCTTATGCTTTCCCTAAGTGCCTCTCTAACCCCCAAACTTAAAATCTATGTCAAAATGCATTTTAGCTGGGTGGCACACACCTGTAATCCCACTGCTTGGCAGGCAAGTTCTAGAACAGCCAGAGCTTCATAGTGAGGTCCCGCTCAAAAAGAATTTTAATAAACTGTTCCATCAGAAGTCTACATGTTCTCGGGTATTACTTATTCTTCTTTTGTTGTTTTGTTTCTTGGTTTTTGTTTTTCAAGACAGGATTTTTCTGTGTAGCCTTGGCTGTCCTGGACTCATTTTGTAGACCAGGCTGGCCTCAAAGTCACAGAGATCCACCTGCCTCTACTTCTCTGAGTGCTAGGATTACAGGTGTGTGTCCCCACTGCACCCTGATTGGATTCATTCCTTTTAAGCACTTTTTTGTTGCTTTTAGTTTTACGGATGGTACATGTCTGTGTGAGTATATGCACATGAATGCAGATATCCTCAGAGGCCAGAGGTATAGGATTCCTGTAGAACTGGAGTTACCAGTGGACGTGATCTTCCTAATGTGGATGCTGGCAACTGAACTTGGGTCACCTACAAGAGCCATAAGGGCTATTAATCACTAAGTTATTTCCTTAGCCCCCTTTCTTTCTGTTTTTAATAAATCCGAACTCTTGCTTCATTGTGGCTTCTCCTGAAAGGCTTTCTGTGTAAGAGGCAAGAACTGTGGATTTTGTCTGAGTCAAGGTCCCTGTAGTGGTTTGAATGAGATGTCCTCCCATAAGTCATTTGAATACTCTGTCTCCAGCTGGTGACTTTTTAGGATGGGAGTGTTAGGAGGTGTGGCCTTGTTGGAGGAAGTATGTCATTAGAGGCTGGCTTTGAGGTTTTACAAAAGACTCCTGCCATTTAATTAGAATCAAATTAGCTGTCTCTGCTTCCTGTTTGTGGATTGAGAGGTAAGCTCCCAGCTGCTGCTTCAGAGCCATGCCTACCTGCCTACTGCCAGGCTCCCCACTTGGTGATGGACTCATCCCTATGTAACTATGAATCCCAAATAAACCCTTCCTTCTATAAGTTGCCTTGGTTATGGTGTTTTATAGCAGCAATAGAAAAATAAGACAGCTCCTAAAAGACTTAAGCAAATTGGATGAGGCTTTATCAGACCTTTCATTTCAACACTCAGGAGGCAGAGGCAGGTGGATCTCTGAATTCAAGGCCATCATGTCCAGAAAAAAAAAATCTTAAAGTAAAATTAAGTATGCTCACCGCTGACAAGTGACTCTGGATGGCACCTGCATTGGTGATGGCATCACTTTAAAGAAATGTTCCAGTTTCACTGGCTCTCTGACTCGATTCAGTTCAACTGATATGGGCCAGAACCACATCCCAGTATGGGTAAATCATAAGAGCCAATCCTCACTCCTTCCCTCCCTCCTTTCCTCTTTGATTTTTGTTGGCTTTGTAGTCGATGTTAGCCTAGAACTTGAGATCCTCTGTGTACCACCACACCTAGCTTAATTTCTTTTCTTACATACTTACCTCCTCTACTGGCCTGTGAGTTTTGGGATAACAGAAATATTTACCCTTTGCTTTGAAACAGTGCAAGCACAGAATGCAAACTCAAAGACAAGTCTTTATATTCCAACTTTGAAAATGAAGCATGAACTCTTGTTTTGTTTTGTTTTGTTTTGTTTTGTTTTGAGAGGGGGGCTCAAGACAGGGTTTTACTCTGTAGCCCTGGCTCTCCTGGAACTTACTCTGTAGACCAGGTTGGCCTTGAACTCAGAGATCCCTTCTGCCTCTCATGTGCTGCTGAGATTAACTCTGAGAGATCTCCTGCCTCTGCCTCCCAGAGGATTACAGGCATGTACCACTGCTCTGGCTCCCATTTTTAAATATAAACAGTAGAAAATATCTCTAAGTTGTCATTTGTCCTATGTCACCACCAGCCTGTTCTTATTTCTACATATTGTATTCTTTTGTTTAATTATATGCTAACAAAAATTATGTTGTCTTTCGAAATATAAAAAAAAAAAAAAAAAAAAATTAGAACACTTAGGGTAAAAATGATGACAGATAGCCTGAAGTAAGAATGGGTAGACATAAAATTTGGAGGCTCCAGGTGTTTCAGAAAACAAAATGATGAGTGTAGGGGTATGTAGAACAAAAGAATAGATAGAAAATCCCTATAAGAAGCTTCTACCAAAAAAAAAAAGAAGTAAAATTACAAGAAGAAGAAGAGGAAGCAGCTTCTACCAAAAAAAAGGAAGTAAAATTACAAGAAGGAGCAGCAGCAGCTGCTGCTGCTGCTGCCAGAGACCAGGCGTGGTGGGATTATACCTATAATCACAGAACATTTTAGAGCTAGGAAGAAGTGTTCAAGGTCTTGTACTATATATCACATTTCAGGGCTGAGACCTAATTGATGTAAAGTGGGGGAGGAGGAGAAGGAAAGAAAGGAAGGAAGAAAAAAGACTGAAAGGTGGAAGGAAGAAGGCAAGGAGAAAGAAACTTTCAGAAGCTGGGTGTGGTAGTGCATACCTATAATTCCAGCATGTAGGAGGTAGAGGACCAGTCAGGTCGTATAGCGAGCACCTGTCTCAGCATTCCGCAACACACACACACACACACACAAGCATATAGTACAGGCACACAAATAATCATGCCTACATACTGAAAGGTGATCGGCCTTACCTTATGCATATGACCAGGGGCAGAGCACATGGTCTGTGGAAATGCAAATTAAAGTGATAGTGATTTTTGTGTGTGCAGTGATTGGCAAAAATCAAAAATTGAAAAGTTCAACAGTGGCAATTGTTGACATTGATGTGGAGCTCCCCTATCTGGTGCATGTGAACTGGGACAAGCCCTTTGGAAAACAATAGGTATTTTCTGTTGTGATAAGCAAGTTTATAGCACAAATAGCTCACTCCTAGGCAATCTCTAGAAAACTTAATGACCCTAAAGTACACTTGTAAAGCTGTTCTGTTTCCCGCAAGCAAAAGCCAGAAGTAATCCTAATCAATAGCCATTAGTAGAACAGGAAAAATATCAGTGAGTCACATACTGAGATACCACACAGCAACACAAGCTGAATTGGTACACAGCAGCTTGGATGCCTGTCACAAATGTAACATGGAGCAAAAACAGTACATTTCAAAAGGAAGATATGTGTTTCCATTTCCATTGAGTTTAAAAATTCCTACATGAGGGACCAAAAGTATGGATGGCTCAGTGGTGGAGGGCTTGGCAAGCAGGTGTCCTGAATATTACAAAATAACAGCAACAGCAGTGCTCACAGATATCTACAGAATCTTCCAGGCAAGCAGCAACAAAATACACATTCTTTTTAACTTTTTAAATGTTTATATGTGTGTTTTGCTGCACATATGTCTTGTTCATGATGTGTATACAGTGCCCATAAAGGCCAGAAGCTTCTACCAAAAAAAAAAAAAAAAAAAAAGTAAAATTACAAGAAGGAGGAGGAGGAACAGAAGCAGCTTCTACCAGAAAAGGAAATAAAATTACAAGGAGGAGGAGCAGCTGCAGCAGCTGCTGCTGCTTCTTCTAGAAGCCAGGTGTGGTGACAAACACCTGTAATCCCAGAACATTTAGAGCTAGGAAGATGTGTTCAAGGTTAGCTTGTGCTATATATCCCCTGGAATTGAAGCTACAGGTGTTTGTAAACCTCTGTGTAGATGCTAAGAATCAAACCCATGTACTCCAGAAGAGCAATCACTGTTCTTCTCTTCAGTTTCAGAATATACTTTTTTAAACATTTAAAACTGCAGGCTTGGCTGAACAGTGATGGTGCACAACTTTAATCCCAGCACTGGGCAGACAGAGGCAGGTGGATCTCTGAGTTCCAGACCAGCCTAGTCTACAAAGTGAGTTCCAGGACAACCAGGGCTACACAGAGAAACTGTTTTGAAAAACCGAACAAACAAAACTAAACAAAAATATACAGGTCAGCTTGTGAAACACTAACCAAGATACATAAAGTAGGAGATACAAGTAGCCAACTATCTAGAGTTCCTATACTTCATTCTTTTGTTTGTTTGTTTGTTTGGTTTGTTTTTAGAGACAGGGTTTCTCTGTGTAGCCCTGGCTGTTCTGGATCTCACTCTGTAGACCAGGCTGCCTCTGCCTTCCCAAGTGTTGGGAGTAAAGGCATGCACCACCACTGCCAGGCTACTTCATTCTTTTTACAGAATATTTATTAAGGTTGTTTAATATAGAGTTCTTCATTTGTCATTTTTGGAAGTCCTTTATTGTAAAGATAATCCTTTTGTCTGGTGACAAACAGAAGCCACAATGACCATTCTGAACTTCCACACGAGATATAGATTTCTTTCTGTGTTTCTGAGGTAATATTTTGATTAGTTCTGTAGTATCTTGTGGCTCCAGCTATACTTTAAATGTTATTCTTATTGAATTTAAAATCTCTGTGTGTGTTTCTATATGTTATGTGTGTTCACATACTTGAGGTAGTAAAGTGTTAGATTCCCCGGAGCTGAAATAACAGGCAGTTTGGCCACTTGATGTAAGTCCTAGGAACTTAACCTTAGTTCTAATGAAGAACAAGGATCACTTTAATCAGTGCACAATATCTCTAGTTCTAAAGTTGTAGATGTTTTAAATTCTGTGATAAATGTATTAAAACAAAAATTCTATCACTGCACCCTTCCCTTTCCTTCCTTGGTCCCCTACAATATTTCCACTCTCCAAATTTTCCCATGCCTCTCCATTACATCTCAAACTTATGACCTCTTTTTAAAATAATTATTGTTCTAGCTCTTGTGAATAGAGTAGTAATGAACATGACTGAAATGGCATAGATGAGAAGGTATGGATGGGGAGGTCATGGGAAACTCACTGAGCTAGAGCCTGGAGAAGAAAGTGGGAGCTTTGGCTATGTAGTGTGTAACTATTTTATGTTGAATTAAATTAGAGGGCTTATCCCTACAAGAGACTAAGTCTCCCTCTTTCTGTAGTCATTAATTCGCTATTGTAGTTTTAAATTTTTTTAATCTTTAAAAATGTTTATTCTTTGTGCCCTCAAGTTAGGAGAAGGGCCACAGAGAGTTAAGAGGGTGGAGATCATACCTGAGGAAAGGGTGAGAGGACAGAAGGCCTGTAGAAAACAAGAGAAACTGAGGTGGGGGCAGCTCTGTGACAAGCTGGAGACCCACGTCAGGGTAGGCTCCTGCGACGATGTGAGGGGGATTCAAGCAGAGACTCCTAGTAGCAGAGACCACAGAGACGGAAGAGAACACCCTCTAACTAGACTAGTCCCCTAGTAGAGGGAGGAGAACACCAACCCAGCCTCAAAAACTTTGATCCAAATTTTACCCTGCCTACAGGATGTACAGAGATAAAGACAGAGCAGGTAGAGCAGAGATTGAGGGAATGCCCAACCAATGCCTGGCTCAACCAGACCCAGCCTATGGGAGAGTGCCAACCCCTGACACTGCGAATGATACTCAGATAAGCCTGCAGACAGGAGCCCTACAGAGTTGTCCTCTGAGGGACTCTACCCAGCAATGCCTCAAAACGGATGCTGAGACTGCACAGCCAAACACTGGGTGGTGTGTAGGGAGTCTTGTGGAAAAGCGGGAGGAGACAGAAAAGGACCTGGGGATGACAGAAGCGCCACAAGACCAACAGAGCCAACTAACCAGGGCTCAGAGGGGTCTGCTGAAGCTGAGCACCAAACAAGGACCATGCATGGACTGGACCTAGACCCCCTACACAGGTGTAGCAGATGGGCAGCTTAGGCTTCACGTGGGTGCTCTTGTAAGGAAAATGGGGACTGCATCAGACAAAGACTCACTTGCTAGCTTTTAAATCCCTTCCCCCGGTGCGACTGTCTTGAAAAGGCACGGGGAGAAAAGAACATGCTCAGTCCTGATGCAACTTGATGAGCTGGAGTGGATGGGAAAGGGAGCTCCCCTTTTCTGAGGAAAAGGTACAGGGGAGGGACAGAGGGTAGGACTGAGATGGAAGGAGGAAAGGGGCTACAAGGATGTAAAGTAAATAAAATGAAAAAATAAAAAATCTAACATATCAAAGAAACCATTTTATGAGGTTAAAATTGTGAATATTAAAACCAAAAAATCTATACTCTTTAGAATCATATATTTTGTCAATGTTTAAATAGTATTGGTTTCCAAAAATTCATACAAGATATTTTGATCATTGTCGGGAGCCATGACTCAGCAGCCTGCTTTGTTATTTTAATCTCAGCGGAGACTGCTTTTACTGGACCTTCTCTAATGGCAGAGGAGAACTTGCAAGTCCATCTCCTTTTGTTTGTGACAACAGGTGGGATAGCTTGTGAGGGTTACACCTCTTCCTCAGGCTCCTTGTGCGAATTAACCATTGTTCTGAGATGTTTCTACTCTGGCTTAGAAACTCTACAATAAAAAGACAGGCTGACAGTTACTGCAGAAGGCTGAAGATGATGCTCCAAGCATCCTGTCTCAACTCTTGTGTAAACAGGACACAGTAAAGCAACTAGATACAATGTTGTGCAATGGGAGGAGCCGGAGGACAGGAAAGAGGGGAAGAACTAGGTCAGAAGGCTGGAGGCAGAGACGAGATTTTTGCTGCTGGCACTGCTTGCTGCAAGCAGCCTACCTTTTGCTGTGCCTTTTGCTGTGACTGTCGAGTCTGGACCTTTAAAAAGTTTCCTGTGTGCTGTGTGTTTATTTTATTAATTTTAATCCTCACTCCCAACTCAAGAACCGTTTGACTCTGCCCGGCTGGCCCCAGCAGATCATGCTTTTCCCTTCCCTAAATTCATCCCAGCTCCTCCCCTCTACCTGACTCACCCAATTTCCCTTCTGTCTTTAAAAAAAAAACATAAAACAAATATATAAACAAAAACAAATAAGACAATAATGCCAAGACACAAAGTCCCACCTTAGTGCGCTCGCGCGCGCGCACACACACGCGCGCGCACACACACACACACACACACACAAATAAACACCTAGAATTTATTTTGTGTTGGCCAACTACACTTGGACATGGGGCCTTGGTAAACCCAATGACACTCCATTAGAGAAAATAGATTTTCCCTTTGGTTGTGGGTATAAATTACAGATAGCTTCTAGGTCAGAATGCATAGTTTGAAACTGTGGCACATGTTGTGTGATCTGCTACAGTCTTTGTGAACTCACTTGTGCCTAGAAGTCACTGTTTCCATGTTTTTAATTTTGTGACAGAATCATTTGTATGTTAAAATTGTTATTAATAAATATTTATTTTATATGTAAGGTTGTCTATTTTAATTGTAAGATAGTTAACATATGAATATAAAATATATTAATACTTTCACTCTGTGGACAAGCAGTTACCACATTGGTCATATGCATTTCCATGATGGGTGAGGAAAGGAAAGACTGTTTTTTCTGTGATAGAAGTTTGTGTATGATGTATTCTATACCTATAATGAAGAGATTGTGGTGAAAAGCACACATTATTTCATTTTTAAATCTTATGACATTATGGACAAAAAGGCTGTTAGAAATTTTTGAATGGGATGGTAAATCACAGAAGTCCTGTCTAGCTGCCTTGGGAGGCATTTGTCATTGGTTTTTCAGGTTAGAGTCCATGGCTCCTGTGTGCCTTTCTGTTCCTGAGAAACTGAGGCACATTCATGGAGTGAAGCATTCAGGCTGCCGGTGTTCCCTAGAAGTCAAAGCATATAGAACTGGACAATCAGTCTTAAACATGAATCTGTATACCCTGTATAGCTTGCACACAACATTGTTTTATGGCAACTACCATTTTATTGATCCTGGCAGCTGCGATTGTATTCTGATTTGGTAAGGGTTAAAAAGTTTGATTCCTTGCAATAAACTTAAGTGTCACAGCCTCAATCTTGTTGTGACTTCTCAAATAAATAAATAAATACTCAATTAGGATTGAGTTCATCAACCTGGATCAGGCTTTGGGGAGTCTGATTGATAGCCAGGAAGTTCGCTGTCAGCATAATTAAAACACAGTACATTTTGGGGAAAAGTTTCCAGGCAACAATCATTCCCATTCCAGGTTTTCAAAAAAAAAAAAAAAAAATCTAATTCCAGATGCACAATAAAGCTGAAGGTGTGACTACTTCCCCCTTTCTTGTAATAAAGAAAAGTGGGCGCAGTATCTGTCTTAGGCTATATGATGAGCATCCAAGCCCAGCACCGTTATCTGAGGTGATCCGCCTGTCCTAGGCTATGTGAGTTGGCTTCACACTTGGATTCACAATAATCCCGTCATCAGCTGTGGTCACAGCTATTGTGAGGTGACCAGCCTGTCTTAGGCTATGTGACCTGCCTCCAAGGTGTGGACTCACAATACTCCCGTCACTGACTGCTATCACAGCTTCGTAGGTTTGTCCCTGGGCTTGGCATCATAATATTCCCGTCACTGATAGCTCCGCAGCCATTTAAAATATTTATGGGGGCGCAACTCTCTGGCTAGCTGGGTGAAGTCAAACGCTGTTGAGGTATCTTCCTCAGGCACATCAGGGGACTCCTGACTGCTATCGGTAACAGCCAGCTGATGGTAATGAACTGACGAAGAGCCTTTGTTAAGCGTTTCCACCTGTTCTTTAACAAAGGAAGTTAGTCTTTTAAATGCCCAATGTCCAAAGGAGGAGAAGGAGAAGGCCCACAAAAGGACCGAGAATAGAAGGAAGAAGGGTGGATAATAAAGGAGAAGTGGAAAACCAATTTTGATACCAGGACTCTTGTTTCTCTCTATTCCGTTTTCATTCCTCCAAACTGGAGCGAACCTTACCGGTACTGCTTTGCACTAAGCCTGTTTTGTCAGTGTAAAAGCAGCATTCTTCCTTGAGTGCAGCACAAAGTCCGCCTTCCTGGAGAAAAACCAAATCTAGACCGCGCCTGTTTTGTAAAACTACCTCAGATAAGGACACCATAGAATCTTTTAGGTCCTGTAAGCCTTTTTGCAAATCTTGTAGGTCTTTGTCCACTGCCAGGGAGAGTTGATTAAATTGTTGCTGGGAGGCTATGCCTGTACCAGCTCCAGCGGCTCTGAGCTCCAGAATTATGTTAGAGTAATGACAGTTAAGGGCTCACGTTTAACTGGACATACCCCTTTTTCCCAAAACCAAAGGAATTCATCCTCAGAATGTAGTCAGTCTTGGGAAAAGCCGTACAAGGACACAATAATTTCTATGGGCTAAAAAGGTGGAGCTTACAGATAAGACCAGTGGAGCAGGCAAGATCAGTGCCGTTGGGTGCAACAATATATGTAAAGCTTGAATTTACAACAAGAGCAATATTGCAAGTTTCTTGTAGGGCCACCGGGGGAAGCATAAAAGGTCCCAATAGGCACGTTCCAATTCCGGACACCTGTGTGACTGTGAGGCCGACTCCCTCTGGGTGCTGCCACTGTAAGGCATTAGGATCATTAGTTGTAATTACTTCTAATGGTAAGGCTATGCCCTCGTAGAAGGGTGGCCATGGTGAGTAACACACCCAGCATTCCTGAAAATCAGTGGCGTAATTCAGGGGGCAGCAAGGTGCCAGAAGGCCCCTGACAGGTCCCCCTTTATTTTATTTTTACAAGGCCATAATCCCAAGGGAACCGTGCCTGTCTTAGGTGGGAATCCGGGGTCTTCAACCCCTGCTAAGCTGATCATTGGATACATCAGCAGTGATTGGCTGAGCTCCTGTCTTCAGCTCACTGGGATGATCAGCATTAGGCCTATTCATAGTCCCCCTGAACTTCAGCAGCTGTGACCAACAGTGCGACCACTTTGATCACGTCTTGCTACCCAGATACAGACACCTCGAGCTCTGAGGAATTTTCAGAACAGAGAACAGAAAGTACTATATGCACAAACATTGCACAGAAACATTTAGACACTTACAGCCAGCACACAAAAACAAAACACAGAGACAAAGACAAAAAACAACCTCGGTACCTGCTTTTTAAACATTTAAATATATATACAGAGCATAACCATGATTTTAAGTCAGAACTAGAAAAACTCAGAATTTATCAATGAACACAATTTAATCTTTAAAACTAGAAGTGGCTCTATCTTTCTGGTTTCTGTTCGGAGAGGTGGCTGAAGCTGACACTGGCTGAATTCGGTGGGAGGGGACAGGGTAAACTGCAGTCCTGCTAAGCTCTGCAGCTGGCAGAGGCAGATCTTAGGCCTTTGCCTAAGGTCTGAGGGTTTGGGCGTTCTCATCCACCCAGTTCTCCGCAAGCCTGGCCCTCGGTAGGGGAGTGGGAAGGAGACAAGTAGAGTCCCCGTTCCTCGTGCTACAGCTCCGCTCCACGCCCTTTGCCCGGGCCCACCTGGGGGCCTTTTTTGTTTTGGGCGGAAGGGAAGTAGGCTATGAGATTAGCAGTTTCTTCCCCTGACTGTTTTATCCTCACTTTCTAATGAGATGAGGTCTATCTCTTCTTTAGGAGACTTTCTGGTACCAGCTCTTTTTCCTGTACTATCTCTTAACATTTGCTTGCACTGCCAAGTGTAGGCGGCCAATCAGGGTTATGGTACCTGTCAGCCTCTTCTTTCAAATCACTCTCCTCTGAGGGGTCTAATTGGTCAGGGCCTTCTTTGGGAAAAACGGGGAAAGCTAGGTAATAGTAATAATGGGGGGACAATTATTATCTTTATCTCGGCCGGAGGACCTCTTTCTCTAAGGTCATCGAGAGGGCAGGCTCCAACCTGATCCCACTTTTAGGCATATCTCTGGCCCATCAATAGCAAACCATGGACACAAAAGAACTTAAAACAAAAACAAAAGAACTTAATCCAACACAAAAACAAAGAACTTAATTAAATCCTTTTTCTTTTATTTTATTTTTTTATCAGTTACATTTTATTAACTCTGTATCCCAGCCGTGTCCTGATCCCTCATTCCCTCCCAGTCCCTCCCTCCCTCCCTCATCTCCACCGTGCCCCTTTCCAAGTCCACTGATAGGGGGGACCTCCTCCCTATTCATCTGATCCTGTTTTATCAGGTATCTTCAGGACTGGCTGCAAAGCCCTCCTCTGTGGCCTAACAGGACTGCTCCTCCCTTCGGGGGTGGGGAGACCAAAGAGCCAGTCATTGAGTTCCTGTTAGAAATAGTCCTTGTTCCCCTCACTTTGGGAAACCAATTGGTTACTAAGCTACCACAGGCTACATCTGAGTGGAGGTTCTAGGTTATATCCATACATGGTCCTTGGTTGAATGTCAGTCTCAGAAAAGACCCTGTGCCCAGATATATTTGGTCCAGCTCTATTTGTAATAGCCAGAACCTGGAAACAACCCAGATGTCCATCAATGGTGGAATGGGTACAGAAATTGTGGTATTTTTATACAATGGAATACTACTCAGCAATCAAAAAGGAGGAAATCATGAAATTTGCAGGCAAATGGTGGGATCTAGAAAAGATCATTCTGAGTGAAATATCCCAGAAGGAGAAAGACAAACACGGGATATACTCACTTATATAGACCTATAAGATATGATAAACATAATGAAATCTATACACCTAAAAAAGATAATCAATTGAGCGGACATGGGGTAAGATGATCAATCCTCCTTTAGAATGACAGATGGGATGTACATTGAACGTATGACAGGAGTCTACTGAGCGCATCTGAAAGACTAACTAGCAGTGTTTTCAAAGCAAAGACTCATGACCAAACCTTTGGCAGAGTACAGTAAATCATAAGAAAGAAGGGGAGTTAGTCTGATGGGGAAAGGATAGGAGCTCCGCAAGGACCAAATCCTTTTTCTTAACTCTAATTCCTCTCTCCCTGAGCGATGTCTTGAGGTCATGAATACAGCCTCCTTAGACAACTGTTGGCCCATTTTTATGGGTTGGAGAAAAATTTACCCGACGTATTTTTCCCGTGGAGTGGCAGGAACGTACGTCTTTACAAGTCCCGAGCGGCCGATCTTACTTTCGGTTTATCGCGGTGTTTTCTGAGCGATCCAGATCCATCCATGCAAACCTCCATCCGGCAGTGGTCCCTGCTTCGAATCCACGTTGGGCGCCACCTGTACCCGCCTGCGGGACTGGTAATTTGTGGGGTCTTCAAAGAGGACCAGGCCTGAAAGAAAAACGGGCGAGGGAGAAGAACGGGACCAAGCAGTTTTCCTTGTCAAAGTCCCTTTATTGTGGGGCAAAGCTTTACTTTTAAGCTCAAAGAATAGGGAAGTAAAAAATTGGAGGGAGAGGGGCAGGAGGCTATCTCGTGATTCCGGTCAGGTGGGGGAATCAGGTGGGGGAATCAGGTGGGAGATCAGGTGAGGGGTGGTTCCCGGTCTCAGGAAGCAATCTATTCAGGTGGTCAAGGCTAGTTGCAGCCTCCGGCGCCAGCATTCGTCGTGACTACGTGCCTGGGATTCTTGGTCTCTGCCAACTACTTAGAAAGTACATGTGACCATGAGCAGGTTTTATAGCTAAAGGGTCTAGAATCTAGTGTGGTCTCCAACTGAGATAGCATAGAGGTCAGCAGTCCATGAAGAACAAGTAACAACCCAGGTGAGGTGGCCACACACTTGTAGTCCCGGCACTCAGGGAGGCAGAGGCAGGCAGATCTCTGTGAGTTAAAGGCCAGCCTGGTCTACAAAGCAAGTCCAGGACAACCAAGGCCACTCAGAGAAACCTTGTCTCAGGGGAAAAAAAAAAAGAACACGTAACACCCCCCCCTCCCTAAGGGTGGTTTCAATTAATGGAAGATAGGGAGGGAGAGTCTGGGATAAACATTCTAGGGGATTTGGTCTGCCTCTACAGCAGAAGGTGGGTGAGATCACCTCAGTAGCAAAAGGGTCACTAGGTCATTAACAATATCCACTCCAATATTTCTGGCCAGGTAAACAAGTATTCTGTCTCTTGCATTGAGGAGCGGCCCCTGTATGTTTAACTATCCTGGTTCCTTACTGCTCTGTGGACACAAGGACATTTGTGCTCCAAACAGTGTGGAATAAAAAAAAAGACTGAACTTATTGGGGGTGGTAGTTCATGCATGCAATTCTTGAACTTGAAAGGTAGACACAAGAGGATCAGGAATTTGAGGTCATCCTAGGCTAAAAAGGGGGCTTTGTGGTGGTAGCATGGGGAAGGGGAAAATGTCAGCTAAAGGGCACAATTTAAGTTATAAAATGAACAAGTTCTTGAGATCCGTTGTATTGTGATTGTAGTTTGCTAATTAAAAAGAACAGACCAGGAGCTAGAGAGATGGCTCAGTGCTTAAGTGCACTTGGTACTCTTCCAAAGGATTTGAGTTAGGTTCCCAGCACCACATCAGGTGGCTCAGTTGAAACTCCAGATCCAGTGGATTCATTGCTTTTGGATTCCTAGGGCACCTGAACTCCCATTCACATACCCATATGCACACACACACACACATACTCACCTATGCACAATTAAAAATAATAAAAATAGCCAGGTGTGCTGGCTCATGCCTTTGATTCTAGCATTTGGCGGACAGAAATAGGAGGATCTGTGAGGCCAGACTGGCCTACAGAGTGAGTTCTAGGACAGTCAGGGCTATTACATAGAGAATCCCTGTGTCAAAAAGTCATATATTAAAATAAATTTCAATAATATATATTATAAAAAAGAACAGATTAAAAAAAAAGAACAGATTAAAAAAATCTGTTGTCACATTAAATATAGTCCATCTTTTAGTTCTGCATTAGGACAAATACAAACAAAAACAAAGAAAGGCAGAGCTTTGGCTCTATGGGACGAGGAAAAAGGCTACACAGTGGCCCCGGGGGAATAGGAGATACTGTTCTCCAACTGCCTGACTTCATTATCATTCTTCAAATGACTCCTGGAAAGGGTTTGTGTTCTCTGAAGTGTATTGACTTTAACAAGATGAAAGAACCATGTTTACAGTTGAAAGCAGTTGATCAGGGTTGGGTGCGGCTCCTGCTGGAATGCTTGTCTGACAGGTGTGAGGTCCTGTGTTGCACCTCTGTTTGGGGTGATGGGACTAACAAAACAGTAAGCTACTGCACCTTGTTTTGACCTGCTAATTTTAATAATACTAAAAAAATAATAAAAGGCAACATGACAGTTGTGGTGGTATATGGCAATAGGATATATTAAAAGGGGTAGGCAGGAGGGTCACAATTTAGGCCTCAAGAAGTGGCTCAAGTGGATAAAAAAAAAGTGCTTGCTATCAAGCCTAAGGCTAACAAAGTGAGTTCAGTTCCCAGACCCACAAGGTGGAAGGAGATTATTTTTTTGTCTGCTGACTTTGATACCTCTCTCTCTCTCTCTCTCTCTCTCTCTCTCTCTCTCACTCACTTTCTCTCTCTCTCACACACACACACTGCACACAAGGCTCCAATGCTCTGTTCTGGTTGCACTGGGCCCTGCATGCATATACATGAAGGTAAACCCCTCACACACATGAAATAAAAATAATCTTTAAAAATTAAAAAATGTATATGATAACAAATTCGGAAACCTTACAGTAGGGACATGTCTCTGGAAAAATATTGCTTATCAAAGACTAAAACTGAGGATGGCACTTTGAGCTCACCTTTTCTTCTGTCAAATGACCACCATCATACTGATCTTCCATTCTTTTGTTGTGGAAGGATATGATCTAAATAGCAAACTTAGAAGAATTACAAAAAAAAAAAAATTAGTGTGTGGTACAAGCCTTTTAATCTTGGAAGGCAGAGGCAGGAGAATCTTTGTGAGCTCAAAGGTCTCAAAGTTCCTGGTCTACATACCAAATTCCAGGACAGCCAGAGCTACATAGTGAGATCATGTCAATAACAATAATAATAATAAATTGAACATATTAATTATATGAATAAGAATGAAGCCAGCATGTGTACTTATACATGGGAGGTGGAAGCAGGAAGGTCAGGAATTGGAGATCAGCATGGGCTGCATAGTGAGTTCAAGGCCAGTGTGAGTAACTCAGTAAGAACATGTCATATACTAACAGGGTGGCAGAGCACTTGTCTGCCATAAGTTTGGTGAGAAGAAAAGACAGACAAGGGGCAATTCAACTACAGTCCAGGTTTTATTCAGAAAAAAAGACCTGAGGAAGGTGGATTGCTATTGTAAGACCCAGAGGGCCTCTTAGAGGCTTGTAAGGAAGAAAAGGAAGGGAAAAAGGACTGAAAATTTTTCCTGTTTTTGTTTCACAGATTGCTGTTGCTAGGTATAGCTAGGGAGATAAGATAAGTGGTGAGTTAAAGAATGTCAGGTGACCGATAAACATCTCCTGTAGCTTTTACTGGGGGGTGGTCCAAGGAACACAGAGGACAAGAATCTAGAAAAACAAGTTACTTTAGCTTTGGGAATGAAATTACTTAGTTTGGGGAACTGTCATTGTTTAACCAAAATGGAGGAACTTTAAAAATGATGTGGCCTTGGTTAACACCTACCATGCAAAAGGTCCTGGGTTCAATCCCCAGTACCAGAGAGAGAAAGAGAGACAGGGACAGAGACAGAAACAGAGACAGAGAGAGAGGGAGAGAGAGAAAGAGGTAGAGAGAGAGTTGAGTGGTGGTGGCACACGCCTTTAATCTAGCACTAGCACTAGAAACATGTAGGCAATCTCTGAGTTTGAGGCCAGCCTACCAGTGCTACACAGAGAAACTCTGCCTTGAAAAACAAAACAAAAACTGCCAACATGACTCCCCCAACCCATCTCAAAATACAAAACAAAAATAAAAACAAAAAATTGACTTGAAACAATCAATCCTAACTTCATATAGAATTTCAAGAGACACTTCCAAATAGCTACAAGAATTCTGAAAAAGCAATACAGAGTCAGAAAACACACTTCTCGGTTTCAAAATACTGCAGAGTAACACATATTACAATGAAGTACTAAATGACAGACAGAAAAACTGATGGAAAACAATAAGGAATTCAGAAAACAAAAACAAAAACAAAAAAACTCCTCAGTATATGGTAGAATGACCTTTGACAAGGTACCAAAACTACAAACTAAGAAAGAAAGGACAGTTCTTTTAACAAATAGTTTACTATTTGTATATGTAAAAGAATGACATTTGGGGCTGGAGAGATGGTTAATCAGTTAGGAGAACTTACTGCTCTTGCAGTAATAATTCAGCTCATAACTGACTGTAACTCCAACTTCAAGGGTCCTGATGCCATCTTCTGGCCTCCCCAGGTACCTGCACTTCCCTCCACATACACATAATTAGAAATAAAATATATCTTTTCTAAAGAATGAAATTAAGCTATGCACTGGTGGCACACACCTGTAATTCCAGTACTCAGGGAGGCAGAGGCAGGTGGATCTCTGTGAGTTCGAGGCCAGCCTGGTTTACCAAGTGAATCCAGGTGGGGATACTCAGAGAAACCATTTCAAAAGAAAGAAAGAAAAAAAGAGGGGAGGAAGAAAGGGAGGAGAGAAGGAAGGAAAGAAGGAAGGAAGGAAGGAAGGAAGGAAGGAAGGAAGGAAGGAAGGAAGGAAGGAAGGAAAAATTCCACAAAATATACAAAGCTTTGTTGTTACTGTTGTTTTTCCTGAATGTATTTCCATGTACCATGCATGTACCTGATACCCATAATGACCAGAAAAGGGCATTGGATCCCCCTGGAACTGGAGTTATAGACAATAATGAGTTGTCTTGTGTGTTTCTAGGAATGGAACCAGGCTCTCTTCAAGAACATGTAGTCCTTTTAACTGATGATCTCTCCATCTCTGACAGCTTTTATTTATTTATTTTTGTCTTGTTTTGTCCTAGACTCACTTTGTAGACCCTGCTGGCCTTGATCTCACAGAGATGCACCTCTTCAGGCCTCCGGTTAAAGGTGTGCACCACTGTGCCTGGCTGTGACAGCTTATTTTTTATTTGTACTACTGCTTCACTTTTAAGCAGTCTCCCTGTCACTTTACTACAGATGTGTGCCCTTTTTACTTCCTTTAATTAGACACCAAGAACCTGGAAACGCTTAATCCAGACAGTGACCCTTGGTAATAGATTAGCCATTGCTATGGACCCATGGGAAGCAGAGCATCTTAGTAATAAGATCACGTGACAGAGGAGGCTGTTCATATCACAGTGGCCATGAAGCAGAGAGAAATAGAGAGCAGAAGACAGGAACAAGATATGCCCTTCAAAGGCCCACCACCACTGACCTACTTTTTCCAGCTACACTCCACATCCCTGGAACCTTCCAGTAAGGGTATCAAATTATAGATCCATGGTTGGAATAATGCACTGATGATGTCAGAGATCCAGTCTCCTCATGATGCAATCTCCGTTGTTTTGGTTAGTTTTTCTCAACTTGATACAAGTTAGAGTCATCGGAAAGAAGGAACTTCAATTGAGAAAAATGTCTCCAGAAGATCAGCATGTAGGCAAATCTATGGGACATTTTATTGGCTGGGGATACAGCTCAGCAAAAGAGGACTTGCCTAGCATCCATGAGAGTCTGGGATGACAAAAATATACAAGGAAGCCAGGTGGTGGTAGCACGCACCTTTCATCCCAGCACTCAGGAGGCAGAGGCAGGCAGATCTCTGACTTGGAGGCCAGCCTGGTCTACAGAGGGAGCTTCAGGACAGCCAGGTTTACACAGTGTTGAGTATATCACCGATCATAGACCTCTGGCCAAGTGGTGGGTTCTCTACTTCTGAGGACTTCCACTGTGATGCTCTCCAACTAAACCATGTTCAGTAATAAATCTAACACGCTGTCTGAAATTAAAAAAAAAAAAAAGATAAAGAAATTGGAAGCTGGAGGTCAAGCTAGGCCTGGTGGCACTCACTTATAATCTTGGCATTCAAGGGGTAGGCAAAGGGATCAAGGATGTGGCACACACTAGTCATCTCAGCACTTGGGTTGAAAACATTAAGATCGGAAGTTCAGGGGTATCCTTGGCTACATAGTGTGTTTCTGACCCTCCTGAACTATGTTAGATTCTGCCCCAAAAAAGAAAAATAAACAAACAAACTAGTAGTCCACGAAAGGCAACATAAATCCCATAGATTCTCTGGTGTGGATTACTTTTTTGTGTGCCTTTCTTTCTGTTAACTCAAGTGTTTAAAATCCATTTTTAAAATCTTTTAATAAACTCCAACTCTGTCAGGTATGGTAACACATACCTTTAATCCCAGCACTTAGGATGCAGAAGTAGGAGGATTTCTGTGAGTTAAAGGCCAGCCTGATCTACAGATTGAGTCCCAGACCAACTAGGGCTATGCAGTGAGACCCTGTTTTCAAAAAGAAAGTATTAAATATTGAAGCTAAAGAGATGACACAATAGTTAAGAGTCTGACTGCTCTTGCAGGGGACCTAGGTTCTGTCCCCAGCACCCATATGGCAGCTCACAACTGTTTGTAACTCCTATTCTAGGGTATCTGATGCTCACTTCTGACCTCTCCAGGCACAAAGCATCAGGCACAAATGTGGACCATACCATACATGCAAGCAAAACAGCCATAAACATAACATAAAAAATTTTGAATTAATTAATTTATTTTACTGAATTCTGCCTGCAAGCCAGAAGAGGGCACCAGATCTCATTATAGATGGTTATGAGCCACTATGTGGTTGCTGGGATTTGAACTCAGGAACTCTGGGAGAACAGCCAGCAGTAGTGCTCTTAACCTCTGAGCCATCTCTCCAGCCCCAATAAAATATTTTTTTTGTGCTAAGTGCACTGGGTATATTGAAGACACCACATCTGTACAGTGGCAGTGGGGGCTGGGAGAGGCAGGAAGTCCATATTTCTTCTGACCAGTGAGTTCCTAGCAAGCACGTGGAAACCCAGGCACACAGCCAGGAGATGGCAGCAGACCAGTAAAGGCTGCCTCCCTACCTATAAATAAATAAACGAATAAATGAATAAATGAATGAATGAATCTATATAGAGCAGGGTGACACATCTGCAAAGGGTGTTAGTAAGAGGAACTGGCTATGTGCAGGATTGCAGCAGCATAGTTCACTTTATGTAAGATGTTTGCCCCTGGGGTCACCATATGTCACTGATGTTACCAGCTGCATCTGCTCCTGTCTGCTGTGTGTCTGTGTGTGTGTGTGTGTGTTGGGGAGGGGGGGTGGCGTGGAAGAAGCCTGCGCAGGACATTCACATGTGAAGTTACAGGGAATGAGGTTGCTTGTCCATAGGTGCATTTTCATCTGTGAAGAAAGAGGTAGAAAAAATATTCTCAAAACTGAACTGAACTGAAGATGTTTGTGTTTTCTTCTTTTTCTTTTCCTCTGCCTTCCCTCCCTCCCTCTCTCCCTCCTCTCTCTCTCTCTCTTTTTTTTTTTTTTTTTTTTTTTTTTTTTTTTGGTTTTACAAGACAGGGTTTCTCTGTGTACCCTTGGTTGTCCTGGACTCACTTTGCAGATCAGGCTGGCCTCGAACTTTCAGTTATCTGCCTGCCTCTATCTTAATAGTGCTGGGATTAAAGGCACGTGCCACCATACCCAACTTGGAGAAAAGTCTCTGTATATTCTTAGTTGTTCTGGAACTCTGTAGACCAGGCTGGCCTTAAACTCACAGTGATCTGCCTGCTTCTGCCTCCCTGAGTGCCGGGATTAAAGGCTTGACTTGGCTTGAAATTTTCTAAACAATCATCAGCACAGAGCACACCAGTCACCCCAACAGAAGCTATCATCCCATATTCAAAGGGTCTCATTAGCCATTTCCCCTTGTTCGTGGGCTCCTTCATCTTTCTTCCTCATCCCTATGCACTTTCTCACTGCTGACCAGCCTGTAGATAAAGGACATTCCAGGACATAGAGCTCCCATATTTTCCCATCTTTGCACCTGCACCTATCCAGTACTAAGTTTTCAAGATCCTATGTCTGCACTACCAAACATATCTGCAATGCACTTGTTTCTTTCCATGGCCACAGCATCTCTGGTCCAGGCCCCCCTGTATTCTTCATCCCAGGACTGTCTGCTTGCACTTGACAAAATGCTGAGCTGTTGAGAAAACCTGGAAAAGCAAGCTGAAGTTGTTGAGCTCAGCAGCACCCACTACCAATCTTATGCTTCAGTAAGAAGACAAATACTACTTGTTTCCTCAACAGAACAGGGGCATGTCACACATTTCCACCCTGCCCTATGCCTACCAAGGTTCACAATTCAAGACCACATGGCCAGATGGATATAGGTTAGAACCCTATAGGTAACAGTAATTACTAGCTGTGAAACTTTCCTTGCCTTGGTTTCCTCACCTGTTATCTGGAGGAAATGACCAAAGCTCCTTCTGAAGTCATGAGGAAGACAAAATGTGTTAATATCATTGTATATGTACCTTTTCTTTCTCTCTAAATGGGCACTTTGTCTGACGCTAGAAAATGCCTACCCAGGACAGTAGCCTGATTTTAGCAGCACCAGTCAGGTCCTCATAGCCAACCATACACATGCTGAAGCAAGCAAAAGGGATGAAAATCCTGCCTTGTACTGTTAGACAAAGGGGCGGGCTAGGATGTGTTGGGCTCCTAACTTGGGCCAGGTGGGATGTGCTGGGCTGGACACAATTGAATTGTGGGGTGGGAGACTGGAGCTCCACCAGGACCATTCCTAGCACAGAAGCTCCTCAGATCATTGGTGGTCCACAGGTAGGTAGGGGCTATGGCTAATTTGGGCATCATGTGCAGGAACCACTGGGTCTAAGGATACTGCCTCAAGGCTGCAAAGACAAGGAAAAGCCAGAGTCTGTTGGGCTGACCAAGCTAGTCAAGCAAAGGCTGTCAGACACCACAGTGACACCTGTATGAGACCTGCAGGCATGGTGTCCCCCAGGGAGTTTGGCAGTGGAGCTAGGAGAGCAAGAACCAAGACTTTTGACCTAAAATGAGAAAGCTGGAGCCAACCTGGAATGGGATGCAATGTAAGGAGGCTGTCTGTTTGGCTCCCCATCCCCACAGCCAACCAATCGGCTCAGCAATGGCTACCTGGAACTTCACCCTGGAGCTTGCTGCTGCTTATTATAGAAGTAATAAACTCTAAACTAACTAGAAGGGACCTTATATCGTGGGCCTTGAGGCTAGTTGGCCCCAAGATGCCCTACAAAAGCAGCAGGGGTGCTAGCTTCTACTGCCACTCCCTTCCCTCCTATAGCAGAAGGATCCAGGCCATTCTGGGGGAAATTTCCTGTCCCATGTCTGAAGCCCAGGGCTCAATTCTGGCAAAGTCCCCTGTGGTCCTTCAGCCTCAGCTCCTTCCATGCATTCCCTTCTGCTGCCTTTCCCCCACTACCACTCTGTACCTGGCACAACTTTGCCAGTCTTGAGGATAGGACTGGGTGGGGACAATCCTCTCTTGGGCTGGGCTGCGGGGGAGAAGGTCTTCTCCATGGGCTGTCTTTGTCAGAGCCTCCTCTGCCTTAGCCTGGACAAAGGCAGGCATTGACAGCTGGGACTGGCACTTCAGCCAGGAATAAGGTTACCGAGGCGAAGGCTGGCATTTCACAGGCTCGGCGCCTTTGGCCCTGTGGTGGGGGCTTAAGGGCTACCCTGTGCTCTTTACAGGGGCCCAGAGAAACTCAGGGAGGAATCACTCTGCACTGGCACAGGAGTTGTGGGTCACGTGGGAAGAATTGGCTCAGGGAAACCCTGTCCCTTTGTCTCTACAACCCAGGGGGTGTCTCCTTGGAGACTGGGGAGTGGCACAGAGCCCCCTGGCTAGAACAGCCCGGGTGGGGGTAAGAACACCAGATAGTGGGTCCCTGGTCTGAGCTTCTGGACAGAGGGGGCATTGTTGGGGTGGAGGCAGGGCTGCCTTGGCCAGGCCACTATTGACAAAGCTGCCAGCTGTGGTGGAGCCCGGTCACCAGGCCCTTGCCCCCTCCCCTGCCTCCATCCTCCCCCAGGGCCAGTGTGAATGGGGCTGAGCCTCAACTGTCTCCCTCCCACTCAGGACAATGCCCCCCGCAGCCATCTTGTGTCCATCGCCACTGCCCTGAGGCAGCTGATGTGAGAAGACCCCATTTCTGCCTGCCGTAGTGGTGGTAAGTGTCTGGGTCCCACATACCCAAAGATATCCCTGAAAGATATAGACAAGGATAAATTTGCCAGGGCTAGGGCACAGGGCAGCTTTGCAGGGAGCTTCCATATCCTCTGATTTCTTGGCTAACAACACCACCTCCCCCATTACACACACACTCAACTCTGTCACAGAGCTACATGGGCACTAGGGGAAACTGTCTTTCCTGTCTGTGCTCTCCAGATAAGGGGATCTGGGGTCTTTCTGAGTAGCAGTGGGTGACTTCTGGCTGGCACATGCCTACATGACCAGCTGTGCAGACGCCAGCTCAGTTCAGGATCTGTCACCATCTCCTGCCCTCTTTCCACAGCTCTACTTAGGGTCAAATTCATCTGACTGTCACCTAGTCAAGTAGTTGGTCAGTGGCTGCTGCTGACTGCTCTTAAAGGGGAGCTGGGAACTGGCCCTTGTCAGTGCCTCAGACTTAGGAGCCCCTCCACTGGCACCTAGAGCTACCTCTGTCCTGCTTTCCCATTCCCTGTCCCCCACTTCAGTCAAGCTCTCTCTGACCCTTCTCTCTGATCCTGGCTCTCCTTTTCAGTGCTCCTACACTGAAGATCCTTCTAGAGCCAGGCCTCCACAGACTCTAGCTGCTGGGGTCCATCACTCCTGTACTCTGAGCTGCCTCTTGGTTCCCCAGAGTTTCCCAGCACCCTCCAGGCTTGCTCGAAGCTCTCCTGCCACCCCTACACTGGGCACCCAGTGGTGGCCTAAGGCCCTGGCCCTGGCCACCTGTTCATTATTGTTTGGGGGGATAGTGTGCCTGTGTCTGGCCGCATCTTGGCCAGAAGCCAAAGCTCTCCTTGGCTGCCTTGTCTTTTAAGCTGGCTCTGCCTAGAGTGGGTTTCCTCTCCCTGTCCCTTTTGCCTTGAGACATGATGAACTGCATTCTCTTGTCAGCATATTGTTTATCTGTCTGGATGACAAACCCAGTTGCCCTGTGGAAATAGCTTTCTTCTTCCATGTCCCTCCCTTCTCCCCGCCCCCCCCCCCCCCCCGTCACTCAGCGTCTGTCATGACCATGTGGCCTCTCAGGATCTGTCTTCTTTTTAGTCTATATGCATATAAAGCAGAAGATGAAAGAATTCTTTCTTGTATGTGTCCTCATCCCCATCCTATCTCTTGTCTCTCCAGCTCTAGGACACTTTCATTGTCTTTTCTGTCATCTCCCTGGCTGCCTCCCTCTGAGCCCCATCCACCTCTTTCGGCCTTGTCTCTCTCCCTCCTTCTCTCCTCTCTCCCCTCTCTTTAGCCTCTTTTGCCTTCCTCTGGTCATGTTTCTTTCCCAGTTTAGGTCCCATTCTCTCCCTTGCCCACTTGTGCCTGTTGGAGAATGGAGCATTTTCAGCATTTTCCCATCAGGTCTCATGCTGACTGACTGCCTCCAGGCTCCTGTGATGGCTCCCTGGTCTCCCGTCAGCCTCCACCTTCTGCTGCTGTTTCCACTGCTGTTGCCTTTGACCAGAGCTCATCGCTTCTCTGTACCCAACGCCAGCTTCAACCACCTGGTACTGGCACCAGGCCAGGGCACACTCTACGTGGGTGCAGTGAATCATCTCTTCCAGCTCAGCCCTGAGCTGAAGATGGAGTCGATGGCTGTCACTGGCCCTGTCATCGACAGCCCTGATTGTGTGCCTTTCCGTGACCTGGCTGAGTGCCCACAGGCCCAGCTCACTGATAATGCCAACCAGCTCTTGCTGGTTAGCAGCAGGGCACAGGAGCTGGTGGCTTGTGGGCAAGTGAGGCAGGGTGTGTGTGAGAAGCGGCACCTTGACAATGTGGCTCAGGTGCTGTACCAGGCTGAGGACCCTGGGGACGGGCAGTTTGTGGCTGCCAATACTCCGGGAGTGGCCACAGTAGGCCTAGTGGTGCCCTTGCCAGGTCAAGACTTCCTGCTGGTGGCCAGAGGACTGGCAGGAAAGTTGTCGGCCGGGGTGCCACCTCTGACTGTGCGCCAGCTGTCTGGGCCACAGCCTTTCTCCAGCGAAGGTCTGGGAAGGCTCGTGGTGGGTGATTTTTCAGACTATAACAATAGTTATGTAGGAGCCTTTTCTGATGCCCACTCTGCCTACTTTGTCTTTCGTCGCCGAGGGGCCAGGGCCCAGGCTGAGTATCGCTCCTATGTAGCTCGTGTCTGCCTGGGAGATGTCAACCTTTACTCCTATGTGGAAGTGCCCCTTGCCTGCCATGGTCAGGGTCTTATCCAGGCTGCCTTTCTCCTTGCTCCGGACACCTTGCTAGGTGCGTTTGCGGCAGGCACAAGTCAGGCACAGGCAGCCCTGTGTGCCTTTCCCTTAGCTGACCTTAACAGGAGTATGGAACAGGCTAGGCGACTTTGCTATACCACTGGTGGTCAGGGTCCCAACGGCATGGAAGAAGCCACTGTGGAGTATGGTGTCACGTCCCGTTGCATCACCCTGCCTCCTGTGAGTGGGGAGAGCCTGGCTCCTAAAATTTGATGGGTGTGGGGGACGGGATGGTTCTGTCTTTACTTTCTGTGTCTTGCCCTGCTTTGCCAACCCTCTCCCTCTGTGATATGGGGCAGAGTGTTCTCCAAGAGTAGCTACTGGTTCACCTCTTGGCTGGGTATATCAATAGGTAGTAGATGGCTCTGTTTCTAAGCTCTGATCTGCTCTCAGCCTGTTTCATTCTCTCTCTCTTTCTCTGTGGGACAAGTTGTGATGTTGTGTGGCTTGGGGAAGAGCCTTCCAGACCCTCTTGGCCAGGATACTCTGGCTTTCAATGCCTCCCAACTCCTTTCTCACTGGCTGTGGGGTATCCTCTGCTCCCAGGGAAGGGCCTTTCCACCCTCTGTTCCCAGGGGAGGGCCTGCCCACTCCCTCCTGGGAATTGATTCTCTACACCTTGCCTATCTAGGACTCCCCTGAGTCATACCCCTGTGGTGATGAACACACCCCCAGCCCCATCGCAGGCCGCCAACCCCTGGAGGCGCAGCCTCTGCTGCAGCTGGAACAGCCCATCAGTGCTGTGGCTGCTCTTCAGGCAGATGGGCACACGATAGCCTTCCTGGGAGACACCCAGGGCCAGCTCCATAAGGTGAGATCCTGAGCAGTGAGGGTGGTTTGGGATGGCCATCACACTTTCAGGCCCAGCTTTGCTACTTGTCCAGGTGGCCCTGATAGTTGTGGCTCAGGAAAGCCTCAGGACGCTCCATCTCTCAGTTACACCCCACCGGTGGGTCAGAAGGTCTCATTGCACCTGGGCATCTGGTAGGACACACCTCCTGCTGTGATCCCCAAATGAGAAACTATCCCAGAACCCCTGGAGGCAGCTGTCCCTTCTCTAATCAATAAGGGTGGTGCTGAAGGTGGCTGGGGATGATTGTAGGTAGGCCCAAAGCACCTGATGCTCAGAACTAGCCTAG
Source organism: Meriones unguiculatus (assembly GCF_030254825.1). Classification (NCBI taxonomy): domain Eukaryota; kingdom Metazoa; phylum Chordata; class Mammalia; order Rodentia; family Muridae; genus Meriones; species Meriones unguiculatus. The sequence goes on from NC_083369.1 coordinate 39,614,074, forward strand.
ACCCGGGATTCTCTCTAAGGCAAAACCTGCCTCCCAGTGAACGTTTTGTCTTTATAGCTGCCCTTCTCTTGTAGCAGAATGACCTGGTGTTCAAGAGAGAGCCTCAGCTGGGGTGATTCTGTTGCCCCAGCCTTGTTACTTCCTGGAGAATGGCTTAACTTTGAGGGTGATGAATGGGAGAAAGTGGCATGTCTCTGCCTTGATGGCTACTTCCTGAGAGTCATTATGTCTCTGTAAAGGAGCCAAGAAAACATGCAACTTTAATGGTCAGCATTAAGCCATGAAGAGAGCTGGCCTTGGCTTGGCAGGGTGGCCCAGTCCTATTTTTGTGCCCCTGCCCAGGTCTTCCTAAATGGCTCCCAAGGTCAAGTATACCATTCGCAGCAAGTGGGGCCTCCAGGCTCAGCCATTAGCCCAGACCTGCTAGTAGACAGCAACGGGGACCACCTCTATGTCCTGACTTCCCAGCAGGTAAGGCCTGTCTCTGAGCTGGATAGGATGTGTCTAAGTGGCCTGCATCTTTGTAACCACCTTCACCTCTTGCTCACTGCCCATCCAGGTAGACCGGATACTTGTAGCAGCCTGTCCTCAGTTCCCTAACTGCACCACCTGCCTCCAGGCCAGGGACCCTCTGTGTGGTTGGTGCATCCTTCAGGGCAGGTGAGCTTGAACCAACAGGCACTGGGAGGGGCAGGAAGCTATCCACGGAAGCAGCTGTAGGTGTACCAAGAGGCCAACTTGGCTCAGTGTCGTTGAGCACCTTAATACCACCCAGCTCAATGGGTTGCTGTTCACCTCTCATTCCAGTAGTCCTACCTCAAACCAGGCCTCTGACATCTCTCCCAGGACCCACGACTGGCTGCTGGTGTTCCTTGGCCCACTCTAGTTTTCCTCCAGCCTGGGCTGTCATCCCAGGACTCATTTATGGAAACCTGAAGTATAGGCTGGGTCTATAGCTCAGTTAGTGGAGTGCTTGCCTAGCATGCACAAAACTCTTGCTTCAACTCTTACCACGTATAAACTAGGCATGATGATGAATACCTGTAATCCCAGCACTTGGGAGGTAGATACAGGGAAACGAAAAATCCAAGGTCATCTTCAGCTACAGTTTGAGGCCCACCTGGCATACATGAGCCCTTGTTGGAAGAGAGGGAAAGAGGGAGAAAAGAAAGAAGAAGGGAGGAAGGAAGGGAAGAAGGAATAGAGAGGAGGGAACAATTGAGAGGGAAAGGAGAGATGGGGAAGGAAGGGAAGGATGGAGAGGGAGGGAGGAAGAAAGGAAGGAAGCCAGTGTTTCCCTCTTACTCACAGTTTAAGCTAAAGCCTACATCCTGGCCTTGAAGCCCTATATCCCCTTCTCCCCTCCTTACTGCACTGCAGCCAGGCCATCCTCCTAACCCCACATCAGGAAACCGGAGATTCACATGGTGAATTAATGGGCCCCTGCCCGGCAGGTGTACTCGGAGGGGCAAGTGTGGACGGGCGGCCCAGCCAAACCAGTGGCTGTGGAGCTATGAAGACAATGACTGCCTTCACATCCAGAGCCTGCTACCAGCCCAGCATCCTCGCCAGGAACAGGGCCAGGTGGGGCACTGACACTGCTGGTCTTCCAGCCAGTGTGGCTATTGCCTGTGGGAGCTCAGACTTAGCTGCTTCCTGTCCATTTCTGCCTTAGCTGCATCTGCCCACTACCCCAGCATGACACTTATACCACTCCACTCAAGATCCATCTCTGTTTCCCTCTCATGTGTCACAGGTCACACTGTCTGTTCCTCAGCTGCCCACATTAGCCATGGATGAATACTTCCATTGTGCCTTCGGGGACTATAAAAGTCTGGGTCATGTGGAAGGGCCCCATGTGCTCTGTGTCACCCCTCCTCATGATCAGGTGCCACCTAACCCTCCGGGCTCAGGTGAGTGGGCCCTTGGGTAGAGTGGAACTGGAATGTACAGGAGCTACAAGACCTTCTCCGCAACCACTGACCTCTTCCAGATCATGTCACCTTGCCCCTGGCCCTGATGTTTGAGGATGTGGTTGTGGCTGCCACCACATTCTCCTTCTATGACTGCAGTGCTGTCCAGGCCTTGGAAGTGGCTGCCCCGTGAGTTCCCGCACCTAGCTCCTGATGGGTCCGTGTGGAATCCCAGATGGCACCCAGCCTAAGAATACCCCTGCCCTTCTAGGTGCCGCACTTGTGTTAGCAGCCGGTGGCGGTGCCGCTGGTGCCCCCAGGGTAGCCACTGTGTGTACGGAGAGCACTGCCCAGAGGGTGAGAAGACTGTCCATGGTGCCCAGGAGGTGGGTATGACTAATACACAAGCTCCTTGCACTTAATCAATCCAGAAAGCCACTCCAGCAGGACAGCACCCGACCCACCCAGGAGTGCTCCCATGCAATTCTGAAGAGCTAAGGCCATTCTTTCCCTAGGTGGGCATCCAAGTTCGTGAACCGGGGGCTTGCCCCCAGGTTGAGGGTCTAGCAAGTCCCCAGTTGGTGCATGTGGGCTGGGAGAGCCATGTGGCCCTGCACATTCAGAACCTTCACTATTTCCAAGTGAGTAGTCAGGTGGATGAGGGGGGGTGCGGGGGAAGATGAGGGAGTAGACAGTGTCTGCAGACTAACATCATGGCTTCCACACCTTCCAGGGTCTGCCTGCCTTTTACTACTGCTGGCTAGAGCTGTCTGGAAAATTGCAGAAGCTACCTGCCTCCCTAGAGGAGACATCCAGGGACTCTGGCCTTATTCACTGCCAGGCCCAGCAGGTGAAAGGCTGCTTGTTGTCTTAGGTAGCCCCTTCCACTCGAACACACACACACACACACACACACACACACACCAAGTCAGGGGTCAAGCCTGACCCTGCCCTCTGCCCACAGTTTCACCCCTCTATGTCCCAGTGGGAGCTCCCAGTACCCATCTATGTAACCAGGGGTGAGAGCCAGCGGCTGGACAATGCTGGTGATCTTCATGGTGAGCCCTGAGGTGACAAAGCAGGTGGGGAACAGGATGTGCAGCTCATGGGCAGTGGCTCAGCATGCTGCCCCACTTTCCCTAGTGACTCTATATGACTGTGCTATGGGTCACCCGGACTGCAGCCACTGCCAGGCAGCCAATGAGAGCCTCAGCTGTTTGTGGTGTGGTGATGGCCAACCTGCCTGCCGCTATGGGCCACTGTGTCCACCAGGTGCTGTGGAGCAGCTATGCCCTACACCCAGCATTGATGTGGTGAGAGTCTCCCCCTGTAGACCCTAGCTTCCCCATTCCCCAAGGTTCCTGCTTCCACTGTCCAATACTCTCTTTGATTTAGACTCCCAGTCCCTAGTAGCTTGGTCTAGACATTTTCCAGTAATTGGTTGCCTGGGTACCACCACAGCAAAGTGAGATATGGCTTTGGGGGATCCTATCTGCCATATTTCCCTGCTACAGATTGAACCCCTGACTGGTCCCCCAGAAGGTGGGTTGGCCATCACCATCCTGGGTTCCAACCTGGGCCAGACCTTTAATGACGTGCGAATTGCTGTGACTGTGGCTGGCCGGATCTGCCACCCTGACCCTTCTCTCTACCGCATCTCTACTCGGTGAGGCAACTCATAGGTGGAGGAGGGGAGAGATGCTATCCAGAGTAGGCCTTCAGAAACTGGTCACCCAGAGAGTGGGGAGGATTGCACCCAGGAGATGTGAGGCCCTGGGTCCGAGCACACAAGGGAAACAAGCATCAGAGGAGGAACAGGCTCCAGGCAGCTCCTGGCAGGCTGTCCCAGGATCCGCCGGGGTTTGAGCAACTCCTGGATCTTGATTCATTAGAATTGTGTGTGTGACATCTCCTGCTCCCAATGGCACTGCTGGGCCAGTCCAAGTGGCCATTAAGAGCCGTCCTCCTGGCATCTCAACCCAGCACTTTACCTACCAGGTCAGTAACTCCCTTAAGGTGGTCCTAATGCAAGTGCAAGATATGGTGGGAAGGAAGACTATGTAAAGATGCCAAACTGAATCCAAGAGCAGCAGGAGCAGGTGGCAGCAGTGCATGCCTTTAATCCCAGCACTTTGGAGACAGAGGCAGGTGGATCTTTGAGTTCGAGGCCAGCCTGGTCTACAGAGTGAGTTCCAGGGCAGCCAGGGCTGTTCCACAGAGAAATTTGATGATCCCATGTCACACAATGATCCCATGTCAAACTCCCATCCCCCAAAAAAAGAGCAGCCAGAAGCACTGCTGCTAAGTCCAAGAAGGAAGTCACATGATTTCAGTGGAGAGCAGGCTGGAGGCAGTGTTGTGATGGAAGCAAGAACAGCAGACAACCAGGGTGAAGAATACACAGAACTTATTGCAGGCCTGGTAGGGGGTGTAGGAAAAGTAGGAATACCTCCCAGATGCTAGCCTGAGCCGTAGGCACATGATTGGACCACTGTGCACCGGAAAGTCCAGGGTGGAGGTAAAAGGCAGCAGTGGGTTAGGACAAGTTCTGCTGCAGTGCCCCAGGTTGGTGACTGGATCCTAGAGTTTAGACTTTGGAAGGTCCCAGGTGTAAACTGCTCAAGACGGGGAAGGTGGTTGCAAGAGCAGGGGTAGACAGGATGGGAGCTAGCCTAAGCTAGCTTGGCATTTCAAGAAGGAGGGGTCCAGTTGACTAGGTCCCCTGACTCAGGAGACCAACAAGTGGGTCTGCACCTCAAAGCTGGAGGGCCTTCAGGATGGGCTCTTTTTGTCTGTTCCCCAGGACCCTGTCCTGCTGGATCTGAATCCTCAGTGGGGACCCCAGGCGGGGGGCACCAAGCTCACCATCCGTGGGCAGTACCTCCAGACAGGAGGCAACGTCAGTGCCTTTGTGGGTGACCAGCCTTGCCCCATGTGAGTACCCAGCACATCTTGCCTGCTCCAGGCCTAGTTGCTGTCAACTGGGGGACCCTCTTACACAATGGGGCAGTGGATTCAAGGCTTCCTTGAAATTCTGAGAGAACTGGTGCTAGGCCCATATTCCTATTGTAACCTCTGCCCTGATGAGGGAAGCAAGTGGGATGTTTTCCTGGAAGACTTGCCTCTCACTAGGGCTGAGCCCAAAGTGAGAACATGCCCTCCCCTGCAGCCAGGAACCTGTGTGCCCTGAAGCCATCATCTGCCACACCATGCCCCAGGCTGAGCCAGGAGAAGCAGTCGTCCTTGTAGTCTTTGGCCATGTTGAGCGCAAACTGTTCAACACCCCCTTTCGATACACTGCCAACCCCCAACTGATAGCAGCCGAGCCTAGTGTCAGCTTCCGGGGGTAAGCAAATGAACAACCCACGGCAAGCCACTGGAAAAATGGGGTATAGGGCTGAACTACCCAAGATTCTCTCAACTCTTTTGACTTCAATCATGGCACAGAGGTGGACGAGTGATCCGAGTCAGGGGTACAGGCTTAGATGTCGTGTGGCAACCCTTGCTGTCTGTGTGGCTGGAAGATGAGGCCCAGGTGAAGGCTTTGGGTGTCCAGGCCCAGGATGTGAACCCAAGGAGGAGCTGTGGTGTCCCTGCTGCCAATCCCCAGACTTGTATCCAGCTTGAGGGTGGCTTGCTACAGGTGAGTTCCCCTACCATCTCTAGTAGGGAACAGAGCCATCCCCAGGGAATGCTCAGTGAGGGGGTAGGGAAAGTCAATGATCTGCATCCCTGCCTCCTCCAGTGCTCCACCCTGTGCTCTGTCAACTCATCCAGCCTCCTCCTGTGCCACAGTCCAGCAGTGCCAGACGGGGCCCTCCCAAAGCGAGTCTTCTTTTCCCTAGACAATATGCAAGTAGACTTTGCCAGTGCTAGTGGGGGCCAGGGATTCCTGTACCAGCCTAACCCTCGCCTGGTTCCACTCAGTCATGAGGGGATCACTCATCCCCACCGCCTCAAGCCAGGCCATGTCCTGGATGTGGAGGTAAGTGTACCACTATCCAGACACTGCCCGTGCACTCACCATCCTGAGGAAGAAGGGGTAGGGTCAGGGGATGGTCCCACAGGCTCAGGCTCCTGCTATGTGTCCCAGGGTGAGGGCCTCAATCTGGGGATCACCAAGGAGGAGGTGCAGGTACACATTGGCGATGGAGAGTGCCTGGTGAAGACCCTGACACTGACTCACTTGTACTGTGAGCCACCCTCGCAAGCCCCTCAGCCCACCAATGGTTCAGGCACCCTGCCACAGTTGGTGGTGAGTGTATGCCCCCCGGTGGATGGGCCCTGTACTGTAGGCCCTAGCTCAGGAGCTGTGCTTTTCCAGGTGCAGATGGGCAATGTGCGCCTGACTCTGGGCCCTGTGCAGTATGAAGCAGAGCCCATGATGTCCATGGTTCCTGTGGAGGCCCAGGTGGGCCTGGGCCTGGGTGCTGCCATGCTGATTGCCGCAGTGCTCCTCCTCACCCTCACGTACAGGTGAGGGTGCTCCCTCTTCAGCGCATGTGGGCAAACTTTCCATAGCAAGCCCTAGGCCAGTGGCCATGCTGGTCTCAACCTGTGGCTGATACCTGGCTTCTGGCTCCAGGCACAAGAGCAAGCAGGCCCTGCGAGACTATCAGAAGGTGCTGGTGCAGTTGGAGAACCTGGAGACTGGTGTGGGTGACCAGTGCCGCAAGGAGTTCACAGGTGTGTCTGCGTGGGGAAGAGGGGTACAAGTGGGAGGACAGGATATCCACCAGGCTTGAACTTATATCTTGATGGATCCTGGTCTGCAGACCTGATGACTGAGATGACAGACCTCACCAGTGACCTAGAGGCCAGTGGGATTCCCTTCCTGGATTACCGAACATATGCTGAGCGTGCCTTCTTTCCCGGCCATGGTGGCTGCCCACTGCAGCCAGGGCTCGAAGGGCCTGGGGAAGAAGGTCGCCATGCCACCATGCGTCAGGGATTCACACAACTCTCCAATTTGCTCAACAGCAAGCTCTTCCTTCTCACAGTGAGAGCCACATGGATGGTGGGGACAGGCAGGGCAGGGGAGTCTTGGCAGGTAGGCAGGTGGGGCTGCCTACTGGCTAGCCCCTGGTAGAGATACGGCTGTAGAAAGAGGGAGGGTATGGGGTTTTGTGGAATGAATACTAATTCTCTGTCCAGCTCATCCACACCCTAGAGGAGCAGCCCAGCTTCTCCCAGAGGGACCGCTGCCACGTGGCTTCATTACTTTCCCTGGCTCTGCACAGCAAGCTTGAGTATTTGACGGACATCATGAGAACTCTGCTTGGTGACCTTGCAGCCCACTATGTACACAAGAACCCCAAGCTCATGTTACGCAGGTTGGCCTTGACCTGGATGTGGGGGCAGGGGCAGGGGCTCACCTCTGACCCTTTCCTAATACATGCTGCTGAGTGGGATCAGGCTCTGAGGTCAGGAACTTCAAGACTAGAGGATTTGAGGACTATTCTCACCAGGATCCTGGGGCCTCTTCCATACAGGACAGAGACCATGGTAGAGAAGCTGCTCACCAACTGGCTATCCATCTGTCTCTATGCCTTCTTGAAGGTGAGGGGCACTCTCCAACATGCCTCCCTGGCATGTAAGAACTTCTACCTGCTTGTGGTCTCCATACCTAAATCCCCCCCCCCCAGAACCCTTGGCTGAGATTTAGGGTGGGCTATCTAATGAAGGTCATGAGATCCTTTTCTCTGCTCAATGGACCCATGAGAAGTCCAAGACAAGAGACTGCTGGAAAGGAAAGGCATTGTGCCCCTTCTTCAGCTGACTGTTAAACAGGGACAAAACGGGCTTGGGGCCCCAGCCCAGGTTCCTGTGTTGGCTGGTTAACCTTTGTTCATTTTTGCTGTAGGCTGCTAACTGCCCTTCCCAGTCCCACCATGCCCTCTGCTGGGCCTTGCTGGGTCCACTAGCCCTGTGGCCAATAGCTGGTCCATCTTAATTGTTGTAGGAAGTGGCTGGTGAGCCATTGTACATGCTCTTCCGGGCCATCAAGTACCAGGTGGACAAGGGCCCTGTGGACGCTGTGACAGGCAAGGCAAAACGAACTCTGAATGATAGCCACCTGCTACGAGAGGATGTGGAATTCCGGCCCCTGACCCTGATGGCACTGGTGGAGCCTGGGGCTGCTGGGGCAGCAGGGAACAGCAATGTGCATCAAGTGCCAGCCCGGGTGCTTGACACAGATACGATTACCCAAGTCAAGGAGAAGGTGTTGGATCAAGTCTACAAGGGAACCCCCTTCTCCCAGAGGCCTTCAGTGTACTCCCTAGACCTTGGTGAGAAAGCCAACCCCACTCCCTACTCACTCACTGCTCCTCCCATGCTTGCAGCTGCTCAGCTACTGTATGAGCTTATGGGATTCTCTGGGTCCCTCTAGAGTGGCGCTCAGGCCTAGCTGGTCACCTAACCCTCTCAGATGAGGATTTGACCTCTGTGACTCAAAACCAATGGAAGAGACTCAACACCCTACAACACTACAAGGTGCTAATGGGTGGTAACAGGCCAGGGTGGATGGGCAGGGACTGCCTCTAGAGTCAGTCTGTGCTCTCATTCCCTGCCTGCAGGTCCCAGATGGAGCAACGGTGGTTCTCATTCCTCAACTTCATAATGGTGGTACTGTCTCCCAGAGTCTGGGCCAGACTGGCTGCCCCTCTGGAGAAAGTGAGTTCCTTGGCCCAGCCATTCCCATCTGCCAGAAGCCCCAGCACTGTTGGGGTGGTCCAGGTTAGACTTGCTAGACCCCCAAGCTGGACCAGCAGAAGTCCTAGCTACTTTATCTGCCTCTTCTAGTTTTCCCACCCCTCCTTGCCAATGGGATAGTCAAATTTCCAGGCTGAACCAAGGTGTGGAAATTCTGGAAGCATGATGTGTCAGGCTGAGCAAGTTCCTGAGCTTGTCCCTGACCTTATCCCTTCTTGCTCTTTCCTCACCCCATCCCAAGAGAAGTATAGGCTGCATATCCTTAGGTTGCATGTTGAGGGCAGGAGAATGAGACTGAAGCCAAGCTTCTGTGTTCTTAGACACTCCCATGCTGGAAGACAGTGAGGAGGGTGGAGTTCGGCTCTGGCACCTAGTAAAGGCCACTGAGGAGCCAGAAGGAGGCAAAGTGCGGCGTAGCAGCCTCCGGGAACGAGAACGAGAACGGGCACGAGCCAAGGCCATTCCTGAGATCTATCTCACTCGCTTACTTTCAATGAAGGTTGGTGCAGCCAGAGGAGCCAGGCAATGGAGCAGGGTTGTCAAGGAATTGTGACTGAGCTTGGGAGAAGGTATGGTTTTGATGAGGCAGGGGGTAGTTCCCTTTACACCCTGCCTTCACATGATCCTCATGACCTTCCTGTAGGGCACCTTGCAGAAGTTTGTGGATGACACCTTCCAGGCCATTCTTAGTGTGAACCATCCTGTGCCTATTGCTGTTAAGTACCTTTTTGACTTCCTGGATGAGCTGGCAGAGAAACATGGCATCGAGGATCCAGAGACCCTGCACATTTGGAAAACAAACAGGTACCCTTCTTGTTGACTCATCTCTTTCCCACCTTGTGGGTGGTCTACTGAATTTCAGAGGCACAAAGACATTATGACAAAGGTAGGAGGTCCAGGAACCCAGGCTTTATACAGTATCACCTTGAGTTTCTGCCCTCATTCTCCAGATTGAATAGGAGGGTCCAGCCTCAGGTCACTTGGACCATGAGGATAGCTTCCCATGGAAAATGAAGCCTGAGTTCCCTGCTGCCTAGGTCCTCAGCTCTAGGACAGACATCCATGTGGAGGAGTGGGGAACTGGTGTATAAAGAGAAGAGGCCACAATGGCAGGCCAGGCCTCATCCCCACACTTGACCTGTGTCTCCAGCTTACTGCTGCGGTTCTGGGTGAATGCCTTGAAGAACCCACAGCTCATCTTTGATGTGCGGGTATCAGACAACGAGAATGCCATCTTGGCTGTGATTGCACAGACCTTCATCGACTCCTGCATGGTCTCAGAGCATAAAGTGGGCCGGGTGAGGGCAAAAGCAGGGCATGAGAGGCAAATAAAGGTTTGTGGGAGAAACCCAGTGCAGAGCCTGGGTGCTGAGAGGGATGCCATCATGGAAGTAGGAGATGGTGGGGTAAGGTGGTTCTCCTACCTCCCTGTTTATAACTCTCACCTCCTCTACCTGGAACAGGATTCTCCAGTGAACAAACTGCTCTACGCCCGGGAGATCCCTCGCTACAAGCAGATGGTGGAGAAGTAGGTATCAGAGCCTTTGGGGCTGGGGATCAGAGACGCAGGCCCCTAACCCTGCTAACTCCTCTAGGTACTATGCAGACATTCGCCAGAGCTCTCCAGCAAGCTATCAGGAAATGAATTCAGCTCTGGCTGAACTCTCTGGGGTAAGGCATGGCCCAAGGGACCTCTCCTGCACATTTAGGGCAAAAGCAACTGGCAGTGTAGAAATGGTGAGCCTTGGGTCTTGAGGTTTGGGATAAGGGACTCACTGACCCCCACATGCTACCCATAGAACTATACCTCTGCTCCCCACTGTCTGGAGGCTCTTCGAGAACTTTACAACCACATCCACAGGTATTATGACCAGGTGAGACCAGAGCACTCTTGAGGGGAGAGGGCAGGCATTTGGAGGAGATATAGCTAAGACAAGAACTCACAGAACCTCTCTGATGGGGGTGGGGGGGGAGGAGGGAGCCAATAGGGTTAGGGGTGGCCCAATCCAGATAGAGTGAAGAAAGGACAGGAGTCATCCTAGGCTGGAAGAGCCCAGGCTGGGAAATGGTCTTGGCTTTCATCAGGGTCTCCCTGGGCAGGTCTCCAGCAGAACCCCTACTCTGATTATCCCAGGCCCTTGTTAAGACTGGAAGAAGACTGATGGCCCTGAGCAGTTGGACACAGGGGTGGGATTTCAAGCAGGTACTCTGTTCTTCTAACAGATTATCAGTGCCCTGGAAGAGGACCCAGTGGCTCAGAAGATGCAGCTGGCTTGCCGCCTGCAGCAGATCGCTGCCCTGGTGGAGAACAAAGTGACTGACCTGTGAACTAGGGCAACAGTGGCCATCTGAGACCTGCCAGCTTATAGAACAGTGAGCAGGATCCACCACCAAAGTACCTTACGACCCTGACCAAGCAGTGACTGAAGAGGGGTCAGCAAGGCTAGATAGAGTGCCTACTGCCACCCATCTAGCTTGTTTCTAATTTATAATGATCCCTACCCTCTCTCCCACTGTATTTATTTGCTTGCTGGAAAATCACATCTAGAAATAAATTAGAAACATATCTGTTTAAAAACAATCTCAATCTGCGGCCCCTGCCTTTTCCTGCCAAGTGCCAGTTCTCAGGACTCCCTGGGGCTGAGGTGAGAGGCATGAGTTGGGGTTGTAGGGGAACCATCTGCATTCCCACCTTCCAACTCTAGAATGCCACTTCTCCCAATGCCAGGGTTCACTCGCCAGACACGCTCAGGTTCTGCACAAGGCTTTTCTACAAGCCTTTCTTCTGTTCAGCTTTGCTCTTGGTCTAATGGCTGTAATCTGCCACCCTTGGGGAAAGAAGAGGTAATTGGGATTTTTATAGTTTGTCCTGTCCCTCCTTTCCTGACCTTCCAAGCTCTTCAGGGAAGCTGTTCTTTCTATGCCTGCCCCACCCATAGCAGTTTTTTTTTTTTTTTTTCTTATCATAGGACACTGGCCAAAGTGTCTCTTGTCTTGAGATAATCAGAGCCACTGCCAAGGGCCCTCCACTTCATTCAGAAGTTTCTGGCTAGCCTCCTAGCTTCACTTTTGCTCCTTTATTCTCATCTAAAAGCACTTAGAGTAGGCTCTCTCTTACACTCTCATTCTCTCTTATTTTCTCTGTATGACTGTTTTGCCCACATGTATGCCTACACACCCTTTGTGTGCCTGGTGTGCAGGAAGGCCACAAGAGGGTGACAGATCCTCTGGGATTTGAAGTTGTAGACATGCTGTGAGCTGTCATGTGGGTGCTGGGACTTGAACTTGGGCAATAATAGCTGGCTTAACCACTGAGCCATCTCTCCAGCCCCTCCCCCTTTTTTGGAAGATAGGGTCTCATGCATCCCAGGCAGGCCTTGAACTTGCTATGTAGCTGGGGGATAATCTTGAACTTTTGATCCTCCTGAGTACTAAGATTACAGGTACATTCCACCACAACTGGTTTATGAAGTGCTGGGCATCACTCTTCCAACTGAAGAGACTTTCCAAAGTCCCAGAAATACTTGTTCACTTTTCTGGAACTCTCCAGTGGCACCCATAAATTCCAGGTGATGTTCTCAGTTGTCTTCCCAGGTCCTAGTATTCTGTAACATGCCGGCACATGGCAGTCTCCAGTGTGCCCTGTGTTGCTCTGACTGCTTCTGGGGACTTAATGCTTCCTGGTACCTCAGGATACACAGGATCTCTCGGTTACCACCTAGCTTATGGGCAGCAACTCTGGTTGTTTTGTTCTCCTGGTGAACAGGGCAGAGATGGCCCACAGCAGCAACCTGCAAATGTTGGTGGAGACAGTCAGCAAGGTAGAGGCAGCCAGCTCTGGAGGCTATACAAGTCTGCAGTGATCTGAAGGGCCTGTTGCCTCTGATGGGAGGAATGAGTTGCCTTTAGCTCTTGCCTTTGACTCCTTCTCAGTCACATTTAGGGGAGATCTAGGCCCACACCTCTATTGGGGGTCTGTGAATTACTGTGGGACCAGAGCTGAGAATGAGCAGAGAACAGGGTTCATATGAGATTGGCAGGGCTCACCTCCAAAAGGATACTCACATGGATTAAGTGGGAAGTTCAAGAATGCATCGTGTGCCCTGCAAAGCTCGGCCTAAAGACCCTGGTCACCATGTCAGGTAAACTCATGAGAGCCTCCTCTTCCCATAGCCTTAGGGTACAAGTGCTCCATCTCCATATAGATGTCTTCCTTGGCTCATCCTGGACCGTGGGGAATCAGCCTAGGGACGGAGTCACTACTATAACCCCAGCTTGGTGGACCCCTGTCTCTAGAGTGTGGGTAAAACAGGGGGGTTCAGCTTAGGGGCTGGGCTCTCCAGGGCTGCCATCAGTGCACTCCTCCCTCACTGTGCCACATACCTTGCCCACAACTGAGCAGCTGGGAGGCTATTTATAAAGGCGGGTGAGATCAGCGGCAGAAGCTATAAATGCACTGGCCACGGCTGGGCCCCACAGGAACAGTGGTCCAGTGCACCAGAGCGTTGGGTTGCGACACCAGAATGAGTGCCAGTGCTGGTGGTGGTGGTGTGGACTGTGGTGGAAGCAGCAGCAGGTATGACCCGGCTGGGGAGACTGGGGTCCCTTGCATCTTGTGAGCTGTCTGTGTCCCCCCTCTTCACCCACAGCTCTCAGACTTCCTGTGGGCCTGAATCCTCAGGCTCTGAATTAGCTCCAGCCACACCAGCACCTCGGTTGCTACAGGGACTCCTGGGCTCCGATGATGAGGAGCAGGAAGACCCCAAGGACTATTGCAAGGGTAAGGTCTGGCTTTGGCTGCATGTGGCCAGCCAGATTGTCACTTCAGGGCTCAGGACAGCCTGTGAGGAAGAAGGTGCCTAGAGACTAGGCCCATGTGGGACAGCTGGCCAGCAGGACTGGGCTATCTTGAGATGTCCTACTCTGATCTATCAGCTCCTTTTTACAGGTGGTTACTACCCAGTGAAGATTGGTGACTTGTTCAATGGGCGGTACCATGTGGTGCGCAAGCTAGGCTGGGGCCATTTCTCTACTGTCTGGCTCTGCTGGGATATTCAGTGAGTGGCTAGGATTTGCCCATGGGTTTGGTTGAGGCTACCACTGTGACCATGTGACTCTGGCAAGGGCTGGCAGACTCTGAGGGTTTCCATATTACAGGCGGAAGCGCTTCGTGGCCCTGAAAGTAGTGAAGAGCGCAGGGCATTACACAGAGACAGCCGTGGATGAGATCAAGCTCCTGAAATGTGTGAGGCACCTCCCCTACTGTTCCAGGCTCCTCAGACTGCCTTGGGCCTGGCGATGTGGGTGCAGGGCCTGCTGAGGCCTTGCAGACTGGGGCGGGCCTCCCAGAGGGGCAGGCTCCAGATGGCTCTGCCAAGTAAGAGGACTGACGGGGCAGAGGCCTGAAAGAGGCAGCTGCCTCTCTTCAAATGGGCCCCAGCTGGACTGGGAAAAGGAGCCAGAAGTGCTTCAGGGCTGAGAAGAGCAGCTGGTGAGGAACAAGTTGGAGTCATCTGTGGCCCCTTGCCTTTTGTTCCAGGTCCGGGACAGTGACCCTAGTGACCCCAAAAGAGAGACCATTGTTCAACTCATTGATGACTTCAGGATTTCAGGAGTTAATGGAGTCCGTATCCTTTGCAGAATGAGCAATATGGCACTCAAAGGGCCTCAGACATCTGGTCTGCACTATGGAATTCAGCCCTTGCAGAGATAGACCAAAAAACAATCCCATTCCTTTGGGCATTTGTGTTTCTGAGTAGGAGGAACACAGGTAATTAGTTTGACAATGATTATCTGTGATGCTGCTGAGTGACCCCCAAAATAAAAGGCTACTTCTGAGGCCTTTTGGAATACTTGGGCAGAATAAGGCTGGTATGAGAGACATCTCTAGGATAACAAGAAGTACCATCCCAAATGGCACATCTTTGACAGTGACAGAAACACTATAAATAATAAACTGGGACATATAAGATGGTCCAGGGGAAGCCTTGCTTCTCTGACCTCTGCACTTCTGGAGCCTAGGTGCTCCTCCATGATGGAGGGTAGGTAAGCTTGTGCCTCAACTCTGTGTTGCTGGCTGCCCTTTACTCCAGGTCCAGATGTATGCATGGTGCTAGAAGTCCTGGGCCACCAGCTCCTCAAGTGGATCATCAAGTCCAACTACCAGGGTCTGCCTGTGCCCTGTGTTAAGAGCATCGTTAGGCAAGTAGGTACTGCCCAAGGCTGCCCAGCTTGGTTGGGTATGGCTGCTGGGTTTCAGCTATAGCTTTTGCCAGGTGCTGCACGGTCTGGATTACCTCCATACTAAGTGCAAGATCATCCACACGGACATCAAGCCTGAGAACATCCTACTGTGTGTTGGAGATGCCTACATCAGGCGTCTGGCTGCAGAAGCCACAGAGTGGCAGCAGTCAGGGGCCCAGCCCCCATCCCGCTCAACAGGTACCAAGAGCATGTGTGGGGACTGGCACCAGGACTCTGGACCTCAGTCACTACCTGATTACTATGTTTTTTCTCTCCCCAACCCCCAACCCCAGTCAGCACTGCCCCCCAGGAAGTCTTGGTAAGTTCTTTCCCTGTCCCCTTTTCCCATCCAAGCCAGATGAGGCCACGTCCTCAGGGCTTGGCTCCTCAGCTACACCTGTTCCACCTTTTGAACTTCTGCAGTGGCACCTCTAAAAAGCTGGGTACTGGAGAACAGAGTGATTATACAGAATGGGTCATATGCTTCAAACTGCCTCTGGTGACCACTGGGGCCCACTACAACCTCAGTAGGAGGATAGCGTTCCTTCCCCTAATGGCTACTTCAGACAGCTTCATCTAGGGCTAGGGGTAGACAAGAAACAGTTTAGGATGGGCCTACCAGGTTCTCACCAAACCACAAAGCTTTGGGGGCGGGTAGGAGGAGAGGCACAAAAATGAATGAGGTAGCTCATTGCAGTGGTGCACGCCTGTAATCCCAGCACTCTCGGTGAAGTCAAGGCCAGCCTGGTCTACTTAGCAAGTCTAGAACACTCAAGGCTACACAGAGAAACCCTGTCTTGAAAAACAAACAAATAAACACAAAAAAAGACGGAAAGAAAGAAAGAAAGAAAGAAAGAAAGAAAGAAAGAAAGAAAGAAAAAATGGATGAGGGATTGGTACCAAGAATGAGATAGAATGTAATAGTACCCATATATTCTAATACCCATGGGAGTTAGTTCTGGGGTCCAGGGCTGGGCAGGGAAACCTGGGGGGGTGACCCATACTCTGGTGGCAGACTGGTAAGCTGTCCAAAAACAAGAGGAAGAAGATGAGGCGCAAAAGAAAGCAACAGAAGCGGCTGCTGGAGGAGCGGCTGAGGGACTTGCAGAGGCTGGAGGCCATGGAGGCCACAGTACAGGCTGACGGTGAGGGGCCAGAGAGGGCACTGGCGCCCTAAGTACGCATGCAGGTTGCAGGCCTCTGCTCATGTCCCCTTCTGTTCTTTCTCCCCAGACTCTGGCTCAAGACTAGAGCAGGGCAGCGGCTCCACCTCTTCTTCAGGCTGCCACCCGGAGGGCACCAGGGCTGGCCCCTCTCCAGCCTCCTCTTCCCCTGTGCCTGGGGGTGACCGCAGTCTTAGTCCAAGCTCACAGACCTCAGGTTTCTCAGGGTCCCTGTTCTCCGCGGCTTCCTGTTCCATCCTCTCAGGCTCATCTAATCAGCGTGAGACTGGGGGTCTTCTGTCTCCTAGCAGTAAGTGTGGGAAACAGTGGGTAGTGGACAGGCAGGGCCAGGAAGGGCAGGGCCAGATCAGTCTCTCTTCCTCCTTTTTTCCTCAGCACCATTTGGTGCTTCCAACCTCCTGGTGAACCCCCTGGAGCCCCAAAATGCAGACAAGATCAAGATCAAGATTGCAGACCTTGGCAACGCCTGCTGGGTGGTATGCTGAGCACCTTGGGATGACAGGGTGCTTGGTCTCAGGGAGCCCTATCCTAGGCCCGTCTAGTTGAGCATAGCTGAGAACTGCTTCTTGCTGCTGTCTCCAAGCTAGGCCAAAGCTGTGCCCGTGGTAGTGGTCAGGGACCACTAGGAAGGGCTATTGTCAGCTCACCTAAACAGCCCCTCCTGGGACATCTGAGGAACTCTAAGAATCAGAGTAAGCTCAGGTGCTTGGACAAAAAGCAGGAGTGGGCTGTGGGGGCAGGCTAGCCTGGGACCGGGCTCCTGTTCCCAAGGGCTCCCTTTTCCTCTAGCACAAGCACTTCACCGAGGACATTCAGACTCGGCAATACAGGGCTGTGGAGGTGCTGATTGGTGCTGAGTATGGGCCCCCAGCTGACATCTGGAGCACAGCATGCATGGTATGCTAGTCCAACTGCCTCCATGCCTAGGACCAGCCACCTGCCACAGCCTCACTTCTCTCATCCCTTCCAGGCCTTCGAGCTAGCCACTGGTGACTACCTGTTTGAGCCTCACTCTGGAGAAGACTACAGTCGTGATGAGGGTAGGAGAGGCAGACCCTGGCTTTGGCTTCAAGACCTTCAGTTGCCCCACCCCAACTCCCAATCTTCTCTTTGCCCACAGACCACATTGCTCATATTGTGGAGCTTCTGGGAGACATCCCTCCAGCTTTTGCCCTCTCAGGTCGCTATTCACGGGAATTCTTCAACCGTAGAGGTAAGGAGTTAGGCTACAGGGGCTAGGAAAGCAGAAGGGAGGTCAAGGACTTTGATTCTGAGAGAACAATAGGTGCCAGCCTACCTGGGGATACTCTCTAATGCTGCCCACCCTCTAGGAGAGCTGAGGCACATCCACAACCTCAAGCATTGGGGCCTATATGAGGTGCTCATGGAGAAATATGAGTGGCCCCTGGAGCAGGCCACACAGTTCAGTGCCTTCTTGTTGCCCATGATGGAGTACATCCCTGAGAAGCGAGCCAGTGCTGCCGACTGCCTCCAGCACCCTTGGCTTAATCCCTAAATCTTGGTGCACCTGTGAGCAGTAGGGGCTGTGCTGGCTTTAGCCCTAGCTCTCAATGTCTTGAGAGAAAGCCTGCAACTTCTGCTACCCTGTTGGACCTGTTCTCCCACCCTATTGGATGCTACTGTGCTCACCCCCACCATCGCAGGACAGAGATGCTGGGGCAAGGCCCATATCTCAGCCTGTCTACTTGTGATCCTCCTAGAGAGTCCTGAATAGGAAAGACTGCCTGTTTGTTTCTTAATAAAGTGGGAACTGAAACACCAGTGTCTTGGAGTGAGGGAAACACATGGCCAAGTTCTGAGTCAGAAGTGACTTTATTCTGGAGCCTGTCCATCAAGCTAGCTGGAGTGCTAAAGTGAGGGTTGTGGGGGAGACATCCTACAGACAGACTGAGATAACTGCAAGGATATCTAAGCCTCCACAGCCCGGCCATTAATGATGCGGATATGACGAATGATGTCCTGGATGGCTTGGGATGTGGTACCCTGGCCTCCAATGTCTGGGGTATGCATCTGAAGGAAAATAGGAAATTTGGACACATCAGGCCAAAGTGTGCTACAACCCCTTGGTGATCCAGGGCAACCCACTGTTTCCAATAATTGAATGGGCAAGAAAATGGCACCAGAAGGCCAGTAGTTCCAGATAAGGCCAAGAAGCCTTACCCTGATACCACCCTTCCATTACAGGCCACAGGCAGTGCTGGTCACTGCTTGAAGCATATACGGTTGGTCAGACATTGGCATAGAGGTCAAGGCTAGTGCTATGAGGGTGACAGGAATAATATGGGATAGAGGAGGGGAGACTGGAGGTGGGACGAAGAGGGGACAAGCAGAGCCTTACGTTTTCATTGTCCATGGATGCTAAGACAGCTTTGCGGATGGAGGTGGCATAAGAGTGGAGCCTAGAGGAGGAAGAGAACAAGCTTTTGGTCCCCAGGGCCTAGAGTGGTCAGAGGACTCATGACCAGGCAGCATTAGGAAGCCACTTACTTGAGGTGGTCTAGCATCATGCAACTTGCTAGCAGTGTGGCAGTAGGGTTAGCAATATTCTTATTGGCAATACTTTTACCTGTGTTCCTTGTAGCCTGGAAAGGGGAAAAAGGAATTAGGTGGGAAAATGTTAAGAATGCAAGACAGATGAGTCTACTCATGTGCCATATCCAATGGAAGAACATCCCGGGTACAGAAAATGAAGGCATATCTGAGCTGGAGAGAGGGAATGGGGATGTTCATGAGTCTCGGTTTCCTTTAGAAACCTTTAGTCTTAAGCAGTACCAAAGGCTGCCCAACACTGTGGGATACCAACTATGACACAGGCCACTATAACAGAAAGAGAAAGACAGCAGAGTTGTGTGTGGCTACTCACTGTCTCAAACACTGCATACACATGGCCATAGTTGGCCCCAGCCACAAGGCCTGGGCCTCCAACAAGCCCTGCACAGACGTTGTTGACAATGTTACCATAGAGATTAGGCATCACCATGACATCAAACTGCTGAGGCCGGGATACCAGCTGTGGGAAAAGAAGCAAGCTAAGTTGTAGAACCCAAGAGAACTAAGGGTGGGCAAAAGGCTGTGGAGCCAGCTAGACTAACTTACCTGCATTGTTGTGTTGTCCACAATCATGCTATCAAAGGTGATCTGTGGGTAGTGGGCTGCCACTTCCCTGCAGCACTGGAGGAAGAGTCCATCACCAAGTTTCCTAGGTGATAGAGAATACAAGACATCAGCTTGGCCTCGCACTAGAGTCAGCTGGAGAGTCAGGGTACACATAGAGTCATGGAACCCTGAGGACTAACTTGTAACCTGTCTTCCATATGGAAAACAAGTATAACCCCATCTATCTCAACCTCCCTCCCCTCTCTAAATGCACTGTAGCAAGATACAGAGCCTCTGGGACAATAGGACACAGCCCTGAGTCTAGCCCTTCTAGCTGCTTTAGAGTTGCTCAAAGTAGACAGGAGGATATGGAGTAGACATACATGATGTTGGCCTTGTGCACAGCTGTCACTTTCTTACGCCCAGTCTCCTGAGCCAGCTTGAAAGCGTACTCTGCAATGCGCAGGGACTTGGCCTTGGTGATAATCTTCAAGCTCTCCACTACTCCTGCTACACTCTGAAAAGAAGCCAGGGGACAACAAAAGGCTTGATGGGAGTACCACAAGTTGCAGCCTTATTACTGCATCTATTTGGCTTTTCCAGCTCTGAGTGGCGGCATCATTTCCTTGTTTCTGGAGTTCTCTCAACTCTAACCCTGGACATAATCATCAGCTACCCAAAGGGGTCAAGCAGCTTTGCCTACCTCATGCTCCAGGCTGCTGTATTCGCCTTCTGTGTTTTCCCTCACAATGAGGATGTCTATGTCCTTGTGCCTAGTCACCACTCCTGGCAAGCTCTTACAGTGGATGACATTGGCATAGAGGTCAAGGCTAGTGCTATGAGGGTGACAGGAAAAAAAAAAGTCAAATAAGGCTCAACTAGCAACTAACCAGGGTCAAGAATGCTAGAACAGCCCACCCTGGCCTTCACCAAGCCACCACTCTCTATACACATGGCTCTCACCGAAGGATGTTGTTTCGGGATTTGTGAGATGGTGGCAGGTTATGATTTGTTTCAATATTGCCTGAAGGACAAAAACAAACAAGATAAGCAAGCTAGAGAGGAATCCTCTGGGCTCAGCTATGCTGCCACATTTCCCTACCTGGCACAGGGAGTATTCACAAAAGGTTGATGTGACTGGAAAAGACCATTTTCAGAAGCAAAATACTTTCCTCCACCTCTACGATGCAATGCCATTGTAAGCTCCATGAGGAAAGGGGTGTGTGTCCATGTTAGCCAGGATGCCAGGTCACTTTCTACCCAGGTTTCCTCCAGCTCCACAGAGTGACCATTCATGTTTATGAATAAATTGGCTGTCCATACTAGGACCAACAAGGTGATCTTGGTCAGGGTTACTACCAGGCCCCAAACTGAGGTGATACCCAAGCCTGGCTCAGAGGCAGGTGGAAGCTGCCTGGAAAAGGCCCCAACTAGGCCTCAGTGGGCCAGACATCTAGAGGAAGGGAAATAGAGGCCCAATGAGGCCAGTGAGGTAGTGTCTGCCCAAAGGTGATTAGATAGTGCAAAGCAGAAAGGCGTTTTTTTGGCGGCCCACCAGGACCACCTGCCTCCATCCCCAAGTTGTTCCCTGCCCAGACTGACTTCACTCAGAGTGCTTATAGTACCCTCTGGCCCATGTAAAGGCCATTTAATGCCAACACATTCCTCACACAGAGAGGTGTGTGGAATGTGTTCACAGAATGATTGATGTTTAAAGATGTGTACCCTACCAAGGTAAAACCCAGTAAAGATTGTTAGAATCCTTATGTATAAATGGTACCAAGGCAGCAGGCAAACTACATCACTGATCTTTTGAAGAAAAACTGTGGATTAAAGTAGATTCCAGTAGAGGCATACCTCGGTGAAGGAAGAAGTGGGAGGAAGCCACTGAGCAAGCTCATACAGGCCACTGAGATAACAGAGCCATGCTGTCAGCAGGCCCACAGAAGCCTCTACCCAGATGCCAAGAATAAGAGTCATCAACAAATCAGAAAATCCCTAAAACTGGAGCCATGGGAACTCACAGAAGTCAGTATATAGGCAAAAGGAAATGTGTATAGCACTCCAACCTGGCCCATGAGCTCACCCTTCAGTGCCACACGGTTCCGGCGGATGGCCATGATGGCATTGCGGATGTCCTCTTCATCAGCATTGGAGCTCACATGCACCTCTTCAAAGTCCACTGGCACACACGCATGCCTACAGTAGAGTCAGGCTAAAGAGGCTGCCTTAAGGCTTTCTACACCTCCTCCTGAAGCCTGTACAAGTCTTTCCCCTCTGCTTCCCACCTTGACCTGACTCTAAGAGGTAACTGGACCCACCACACCAAATAAGAGGTTCACATTTAACCTCCAACAATGCATGGTTAGCAGTACTGATGCTACCTTCCTCATGCCCGTGTCAGCCTAGCAGGATGAGAAACACTGGGATGCAAGGCCTGGGTTTACAGGCAGACTTTTGTGCCACAACCCCACTGGATACTTGGGCAAGGCACCAGCTGAAGGGATTCTGGGTTCACTGTGTTTCTTGGCACAAAGTTCTTGGGGGCTTCCATCTGGGCCTGGGATACAATCCTCCCTGGAAAAGAAGGCAAGGTCCAGGCCCTCCATACCTGAATACAGACTTAACATGCAACATGAGCTCAGGGCCGATGCCATCCCCTGGGATCATAGTCACTGTGTGACGCCCACCATACTTAGCAGATGGAGGCTGGAAGAAGGGAGAGGGTAGAGGTGAGACCTTGGGAACCTCAATGTGTACCCTGACTTGAGCCAGTTCCCTTCTTCCCACCAGCACCAATCCCACAGGCCAGCTAAGGCAGGCAGGGTACCTCTCCAGGGGCTCCTGATCAGCAGCCACCACCCCCTTAAGCCCACCTGGACTTGGGTTAACCCCAAAGCAACTAAGAGCCCCTCAAATCTAATAGAGAATACTCACAATTGTTTGTTGCTAGAAGGAGGACAGAAAGGAAGAAGACATGGATCAGCCAAGGTTGGAGGAACAAGGCTGTGACCAGTGAACTGAGGTCTTTTCCCTGGAGATGCTGTCTAACACAACTCAGAGAAAGGTGAGGGGTGAATGACCTCTGGAGATCAGGCTTCAGAGGGAAGGACAGGAGGACCAGGGAGCAAAGATACAAAGGCATGTGTGCACGGACACATGTACACATAGTACATACAGCCTCATACATACACAGTATGCACATGTGTGTACATGGAAACACATGAGCACAGTTCTCCCTCACATGTATGTGTGCATATGCAAACACACATTCAAGGCTGGTACTTACTGAGGAAATGCTCCTTCGTGGGGCCTCATGGGTACCCAGAACCTGTCAAAGAGAACCCAGATGCCAATGTTAGGTAGGTGTGCAGTCCCAAAAGTCAAGTTGGCAAGAGCTACCCTAGTTCTTGGCAGAGAGGAACTGATAATCAGAGAACAATAATTCACCATGTGTCTGGGACATTCCAAAGTCAATATTCCCAACAACTGTCCTACATGAGCACCGGACAAAGTTGTCTCAACACTTCATTCCCCTTGTGTGGGTCAGCATAAGAAAAACTGTATGTCCTAGTCAGGCATAGTAGCTTTAATCCCAGCTCCCAGGAGGCAGAGGCAAATAGATCTCTTTGAGTTCAAGGCCAGATTGGTCTACATAATGAGTTTTAGGCCAACCAGAGTGACAAAGTAAGGCCTTGTCTGTAAAACAAAACAGAAAACAAAACCAAAACTATATATCCCCATCCCACTTTTGTATTGGATTTTAATTCTCTTTCTGTACAATTATTGCAACGTGTGTAAGGAGAACAACTGGTAAACTTGACATATACTGCAAAAGGAAACTATCAAAAAGCCACTGACTCTGAGCAGTAACTTCATCAGGTCTTTTCTCGCTTTTCCTTATTACAAAGCCAGGATATGGCCACTATAGTAAATACAAATGGCGAGTTAAGGACGAAAGAGCACCCCACTGACCTGGGATAAGCACTGTCACCCCTAGGGAATGGTCCTTCAGAACAGAAATAAAAATCAAATGCTTAGAAAAATACAGCCATTTCTAGAAGACTGGTGGCAGATCCCAACCTCTAGGATGGCTTTCACAAGGGACTGTAAGCTGCTTTGTGGTGTAGCCTGGATTGAGGATGAATATTGAAGATGAATATTCAGTGAGTGGGAAGCAGCTATGTTTGGTCATGCTGGTGACACTGACAGCTTCAGAGAAAAAGCTGTCTGGGCCAAATGGACTACGTTCTAAGAAGTGACCCACTCTCCTGAAGGGAGAGGTCATGTCCTCAGCTCCACAGTAAAGCTTTCCTCCCCTCCGTGCTGTGCCCCTCTCACTTAGGATACTAAGGAGGCAGTGGCATGGTATAGTCAAGTTCTTCCTTGTAACTTGAGGATTCTCTGCCAGTCATCCACCAGACAATAGCAGAGTGTTCTATCCAATAGCAGAGACCCTGTGGACAATTCTAAAGAGCCATGCCTTCTTCCCAGAATATCAGAAGGCTTAGGTAGAGTCTTACTGTTCCCCTCTGGGTTTCCTGGCCCACAGTTATAAGAGGCTCAGTTACCCAGACACTAGCAATATAGGAATGCTACTCAATGGCTCATGCCAAATGCTAGGAAGGCTGACCACTCTGACCAGAGCCCTAAGGGTCCCTTACCACATATGTAGCCACAAGTATACTTGTTGTCTTTCTAGTACTTATCAATATCAGATTCTGTCTTGTCTGTAGGGTCTCCATGCCTTCCTTTAAAAGGTAGCATAGATTTCCTTTCCTCCTAGATTGTTAAATTCTACTTATACCTTATTAACTACCCCTCTAAGAGACATCACTCTACCTGATTATCGCCTCCTTGATCTCTTCCTAGCTTCTGAGAACACAGCACATGACTGTCTCATCCTCTACTACCACTCTACGATCAAGCACAGTGCCTGGCCCAGATCTGGAACCACAAGGAACATTTTCTAAGTGAATAAGCTAAGCACATCAGAACAAAACAAACAAAACAAAACAAAACAAAACAAAAAACAAACAAAAAAAAAGAGTTGGAGACCAAGAATATCTGAGTCCAAACCCACCATCTGCTACTCTTGAAATGGCTTTGGATCTACATCAAAAATCCGTGGAACAGAAGCCAGGCATGGCAGCACATACCTGTAGTCCTAGCACCTCAGGTAGAGGCAGGAGGATAAGAAAGTCAATCATCCTCATAAACATATCGATCTCAAGGGAAGTCTGGGCTGTATGAAACTCTGCCTCATAAAACAAAAAGGGGGGCAGTTAGTCAATCCATGGAGCTACTAACTTCATTTGACTTCTGGAAAATTTAACCAAAGGAAGTATTCAAGATGTTCACAAGCCCCAGCAGGATGGAGCTGAGCTGAGCACACCATCCCTTACTCTATCAGTCTCTCAGTCAGAATTCAAACTAGTGCCCTTTGGAGATGGAAGGATGACCCCTATAAGTCCAAGCAGTTAATTCCTTCTGGACTTAAGCTGTGGCAGTGATCTAGCCTTCTAAGGGCCTGCACCAGTCTGGCTCAAAATCTGTGCAGCCCTACTCATGGATGGCAACATTGCTAGGGCTGAACCTGTCCCAAAGCTGCCTTCCATGCCAGGTGTTACAGAGGGCACTGTTCCAGTCCCAGTAAACTCCCCAAACACAGACCCCCCGATCTTATTTTATTCAGATATGTGTGGTTTCTTTTAGGGTGGTTCAAAGCTCTCCTTCATAAGCCCAGGTTGCCCACTCAAGCAAGCCCAGTATGAGGAAAGTTGAGAAGTGCATAGGCCTTCTGCTCAGTCATCATCCTTTACTAGTCTAGAGAAAGACAAAGGTCCAGGGTGATACAATCTCCCACTGATGGGCTCCCATACTCCATGTCTTCATAATGCTTATTTGTCATGTTTATGTTGGGTCAACTGCCAATAATGACAGCATGATTTCCCAGGGGATACCAACCTGCAGGATTCAAGACCTTGAATTCTCTATATGGATTTCCATAGCTAGGTTAATCAGTCTCAGGGCAAAGCCCTGCCTGGCTACCAATCATTCACTGCCACCTAGTCCCATCCCAACAAAGGCACACAAATGTTCAGGAGGAAAGGTCTCCATCAAGAGTCTACAGAAGC
This sequence comes from Meriones unguiculatus, assembly GCF_030254825.1. Lineage (NCBI taxonomy): Eukaryota > Metazoa > Chordata > Mammalia > Rodentia > Muridae > Meriones > Meriones unguiculatus. Next base: position 39,639,382 of record NC_083369.1, read on the forward strand.
CTAGCTGCTGGAGCCACCCAGGCCTCTGATAATCCTCTATCTGCTGCTGGTCTTTCATCAGCAATGTGGAAGAACATGTGTGGCAATCAGAAGACAATTTTGTGGGGTCCTTTTTCTCCTTGGCATTTTGGAAGGTCAGAGTCAGCAAACAGTTTGAGCGCATGAACTCTTCTCTCCTCACTAGAACCCAGAGAGAGAAGAGAACTGACCTAATGCCACGTTCTGGGTCAGTAGGAGAGCAAGGCCTGGAGGTCACAGCTCTTATTCCCCAGAGCTAGTTGTTGGCTTGCTCATGCTAAGCAGTGCTAACTGGGAGATAAACAAGCCAACCAAGACCCCAAAGAGAAAACCAGAGAAGCAAAGCCCAGCGGCTTCCAGCCTCGGGACCCTAGTTCACTTTCATTACAGGGGTTTGGGCTTGCTTGTTGGTCTTCCGGCTAGAATGAAACATCAAGGCGCTTGGGAGGCATGAGATCAGGAGCTGGAAGAGGGATCAAGAGTCATTGGTAACCACGCCTTTAATTCTAGTACTCAGAAGGCAGAGGCAGGAAGATTTCTCAGTTCTGAGGCCAGTCTGATCTACAGAGCGAGGGCTACACAGAGAATCGCTGTCAAGAGAGAAGAGAGAGAAGAAGAGGGAAAGGGAGACAGAGACTGGTAAAGTCGGACTCTCCACCTCCACTAAGACAGATGACAAAATATTCCAAGAGTGGGAATACAAAGGAGGATTTGAGTCCGGTTTTACGCGCAGGGTGGACCAGGACACGTGACCTCTTCAGAAGGACTTCCACAAGGACACTACGGCGGTCCACCGTCACAGGCTTTCCGGAGGCGTCCCTGTCATCAGTCACAGACCCCCTCCAAAGGAGCCAAACCAGAATCAACTTCGGCCAACCTCCTCGCCGACAGCAGAAGCAACCAATGAACCCTAGAGTGCAGCCTTCTTCCCTCCCCTCCTAAGGGCCACACAGCCAATCGAATTCCAGGTTGCTCAAAGACCCCTTACTCCACTCCCGGTCTCCATTGGGTGTGAAGTACCCCAGTGAGCGCTGCAATTGCCCCACCGCCCATTCACCACTAACCTCCCAAGGACGGCAGAGGAGAGCTGGCTTGAGCACTGCCTTTGCAGCACCACCAGCAGCTATCGCCACCTTCAGCGCCATGACGAAAAGTGAGAACCTCTACAGGCCAAAACGTTTTAAGACGCCGTTCTCGCGACGGTTCGGCATGGCGAGAAATCCGGGGTGGTAGCACTACGCACGCGCAGGGTTGCCATGGTTCTTACGCCCCCTTCCGGTGCCTGGAGCATTGCTGTCGCCATCTTAGTGGGGGGTTGCCGAGAAGGAGGGAAGTGCGACCGGTTGGGACCTTGGCTAGGGAAGCGGACACGTCAGTGCGGCCAGCAACGTCACCATGCATGACCCAGCCCGCCTGCGCAGGATTGGTTGCTGAGGCCGCTTACGCGTCGCGCTTCCTCGTCTGTTCCGCATGTTCGGGGCGGCTTGTTCTCTTTTCCTCTCGGCAGAGAAGAGGCAATGGCGGCGATGGCATCTTTCGGCGCCCTGGCGCTACTCCTGCTGTCCAGCCTATCTTGCTGCTCAGGTAGCGGCCTGGCCGGAGCTTGTTTCGGGCGAGCCTCTGTCCCTTGGCAGGTGGTGCTGGGGAAGGAAGGGTGTGGGCGAGGTGGGGGTCTGGTTTCCCCGGGGTTCGTCGCAACTGGAGGGATCCCCCCCTCCCCATGGGTGTAGTGTCGTGGCGACTAAAGCACCAACACAGCCGGCAGCCAGGCCGCTGTAAGAAACTTCCCTGTCTGCTTTTGGGAGAGCCGCAAAGTTGCACCATGCTCCGGCTGCCAGCTCCGGCTGGGAAGGTGATAGTTATGTCCTTGGTTCCTGTGTCAGAAGGTAGTCCAGTGATGACAGAGGAACCAATGCTACGTAGGCCAGGCTTCCCCAAGAGATAGCTAAGAGAAGGACTAAGGACCCTCCAAGCACAAGGCAAGTTAGGTAGGGAGGCAAAGAACCGAGCAAGGGCCCAGAACCTCCACTTTCCGTGAGGCCCTGCTGTATCCAGTCTAACGTTCATAGCGGAATTGAGCTGTAAACATTGCATTGATACTTGTGACTCAATTGTAACACCTGGTCGTGGGGTTGAGCTCAATCTGGAGTCCACATGTGTTTTGCAAGTTGTTACCGCCTCAGACCTGAGAGCCTGGACTAAGCAAGATTTGGTTTCTGTACATACAGGTAGCCTCCTGCTCACCTCTTAGAGAATCCTCCAGCCCGTTGCTAGCAGTGTCTTCAAAAAACAAACCTGGCTGTAAACCCCTTTTAGGGGCTCCACAGTGTCCACAGGAAAAAAGCCCAGCTTAGCAGGTCACAGAAGGGTTGGTGAGATCTGACCTCTGAGAACCATTCCCAGGCATCTTCCTCGTGCTATTCACAATGAGAACTTTCCCACTTACTGTTTACTTCATACCCTGTGACTCACTATCCTTATTTTCCTGCAGCCACTTTATTTTAGAGGTGCTTAGTTTACAGGGACAGGTTGGGTGTTTGGGTCCAGAGTTTACTTCTCTCAGGAAACACTAGGACTAGTCTTTATATTGTTTCAGCTGGCTAGCTCTAGAGATCCTTATCTTGAAAGTTCTGTGTTGCCAGCACCCCACTTAGTGTCTTCAGAATGCTTTCCTTTTGAAGGGCAGAGTTACTCTGTATCCTTGGCTGTCCTGGGCTCCCTTTGTAGACCAGGCCAGCCTCGAACTCACAAAGATCAGCTTGCCTCCGCCTCCCTGAGTACTGGGATTAAAGGTGTGCCACTGTGTCCCTCTCTGCAGAATGCTTTCAGTAGGCTATTGTGACAGTACATGGCTCTGAATTGAGACTGTCTTGGGGCCCACTGGGCTTCTGGAGTACTCCAGGAGCAGGCAAGCTGCTTTGTGGCCTCCCTGTCATAGACTCAGATACTAAATAAATCAGCCCCCCTGCACTCCTCAAACCCACTCCTGCTCCTTCCATGTTGTTGCATCAAAGTTCACCTCTGCAGAACTTCCCCTACCCCACCCTGGCCTGTCTCAACAGCCTGTAATAGCCCCCACTAGACTTCTGACACAGGACTAGGATCCATCTCCCAGACACCACTTTCTGTCAGGAACAGAAGGATTTGTGTGGCTTCAGCTCACCAAATCTGAGAAGCAGAGCTAGAATAAACCCCTTTGACTTTTGCCTGGAACACACAAATTTGGCTTTGCCTCCTCCCCACAGCAGAGGCCTGCCTGGAACCCCAGATCACCCCTTCTTACTATACAACTTCAGATGCCGTCATTTCTACAGAGACCGTATTCATCGTGGAGATCTCACTGACCTGCAAGAACAGGGTGCAGGTGAGACAGTAAAAACCCAGCAGAGAGGGTGAAGGGGAAGAGGTGAGGGTGGCAGTGTTCTTTACTGGCAGTTGACAGTGATCCAAGGTTCCTGTCAACAGGGAGAATAAGGATTCCAATTCACAGGGTTCAGGAGAGATGAGGGCACAGCGAGGCCAGATCCTAGCAAGTACTTCAAGAGCATTTTCCTGACCTGCTTGGTATGCTTTGCCTCCATGCAGTAATGTTGGTAGACACCCCACTGTTTTCCTGAATGAATGTCTGGAATGGGAGAATACTAGGGTTAGGCCCCAGGCCCCTCCATTTTCTTTCTTGCAGTTTGTTTGAGTGTGTGTATGGATGTTCTCTAACTTTTAAAATTGAGAAACCCTAGCCTCAACCCCTGACCTGCTCTTCTAAAAATCTAAGAAAAGAAATTGAAACTTTTGGGGGGACAATACCGCTAGGGCTAAACACCTCATTTGGTACCTCCTTCTCAAGCTCCCAAGAAATGACAAGGCCATTTCTTTTATCATCCCACTTCTATGAACAGCTAACAGGCTTGCTGTGGGTTAGGGTAAGCTGGTCATAGGGGAGATCTAGCTGTATGCACCTCTAAGAAAACAGATGAAAAAAGACGGTGACAGCATCCATGGGCGTGGCCTAGCATGGCTCTGGGCTGGCTCTGGTAGGCCTATTCCTTGGGTCTTCCGTGGCAACCGTTACCAACATAATATACCCCTCAGCTGACCTACTCTCCCTCCCCAGTCATAGTACTGCTTTGGGCAGTACAATGGGAGTTCTGTGTGTGCCCAGAGAGGAGGAAAATGTGACTCTTGCTTTTATCATCCCCTCACCCCATTCAGAACATGGCTCTTTATGCCGACGTAAGTGGAAAACAATTTCCTGTAACCCGGGGCCAGGATGTGGGCCGATATCAGGTAAGGGATACTGCATCTAGGGTTGTTGGGGAAATGGCTCAAAGCAGGATTAGAAACCAAAGACTCAAGCACTGCAAATAGTGGTGCTGTATGTGCCAATACTAGCAGAGTAATCCCTCATGTGTGCTATGCCTACCCCTTGCCAAACACCCGACCAGGTGTCCTGGAGCCTGGAGCACAAGAGCGCCCATGCAGGTACCTATGAGGTCAGATTCTTCGATGAAGAGTCCTACAGTCTTTTAAGGAAGGTGAGTATCATCTGGAACTCCTCCCAGGCCCCAAAGAGGGAGGTCATGCCCTTTTCTGAAACCCTGATCACTCTGCATTCCCCTTCTGCACCATCAACACTCTAGAGGCCTAGGTTAAATGGAACAGGACCAGCCAAGTGGGTGCCTTCCTGAGCTCTTGCCCCTCCTCCTTTATTTCTCTCTTTCTCGTTTCTTCCTTATTTGGGCAGCCTATCTAGCACTTCTTGACCCCAGCACCTTCCTTACAGGCTCAGAGAAATAATGAGGACGTTTCCATCATCTCACCCCTGTTCACAGTCAATGTGGACCATCGGGTAAGTGTCTTGGAAGCAGAGAACACAGAGCCCATGTCATCTTTTTGGGTTGTCTAAGAATAAAAGCTCTCATCCTCTGTAGCCCAAGTTCTGGGCTGTCATTGATCTGTGTGTTCTGGAAACAAGTCATTAGGTTAGCTGGTCCACTCCCCTGAGCTGTCTTTTGGTCTTTTTCTTACAGGGTACCTGGAATGGGCCTTGGGTATCAACGGAGGTGCTGGCTGCAGCAATTGGCATAGTGGTCTACTACCTAGCCTTCAGTGCAAAGAGCCACATCCAGGCCTGAGGGCAGCATCCTCAGCCCTCCATTGCTTCTTTCAATAAACAGTCACTGTTTGCCACGAATACACTTAAGCCCTGGGGCTCCTGTGTCTGGGCAGAGCTGGAGATCCAGCTGCCTCTGTCTGCCTGAAAAATAGAAATACTGAGTGGAGAGCTGAACCTTCCCCAGTCTCCTGTTTTCTTTGTCCTTGTCTTGATTGCCGGCATGGTTTGGGCCTTGTTCTTCTAGTATGTGGCCTCTTTAAAAAAGACCACCTTGACTGGACAGCACTTTAGAGGCAGAGGCAGGCAGATCTCGGAGACTGAGGACTGCCTGGGCTACAAGGAGGAACCCTGTCTTGAAAAGGGGGGAAAAAAAGAAAAGGAAATGCCATCTTTTCTTTCCTCAACAGTCCCCAGGGCAGAGCTAGGTCTCCCTCTGGTTTGTCAGGAAATGTTCCCATGGCCAGCCTAAGGCAGCAGGGCCCTGGGATTCTGGGACTGCCCTGGGCTCAGGGGCTCCATTACTGCACCTGTGGTTGGTAATGTGACAACTGGCCTCATCTTTGCAGTGGCTTTCATGCTCTCCTTGCTTACCAGTGAGGCCCTGTCTTGCTGATGCAGTTCAAGTTGTCACACGTAACAGCTGCCCTGAGCACAAAGGAACATTCCTTTTGGACTCCACACCCTGGCCTGCTGCTCCTCACAGAATCCAGTTTAGTGCTGGATGTTTGAGGAACAGCCTCTTAACACCTCCAAGAGAATCCTAGTTCCCTAGTGAGGCCTCTACTCACTAGGTTAATAGTATGTAGGGTCTGTAAGACAAAAGCCAGAAAGCCCTGCTTGTACTTACATGCTCCATGTCATGTTTTTGCACAGGCTGGACACCAGCCACTTGATTAGTGCCAGGGAAAGCTACCGGGGGATGAAGAGGCTCAATGCTAATCCCAAATAAATGCATCCCACTGCATGCCAGTTTTTTCTCCAGGATAGATCATTGGAACAGCTGGTCACACCCTAGCACCTAGGCCTATTAATCAAAGTAGTAGGGGCTCCTTAACCTTTGTGGGTGGTTGGTTGTTGGCTAGGGGACTGGGACATGTCCTAGAGGATGCAAGCAGTTTATGACCTACATTCATCCAAGCCAGGGGGTGTCTGTCATCCCTAGTTCTTGGAATGCACTAGGGAGTAGTCCTGACAGTATTGGAGAATCAGACAATAGGTGAGCAGCAAACTCGGGAAAGTGAAAAAGGGCAGAAGTGGTAACAGTATCTTTTCCCCTTGGCTGCTACAATAAATGACTATGTTCTGCCAGTAGTCAGTCTGTAATCAGGCAGTGGCAACATCTATTAGCCAACCAGTTAACTCTGGCTCTGGCTCCCCCACCTGGCCAGACATCCAATGACAGCCAAATGTGAAGGTGGTGTTCAAGGGTATCAGTAACTCGGTACTGCCAGCCTCCTGTGCCCGCCAAGGCAGCATAAGCTTCAGACCAGTATCCACCCACATTCCTGGTCCTTTGACTGCACCAGATACCGATGGTATGCCAGAGCTCCTTTGGGAGGAAGGCCCAAGGAATACTTGATTTTGGTCTCCTTCATTTGGAAAGGGGATAGGAGCTGGAGAGGCCCCTAAAAAATCTGGAGCCCCTTCCCACCCCTCCCTGTTCACCAGGACTACCATATGTATTCCCACCCAGAGTTGAAGAGTATGGCAGGGAAATGAGGTTGTGCCCTTGTGACCCAGCGTTTCCACCAATAGGAGTCAGCTTCTGGGAATGGGCCCTTGGATTTCCATCTCACACCCATCTTGGCATCTTGCCTATCACCAATTTGCCATAGAATAATCTGGGCATTCAGAAACTAATGGACTGACATCTCCCAGCATAAACAGCATGATGACAATAAACACAAGGAGTCCATGTTAGAGTAAAAAGGCAGCTTGCTTTATTCTTGGGATATAGGTGGGGAGCAGGGGCATCCTGTCACCTCCAATATGAGCTTCACCGAGCCTGAGATGCACCAAAGAAGTGCCACATTTAAAAGTCACACAACCTGGAAGAGGTTCTAGTCACATCTCTACCTTCCTTTCACTGGGTCCAGACCTCCCAACTCCCACCAGGTCATCTCTAGGCTAGATAAGGTCTTCCCTGTTGCTCAGTGGGTTTGGCCTTCTTTGCTCAGGCCACTGAGAAGAGTGGCTCTTTTCCAGGTGGCATAGGACAGGAGTCAGCAAACTCCTCTTGGATGGACACTGTGCCCACAATCCCTGTGGTCTCACTCTCCTTCAGTCACTGAAGGGAGAGGTGGGCCCCGTGGGTAAGCCTTGAAAGCCAAGGCAGAGCCTCCCTGCTACCCCCAAGAAGAGGCTACCAGGACAGCTGCTTTCTATTCTTTCCCATTCCCTTCCTTTCCCTCCCACCCAACCCTCCCTCTCTCTTCCTCCCCCCAACCTCCTTCCCAGCCAGCACTCAGTGGGGTCCACCTTTGTCAGGCTGCCTAAAGGAGCTGCCAGCCCCCAGAGCAGATCCACAAAACAGAAAACAACTATTGGCAAGCACAGAAAAGGAGAAAAACCACAGAATTCAGGGTTGCCTTTGTCTACAAATAACTGCGGCTCCTAGAGGCGGGGAGAGGCCATGCTCAGCATGAAGCTGGACATTCTCTTGTGCTTAGGATATTCCACCTCACTTCTCTCTGCACTGACTTCCCTGTCTCCAAGAACATAACAAGAACACCATGTGTGCTCACACATGCACAGTCACAAAGGTGCCCTTTATGGGTATGTCCTCTATGCTGGCTGTTGGCATAGTTTCTTGGGGAGAAGGAAATAGGTGGAAGAGAAGTGTCCCTTCTTGGGGCTTTCTATTACCAAAGTCCTGTGCACACACACATATACAGGTAGGAGTGTGCATGAGCACAGCGTGCAAGCACACACATAGACACACACTAGATTCTAAGGGAGGGTGAGGGTCAGGCTCTCTATGCCTGGGTTGGGCTCCTGCTGGGGCAGGTCAAACAGTGGTGACAGAGAGGAGAGGGTTGTAGATCCTTTTTCCATCAGCTGAGCGTGCTCCGTGGGCCAGCATCTCCTGGATAGTGATCCAGTTATCCAGGATCTTCTTGTTTCGCTTCTTCATGGTTTTACGGTGGCTCAGCGCAATGATGTTGAGCTCAGGCTTGCTCTCCCCATTCTGCTGCTCCCTCAGACACTCCAGACGGCTCTGCATCATGAATTCACGCCGCTTCCGTTGCTCCCGGGCTCGGATCAGGTGTTGCTTCCTTTCTTCCTTGCTCCAGTAGCGGCCCATCTTCATCTCGCTTACTGCATCATCATCAGTGGTCATACCACTGCGCTCCTCTCGGATCTTCAGGGCCCTGGCCTTTAGCAGCCGATCTCGCACAGGCCGCTTGGCCACATAGCGGGTCCCATCACTTCGCACCTTCACCTTCCATTCCATGCGGGGTGCTTCAACAGCTGTAGCCACCACCCCACCTACCCGAGGACCACTAGCCAAGCTCAAGGAGCCATGACGCAGATCCTCCAGGGTGCGTGGTGGGGCCAACTGCACACAGCTGTGGTAATGCTCACTCTCCTGGCCACAATGACGCCTGGAGAGGTAAGGGCTGCCTTCAGGGCCCACACGCTCCAGAGTAACGCCTGTCTTGGTGCTGCGGCGGAAACGCTCCTCCGTGTGCTGTCTCCGGCCCACCTCGGGATCCCGAGAGAGTGATCGGAACTTGGCAGGGCTCCCTGGTGAAGGAGATCCCTTGGGGTGTGTGGTGACAGGAGGGCCAGAAGCGGTCCGGTTCAAGTTGGAATTGCCAGCAGCAGATCGCTTCATGGGGCTCTTGGGCAGAGGCTCTACAAACAGTGGAGTGCTACGGCAGCTCTCCCCAGTGTTGTAGGCACTGGTGCTGTCCTTGTCTGATTTCTCTGGAAGTTCAGAGATATCAGATAGCTCGTGCTTTTTGGGCTCACTGGCTGTCAGGTCATAGAGGCTCTCCTCCTCCAGCAGCCAGGCTTTCATACAGCGTTCCCGTAACTGCTGCATCTTCTGTGCCCGCAAGATGTTTCGGCACTTGAATTCTAGGTGCCGAAGCTCCTCCTCCAGCATGGCCATCTCATGGCCTAGGCTCTCATTGCGGTTGACATCTAGGGCACTGTTGCCACTGGAGGCCTTGGGAAAGAAGATGCCCAGCTGGTTGCCATTTTCCAGGTGGCACTTGATCTCTAGCAGCTCCCGGTAGCGTTCATATTCCTCATCGGTGAGCCCAGGCAGGTCAGCCACTCCCAGCCCTGCCCCTTCAGCCAGCAGAGAGTCCATGCTGAAGTGGAAGTCCCTGCTCTGCAGGGCATCCTCTTGCAGGCCAAACTTGCGCAGGCTTCCAGGGGTGTTGGTAGTGCTGGGGGGCTCATCTCCCAGCAGGTCATGTTCAGAGCTCTCTTCATTGCGGGTACTCTCATCAGTCCGGCCCACCCCACTGTCCAACTCCTGGCTGTTACTCAGGCCTGGGCCCCCATCAGGAACCCCCTTCTCATCATTTCCAGGCTGGGATAGAAATGACAAATACAGTCAGTTAGCTTCCCACAGAAAAGTGTGCTGCAAGAGGACTAGAAAGAAGTTCATGGCTTGTTCCTCTCCAGGCCTAGGTCGAACACCTACATTCCCTTTCTCCTTCCTCCCTCTCTCTCCCTCCCCAATTAGCAGGCCTTCCTCATTCCTCACCTGCTGGACAGGGGGTAGCTTCAGCTTCTGGGCACGAAGGTCCCCTTCATTCTCAGATCCAAAGTCATCTAGGAAGTCATCTCTGTCACTGTCTTTCCACCGCTTTGCTAGCTGCAGAGACAGATATGAGCTAGCCAATACTTTAAAAACCTCCCCAATGTACCTCCACTTTGCCCTAGGCAAACAGACTACCAGCTTTCCAGACAGAAAGCCTTCGAGGGGCTCTGTGTCATCCTGTCAAATGAACATACATACCTGGCTCTCGGGCCGGGCCACCAGCAGGGAGATGTTGGTATTTTCCTCCTGGCTCAGGATGGCCACTGCTTCTTCTCGGTTCTGGACATCCATTCCATTAATCTGCAGAGATCCAGGGGACAATCAACAAGAATGCTATCAGGGACTCTGGTTGTGCTAAGGACAGGCTCTTGAATTCTGGGAAAGTTTAAATAAGCAGAATGCATCAGGGGAAAGGATGGTCTGGCCTGTGTATGAGCACGTGTGCTCAGAGAATATGGGAGTAGAAGTGGAGGGAAAAGAGGCCAGGGAGGTGCTGACAGGGATAAATGGGAGCCACTCAGGATGGTTGAGCAGAACAGAGATGAGATTTGGCCAGGCTCCAGGGTAGAAGGCCAGGTTCTCAGCAGAAAAGATCTAGGAATGGGTTGAGGAGAGGGCAGGGCTGCAGCAGGGCAGGCATGGCAGCCTGACTTCAAGTGCTCACCTGGATGATTCTGTCTCCCTCACGGATCCGGCCGTCTTTGGCTGCAATGCTGTTGGGATTTACCTGCAGGACACATGCATCTTGGGGACATGGGCACCTATGGTGTCCTTTTCATCATGTGTGTATGTGTGGGGGGTAGCCTCAGCTTAGGGTGCTCCCAAAGCAAATGTCAGGCTTGCTCACTTTCCCACTTCACCTCAGAGTAGCATCTTCCAAGCTCTAGGAAGCAACAATGGGCCCAGGCAGTTTGCTCCCTCAGCTTGGGAGAAACAGGATGACCAGAAGCGGCTCCATAGTCCCTACCCAATACTTTGTTTTTACCTCTATCCCTTGTACTCTATATTCTTGCATCAAAGTCTTTCTTTTTTTCAGTGCTGAGGAACTGAATAAGCCTTGTGTATGCTGGGAAAGCACTTACCACTTAGCTATGCCCCAACTTTATTGAAGATTTATTTTAGTTCTTTGTATTTTCTGTTTTTTGTTTTGTTTTGTTTTGTTTTGCGTGTATATGCACAGGTGAGTGTAGGTACTTGTGGAGTCCAGAAGGAGTTGGATCCTCTGGAGCTGGAGTTAGAGGTGGCTGTGAGACATGTGAGTTCTAGGAATTAAACTCAGATCCTCTGGAAGAGCAGTAAGAATCATCCTTCCAGAACACCTCCTACACACATGCCCCTTTTCAAAACAGTCTCACTCTAACTAACCTCAAGCTCACAGAAATCTACCTAACTTTGCCTTCTGAGTGTTTCTGAGTTACCCACACGAGATTTGTTTTGTTTCTGAAATAGGGTCCTCTCATGCAACTTATGCTCACCTCACCTTAAACTCACTATGTAAGGTGACCTTGAACTCCTGACCCTACCAAGTGCTGGGATTACAGAGGCCTGAGCTACCATACCTACCTCAGAATTTTTTTTCTTGTTTTCTTTATTGGGGGTTGGGGGGTTGGGGCAGGAACTAGGCACTAGACATATAGTTAGATGCTTCTTCATAATGAAAATACATCAAGTCTGGGATGTTGTGGGCAGTGGGACATTTTCTGTTTGGAAGGGTAGCTTTAGTAGAATAGTGCTAGTAGAGGCGCTGCTGGATACATAGACATCTGCCAAAGGAAAGGGAACGGGGAGAGAAGGGCCCCACTAGGACCTTGCTGTCTGGGCACAGGTCAGCAGAACTGTCTCCCTGGACTGAAGCCATAGACACCTTGGCCTTGACACCTATAACCTACTGTGACACCTAGGGGGTAGTTAAAACCTCTGGGCAGCCCTAAATCCTGGACAGGCTTTGTGGAAAGAGCACAGAGCTAGGCTGGAATAGCTCTGGGGCTCTGTATGTCATAGCCTGCCACAGCACATCTCCATACCTCTCCAACGTAGATGCCCAGGTCTTCCTCATCATCTGTACGGTAGCACACCATCAGGCCCAGCTTGTCTTGGTGGCTGTTTTTACACAGCTCCACCTCCTGCCACAAGGAGTAGGGTAGGAAGTAGAGATATAAAGGACTGAAGTGTATGAGCAGGGACGCCTGCAGACTTGGCTGCAACCTTGGCCCAGACCCTTGCCCCTAGTATCCCCTGCCCTTCTGCTTCAGTTATCCGAATAGAGTATGCAACCCCTACCTTTGAGGGCTCCCTTCTCTTACCATCCTAAATGGTGTGAGTGTTCAGTGGTTTCCCTACCACGAAACACCCAAGACACAGATGTACAGGACACACAGAACACAGACATGCGTGGGACACAGAGTCATTGCCACAAAATACAGGAGGAACACACCACCTCACCCACACCCTCCCTGACTCAAGGGACTCTCTACCAGGAAGGGTCATGAGACCCAGCCACCAGAGGGCAGCAGAAGCCCAGCCTGTGCGGAGCTGCAGAAAGTGGGCCTGTGAAGACTCCTGCTGGTTGCAGATTCTGGCCTGGCTGGCTGACCAGGGCAGCCACTAGGCTCACCTCATACTCCAGCTCGTCCATTCGCTCTGCCTCCTGCGGGCCGCCCTCCATGAACTCCGCTGGGTCATAATACTCATGGCTGATGGGGGGGCTGCCCAGGAGAAGGGGGGGTCAGATGGGCCATCTGCTTCTTTGTCACCCTAGCCCCAGCTCCAAGCCGGCCAGTCCCAGTACAGTAAGCAGAGAACCCTGTTCTAAATGTACTCTCTAGAGAAAGTAGCCAAGCTTTTGCTTCTAGAACCCTTCTCTTTGATCTACACAAACGGTGTAGAAGGATTGGGAATGCTCTTATTAGAGGTCACAGGGGTCTGTCCTAAGGACTTAAGCAGGCACACCTAACTCTCCCCATCCAAGCTCCCAGACCAGGAGCTGACTTCTCCAAAGCTAAGTGCCCAGGCTTCCTCTGACACTGTAACTCACTCATGCAGAACCCTCGGGAGTTACCCAGGCCTTCTGAAGAGTGAGCGGCACTCTTCCACCTCCAGGGAGGGGTTGCCTTCCTTGCCCAAAGTTCAGACTGAATTCTCACTGCTCTATTGCCTGCTACCTCTCTGAACAAAAGGGTTCCCAGGACCACCTCCCTGCAGGCCCCGGTGGGATTAGCAGAATGAGTCAGTGCTGCTCACATGATCATGGCCACCAGGCCAGGATGAAAGGCCCTTCTTCCGACAGGGCCAAAGAAAGAAGCCGAAGAGAGATGGAGGAAATTCAGAGCAGGTGGAAGAATGGGACAGACAAGGGATGCAAGAAGATTCAAGGAGAGATACTTGTAAGGTGGCAGAGACAATGAACAGCAGAAGAGGAAAGAGGATGGAGTAGTAGCCACGTCCCGGGCACACAGGCTTCCCCTCAGTCTTTCCACCAGCTGGTGCCAAGCCTGAGGCCAGAGGCCTGGAGGTTTCTGAGCCTGAGTGCCACGGTCAGCTCTAGAGGTCAAGGAGCCTGCTTCCTGCCCAAGAGTGGCAGTTGAGTTGGGTCTCCCCCACCATGGCTAGAGCTGTAGCAAGCCGCCTGTGGGTCGCATGGGGACAGCTGCCCCAGGTGGCATCTCCTCTCTGGGGGCAGGGCCCCCAGGCCCTCCTGAAGGCAACTCACAGCTCAGAGAGGACGTACGGCTCCAAGATGCCCATGGGTGGGGTGGGCGGGTGCAGCTTGCCCAGTGCCATGATATGCTCGAAGGTGATGTCGGTCTGAGTGCCACTGTCCACCAGCTGAAGGTCATGGCAGGAGCTGTCCCCCCGCAGACGGGGGCTGCGTCTCAGCACCTGGATCACCAGGGGCTCCTTGGAGGCACGCAGGGCCTCTAGGGTTTGCTCCTGAGACAGCTTGGAGAGCTCCTTCCCGTTCACCTGTGGCGAAGATATGCCTCTGTGAGAACCCTCAAGAGCTGACTTCTCCCCTCTGGAGTTGAAAGCCAGCAGGACCCTGACCTGCTAACCAGCACCCAGATCAAGGAATATACACGTGATCTCCACCCATAGCCCTGGCTACCCCTGGTGCCTCCTTCCCAGGCAGACCCTATTTGTCAGCCTCCAAACCAGAGTTCTGTCTGTGTATTCCCTCAAAGCCAGGTGACGGAATATCTGTATAGGGTTCTGCCATCACCTCAAAACATCTGAAGTCCCTCCTCCATAAGGAACCATCCAAAGCTCTCTGGTCCTCCCTCCCATCAGGATGTGCTTCTCCTCTGGCAGTACTGAGGCCAGAGCTAGCATCTAGAAGATCCCTTGATGGTGGCTGAGACAAACTAGCCAGACTCAGTGAGTGTCAACTTGTGCCACCCAACACTGGGGCCAGGAAAACAACAAACCCAGGGAAGGGGTAATGGAGAAAACAGCAAAATATACAAGGAAATGGGCTATTCCAACTGACTTGCTGAACAGAAGCTGCCTCCTGACACAAAAAGAGCTGGAATTATAAAGTGTCCTCAAAAAGGTGCCAAATGGTGGATTTCACGAGGCCAGCACAATTTATTGGGTATTTGCTATGCTCCAGATTGCAGGCAGGGCCCCTTAAAGTGAGTTCCCCACCCCCAAATCCAAAGCCCTAGCAACCCTAAGGGAGACACAGGTATTTCCTCTGTTGAACAGATGAGGAAAGTGAGGCTCAGCCAGGTGAACACATTGAGTCAAGGAGAGCCTGTATAGTAGAGAAAATGAGGCGCAAGGGAGGGCACCTGAGAGAGAAGCAGGACTCAGAAGGAAAAGCAGAAAAGCAGAATGATAGGCAGGGGTATCTTTCAGACAAAAGCATGCTGAGACCCTGGGTAGGAAAGGGGAAAAAGGGTGGACAAGCAGGCAGGCAGGCAGCCTCAGCCTCAGCCTCAGTGTTGAGCAAGTATCCCTTGGCAGAAGGCTGACCTCAGCCCAGCCAGAATATGTCAAGCTCTGGAGAAGTTTGCTTTACTACTTAGGCCTTCCTTGGGTACAGGACAAAAATTAAAATAAAAAATAAAAAAAAAAGAAATGGGACATAAAAAACAGGTGCCACCAGAATTCAGGGCACTTGTCAAAAAGCTAGCAAAGAAGCAGGAAGCAGTTTCTGGAGATGAAAATGGCAGTTGCCAAAAAAAAAAAAAAAAAAAAAAAAAAAAAAAAAAAAATTCTGAACTGAGCAAGACCATACCCATTGGTCCCCACTGGGATGAGCATGAAGCTAGAGATCACCCCCACCTTGAAGGAAGGTAGGCAGCATCCTTGAGTAGGTGCAAAGAAACTGATGGGCCAAAAATAGAGGTGACACTTCCGAGGCTAGGGAGAACCACTGGGAATTTGAGGCCAGTCTGACATACATAGCAAAACTTTAAGTCCTGCCTCTCCCCCGACCCCACAAAATAAGAGCTGGGTATAGTGGCTTGTGCCTTTAATACAAGAACTCAGAAAGAAGAGGTAGAGGCAGGAGGATCTGGAGTTCAAAATTCATCCTTAGCTCCGTAAAAAACCAGTATGAGTTACAAAGAGACCCTTTCAGACATAGAAACAGGGAGGAAGATGGAAAAAGAAAACATACAAGTGAAAAGGCTAGTTTTCTTAGGGACCAAACAAGAGGGAAAGCACTTGGAAGGGCTCAGAGAGGACCCCTAGCTATGGTTGTGGCTCCATGTGGTTCTAGAGAATGTGGTTGTGAGTCTTTTGCTTTGCCTAGTTATCCCAACATTTACAACTCGGCAAAGATCCTGTGTCAAGCACTCAGAGCATCAGCATCCACCTGTTTCTCACAGACATGCCAAATCTGACTGCAATCTGTGCTGGTGGATGCAACATGACAACTGAAGCATCGGAAAGAGGGCCCTCCTTACTCAGAAACATCTCCCAGTTTCTCTGAATCCATGTAGTCCACACACTCCTGTGCTCTTTCATTATGTTCATTATGTCCTTATAGATAAATTTGTTTCCTCTGTCTCCTTTCTCCCCTGAACTTTCTTTTTTTTTTATTATTTCACTTTTTGTTTTTGTTTTTGAGATAGGGTCTTTATGTAGCTCTGGCTGTCTTGGGACTCACTATGTAGACCAGGCAGGCCTTGAAATCACAGAGATCTGCCTGCATGTACTTCCCAAGTATTGGGATTAAAGACATGCTCCATGTTCTAAAAACTGATTTATAAAAACCTCCATTTTTGTAGCAGGTCATGTATGTAATTCCAACATTTGGGAGTTTGATGTTAACCTAGGCTACACAAGGCCCTGTCTCAAAAAACGAAAGCACAAAATAACAAAAATTCCATTTTATCTAAATATAATAGAAACATCAGTCTCTTGTGAAACATTTTAAAACTCTAGGAAACCAAAACTGCTTGTGATCTCAGGGATGTATGGAATGTTTTACTCTGGTGGGCAGACTTTCAGTTTTCTTCTCTGTGTATTATGACGCAGAGGTAGATCCTTTAAATTCTACTGGCTAATTCCTACTATATAGCAAGAAGGTCATTTCCAGTTTTTTGCTATAATGGCAAAGGTCTATTTTGGAGTATTGTTCGTGTATCTTTGTATAATGGTTATCTATCACAATAGTGTGATAGATAAGTCTTTCTTGAAGTAGAATTATTAAAACATGTTTAAGGGAAACAGGTTAACACGTTTTCTAGGAAAGTGTTTTGTTTTTTTTTAATTAGATGGATGGGTGTGGTAGCACATTTAGCACTCAGGAGGCAAAGGAATCAGGACTTCAAGGTTAGCCTCCTTTCTAATATGGGGAATTAAGAGCTCAGTCTGGGCTATGTGTGATCCTGACTCAAAACGGGGGGAAGGGACAGGAAAGAGAGGAAGAGAGGGAAGGGGAAGGTCAGAAAAGCCCTGCATAGCCATGGAGGCCAGTTAGCAAGCAGGCAAAGGAATGGGGCTATGCACAGGACACCAGCCAAGATGTTTCAGGAAAGGCCTTTAACAGGATGTAAGGAATTGTCTCCAAAGCAGAGACTGGAGCCAGGTGTTAAAAACACATTAACATCAGCATTGTGACTGAGAAACTTGTAACTGAATGAATGGAATTAAAAACAAAGGCAATTAAAACTAAGCCTTCCGGCTCTCTAATTGCTTTACTACATTTTGCTATAGTCTGTGTGCTTGGCATTATTTCCCTTCTGTGTCTGGAAGTAAACACTTGAAGGTGTGTGGTTGCACATTTCTTCACACTGCTCAGTGGTGGCTTACAGTAGTGGGCTATAGCAGAGTGTTTACACCACAGAAATCAGCCAGTGTTCCAGCTCACTACTTAGTTTTGTTTTGTCACATCTGCTAGCTCACCACTACTCTTAAGTAGAAACAAAGAGGCAGAAGATATCAGAGATGATCTGGGGATTTTTGTATGGAAGGAGTTACTCTGAAAATCCCAGGGCAGGAAGACAAGAACAAGCACACAGTGGGATGTTCAGGTGACACAGAACTACAGGAATGCCTTTCTCCCTGGAATCATTAAGTTACCCAGCAGCAGTGTTACTATGGAAACCAGGCACAGGCACAGGGAAGAGCTTGCAGGGCAGGCAGGTGGGGGCTGGGAACACACAGTCTTAGTACCTCAGAAAAGGAACCATCAGAAAGAATGCCTATGACAGGCCAGAGGGATCTCTTGGCCCAAGTGGTAGCCATACCCTTTGGGCTCCTCTCTCCCTCTTCAGGTCATGATGATTCTCAAGAACTAGTGAGGGTAGATAGTACAGAGAGAAGGATAAAGAAGGATGTCTATTAGGATCCTTGGGACAGGAACACCAAACCATTAAAGAGCATGTATGTACCAACTAAAAGCACATTCCACACAAGAGCATGTGTAACAAGGAAGAGTCCTTCTAGAGTGAGTAGAAGCTCCTAATAAGATGGAAATACATGAGGCACTGTGCAAAGCAGGACAGGACCAATTACATGGTAGCTCTTATCCTCCATGAAATCCTGCCTGATCCACAACTGCTTTGAGGCATTTCTGACTTTCAGAGCGCTATTCTGTAAAAAGTATTCAGGCCTAGGAGTGTAGCTTAGCATGCATAAGGTTCTGGGTTCTACTTCCAGAGCTGGAACAAAACTGGCATAGAAATCCAGTTTTGCTTCCACCAACCTCCCCTTAGCACCTCAGACAGCAATATCCATGTGGTAGTTTGAAAAGGTGACCCCCATGTGTTTGAATGCTTGGCCCACAGGGAATGGCACTATTAGGAGGCATGACCTTGTTAGAGGAAGTGTGTCACTGTGGAGGTGAGCTTTGAGGTCTCCTATGCTCAAGCTAGGCCTAGTGGGGCAGTCTCCTGCTGCCTGTGGACCAAGACATAGAACTCTAAGCTACCTCTCCAGCCCCATGTCTGCCTTCATGCTGCCATGCTTCCTGCCATGACAATAATGGACTAAACCTCTGAACTGTAAGCCAGCCTCAATTAAATGTTTTCCTTTATAAAAATTGTTGTAGTCGTGGTGTCTCTTCACAGCAATAAAAACCTAAACTAAGACAGTCGAAATATTAGAACTCATCTGTAAGATCCTCAGGATGCCCTCTGTACTCACCTGATACAAGCTCCAAACATAGCAACAAGACCAGAGAGGTAATTGGAACAAAGCAAACACCCTGCCTTGGCAATGAGTGAACAGTGTATATGGGGTATAGGAAAACAGGATACTCCAAAGATTAAAAACTAGGAGAACAACAACAAAGCTATTTAGGAGAAAGGTAGTCCAAACCAGCCCAGTATTAGATGAGAAGGATGCCTGTTAGAATCCTTGGGACAGGGAACACCAAACCATTAAGAGCATATATGCACCAACAAAAAGCACATTCCAGACAAGAGCATGTGTGTTTTGGACTTAAAGCATTTTTATATCCAGGTCACATCAGACAAAAATGAGTTGGTCATTGGTATTAGAAGTACAGTACTCAGGCAGGAGTTGTACAATTTATGGAAGAGTATGTTTTTCTTTTGCTGAGGAATTAAGATGTAATTTCACTAAGTTATGTAGGCTAGCCTAGAAAGCTTTTGATCTTCCTGCCTCTACTAAGTACTGTGATTACAGGTACACACCATCACCTGATTTACACATACTTCTTTGTTTTCTTTTCCCAGGGTTTCTCTGTGTAGCCTTGACTGTCCTGGACTCACTTTGTAGACCAGGCTGGCCTTGAACTCACAGAGATCCTCCCTGACTGCTGAGATTACAGGTGTGAGCCACCTTGACTGGCCACTTCCTAAAGCTCTACTTCTTAAAGGCATCAGCAATAGAAGAAAACCTGCATGAAAATCAATACACAGAATCCCTCTGGAGAAGAGAGAGGAAGATCACGGTACATGGGTGGTTTCAGATCTGCCAAGAATACCTTTAAAAAGTGTGTCAAGAAGCTCTCAGGTCACTCAATCTGGAGTTCAGTCTTCACCATCTGAAGGTGGTTTCATCCACAAACCTGTTGTGCTTATTTTTAAACTATTTTATTTGGGGTGTTTAGGCCTCTACCTCTCTGCTACCAACCCTTTAACCCTAGGAAAGAGATAGAAGGTTAGTGGGAGAGAGGCCCCCCTGTGTTGCTGTTAATAGGTTGAAGACCACTGTGCTGTGGTCTATACAACTGAAGTATCAGGGCTGTATAGTGAAGCTCTGACTCAGAGAGAGAGAGAGAGAGAGAATGCTGGAGGGTGCATACTTGTAATCCCAGAGCTGAGGAGGTGGGACAGGAAGACGCCTCTGGGATTCACTGGCCAGCCAGTAGAACTGAATCAAACAATTGAGTACAAGTCAGATAAAATCCTGTCTCAAAAAACAAGGTGGAGGGCTAGAGAGATGGCTCAGTGATTAAAGAACACTGATTGCTCTTCCAGGGGACCTGAATTCAATTCCAAGCACCCACATGGCACTTCATAACTATCTGAAATTTCTGTCCCAGGGGTCAAGCACCCACTTCTGCCTCCACAGACACTGCATACATGTGTGCTGTGCAGATATACATGTAGGCAAAACACTCACGCAAGTAAGATAGAATTCGAGAAGGGAAACAGGACAGACAACAGAAGAGGGAGAAAACAGGGAACAGGACAGGAGCCTACCACGGAGGGCCTCTGAAAGACTACCCAGGAGGGTATCGAAGCAGATGCTGAGACTCAGCCAAACTTTGGATAGAGTGCAGGGAATCTTATGAAAGAAGGGGGAGATAGGAAGACCTGGAGAGGACAGGAGATCCACAAGAACAAGAAAACCCACAAGAACAAGAGAACCAAAATATCTGGGCCCAGGAGTCTTTTGTGAGACTGATACTCCAAACAAGAACCATTCATGGAGATAACCCAGAACCCCTGCACAGAAGTAGCCCATGGCAACTTAGTGTCCAAGAGGGTTTCTCAGTAATAGGAACAGGGACTGTCTCTGACATGAACTCAGTGGCTGGCTCTTTGATCACCTCCACCTCAGGGGGGGAGAAGCATTACCAGTCCACAGAGGAAGACAATGCAGCCAGTCCTGATAAGACCTGATAGACTAGGGTCAGATGGAGGAGGAGGAGGTCCTCCCCTATCAGTGGACTGGGGGAAGGGCATAGGAGAAGAGGGAGGGAGGGTAGGATTGGGAGGGGATGTGGGAGGGGGCTAGGATACAAAGTGAATAAACTGTAATTAATAAAAATTAAAATTAAAAAATTTGAAACAAAACAAAAAACAAGCCCAGGTACATTGGCACACTCTTATAATCCCAGCAATGACAAGTGGAAGAGCATCAAGAGTTTAAGGTTATCCTCAAATACATAAAGAGTTAAGGCCAGCTTGAGGTACATAAGATCTTGCCTAAAAGAAGAAGCAGAAGCAGAAGCAAAAGAAGAAGGAAGGAGGAGGAGAAGAAAGAGGAAGAAGAAGAAGAAACCCAAGTTGGAGAGATGACTCTGAAAGCATGAGGTTCTGAGCTCAAATCCCTAGTACCTATGTAAAAGCTAGTGGCAATAGCACACGCCTATAGCCCCAGAACTGGGGAATTGAGGCAGGTAGATCCTTGGAGGTTCACTGGCTAGTTCACTGAAAGTTGAAGAGTGATAGAAGAATTATATCTGGCATCCTTCTCTGGCTTCCACATGCATGCAAATAGGCACAAACACCAGTACACACACACATCCATGCAACACACAATGCATATACCAAAAAAAAAAAAAATTAAAAAAAACTACAAATTAAAAAAAAGGTGGAGGCTGAGAGATGGCTCTGTAGGTGTAATGACTAGTTTTGATTGTTAACTTGAGTACAACTGGATGGTTCTTTTGAAGTGGGAAGACCCACCCTAAACCTGGGCCACACCTTCTTGTGACAGATGGCCCACATAAAAGGACATGAAGAAAGGAAGTTTCTTCCTTGTTGCCTGATTGCTCTCACACTCATTGGCAAGCTTATCTATCCTGTGTTGAGGCATCCCTTAGCTGGCATTAGAAGTTGTTCAAAATTCCAACATGGACTGAAGATCATCAGCAGCAGCAGCAACAGCTCCCTCCCACCTCCAAAAAAAAGGAAGGAACACATGAGGGGGAAACAAAGTGTTGAAGTAGAGGGCACAGTCACCATCTCCATACATCATGCCACCAGACACTCCTCATTCCAGCCTGACTCAGTATTGCCTCCACACAGTCAACAGAATTTTGCCTTAAGGATATAAAATAGTCAACCTTCTGTAAGGTAACTAGAAAGGCCTTTGAGAAAAGGCATAATTCAAATTTACTTGCAAGGACATTTGCAGCAGTGTTATTATTATGGTAGAATACACCTAAGACAAAATTAGCCACTTTAAAAATATACAACCAAGTTGAACATGCATTTATTTTAAGCATCTGGAAGACAGAGGCAGGCAGATCTCTGTGAGTTTAAAGACAGCCGGGTTCACATAATGAGTTTTTGGCTAGCCAGAAGTATACAAGTACACAGTGTGACCCTGTCTCAAAAAATGAAAAAAAAACAAAACAAAACTATTTTTTTCATAAAAAAAATGTTTAGTGCATCTATAATGCTGTGCAGCTACCTGTATACCCCAATGCTATTTTATTTCAGGTTTAAATTACCTAGAGCATTTTTTTTTTCAGTTTTAAGGCAGGGTCTCTGCAGTCCAGGCTAGCCTTGAACCCTTCAACTCCTTGTCCTCCTGTCTCCATGTTTCCAATGCTGAGATTATGGGTGGATACCTGCTTTGTGAATAGAGGATAAGTGAGGAAAATGAGGTCCTAGATGTGCAATCTCCAGTGTCTATCAGAGGCACCCAGAGCGGACATCTTTTGATGAGAGTAGCCAATAGTCTCAGGGGCAAAGCACTGGTGATTCTTGGAAACTATTCTGAACATGGAAGGGCGGGGAGTTGAAAAGTAAGGCAAAGACCAGTGGCAGCTGCTTCTCTGTGGGGGCAGAGGGCTTGAAACACAATGCCTGCCCCACGATCAAGAATATAATTAAGCTAAGCAGTGGTAGCCCACACCTTTAATCCCAGAATTCAGGAGGCAGAGGCAGGTGGATTTCTGAGTTTGAGGTCTACAGAGTGAGTTCCAAGACAGACACAAAGAAACCCTGTCTTGAAAAAAAATAGACAATTGGAAAGGGGCAGACAGCTACACCCCTTAGCACTTGGCAAATGGACATGGACTCCAAGTCAGCTGGGATCCCCTGAGTTTAAAAAAAAAAAAAGTACATAAGCCCAACAGATAAATATGCTGTGATTCATGCAAAGTGGATTATTGTTCTACCGCAGAATAGAAAGATGAACTGCTGAGATGTGCCCAAACATGGATGGACCTTAAAAATGGTTTATATTAAGCAAAAGAAAGCAAATACAAAAGGCACATATTGTATGGCATTCCATTTAAATGGAACATCTCTATCAGGCAAATCCATGGGGACAGAAAACAGTGTAATGGTTGCCAGGAGCTGAAGGAAGGTAAGAGGGGAGTGGCAGTTTAATGGGTCTCAGTTTTCTTTGGAGGCAATGAACGTGCTCTGGAATGACAGTGCTAGTGGGTGAACATTGTGAATAGATGAAAAGTCACTAATAGCACATTTTGCATTAGATGTATTTTACCACAATAAAAGTGAAAGCTATTGCTGATATCCACAGAGACCAGGGATATCCTTACAAAAGAAAGGAAGGCTGAGGGACAACTCTAGGGTTGCTGCTTAATTGGAAATGGAAATGATTGCTTCCAACTATTTTTTCAGACATGATCTTACCTATCACATACTCTCTGTGTAGCATATATTTTTAAATTCCTGCTCCTCTTTTTTTTTTTTTGCCTTCTAAGTACTGAGATTACAGGCGGGGGTACCACATGGGGATAAGTGTGTTTTCCTGCTTGCAGCTTGGAGGTCCTGAGACCCACAAACATCTGCAGTGAGCCATTACACCTACACTTACTAAACAAGAGATACCAACTTGAGTATCCTGTAAGCATTGTTGCTGGAGTTTTTGTTTTTGTTTTGAGACAGGGTCTGACTTGTACACCTCTGGCTGTCACCTGAAACTCACTATGTAGACCATGCTGGCCAAAAACTCATAGCGCTGGGATTAAAAGACAGTGTCACTACCCCCCAATTTATTGTTGCTTGAAACGTGTAGTGTTGGCTGTCCTGGACTCCCTTTGTAGACCAGGCAGGCCTCAAACTCAGAGATCTGCCTGCCTCTGTCTTCTGATTATTGGAATTACAGGCGTGCACCACCGTGCCCAGCTGCTGTTGCTGAATTTAATTAGGAATAGTTCTTGATTTGACATCATGAGGAGGTGCCCATGAAATGGAAAAAAAAAAAAAAGAGGCCTTTGAGGGCACTTTTACAGTAACTGGTTGGGAAGAAAATAGAGTCATCAAGACAGAGAACCAAGGGCAAGAAACCAGACTTGGAGGGGGACAAGATAGATGGCGAAGAAACTGACCAGGAGAGACAGACCGTGAAGTTCAGTCTGAATAGGCATCGCCTTCTTTGAAAGCTTTTGCGGATGGATTAGGGCAACACGGGACACCTGCTTCCTTTTTTTTTTTTTTTTTTTTTTGTAGGTGTGGAGGGGTAATTTGTGTAGTGGGATAAATGCTGAAGAGAATTACTGAAGGAAAAAAATTTCTAAAGCTAGTGATGGGGAAGGGCTGAGGGACCAAGACCTTGAGAAGGTGGGGCCACACTGCGCAGATATGCAGGGGCCGCAGGAGCATTCGCCCCGCCTTCTGGATTCAAAGCTGCAGACAAAGAGATCGCGGCCGCAGCGGCGGAGGCGGCGGGCGGAGGCGGCGCGGCTGCAGAGGCGGCTGCCGTGGCAGCGAGGAGCAGGAAGATATCAGAAAGCCCCCAGCACCATTCCTGCACCTGTCCTCCGGGGCGGTGCCAGAGAGTGAGGGCCCCGAAACGGATCGCTTGGCGTTGTTCAGCCTGACTTCATTGAGCTCTGGGCTGGGATGCCTTCTAACTAGTCCCGGGTCTCCAGAAACACAGGGAGAGGTGGGGCCAAAAGAAAAGAGCCCTACCTTGGGATATCCTGCAAGGCCTGAGACTTCCTATTTGGCTTGAGAAATGGTCCTTTGCACTCATGGATAACGCAAGAGGTAGCCGGTGAAACTACATCATTTCTAAGGAACCCGGGTGCCACAATCAGTCTGCTTACCCCACTCTTCAGATGAGTAGTCTGAGGCTGGGGAGAAAAGAAACCGGAAGTTAGCATCCAGTTCCCACCCTGTTATGTTGTGCAGAACTTTGTCTTCTACCTTTACATATGTTCCAGTATCCTGCCAGACCCAGGTGTTTCCTACATCCAGGACAGCCCCAAAGCACCTACGACAGGTGTTCCAGTCTGACCTCACAGACTTCCATCAAGCTAGACCGGCACTTTCCCTCCCAGCCACCAATGTTCTCACACGCCCCGGACAGCATCAAAACAGCCTGTTCTTCCTGGACTTGGCCAGCATTTTAGCCTTTTGACCTCCCTATAGGCCCCCAGTGTCAGCAGGAAGTAACCAGAAGAGAATCTATGCCCGTTATTCACTTATTATTAACAAAAGGCTGGGATGGTGTGCTTCAGGCCGAAGACAAGTAGCTCCAGGCTCTCCTAGCATTCCTCAGTCCCCACCTGCTGCAGTTCATGGCTGGCAACTCTCTACTGGCAACATTTTACCCTGAACTTTTCAGGGCAGGGACTTCCCCTCCTCCTCTTAACCATGTAATCTGGATATTTTGTTGCTATCATTTTCTCTTTTTCTCACTCCCTTGCATGGCAACCGACAGCTGCTTCCAATGAACCTACATTTATATACTTCAACTTGCCTTACATGACAAGCAGCCCGAGCTCTTCATTTTTTTTTTTAATTAAACAAAAAGGGAGGAATGTTATGTTGTGCCAGCAATTCAACTGGCCTTCCCTTAGGGACCGCTAGGGTCCTGACAACGTCCTATGTCCGTACCTGTGTCCTATGACATCATCTGGGCCAGGTACATAGTGGCCTATCAGCCATTCCCCTTCTCTCTTACTCTCTTGCTCTTGAACTCTCCCCCTCTCGTGCTCTCTCCCCTGTCTCTGTTGGGGTGCTCCTCCCTGCCATGCCTCTCTCGCTCTCTTCCTCTCTCTCACCTTTCCTCTTTCTCTCTCCATCTCTAGCCAATAAACCTCATTGGATTTAAGATTGGTTGTGTGCATGGCATTTTTATATAAATACTGACACACCACCTGCTGGCTATCAGTTCTGCTCTCTGGAGTATACAAGAGATAGCCAGGAAGCAGCTTCCTAGACCCAGACAGATGTTACTGAGATGGCAAAGTGAGCATATCAACAGAATGAAAATAAATCCCAAAGAAACACAGAAGGTCCTCAACATTCTGGCTCTTATCCCCCACAGTGGCCCAACAGAAGTTCCCATTTATGTTTTCCTAACTCTGGGTTTCAAAAACTGTCAAATTGCAAGAAGGATAAACACCTGCATATTTCCTTAACCTAGATCTTCCCAGAATGCACACCTGGTCTCACTCAGATATTTTCAGAAGCATTTGAAAGCCAGACTAACACTGCATTCACTTTATCATGTAATTTACCACAGACCCCATCTGACACTTCTGAATCTTGACAATTGTACCATGATAGGAGCACACATCACTTTTTAAAAAAGATTTATTTATTTATTATGTATACAATGTTCTGTCTGCATGTACACCTGCACACCAGAAAAGAGCACCAGATGTCACTATAGATGGTTATGACCACCATGTGGTTGCTGGGAATTGAACTCAGGACCTCTGGAAGAGCAGCCAGTGTTCTTAACCTCTGAGCCATCTCTCCAGCCCATACACATCACTTTTGCCCCTTGTCTACTTTAGTTTTTCATTTCACCTTTCATTATATGGGGTTCCTGGCAGAGTACTTACATAATAATATTCCAAAATCTACACTTGCTGACTTGTTTTGTGATGAAACTCAGGTTAATCATTTTGGCAAGAGCACCAGCCATGTGCTGACACAGAATCCTCACTTCTGCCCAACTTCATTACATAGTCAAGGTAGTGGCCGTGGATCTCTCCCTCATAAGATGCCCTTTGTATGACAGGGTCTTGCCAGGAAGGCCAGGCTAGCCAGCCTCCTGCCTCTGCTTCTCCAGTCTTGGGGTTACACACTGTACCACTATACCTGCATAAAGATGAACTTTTTCTTTCTTATTCACAGTCACAAGGGGCTGACTCTTGCCGAAGTGGGTTATTCCACTGGTGGCTAGGAAAGGCCTTCATTTCCAGCATGGACACAGCAACACATTTGACCCACATCTGCCAAGCTGGGAAAGGGTGTGGCTGCTCACCACTCTCAATCTCATCCTTTCCAGCCATCTCTTCTGAACTCGAAGGAATGTGGGTGGTAAAAAGAGAGGGTCAGCTGCACATGGAACAGAAGGCTAGACTGGGCCACTTAAGGCCTGAGTTAAGGCAGTTAGGCAATGTCCTCTGGTAGTGCTGGTTTTGTAATGTAATAGGTTTGTGGTGAAGTCTTACCATTTATTTGTGAAAAACAAAAACAAAAATAACATTTCCCCACTGATACTGATATAATGTGAGGCTTTCACTGACCTCCAAGTTCCTATCTGAAGCCCTCATATCAAGAAAGCAGTTTAAGCAGTTTGTGAGAAGAAAATGCAAACTCCTACCCTCATGCCCCCCCCCACACCTTTCTAAATGCCAGCTGTCCCTCCACAATTCTGTAGTCCCACATGAGAAGCAGACAGGGAAAAGGAATGCCCTATATGGTTAATAGCAAACTTCCTGAAACCATGTCCTTTGGGTGTTTGTTCAGTTTTCCTGTGTGCATCATAAATGTTAGGAGTTGGGAGCCAAAGATACCACCACCTCCTGCTAGCTTAGCAAAGCAAAGGCAAGTTGCACAGCTAGCCATAGCCAGAATAATGTTATCTGCTTCAGGCAATAGTGAAGATCAGACAGAATGCATTGTGAGAAGGAAGGTAGCTTGGCATCTAGTCCTGCAACTTCTTAAACATGTTCCTTCTGTGTAAATGTCAAAATATATCTCTACTGTTATCCCCCTCCTAAGTCACCATGCATGCTATACTTTCTCACAATTTTGAAGCCTTTTCCTTTGTTTTTTCTCCCTTTTCTTCCACATTAGAGAAACTCAGAATAAGGTAAGTAAGACAGTCTTTTGTCACTGAATGTTTAAACAGGTCCTGTTCTGTGTCTTAAGAATTTAACTGAATGGGCTAAAGCAACAATGACTTACTTCTACCTCCTGTATCCCAAGGGACCCAGTGTTGATAATGAAGGAGATTACATGCAAGCTGCTTCCATCAGCTCATCTACCATAAACAAGTGCTCTTTTATCCATACATAGCAAGTTGGGAAATTGAGGCACCCAGCCACCCAGGCACTTTCCCACAGGTAAGGGTTGAGGGCAAAACCACTCTTCCCTGCTACCACATCAACCTGACGGAGGAAAAGGAAAGAGACTGTGGAGATAGATACCCCACAAGTCACAGGGCTGCGAAAGAACATATTACCTGGGGTGTACATGTGCAAACATCAAGTTCTGAGTTTTGAAGTTTACTGAGTTTTGAAGATTACCACATGGTAAGTGCCTGTAGAATGTGAAGTGCAATAGTTTTGTATATTATGTGTACATACTTGCAAAACCATTGAAACAGAGACAATGGTAATTGGTGCCATAACCAAGGATCTGAATATCCCTGCTGCCCCAGTTGCCCTGCAACTGCTAATAAGCTTCTGTCACAATTTATTTCAATGGATCACACAGCCCTCAGAATAAAGAGGTAAAGAGTTAAGGATGTAGTTCAGTGGGTAGAGTACATTTGCCTAGCATGTACAAGACCCTAGCTAGGTTCAGGTCCCAGAGCACATAATAATCTGTTCTTTGATATCAAAGCCTGAGGGATGAGTCTCACCTACATATTTGAGACAAGCCTGTGCTACAGACTGACCTATCAAAAAATAAGGGGGTGCTGGAGAGATGGCTAAAAGGTTAAAAGCACCGGCTGCTCTTCTAGAGGTCCTGAGTTCAATTCCCAGCAACCACCTGGTGGCTCACAACCATCTATAATGAGATGTGCTGCCCTCTTTTGTGGTGCAGGTACACATGCAGACAGAATATTGTATAAATAATAAATGAATATTTTAAAAAAGAGGGGGCAGGGAGAAATCCAGAGTTCAAACGCATTCTCAACTACATAGAGGTCAAAGCCACCCCAGACTATGTGGGGTGAGTAGGGAAACCTAAAAGATGATCTGCACCTGCACTCTATTCCAGGAACATATATAGTAAAAAAACAAACAAAAACAAAAAAAAAAACAACTCCTGAAAGCTGTTCTCTGATCCCCACACATGCATCCTCACACACACAATGTAAGGGGAAAAATGTAAAACTGATAAAAGAAAAATTCTTGGGACAATATTACAAAGCAGTTGACTCTGTATGGAAGATAGCTGTTACAATTCAGTGGTCCTTTTTCCATTCATTCCCTCCAGTGATTTCCCTTTTTGTCTTGTATTTTACAAGCTTATTTCCTCCTGTACCCCATTCAACCTGCTTAAGTGTGCTAGAAGGACACAATTGAAATAATAGACATGGTCATCAGGTTCTAACACACTGTTCTAAGGGGCCTGTAACAGATCTGATCAGTCAAATAGATAACAAAACTACACAATCATCTCAATATGACAGAAAAAAGCATTTGACAAAATAACAACCTCTCATTATAAAAATTTAACAAACCAGGGACAGAAAGGAGCTTCTTCAACCTGCTAAGCCCAATATTCTGAGACAGGAATATAAAGAGTTTGAGGCCTCTATTCCATAACATGATCCTGTATAATAATAATAATAATAATAATAATAATAAAGAGCAGGGGTTCGAGAAATGGCTCAGCAGTTAAAAGCACTTGCTTTCTTCCAGAGGACCCACATTTGATTTCCGCACCCAAAATGTAACTCAAAATTGCCTGTAACCCTAGTTCCAGGGAATGTTATGGATGGCTAGGGGAACACCAAGGGATGCATGTGATTCACAGACATTCATCCAGGCAAAATACCCTTACTGGTAGAAAGGTGAATGCTTTTCCCTCTCACATTATAAACGAGGATGTCTGCTTTTACCACATCCAATCAGCACTATAGTAGAGGTTCTAGCCACAACAGATTGGCAAGAAAAAGAAAATGCATCCAGACTGGGAATAAGTAAGCTTGTTTCTATTTGTCAAGGATATAATCACAGTATATAGAAATGTCCTAAAAATCCACTAAAAAGGGTTTAGAACAAATGAGTTAAGTAAGACTGCAGAATACAAGATCAGTGTGTAAAGGTCAGTGGGAGAGACTGGCATTGTTAGCTCAGTGGTATAGGGCTGGTCTTGCTTATGAAAGGTAGTAGGTTCTACCTCCACCACTAAAAAACAAAAATGAAACTTAGAAAACAATTCCAAGCCTGGCAATGAGAAGTCCAGGCCTGACACCCCCCCCCAAAAAAAAGTCATCAGTCCCAGGTACTGAGCCATAAGTCACCAATTCCAGGAACAACACCATAAAGTTCCCTACCCAAGGAACAGCCTGAGCCTAACCACAAGAATGGGAAGGTATCTTATCTCAGGGTGGGGCATCTGTGCTGGGCAGCCCACTGACCTTGTAGTGGAACATTCATGGCACAGAAAAGACCTAACATTCTTGAGGACTATAGATAGCTCGCTCAATGTTAGTTATGTCAGTTAGCAATCACTTTGTAACAAGCTTGAATGAATATCACCCAATCATGTAACTGCTAAGCTGGGCACTGCTGGTTCTGGTTCAGACCCCAATAAAAACCCTGCCATGCAGCTGCTCGGGGCTCTCCTCTCTGATCCACTGTGCTGGAGACTGAGATGAAGCCCGAATAAATCTCTTTGCTCTTACATATGTGGTCTGGCTCCTGGTGGTCTTTGGGGATCCTAAGATCTGGGCATAACAGCATATTGGCTCATGTACTTGAGAATTTGAAGTAGGAGGACTGTTATGAGTTCAAGCTCAGGCTGCTACATAAGTTCTTGACTGGCCTATGAAACAACTAGGCTGCCTTAAAAAGAAATTCCACTTACAATAGCATCAAAAAGAATAAAATACTCGGGCTAGAGAGATGGCTTATCAGCTAAGCACATTGGCTGCTCTTGCAGAGGACCTGACTTAAGTTCTCAGCACCCACATAGCTCAAATGTTTGTAATGTCAATTCCAGGAGTCCCTACAGTCACAGGAATTTTGATGCCTTCTGTGGCCTTTTAGGGCACCAGGCCACCTGATATATACATTTGTGCAGGCAAAACACTCATATACAACTAAAAATAACAATCAAATATTTAACAAAGAAAATATAAGCCATATTTGAAATAAAGATTTGGCCCAAATAAACAGGCAATATTCTACAATCTGAACTATGGATTCAATGCCACCCCACCAAAATCCCAGTTTATTTTCAGAAAACAAGATGATCCCAAAACTCAAGGGGACAAGGGACCCAACAGAGCCAAAACAATCTTAAAAAGAGTTAAAGATGGAGGACTAACTACTTCTTAAGTTCAAAACTTCCTAGAATGTGCATAAAGACAGCCACTTGTGCAAAGTGATATGTAAATGGACAACAAACACAAGAAAAGATGACTTACAGCACTTAGCCAACAGATAGGCAAATCATCAAATCTGCAATGAGAGCTTGGGAGTATGGCTCAATAGTAGAGTTCTTGCCTAGCATGTGTAAGTCCTTGGATTCTATCCCCAACATTATATCTGAGCAAACAACCCACAAAACATGCTACTTTATCACCAGAAAAAAAAAGTGTTGACAAGCATGTGGAGAAATTGGAACCCATGTACATTGCTGGTATTAGTGTGAAATGGTACCATCACTGAGAAGTAACTGTACTTCTACTATAAGTTACCATATGATCCAGCAACTATGTCTTTACGTATTACTCAAAAGAATTAAAAGCAAGGATTCAGACATTTATATACCAGCATTCATTGTATTATTATCCACAATAGCCAAAAGCACTGAAATGCACTCTGCTCTGAAAAGATACATTGTAGAGCCTGAGAATTTTATGTCAATAAAGCTATGATTTTCTTTTAAGTTCTAGTGTGTCATGGTGAGAAAGTCTCTACTGACAAGTTGTGGAGGCCATGAGTCAACAGGGATGAAGTCACTTTGAAAGAGACAGGGAAAAGGGCACTCAATAAGGGGAAAGCACAATTGTTTAAGGATCTCAGGAGGCAGAAAAGGGATACTGGAAACTGCCAGGGTTTTCAGGACAAAAGCTGCCTTCTGCTCTGGTAGGGTCAGGCTTAAAGCAAACTCCTTTAGGCCTATGAACATCCCTTTCCCATAAGCTCCTCACCTGGGCTACCTAACAGCTTTCACTGCTTTCCCTCCATTGTTTCTATATTAATTCCTTTTGTTTTTAGTTAATTTGAAAGGGTAGCTCTGCCTTTAAAAACTATCTGGACTCAAACTGTGCCAAGGAGAACCACAAAAAAATAAAATTTTGTGTTCAAACATTAAAGACTATCATCTTGGTCGGGAGTAATGGTGCATGCCTGTAATCCCAGCACTCAGGAGGCAGAGGCAGAAGCAGAAGCAGGCAGATCTCTGTAAGTTCGAGGCCAGCCTGGTTCACAAATCGAGTCCAGGACAGCCAGGTCTGTTACACAAAGAAACCCTGTCTCGAAAAAAAAAAAAAAAATTAGCATCCCATTGGGCCTGAACACAGAGGATGAAGGTTGCTCTCTAGTGGCCTCCCTTCTAGCTAGCCATCTAGCTGAGGGCCAAGTTCTTTCTGTAAGAGGCTGGGCTCTCTTTTAAGTAAGAAGTTCAGCAGAGACTTCCCCCACGTCACCTAAATGGAGGCAGCCCTAGTTCTGAAATCCAATGGGTTCTGCGAAGTCCCTTTTATGGGGTCCAAGCTAGGTCATTCCAGATTTTTATTCCACTAGAGTGGCAACAGACAAGTGAGAGCTCCAAACATTGGGAACAAGAGGAGAAACAACAGCGATGGGACAGGTTTGGCTGAGGGTAAGAGACCACACAGAGTCAAGTTGAGGAGACCAGAAAGGACAGCAGGCTTGGACAAGACCTCCCCAACCTGGCCCTCCATTCCCACCCTTTCCTATTCTCTATTACGGTAAGAACGCTGGATTGCCAAAGCCACTTCAATACCACCCCACTACTCTGATTGACACCATCTCCCCTACTACTCCTGCCACATTCCTGGAGGGAGTTTCTTCTATTCATCCAGCAGCCTACAGGTTCTCCCCACGCCAACACCTGAATGCACTTGTACCCTGGTTCTAATCAACAAGCTCAATACCTGAGGCACAAGTCACTAAACTCACCTGCCTGCACCCACTTCCGCTCCTGGTCCCTACTCCTACTAACCTCTTGACACTTAGCCCTAGTGCATCTCAGTGCACATCGGGACACATTTCACTAAACAACTCTCAGGGTGCACACAAAAAGTATACACGCGCGCGGGGCTGTTGAGCCTCCGGGCACACACAGACGGGGCACAGGCACGCACTCACGTAGTCACGCCACGCACAGGCAAGGAAACCCCACTCGTGGCTGAGGGGCTGGCTCAAGGTGCGAGCATGCCGCAGAGTGTCACCTCTCGCCCTGCACGCGTCGCTTGCAACGCCCTCCTTGTCCCCACATTCCAACAGGCCAAAGTGGATACGAAAAGGCAGAGCGCGTGCTGGACACCACCAACCCCCAGCATCACCCACTCAAGATGCCCGAGGCCTCGGAGCTGATAGGCGTGACCGGGTCAGACCAAAGAGTGGGTGCAAGAAGCTATGTATTGAGGTTAGCCTGCCAGGACCGGGATTTGTCCTCTGCCCTACGGGCGCTCCACTGCTTCTTAGGCTCTGGGTCCAACTAGGGGAACAAGTGCCCGGAACTCAGGCCGTTGCTATGCAACCTCCATCCCGAGCTCTGAGCGCCTCGAGGTCCTGGGACAGAATCCTAACTTCCCACCCGGGCTGATCTGGACACATGGTTCATGGTCCTTATGTACTCGAAGTACCAGGTGATGTGCCTCGAACACCTAAATCCACCCCTTTCTTCCCATCCCTGGATGGTTCCCACAGGGCGCCAGCACCCAGCAACCCATAATATGAGGGTGAGATTGGCTCCCTACCTTTTCCTTTCCGGGCCCTCTGGTCCTCCCACACCTGTCTCTCCGACGACTCCACCAGGCCCTCCCTGCGCCCCTCGACCCAGCAGCCTAGGCGCCCTACCTGAAGCATCACTTTGTACTGCTCCTCCGGTTTCTGGACCACGCACATATTACATCCCATGGTGCTGGTTGGCGAGTGAAAGAGGAGAGCGGGAAGAGGAACGCGGCTTTCACTGGCCAGTGCGTGGGACCATAGGTCCCGGGCCCGGGCCCGGGGCCATAACCTACCGCGGGGGGGCTGAGCCGCCTAGCGGGGGTGGGGGGCACGCCCCCAAGAGGAAGACAGCTCCACGCCCCTCGACTTAACTCTTTGCTGGCCAAGGCCAGACACAGGCATGCTCCCTCGAACCCAGCCAGGGAAAAAAGGGCTGCGGGGGATGGGCGGGCGCGCCGGGCGTTGCCTGGCTACGCCCCCCCACCCCAAGGAGGCGCGGGAACGCGCCTGGCCGCTCGGGCCGTCAAGGGCCGTGGGCCACACGCCTCCCCGCCCGCGGGGCCGGCCGCTGCCGCTGCCGTTGCCGCTGCCGTCTCCGGTTCCCGCCCATGGCCATCAACCCCAGGAGTCCAGCCTCCTGGCTTGGCGCCGCGGCCCGGCCCGCCGACCGAGGGACTGCGAGGCCCGCGCCAGCTGTAGCCGCGCAGGGTCCCGCTTCTCGGGCTCGCGGCGCCTTCTCAGAGCCTGGCCAGCAGCCGGCCGCTGGTCTCCAGCTCCTGCCTGGGACGCAGGGAACGCGCGCGCGCCCGCAGCGGCAGCGGGGGAGGTGTGCGGGGACCGGGCGCACGCGCGCGGGAGAAGCAGAGGATGGGTGCGGGCGGGAGCGGCAGGGGCCCGCAGGAGTCGGCGCGGGAACCTGAGGGCGGGGCCTGGCCTGGGTGGCAACCATCTGGGAAGCCCCAGGCACCCTAAGACGGCTAATCTAATGGCGAGGTGCTTAGCGGACCTGTCTGCTAGGTGCAGCTCTGAGAAAGAGTCCTGTTTGAAGAAGGAGCCTCCCTGGACTCCTGGAGAGAGTTAGGGGCCTTGGTAAGGGGAGGCTTTTTCACCCCTTTGCCAGGTTCTGAACGTATCAACCCACAATGTCTTTACTCTTCCCTCTGTCTCTCTTTAATGCCTGGTCCCCTGCTTTAACTGAGCCATTTCCTTGCTGTCTTTGAAATGGATACCTTTGTTTAAAGAAAGGAAAAGCGTGGAGTGCCATAGGAAGTGAAAGGAGAATGACAGAGAAGCCTCATTCTTTGGGGGCCCTGTGGGCACCCGCCTTGCTTGCCCTGGAACTGCTGTCTACCTGTTTCTCAGTTCCAGCCTTTACGCCTCACACTTCTCTTTTAGCCTCTCCATCTCTACTTCTTCCCTCCCACAGCCTGCCCCTCTTCCTGGATAAGCCTGAAGAAATGAGGGCCTTTGCCTAGAAAACTACCGATTGAAAGCTACATTCTCAGGGGCTGCCTAGGAGAGTTGCTCAGCCTCTGGCCCATTGCCTGCAGAAGATCCCTTGATAAAATTGCCTGGTGCTTTATTTCCAAGCTCTGACAAGTGAAGGAATTCACAGCAGCATAGGGATGTTTAATTAACAGTATTGGGGGAGGCTGTTTCCATCGGCACTCTGGCTCACAAGACAGAAATAGGAATCGCCTGAAATGTAGAAAAGAGGTGCGAGTGCTTATCAAGTGTTTCTCCCAGAAAGCAGAACTTGAGACAAGGACTGCTATGTGGCCTTTCAGGAGATGACCAGTAGGTCTTCTTGAGGAATACCTTTTTTTTGAGAGCTCAATACAAGTGTGCCTTGGGGAAAGGAGATGGACCCTAGCCCTTCCAACATGGCTACTGCTACCGCACAATTCTCTCTGCCCTGTGATTTGAGCTTCCTAATCAGGCCCCTTAAGTTGACTAGGTCTTTCTGCTCTAATCACCTAGCAGCTTTTATTACAGTCTGGACCATCCTCGAAGCCCATTCTTGCTTAGCTACACTCAAAATGGTCATCCCTGAGTCTTGCATGACCAGATAGTAACCAATTTGGTGATCTGTCTAGCATTATATCAGATAACTCCATTTTCTTGTTAAGATTAGAGATACTTTATTCTTGCAGTAAGAAAACCCTAACAACAGTGGCACATGCAAGTTCAAGGCCAGCCTGGCTACATAGCAAATTTCCAAACCAACCAAGACTGAGAATTGAGACCCTACCTCAAAAGTACATAACATTGAAGGCTAGAGAAAGGTTCAATGGTTAAGAGCACTTGCTATTCTTGCAGATGACCCAAGTTTTGTTCCAAGCACCCACGTGGTAGCTTACAATAATCTGTAACTCCACTTCCATGGGATCCAATTCCACAGGCACCAGTGTAATATGCATACATATTACACAGGTGTGCACGCACAAACACATATCCATGCAGGCAAAACACATATACACATACATAAATCTTAAAAAACAAACAAATCAACAACAACAAAACAGGCTCACCCTGTAGATGCTGTGAGGGAAGCAAATCTCTTTATATGAACACAAGATTTTTTTCTTCTGGTCTTTTTAAGTTTCAATTCAAAGAGTCATATTATTTGTTAACCATTAGCATTTGTCATTTGTCTGCACAAAGCTTTCTTTTTGTTAAAAAATGAAGTTGGAAGGCAGGCATGGTGGCAGATGCCTGTAATCCCAGCACTTAGGGAGGCAGAGACAAGAGGATCTCTGTGAGTATGAGGCCAGCCTGGTCTATAGAATGAGTCCCAGGACAGCCAGGGCTATATGGAGAAACCCTGTCTTAAAAATCAAAACAAGAAAGAAAAGGGGAAAAAAAGCTGGAAGCAAGACATAATAGACTGAAAACTCAGCACTTGAGAATCAGAGGAAGGAAGATTACTGAACAGTTCAGCCCACTCTGTGAAGCTAGTTCTCTGCCAGTGAGAGCTACAAATCAAAACCCGGTCTCAGAAAACAAAAGCCAAAAAATAAGCTTAGTGTTAAAATGAGTGTTTATCATGACTAAAAAACTCGGTTTAATTTTTTACATAAGGTGGAGAACAATTGAAGCCAACAACCTGATGTTGACATCTTGTCGCCCCATATATGCACATGCACCAAGCATACATATATGTACCACAAGCAGGGTGCTGCTGTGCACAGCTTTAATCCTAGCACTCTGGAGGCAGAGGCAAGCAGATCTCTGTGAACTTGAGGCCAGCCTGGTGTACAGAGTGAGTCCAGGACAGCTGGGGCTAGACACGGAGAAACCCCAACTCAGAGGGGAAAAATATATACATACCACATAAAACAGAACAGAATGGCACATGAATGCAATCTCATTATTTGAGAAGTGGAATCATAAGAGTTCAAGGTCATCCTCAGCTACATAGTGAGTTTGAGGCAAGCCTACTTCAAAAAAACACACCAACAAATAAATTGAAAATAACCTGATGAGGAGATGACTCATGTTAAGAACACTGGCTGCTCTAGCAGAGGATCTGGATTCAGTTCCCAGTAACCACATGGCAGCTCACAATCTCTATCACCAGTTCCAGGGTATGCAACATCCTCTCTGGCTTCTATGGCTACCATATTTGGTTGCACACAGACATACATGCATCCACACACATTCAAATATAATTCATTTTCTTTTCTTTTATTTATTTGTTTTGTTTTCAAGAGAAAGTTTCTCTGTATAACTTTTGTATACATGTGGACAGAGCATTTGTATGCATAAATTTTATTAAAAAAAAAAAGAAGTCAGAACTGTCCTATAGATCCAGTTCCAAGGTATCCAACACCCTCTATTGACTTTTAAGGGCACCAAGACACAAACGTGGTATGGACATCCATGAAGGCAAAACAAAACAAAATTAAATAAATCTTAAGAAATCTGACACAAAGGCAGCTGGATCTCAGAGTTACAGATAGGCAAGAGGCTCTAGGACCCTCCCCTTCCCCTAACTGTGGGCTAGTACCTGATGTTTTCAGAATTCTGACAGTTGGGAAGTTTCATGTGACTAAGCCCAAGGTCAGAAAAGGGAGCAGTCTCAAGCCCAGAATATTCATTAGATAAAGCTTTGTGTCCTGAACCAACGGAATGGGAAACTTGGGAAGGAGGCAAGTCCTGGCCTGTGGAAGGAGACTACAGGAAATTCTCATGATAAGGGGACTTTAAAAAGTACTGTCTTGGGCTGGGGAGATGGCTCAGAGGTTAAGAGTACTGTCTGCTCTTCCAGAGGTCCTGAGTTCAATTCCCAGCAACCACATGGTGGCTCACTACCATCTATAATGAGATCCGGTGCCCTCTTCTGTCATGCAGATGTACACGCAAAATAGAGCACTCATACGTAAAATAAAGAAATAAAAAAAAGTACTGTCTCTTCAGGAGGTGGAGCACAACTTTAATCCCAGCACTCCAGAGGCCAAGGCTGTCAGATCTTTGTGAGCATAGTGAGTTCCAGGAAGGCCATAGCTATGTAAAGAGACCCAGTTTCCAATTAATTGATTAATTAGTTAATGAAAAGCATGTGTTGGGGGCTGGAGAGATGGCTCAGAGGTTAAGAGCACTGGTTGCTTTCCCAGAGGTTCTGAGTTCAATTCCCAGCAACCATGCGTCTGTGCTTACAACCGCGTAAGATGTGATCTGGTGTACATGCAGGGAGAAAACTGTATATGTAATAAATAAATCTAAAAAAAAAAAAAAAAAAGCATGTGTTGCTCTAGCAGAAGACCTGGGTTCAATTTCCAGGTACATATAAGCTACACAAACATACAGGAAGTTAAAGTATCGATACTCATAAAATAAATTTAAATTACATATATTATATGTGAATTATATATATAATTATATATATATAATTACATTAGGGTTAGGGTATACATATGTGTATATATATATATATATATATATATATATATATATATATATCTGCTAGATTTTGGGGTTTTGGTTTTGTTATATCCAGATCTTAGGATCCCCAAAGACCACCAGGAGCCAGACCACATGTAAGAGCAAAGAGATTTATTCGGGCTTCATCTCAGTCTCCAGCACAGTGGATCAGAGAGGAGAGCCCTGAGCAGCTGCATGGCAGGGTTTTTATTGGGGTCTGAACCAGAACCAGCAGTGCCCAGCTTAGCAGTTACATGATTGGGTGATATTCATTCAAGCTTGTTACAAAGTGATTGCTAACTGACATAACTAACATTGAGCGAGCTATCTATAGTCCTCAAGAATGTTAGGTCTTTTCTGTGCCATGAATGTTCCACTACAAGGTCAGTGGGCTGCCCAGCACAGATGCCCCACCCTGAGATAAGATACCTTCCCATTCTTGTGGTTAGGCTCAGGCTGTTCCTTGGGTAGGAAACTTTATGGTGTTGTTCCTGGAATTGGTGACTTATGGCCTAGTTCCTGGGACTGATAACTTTTTTGGGGGAGACAGTGTTTTTTTTTTTTTGTTGGTTTTTTTTTTTTTTTTTTTTCAGTTGGTTTGTAGGTTTTGGTTTTTCAAGACAGGGTTTCTCTGTATAGCTTTGGCTGTCCTGGACTCACTTTATAGATCAGGCTGGCCTTGAACTCTCAGTTATCTGCCTGCCTCCGCCTTACCAGTGCTGGGATTAAAGGCTTGTCTCACCACACCCGACTTGAAGACAAGTCTCTGTGTATTCTTGGTTGTTCTGGAACTCTGTAGACCAGACTGACCTTGAACTCAGAGATCCACCTGCCTCTGCCCCCCAAGCGCTGGGATTAAGGAATGGGCCACCATGCAGGGCAAGTTCAGGAGTTTGGAAAGGTTTTGTTTTGTTTTGTTTTTAGTTTTACTTGCTTACTTAATTACTTAGTTTATGTATGAGTGTGTTGTCTGCATTTTTAATCTGCACTTCAGAAGAGGGCACTGCATCCTGTGTAACTATAGTTATAGACAGATGTGAGCCACCATGTGGATGCTGGGAATTGGACTCAGGGTCTCTGAGAGTGCCTCTAGTGCTCCAAGATCCAAGGGTTTGTTTGTTTGTTTTTACTCTAACAGTATCAGAATAATTTCATGACACTGTGCTGAAACAGACAGACTGAAAAATGTTTTTCTGTTCTTATACTGAGAATGTGATTGTCAGTTAAAACCACCACAAATATGGCTGAAGAGGGCTGGGATCTATCAGCATTTCTCCATGAACACTGTGGCTGCTGCTTGTTAGTATTTAGGCAGCCTGCTTCTGGGTTGCATAGCAACCTATGATGTCATCATGTGTCGCCCACCAGGTGGGCACACCTGGCAAGATTAACCAGCCACTTTGTTACTCCCTTGCCCTCTTTCCCTCTTACTCTCTCGCTCTCTTGTTCTCTCCTCTTTCTCTTTAGGAGTGCCCCTCCCCTCCCCCATCATGTCTCTCTC
Organism: Meriones unguiculatus; assembly: GCF_030254825.1. Taxonomy (NCBI): domain Eukaryota; kingdom Metazoa; phylum Chordata; class Mammalia; order Rodentia; family Muridae; genus Meriones; species Meriones unguiculatus. Next base: position 39,679,418 of record NC_083369.1, read on the forward strand.
TCTCTCTCTCTCCTTCTCTCTCTCCATCTCCATCTACTAAACCTCTTTCACATAAAATCTGTGTGCAGCATCATTTCATTGGTCCTAACACTGCTGCCTTTTCTGAACAGTATTTATAGCCCCATTATAGATCCAGTATAGCTCTCTCTGCTTTCTATTTCATCACTCCTTGGTTATGTTCTCCAGCTAGATGTTTAAGATGGTGCGTTCAAAGTCAGCCTAGACTCCATGAGACCTTGTTGCAAACAAACAAACCGGGCTAGGCCAGACTCTGTCTCAACCAAAAAAATAAAACAGAACAACAACAAAAATGTCAGAGAGATAAAACTAATTCTTTTTCAAAACATAAGATAAGCAACAAAGGAACAAGCAAACAACAGAACAACAACAAAAATGTCAGGAACTTCATTATTTTTATCTCTCTGTTTGTGTGTGTGCGTGTGTGTGTGTGTGTGTGTGTGTGTGTGTGTGTGTGTGTGTAGTGAAGACAGGATCAGATCTACAAGAGCTGGAGTTACAGGCAGTTGTGACCTGCCTGAAAAGTGTTGGGAACTGAACTTGGAAGCCTCTGGATGAGTGCCTTTAACCACTAAACATCTCTAACCTCATTCCTACTTAATTTTTAAAATTCTTTATATGTTCTAGATAGTAATCTCCTGTCAGATATGTAGTTGATGAAGATTTTTCTTCTCTTCATTAGTATTTCTTTTCACTCTATTGCTTTATTTGCTATTTAAAGTTGTGTGTGTGTTGTCAGTTCTTGTTTTTTTTTAATAAAAGTCCTTTTCTATACATACATACACACACACACATATATATATTTTTTTCTTTTTGGTTGCTTGGGTTTTTTGTTGTTGTTTTTGTTTTGTTTTTCAAGACAGGGTTTCTCTGTATAGCCTTCACTGTCCTATACTTGCTTGCTTTGTAGATCAGGCTGGCAATGAACTCCCAGAGATCCTCCTGCCTCTGCCAACCTGAGTGCTGGAATTACAGGTGTGTGCCACCGTGCCAGGTTTATACCTAAATCTTGAAGTGTTTTCTTCTAATAATTTCAGAGCTTCAAATGTCACAGACTAGGAATTAGACCGATGCCCTGGTTGTCAGAAAAAGAGGGAGAGGGACCATGGAAATAAAGTCGGTAAATTTCCAAGATGGCTGGCTTCCTCCTTGTACTCCTGATTTGAAACAAAAATCTGGCAGCTTAAGTCAAAAACCTAGTAAGCTTTTGTCTCCCACCAACAGGCCTCCTGTTGACGGACTGGCTCAACAAGTTCAAGGCCTGATCAGGATTTGTTACACAACTGCCTTTTAATTCCTTAACTGGCAGTGAAAATGAACCTGATCAAGACCCCTAGACTGTATCAGTATCAAGCTGCTTCTGTCAATATGGCTGTGTAGTACAGTTTGAATTCAGGTGTGGCAATAACTTCAGCATTGGTCTTTTCATACAGGTTTACTTTGCCTATTGATTTTCTCAAGAACCTATCCAGAATATAAAATACCCTCAAGCACCAGGCACAGACTTTTAATCCCAGAACTCAGGAGGCAGAGGTAGGTGGATCTCTTTGATATTGAGGCCAGCCTCGTCTACAGAGTGAATTTTGGGACAGCCAAAGGCTATGATGTTATGCCCAAGTCTTTCGGACCCTAAAGACCACCAAGGAGCTGATTCTGATGCAAATGCAGTAGGTTCTTTTCTTACAAGCTCGAGCTTGGCCCCACTGTTGGGACTATGCATCAAAGTTACACAGCAGGTTTCCAAATCACACCATGTGACTGGTTCCTCATGGGAGGTTTTATTAAGGGAAGGGGAAGGGGGTCACAGAGTCCATCTCTGGACAGAGTAGGAGAGAGAAAGAGAGAGAGAAGGTGGTCTCTTACAAGGTGACCCAGAGCATGCGCAGGTGGTTTCAGGTGGTCCACAGGTGGTCGGTCATAGGTGGCTTCACAGATGCCTGATATTGTCAGGTCCCTTGAGGCTGGCCATAAGAATGCTGCTTAAGGATCTCAAAATTCCTCCTTTTTGTTTTATTAAAAAGTGAAGAGCTAGGAAGGGGATGATGGTGGGGAGGGCATACATATGAGCAACTTTTGCTCTTCAAGCTACTTCCTTCTGGTTAGGGGTGTTGTCATTCTCAGGGTATAGCTGTTCCCCACCATCAAGGTTGACTGGTCTTAATCCTGTAAGAGTAACTGATTAATGGTTTGGTTAGAGAATATCTGCATTTGTTGTTGGAGGAATGTAGAGAGGAAGTGAACAAAGCAGGGTGCAAAAAGCAAAAGCAGAAAGATGAGAAGAGGTGTGGGGAAGGGCAGAATCCATTTTCATGTGGGGTTCTCGAAGGCCCAAGAGCTGGAGGCCTCGAGCTGTTCCCTTCGCTTTTGTAGATTTGTCTGAAATTGTTGGATTTCGTCTTTTAGTATAACTGACTGGTTGACATAAAAACAGCGTTCCTCCTGAAAGGAAGATGCAAAGGCCACTTTCTTCAGCTGTGAAGAGATCCAATCCACATCAGTTTTGAAGTACTAGTGCTGCCAGTGAGTCATTCTGTCCTTGGAGAGCTAGTATTGTCTGAGCCACTTGCTGGAGGTCCTGGATGAACTGGGAAAAAAGCTGATAATACAAAGTTAATGAAGTGGCTAGTCCTCCTGTTCTGGTCCCAACAGCTGCTGTGATTCCTGCAACAGCCAAGAGGGGCAAGATTTGAATTGCCCTCTTATCCTGCTGAGTAGCTATTGAATCCATGACCAGGATTGGTAGGGGCTCCTTTTCACCCCCAGCTCGGGGAAGAGGTGCAGCAGCATACAAACTCCTGACCAACCAGCAGGCAGACAATGGTAGACCTGAGTACCACAAAGAATGGAGTTATTATTAGCAGTAGGGTATTGGGGTTGAGATGAGGTATCAAGTATTATAGTTTTATTACAGTCTAAGGAACTTAGCATCCCTACAGAGTGTGTCCCGGATGCTTTGAAACAGCTTGCCATGCCAAAGAAGGTAATATGAAAAAGATAGGAAGTTGTGGCAACATCAGAGTCAGGGCAGTTAATGAATGGTGAAGTAAGGTTACTTCACAGAGTCACCAGAGAAGCTGTCAGTGTAGTTCTGACTTGGTCCAGGTGGGAAACACAGCCAGCAAACTTTAAAATGGCCTGGTTGGGTCACATTAAAGAGCTTATAGGCCAAGGTCAGAGTCTGAAGTAGGAGACAAAATGACAGGTTTGCATTATTTAGGAAGGGGGATGTTAGAGAGGTAATGACCTTAGAGGAGTGTTTAATTACCTTCTCTGCTTTTCCCATCTCCAAGGACTGGGTAATTGGGATGTATTTTCTCTGGATATGGATGGTACTTATTGGTAAATTGGGTGTGTAGTGGTGGTAGAGATTTCCAATGACACCTGTTTCCCATCTGAGATCCCAAGGGTCTTGAATGTATAAGTAGAGTCTTTTTGTACAGGTGAAGGAGCTTCTTCTGTGCTGATGCATGGATTTGGCAAGACCAGAATGGGCAGCCTCCATATCTGTCTGGCCAATTTTTTTTGCAATAATTTTTTGTTTGGTCAAAGAGGAAGCAAACAAAATTCTATCAAATAAGGGAGGAGGGATAGTTGTGGGGGTGATGGCTATCCTGAGCAATTTCCCAACCTTATTTGGAGAGACTGTTTATTGTCAATCATGGTTTCTTGAACCTCAAATCTCTGTAGGTAGGGATTACCTTGGATAGAAACAGGTAAGAGAGAGAGGAAGAAAAATACATATCCAATCCAGTAGGGTCAAACACTACTGCTGTAGTGAGGCCTCATTTCTCTGGAACCAGAAGCAAGGTGGTTGATCTTGGCATCTTCTGGAGCTTGAGAGAGCAGGGTCCTGTTGGAGTTGATAAATAGGAGGGGGAATTATCTTGATGGGGGGGTAAAAGGCTTGAGGTAACATACTGTAACATACTGAAATTCTTAACCCAAAGAGGAAGAGGAGGAAGCAGAGGAGGAGGGAGAAGCCGGAGGTTGAGAAGAAGCTGGAGGTTGAGAATGGCAAGGTGGAGGTTCATCTGTGGGGTCAAAGGTAGAGAACTCTTGAGGTTGAGACTTTATAGCTAGAAGAAGTCAGGTAGGAGAACAAGAAGAACAGAGAGAAGGTTTGGAGTGGCAGAGAGAGAAAGCTTGAACATAAGATTATTCCTTCCATTTACCAGATCACTGACAGTAATTAAAAAGATCCCTCCCATAAAATATTGGGATTTAATGTGCCATTAATTGGCCAATTTGAACCATTATCTAAGGAATATGTAGGCCAAGTTTTATTACAAGGGCATATGAGCTAAGAGGCCTTTAACTCAGACTCCATGCATAGGGTTTTAAAATTCTCCAGAAGACATCCCAGTGGGGATGCTGGAGGAACGGAAGAATGGGTAGTTCCCAATGGGAGGATAGGAGTCAGTGACCGGCCAGAGGCATCCCAAAAGCAAGATTTGACTCAGTAGAGCAGTATGCTACTACCTGATCCAACAGCATTGGTCAGCGTTGGCCAGAGACCAAGGGCACACCTGCCTGTAGGAGACACGGTTTACCTAGAGCTAGGATTTTCATAGGTGAGGGGGGTGGAGTGGGGGGAATGTGCACGTAGAAGGGGAAAAAATCTCACCCAAGGGAAAAAGGAAGCCCTAAATGGAGGTCAACAAAAAGGGTCAACCGTGGCCAGTGACGTCCATGATTAGGGATTCCTCTGTCTCAAAAAGTACCAGGAAGTTGCCTGATGTGCGATGGTCAGTCTTCCCCTACCAAGAGAGACGTTTACGCTGACCAATGAGGGGAACTCACCAATCCAGCCAGTGTTGCATGTAGGAGGTAGCAATCTGGTTGCTGGAAAATGGGTCATGGGTAGATTTGAAATGAATTCGGTTTCCAGCAGCTCCTGTGACAGTGCACTGAAAACAACCACCATGCGGCATGGCCACTGAAAGAGCCTATTTGGCCAACACACCAATGTTATGATTGTGCATCAAAGTTATGCAGCGGGTTCACAAATCATGAAACAAGACTGGTTCCACATGGAAGGTTCTATTAAGGGAAGGGGGAGGGGAGTCACAGAGACCGTCTCTGGGCAGGGTAGGAGAGAGAGAGGGGAGAGGTGGTGCAAGTTCTCTTGTAAGGTAACCCAGAGCATGCGCAGGTGGTTTCAGGTGGTCCACAGGTGGTCCATAGGTGGCCTCACAGATGCCTGATATCCCATTTGTCAGGTCCTTGGGGGCTGGCCATAGAGATGCCTGCTTATGGATACTATCACCCACACCATCACTGACACAGCAGTTCTCGAGTGTAGAGCCCTGAGCTCAGGGAGAGAGGGGTTTTTATTAGGGTTAGAGCAAGGTTTAGGAAATTACAGCTTAGCAGTTACACAACTGGATGGCATTCAGCAAGGGCAAGCTTGTTACAAAGTAATTGTGGCTAATTAACACTGAACAAACATCTATAGACCTCAGGAACATTAGGTCTTTCTGTGCCACGTATTTTCTATTATCGGGTGGGTGGGCTGCCCAGCACAGATGCCCCACCCTGAGATAAGATACCTTCCCATTCTTGTGGTTAGGCTCAGAATGTTTCCTTGGGTAAGGAATTTTATTGTCTTCTTCCTGGAATTGGTGACCTATGGCCAAATTCCTAGGACTGGGAATTTGGGGTTGGGGGGTTAGGCCTGGTTCTCTCAATAACACAGAAAACACTGACTTGAAAAACACACAAAAAAGATACCATTACTATGCGGGTACCCACCACTTCTTCCTTGGACTCTTATTATCACCTATCAGCATTTTCCTACTTGGGTTTCAGCATTCAGTCCCCCACTTACCTTTGCTGCAGCTGCAGCAGAGGGCTTTGTAAAAAACGTACCTTTTGCCTGGGAAAGAAGAGATGACTCAGTACATCAATGGTAAGGCACTGTTTGAGACCCTGAGTTTGGTTCCCAATACTTCCCTGAAAAAAGCTGTACCTTCATGATATATGAGGTTTTCACTATTTTCATTGTGGCTGACTAATTGTTGTAGCCCGGGGTTTGCCTTTACTCTTGACCTTCCTACATGCATGTCCACTGTCCTGAGGGCTAACATTACAGGCATGTGACACCATACTTGGCTTCAGTTTGAAGGCTGCACTTAAATAAGCCTTTCCCTGAGGGAATTTTTTTTCCTCAATATTGATGCTTAATTGATACAAGTCTGTTTATGAAAAGTTGCTTTCTTCCATGTACATACCATTAATCCCAGCACTTGAGAGGCATAAACAGGTGGATCTCTGTGAGTTTGAGGACAGCCTGGTTGACATAATGAGTATAAAAACAGCCAGACTACATAATAAAGAAACCTTTTCTTAAAAATACAAACAAAATCCCACCATTTGCCTGCAAATAGCATGATTTCCTTGTTTTTTAATCACTGAGTAATATTCCATTGTGTAAATGTACCACAATTTTTGTATCCATTCCTCAACTGAAGGATATCTGTGTTGTTTCCAACTTCTGGCTATTACAGACATGGGATCTAGAAAAGATCGTCCCGAATGAGGTATCTCAGAAGCAGAAAGACACAGATGGTGCATACTCAATTATAATCCTACTAAAATATGTATACCTAAGGAAGCTAAACAAAAAAGAGGACCCTGGGTAAGACGTTCAATCTTCATTCAGAAAGGCAAATGGGATGGATGGACATCAGAAGATGAAGAAAACAGGGAACAGGACAGAAGCCTACCACAGAGGGCCTCTGAAAGACTCTCCTCTTGTAGGGTATCAAAACATATGCTGAGACTCATAGGCAAACTTTGGATAGAGTGCAGGGAATCTTATGAAAGAAGGGGGAGATAGCAAGACCTGGAGGGGACAGTTGCTCCACAAGGAGAACAACAGAACCAAAATATCTGGGCACAGGGGTCTTTTGTGAGATTGATACTCCAAACAAAGACCATGCATGGAGATCACCTAGAACCCCTGCACAGATATAGCCCATGGCAGCTCAGTCTCCAAGTGAGACTGAGCAGTTGCCTCATTCGGGACGATCTTTTCTAGATCCCATGTCTGTAATAGCCAGAAGTTGGAAACCCTAGTAAGGGGAACAGGGACTGTCTCTGACATGAATTCAGTGGCTGGCTCTTTGATCACCTCCCCCTGTCGGGTGAGAAGCCTTACCAGACCACAGAGGAAGACAAAGAAGCCAGTCATGATAAGACCTGATAAACTAGGGTCAGATGGAAAGAGAGAAGGACCTCCCCTAATCATCGGACTGGGGGAGGGGCATAGGAGAAAAAGAGGGAGAGAGGGTGGGGTTGGGAGGAGATGGCAAAGGGGGCTACAGCTGGGATACAAAGTGAATAAACTGTAATTAATAAAAATAAAATTAAAATTAAAACAAACAAACAAAAAAACAAAGTTTCTTTCAAAGCTTCTCCACAAATATGGAAGACAAAGTAAGCAGGTCCCTTTCTCCCAGTAAGTAGCAGGAGCCAGAATGCTAGGAAGTCTTGGTGATTTGGGATCAGGGAAGGGAAGCTGAGAGGTCTATCTACCAGTGCTTCACCTTCCAGAATGAGCCATTATTACATTTCAAAGAGCTGGCTCCAGGTCCCCAAGGAGAGACAATATCCCTCAGTAGGAAAGTGAGCCAGAGCCTCTTTAGCCATTAGAAATGATTTACATAGACTGAAAAGGATGGAGAAAGGAATTCCACAAGGAAAGGGAAAGGCGGGAGGGCATCTTTCCCCTTCCTTTCAACCCAAATCATTAAGCCTCTTGTTTTGAATTTGTATTTGCCTTTAACAATATCCTTCCTGGGTTTTTACAAAATAGAAACTTCACAATATCTCATTATGTTTATTGTTCTTACCTTTTCTGGACAAGTTGCAGATGCCTAGCTCTACAGCCAGCCTATAACACATCCAAGCAAAGCGATGATCAGAATTTCAATTCTCAGTTCTGCACAGCAACACCTGCCACGGGAGAGCTACATTTAAACATATCACACCATGTGAAGGGCTAAGTTAGCTCAGAAAGCAATCTGCTTGCGTTTTCCCTCCTCATACATTAATTTTACTAGCTGCTGTGACTTGTTTATTGCTTGAAACTTCCAATGGTTTAATGTGTGAGTATTATTTCATAGTCACCTGCAACATCTTGCCCAATCTATACCTCAATAATAGCCTAACTTTCTGAAGTCTTATAATTTTAGGGTTTTTTGTTTGTTTGTGCTTTTGTTTTGTTCTGTTCTGTATTTGAAACAGGGTCTCTCTACATACATATAGGACAGCCCTGGCTGTCCTGAACTCACAGAGATCTGCCTACCTCTACCTCCTGAGTGCTGGGATCAAGGCTTTGTGTTTTTAACTAAGAATTTTCTTTATAAGGTTCCAAAGCATAACTCTTGAGTTTTCATCAATTAGTAGTATTTATATAAAAATCTAGGCCCTTCAGTGATTGTTCCACCTTCCTAACCAAGGACTTTTTATGTGACCTCCAAAATTCACCATAGCTATTAACTATTTTGGAAGTCAGCCTATGTCCCAGGGCAAGAACAGAACTTGGAACCTTTCAAAATTTTTTATTTATTTTATGGGTTTTGGAGACAGGGTTTACTATGTTAACACAGCCTTGGCTGTGCTAGAACTCCCTCTGTAGACCAGACTGGCCTTGAACTCACAGAGATTCACCTGCCTCTGCCTCCCAGTCCTGGGATTAAAGCCATGCACCATCACACACAACAGCATTTAGATAGACCCTTTAACATCCCTGATATGATTTTTTATCTATTAAAGATTCTATTTGCCACTTTTGTTTTCTTTTCAAGACAGGATTTTTCTGTGTAGCTCTGGCTGTCCTGGAACTCTCTGTCGATCACACTGACCTTGAACTCAGAGATCTGCCTTCCTCTTCCTTTCAAGTCCTGGAATTAAGGGGGTGTGCCACCACTTCCTGGCTACTACTTGTTCTTATATCAGTCCTTCCAAATGAATATTCACAGTTTTATGACAGCCGATTAAACCTGTCTGAATAAGAATTTACTCGTAGCCACCGTTAATCCCACAAATGTGAGGGAAAAGACCACAGACCCGAATCATGGTCAAATTAAAGCAAGCACTTAATTAAATCAAGATTTTTAATTCATATACACAGGCTGCCACCCCCTAAGGCAGAGGTCAAAGAGATCAGCATTGTATATAAGGAAAATAAGTGTTTTTTTGTTTGTTTGTTTGTTTGGTTTGGTTTATTGAGACAGTCTTTTTCTCTGTTGCCCTGGGTGTTTTGGAACTTGATTTGTAGACCAGGCTGGCCTTGAACTCAGACAGATCTTCCTGGGATCAAAGGTTTGTGCCACTATCACCAGACAAAGATAAGGTTTTTTTATAGTTCAGAAGCAGGGAGTATTCAAATGGGAGACTTGGCAGGCAAATAGACAGAGTTACAGAAGTAGAACATAAGTATAACAAATTGGTCATGACAACTTCTTGTGAAACGAAGACATGGCTACAAGGTAGTCAGGATATCTTTTTGAAACAAAGGTATATTTGCCATTTCCTGGAACAGGAAGTACAGAATCATTTGTAGTTAAGGTTATAAATGGGGCATAGTCCAGTTCTTGAGAAACAGAAGTTTAATCATAAAACAGAAGTGAACTCTTAAAGTCTTTAAGAGTTCTTTAAAAGTCTTTAAAGTAAACTTAAAGCCTTTTCTTTAAGATGGCTTTGAAATCTAAGATGGAGGCAAGCTGGTTCATTGACCACCCAGAATGGACCAAGTGGAACTTGTTTCCATGACATAAAGTTCGTTTCCTGCAGTCTTATATAAAAGTGCCTGCTTTGGGGGCTGGGGAGATGGCTCAGTGATTAAGAGCACTGTCTGTCCTTCCTAAAGGACCCAGATTCAATTCCCAGCACCCACATGGCAGCTCACAACTGTCTATACTGCCAATTCCAAGGCATCTGACACCTTCAGACTAATGCATGTAAAATAAAAATAGATAAATTATTTTTTTTAAAGTGCCTGCTTTATAGCTGTCTACTAATTACATACCCTGGTCTAACCTGGGTAATCTTTTCTGCTTCCAACTCTTGCGTACTAGCATTAAAAGCATGCACTACCTCATTCAGTTTAGCTGTGCTTTTCTCTGCCACTCTTTATCTCTCTGGTTTTGATTCACATCGGTCTCTGATGCCAGGGTAATGATCACACTGTCTTTGGGCTAACTGCTACTGGCTTCTGCCTTTTCAGAGCTCACCTTAAAGAGTGTTTATGCTGTTAACATAAAGGTATCCTCAGGCCTTGCATTTAATTATTTACTGAGACATAGGTGAGATTGTTATGAACATTCATTGTTCTTTTGTTAAAGGGATGGCAAAAGGTTACACGTGAGGCCTGTTGTTTTGAGCCTGGTAACAAAACTAGACTACATCTACACCTGAAAGTAGTGGCTCTAGGACTGAGGCTTAGGGCCTGCTCTCCTGCATATAAAGAGGACTGAGAAGGCCTCTGAAGTCAATAAAACAACCAGCCAATGGTGAACAATAGGGTGGTACATCCTGGTCCAGAGGCAGGAGAAGGAAATGAGTGGGAGGAGTTAGAGAGGGTAGATTGGCAGGAGAGGACTTTGAACCATGAGGAGAGATGAAGCCGACCAAAGATATAACTGAAAGCAAGTATAATGTGAGAAATCTGAATGGGAGGAAACTATGGGGGCTTGGAGGTTTAGGATGGAGTAACTATTGCCCAGCATTGTGCTCTAGGTTAATTATATAAATCCTAGTCTCTGTGTGGTAATTTGGTTATACAGCTGGTTTAGGAATAACCACTGTTTTTAACTAAAAGATAAATCTGTAATAAATATTAATAATCAACAACATCATGAGTTCAATTCCCAGCAACCACAAGGTGGCTCACAACCATGTATATAGAAATCTGATGCCCTCTTATGGTGTGCAGGTGTATATGCAGACAGAACACTGTATACATACTAAATAAATAAATCTTAAAACAAACAAACAAAAACCTTTAAAAAGAAAAGAGCAAAGAAGCCAGGCATGGTGGTACATGCCTTTAATCCCAGCACTGGGTGTGGGGGGTGGCCAGAGGCAGGTGGATCTCTTGAGTTCAAGGCCAGCCTGTTCTACAGAGCAAGTCCCAGGATGGCCAAGACTACACAGAGAAACCTTATCTCAAAAAAACAAAAACAACAACAACAAAAAAGAAAAGTGTAAAGAAGCTCCAAAACTTGGAGGAATATAAGGAAAGCATGCTTAGAAGGAAAAACATATAAATACTTTACTAAGGCCCAGTGAGCTATTGTACTAGGACTAGGGATCCTGGGATTCTGGGAAGGAAAATTATAGAATCTCATTAAAGGACTAACTATTCCTATAGCACAGCTTAACATGAGCCTGGTTTAAGGTGAGCCTGCCTTTGTTTCTAGGGGTGGTACTTCAGCTAGGCGATTGACATAGGCTAGGTGGAATGTTAAGTTTTTTCCCTAAGTAAGAGTAATTATTCTCTTGACCGGAAAGAGAGTTTCCTTTATAGGCCTGTATTGCTACTATAATACCTCCATCTATGGACTACAGTACAAGTACCACAGGCTTTAGGGCATCCACCTGTGGGAAACTCAGTCCAGTTTTCCTTTAGTGACTGTCTTCCTTGGACAGATAACACTGATATTCCAGAGGCAACCAATCGAGTTGGCTGATGTTTTAGGAATATTTCCAGATGCTTCTGACTTCACAGTTTCTAGGAATATGCCTGTGTTTCAGGGTCATACTCAATGATGATGGCCTAGCTATCAGCAAAGTTCCAGGCTTTTTCAATATCACAGATTGCAGACTCTTATCCCATGAGTCTTACAGTTTGGTTTGTTAATACTTTATTATTTATTTTTTGTTTTGTACTGAGACGTCAAAAGGGTAGATTTAATAACATTCTTATTATTTATTTACTCTGTGTGTGTATGTGTGTATGGTGCTGGGGGTGCAATCCAGGGCTTAACACATGTTAAACAAACATTCTGCAAATGAGCTGTATCCCAGCACCTTTGTAAAGTATCTTTGTTGAGAATGGGTGTGGTGGTGTAGACCTATAATCCCAACATTTGGGAGGCAGAGGCTAGAGAATCTGTAGTTCAAAGTCATCCTCCTTTACAAATAGGAAATTTCAGACAGCCTGAGCTACATGGCAACCTATCTGGAGGGGGGAAAAGCATCCCAGAAGAGAACCAAGAAGTGATCCTGGTGGGAGCCCTACTTTGGTGATAAGATTTGCAGTGAGAATCAACATAGCAATTTTGTCAGTTCTCTAATATCTTTAGAGGGCACATAATAGCTACCAAACCTCTAGATGTGCTACTGTCTAGACTCTAGTGTGCTATCCAAGGATCCAGCAATTATGTACCCAAAGGAAATAAAAGCATATACACAGAAAGCCTTGCACTCTGCAGATCATGGTGGCACACACTTATAATTTCAGCACCCTGGAAGAAGAGGAAGGTGGATCTCTGTGAGTCTGAGACCCACACTAGATCTATATAGGAATTCCAAGACAGCCAGGGCTCCATAGTGAGGGCTGTCTCAAACAAAACAAGAAAATAACAAGAAACCATGCTAGGGATGTAGGTCCCTGTGGAGCACCTACATGCCTTACTTTGAATGTGTGATACTTTCAATGTGGATTGTCAACAAAAGGAAAACAGAACTAACCCTGTACCCAGATTTTACATCAGATTCATTCATAAATTTCCAAAAGAACCAAGATATCCTTCAGTGCATGAGCAGATAAATACATTAGTCCATCCAAGGAATGAAATAGTATGCTATTCAGATGTGAACAGGAGACAGAAACTTGCCTGGTAGATTAGGTCCAGAAGCTGAAATGTCTTTGGCTGGTTTTTGTTTTTGTTCTTTTTAGATGTATGTATGTATGTATGTATGTATGTATGTATTATTTTTACAGTATTATGCCTGCGTGTACACCTGCATGCCAGAAGCAGGCACTTGATCTCATCATAGATGGTTGTGGGCCACCATGTGATTGTTGGGAATTGAACTCAGGACTTTGAAAGGCAGCCAGTGTTCTTAACCTCTGAGCCATCTCTCCAACCCTCTTGGCTCTGTTTCTTTCCAGAGGCCAGAAATGTCAGACATGTTTGGGGGCTCTAGAGATCTGAATTCTTGTTATCTTTCCTCTCCTGTTGGAGGTAGGTCTAATGTAATTACTGGCACTTAAGATCTGGTTTACCTATCTTTGTTTTGTAAACCTGCCTAAGACATATCTGATTGATTGATTGATTGATTGATTGATTGATTAAACAGTCTATACCTAGGCAGGTCAAAATGTGGATACATGGTGGCTAAGGTTCCTGGGCTTTGGAGAATCCCATGAGGAATGAAGGGAAGGCAAAAGGACAGGAGGAGAGGAAGAAGGAGGATGCCATGATGGGTTAGCCTGGGAAAGAAATCACATGGGCCTGGAGGAAGGACTCCAATAATGGCATAAAAAGGCCCAGATTAAGAATACAAGCAAGTACCATGGGATTATGTATGGAAGGTAGACCAGATGAGAAGGATTAAGAAGGATGGCATTGGATGGGGGCTGGGAGATGGATGGTGAGGATATTGAGACAGTATAGTGAAATATCTGCCTGGCCCAAGGTAAATAAGCTAACTACAAATCAAACAGGTGTTTATGTCTCATTATTTTTGATAATGGGTTAAATAATACTGCCATGATAATCTTAGAGATAATAATAAAACATTTTATAGCCCAACATTTCTTTTTCTTTTTTTTTTTTTTTTTTTTTAATTTGCTACACTACTCTCCTTTTACACGGTTGCCTGGAAGCTATATCTGAGGGTGTAACTCCAGTCCAAAATACTAGGATGGAGAGACACATGAACACTTTATAGGTGGACCAACCAGACTGACCTGTTCATCCCCTCCTATCCTACTCAGGGCTCCTATTGCTGTAATAAAACACCATGATCAAAGCAGGGCACAGTGTTGCATGCCTGTAATCCTAGCACTCTGAGAGGCAGAGGCAGGTGGATCTCTAGGAGTTTGAGGCCAGCCTGGTCTACGAGAGAGTTCCAGGACAGCTAGAGCTACATAGAGAAACCCTGTCTAGAAAGAAACAAAAATAGAGCTGGAGAGGTGGCTCAGAGGTTGAGAACACTGGCTGTTCTTCCAAAGGTTCCGAGTTCAATTCCCAGCAACCATGTGGTGGCTCACAACCATCTGTAGTGAGATCTGGTGCCCTCTTCTGGCGTGCAGGTTCACATGCAGGCAGAAAATTGTATAAAGAATAAATAAATTTAAAAAAAAAGAAAAGAAACAAAAATAAAACAACAAACAACATTAACAAAACAAAACAACAACAAAAAAAAAACTCACCCTGACCAAAAACAACTTGGGGAAGAAAGAAGCCATTGAGGGGTGTTGCTTGTGGACTTGTTCCTCCTAGTTTGTTCAGCCTGCTTCTTCAAGTACTCCAGAATGCTAGCCCAGTGGTGACACCACCCTCAACGGGCTGAGCCCTCCCATATCAAATACCAGATTAAGAAAAGGGAAAAGGGCCTACAGGCTTGTCTACAGCCCAGTCTTTTTTTTTTTTTTTTTTTTTTTTTTTTTTTTTTTTTTTTTTGTCTTCATTATGTAAGCAATGAAGAGCATTTATTCTGCACAGAATTCCAGCATGCTGGGTTCAGCACTTTCACAAAATGGCAGCAACCATGAGGAGAGCTCACAGGACCCTTTTAACGCCAGAAAGAGAATTCCTACTGTGGATACATGACCTCAGTTGGGACTGACTGGTGCCCAGGGAGGATATTTGACTCTGATTGGGATTGGCTGACTCTTTGGAATTAAGTCCTCTCATTTCCCCTAGAAAAAGATTTCATTTTGAATCATTGATATGGGTCTGAAGGCTGGTATTGCTGCTTAAGAATCATTAATTAAACAGTAGAAACATGTTCTTTAACAAATTTAACTAAGGTACTGACTAGGCAGGGGCCGCAAGTAAGAGCAAGCAGTAAGAGAATAACAGGCCCAGTAAGAGCTGAGACCAGGGTTGCCAACCAGGCAGACGACTTCAACACAGATTCAGACCAATTTTGAGACGGTTCTCCTTCTATTTTTCGTGAAGCCTTTTTCGAAGCAATGCCGTGGATTCTTTGACAGCCGCAGAATGATCTGCATGGAAACGATATTCTTCTCCAAGGGTGGCATGTAACCCTCCTTGTTGTAGGAATAAGAAGTCTAAGCCCCTTCTATTTTGTAGCACTACCTCTGCCAAGGATGTTAAGGTTTCTCTTGTAAATAAGAGACAAACTTTTCTCTACCGGCAACGTCTAGGTCTATGGCTGTAGGGAAGGCTTGGTAGTTTTTGTCTTGAATTACCAGAGCAGAGATTCCTGTACTGGCTCCTGCTATTCCTAGGCCTAATAAAACAGACAAGGTAATGGCTGTAACAGGTTCACCTTTTACCCAGTAACTAAAGGCCTTCTCCAGCTGATAGTAGATGTCCTTTTCCAGGTGGTAAACCATCTTATGAACCAGATGTACTAGTATACAAAAATATTTGGTATGGTTTAAGACCTGAGTATGTATACTTGGAGTAAGCCAGTAGTACAAGCCTACCAAGCATTTATCTGGCCCCTATAGGCATCTGAGTTTCGTTGCAGAGGTCAGAGTAACCTTGGGGAAGCTTGTACCTAAGACAGAGTCCTTGACCTGTCACCACCTGTAAGATTAGCTTTCCCCTATCCGACTGTTGCCATCTGCAGGTGGAAACAGAGTTTCCCATAATTGCAACACCTTCATAAGATGGCGGCTTGACATCTAAGCACAACTAGCAGGCCTCAGAAAGGTCTGGCCTAGAGGCATTTAAGATTTGGTAAGTAGCTTACAGGACTTCCAGCGGACCTGAGCTAAATGGTACACTTGGAGTGGGGGTGGAACCTATCTGTGACAGAGCAGCTGTTAAGCTCCGTTTTGAGGTGGGCTTGGTCTTAATTTGAAGTTGTCTCTGAACCTGTCTGGCTAATTCTTTATTTGGGTCTAAGGTCTGTTTTTGTCCTGAGGAAATTTCTGCCCCTTTTTCTCATTTATGCTGTAACCCTAAAACTACTGGAAAAAAGAAAGTCTTTTTTTAACAATATTTTATTTTTAAATTTTTATTTATTTTACGTATATAGGTATTTTGTCTGCATGTGTTTCTATGTACCACGTGGATACCTGGTGCCACTGGATCCCCCTAGGACTGGAGTTACAGGTGGTTATGAGTCAACATGTAGGTGCTGGGAATAGAAATCAGGGCCCTGGAAGAGCAGCCAGTGACTGCTGAGCCATCTCTCCAGTCTCAGTTGCATTTTGTTCTTCATTGAGCACCTCTGTGTATGTCTGTGTTGTGTCTGTGTGCTGGTTCACAAGGAGGCTAGAGGCTTCAAATTCTCCAGGAAGTTTTGGAGTCAATGGAGGTTGTGAGCTTCCTAATATAAACCCTCTGTAAGAGCAAAAAGTGCTCTCAACCACTAACCCATCTCTCCAGCCCCAAGAAAGTTTCTTTTTAATACTTAAGTTTCTTTTTAATAGTTAAGGATATTGCTCACTGGTAATAGGTTTGCTAGCTATGCACAAGGCCTTATGTTTAGTCCTTATCCCTGAGGGGAAAAGGTGGCTAGAAATAGTATCTTATGTCTCAGTTATTGGGAGATAGAGGCAAGAGTATCAGACATTCTAAACTAGACTAACTGGAGCTATATAAGTCTGTGTGTGTGTGTGTGTGTGTGGGTGCGCGCGCGCGCTTGCACGTATGACATGGAGAATTATAAATTAAATAGAAATTTAACATTTAGTTATTTAGTTATTTTTGAAACAGGGTTATGACATTTGACAGAAGGGAATAACATGTAGCCCTAGCTATCCTGGTAATAGGTTAGATGGGCCAGTACCTCCCAGGTGTTGGCATTACAAGTATGTGCCACCTTACTAGGTGACCCTTAACATTTTATTCTTTATTATTTTTTGTTCATTCCTTTGCTTGTCTGTTTTTGAGACAGGGTTTATATGTAATTTTGGCTGTCCTGGAACTTGTTTTATAGACTAGGCTAGCCTGAAACTCACAGAGATCTGCCCACCTTTGCCTCCTGAGTGCTGGGATTAAAAGATTACTCCACTACACCTAGATGAAGCTTAACATGTTCAATATCTACTTCTATATTTTAAACATTTAGTGTATGTGCTTGTACATACATGCCATGACATACGTATGGAGATCATAGGACCACCATCAGGAGTTGATTCTCTTCTATCACGAGGATTCCAGGGATCAAACACAAATTGTCAGATTTGTAGGCAAGTGCCTTACACAGAGGCAGCTTCCAGCCTGCATGTTGGACTTATGTGTAAACTTTCTGCTCATTTTATATTATAGTATATTAAAGGTCGGAAAAAAACAGAAACTACAGCCTCCCCATACCTCCCTTCTCTCTCTCTCTCTCTCTCTCTCTCTCTCTCTCTCTCTCTTTAAATAATATATTTAATTTTATGTGCATTAGTGTGTCCGATCCCTTGGAACTGGAGTTGCAGACAGTTGTGAGCTGCCATGTGGGTGCTGGGAATTGAACCTGGGTCCTTGGGAAGAACAGACTGTGCTCTTAACCACTGAGCCATCTCTCCAGCCATCTCTTTCTCTTTTTTAAAATGAGATAGGGTCTCATGTAACTCTACTAGCCTCAAACTTGCTAAGTAGGTAAGAAATAGTTTGAACTCTCCTCTTCCTGTTTCACCTCACCATACTGGGATTACAGGCTATACCACAATGCCCAGTATGGGGCTTTGAATAGGAATGGTTCCCATAGACTCATGGATTTGAATGTTTGGCTTGTAGAGAGTGACACTATTAGGCCTTGTTGGAAGAAGTGTATCATTGCTGGACTGGGCTTTGAGGTTTCCTATATTAAGCTATGCCCAGTGTGACACACAATCTCCTGCTGCAGCCTTTTTTCTCCTCTGTCTATCTCCTCTAAGGCTTCACATTTTCCTGGGCTATAGTATTTATATTCTTCTAAAGTCCTCAGAATTCCACTAACTCCAGATCATAATCCTCTCTGTCGCATGAGGCTCCTGCTACCACCTGCCAAAGATCAGACCCTTCTTCAAGCCATATGAGGCAGTTTTCTGCTGTGGACAAACTAAAAGCAACTCCATATCCCATACTTGAGATTAAAACAAAAATGTGCTTACATAACCAAGTTAAAAGAAAAACCAAAAAAAAAAAAAAAAAATCCACTACAGGGCACCTTTCTTTCAGGTAAAATATCTGACAGACAACTAAATTAAGGAAGAGGGAGTTTGTTTAGATCACAATTTCCAGAATATAGTCTATAATTTCAAAGAAATCAACATAGGAACTTAAAGCAGCTAGTCAAGAGCAGAGAGAGACACACACATAAGGTCCAAGATCCTAACCTAGGGAATATTGCTACCCATAATGAACTGGTCTTCCCACCTCAGTTAACATAATCAAGAGAATCCCTCTCATGCTGGGTGGTGGTGGAAGCAGCAGAGGTGGTAGCTGCAACAGTGGCAGAAGCTGCAACAGCTGCAGCACACACCTTTAGTCCCAGTAGGCAGAGGCAAGTGTATCTCTAAGTTTGAGGCGAGCATGGTCTACATAGTGGGTTCAGAACAGCCAGAACTACATAGTGAGACCATGTCTTGAAAAACCAGAGGGAGAGAGAGAGAGAGTCCCTCCCCAAGATATCCTACAGGCCAACCTATTCTACGCAATCCCTCACTGAGATGCTTCTCATGTGATTCTAGACTGTGTCAAGGTAACAATCAAAACTCACTATCATGGGCCTGTAAGATGACTGACCCCTAAGCCCCACATGGAAGTTTGTCCTTGCACACCCATACACACATCATATTCGCCTCTCTCTCTCTCACACACACACAGAAATCAAATGTAGAAAACACTTTTTAAAAAGAACTGGAAGCTAAACATAGTGTCACGAGTCTTTTAGGAGGCATGAGGCAGGCAGATCTCTGAGTTTGAGGCCAACCAGGTCTACAGAGCAAGTTCCAGGGCAGCCAGGACTACATACACAGAGAAACCTTGTCTCATAAAAAATAAAAAAGAAAAAAAGAAAAACTACAAACAAACAAGAAAGAAAACAAAGTTTAACTTTTATATTACATTACTACTACTACCACTCATTATGTGTGTATAATGCAGTGAGAGGTGCAGGTGTCACAATGCATGAAGACAACTTTATAGAGACAGCAACTCCTCCAACTTAGAAACTAAGTTTGGGACCAGGCACGGTGGAGCACACCTTTATTCCTAGCACTTGGGAGGCAGAAGTGGGCAGATCTCTGTGTGAGTTTAAGGCCTGGTCTATACAGTGAATTCCAGGACAGTCAGAGCTACATAGAGAGAACCTATCTCCAAAACAAAGAAAGAAAGAGATTAAAAACTACGTGTGGGGCCCCCAGACCTGTACTTCAGTTCTGAAGTGATGCTAATGCTTAGGTAGTATTGGGGTTTACTGAGCTTGGAAGTGGGGCCCCTGGCTGAGCATGGTAGTGTAGGCCAGTAATCTCAACATTCAGGAGGCAACAAGGATTACCATAAATTTGGGGCCTACCTAAGCTCCATAGTGAGTTAGTGGTAAGCCTGGGCTGCCTCAAAAAGAAAAGGTCAACCATGAAATCATCTTTGGCTACACGAGGAAAGAATTTGAGGCCAGCCTAAACTACATGATGTCTTGTCTCAAAGAAGTGGTACCCTTGGGCCTAGGACCCAGAGCAGTGAGAGAAAAAATGTGACGGCTAGTTGCCATGTCAGAGCTCCAAGACACTCGGAGCTCTGTGTAGCAGTGCCAACAACTCTTCCTGGTGTCTCAAAGGTTCACTCTGTGCATCCAGGTTTTCAAGTACTAGAAGGTCCGAAAAGTAGAATAGGTAGGGACACAGGGGCTGCCCTGCTCATGGCTAGGTAAAGAAGCCTTACTAGGCTTCTTGCTAGGGAGCTGCTTTCAGGAAAGAGTAAACACCTTCTCCCTCTAGCCTCGTGGTCTCTTTAGAACACTCCTTATTGGAAGAGAGCGAGAGAGGTCCAGATGGCAAAGCATATACAGCTCTGGTCATCAAGCAGAGACATAAACTGGTTTGGAATGCCCACAAGCCAGCAATCCCCCTCCTAGGATCTATAAATAGATCCCAAGAGAGACTCACATGTACCCTCTATATTCATAATAGCAGAGACAAGGGACAACTTATGCATCTACTGATGCAAGCATGGCTGGATAAATTATAGTGTGTCCATACAATGGCTTCTGCTCAACAATGTAAAGGAGAGAAGAGACACAGTGGGTATTGTAGATGAGTCTTACAGACATGACAAGAATGGGGGCTACACAGTTTCAATGGTGAACATGACAACAATCAGTGAGATACACCTATAGCCTGAGGTGGCAGAAAAGGGGTCAAGTTCTGTAGTGAAGGTGGCCTGAGGGGGCCACAAGTAGTTTTCAAATGTTCAATTGTTTGATCAAATGATGGTCGTATGAATGGGTGTACATAGGTAAAAACCTTAGGTGTATATTTTATGCACACTAACCTTTGACAAGGATGAGCTCATCAGACAAGCACGAGGGGGCACACCCTTAATTCTAGCACTCAAATGAAATGTAGAAAGATCAGAAGTTTAATGTCATCTTCAGCTACATAGAAAGTTTGAAGCTAGTCTGGACTATTTGAGAACCTGTTTCAGAAGAAAAAAAAATGTGTTCAGTGGATGTTCAGGGTATCTGTTCTACATAATCCTACAATGGTGACTAGATGTCATTATTGGTCACGTATCATTAGGGTCATGAACCCTAATTAATATCAGGTATGAACTTTAGTTAACAAGAGAATCTCAGTGCGGGCCAGATGGAAGATGATAGCGAACATTTTTAGAGATTAAGTAAGGAGGAGATAGGCACTCTCCACTTTCCCTTCAAGTTTTCTGTAAAGCTAAAATTGCTCTAAAAGTGATGTCTGGAGACATCACTGAGTGAATATGCACAGAATCTGGGTTCCCTACCCAGCACTTCAAAAAGAAAAATAAAACAAGGTGTGGTGGTGCACACCTTTAACCTCAGCACTCAGGAGGCTGAAGCAGGGGGTTCTCTGTGGGGTTCAGGTCAGCCAGGGCCATAGAACAAGGCCTTGGTCTCAAAAACACCCCAATGATGATGATAATAAAATTATAAACACACACACAAACTGTGGGAGTTGAGGACCAGTGGTAGAGAACCTACTCAGCAAGTACAAGGTCATAGATTTGACCCCTAGCACACCAGGAGAGGGAATATGGAGATAGGGAGATAGTTCAGTCTATAAAGCGCTTATTCCCGTCCCCCTGGGTTGGGGGAGACAAGTAACATCTGTGACATTTGTAGTCTCAGTGTTGAGGAATTAGAGATAGTTAGATCCCTGGGGCTTGCCAGCCAGTCAATCTAGCTGAATTGCTAAGTTTTGAGTTCAGTGAGATACTCTGTCTTAAAACAGTAGGGTGAATGGAGAGAGATGACTGAGTGGTTAAGAACATTTGCTGCAAAACACGAGTGCCTGAGTTCAAATCTTAAGCACCTACATAAAATGAAACCATAGTCACACACCCCTTATAACCTTAACACTGTGTGATTGCTGGCACTTACTGGTTGCTAGTCAACCTCTAGATTCGGTGAGAGACACTGTGTCAGGGGAATAAAGGGGAAATGATAAAGCAGGACATCACCAGATGTCCTCCTCTAGCCTTGGCCTGTGCACATAAGCTCACACATACATTGGTGTACCCCACAAACTTACATTAAATCAATAACTATTAAAGTAGACACTGATTGAGGAAGTCTGGCCTCCATACATATGCACATGCACTTTCTCATGCACGAACATGTACACAAACAACAACAACAACAACAACAAAAAAAAAAAACAAAAAAAAACCATGTCTTTTTGTTGTTGTTTGAGTGTTTTGTTTTTTTTTTTTTTCTTTTCTTTTTGGTTTTTCAGAATAGGGTTTCTCTGTTTAATATCCCTGGCTGTCTTAGCCTTGCTCCTGCTTCTGCCTCCTGAGTCCTAGGATTAAAGGCATGCACCACCATGCCCTCCTGTTTGACAGCCCTGGCTGTCCTGGAATCACTTTATAGACCAGGCTGCCCTCAAACTCAGAGATTTGCCTGTATCTGCCTCCCAAGTACTGGGATTAAAAGTGTGCACCATTACTGCCTGGCTAAATGTGTAATTAAAAAAAAAAAAGCCTGGGAGGTAGCATAGGCCTAGAGGCAATATGACTGGAAGTCTAGGTCTGTTATTCTGAACATGTGACTTCCACTTGGCTGTTCCCACACTCCCATGCCACACCTCACCTCTGCCCTCCTCCCAACAACATGGCAAGAACTTAAGTTGTTAGGTGAGCTGCCATGTGCCTGAGACAAAAGACAATTATTACTGAAAATCTAGTAAACGGCCTGGGGTAGCATACAGCAGGCTAATGCTGTTACAGGTAGAGAGTGGGAATAAGAGAACAGCTAAATCTGAGGGGGGTTCCCCAAATAGCAGCAGAGAACTGGCTAAGAGCTGGGAAGCACAGTATTAGGACTGGGGAGTTTTGACAGTAGAAGCTGACAGTTTGTTTGCTGACAGAACTGATGCGATGGGGACAGCAAAACAAGAGCTATAGAAAAGCAAAGACAAGACCTTGCAGTGAATCACACGGTATGGAGGGGAGAGGATGCCTCAGTGGAAGAGCCTCATAGTGGGAACCATAGGGAAAATATCTTTTTCTTTTTTCTTTTTTCCTAGACAGGGTTTCTCTGTATAGCCCTGGCTGTCCTAGACCTCATTCTGTAGACCAGGCTAGCTTCAAACTCACAGAGCCTTCGTTGATGGGACTAAAGGTGTGCACCACCACAGCCCTGTCATTTCTTTCTTTTCAAGGCTTCCACTGATTCAAACACTTAATGAAGAAGTAGCTGAGGTCTATAATTTTAGCACTATGGAGGCTGAGATGGGAAGACTGCATTAAGGCCTCTAATCCCAGCTACTTGAAAGGCCAAAGTAAAAGGAACACAAGTTCAAGGCCACCCAGGCCTTTAATCCCAGCACTCTGGGAGGCAGAGGCAGGCAGATCTCTGAGTTCGAGGTCCACCTTGTCTACAAAGTCCAGGATAGCCAGGGCTACACAGAGAAACCCTGTCTAGAAAAACCAAACCAAACAAAAAAACCCAACAAGTTCAAGGCCAGCCTGGGTTACGGAGTGACCTCAGGGCCAGTCTGGGCAATTTAGTGAGACCTTATATCAAATAAAAAGTAAAAAGAGGGTTGGAGAAGTAACTCAGTAGCAGAGTATCGTTTGCAAGGTTCTAATTCCCATCCTAGGGCTGGGGCTGGGGGAATGAATGCCTGCAGTCTCAACACTTACGAGGTAGAGTCCAGAGAATCAGGAATTCAAGGGCAGCCTTGGTTGTGAGTTCCAAGCCAGCTTGCACCAAATGAACTCCTGTGTGTACAAGTGACCTTTATGTTGTTTTTCCATTGGTTTAGGTCCCTGGACACTCCAGGGATAGGATGACTACACCAGATATAACATGCTGGTGTATCTGAACCCTGGGTGACAAGTGGACACCTGCAGGTGGCTTTAGTTGCTGTGTCCTGTTAGGTGAAAAAGAGGTTTCCAGGTGTGGGACAGAAGGCTGCAGACTGAGGGCTCCAAGACTTCAGGGTCTTCAGCCACACTCTGCCCCTTCAGGTGGTGTTTACCTCCTTCAGGAATGGGGGAGGGATCCTAACAATGAGAGCAAAAAATTGAGAGGCCAAGAGCTAAAACTTAAAATTGAGTCCATCAGTAGAAAGGAGACCCCAAGACCTACAGTGTGATAATAGCACCCAAGGGTCTCCTTTTAGCTCTCATTGTTAGGTGGAATGCTCAAACTCAGGGAAGGAACAGGGAAAGCTGGATTGGGGCTGTGGGACAGGGCTGACCACAGACCTTGGGCCATCCCCTGTCCAGAGACGGAGCTTCCATAGCATGAGACAGATATAGGGGAGGAAGAGCTCACTCAGTAAAATGATGAAAGGGTCTCTTTATTATTTCCAGGTTTTTATTTGCCTGTTATAATAATTTTGATATTATGTACATATATATATATATATATATATATATATATATGCTTTTGTTTTTTTTTTTTTTGTAGAGGGCTCATCAACAGACCAAGCAAAGGCATACAGGGAGGCCACAGCTGCTGGGCAGGAGCACAGCAGTGCTTAGAAAACCAATCTTTGTTTTTTGTTTTTTTTTCTTTTTTCTTTCTTTCTTTTTTTTTTTTTTTTTTTTTTTGTTGGCTTTTATTTTTTTCCTGGAGTGGGATCAACAAAGCTAACTGCTATAAAATGGAGAAACCACCTAGAGACTTCGACATCTGCCTACACACTAGTGGCATATGGGGAAAGGTCAAGGGCACAAACTTTCAAAGTCACGGTGTATTTACATTCTTAACGTGGGGGACGGGGAAGGAGCTGAGGATGAGAACTAGGGGCAGGCAGGGCTGCTAAGGGGTCCTGGGGTATGGTGGCAGCAGGGAGAAGCCCAGACAGTGCCAGTAGGAAGAGGTGTGCCTAGCTGCAGCAGTGACAGAGGCCACTTTGATGTTGTCTTGTGGGTACCAAAGCCAATATGAGTGATTCTGTGTGTGTGGGTATGTGTGCACACATTTGTGTATGCAGCTATTGAAAGGTGGAATAGCAACAGGAGAAGGGTATGAACCCAGTTTACTAAGTGGGGCAAGCAACTTGGCCTCTTCTACATAAGTGGCCAGCTTGTTCAGGTCCTCATCCTGATTAGAGCAAAAATCGCAAAGAAAAGGGAGCAGATGATAGGGACAGAGTTCTGTCCCCAGTCAGGCTAGCCATCGAGTGGCTGGAGAAAGAAGAGGTGCCAACCTAGTCCTGAGGAGACCCCACCATGTCTGTTCCCAGTCAGAGAATGAGAAGGACACAATTTCAGAGACATTTCAGAGGACATTGCTTTGTCCTCTCCCCCAAACTATGGCCTCTCTGTCTAAATGGGTCTGCAAGGCAGCACCTTAAGATCCCTGATATGGGAGTGAACTGCCCCAAGCTGGGGCAAAGCAGTGTATGCCCAGGAAAGGGTGCAGCTGGGTTTTGGCAATAAAGAGGGTAGTGGGTGGTAAGAAGGAAACTCGAAGCCACAGTTCCTCTCCTTTGCTCCAATTAAGTCTTCTATGAGCTGTGGAGAGAGGGAATGGCCTCGATCCCAAAGTCAGCAGGTCAGTGGCATGGCGCATTGGCCAGGTATCTTGGGCCCTGGCTCTCCTGAACCTCTGGACCCAGGCCCAGCTTGGCCTGCCTCACCAGGCTGGACCTCACTATTCTAGGGCTACTGTAGGATTGATAGGAGAAGTGGCCCCTGAGCTGTCATTGCCTCCTGCTGCCTCCTTCTCTTTCTTGCCACTGTACTGGCCGATGAAAGAGCCATCCTCATTGAACTGGACGTCCACACTGCCCCCGTAATCAGCCAGGCTGTCATCACTACCTAGGGGTTTGATGTCTCCATTGAGAGATGGCTGGCTGCTGCCGAAAGCTTTCTCTTCATTGTCACTGTATGGAGAGAAGATGAGATGTCAGTAGGTATTGCAGGGCCTGGTTAGGACACCCGAGCAGTTCACCCTTGTGGGTCCTTGCCCTCTTTTATTTGCCTGTCCCCACAGGATATTTTGGAACTCATCTTGACACACTTCTGGGAAGTCAGGCTGGATACATAATGCCACAGGGCTTTGACTACTGCTGGAGCTTCTTTTGGGGTTAAAGGTAGCCAGGAGAGTGACAGGCAGCCCAGAAACTAGAGTCTCTCTCTCTCTCTCTCTCTCTCTCTCTCTCTCTCTCTCTCTCTTTCTCTCTTTCTCTCTCTCTGTTTCCCTCTATTGTTTTTGTTTTGTTTTGTTTTGTTTTGTTTTGTTTTGTTTGTGACAAGGTTTCTCTGTGTAAACTTAACTGTCCTAGACTCACTTTGTAGACCAGGCTGGCCTTGAACTCACAGAGATCCATCTGCCTCTGCCTCCCTGAGTGCTGGGATTAAAGGTGTATATATTATACCACCACACCCGGCTGCAACCAGAGTTTTAATACCAGAATAAGTGGACATGTTGGCTTCTCCATAAAAGGGTAACTGATAGATCGCCAAAGGAAAAGTGGGGGTCCCTCCCCAGTCCCTGGGCTCTAACTGGACATCCCTTTTGTCCCACCTTACCTCTCCAAGGACCTGAAGTCACCCGAAGCACAGAAAAGAGAGAGGAGTTGAGTAAGAAGAAAAGGTCAAACAGAGGTGGGCCAACCCCTACTTCTGCCCCTGCTCACCTGTACTCGCCGAAGGTCTCATCTTTCATGGGCCGGGCTTCAGAGTCTACCTGAGTATCCTCCTTGTCCTTCACTATAGACATACCAGAGTGAACTTTCTTGCCCACCCCCAGATTATGGGTCCCTTTGTGCTGAGAGCCCCCAACACTGTCTTGACCAGTACTTAGAAGACTTGAGAATGACCCACCCAACCGATGTGGGCCCCCCACTGGTGTAGGCTCTGTGGCCTCAAGATGGGTGTTTTTTGGCCTCTGGCATGCACCCCACCTCTATGACTATGCTTGGGCCCTTAGAGCAAGGCGGCTTTTCTCTACTCTCAATTGTAGTACCCTGTCTCCAAGCCTGCAGATTTTCCAGAGTTACCTGAGTACTTGCCACCTTTGCTGCGTTTGATGAAGCAGAGGATGAGCAGGATGAGGAGCAAGAGAATGATAGCACTGACAAAGGCAATGAACCAGCCCTCGGAGGCGAAGCTACCTGTAGTAGAAACTCGCACGGGGCCTGAAAGCACAGAGCAGGAAGGGAAACAAAGCCCAGGCCCTGGAATGAGCTGTGTTGCCAAGGGACACACTACATTCCTAAGCCTGAGCACCAGCCTCTGAGTTAAGACAGGTTGCTCAGGACTCATTTGAAGCTAAAAGGGGTGGGGGTGGGGCCTTTGTGACCAGGAGGTACCACAGTAGCAGATGAGAAGGAGAGAGGGAAGAGAGCCCTCTGTAGACTATGTAGGGAAAGGCACACCGACAAAGCACATCCAGATTTCTGGGAGGCAAAGGAGCTGTGCAGTGGTTCAAGGCTGCTAAGGGCTGCATGCAGCAAACCCAGCAGTGGTGCCCAGGATTCCCTGGTGGAGGATAGTGGTCCCAGTGCCTCACCAGTGCCATTAGTCTTCACAGCCAGATGGTGCAGGAGGACCTTCTCCTTCATCAGATGGATCTCGTACTTGGTGTCAGGCTGTAGGTCCCACTGTGTGTAGGAGCTCTGATTGTAGCTGACGTACTGAGGCTGAGGTTGGCGATCAGGGGTCACTTTCCCTTCTGCACAGATGAGGCACGGTGGCAGGGGGACTCAGCAGGAAGACTGGGGAAACCTTAGAGGCAGGGGACAGAGCCTTAGCTCATTGCCCTAGGGATATCTCTGCACTCACCTGGCAAGGCTTTGAACAAGATGTGGAACCTGAAATTGCACTGGCCCTCCCGAGGGACCCAGGAGACCACGCTGTAGTTTTCACCTGCTGTCGCTGAGATGTTGCCAAAATCTGGCTTGCCTGGAGAATGTAGGAGCAAAGGGGAACAAGAAGGCCCTTCAAAGACCCACCCTTCTGAGCTTAGCCTCTCAGTTAGCCACCTCGCCTGGTCAATCACAGGGGAACAATCAAGACTAATACCACCAAAACCCTTACTCCAGCTCACCAAACAGAGCCATGGTGCCTCCTTCACGCACAATGGCCTCTCCAGGGCCCTGCTGGGTGGTGGCCTGAAGCTGGAAGCGGTACTGTAGATCAGGGTTGAGGTTGGTGAGATTATGGGCACGGAGCTCTGGGTCTGAAAGGTTGAAAAACAACTGCTCCTTGCTTTCCCCGTCCACTGTAGAAAGAAGTAAAAGGCTGGCTTCAGTCATCAGGTAGGAGTCTTTCTAAGTCTCCCAGCCTCCACAGCAGGAACAGTGCACGCACAGGGGTGGTAAGAGAGCAGGTAGCCAGTGAGCACTCCATTGTGGCTGAGTGGTGGCTGCCAATGTAGCTGCAGGCTAGTGTCTGACTGGCACTCCAGATGTAATGCCTCAGGGTGGCCAGGAACTGTGGAAGCATAGAAAGGTAGAAGGTCTTCACGGGAGTCCAAAGAGAAGGGGCAAGGGATGTAGGTATAGGGTGGGGCAGAAGACTCACCTCCCTCTGGGGTACTGAAGGTCCACTCACTTGCAGGCCCCAAGCCCCGCCCATTAAAGGCCTGCACCTCCACATGGTAAGAGCTGTAAGGACGCAAGCCACTGAGGATGGCACTGGTGGTGTTGGCAGGTACCACAATGTGGCTTTTGTGGACATGCCTCTTGCTGTGCTTTCTCTGACTGCCCTTCCACCAGTATGTTACCTGTACAGAGTACCAACAGACCTCATAAGGGCAGAAGCCATCTAGCGAGACCTCTAGCACATGTTCCTCACCACCCTTCTCATAGACCCTTTTCCTCCAACCCAAGAACTTCCAGAAGAGCTGCTCATAGACAACAGCCTCCCCCACCCTCAGTTCCATCACATTCCTCTTTAGTGCTCTCCATATCCTGTGTCCTTACATTGTATCCCCTGAGATGGCCCTTAACCTGGTCCAAGTCCACAGGCCTCCACCTGACCAGCACAGTGCTCGAGTTGAAGATTGTGATGTCTTCTAGCTCAGGGCTTACCTGGGGGTCTGAAGACAGCCAGTTATTTGGAGAAGCCACAAGCCTCACCTGAGCCAGCAGGCCAGACTTCTTCCCACAGGAAAGTGAGCTGCATGCTACACAAAGGGCTATTCAGTGAGGAATGGGGCCCTTCAGAAGAAAGCATTAACTTACACAGAGAGATCACACACAAAAATCATGACTGGGTGCTCAAAATTATTGTTTGGTGATGCTCTAGATTCAAGGAAGCTCATAAGGCATGGAAACTTGCTCTGGTAACTAGCTCTTAGCTGGCATGCTGGGACTGAAGTAGGTTGGATTCCTTTATGTTTTGAAATGTTTGCATATGCATAATAAGATGTCTTGAGGATAAGTTCTAAGTCTAAATCTACAGGTTTCTCTCAGCCTCTGGGATGATACACCTAACTTCATACATAATACATACATACATGCATACATACGTATTTAGAGACTGTCTCGTGGAGCCCAGGCTGGCCTCAAACTCTGAGGATGGCCTTGAACTTCCAATCCCGGTGCCACCACCTCCTGTGTTCTGGGATTACACACGTGCATCGCCATGCTTGATTCATACAGTGCTGGGGAATCTAATCCAGCCTTCATGTATGCTAAGCAAGCAATCTACCAAATGAGCTACATCCCAGCCCTATATATACTACACTATTTTTAGCAAGCTTGTATTTTCATTGATCCAACACAAAAAGTCAAGTGTGGAATTTCCCACTAGGGTGCCATATTTCGGTTTCTGGAACATCTCAGAATTGGAATTTTCTGACGAGGGTTACTTAGCCTATACCAGATACTCCTTGGACCAGAGAGTGGAAGTGTTGTCCAAGATAGTGTTGGTTCACTCAACTGGAAGAGTGGCTGCTATTTCTGCTAACAGCAGAAATGCAGCAATTTGAGTCGGGCAGAATTATAATATACATCGCAATATCTATGGTAAATCACGTCCTTGCTTGTAAGAATTGTACACTGCTGCACTTAGAGGTGGGAGCTGGCAAGGACAAGTGGGTAGTAAAATACACATGTGCACAGGCTGACATGCATAAGGATTCCAGCCCCCAGCCCCCAAGCCTGGGATGTGAGCCAGGCCCACTCCAATACTCACAGTCTTCCCCCGAGTAGCCAATGGTGACCTGGGGCTCAGGGCCCTTGCCCTGGTTGTTCACTGCCTGGACTTTGATCTCATAAGGCACAAAGGTGGAAGTGTTAGATACCACCAGGAAAGGATCGCTCACAGTCTGTTCCTTCCAGGTCTCCTGCTTGCCTTGTGGGCGCCATTGCACACGGTACTGAATCTGGGGGGCATTCCAATCCATCCACCGGAGGGGCTGGAGGAGGCCAGTGGAAAAGCTTATTGGCCAAGAGCTCCCATCTTCTGTGCCTTGTCTCCAGCCCAGATAGTCCCCAAGCATTGGCTTCCTCTTTAGCACAAGCCAAAAGACAGCAAATAGCTTGGTCCTGGCTTCATGTCCATAAAGCAAATCAGGGTAGAGACCCTTACCTTCCATGTGATGACCATATTGTTTGTCTCATTCCCTTCCCCTCTCACATCCACAGGGTTCTTCTCTGGGGCTAGAAAATAATGTGTCAACCTATCGGTGATGCAGCAGGGACAAGGAATAAATGGCCTCTTCTGGTCCCTGAAGCAACAAGCTAGCAGCCCCAAAGTGCAACACAGCCCTCCCTGTTGCCCCTGGAACTCTGGAATCAGGGAGCATTGGTACAGCACCTTTCTAGATCCTCCCCACAGAACCTGGAGCCCAGTGACTGGCACCCCTTCCAGGTAATCTGGAAGAGGGTGTTGCCTTGGCTTACCTGCTTCAGGTGTGACCACAGTCTCAGAGACAGGGCTAGGTTCCCCAGAGCCATATTTGTTGATGGCAGTGACCCGAAATGTATAGTGGACATAAGGGGACAGCTTGAGGGTAGTGGAGGTCTGATTTCCTGGCACCTTGCCCAGACTGTACCATTTCTCAGGAGCCATTTCCTTGTCCTCAAATTCAATGTCATACTCTGCCAAGGAGCAAATCCACAGTGGAGTATGAGCATGTAGCTACGTAGCTTAGTGAGGAGGGCAATGGGAGGTGGGTGCTATAAAGAAACATAAGCCCCCTAGAAAACAAACATGTGCCTCAGTGAGGCAGGCCATCTATTGTTCTGGGAGAGAGGAGAATCCCAATAAGAGGGAGAGCTGGCAGGAGTAGTGTCGGGGATGCCACGCTCAGGTCTCTTACTCTCAATGGGAGAGTTGTGGTCTTCAGCAGGGCTCCAAGACAAATGAACCTGGCTCTGCTTCAACAGGTGACGGTCGGACAGCTCCAGGTGAGGCACTGGCCCAGGGCTCCCTGAGGGCCACAGAAGGTGGGTTCTCATGGAAGGTGGATTCTCTCGGCTCCTCAAGTGCCTTCCACATGCTCCCACCCCCAACTTAGAATGTCCAGCAACAGAGGCCTGGGCATGGTGAGCCAGAAGATAGGTACCTATGTACCTAACACTATATTAGGACTTACCCACCACTAAGAGCTGTGCCCTGCTCTCCACCTCATCCAGTTCAGTGCTGGCCACACAGCTGTAGTTGCCCTGGTCACTGTAGTCCAGATTCTGGATGACCAGTTGCCCATCGTCTATGAAATACCTAGAGGGGGTGGCATACATGCCCCTTGTAATGGCAGATGCACCACTTTAATGCCATTCCTGATCTTGATCCCTTGTCCCACCATGGACTTCCCCATCTGAGCAAGAGTGCCTTCTTCCTGGATACTCTTCCTGAGTTAGGAGGCTCAACTCCAGTTTTTCCCACCTTGCTCCCTTCTACCTAGTGGAGTTTAGGGATGGGGGCTCTCACTTGTCACTGTCCCCACGTTCCTGGAGGTCTCTCCCATTTCCACGCCAAGCGATTCTGGCCCGTAAAGAGGGATCAAAAGACGCCTGGCACGTGAACGTCACCCTTGCACCTTTCTTCTCAATTGTGCTCTGGGGCCCCTGTGTGATCTGAGTTGCTTCTGAGGGGAGCAAAGGGGACAGGAGGTCACTTTTATGTTCTGCACAGACTTCAACCCTACCTCCCACGAGGTCTGACAATCATATGTGAGCATCATCTAACCTTTAACCTGCAGGTTAGCCAAAATGGTCACATTGTTCTGGTCATTAGCAGCCTGGCAGAAATAGCGTCCAGTGTCATTGGCCTGGAGGTCTCTGATACCCAGGGTTCCATTGGCATAGGGGAAAAATCGTTCATCCTGAAGCACCGTGGTTCCTTCCTCATCCAGCCTAGAGCAAGCAGAGGGCCTGGCTTGGACTAACCAGTTTTGCCTCCCTGCCCTCCTAGAATCTTTGGACAAGAAGATGGCATAGAAGCTTCTATAGTATGGGCACTCACCACTGGACACTGGGAACGGGGGCTCCAAAGGCTTTGCACAGCAAGTAAGCAGTGCTGCCCTCAACTGCCACGTATGTCTGATTGTCTTTCGTTAGGATCTTGGCTGGCAGCTCTAGGGGAAGAATAGTCTCAGGAGACAGAGAAGGTCTAGAGGTCCCAAGTATGGGAGAAGCCAATGACTCCCCATATAGCACACACAGCCCCTATTCCAGGCTGTCCATCTCCTTGGTTACATGGTCCTCTTAGCCTTGTATTACTTCAGCCACCAGGATTCTATCAATTATTGGATGCTCAAAGAGTATGCAGTATCTTCCCCAGAGCCTTCCCAGCCCAGCAGGGACACCTCTGCTCCAGCATGATGACAAGATCCTGCTCATACTACAGCTCCCACTCCCAACTATTGTGAGGATAAAGGAGAGACAGGTGAAGGCCTTAGAAAGGAGCAAGGTAGCCCCAAGAAGCTATGCCCCCATCAGCTGATGGCTGAGTAGTTTTGCTGGACTGGAGGGACAGACTGGGAGTGATGAGGCAAGAATGAACAGGTCGATGGGAGGGAAGAAGGGACTGAGGGAAGGAAGGCAGGAAGAAGATAAGGCCACACAGCCTGTTGGCACTGCACTCACGGACAACATGGATGTAGGCATTGGCTAGTAGGAGCCCATGCTGGTTGCGGGCCTCACACTGGGTCACCATTGTGTCACTTGGTTGCACATTACTCAGGATCAAAGACCCCTGCTCAATCCGGTACTTCTGATCCTTGTTCACTTCTGTGTGCAACAGGCAGGGTCCAAAGGCCCAGGTCAGAACATTGACCTGGGATGAGAGCCCTCCCCACTCGCCACTTCCTCCCTTGATGTTTTCTTGTACTCCCTACACACCCAACCACTGCTGAAGCCCTGCTTACTCTCCACAGGCAATCCGTTGATTCTCCAGGTGATCTCTGGCTGGGGCCTGCCCTGAACTTGGCAGTCTAGGCGGGCAGTCTCTCCTGGCCCATACAAATGGCTCTGGGGTTTCTGCAGCCAATATGGGGCAGCTGAGCAGGAGGAAAAAGGAGCCTGAGTCTAAAGCTTGTTCTGGCCCTAAGTGTAGGGGCCCTGCCTTCTCCCATGAGAGTTGAAAGTGCAGGCTATCTGCCCTGAAAGCCATTCTGAGGAGCCCGTGTTAGGAAAGGGTGCACCAGACCCATACCTTCCACAGTGACATAGTAGGCATGCCGGGCACTGCCCAGTGAGTTCTCAGCAATGCAGGTATACTCGCCATCATCCTCCTCACCCACATTGAGCAGCTGCAGGGTCTTGTTGTGGTTTTGGTAGATAACACGGTCTGTTGGCATAGGGTCACTGGGGTGCAGCCACTTGATAGTGGGTGTAGGGCTGCCCAGGGTCACGGTGCCAAGGGAGAAGAGACGGGAAAGACAAAACCTCTCAGTCCTGAGGCCTACACCTGCTCGGGTCACCCAGCACCAACCCTCCATCCTAGAAACCCACACTCACAATCCCTCAGCAATGCACTCCAGGATCAATGGCTGTCCCTGCAAGGCTACTAGGCGGCTGCTGGAGTTTGTGGGAAAGAGCAGGCGTGGCTTCCGGTCAATCATGCTGTTGGCTACCAGAAGAAAGAGAGTGAGTTACCAGACTTGAAGGACTCACACACCCCAGTGGGGCACTAGGCCTCTGCTGGCTCTGTTAAAAAGAATTGTTGCAGTATGGTTCAGTGGTAGAAAGTTTGCCTAACATTCAAGAGGTCCTAGGTTCCAGAAAAAAAGAAAAGATGCCTGATGGGTATAGTGGCCACACCTATAATATTAGTATCCATTCATGAATTTGAGGAGGCAAAAGAATCATGAGTTAAGGCCAGCCTGGTCTACAGAGTGAAACTATATATTTTTAAAGTGTGTCCTAGGAACATGTGCTAACACATTATTCCAATTCCAGCACCTGGGAAACAGAAGCAGGCACATTTCTGTGAGTTTGAGACCATTCTAATCTACATAGCAAGATCCAGGCCAGCAAGGGCTACAGAGTAAGACTCTGTCTCAAAAAAAAAAAAAAAAAAAAAGCATCCATCTTGGCCTTAACCACCTTGGAAGGAGTCTCAGTGGGTAAAGTTTAGAGGACATTTGGGATTGTGTGACCCTTTTTTTTTGTGGGGGGAGGGAGGGAAACAGGATGGAAGTAAAAAAAAAAAAAAAAAGAGTGGGATAGGGTTGTCAAAGCTTCTGGGACTCACTGGGCTTGACCCGGAGGTCAATAGGTTCCTTTTGAATGATTGTCCGGGTGCCGGGGAAGTGGGCATTGCAAATGTAGTCTGAGTGATTGTCTGACGTAATCACATTGGCAAAATACAGGTCTCCATTCTGGCCCATGGATACCCGTTCATCTTGTTTGATGTGCAAAATCTCTGCAGAAGGGACAAGGTTATAAAGGTGAGAATCTGTCAGAAAAGACCCCCCCCAAGCCCCCAGCCTCCAACCCCCATGTCCCAGGCAGCAGCTCCTTCTGGCACCCACTGCTGTTCATCCAGTAGATCCTAAGCGGGGCTGCACTGGGTGGAGGATTGCAAGGCAGAACTACTGACTCTCCTTCCTCTACTTCCACAGGTTTTACAGTCTCCTTTGGCCACTTGGGGGCACCTGGAAAGGACAGAAGCTGGTACTCTCATCTTGGTCAAAACAGGAAGAAGGGGAGACAAGGGAGAAACTGTCTTGGTGATTTACAAGGGTGAGAAGGGGCCAGGTGGAAGTTCACATAAAGGGAGGCAAAAATTCTGGGTGTTTCTAGGCACACAGTGAGGATGGAGGCCCCAGAGCAGAGAGATGGCAAGCAGGAGGGCAAGTGACCAAGAAGGGTTAATCCACCACAATTCTCAGCTCTCCCACCCACCCTGAGGAAAAGATAAGAATGGTAGGGGGAGGCTGAGGTGCAGCAATGGGGGAGGGGAGCGATGGAGGGATGCAGGAGCTACAGACCCTTCCATCATCTTGACACGGGAAACCATGGCAACGGTTCCCAAGGTAACTGAAGGGACAGGGAAGGGAGAGAAGAGTGTTTCAGAAGGCAGAAAGCTCAGGCAGGATGGAATGTAGAGGAAAAACCCCAAGGAAAGGGTGACACAGATAAAGATAGAGCCCTAGAGCAGGAACCAGGAATGAGAGGGGTGGAGAAGCCAAGTCATAGATGCAGAAGGAGTGGAAGGTGACAGAGACCAAAGTGGGAAAGCCGAGGGAAGGTAAGTGGCAGTGATGGACAGAGATGAGCTAAGAAGTGGAAGGGAAACCCAGGCAGAAACAGCAGCTACAAAGCCCAAGGCAGGGAGTGACTCAGAGAAAGGCAAAGTAGACCCTGGAGCAGTCACCCACCCATTCAGCCAGTCCACAGCCCTAAGCCCACCAGCAGTGATCACAAGGTAGGCAATAAGAAAGACTGAAAGAAGGAAGGAGCAATGAGGTGATCACAAGTTCAGTGGAGAAAAAGTAGGATAGATGATTAGAGAAAAGGAGAAGGGGGAATGGAGACAGCTACGGTGGGGTGAGGGCTGTCAGGGTACCTAGGCACCTCAATCATCACACAACCAGCTAAGATGATAGTGGTTTCCAGTCAGAACCCCACCCAGTTCCCAGGATCTAAGGACCTTCCTCCCAGGTACCCCAAGCCCTCCCTGACTTTGCAGTGCCTCGCACCCTCAGCCACGAGCTGGATCTCATGTGACATGGCAGTTCCTAGCTTATTGCTGGCATAGCAGCGATAGATGCCCTGAAACCTCTGGGCAAAGCTGTTGTTGCCTTCAATGGTGAAGGAGCCAGAATAGGGTGCTTCATGCACCACGACACCCAGTTCTTCCTTGGGTTTGAAGTGGACGCCATCTTTTGTCCATCGGAACCTGTGGGTAGAGCATTGATGAGAGGTCTAAGCACCCAAAACATGCTGCAACAAGATAGGGGTGGGGATTCATGAAGTCATAAAACCACAGGGGGGAGGCCCAAAGTGGGTAGGAACTCAGGGTCACAACTCAGAAGTTAGGTGACCCAGGGAAGCCTGAGGACTAGAGGCTGAGGTCAGCAATCACCAACAGAGGCTCAGAGGGTGGGGGCCACTTACTCCACTTGGGGTCTGCCTCTGGCCTCACATTTGAGGCTTATGTCATCTGTTGGGAAGACAACCAGGCGCCATGGAGACTGTTCTGTGATGACAGGTGGTTCCATCACTAGAGACAAAATTAAAAGGGGGGGGTTATGTCTGGTAGATACCATGGCCTCAAACCTCTGTCTCATCCTAAGGATAGCAGGGCACTTAGGAACCCCATGGCCAGTGGGGATATGGGGAAAAAGAGAAGCTAAGAGATACAAGGAGTCAGAAATAGACACATGAGGGACAACAAAGAAAAGATAGCAATAGAAGTTAGAGAAAGGAGACAGAGACAGATAGAAAGACAGAAAGAGAGAGAGATAAAGACAGAGAATAGTTTATGGCCATATTACCCCGAATGCATCTGATCTCAGAAACTAAGTAGGCCTGGTTAGTACTTGGATGAGAGAGATAAAAGAACAAAAAGTCAAGAGAGACAACAAAAAACAGGAAAATCAAGAAGGGCAATTCTAGCCAGGCTGTGATGGTGCACGCCTTTTATCCCAGCACTCAGAAGACAAAGGCAGATGGTTCTCTGGGCTCGAGGCCAGCCTGGAGTACAGAGTTCCAGTACAGCCAGGGCTACACAGAGAAACCCTGTCTTTAACCCCTACTCCAAAAAAAGAAGAGTAATTCCAAGTGGGAAGAGATGGCACCAAATCAACAGCAATAGACAGAAACAGCGTGAGAGTGACAGAAATTCTAACAGAAGCAGGGAAAGAGCAAAGATGTTAAACTCAGGTGAGAGAAGAAGCCAAAAGGAGTCTCTGAATTGAGTTAAAGGACAAGGGACCTGAGCCAGAAAAAGCCCCAACCACACCCACTTACTTTCTTTTAGTACTGGCTCAGCCCAAGGCCCTTCCTCCTCCCTCTGTTTGAGGCCTTCAAGTACACACTCCCACTCCTCCAACTTACCATGGTATCCTTTATCTGACAATCCAGACAGCAAGGGAGAGAAGAGAGAGAAAGGCTGAGAGCAGTCCCAATAGGGCCTGATTGCAGGAGGAGAAACAAACTGGAGCAGACTCCCATGGAAAAAAGAAGTGGAAAGGTTATGGAAATTCAGGGGTAGTGGACAGAATCTCTGGAGGGCACAATGTTCACCAGATACAGTCCCAGGACTTGTAGGCCTAGAAATACAGAACTTTTGCCTTTGGTAAAGGGTGTTCTTGTAGCCCCTGGCAATGTTGGAAAAAGGACTACAGACTAACCTCTTCTCCCAAGATGCCTTGGAAGGTTTGGAGGCAGACAGCTCGGCTGCCGTCACCCTCCCCTGCTCCAGCCCACTTCCCTCCTAATCCAATTAGTGTAGCTCAGTGTTTTCAATTAAGAAGGCCCAGCCTTCAGAGCCTGGCGCCCCTCCTCCTCAAGCCTTCCCAAAGGTCCTGCTAGCATCTGAGTCTCCATAGCCCTCAGGACCTGTGCCAGCTCTCCTTTTTTCCTTCCTTCCTCCCAGGAGACCACCAAGCTCCCTGGGGCCTAGGAGCTGCCCCATCTCCAGGACTCAACTGAGCAGCAGAGGGATGGAGGTAGGGGAGTGGGAAGGAATAGGAACACTGGTTGGTTCTGAAAGCTTTGTCTCTGCAGAGTTCAGCTTTAGCATAAGGCTCCCAGAAGAGAAAAAAAAAGGACTCCCTAGGAACAACACAGAGGTATATGAGCTGGGGAGGAGCCAGTCTGAGAGTGAGAATGACAGCAGTGACAGGATGAGGGGAATCAACTGAGTGGAAGAAACAAGAAGGGAGACAAAGGGGCCTGGAGAGGCTGTCCAAGGAGAGACGGATGGCAGGTCTCAATAGGGAGGCAGAATGTCCGCCTGCTGCATCATACCAGAGTCAGCACCAAGGGTTAGTCATTGCCCAGGGCAGCCTCAGAGCTGCTGTGGTCTCTGGCCTACTTATCTGACCTCACTGCCTTTTTTTTTTTTCTAAATTCACCCTGCCCCCACCACAAAGAGGCACACCCAGGCAAGATGAGCCAGCCCATCTGGCAGCAGGGCAGGTTGATACCCAGCATAGGGCCTTGGCATTTCAGATTAGGACAAGCAAGTGAAAGGCAGAGAGGGAAGAAGGACCACTGCGTGTCTATGAATGTGCAAAACTGAGGGTCTGGCACAGGTGTGGCTGTCCTGGAATGTGCATATCCAGCATCTGCTGGTATATGTGTATATGCCTGGGCCCTAATAGAGCACACAGGCAGACTTGTCTGTGTGTGCTTGCATCTTAGTGAACAATGTTGTGCTAGACAGCCCTCATGTCTATATAGATGACTGCTTCTTGATGTTTATGTAGGTAACCACTCCTTTGAGTATAAATCACCGTGTGTGTTTCTGTTGGTGTGTCCCATTCCATTCACATCTCTGTACCTAGTTGGAATAAGTGTCTAGTTTATATTTCCAGCATACTTAAATGTCCCTAAGCATCTTTGGGGGATAAGAAATGGGACATCTATGCGAGTGTCTAAGGGAGTAGCCTCAGTCTCTGTGCCACCAGTCTCTGTTCACCACCTCCAAAGCTTGCTATATCCTGATGCCAAGTGCCTCCCAAGCTCACCTCTCTTTGCTCCTATCCCATTCTTGGCACAGTCTCTCCCCCACCCCCACCCTCACTCCAGAGTTTGTCTCTCTTTACATATCAGAGACAAATATGGTAAAGTGGACAGGAATTAAAACCTGGTAACTCAATAGGCAGAAACACCATCATATATGGTATTTTCTGAAATGCTCTTTCCTACAAGACGACAACCACTTAGTGCAGTGTGTCTACAACTCTTGATGACCTCTATATAAGTTAGGGTGACTCAGAAACTTCTGAAATACAAAATTAAATCATATCCGACAATACTCATTTAGTCAGTCAAAGTACACACATTATGCACACAAATGCACAACCCAAATCAAAAACGTAATCCCACTGTACAGCTGTACTCCACAATAGGCACACACTTACCTGTGATATCCCCCCAATCATCACAAACACATGTTCCAGCCCTTCCCCCATTGCCTCCAAATAATTCCACACCAAAAGAATTCAGACAGCTAGAGTCAGGTCTTTGGCTCTGTCTGCTGTCCGTGGTGCTGGAGGCATGTATGCCCTGTCCACGGTGCTCACACACACACACACTCACACACACACACACACACACACGTGCGGCCACCACCACTACCACCACAGCACAACCACTGCCACCACCCCACCTCACTTTCTTCCTGACCATTCTAAGGGTAAAGAATGTCCCGGGTACCTACTGCCAAAACCATGCTACAGAATGGGTGAGGGCTAAAAACAGAGAGAAAGTGAAAAGGCAAAAGATAAAGAGCTCAGCACAGTAGTGGTAGGATGTGCTGAAGCTCCCTCCAGCTACTCACATTCTTCAGGAATCTGTATGAGCAGGCAGGGGCTGCAGAAGAGGAGAGGCCACACATACCACAGTGCCAGGACCATCTTCCTGTCAGCTCAGCAGCTTGGTGCAGCACAACTGGCCAGATTCCACTCACCCTCCTGTTGGAGGGAAAGGGGTGGGGGGCTGGTGGTTGGTTTACAGAGGTAGCTGCTGACAGTGGGGGGCACTGAGAGAAGGGACGAGGGAAGGTGGGGGAGGAGAGAGAAAGAGAGTGGATGGGGTAGCCATTAATGACTAACATCTAGGTGAGGCCCAGATCCTGGCCCCACCCTCAATCCCACCCCCAGTGGGACTTACTCCCCTTTTCCTCCTCCCCACTCTACACAAGCAATTCCACCATGGAAGGAGAAACCTGTAAGAGACCACCTTGGTTGGGACTCTAGATCCCCTTTCATTCCCTTCTCTTGGCTGTGCCTTCCTGCCGGCTACCTCTCCAGGGCCAACTTGTTGCCACAATTAACTCCCCTGTGGGTACCATCAGCCATGTGTGTATTGATGTACCTGTGAGCAGGTGTCCAAGGACCTGTGGCTGAAGATCTGTATGTGGGGAGTATTTATGTGGCTATGTATATGCTTGATGTGTTGATCATTTTGTTGATGTGTGTCTGAAGAAATCAGTGTGTAACTAGAAGATTTTTTTAAAGAAAGTATTTTATTTATTGATTATATATATAGTGTTATACTCGCATGTACGCCTCCACACCAGAAGACAGCACCAGATCTTACTATAGATGGTCATGAGCCACCATGTTGTTGCTGGGAATTGAACTCAGGACCTCTGGAAGAGCAGCCAGTGCTCTTAACCTCTGAGCCATCTCTCCAGCCCATAACTAGAAGATTTTTGTGTGTTTGAAAGTGCCTGTGGAGGATGGTGTACACCTGTAATCCCAGCACTCAGGGAGGCAGAGGCAGGTGGATCTCTGTGAGTTCGAGGCCAGCCTGGTCTACAGAGTAAGTCTGGGACAACCAAGACTACACAGAGAAACCCTGTCTTGAAAAAGCAAGAAGAAGAAAAAGAAGAAGAAGAAGAAGAAGAAGAAGAAGAAGAAGAAGAAGAAGAAGAAGAAGAATTCTAATAGTTTCACTGTTATCTTTGCAAGAGCTGATTGACTCCTGGAAGCTATTTGCACCTACAAGATGGAGGGTTGGGGAGCCAGGATAAGAAAGAAAGAAATGAGCCCAAGATAGCTGCATTTCATAGAACAGGCTCAAGAAAGGGAAGAGAGGATAAGGAATAAAGCCTGCTCTTAACAACTAGGAGAAAGAGAAGAAGATAGCATTTTCTTGCTACTCTTCAGCCCCTGGAGAGCAATAGTGGGAGGTATTTTCTCCCTATTGCTACATATTCCTGGCCAAGGTCAGGGTAGGGTCACAGAAAGCTCTGGGACATTTCTCAAGCAGTCTCAGCACCTGGTTCTTCCTTTCTTTCTTTCTTTCTTTCTTTCTTTCTTTCTTTCTATCTTCAGAGTTCAACTGCTAGATACATCCACTTCACGCCCAAGTCATTCCAAATGTGTTTCTCTGGATGCAGTGGGGCCCAGAGACTGAGGGTCAAAGACAAGGATCAGGAGAGGAATTAGACTTCCAAGAAAATAGGCCACTTTGACTGATGTGAAAGAGGCAAAGGTGATGAACATGCAGACAAAGGAAGAGTTAGTGTTGTTAGGTGACTGAGCTAGAGGCCCTGAACCCCAATCTGGATGCCCTTAATAAATTCATCCAACCAAAATCATATCAAAGTAGAGGGCCTCATCTAGAACACCTAAATGTAAAACAAAAAGAAAGAGAAAAAGAAAAACAAAACAAAACAACAAAAAACAAAACCAAAAACAAGTAAGTAGGACTGATAAGATGGTTCCATGGGCAAAAATGCTTGCCACCAAGCCAGAAGAGTAAGTTTGATCCCTGGAACCCACATAGTGGAAGGAAGGAACTGATTCAAACAAATTGTTCTTTGCTCTCCAAGTAAGCGTCATGGCAAAAACATACATAAATTAATATAAAAGAAAAATTAGAACACCTAAAGGGTAGGTCAAGAGCCCTGATATGCCATTTTAAGGCATCTGAACTCCATCAGGAGGCAGCCAGGAGTCACAAATCAGTTTCACACAAGGGCATGATCTGAGATTAGCAGTCAGTTTATAGCTTTGCCCTACATAGCTGGTGAGGGTGGCAGAGCACCAGAGTGGTTCAACATGGCTGTTCTAGAGGCCAAGAGAATGATTAGGAAGTGGAAAATGGATGATCAGTCCCAACCTTCAAGAGCTGAGCTGGGCCCCAGAACAGTACAGTGGTTTTGTTTAACTAACACCTCCCCCAACAAAACCAGTGCAAGCAGGGCCAGGCAGCCCCAGGCAGCCTTAGTCTTCACTTCAAGGCCTGTAGGAAGCTGTAGGAGACTCAGATCAGAGAGCAAGGGATCAAACAACAGCCTTGGGAGCTCTGAGCCCTGGTCTGAGGTGGGGGTGGGGTAGGGACTGGAGCAAGGAAAGCTCAAAGAAGGATTGTCCTGTCTGAGAAAATACTTTGATGCGCTGTGTGTTGAACTGGTGATTTCTACCAAGACACTTCCTCATTTTCCTTCAAACCTATGATCCCAGAATGAGGTTTGCTATATGTGCAAAGTGAGAAGCAGGAGGTGGGAATATTGTATTATCCTTGCATGTGTCCCACCCTGAATCTATCTTAATAACCACACATTCAATTTATTTTTGTCTTCTAGTATTTTTCATCTCTCTTGCCACTGTGCTGGACACTCAGAAGCAGGCAGGAAAGAGCCAGAAGACTGAGAAGCCTTTGACAGAATAGGAGCGGGCTCTCCTGTCTCCCTTCCCACTGCTGCTGGGCCTCTGATCTCTCACCATTCCTCGGGCAATTATAGAGAAAGCGAAGGTTGTTAGCTCAGCAGGCCCTGAACCCCCATCAGCACTGTGGAGGGCAAGGAGGGGGGTAAGCGTTCCACAGATGGAGCCAAGGCCCAGCCTACCAAGGGTGACAGACAGAGTGAGAAAGAGGCAGGAGGGAGCAGGAGAGGCTGAGGAGCGGGTTTAGGGGGCTGGGAACAGATGACAAAGACAGCTGTTAGATGACTAGATAGCCAAGAGATAAACAAGACAAAAAATGTAGAAACAGAGACCTGGGCAGTGAAAACAGGACAAAAAAAAAAAAAAAAAAAAAAAAAGGAATACAAAGAGTGAGAGACAGATGCAAAAAGCCACACTGAGAAACAGCATCAGGGTGAGTGAGGGGTTTGCATACCTGCATGCAGGCCACTGCTGCCTCCCTCTGCGGCAGTCCCAGTCCCTGGTGGGGGTGCCAGGCAAGGATCACAGGAAGGAGAGACAATGAGTCCGGGTCAGCGGAGGGGCTTCTGTGCTTGGAGGTCAGTCAGGGCGCGGAAGGAGGGTGGGGAGAGTAGCGATCCTGAGCACTGAGGCCAGAGACACAACAAAGCACCACAGTGACAGTGGTAAGCCCCTGCCCACTTGTGGCACTGGAGCAGGAGGACAGTAGTAAGACAAGATAAATGATTCACTGTTGGCTAATGCACACGTGCCAGGGAACAGGTGGAGGTTCCTACAGGAAGGAGGGAGATGAGAGGGAGAAGCCCCTAGAGGAGCTCAGCAGATCCTTCCAAGATTGCCAATGAGTGCACACTGGCATAAAACAGGCAGCCGCCAGCTGGGGGGAGGTGCGCATGAAATCACAGGCACAACAGTGTGTGTGTGTGTGTGTGTGTGTGTGTGTG
This sequence comes from Meriones unguiculatus, assembly GCF_030254825.1. Lineage (NCBI taxonomy): Eukaryota > Metazoa > Chordata > Mammalia > Rodentia > Muridae > Meriones > Meriones unguiculatus. Next base: position 39,722,914 of record NC_083369.1, read on the forward strand.
TGTGTGTGTGCGCGCACACACACACATACCAATCACATACATCCATCACAGTGTACACCTAGCACGTTGTGGAGTCTAAGACAAAGGTGAATATGCTCTCAGTAAAGCCAGCCCCCATAACCCTACCCACATTGTGGCAAATCTTATATGCGCAGGGAGGGAAAAGGGTGTGGTGAGCACTGAGAGGGGCAAGCCCAGGGGCTGATGGTCAAGACCACAGGTCTACAGAGTGGGGCTTAGTAACAACTCTTGAGGAGCCTCGCCTTGCTTGCTCTGTCCTGCCTGAGTCCCATATGGAGTCCTCTTGCCTGTACCACACATGTCATTGTCATCAGTACTGCATTGCTGGCAAAAGCAGTTGCCAGGAAAGGGCCTTGAGAGGTCATGGAACCTGGCTGAAACCTGGGGTCATTTCTTCAACCACTGAACACACACATGTGCGCGCGCACACACACACACACACACACACACACACACACACACACACACACGAGCTCGAGCACATGCACACGCTCCAAGGATACCCTGCAAATGGACTTGGAATACATGCCTAACCAGCTCCAGGACTGCCATTCACAGTCTTTCCCAAAGGAGAAGCAAGAAGAGGACCCTTCAAAGGCCGATCAAATAATCTCCAAACTTTCTAGTCAGTGTCTGGGGGAATGTCATCAGGCCAGAATGGGAACAGAACTGGGGACTCAGTGCTCTGGATATATGTTGGGGTCAGAACGGATGGCAAGCGCCTGTCCCTCACGCCTGGAGGAAAGCATAAGAGTGATGGCATCTTGTGGATAGTGACATGAGGTTATCAGTGTCACCTCAACCTTATTCACTCCTGTCCCTTTAAGGCCCCCTCCCACCTGACCTCCCACCTGTTGGGTTTCTATGGTGATGGAACCCGATAGCAAAGGTGGGGGAAGCCTTGCCTTAGACTTTTGGCTGATTTAGATAATACATAAAGAGGAGCACGTGAGAAAGCCCCCACAGGTACTCGGAAGCCCAGAAGTCTTAGACTCCTCTCTACCTTCTCCTTAACAGAATACTGAAGAGAGTATGCCCCATCCAGCCTCAGCCTCAGCCTCCCTTATCCCAGCCCCCTCATCCTGCCTGAGGCTTCTGTCTCCAAGGCAACTAAGGCTCACCTGTTAAGGACTATTCTTAAATGACGAAAAAGGAGCAGATGGAGGTTAACCCTTTGTGAGGAAGGGAGAGAGATTCCTCTTCATTGGCTGGTCCCGCCCTACACTCCCTTAACCATGATCTCTGTCAGCTCCATTTTCTTAAGAGAACTCATAGCACTTACCACCTACCAGAGACTGTTGTAAGCACTTTTCTACAGACTCATTTCATTCTTATTAGCGCCATTTGACACGTGACACATGACAAAATTAAGGCTCAGAGCTAAACTGTATGCAGAGCTACCATAGCCACTCAATAGGGGTGGAGTTTTAAATGATGTAGAGGCTCCTGAAACTGCCAAAAGTTCCTCTAGCATCCTAATTTGTTTCTGCTTGGATGCTAGAAAACCAAAGGCCTGGTTAAAGATGATCTCCAAGTCACCCTGCCCCCCCTCCAGGGAAGGGCTTATTTGATAGGCAAATTTAGGAAGTGGTGAGCAGAGTCTTGGGAAGGTGGAAGTGAAGAAGTGCCATGTAAGCAACAGCATGATTCCATGGAGCACGTCTGACCCCAAACAACCTATCTGTTCCTCTACTTGGGTTCCCCTCAGCCTGAAGCCCAGTGGAACTCATGTGACACCACTTTATCTAAGTACTCGGTTTAAGAGAAGGCCAACTGTTTTTCTTGTTGGACTCAGGCGGGCTGGGTTTCCTTGTTCCCTCCCTACTAGCCAGAATCCCAGTCTGTTGTTACCTGTCTTGCAACCCAAGGCTGACAATGGTTCCTTTCTTCAGCCAGAGCTTAGGGACAGCAATGGCTCTATTTCTGTAGTGAGGGGTGATAGAGACCAAGCAGGAGCCAGAGATCACCCTGACAGAACAGAGATCAAGATCCAGCTTTCCGGAGCCCTGAAGGCAGAGCCATGATGCAGCAGGGGGGGGGGTGTTAAGGCTCTCCTGATCGACTGCGGGGTTTCATGGGTCAAGTAGGATGAGCCTCACACTAAGGAGGCAACCAAACTCCTTGAGTAAGGGGCCATCCTTGTGAGCTAGAAGATGTTGTGAGTAAATGTGGTAAACAGAGCAGCAGCTGACTTGTCTCCAGTTCCAAAACGACTACTGGAAATGGCTCACACACTGCCAGGTCCCAACAGACCCTTGGGGCATCTATACGCAAAAGAGTTAAAGGGCAAAAGAGGCACAGGAAGACTGGGAATGCACAATGGTGCTTCTGTTCTTCCTATGGCCTAAGCATTCCTAAGGCATGAACGAAACCATCTGGGGAGGGGGCCCAACGGAATAGCCCCTTCCATTGAGACCAAAGCCTGGCCTGGTCAGAGGCTCTGCTCCCCACAAGATCCAGTGCTGCGTGAGTCAGCCACCACCCCAGTCCCACCCCTTTCCAGGATAGACTCTTAGAGTCACTGAAGGGATCCACATGAACACAGGAGGATGTGTGCATGCTGTCTCTCAAGAACATACATACACATACATAAATGTGCACAGACAACCAAATAGGAGCCCAATGCAGGCAAACAAGACTAATGAAAGTTACACAAATACACACATGTGACCAGATATATGAGCCTCACACATGCAAATAAAAATATTAAAACACATACACACAGGCCCATAGATTCCCAGCAATCCAACCCTCCCATGCAAACCTTCAGACTAGGGCTACCCTCCTCTCCATTTCTACCTGGCACTGGATGCTTTAAGTTGAAGTTCTGAGGAGAAAGGGGGCCCCTAAAGAGATAGTCCTCATCCTTCAAGCTCCATCTTCAGACCAAAATTGAGACAGTCTCCAAAGTCCCCCTTGGACAAGTGCACATTCTACTACCTTCCTGCCCCACCCAACCCCTGGCTTATGCAGCTGCCCCTGCTGGGTTTAGGAGCCAGGGACTAGCACAGGCTGCTAAGTGGAGACTGAGTGGCCTTGGAGCTTTTCAACCTGGAAAAGCTGTGGCAATCTCCTGAGGCCTTGGGTTGGGGGCAGTGGACAAAGAAAAGCTTCCAGAAAGGCCAGCAGAGCAGATCTTCCCCCTGGCAAACGAACTCCCCGCCCTCCTCTGACTCCTCCCTCTGTCTCCAACCCCAGCCTTTAGGAAGCCACAAAGATCTTGTTGATATTTGGGAAGCAGGCAGGGTGGTCTTCAGATGCTTCTCTTTAGTTTTCAGGTCAGGCAGAGCCAAATGGGGGTGTCTAAGCTCAATTTAAGGGCATGGAGACAATGGAGGTACAGTAAGAGTCACTCCTATTACAAGCAACACTTTAGGGGAAGTGCAGGGTGGAGCAAAGAACTACAAGATAAACAAAAGGGCAATCAGAGCAAGGAGCACCAACTGGAAGGGGAAGTAGACAGGCAAGGGGAAGGAGGAAAGACAGTGGAGAGGGCTCTCCATGGACAAATGAGGAAGAGAGGTCTAGTAAGAGGAGTACAAGGTTAGAGGGATGCAAGGAGCCTGAGAAAGCAGAAAAGATGACCGGATTAGAACAAGTGACAGAAAGATTATAGGGCTCCAGGGATGGGGCTACTGAGGACCTATTCAAGTTGACTCCATGGCGGGACCTAAGCTTTCCCCATCGTGGGAGAAGGTGAAAGGGCAAGGATACTGCCAGCTCATGACACTAGTCATAGAACTCAGACCCACCCACCAGAGCCTGAACTCCAAGGTACCCATTTACACCTTGTCCATAAAGGGAGGTCTGGCAAATCTCTGCATGGGACCTCAATTCTACTTCACACCCTGGACATATGTGGTCTTGAAACTACTGGCAGTGATAGGATCATAGGGCTGGGTCATTCTGTAAGGTCATGTCACTTTCACAGTCCAGAGGAACACCTAGTTGTTGCCATTTTGGGTGGTACCAGGGACCATTTGCCTTTAAAAAGACCTTGGATACATCAGTGAACCACCACTCCTGATGTGATAGCCAACCAATCTGAAGCTCAAGTTCAGTGTGGTGGCATAGGCCTATCATCCCAGCATTCAGGAGGGTTGCTTTGAGCTTAAGATCAGCCTCAGCAACATAGCGAGAGTTAGAGTTAAACCCTATCTCAAAAATTGAAAAGAAATCAGGAGGCAAAGGCTGGTGGATCTCTGCGATTGAACCTATCCTGGTCTACAAAGTGAGCCCAGGGCAGCCGGGGCTCCACAGAGAAACCCTGTGTCAAAAAACAGACAAACAGACAAACAAATAAATATCAAAGATAAAGAAAGGGGTGGGGGCTGAAGCTCAAAATAAGTAAGAGCCTGACTGTCTCAAGTCACTGATCTGGCACATTCATCTGTTTCCTTCACCCTTCCTAGCCAACCATGGTCAAGTGCTTCCTATTGGAAAGAGTACAGATGTGGAGCACACCAAATGAGGAGCATGGCAGGACCCACCTGTCCACTGGCCTTCCTTTACTGTCTTTCTTTTCCCCCTTCAAACTATGAAGAAAAAAGAAGGGAAATCCGTATTTTAGAGGGACAAGGGTGGTATTAGTGGCTGGTTACTTTTATGTGCAGTCTGGCTCAAGCAGGCACTCAGCAGTGAGAATCCATCTGACAAATGGCTATCTACCCATGGTTGCTTAGTTCCCAGGCAGTTGTTCTGTAAACAGACCTCATGCCTGGCTACTTGTGCCATGGTGCTCGGCAGAAGGCTAGGGGCTGGGCACTGTGGGGGAGAAGCCTCTTGGGAGAAGGTGGTAGCAATCTAGGAGAGCTGTGCTGTGCTGAATTGGTGAATGTGTTTCCCTCTCCTCAGTAATCAGATCACCAGTAATGCCTAATTTCTTTTGTTCTCTGACTATTTCAAATGTGTTTCAATAAGTTGTTCCCATACATTTCAAATGCACGATAACAAGAGGTATTGCTTTGGGGATCATAAACACAAAAAATAAATAGAGAATGACAGACACTGAGATACAGCAAGGAAGCAGAGAAGTGGGGAGTTCCCAGTCCCAGCCCTGCCACCAACTTGCCATGTGGCCTCAGACACTTGAGGGTGACTGAAAGCTTAGTGCCTGAACAGTGAATATGCATACAATGCTACATAGATGTCGGGCCAGGTGAGAAGCTTGGTTTGGCAAGTCCCACCACCTGCAGCAAGGAGCCCATCAGAGGTGACAGGCCCTGGGCAAGCCCCACCCTACAAGAGGACCATAAAGATAGGAAGAAAGTCTGCTGGACCTTATTCACCACAAGGGCCATGTGAGTCAGCAAAGATTCCATTGGGCTGCCAGCAACACTAACCACTGGATTTGCATTAATCAGGATCATGACATCTACCTGAAAGGGATGCCAGACCAGCAGGTGGTCCTACCTCCCTGAGACAGATGGATGGGGGTTCTAGATACTAGGTCAGGGGCAGTGGGTTATACCTGTTGTTCTTTTCAATACCTGTTAATAGGCAGCCTAAAACCCTGAACCAGGCAGAAGGGAATAGGGAAAGCTCTCACCTCCCATAATTAAACAGAGACTGTAAGACATGGAAATGGCCAAAATTGCTGTAGTCTCTACAGAAAGGGTACCAGGCACCTTGTTTCCAGAAGTCCCTGGTCCTGAGCCAATGAGGCCCTTCTTCCCTTATTCATACCTGATGAACCCATGGTCTACACCCATGTGCACCCAGAGGCATGTCAGTGGGTGCCCAAACCCATCTCTCATAAGTATAGCCTTTATTGGCCAAAGAACCTAAGGGAAGAGGTTCCCTGCTGTGCCTGAGAGGAGACTGATTTTGCAGATTATTTGAGGGGATCCCCGGAGGGAATTTGGAAAAGAGGAGGTAAAGAACAAAGCCCCCTCCCCACTTTGGGGTCGAGGGAGGGGCAGGCAGCGCCCATTCCTGTTCCTTCCCCTCCCACTGCCCGAGGAGCTTCGCTCAATCTCCCCCACACCATGATAGACTCGGGATTTTTCCGGCGAACAGGACCCTAGAAGGTCCTCATCCGAGGAACAGCCACGCCCAGAGCCACACCCCACAGCTGTCGACTAGGTTAGAGGGACGTTCCGCTGGGTTCACATTTCCCTCCAAACACACGCATACACCTATAAGGATATGCCGGCTTCAGCCCCACCTGCCCACACAGAACCTGCTTGACCACTCCTGTGCCCCTCCCTAAGCGTGCATTTGGGGTGCCTCCCAGTTACCCCTCACCTGTCGGGCTCTGGCACGAAGCCACTTTGTCCAGTCCCATTCCACACCGCAGTGCTCAGAGCCCGGTGCCTAGCATGGGTGGGGCTCCAGCCTCCCTGCCCTCTACTCGCTTGTCCCTCTGCCTGAGGCAGGGCCGGTCTGCAACACAGATGGTCGCTGTAGCGGCCAGGGGGACAAACCAGCCCGCCTTACCTGTGCCGTTTGGGTTTCCAGCCCAGCCTCTATGCAAGCCGGCCTCGGACCCGCCACCCAGCGCCTCCGTGATGCTGCTGCCGACACGGATGCTGCTGCTGCGGCGGCGGCGGCGGCGGGCGGGGCAGCGTGCGCGAACGGGAGGAGTGGGGGAGGGAGAAGGAGTGAGATCAGCTCCCCCGCAGCAGGCCCCGCCTCGCCACACCCTCGCTCCTTGTTTCATCTGAACCGAGCCGCAGAGCCCCTCGCGTGACAGGGACCCCTCAGGGGTCCTCTCCAGGAGTTCCACAGTCCCGGAATCCCCGAGACTACAGTGACCTTAACCTCACCATTGGGGATCCCCACCGCCCTGGAGGCTTGGATTGGGAATTGTTGACAGGAGTATTCTCAGGATCCCCGGGCTGGGCAATGGGGAGAGGATCCAGGCTGGGAACCAGATTGCCCCGCCTCCACTTGGCCTTCGAGGGCGTTGGTCAGTGATGGGCATTCATATACAATGAGGGCCAGGCCTCGCCCAGGTCATGCGTTTGAATATCTCCACACCCCGGTAACCACCAGCGTCTCTTCGAACCCCTGCCAGTACGCTAGGTCAGGGTCCTTCAGAGATGTGCGCATGAACCTTAGTCCCCAATCTGAGAAGGAGTTGTGGCGAGGCATAAGCTCCTGCATGCCCCACACTCCATTACCAAACACCTGGCCCCAACCTAGGACAGAAACGAAAGGTCGCAGAGAGGGTTGCCCTTCGACCTGAAACACCCTGCTCCCGATCTTCCTCCCACATTCTGTCTGCTCAGTGCCTTATTTCTTTGTCCTCAGGATTGGCCTCTTCCTGACCTTTCCTGCCCGCCCCACTCTAGCTTACAGCCCTTTGGGGGAAAGCTTCTGAAAGGAAGGAGCTCTTCCCAGTGGCGCCCCCTCCCAAGCTCATGGCTGTAACCTCCCAAGCGAGGCGAAGTGGAGGGGGGCTGGAATTCCAAAGTGTGTCCAGCTAGCCGAAGCCGCAGGGCAAGGAAGGCCTAGGGCCCAGATGGCAGATTGCAGTCCTGGTAGGTATGGTATTTTTATGGGCATGCCTGTTACTCAGTGAAGCATTCTGTAGGCCCTCCACTCAGCCTGCAAACACTCCCCTAGTGGTGCAGTGCCCTGATCCCATAAAATCACTTTTGGCACTCTGGCCTGGTCTCCCTCCTCATAGGATCACCACCTGCCAGCTTCCTTTCTCATGAAAGAAAAAACTTGGGGTGCTCACCAGCCCTTTGTGAAGGTCTGGATGTCATGTTCCATGGAGTCTTTAGGAAGAAGCATTTGAGTGAAGGTAGAGGCCTGGGCAGAGAGCTCAGAGTACAATGCCCTTTCTACAGGCCTACCACTTGGCTTGGGTGGATTCAGACGGAAGCTACCAACAGTATCCATGAAGTGCTACTGGTGCAAGTCTTCAGGAGACAGCAAAAGAGACTGAAACTGGCCAGGTCATGAAACTAGGCACCTCCTGAGCTGGTTAGAGAAGGGTATTTTCCATGAGGCACTGAGCTGAGAACAGCTTCCTGACTGCGCTGATATAAGAGCGATAGGCCACAAAATTGGCCTCTGCTCTCCAGTTGCTGCCTTCACTGCCCTACTCCCAGACTGCACCCACACCCCAACTGTCCTAGAACTCACTCTATGGCCCAGGTTCATTTTAAACCTATATCCACCTGTCTCAGCCTGCTGAGTGCTGGGATTACAGTTATTCAATATACCCAGCTCTGTATGCAAAGCTTACACACAAATTTTGTTTCAAAAATCTTTGTCTATTAAATGTCAATACCTGGAAAGCAGAGGCAAGCAGATATAAGTTTGAGGCCAGCCTTGTTTACATAATGAGTTCCAGACCAGCCAAAGCTATATGCTGAGACCCTGTCTCAAAAGAGAATCAATTACAAAGTAAAAATCTGTTTACAGATATGAGAAACCCTGTCTTTAAAATAACCAATGAGAAAAAAAAGTTGTAAAAATTATTTTTAATTATGTGTATGTGTTTGTATATGGGTAGGTGCATACTGGTAGCCAAAAGGGTCAGAGGTGAGGATCCCCCTTAACCTGGAGTTATAAGCAGTTATGAGTTGCTTCATAAAGATGTTGGAAATTGAACTTTGGCCACCTGGAACTCACTATATAGACTGGGATCCATGAAATCCCTGTCTCAGCTTTCCAGGTAGTAAGATTTCAGGCATGCCTTACCATACTTGACTACAAGCTCTGCAGTTATAAGATAACAACAGTTGAACATAAATTTGTTTTATGATCCAACAACTCAATATTAGCTTAGTCAAATGAAAATTTATGACTTCACAAAATCCTGTAAATGGCTATTTCGAGCATCTTCATTTCTGGTTGCCAAAATCGGGAAGCAACCCAGGTACTTCAGTGAGTAAACAGGTAAACGCATTCTGATACATTCAAACACTGGACTACTACTGAGCACTGTAAAGGAATTGATGATCAATACACACAGAGACACACACACTGGGGGGGGGGGCTTGGGTGGTTAATCTCAAAAGCTATGCATTGTGACTTAAGCTACACAAAAGAATAAATAATGCCATTTATAATGAACTCTAGAAAAGATAACACACAGCTCAGTGGAAGTTAGGGGCCAGAGCATAAAGGGAGTGGATGATAGCTGTAAAAGAGCTTGAGTGCTCTTAACTGCTGAGCCATCTTTCCGGCTTTGGACAGGGTCTCACATAGGTCAAGCTGGCCTCAATTGTTTATATACCTGAGGCTGCCCTTGAATTCCTGATCTTCTTGCCTCTATTCCTGAGTATCATAATTAAGGAGTGTATCACCACTCTTTGCATTTCCATCTTTTGTTTGATTGGTTGGTTTGGTTTTCCAAGACAGGGTTTCTCTGTGTAGCCTTGGCTGTCCTGAAATTTTCTCTGTAGACCAGGCTGGCCTCGAACTCAAAGATCAGCCTGACTGCGTCCCAAGTGCTAGGATTAAAGGTGTGTGCCACTACCCCTGGCTCATTCCCACCTCTTGGCCAGCAGATGCTGGGCTTTCTGAGGCTTCCATGCACCTCTGCCTCCAGAGTGCTGGGATTAAAACATGCTTTCTGTTGTCGTTTTATTTTTGTTTTTTGAGAGAGTTTCTCAGTGTAGCCCTGGCTGTCTTGGAACTCACTCTGTAGACCAGGCTGGCCTCGAACTCACAAAGATCTTCCTGACTCTGCCTTCCTTCCTGAGTGCTGGGATTATAGGTGTGTGATACCACTGCCTGGTATAGCATGCATTCTTTTTTGTTTAAAACACAAAACTTAATTTAATAGAAATTTTGTTTGTAGTTCTTTGTTAATACTTTATTTATTATGTGTGCAGTGTTCTGCCTGCATGTGTGCCCGCATGCCAGAGAGGGCACTAGATCTCATTATAGACAGTTATGAGCCACCCTGTGGTTGCTGGGAATTGAACTCAGGATCTTTGGAAGTATAACCAGTGCTCTTAACCTCTGAGCCATCTCTCCAGGCCCTTGTTTGTAGTTCTTACACTCTTAGCATGAGCTGTGCTAGAATTGGCTGCCCTGCAAGTGACCCAGTACTGGATGCAAGGGAGAAGTGCCCCATTTCTTCAGAGGAGAGTCACCACCCCCTTTTCCTGCCCCTTCTCTGAGATCCAGGAAGGAGAGAAAATGAAATCTCAAGTCTAGGGCTTCTTTTCCACACCTCTGTTCTTAAAATTGGAAGGTAGTGACCAGGGGATAGAAAGAGAAAGTGAGTGACAGAAGGAGAAGAAGTTGATTCAAAATGAAAAGCCAGGAGGTGAGGGCTGGAGGAGAATTAAAGACAAACACCAGTAAAAAGTGTGTGTGGGGGGGTCAGGGTAACAAAATCAGAACCCCCCCCCCCACATCGATCTGAACCTGCTTAGAAAAAAATGAAAAGTTCTTGAGTCTCATAGACACATTATTGGGAGCAGCCAGCTCTGCGGCAGCCTGTTCAGTCTTCAGCCCAGCCTTGGAGGCAAGTGGCATGGCCTTTAGCTCGTCCTTGACATGACCAGTAACACTTCCCTCATCTTCCTTCTCATCTTCATCTTCTTCATTTCTGTCGTCCTCATTCTCTTTGTCCTCAGCCTCTTCCTCCTCTTTATGCTTCTTGTCTTCTTCTTCTTCTTCTTCTTCTTCTTCTTCTTCTTCTTCTTCTTCTTCTTCTTCTTCTTCTTCTTCCTTAAGTCTCTGCTTCTCATTGTGCTTGTCCTTCATCTGCTTCTCTGCAGCCTTGGTGATACCCCAATGTCTCATTGCTGAACATCTCTGCATAGGCCTCATCATTGGTGATGGGAAAGTTGTCAAAGATTGTGTTAGACTTGACCTGCCAGAAATGTAGGCCCAGTATGGCAAAAGTATCATAAGCATAGGGAAAGTATTCAGGGTTGTCAGCTTCTGGATGTATCCAGGTACCTTTGTAATCTAGGTTGTCAATGTGACATGGCTTCCACTCACCTTTATACTCAGGATTCTGAATCACTCTCCATCCATCTGTTCATCCCCGTCCTCAGGCTTCTTAGCATCAGGGTTGAGAATGTGCTTGGGTTTGTCCCAGTCCTCATGCTTGGAGTCTGTGGGGTCATCAATCTTGGCTTGTTGGTCCCAGTGTTCTGGCTTGGCAGCATCAGGGTCCTTTATCTTCTTGGGTGGCAGAAAGTCTCAATCATCCTCCAGGGAGCCTGGCTCCACCTGGCTGTTGTCAATTTTCACCTCATAGGTGTTGTCTGGGTGCACAATCAGTGTGTACAGGTATGTGAATTTATCATCCTTGCACTGGATATCCTTGTTGATCAGCACATTCTTGCCCTTGTAGTTAAAGATGACATGAACCTTCTTGGTGCCAATATCACAGATGTCCAGACCAAACATGATGTTGTACTCTGAGTCTCCACACATGCCCTTCTGTCCAAACTACTTGGAAACAGTTTCACATAACTGCCCCACAATCAATATTCTGTTAATGCTTCACTGTGAACTGTATCACCAGTATTGGGCCCTTGTTGCTGAAGGGTTCGAATCTAGCAGACAGTTTGTAAAATCGGGCATCTTGACTTATCTGCAGCCCTTTATCCTTCTCCTGGTACCGGTACAATTTGCCAGAATTGAGGACAAGTTTGCCCAAATCAGATTTATGTTTGGATCCAATCCAGTGGTGGTCCAGTCATCTTTGTCCAAGAATTGCTCTTTGAAATAAAGGGCAAGGTCTGCAGCAGCCAGACCAAGGAGGACAAGCAGGAGTGGCACCAAAAGGAGCAAGGCTGGCTGAGGGGTGGTTATAATGTTGTTCTTAAAATTCTCTGTTATTCCTCTCTCAAACGGTGGCACCCCAGGTATGGCTAGCAGTGTAATCCTAGCACTGAAGGCTGGGACAGGAAAATTACAAATCTGAGGCCAGCCTAGGCTGCATAAGGAGATTCTGGCTGGGAAAATAAAGAAAAGTGGTTATAGGGAATCTTGAAGTCAGCTCAAGACACCCCAACAGTGTGCTCTCGGGACAAAGGAGATTTGTTGGGGGGGGAGGGCAGGGATAAGGGACAAAGACAGTAGTTAGAGGAAGCGGGAGAAAGGGAAAAGAACAAGGGAGAGTGGAGAAAAAAAGAGAAGGAAGAGGAAGGATATTTGTCCTAGGGGGACAAAAGACTGCCTCTGGATAGAAAAGAGACAAAAGGGGCACATAGGAAAATGGCTGTTTACAAAGGAAACATGGCACACACCTTATTTCCCAGCACTCAGGGAGGCAGAGGCAGGAGGATCACTGAAAGTTCAAGGCCAGCCTGGTCTACAAACTGAGTCCAGTACAGTCAAGGCTACACAAAGAAAGCCTGTCTTGAAAAACATAACAAAACAAAACAAAATAAAGGTAAAATGAGAAATGCTATATTAGGATGAGGTGTTTAATTCTGATTGGTCATGTTAATTAGGTGAGTCAAAGAGGACTTCTGATTGCTAGACTTCAGTACTTTGACAGCTGGAACTCGGCAGTCAGCCTCAGGAGGAGGAAGTGGCCAAATAAGGGAATAGAACTTGAGGGCTAGCTTTAGGACTCTAATGGTTTTTAGCGAGGCAAAGGGAAGTGGGAGAAGGGCAAGGCCTGCCAGAGCCATGCTTGCCACGCTGGAGTGGGCTAGAGTCCCTTTATTAGTGAGGTGGCTTACTTAGTAGAGTGCTTGCCTCTTCTGCAGAAGGCCCCAGATTCAATCCCCAGTACTTTGTGACCCTGGTATGTAGGGCATGCCTATAATCTTACCACTCAGGATATGAAGGCAAGAAGATCAGAAGTTCTAGATCATCCTTGGCTACATACTAAGTTCAAGGTCAACTACTGGATACATGAGGTCCTGTTTCAAAAGACAAACCAAGGAAAAAAAATAGAAAGAAAGAAAGAAAGAAAGAAAGAAAGGAAGGAAGGAAGGAAGGAAGGAAGGAAGGAAGGAAGAAAGAAAGAAAAGAAAAGAAAAGAAAAGAAAAGAAAAGAAAAGAAAAGAAAAGAAAAAAAAAAGAAAAGAAAAGAGGTGTGTGTGCATAGTATAGATCTTTAGAGACTTGTTTTGTATAGGTGTGTCAGAAAGGGTTTCTAGGTTTTTAATTTGTTACACAGTCAGAAAGCTAAGAGGAAGGATCATAAAATGCTGGTCAACCCTTCTGCTATTCTGGAATCTCCCTTTGCACCTCTGAGGTGAAAAGCCCCTACCTCTCTTCACAGAGCTGTCCCTGGCCATTGTGTTCCACGTATCCTTTTTTTCACACTGTGCTGAGTTCCTTTACCCTTGGTCTCAACTACTACTGCTGTGTCCTGTAGTGAAGAATTCTGAAGTTTTGGTTTCTTTTAAAAAATATTCTTATAATGTTTCTACTGACCTTACTGACCAAGTGTAAGGTTAGTAGAAATAGTATAAGAAAATGTGAAAATCTGGGCACAGGCGTCTTTCCTCAGACTGATACTCCAACCAAGGACCATGCATGGAGATAACCTAGAACCCCTGCACAGATGTAGCCCATGGCAGCTCAGTATCCAAGTGGGTTCCTTACTAAAGGTAACAGGGACTTGTCTCTGACATGAACTCAGTGGCTGGCTCTTTGATCACCTCCCCCTGAGGTGGGGGCAGCCTTGACAGGCCACAGAGGAGGACAGTCCAGCCAGTCATGATGAGACCTGATAAGCTAGGGTCAGATGGAAGGAGAGGAAGACCTCCCCTATCAGTGGACTTGGAGAGGGGTGTGGGAGGAGATGAAGGAGGGAAGGTAGGATTGAAAAGGAGAGAGGGAGGGGGCTACAGCTAGGATACAAAGTGAATAAACTGTAATTAATATAAAAATTTAATAAAAAAAGAAAATGTGCGTTCGTTTTAGTCCCAGGTGTTGGGATATGGGGCTGCTTCGAACTGTCCACAGCAGCTGACTATGATTTGCCTTGCGTTCCAGCAGAGTCTTGTGTGGTTTTGCCAGCTGCAGATAGTTTCTGTGACTGTGTGAGGTTTGGAATTCTGGGAACTTTCAGAGGGTACATAAATGCTAGGGCCCCGAGAGGTGAGGTTGGTGGTTGGTAGTGGTTCAGGGGGTTGGTTGTGGTTTGATAGTAGTCGTGCTCAAAGAAGAAACAAGGAGAAAAATTAGATTCAGGGATCTCTCTCTCCATCTATCTTTCTTTCTCTCTGATCTAGTGATATGAGGGAGAATAAAAGTTGGAAAAAAGAGGAACCCACAAAGTAGCTAAGACAAGCTACAGTGTTCATTGCAAACTTCTAGCCCCTGGGCCACACTAAACAAATCCAACCTCTTCTTGGAATGTCTAAAGCCTGAAGCCACTATCCTGAACACTTCTCCAGGGCCAGGGATACTCTATTTTTGGTCAGGAAGGAAAATAGTTTCTTCTTCATCTTCCTCAGCTTGACTTTCATTGCCACACATCACCAGTCCTGTGCCAGTGATCCTTGTCCCAAACAACATCTCAACCTTTTGGTTTCTTCACCCTTTTTGTTCTTCCAACACTTTCTTTCTTTCTTTCTTTTTCTTTCTTTCTCTTGCCTTTCTTTCTTGCATTGAATTCTAGTACTGGGGAGGCAGAGTCAGGAGGATCTCTGAGTTTGGCCAGCCTATTCTACAGAGTGAGTTCTAGGACAGCTAGGACTACATAGAACCTGTCTCAAAACAAAACAACCCTCCAATAAATTTAAATTAAAAAAAAAAAACACCTTTTAGATTTAATTATTTTATGTCCGTGAGTGTTTTGCCTGCATGTGTATCTGTGCATCATGTGTGTGCAGAAGTCAGAAAAGGACATCATATTCCCTAGAAATGGAATTAAGGATGGTTGTGGGTGCTAGGAATTGAACCTGGGGTCTCTGCAAGAACAGCCAATGTTATTAACCCCTGAGCTATCTCTCTAGTCCCTTTCTTTGCCTTTTGTTTTCTTTTGTTTTGTTTTGAGACACGGTCTCATTAATTAGCCATGGCTAGCTTAGAACTAGCTATGTACACTAGACTGACCACAAATTCACAGAGATCTGCCTACCTCTGTCTCCTGTCTGCATCTCTCCCTCCCATGAGTGTGTGTGTGTGTCTGTGTGTGTCTGTTTGGCAGGCTTTCGTTTTGTTTTCTTTCTTTCTTTCTTTCTTTCTTTCTTTCTTTCTTTCTTTCTTTCTTTCTTTCTTTCTTTCTTTCTATCTCTTGCTTTTGTTTGCTTCTTTTTGTTTTTTTTCAAGATAGGGTTTCTCTGTGCAGCCTTGACTGTCCAAGACTCACTTTGTAGACCAGGCTGGCCTCAAATTCACAGAGATCTGCCTGCTTCTGCCTCCCTGAGTGCTAGGATTTCAGGCATGTGCCACCATGCCCAGCTTGCTTGTTGTTTTGTTTGAACTAGGGTCTCATGTATCCCAGGCTGCCCTTGAACTATTCATCCTTCTACCTCATCCTCTCAAATACAAGGATTACAGATATGTGCCATTATGCCTAGCATTCCCAAACCATGCTAATGTCACCTTGCCTCCTCCTCCATCTGCCTCAGTTGCTTTAATATGTTCATCTCAAATGCTTACCCTCTGTTCTTAGCCTCATGCTGTTCCTTTCCATTCTTTGCAGCTTCCCCTTCCACACCTGAGTCTGGGCCAGTCCCTCAAGCACAATCTACAGACTAAATGGCTGATTCTCTATTGAGTGTTGGCCCATTTAGTTCCTTGAGTGCTGGCAGCCCATCTCAGGTGTCAGCCTTAAGATCTTCTTTGGGACTAATCCCAGGATGTAGGACCTGAAGATAACGCTTACTATAGACCCGTCCCCCAAAGGTCCCTGTATTAAAAGCTTTGTTTCTAACATGGGATGCTGGGAAGCCATGGGACCCAGTGGGAAGTGTTCCATACATTGAAAGCACATCCTCAAAAGGAAGAAGGGGGGGGTGGAGAGATGGCTCAGTAGTTAAGACCATTAGCTGTTCTTCCAAAGGTCCCACATTGTGGGTCACAGCCATTTTGTAAATCCTATCCTAAGGACCTGAAGCCTTCTTCTGATCTTTATGGGCATTGCACACACATGGCACACAAATATACATGCAGGCAAAACACCTATACACATGCATATAAATAAATGAATGAATAATAAATAAATTTTAAATTTAAAAATTATATTTTTAAAAGGGAGAGAGAGAAATTTCAGACCCTTTTTTTGTTTTGTTTTGCAACCGACTATAATGTCAGTGGCTTTGTTCTCCCACATGTTCCTGCCCTCATGGGCTGCCTTACCATAGGTCACAAAGCATTGGGCCAACAAATGAAGGGCCAAAAGCTCTAAAACAGTGGGCCTAGATAACACTTTTGTCCTTCTAAATTCACTCTCAGGTATTCATTCAGTGACGGAAAGCTAAGTGACAGAATTCCAAGGAAAGAGCCCAACTGCAGTGCAGCTCAAGCTCTGCAATCCCCTTCTTTCCAGTGAGCCCTTTAGTGCTTCTTTTTGGGTTTATCTTTTTCCTCTCTCTCTCTCTCTCTCTCTCCCCTCCCCACTCCCCAAGAAAGGGTTTCTCTCTGTAGCTTTGACTATCCTGGAACTCACTCTGTAGACCAGCCTGACCTCAAACTCAGAGATCTACCTGCCTCTGCTTCTGCCTCCCAAGTGCTGGGATTAAAGGTGTGCACTACCATCAGCCAGCTGATAAAATAAAGACTCAAATTGTCCCTGAAAAAAGTTAGAAACGAGAAGAATGAAGCAAACAGAGACCAAACTGTCTTTTGCTAAGGAATGTAAACAAGCATTTATTCAGCCTAGATAGGGTGCCAGTGACAAACCAAAGAAATGAGTCCATTCAAGTTTAGCATGATGAATTAATGAGTTTAATGGTTTACTTCTAGGAGCTTGAGTGACTTGAGAGTAGCTGCCTCACTGAAAAGCCCACCCCAACATGGATGAGATTAAGATAAGCTGCATCCTTGAGCCTTGCTACACAGTTCTAAGGCAGCTCCAGAAAAGAAAGAAAATTTTTTCTCAGTACTTGATTACTGTTTCCATAATCCTAGAGAAAGACCTTGTGACTCTTGTTACTGTCTGAGCCTCTTGAACCTCCTATGTTTCAGGAGTTCCCTAAATTTTATACGTTTACTTAGTTTGTTTTATGAGCATCCCTCCTTCTGAAGGAATAACTCAATTCAAACAAACTTGCTACACAAGGCCAACATCAAGTTCTGGAATGGAGCTCACCTGAGAGCAAATGGCAACAGCCATAAAGTAGAACCAACTAAATCACTATCAACAGATAAGTAGATTAAAAAAGAAAAAAAAATCAGCCATAAAAATGCTGGCTGGGGATGGAGCTTAGTTGGTGGAATACATACCTATCATGTACAAAGCCCTGAGTTCCACTCTCAGTACTGCACAAACCCTATGTGGTAGCGCATTCCTCTAGTCCCAGGTAAGGACAAGGGCATGGGAAGTCAGAGGATATCAGCTTCTGACTAGAAGGACTATGTCTTGTCTTCTCTTGAAGTGATAGTTAAGTTCGGCAGCTGACATGGTTGTGATGGGTGAGTATACCAGCTAATAAGTCAGAAGCTGCATGCATTGACCTTTCTGACCCCATCTCAGAAAGCAAGCAGCACTTTTAGCAGATTATCTTAATCACAAGCAAGATGCAAACCTACTCAGATTGTAGGGGAAGGGCTAAATTCCACCTCTTGGTGGGAGATGGCAAGGCTCCAGGAGAACATGTGGGATGGAGATTGTTAGGGCTACCTTGGAAGGCTACAATCTGCCACACACCAGTTAAAAGGCAGAGACTTGGTTTTAAACAAAGTAGCTATATGGTATTTCAGAGAAATGCTTTTAAGCATAAATACATGTTGAAGGTCAAAATATGGAAAAAGATATACCAAACAAGCATGGAGCACAGGAAAGCTGGTGTGGTTATAGACATACCAAATAGAGTAGAATTCAGTATAGAGTGTTAACATGTGGCAGCTCAGTCTCCAAATGGGTGCCGTAGTAATGGGAACAGGGACAGTCTCTGACATGAACTGATTGGCCTGCTCTTTGATCACCTCCCCCTGAGGGAACAGCCTTACCAGACCACAGAGGAGGACAGTGCAGCCAGCCCTGATGAGACCTGATAGACTAGGGTTAGATGGAAGGGGAGGAGGTCCTCCACTATCAGTGGACTGGGGAAGGGGCATGGGAGGAGATTAGGGAGAGAGAGAGGGTGGGATTGGGAGGGAATGAGGGTGGGGACTACAGCTGGGATACAAAGTGAATAACTTATAATAAATAAAAATATATTAAAAAAATAAAATGATTGAAAAAAAGTGTTAACAGAAGTAGGAGAGACACTGAAAGGGGAACAAATAACAGAGATCTAATACCAAATCCCTCAAATACCTGAAGCAAAAGTTGTTAGTGGATGGATACACGTAATGCTTGTAACATTTAGGAAGTAGAAGTAGATGGATCTCTGTGAGATCAAGACCAGCCTGATCTAGTAAGTTTCAGGGCAACCAGGGCTGTGTAGAGAGACCCTGTCACAAAAACAAACAAAACAAAACAAAAAAGTAAAGCATGGTGTTCCAGGCCTGTAACCCCAGCACTTGGGAAGCAGAAGCAAGAGGATCTATACAAGTTTGAAGCTAGCCTAATTTACTAAGGGAGTTCCACGCTTAATAGGAGACCCTGTTTTTAAAAAGCAAAACCCAAAGGACCCAAAAAGCATAATAAACATACAATATATGTATGTGTGGTGGTGCATAGATGTGGAGTATGTATTGGGTGATGTGTGCCCCTGTGTAGTATATATGGGATGGGAAGATCTGAGCTGCATAGCATGTGCGCACAAGAATGGGATGGGGTGTGCATCTTTGCCTCTTAGGAAGGCATCTACATCATGTCTCTTCTGCCCCAAGGGGCTGGGAGGGGCTGGAGCCCCACCAGACTCTGGGCAGTAAGAGGAGACCTTGATGACTAGAGAGATGGTTCAGTGGTTAAGAGCACTGGCTACTCTTCTAGAGGTCCTGAGTTCAGTTTCCAGCAACCACATGGTGGCTCATAACCATCTATAATGACATGGAGTGCCCTCTTCTGGTATGCAGGTGTACATGCAGATAGAGCACTCATATACATAAAAATAAATAAATATATATATTTTAAAGAGGAGACCTTTACTGTTGGCAAAATCCCTAGGCTTGGGCACCTGGTCCATGGTAATGCTCTTTTACTTGCTAGCCTTGCAGGTCAAGGGAAGAAGACAGACAGACAAATAGGCAGGCAGGCAGGGAAAAAAAGGATCTTGGCCTTGGGTGAATGAGCAAGCTACAGCCTGGGACTGGACCAAGTTAACTTGAACAGGGAGCTATAGAAGGAAGGGGACTGGTGAATTACAGTTGGCAGAAGTCGGGTATGTATGAGAAAAAGGGCCCTAAACATCTGGATCCTGAAGCTCTCTTCTCTTAAGTTCTTTTACTTGAGAACTTGGCCCCTTGAGGCTGCTGTTTGTGCAAAAATTTATGAGTCTTTGTGTTGTGTGAAACATGTATTTGAGGGTGTGTGTATGAAGTGTGTGTGTTGGGGGGAGGGGAGTAAGCCAGGAGATTAGTCTGAAAGCCTCTCCTCCTGGGGCATGTGGTTGCAGGAAAAGGGTGGGGGTGCTCCTGGCTCCTACAGGTCCCTGAGGAAAAATCTGGATAACACAGAGACACATTTAGCCATGGCTTAGGACCCCCACCCCACTCCTTCCCTTCCTGTCCCTCATCTCCAGGCAGTGAGTCCTAATTGAAGAGGAGGGGCTTAAATGATCCTGAGAGGTTCTCCCATTCCCAGGCTTTTAGCCCATCATCACCAGGGGACAAAGACAAAAAAAAAAAAAAAAAACGGCAGCCTTGTTTGGATAAGGGAGGTAAGGATTTAAAGTAGGGTAGTGATTTTGGGTCAGGTCCAGCCATTTTCAGCCTCAGTTTCCCACTTAGGAGATAGGGTACTTCACTATATACACTATATAGTTTCCCACAGCACTGCCATACCAGATGTTCTAGAAAGGTGGACCTGTGGAGTAGGAGCAGGCAGGATGGAAGTTGCTGCTGAATTAAGCTGGGGACTGGGTTCAATGGGAATGGTCCTGGGGACTGACCAAGGAAGACTGGCAGGAAAGGAAATTGGAGGCCCGGAACATACTTCCTGGTGGATGGAGGAAGGAGGCCAGGGGAGGTGCATGAGGGAGAGGAGGGGGAAGTCTCCTGTGCAGGTCATTCCCTGAGGCTAGGTTGGGGCGGGGCTGGCAATGGAGAGCAGATCTGAGCGCTGGGCCACCTTCACGCTGCTGCCCAGCTAGCTGCCCAGAAGCCCAGGAGCCGAAGCAGGTAAGGGGCTACAGAAGGGCTCTGAGACGGAATACTCCGTCTCTCTTGCTTTGTCTTTAGCCCTCCAATGGTCCAAGCTGTTCTCGGGGCAGGGACCTTACTGTTTACCTCTGATTCCTAATTACCAGTCTGGCTCTTGGGAGCTGCCTGAATGGAATGGGGCTTTGTGTGTTGTTCTGTCTGACTGTTTTTTTATATTCCCTGTCCAGGCCTAAATACAGGCTGGACCTCCATCGTGTGAACCCACCTGCAGAGAGGCAACTGCCTCCTGACACCTCTATCAGGTGGAGTGACCCTGGACAGTGGGGCTGGCCCCTTGAGTAGAGGCTGAGTTGGCCCCTGTGACAGGTGTGCAAGTCATCTACAGCCACCCCATCATGCTCCTGGTGTCCACCATATCTGGTAAGGTTTCAGCCATTAGGCTCCTGACACCCCTCGCTTTGATGAGCCAGGCGGGCTAGGTGGGTTTGATGAAGCCGAGGAGGCCCTTTTCCTAAAGACACTTTTCTCTTCCTTGTGCACCTGGGTGGGCTGTCAGGAAGGGTTGGTTGAAGGGCAGGCACTTTGCCTTCCAAACCACACACTTCCTTAGAAGTCCCCTCTGCTGGGAACCCAGGAAACGGTCAGTAAGACCAACAAGGGGTTTAAGGTACCAGCTACACAGGTCACACCATCCCTGGCATTTGGAACTTCCTTATTCTGGGGAACCTACACAGCACTCCACTAACTTGTTCCTTGTCCCTCACCCCTGCCCAGCTGTGCCTGGGCCCCTTTCGACCCCTAGCTCTCCCAGCAACAGCAGCCAGGAGGAGCTACTGGATGACCGAGACCCGCTGCTAGTCCAGGCTGAATTAGCCCTGCTTTCAACCATCTTTGTGGCTGTGGCCTTGAGCAATGGCCTAGTGCTGGGGGCCTTAATACGACGGGGCCGGCGGGGCCGCTGGGCACCCATGCACGTCTTCATCAGTCATTTGTGCCTAGCTGACCTGGCTGTGGCTTTGTTTCAAGTACTGCCCCAGCTGGCTTGGGATGCCACTGACCGTTTCCATGGCCCCGATGCCCTGTGTCGGGCCGTCAAGTACCTGCAGATGGTGGGCATGTATGCCTCCTCCTACATGATCCTGGCCATGACGCTAGACCGCCATCGTGCCATCTGCCGCCCTATGCTGGCATACCGCCATGGAGGTGGGACTCGCTGGAACCGGCCAGTGCTGGTGGCCTGGGCCTTCTCACTCCTTCTCAGCCTGCCTCAGCTCTTCATCTTTGCTCAGCGTGATGTGGGAAATGGCAGTGGGGTATTTGACTGCTGGGCCCGATTTGCAGAGCCCTGGGGCCTTCGTGCCTATGTTACCTGGATTGCTTTGATGGTGTTTGTGGCACCTGCCCTGGGCATTGCTGCCTGCCAGGTTCTTATCTTCCGGGAGATTCATGCCAGTCTGGTGCCAGGGCCATCTGAGAGGACAGGGAGGCGCCGCAGAGGGCACCGGACAGGCAGTCCCAGAGAGGGAGCCCATGTATCAGCAGCCATGGCCAAGACCGTGAGGATGACGCTGGTGATTGTGATTGTCTACGTGCTGTGCTGGGCACCCTTCTTCCTTGTGCAGCTGTGGGCGGCGTGGGACCCAGAGGCTCCTCTAGAAAGTGGGTGTGGGTGTGGCTAAGGCTGGGGGTGGGGGAAGGTAAGGGTTTGCCCATACACATCCAAGTACTATACTTGCTACCTTTATGCCCTACCAGTGGGTTCACATGTGGTGCCCCCATGGCTTGCTAGTGTGAGCAAGGGACACTCTGAGTTGCAGCCTGGACTCTCTTCTTCATAGGACCCCCCTTTGTGTTGCTCATGCTGCTGGCTAGCCTTAACAGCTGTACCAACCCCTGGATCTATGCTTCCTTCAGTAGCAGCGTCTCCTCGGAGCTTCGTAGCCTGCTTTGCTGTGCTCAAAGGCATACCATGCCCAGCCTGGGACCTCAAGATGAGTCCTGTGCCACGGCCAGCTCCTCTTTGACCAAGGATACACCTTCCTGAGAAGCCACTGGGTTCTTCCCATCCAAAGTTCCCTGCAGCTCAGCTGACTGTTTGGGGTCAGCCCTGGGAACATCAAGAGAGTGGTACTTTGGCTATACTTGGCTCTCCCTAGTTCTGTCTCCAGGTATGCAAAAAGGAATATTCCAGGACTGTAAGGAAACCCTTAAGCTGGCTCCTTTGTGCCAGACATGAGAAGCAACTGGGACAGATGTCTCAATGTCTGGAAGGAGAACAGGCAAAGAGGTTTTTGTGCTTCCTACCCTGGCAAGTACCCTGCAGATGAGGAAGAGTCCCAGGGAGTTAAAGAAGGACCAGGATGGGGCTAGTAGGCCTTCCTGTCATTCCTCCCTTCTGTCTATCTCCCTAATAAAAATTGCAATTCATTTTCCACATGGAAAAACTTTCCTTGGACCAGGTAAATGGTTGGTATAGAGGATGGAATACAAAGATCCCTACACTCATAGATGTACACCTGGTCAGGAAGCTGTGATATAAAACAACCAAGACTGCATTCTGGGGAGCACTTCCCCAGGTGACAATAAATATCTCCATGTTAGAGGTCCCTCTACCCCAAGAGAACTGTTGAAGCTGTTCAACCTTCTGTCTTGGTGTCTGGCCTCTAGCAGTACAGACTCTGGAAGCTGCCTTGCCCCAAACCTGTTCAGCCTCCCAAAACAGAGCATAGGCAATTACAACAGAAACCAGCATATGGGTCTTTATGAATTGCTGCCACTTGCTTTTTCCACAGATACAGCCCAAGGCTTCCAAGCAAAAGGCACAGAAGGCTTGTCTCCAGCCTCCTTCCTTTGCTACCTCTCAGAGGCCTAGAATATGGCCGCAGTGAGGCGTTAGGCCTGGAGCTGGGGTAGGGCGGGAGGATCACTGGAGGTAACAGGCCTCAGAGTAGCTTGTGAGTTGAATCTGGATCCTGGGGATGGGGGTCTGAGGGGGAAACTGGAGCCCTGGGTCCCCGGGAGAAGACTTTGTTTTTGCTGAAGATGCTGCAGGCCGGGGGCTTCTGGTTTGGGGTTCCTAGACTGGGGGAGGCTGTAGATGATAACCCGTAGCCCTGGCGGACAGCTGCCTTTCCCAAGAGCTCCTTAAATACCGAGTCCATGTTCTGCGCAACAGCCTAGCAGAAAAGAAAAACAGGGAGGGCTCAGTAAGTTTCCTCCAATCCCCAAACTGAGCCTTGACTACCTACCATACTGTGGGTAGGCCAGGCCAGGCCAGGCTCCCTCTCAGGGGGCCATGGGAGGGACTGCATGAGCCTCTAGGCCACCTTCCCAACTCCATTCCAGCTTCCTTCCTTCAGTCACTTTCGGTGTTGCTTGCGGAACAGTAAGTTCTTGGTCTGATTCCAAAGAAGTGAACCCCTTTTAGCCTTGGGCCCCTCCTCTTCTTACTCCTACTTTTTCCCTGGCTGACGTCACAGCTTCCATCCATGGCCTCTGGGGGTGTCAACACACTGGAGACTTCTGAGTCAGTGTCTTCCCCTGGGTCTTCCAGCTGTCAGGCTTTAGCTCCTGTGTATTTACCAGCCTGCTGTAGGATCCCTAGGCTTAGGAGCAGGGCCACTCTTCCTAAGAGTCAGCAGCTGCCTTCAGTGATTCCCTGCTCAGTCCATAGGAGGGGCTCAAAAGACCTACTGTATAAAGGGGACTCCCCAAATTGTGGCACTCATCAGAGCCTTGTTTTGAGACTACTTTGTTTCCTCAGCTAGCTATTCCTCCTACTTCCCTACCATCTGTCCTTTCACTTTCCCTGGCTTGCTAAGTACCTAGCCTAGCTCTAGGTGCCAGCCTTGAAGTCTATCCTGGAGGCACTCGCCTACATCTGGCTTCTCTCTAGCTCAAGAATGTTGTGAGTCCCATACCACAGCTGAGTTGAAGATCTGCCCTCTCATCTCTGCCTCTGTGCCTCTATACCTCTCCCTCCCACCCCACCCCATCTTCCCCCCCTTATCCTCATGTCCCGCCCTAGATTGTGACTTGACTTGCTTGTCTGGTACCAAGGAGACTATTGGACTGGGACCAAGGAGAGTTGCAATGGGTCTCACCTTGGGAAGGGCAGAGACCATGTAGAAGAGGCGCCCCCTGTTGGCCCTATAGCCAGTCCTGGCTTTTACCTTATCCATTTCCACATGTCGCTCAGGAGAGGTGGGGACCAAACAGTGTCGCCTGTGCCCAGAAGGACCCATAGCCTCAGGTGGGGTGCGTGGTTCCAGCCTACAAAGCACAGATAGGAAGATTGGCAATGGGCCTGTGGAATCCTTGATCTAAGTTGGCAGTGCCCATTTTAGGTATGGCCAAGGAAAGAAGTGAGCCTCCATGGTCCCCAAACTCCTTTAGAAGCTCTTCCAGTTACAAAAATGCTGACTCAATTCTGTCCACACTTAGTGTCCTTTATGTAGCAACTCATTCCATCCCATGTGGCTAAAGCCTGAGCCCACACCCTCAAACTTAACAGTGCAGGTAGCCTCTGGCCTGCTGCTTCTCACAGCACACCAGGCAAATAGAACTCTCTGAGGGGTCTTCCCAAAGTCCTGTTTTCTCCTGGCTCACTGATTGGTAATCTCCAAGCTCAGGAAGCCCTCTGGATGGCTCACAGATTCCCCTGTGGCTTGAAGTCCTGGACCAGCCAGCTGATTCTCATCCCTGGGCAAGGAAAAGACTGGCATGCTCTGAACTCTTTCGTAGCTGGAGCTTGGAGGCCAATGGGCCCTGCCCTAATCAAAGGAGTTGAGAATGATTGTTCTTGGGCCCAACTCAGTCCCACAGATTCTGGCTTGGGATTGGGGAGGACAGCAACCTGGGTTAGAACAGGTCCTGTTTGAGCATGTAAGAATGACAGCAGCAACTTCCAGAAAGAGGAAGAAAGCCTGGAAATGCTATGCTCACTATGGGCTAAAAAGTGACCATGAACATCACAGCCCAGGAGATCCAGGGCAGATACAGTGGGGTTCTCCCCAGGGCTACAGCTCACTCACCCCTCAGGAAGTGTGATGTACTTATGAGGAATGAGTCCCCTCACACCAGCATGCTCTCCTCGCCACCAATCACTCGATGCCCGAGCATACAGTTGTAGCACATCCCCTCGCTGAAATGTCAGTTCCTGGGCTGTGCGGCCAGTATAGGAAAAGCAGGCCACTGCCTCCACAGCAGCTTCTGAGTCTGTGGGGAAGAGAGGGTCTGGCTGAGGGTAGAGTGGCTACACAGGAAGAGGATGGGGTAGAGCCTCCCTGCTGCTTCCTCACCATCCTCCTGAGCTGTGGCCCCAGCTTCCAACTCCAGCTCCGGCTCCCCAGTGAGGCTCTCTAACTGGCTGTCCCTGAGGTTTCAAGAAGAGTAAGGCAAACTTGCCTCCACCAGAATCCCTCTCCCCCAAGAATCCCCCAAAGCATACCCCAGGCAGCTGGCAGAAGGTGGTGCCATGCACTTCTCATAAATGGGGCCTGGCAGCATGGCCAGGGTTGGGAAAACTCGTGCTGGCTGCAGGATAAGAGTCTGCACTAGCTGGTTCACCCTGCCCTGCAAGGCTACAGGGTCCTGCCCAGAAGGCACAGGCAACAGCGTGGGCCCAAAGCATACAGCCAGGTTGTAGGAGTCCATCATGTTCTCATCGCTGTACTGGGCCAGGCTGGGGAAAACACACAGGTCACAGGCAGGGAGCTCCAGCACTAGTGGAGTCCTCTACCCCCAACAGCCAATTGGCTCCCCAGTACTCACTGGTTGAGGAAGGTGAAGAGATATCGCAGGACCACTAGCACAGGCCTGGGCAGTTTGGACAGCAGATGGCTCACAGACTCCACCCGGTCCCCCACGACTTCCAGTTCTGTGGCCAAGGCAGCCCAAGAGAACAGACTGAGTAAAGCTGTAGCCAATAACACTCGTGGCTCTCCACCCAGCTGGTCTCAGGTCTCACCTGCTGAAGCCAGCAACTCATTAAACATATCCAAGGGGAAGAGTGGGGGCTCCAGGCTCCGGAAGTACAGCTTCAGGACTCCAGCCACTGAGTCTAGGTCATGAGTGGTACAGCCTTCTACCAGAGGGTCCTCCCCTGTGGAGGATAACATGGTAAAATGAGGTTACCTGTGCCTGCTGAAGCCCCTGCCATGGTTGTCTATCAGTCCTCACCTCTTTCAAATGCATCTCGGATCTCCGAGATTCGGGCCTGGGCACCTGATACCCGGAAGATGCCTTCATGCTGCAGGCCTGTGGAGGACAAGGAGCTGAGAGGCAGAATCCCTTCCCCCACCAATCCCCAGTGCCAGGGTGGCAGAAGATAGGCTACACTTACCATTGAGGTTAATGAAGCGGATACAGCTCTCCACCACAGGTGGCACAGGTCGGCCTGAGCTCTGGGAACAGAGAACACATTCATTTCACGAGGACACAGCAAGTCCCCTGATCAGTCTATCACTTTTCTCCTAAGAGTGGTATAGTGGAGTTTATTGGAATCTCTTTGAAGAAACTGATTTGCAGGTGCCATTTATGTGGAGCTTTATCTTTTATTCACAAATGATTGCAACTGTAATAAGGCAATCAAAATTTGGATGTTGACCTTCAGTCAAAGAGCACTGCAAGACTTATTAATTTGTTCATTTAAATGTCTGAGTCTTACAAATCCTCTAGGTACATAGTGGCATATTTGCAGATGACATTTACTTTTCTTCCCTCCCCTTTGAGGCAGTGCCTCGTTTATTTCAGACTGGCCTAAAACTTGCTGTGTAGCTAAGGCTAGCCTTGATTGCCTGCTCCTCCACCCCCTAAGTACTAGGATTAGGCAGCACCATCTGGCTCTTTCAGATATCTGCTGCATTCCTTTTTTTTTTTTCCTGTTTAGAATTGCTAAGATCATTTGGGCCAGAAGTATGGCCTATAAGCATCGTGTGCTGATCCTAATCACAGGGGGCACCTCACAACACCTCATCTCTAAATATGTTGCAGGCCTCGGTTTTCTGAGTTCCTTAAGAGTATGGTGGTGCACTCCTTTAACCCCAGTACTTGGGAGGCAGAGGCAGGCAGATCTCTGTGAGTTTGAGGCCACACTAGTCTATAGAGTAAGACTCTATCTCAAAAGAAGTGAAGACAAACAGCAATAACAAACAAACAAACAAACAAACAGTTTTAATTAGTAGAGGCCACTAGGAAGCCCAGGGAGACCGCCACAAGGCTGGCAAGGGCCTACACAAGAAGGAAAAATTAATTGCACTCCACCCAGAAAGGTTAGGGCTAGAGAGCACTGGGATTAGGCAGTTCCTTGGGCCACCAAGGCTAGAGAGAAATCAGAAGGGACAAGAATGGTATCCAATGAGCTGGAGTGTGGGGCAAAGCAAGTACCTGAATAAACTTCTCCAGGTCACCTCCAAAAAGTCTCTGGTTACACTGGGAGCTAGGTTGGGGGTGGTGGCTCTTATGGAATTTTCTTTCTGTGCACTGGGTCCTGAGAAGAATGGGAACTGCCTCTTAGGGAACAAACCATGGAGAAGCCTCACCATCCATAACCCATCCAGGCCACAAACCCTGAACTTCCAAAATTGTTCTAGGACCCATTAAACAAATCCGGATGTTAGGGCCACAGGGTGCTGGCAGTAGAGCTAGAGCTGGGCAGGAAGAATAGGGAAGATGAGGACCTCTAATTAGGCTAGCACCTTATGAAGGACTCACCAAGATGTCTCTTGTTCTTCCTTGTTACCTGGGGAGGAGAAGGTATTGGTCTGTCTCTCAGGCTGGAAATCTTCAATAAATCCCAGAGAAAAGAGGCTTGGGCTGAAAGCTCAGGATAGTCAAAAGGACCAAGGGATAGGAGAGAAGCCAGTACCTATGCTGGGCTAGTTTGTTCATACCAAACAACATCTCTAGTCAGGGAGAAGCAGAGGCCAGATCAGAGGGAGGAGGACAGGGCAGTGTTGGGGTCCAGAGAGGGCATAGCTGGAGTAGGACCCACCTCGCTGAATGGCCTCTTGCAGCTTTTCATGCTTGGCCTGCAGCTTGGCAAGGATACTCCGGCCACTTAGATATTCCTGCAGCTTCTGGGAGACCCAAAGAGTACCTGGTTTGAACCTCAACTCAGCCCCTTTTCCCTCTGCTGCCCTTTGTGGCCCTGTTCCACCTGTCCAGCCCCACCGTAATATAGAAGGTCTCTGTCTCCTGCTGCTGGCTCCGTCTGCGGCCTGCCTGCCGGGTGCCTGGGTCTGAGCTTGTAGACTTGAGGGATTCAGTAGAGGGGCTAGCCTGCAACGAGTCCAGCATGTCCCCATCCTCTGATGCCACCACCTCTAGCAGAGCCTGAATTGTTGCCTTCAGTGTCTTATTCACCTGAGGGGACAATGCCAGGGCATTAAGTAGAGGACAGTGTGAGAGGAAAGAAACCTAAATCTGCAGAAAGAGGGAAGCTACTGTCAGCTAGGAAGGAACTGTTAGGACTGCTGAAACTGAGAGAAAGCACTAGTGCCTGTCCCCACCCCAGGCTGGGCCATTCATGCCTCTTCTATCTCGATGGTCTTTTGGTCCAGGCGACTCTGGATGTTTTGAGCTCTGGGCAAAATCTCATCCCGAAGTTCCATCTCAACCTGGATCTCAGCCACCTGCAGTGGGTAGTACCAGGGATTAAAGACTAGGTCAGGGCACAGAGTTCAGGTGAGGCAGTAAGGATAGGCCATCTCTGTTGCTTGTCCCCAACTCCTGATGACAATGCCTAGCATGATAGGCATTTGCCACCATGGCAAGTTTAGGGATACCACTAAGTGCTTAGTGCATGCTAGGTAAGTACTTTACCAACTGAACTACAGTCTCAGCTGAGTATATAACTTGTACCTTCAGTAAGCTTCAAATACCAATAGAAAGGAACACATAAAGTTTAAGCCATGTGAAAAAAAGAAGCAGGGCAGTGGTGGCCCATGCCTTTAATCCGAGCAGTCAGGAGGCAGAGGCAGGTGGATTTTTAAGTTTGAGACCATACTGGTGTACAGAGCTAATTCCAGGACAGCCAAGGATACAGAGGAAGGAAGAAAGGAAGGAAGGAAGGAAGGAAGGAAGGAAGGAAGGAAGGAAGGAAGGAAGATTGGAATGAGCCAGTCCTACAAGACAAATGCTGTATAAACCCACTACTGTGAGAGACCTTTAGGTGTCACTGCTGTAGTTCACAAAGACAGCAGAATAATGGGTTCTGGAAGCTGAAAGGAGAGCAATAGAGACCTAAGTATTTATTGGAGACAAATTAAGAAAATAAGAAGTCCAGAAATAGATAGGGTGATAATCACAGGGCAATGTAAATGTGTTTAACAGTACTGAACTTTGGACTTGAAAATATCAGAAAAAAATTTTTTTTTTTTTTTTTTTTGAGACAGAATTTGTCTGTGTAGCCTTGTCTGTCCTGGAACTCACTGTGTAGACGATGCTGGCCTTGAACTCACAGATGCTGCCTCTGCCTCCCTGAGTGAGGAGATTACATGTGTGTGCCACTACACCTGGAAAATTTTCTTTTTTATCAATTAAAAAATGTGATCTATTGGGCTGGAGCGATGGCTCAGCAATTAGAAGCACTTTCTGTTCACCCGAAGGACCTGAGTTCAGTTTCCAGCACCAGGTGTCTCACAACCACCTATAACTCTAGTTCCAGGTGATCCAGTACTCTCTTCTGGCCTCCACAGGCACCCACACACGGACACTACACGCACATAATTTTTTTTAAAGATTTGCTTATTTATTATTTATATTTATACAATAGTCTGCCTGCATGTGTGCCTGCATGCCAGAAGAGGGCAACGGATCTCATTATAGATGGTTATAAGCCATGCCATGGTTGCTGGGAATTGAACTTAGGACTTTTGGAAGAACAGCCAGTGCTCTTAACCTCTGAGCCATCTCTCCAGCCCCAATAATTTAAAAAATATGTTAAAGCCGGGTGCAGTAGCACACACGTCTGTAATCCTAGCACTCATGAACGCAGAGGCAGGTGAATCTCTGTGAGATTGAGACCAGCCTGGTCTACAGTGTGAGTCTAGGACAGCCAAGGATACACAGAGAAACCCTGTCTCAAAAAAAAAAATGTTAAAAACTAACAATCTATTTAAAAGCAGACATAGTGGGGGCTGAAGAGGTGGCTCAGTGATTAAAAGTGATTACTCCTTTTGTAGAAGAACAGAGAGAGTTTGGTTCCCAGCACACATATCAGGTAGCTCATAACCACTTGTAATCCAGCTCTAAGAAATCCAGTGCCCTCTTCTGACCTCTGCAGGGATTGTATATAGCTGCAATGTGCATGCACGTATGCATGAGCACATGCACACACACACACACACACACACACACACACACACACACACACACACACGCACGTGCGCACACACACACACAAAACACACACACCACTTATTTATTTTGGGTTTTCAGTACAGGGTTTCTCTGTGGCTGTCCTAGAACATGTTTTATAGTCCAGGCTGGCCTCACACTCAAGAGATTTTCCTGCCTTTATCTCCTAGTGCTGGGCCTAAAGGCATACACCGCCACTGCCCAGCAGTAAATTTAGTTTTAATTCAGCAAAGAGTTGGAGGAAATTCCAAAAAGAAATATCTTTTAGTAGAGATGGGAAACAAGAAAGGCAAACTAGAAGGAAATCATAGAATCAATCAATCAATGAGATCCAAGTACCAGGCAGGTGGGAGGGGGAAGGGGAGAAGGACAGGAGGACGAGGAGGAAGATAAGGATATCAAAGAAACCCCAAAGCCTCAAGTAGACAGGTACACTCATTGCCTGGCACCAAGAGGGAAAGTGAATTCCCAAGGCATATCATCATGGAATTTTACAGCGGAGGAGAAAGACTACCCTAAAAGCTCATGGGATGAGTACAGATGTCTAATTAGAAATGATGCTTCATGCTGCATTTCCTCCCAAGTGTCCATTATGAAATTTCTTTGCTGCTGTTGTCAGTTTGTCTGTTTGTAGACAGGGTGTTACACTGAAGCTGTAGGCTTCTTTAAGTAGCCCAGGATGGCCTTAAACTTAGGATAATCCTCCAGCCTTAGTTTCCCCAGAGTTAGGATGACAGGCATACATATACATGGCCATGAACATTTTCAACATACAGTGTATGGACAGTCGTGATGAACAACTGGACCGCTGTGGTTGTTCCGTTTGAGGGCAGCCCTTCTGAGTGAGCCCCCACAGCACACTGTTGTAATGGGCGACAGGACTGAGAAATAAGGACCTTCAGCATCCTAGAATTTCTGGCTTGTTCTCTTTGAACAAAGTGGAAATTATATGACTGACCCACATTAGCATGAAGCCAAGAGAATGTGAAACACTTGGAAATAATGTTTAGGCCTCTCACCTCATCACCTTCATGGGGTTGGTAGTCAAAACGCTGAGGGAGACAGAAGGCCGTGGCATGAACCTCAAGCACCTTAGCCTTGTCCCCTGGAGGATCCAGTGCCTCCACAGCCTCTTCCAGGCTGCCTAAGCCCTGCATCTGGGAGGCTTGGGTGCGGCTCTCAGCAGCTGTGTAGCTCCGGAGGGCCTGTCCCAGGGCCAAGTGGAAACCTGTGTCACAGCACTGGAAAGAAGCAAGCAGACATTGTTATGGGCCTAGAGCCAGAGTCAAGGGCTCCAAGCATTTAAGCTCTAATACCATAGACCCCACCTGCCGGCGCATACAAGACTCACATCAATAAGATCCATGATATCGTGTGAGTAGTAATTGCTGACAGCGGCATTGACACTGGCCAGGTTGAGCAGGTACTCATTTCGGGCCTTGGTACATTTAAGTTTCTGCTCCAAAAACTTGGCCTGACGCTGCTCAAGACAACAAGGAACACCAGGGTCACCCACTTTGAGAGCATTCTTACCTCCATTTTTTTTTCCATTCCCTTTGCACAGGTCCCTCATATTTAATATATGAACTTCTTCACTCTGCCACACACCAAACCTTGGTGCACTCTCAGTGTTCAGCCCTACTGAGTTTCCCACTCAGCCCCCAGAACCTGTCTTGACTAGTTAGCTCTTCACTGGCTACTTCTAACATCTTGGCAAGGACTGATCCCCAACTCCCACCGCCCTTGCCTAGGTTTGAGTCCCCAACATGTCTCTGTTATTCTCTAAAGTAGAATCTGGTCACAGGGATACAGATGGTTAAGTAAAAGGCATTCATATGCAGACCCCATGATAGACATATTTTAAAGCTAGGTGGCTGTATGAGAAAGCCACCAAGGCTCCACATGGGGATGGCACAGAACAAAATTCACTGTCCTCAGCCCACTCAGCTTGGAGCCTCTCCACTCTTTCCATGGGCTCCCCTTGAATGCTTCTTCTTGAGTAATGGAACCCAGTCCTGAGTCCCCTAAAAACTTAGAAGCTAGCAGGAAAAAGTCCTCTGGGCTTAGAATACTACTGCTCTCTGCTTCAGCAAGGCTGTGGGACAAGCTTGGAACATAATGTGATACAATCAGTCTATCAGGACCTTATTATGTCTTTCCACATCTTTCAGAAACATCTGTAACCTAATGGCATTGTTTTTCTACATCCCAGAGCCATTAGGTCTGACCAGGAAGAAAGAACATTCCTAGGACTTATGGCTCTTCCCCTACCCTTCTTTGCCCCAGGGATAGCCAAGGGCTTGTAAGGACAAAGGCCAGAGCTATCAGAGCTGGACAGAGAGGAGCTCATGGCCTTCCAGGCCCACCTTTTCCACTTGCCGCCCTCCTTTCTTGAGAGAGCTCTTTCGGACGGCTCCTGTCTCAGTGGTAGTAGTGGTGCTAACAGTAGTCACTGCGGTGGCAGAGGCAGCAGTGGCGGTAGGCAAGGCACTCCGACCTGACCGCTTCTCCTCCTGCCGTTCAGCTTCCCGGAGTTTGGTCTCAGCATTCATGCTCTCCAAGTGGTACACATGATATGTCTTCTTGGTCTACAGGGAGGCCCAGGCAAGGCAGCCCTGCTGAAGGTCATGGCAGGAACAGTCCCCCCTCTGCCCCCTTAAACCCCCTGGGATTCAGATCTGAGAGTAGGGCCATTTCACCTAATTATGCTATCCTCTAACCACTCTCTTCCCAGAGCACAGAGAGGCCCATGCCTGCTGCCCCCCAGACTCAGATCTCCCGTTGAGCATCCATTCTCTTGAGCCTAACTGGTAGATACAATGGCTTGAGGCTGCTCCTGCTTCCCCCTGTCAGCACATAAGGGGTCCTGCTTACTGTCTGGAGTTCTGAGACAACCTCCAGGAGCTCATCTTGCAGCTGCTGCACCAGGTCCTTACTCTAGAGATAAAAGGGTGTGTGTGACCATAGCATTGCCCTGCTTAGTGCCTCCCACCATCCTGTGACAATTCATCCCACCTCAGATCCCAAGGAGCCAACCTTGGGCTACAACTTCCACGTGGCCTCCCGTGCCTCTCAACCACAGTGCCTCCAGATTGATCCCCACATGCTTTGTTAGATCCTGAAACCCTCCACAACTTGTGTCACCTTACCTTTTTGACGATGCGTCCCACATCCTCAGCAATGTGACTCAGTCGCTGAGCCAGGGGCCCAGCCATCATCTCACTGAGGGCGGCACTTTCCCGACTCTGCAGCCGCGTGTGTTCCAGCAGCACAGCCCAGCAGTGCAAGGGTGACAGGAGAGTCGGCTCCTTCCTGTAGCAGAGGAGTACTCAGACCAGAAAGCCTAGGTCTCATGCCCTGCAAAGCACAGCTGCCAGTATGGTACCTACCGGAAGCTTTGCTGCTCCTGGCTGCTGCCCCCCAGGCGACCACTTCGGCTGGCAAAGCGTTCAGCCAACTTGTCCAGACCCCGAGAGTACTCCAGCTCCACCTCTGCCCTGCGCCGCATGAACTCAGCTAGCTCCTGCAGCAAATCCCGCCGAAGCTCTCCCTGAAGCTCCAGGCACCGGAGCTGCTCACTCAACTGCCCACGCATCCCTGCAAGGGGACCTTGGTTTAGGTCTGGCCGGCATGCACAGCGTGCAACCAGACCACTAAGATTTAGGAGAGGCACAGACAGACAGACAGACATCCTGTCCACACCGAAGACTCCCTGGCACCCGACTGAGCAAAAAACTGGAGCTAAGCACAGAAGAAAGAAATGTGCCCTGAAGCAAGGTACCCAGGTTCACTTGGGAAGGACCCCGAGGCAGAAAACTGGGCTGTAGCTTCTGTACAGACACAAGAAGCTGCTCAGGGGCAGGACTGCTGTGGCACTCCACCAAGCCTGCAGGAACTTCAGACCAGGTTAAACTGGTCCCATAATTAGGGCCATGACCAAGTGTCCTGGCCAAGGTTGATAAATGAAGGGACAGAAGGGGCTGGCCTAAGTTTTCTGTCTGTTTCTACTGGCAGTTACTCACCCCAGGGCTTTTCCCTCTATCCTACAGGGGAATCACATAGCTGGGGGCCCCACACCACCACAGGCCTTTTGACATCTTATCTATGGCTTGATTTGGCAATACTTCTTCCCTCACCCATATCTAAAGCAAAAGCTGCCTGTCCTGCAAGCTGCTGCAACAGTGTACCCCCACACCCAGACCAAGAGCCCAAATGAGCACCACAACCCTCACCCCAATACATAAACTACATAAGACACACTGTCTTGGCCTCTTTTTGTTGTTGGTGGTGGTGTTTTGTTTTGTTGTGGGTTTTTCTGTTGTTGTTGTTTTTGAAACAGGGTTTCTTTGTGTAGCCCTGGCCATCCTAGAACTCACTGTACAGCAGGCTGGCCTCAAGCTCAGAGATCCACCTGTCTCTGCCTCCCAAGTACTGGGATTAAAGGTGTGCACTACCACCTCCCAGCTCACTGCCTGGACTTCTGGTAAGGAGGATATCAACAGATAGATTTTCAGCTATATCAGTCAGAGCAGGACACTAATTGCTTATTTTATTTAGCAGAATGGTGGCTTTGCATGTGTTTCATTCCAGGCACATTCTAGACACAGTATCTGTTCCTTTGGAGCTGGGACTATAGTTGGGAACAACTATAGCATGAGAAAAGAGCCATTATAGAATGACCAGGAGCAATGGGTGTTTATGTGATGGACACAAAGACTAAGCATGCTAGTGCAAGTATGGTAGAAGCAAGACTCCAAAATCCAAGGGAATCTTTGGCTACACTGTGATTTTGAGGCTAGCCTGAGCTACCCAAGGCACTGACTTAAAAAAAAAAAAAGCATAACAAAAGCAAGGGGAGGAATTTGTGAGGGGAGCGGATGACCAAAAGCTTATAGTCTAGGATTCCCAGTGGATGCCCAAGGTTAAATAAGCCATGAAGTAGAGCCCTGTGGACTCATTTTATCAGGGTCACCTTAGTTATTGTATAGAACCCAAGGGGAAGCTACTACACTTCTCTAAGGAAAAGATGGTGAGCACTAGGACCAGGAAGCCAGTCTGAAAGGCAAGCCCCAGGGATAGCTGTTCAAAAGAAATCCACTGTGAAGAGATTAGAATGGCTGGACTTCTTTCCTGACACTGAATTTCCTGGAGCTATGAGATGAAAGCTTTCTTAGGTATCTCCTACCCAGACTGCCCATCTCCCCATAAGATTTCCTTTCTCAGTGTGTCCACTGCCTGCTCTCAGACTCCAATCTACAGTGGGACTGACTTCTTGAGTCCAGGTGCTCCAGATCTAGCTGCCAGCATGGTCCATTCATCAGCTTTCTACCCCATTCCACTGGACTCCCTTGGGGATGGGATTTGGGACATACCCTTCACCAAGTCGCTGGAATTGCTAATTTTTCACCAAGGGGATAATTTAGATGGATGGAAGCTGGTATGTATATGTGGAAACTCCCAACACTGAAGCCAATGCAAAGCAAAGCAGAGACCACAATACCAAGTTACCTGCGAGTGCCAGCCACTTGCTAGGATGAATGCTAATACTGAGTTCAATCAGAGCAGTCACCACTAATAACAGGTTTTGAAGAATGGCAATTTAACTTCCTTTCAACCAGCAGGCCCTTCTTTGCAGCACCTGTCCTGTCTTCCAGAAGGAATGTGACACCCAAGGACGGACCCATTAGAGTTGCACAACGCTAAGTGAACCAGCAGACCACAGGATTGTATGGATTCTCCACTAGTGGTGACAGCACTGCTGGTTCTGAACACACATACCAACTGGTGTCAAGGAGTTACAGACTGCAAGTCAATGGCATCTGAGGTTCACAGAAGGCAGGAAACTGCTGCCCCCAGACTCCAGGTTGTACCATGGCCGAGCTTTCAGAACTCAGCTCAAAGAACCCTAATCTCCCAATAAGCTAGTAGCTCAGGCCCTTGTCTAGCCCTGATATGCTCTTAGCACCTTGACTGTCCTTTGGAGTGGTTACCATCATACATGAAATCAATAGTGTGCTAGATTTTTACTATCTCTCCTCAGACCTGTGAACTACACAAAGGCAATAGATTGCTTCTTTCTTATACAATAAGGCATTCCCAGAGTCTGGAGCAAAACAGATGTATTAAAAATAATTAATTAATTAATTAATTAATTAAAAAAGAGCTGGTAGCTGGGTTGCACATGCTTGTCATCCCAGCCCTTGAAAGTTGAGGCAGAGGATGTTACAAGTTCCAGGCCAGCCTGAGTAAAGACTATATGAGTTCAAGACTATCTTGGGCTACATACCAAGCTCCAGTACCACTCACTCACACAAACAAACAAACAAACCAAAGGATAGCTAATAAAAATGAGTGAGAAATCCTGCATATTTGCACTGCAAAGCTGAGACCCAGGCCCCTGTAGCACTTCCTGGGAGCCAGGCATTCACTCTCACTTCTGCTGACTAGTGGAGCAGAATAGATGGCCTCCAAATCATGACTATGCTGACCTTTCAGAATTTAGAGTGTCAAGACAGTGCCTCTGTTCCAGCATAATTGGAAGGCTTTTTAATTTTTTTTTAAATTTTTTTGAGGGAGGTCAGTGAGAAATAAAAGCCACAAAAACTGGACACCCTCAGTGAGCAACGGCTATCTTAAAGACATTCTAGGGCCAAATCGTATTCTCTTGGTGGGAACTAACTGGCCTGTGTTTGCTGATTGAAGACATTTCAAGGCCCTTGGGTTTCTGGTATTTTGAGGAAGTAGGATGGGATCATTGTCTCCATCTGCTGGCTCACCCTCTGCAGTCACCTCAAGTTGGTTTTGGAAACCAAGATGAGGGCTGAGCCAAACTTTCAAATGTAGCTATGCTCATCATTATAACAGCAACACATCACGAAGATACACTTTGGTGTAAATTGCTTGCATCAAATAATTACAGGCTAGAAAACTCCAAGTGTCATTTCGTTCCTCCTCTTGGGGGCTGTTGCGCTGTGTGGCAGATAAGCTACTGTGCTTCGAGCTTGTATCCACAATAGGTATAGTATAGAGTCATTGAGAGTGGTAAGGGAGTCAGATATCTGTTGGCAAAAAGAAACTGAGGGGGGTGCTTAGATGCTGTCTCCTTTCCTGTGCAAGCGTTACCTACCACACCCTGAAGAAATGAAGCTGTCAGCTAAGAACTCACAAAGTTCATTTGCATGTGATTTACATGTGACATGTTCGCCAGAATCCAGAGGTCTAATAGCCTAAGGCTGTAAAGCCAGGCCAGCTGAATTTCTGTAATCCACATTCACTCCCCTAGCCTGACCCAAGGCCAACAACCCTAACCTGCAAGCTAACTCAGTGCCAACGTGAGGCGAAGGTGGTAAGGCTTTGTGGATTCTAGTGGTGGAGAGAGTGAGGTGTAAGGCCACCAGCAAAGTCAAGGTGGCCCATTACACTCCAGCTAGAAAACCACCCTCTCAGTCTGCCCTTCCCTCAGGCTACCAGAGTCATTGCTGCCTGAGTGAGCAGCAGGCGACCAAAGTTGGGTAGAGAGGGGGGCGGGCAGCAGGGCACGGGCGGCAGTTGAGGCCAAAGAAGCAAGGTTGTAGTCCCTCCTCCACCCTGTTCCAGGGGCATTAGAGGATCATCAGTGCACACTCCGATGTCTCCGAAGTAAACCAAGTCTAAAGCGCCCTCTCACCTTTGACTTGTGCCTCATATTCGGCCTGCAGCCCCCGCTCCCGCCGCAACTTCCCGTGAGCCGCCATGGCTGAGGACAGATCACACCTTCGAATCCCGATGCTCCCACCCGGCGGTGAGGCGAGACCACCTAGCGCAAGGACCAGGGGCGCCAAGGCCAGCACCCTCCGCCTGCTCCGCCCCGCCCCGCCCCGCCCGCAGCACCGTCCCCGGAGGGGCGGGGCGACCTGGACCTGGCACTACCCCGGTGGACCTCATAAGGACAAGGCACCCCTTTCCTAAGCTCACTTCCCTTGAGGCAGGCTACATCTCTACCTTCTCTAGATCACCTTGAGCCCAAAGCCTCAACATAAAGCAGCCAATGCAAGAGTGCCTCAACATATCTGGGACAATCTGCTGCTATTCCTCACCATCTGCAGAAACTTATCTGTGGTCCCCAGTGTCAGACGACACCCCTATGGCCACTAGTCCACAATAGTAATGGACAATGGCGCCATAGCTGTTCCAGACCCAAGACTGCCCCTAGGCGGCCTGCCTCCCCCAGCCTCCCTGGACAGCAGATGCCACCCTTCTTCCGGAGTCGCAGCCTGAGTGAGGCCTAAGGGAGTCCAGACAGCTGCTGGATGGGAAGTTCCTCAGATGACTGCAGGCCTGTGTTTCCTCTGGGCCCTCTGAGGGGGGAGGAAGCAGGGTTCAGCTATAGTTCCCCTTCTACTCAGCCCCAAAGGAAAGAACTAGCTTCATTTCCCCATAGGTAGTTACCACTTCCTGCTGCCGGAAGAGACTCTTTTTGTCTCTTTTCCCTTGCATCTTGCACTTGTAGAGACCTACACTGGTGGGGGTCTCTGAGACAGCCTGGGAACGACTCCTGTTGCCTCCTTTATCTGGGGATGATGACGAGTTGCTCCACCCCTATCAACTCTAGCCATAGGGCGAGACCTACTCATCAATTTGTCGTATTTTATTTTGAGATAGGGTCTCATTCATAGGGCCTTACTCTGTAGCCCTGGCTGGCCTTACACAAGCCAAGCTGGCCTCAAACTTGAGGCAATCTTTCCGTCTCTGCCCTGAGTGCTAGGATTATGGGTGTGCACAACCACATCAGGTTTTTCTAGTCAATTGGGAAGGCAGGAGGCAGGTGACAAGCCACCTGCCTTCAATTTAATGGAGACAAAGCCCTGGGGTATACAGATGGTGGGAGACAAGCAAGGCACTTAGGAAAAATGCTTGAAGGTACTAATACAAGGGAGTCCAGACCTGTACTTGCATGCATGAATATCAAAGTGCATGTGGGCATATGTGACCCAGACATGGTGATCTTTCAGGAGCAGGAGACTTTTCTGGCTTCTCAAGTGTGTTCAGTCCTCTTCCCCAGTACCAGAGCCCTTCTTTGAGATGCTGCCAGGTGCTCACAGAGCCTTAAAGAAAAGGTCTGGAAGCTATCCAGATGTTGACAGGCCCAGGACCTGGACTCCCAGAAGCTGGTCTCAAACGTAGCAATGTTGAAATCTTTCACCAAGGTAAGCAAGCCTGTATCCCTTCACCTAGTATATGAATGGACATCCATCCTTGTGAACTTGCTTTGTTAGAACATTTATTCCAACAGTGTCTCATACTAAAGAGAAACCAGAAATCTGAATAGTACCCCATTCAGCCCCCCTGCAGTGAAACTGAGTGAAAAACGAAGCAGAAAACTTGACTGATTGGCTCTGTTCTTAGGATACTTGTTCAGCATATGAAACCATGAGTGAAACTGTTTTCTGTACCTTTACCTCTTGTTCCTTTTGTTTGAAGACAGGGCCTCACTATGTAACTCTGGCTGTCCTGGAATTCACTGTGGAGACCAGCTTGCCTCTACCTCCCAAATGCTGGGATTAAGCTGGGTGCCATGGCACATGCACTTGGGAGGAAGAGGTGGGCAATCTCTGTGAGTTGGAGGCCAGCCTGTTCTACAGAGTAGCCAATGCTACACAAAAAAAAACTGTCTCAAAAAAAAAAAAAAAAAGGCAGCTGGGATTAAAGGTGTGTGCCAGTACACCTGGCCTGTTTCTTTTTGGCTTTTAAATTTTTTATTGAAAAATAGTTATTAGTGCTGGAGAGATGGTTCAGTGGTTAAGAGCACTGTTTTCTCTTCTAAAGGACCCAGGTTCAATTCCCAGCATCCACATGGCAACTCATAGCTGTCTGTAACCACAATTCCAAGGGATCTGACACTAATGCACATAAAATAAGTAAAATTAAATTATTTTAAAATACTTATTTAGGCATTTAATTTTATGTGTTTATGTCTGTGTAAATTGTGTGTGCTCAATGCTGACAGAGGCCAAAAGAGGTTATCAGATCCTCTAGATACTGTAATTACAGATGATTGTAAACCTCCATGTGTGTGCTAGATGGTAGCTCAGAGGCAAACCAGGTTTGCAGGGTGATTTCCAGGCCAGCCTAAGTTAAATCAGGTAAGCTGCATGAGGTGATGCTCACCTACATGCTGAGATCAGGGCTATATATGGAGACTGTCAAAAGTAACAAACAAACAAACAAACCAACAAGATAGACAATGGAGATGATTCCTCGGTGATTAAAGCGCTCTTCCCGAGGACAGAGTTCTGTTCTTAGAATTCAAAGGCTGCTCACAACCACTTAATACTTTACTTCTAGGGGATCTAATGGCCTCTTCTGTACTCCTTGGGCACCCATACTCACAAAAATAAAATCATGTCAGGGTATCACTATGCAGGGCAATCAGGCTGTTTATATTCAATATGAAAACATAATGGTCAATATATTTGACTTTATGCATTTATCAGAACCTATAGAAAAGTC
Source organism: Meriones unguiculatus (assembly GCF_030254825.1). Classification (NCBI taxonomy): domain Eukaryota; kingdom Metazoa; phylum Chordata; class Mammalia; order Rodentia; family Muridae; genus Meriones; species Meriones unguiculatus. The sequence goes on from NC_083369.1 coordinate 39,764,053, forward strand.
AAAACAATCAGAGCTGCCTGCCTTTGTCTCGGGAGTGCTACAAGACTTTTTAATATGTGGAAGAATGTACACTTTCTCCTGAGGGATGATGACCACAGTGCTGATGTGATTGGCTGGCTTCCCTGGGCAGTGGAAGATGAGATGAACCATAAGAACGGTAGGGCTCGGAAGAGAAAAAAATGATTAGACAAAGTAGGTACGTCCTGGAGAACTGTGCCCCGAGTGACCCCCAGCTACCCTACCCTCTGCTTTCCAGCCACAGCTCACAAAGCGTCTAAGCAGGCGCTTCCAAGACACGAATGCTGCTGAAGCAAGGGAAGTGCTGGGGCCCCAGGGCCTGTGGTTTCCCCCTCAACAGCTCCCACCTCCGCCCAGGAAACCTAACCGACTAGGGGCGGGGCGGGGCAGGGCTGACAGCAGAACTTCAATCCGCTACCAATGACACCCAAACAACCGGGGCAGAGGGCGGGACTCGACAAGAACCCGCTTTAAGGAGGATCCCTGAACTCCCACCAACTCTAGGGCGTGGCCAAGCCAGTGCACAAAGTCCGCTGCTCAGTCGCGGGACTTTTGATCTGACGATGCAAAGCCAATCAGAGCCTGAGAACTAAGAACGTCATCGGCTTGCAACTAGAAAGGAACTGACGACGCCAGCACGCTGAGCAAGACAGACCGCTGACTAGACTCAAAGGGAAGTAGGTAACTTTAGCCAACCAGAACGCAGTTTTGCTTGAACCAGAAAAGGGGTGTGCAACCACGATTTTCTTCCCAGGGCCTGCTATGTCAGTTTCTAACAGATCATTTCTACAAACAAATAAAGACCTAAACTCCAGGACATATTACTCAGCATAATGGTGGATCGGTGTGTCACTTGCAGGAACAGAGACATTACCATAATGACAGCTCTGATACCAGGTGTTCTGCATTTCGGTGAGCGGCCCAGAGTACACCTATGAGCCATTAGTGATGGTCTTGAAGCCTCAGGTTGAGAGGAGCAAATGTTAATGTAAGGGTGAGGTTGTGATACAGCTCTCAGGAGTAGGATGGACTCACTTTTTGTCTTTTTATTTAAAATGGGGTAGGGGGTGGCTCACACCTGTAACCTCAGCACTTAAAAAAAGACTTAAAAAAAAAAAAAGATTAGGATTTAAGGCCAAACGTGGCTACAGAGTAAGTTCGTGGCCACCCTGAAATACTTGAAACCCTGTGAAAGTGAGAGGAAGGAAAAGACCTGTGGGTTTATATTCAACATAAACTATATGTGGATATATTTGATTTATGCACTTACCAAAAGTCACAGAAATATTAGAAGATATTGTCTTGTTTTGTTTCTCAAGACAGGTTCTGTGTAGACAGAGGCTGACCTCAAACTCAGAGATCCACCTGCCTCTACCTCCCAAGGGCTGGATCAAAGTCCTGTGCCACCATGTTATAGCAAATGGGAAATATTAATGGGGGAGCTGGCTGGGGTGGCTCATGCCTGTAATCCTAGCACTTTGGAGCCTGAGGCACAATTAGCAGATTAGCACAAGTTTAAGCCCAGCCCTGGCTAAGGATGAGATCCTGTAGAAAAGAAAGGAGAGAGGGAGAGAGACAGGGAGGGAGGGAGGGAGGGAGGGAGGGAGGGAGGGAGGGAGGGAGGGAAGGAAGGAAGGAAGGAAGGAAGGAAGGAAGGAAGGAAGGAAGGAAGGAAGGAAGGAAGGAAATAAATTAACCTGGTAATGGTTCATGTCAGTATGCAAATAACACCTTAGAGGATCAGGACTTTGAGGCCAAGGGTTAGAGCTAGGAATGTAGTTCAGTTGTTTGAGTGCTTGTCTATCATCCAAGAGGCCCTGAGTTACATCGCCAGCACTATACAAACTGGGTGTGTTGTCACAAAGACCTTGCCTCTCAAAACAAAAAAGTATTATGTAGTTGAAACTATAGGACCTAATGAGTTGGAATATGGAGGAAAGAATCAGGGATAACAAGGAAGAGCCTAAGCAACCAATGGGGTAGCTGAATAGGCCAGGATTCATGAACTGGAACTGCTGCAGATAAGAGCAAGTATGACTAGGGTAAAGGGCTGAAAGTGTGACATAAGAGGGCAAAGCAGTGAAAGGTAGGAGAGCTGCCTCTGAAATATGAGGCTGACTAGAAAGCACAAAGAAATCATTTAATTCAGCCCTAAAAATTAGTAAGAATGTTAAAGAGGCCTGCAAAAGGCCAGGAAAGTGGTAGAATAGGGCATCCAAGCCAGTTTATCTGCCACCCCAGCTCAGTTGCTGAAGGTGGCCAGATCTGAAGTCTCATCTCCAAATTAATTTGACATGTGAGCTCAGTAGGCTCTGGGCTGTGAAGATGGCATCCATGCCACAAAGGAGCTGGAAAGAATCACACCCCAGTATGTACATTCACAAATTTCCCAAAGCCACTGAGCAACATTTATTGTAAAAGCACATGGGGTGAGGCTGGGACCAGGAGTGGTAGGCTCTAGGAGGCAGAGTCAGAAGCCTCTGAGCTATCTTTGACATCTGTGCTCTCTGTGGTCTCACTGACCTCGCTGAGGTCCTTGCTGTCCCCACCACTATCCTCAGCAGCCAGGCCCTTCTCCTCCAGACAGGTCTCTCCGGAGCTCAGAAGTACGTTGCCTTTGTTCTCCACCTTGTTCTCCATGGCTGCCAGCACCATGTGTCTGCCCTTTTCCTTCAGCTCCAGGTGCCGTCTCAGCTGCCACCGGGAGCCCAGAGGGAAGTGGGTGGAAAGAGACAGGGCCTAAGTCTCCAGACAAGAGATAAGAGGAGCCAGGCCCTGGAGCTGGCTGGGGGAAGGGACACAGTAAGAAGTGGTAGGGCCAAGGCAGGAAATAGGACTGGGTAGAGAAGTAGTTCAATCCTGGCTCTGCTCCTAAGCCTGCTTCATCATCTGTAAAAGGACAAGAGTCCTGCTGCCCTCAAATGTGCTGCTGGGGAGCCCCGAAGACAGAGCAGTGCCTCTCCAGGAGGCTTGATTGGGGACCCTTTCTCCCCGGCCCCGTTTAGTCCTAGATCTGAGCATGCTGGTCACAACCTGACCCTGACCCTAGTAGTCCCACTCCCTCTGTAGAAAAATCTCTATCTACTATTTCCCCTACTCCATCTCCCCCAGAGAGCATCCCATGGCATCCTCTAGAGTTAACCAAGGCCATGTCTTTATTTGACAGTTTAGGAAGTAAGGGAAAGAGAGGCTCTGACTCCTAGATTTAATGCTACAAGGGTTGACACTCACCCTTAGTTTTGTCTCTGGCCACCACTATACCACTCTATCTCCCAGCTCTTAAGTAGCCACCTTTCCCAAGCACAGAATCTCCTTTTCTGCTGGAATTGCTGCCTTGGCCTGGCTGAACTCTTACCTCATCAGCCATCTGCGTGAGGTCCCGCTTCATTGCATATGCATCTTCCCCATCTGCATAATATTTGGGCTCCACTTCACTGATCCTGGGGGGTAGGATGGAGACACGTGCCTGGGAGAAAATTCTCCTAGTTCTTAGGCTACTGGGGTGGGTGTCATCTCTCCCTGCAGGACCTTTGTAGAGGCAAAAGGCCAGCCTGAATGGACTCCTCCCTTTTCGTTTTCATTTGAATGAACTCTTCCAACAGCCATCATGGCTTTCTCTACTCTCTCTAGTAAAGCTTAGCAGCGTGTAGTATCCAGAGTACTTCCTATTCCTAAACTTGACACCACTCTGTCCCTAGCCTGACCAGCAAGGACTTGGATTTTTTGAGTTGAAACCCTTAATTCTGCCTTTTCCTTCTCTCTGACCTGCTTCCTGTTGCTTACTGAACCTACGGCTGGTTCCTCTGCTACAAAAGAGGGGCACTGTACCTGCATGTAGGTGATCATTACTTACAACCTGGCTACTGCCCAGCCAGCTGAGAGGAGTTGTGTGTATACACTTGAGTAGCACTGACACTGGAAGGGAAGCCATTTGATGGCCTAGAAGGGTTCCTTGACAGCCTAAGACATTAAGACAAGAGAACTGGTGTGAAAGTGTGTGTACATGCATGCTAATGTGTGCACGTGGAGGTCAGAGGTAGATGTTGTGTATCTTTCTTAGTTGCTTTTTACCTCCCCCCCCTCACTAAACCTGGAACCTGGCCATTCAAATTGGCTGGTTGATTAGTGAACCCTAGAGATTCTTCTGTAACCTCTTCAGCAGCAGGATAACAGGTGCAAGGCACTATGTGTGGCTTTTATACTTGGGAGCTAGGGATCAATTCAGGGCCTCACAATTAAGCTATCTCCTTAGCTAACCCCATTTTGAGACAGCATCTTGCTGTGTGGCTGAGATTTGCCTGGAACACCATATGACTGGTCCTCAAACCAAAGTCCTTTACTTTGAATGTAGAGAGTAAGAGACATGTACCATCATAACTAGCTGGGATTTGCTGACTTAGCATAAAAAGCAGTTCCTGCCACAGAGGCATCCTTAACCAAGTCAAAGATCCCTCCATGAATCTGGGTATTGAACCCAAAAAAGCCTGAAGGCCACTGCCCTGTCCCAATAGTCTCATCTTCACTCTGACTGCCTCCAAAGCCACTTATGGCTCCGTAGGTCCTCCAGATGGTCTACTCCAGCCCACTTTCAAGTGGTACTAGCTACTGCCAGGTCCTCTCTTCATGGAGATGCCCATGTCCTGAGTAGACCTGCCCTTAGTCATTAGAACACCCAGAGCTATAGGCCCCACATTGCTTTTGCTCATGGCGCTTTTCCCCTACCATCTGCTCGCTCTTGATGCTTCATGGTGCCAGCTATTTCTCAGCTTTTTCTCATGCCCTAGCCTATCTCTCCTTATTTACTCCTAGACCAGAACTAGGAAGCATTATATGTTCTTTGCTACACTGCTCTTCACTAGCCTCACTAGCACCAAGCCACCCCTTCTCTACCCAGCAAGATAAGTTGGAACCCTTCTCTACACAGAAAGCAGGTGCCTTCCCCATGTTACCTAGCCACTGAGTATACAGAAAGCCTCCGAGCATTGTCTGGAGTCCCCCCATCCCTTTCTCAGCTCACCTCAGCCAACTGAATGGATTATAACACCTAACAAAAATCTTAATTAGCCGGATGGTGGTGGTACACACCTTTAATCCCAGCACTTGGGAGGCAGAGGCAGGCAGATCTCTTCGAGTTTGAGGCCAGCCTGGTCTACAAAGTGAGTCCAGGACAGCCAAGGCTACACAGAGAAGCCCTGTCTTAAAAAAAACAAAAATAAAAACAATATAAAAAAAAATCTTGATATACTTACTGAAAGTTGAGGGTGTTGGAATAGAGATGTAGGGCAGCCCGGTTACTGTAAGGGAATAAGGGACTGCTAAGCTTCACAAACTTGGCCAGGCAGGTTAGCAGGCCATAGCCTGCCCTTATTGCTGGTCCTCCTTTCCCAGTGACACTACTTCCCATCTTCTTCTGAAGGCAATAACTCCCAGAACAACTATCAGTCCCGTAACTCTTCCTCCCCACTCCCCAGCATTGCCCTTTTCCCCAACCTGGCTACTACCTCTTCCTGACATGCAGAGAAACATATTTGGCATTGAAGTTCTCAATCATGGCTCGAGAGGCCTGGTCCATCAATTTCTGAGCCAGGCCAAGGCGCCGGTGGGAACGCTTCACAGCCTGAGAGAGGGAGAAGTAGGACATAGGCAACTCCTTCAATTATCTCCAGCCTATCTCCGCCAAACCATCAGTAGCTCTACTCACCAGTGAGGTGATATGTCCATGGGGCACATCATCCGGGTCCTCTTCCCTAGAAGAGATATCTAGAAAGGAGCCTGGTATGGGTGCAGTCTATCTGGGACACCTGTGCACAGCAGGTGCACAGACTCTTTGTGGCTGATCCAACAACATCCCAGACCCAGGCAGAGAACTAGTAACTTCTGAATCAAAATAACCAAACATGCCCCACTCAAAGCTCCATGCTACACCCACCAGATATGTGCACTGTCAACAAAACATCACCATGTGATTGAAAAAAAAAAAATAAGTCAGCTGCCAAGCCACAAAAAGCCACAAAAAAAAAATGCTGAACGCAGAGCACTAAGTGAAGGGAGCCAGCATGAAAGAGCTATAAGGTACTATTCTAATTCTGCAACACCCGGAAAAGGTGTCCTTGTTGTCAAGAGGTTGAGGGAGGGATGAATGAAGATGGACATTCTTCAATTGTCCAACTCGGAGAGTGTGCAACACAGACAGAAGCACAACAATAAAAACACGAATTTGCTTGACAAAATCTGTTGGTTTCTCACTTCTAATGTGTGTACCACACATGGTAGCGAGAGAACAAATGTAGGGGTGTGTGGAAATTCTCTGTACCTTCTGCTCAATTTGTCTGTCAATTTAGAGCTACCCTGCAAACCTGTTAATCAGAAAACAAAACGCACAGCCAACTCTGCACAATTAATCCCAGGCTTGGAGGAGGCTATTGAAGAATGCTGTTTAAGTTTGAGGCCAGCCCGAGTTACACAGTGAGAGCCAGTCTGGACAACAGAGTGAGAACCCTCTCAAACGAATTCACAGCAGCATTCATGAGACATGGGAGGTGCTGGCTTCCCGACCCCTTCCCCAAAGGCTTTGCCCCAGTCCATCGACGCCCAATCTTAGCATTAGGCTCCTTTATTTTCCTCCTTGGTGACTCACATTTTGGCCAAGACGTAGCCCACAATCTTCCCATTCTCATCCTCAGCAATGTAAGAGAGCTGGTGACAGAAAGGAAAAGGAAGTCAGGCAGAGCAAGCAACAGGCTAGAGCCAGCCTCTTGCCTTGTGGGATAGTGGGAAGTCACAAAAATTGGTGAGTTGTGCCATCTGGTGACCAGGAATGCAAGGGGCTTGGTCTCCCTACTCCGCACTTGTGCCTTCTCTTTATCTGGAAGAGGGCAGGCACAGGTGGGAATTCCATCTCAACCCCATGTCTAGCCTAGAGATCCTACACGCACCCTTTCACCTGTCAGGCTTCCCATCAGCCAGGTCCTCACTGAACCAAAGCTCTTATGGCCTTGCACACTGCCTTCAGCCCACTCGGATCTATGTTTTCCTCCTGCTGCGCCCTACACCCCTACAAGACGCAAAAGCTGCCCACCTGGGGCCAAGAAAGGCCATGATAGAAATAGTACTTCATCTGGTAGTTCTCGGGCAGGCAGAGGAGGTTGCAGTGCTGCATGTTCATCAGGTCCTCGGGCTGCATGACAGCGGGACATGGTGAGTCTAGGGCTACACGGACTAAGGGGTCTCACACACGCGGGACCCCGTTCTGTGTCAACCTCTGGGCCGCCTCCCCTTCCCCCCAGGCAGGGCAGAATTAGGACTCCTCGACTTTGAAAAATCCAGGTTTCTGTGTGCCGTGCAAAAACGTGCCAGTTCCAGGACTGAGCAACAGCGCCCGTAGGTTGTGCAGCTGGCTTAACGCAGTCCTGACATTAGGCAAATGTGGCAAATCGCGAGACGTCGAAAGCAGGTTGCAGCAGCAGCCTTAAAGTCTGGCGGCCGTAGACGTGCCGGGCCACAGCACCAGGTCCCTCGGTAGCATGCGCACACGATCACCCGGTAAGGCGCCCACGCTGCGCGCACAGGCTGGCTCCCCGTCACCTCACCCTAGCATTGCGGATGTTCATCACGGCGGCGGAGCTCGCGGGTCCTTGTGGGTCGTGAGCGCGCGCGCTCAGCGGCCACTCAGAGGCAGGGCACGGACGACAGGGGCCAGGGCTGGGACTGGGGCCAGGAACTCCAGGGCGGCGGCGGAAGGGGCGGGCAGCTCCAAATAGCCTGCAGCGGAAGTGCGCAGCTACGGGATCTGCTTCCTAACCACATGCAGTGAGCGAGGCACTTAGAACCAATAGGCGCCGAGGTGCTGTGTTTGAGGCCACTGCAAAGGCCCGACAGGGCGGGTAGCGTGGGCAGTAGTTATCCCCTCCCACAGGGCCCACAGAGGTGCGCACACAAGCACGCCAAGTAGCATCAGCTTTATTTCGAGCCTCCGCAGGTGGGGACAGCGGCTTAGGAGCCAGTAGGCGCGGGCCCAAGGCGGCGGAGGAGGTCTCCTAGAATCTGCTCGCACATGGCCAGGCACCGCGGTACATGGAAGCAGCCTGTGGGAAGAATGGTTGGGAGCACCAGGCAAGCCGGTTGCCACAAACCCCTGCAGTCTCGTCCAGTTCCTTGCTCACCTTTAAAAGGGCCTCCCTTGATGGTGAGGGCCACCTTTCCCTCTCGGTTCAGATAGCCAAACCATTCCCCGTACTCAGGATCACGAAACTAGAGGAAGGAGAGAACGAATGACAGCTAGTGTCTGGCAGGACCCATCCCAATGTCACTTTTGCGCTGCTAGCGGTAGTCAGAGTAAAAATGACATGGATTCACGATCAGTAAGTCCTTTTGACGGACCATAGCCGGGAAAGCCGGGGGTAGTAGGCAGCAGGCCTTCTCGACAAGTCACCTGATGGGGAAGGGGCTGCGGGCAGTGAGCTGCAACACTGAGAGAACAGCTGCTCTATATTCGATTGGGGCGTATTATCTAACACCTTGAATACTCAAAGACGGACACAGTTTACTGATTCTGGTCTTTACCACTTGTGGCTTCTTCTCCATCACTAGAAAGGAGAGCAAGAAGGATACAGAAGGAAAGACAACCCCCTCCCCCCAGCTTTTATAGACCCTCTGAAAAGTTCCCAGAATTCCAAACCTCACACAATTGCAGAAACTGTCTGCAGCTGGCAAATCAGTCAGCTGCTGCAAAACGGCCCCACATCCCCACACCTGGGATTAAAACAAAAATATATTCTTACACTATTTTGTGTTGTTTAATAACTTATTTACTGGAGGTAACCTAGAACCCCTGCACAGGTGCGGTCCATGGCAGTTTAGTGTCCAAGTGGGTCACATAGTGATGGGGAACAGGGAGTGCCTCTGACATAATCTGATTGGCCTGCTCTTTGATCACCTCCCCCTGAGGGGGGAGCAGCCTTACCAGGCCACAGAAGATGACAATGCAGCCACTCCTGATGTGATCTGACAGACTAAGATCAGAAGGAAGGAGAGGAAGACCTCCCCTATCAGGGGACTTGGGGAGGGGCATGCGTGAAGAAGGGGGAGGGAGGATGGAACAGGGAGGAGAGGAGGGAGGGGTTTATGGGTGGACACAATCTGAATAAAGTGTAATTAAAAAAATAATAATTTATTTGCTTTTATTTTTTGTGCATTGGTGTTTAGGCTGTGTATGTGTCTGTGTGAAGGTGTCAGCTCTTGGAGCTACAGATAGTTATGAGCAGCCATGTGGGTGCTGGGAATTGAACCCAGGTCTTCTGGAAGAGCAGTCAGTGCTCTTAACCACTGAGGCATCTCGCCATCTCTCCAGCCCTGTTCCTTTGTGTGTCTCTGTGTGTGTGTTTATGTGTTTAGACCAAAATTCTAGAATTCTCACTACATTTTACCTTTTCTAAGTTAAAAAAGAAAGAAAGAAAGAATCCTAGGTTGATCTGCCAGCAAACTCTGCAAACCAGTGACTTCCCTGGAGTTCATGTCCTCTCCTTCACAGGCCTTTGGTCTAACAGGTCTTTGAATCATCAAGCAGAGACACATAACTCCTGTCCTTGGATACCAAGGTTTTTATGACAGGGTTTCCCAGACTTTCCTTTAGCCCTGTGGAATGGGGCATGCCTTTAGTCCCAGAACTCAGGAAGCAGAGGGTGACACGTTTCTCTAAGTTTCAGGCCAACCTGGTCTTCTGCCTGTCTTCACCATGGGTTCTGAACATGTCTCTTACTTCTCTTGATCCTGTCCAGTGAGTCTGATGCTTCAGAGATGTGTGTGGAACAGCACCTCGGCTGTTTGGACAGACCCATTGTACACTCATTCTTGTGTCACTGAGACTTTTCGATTCCCCAAAATGTAGCCCAGGTTCTTTTCCTAGTTCCTTCCCATTTTCTACTCACTGATAAAATAGTTAAGTAGAACACCTTCTTAGAAAGCTTAAAGAACAAACCACTGAAATGCTCCCTTAAAATTGTGACATGAGTTGTAAATTTTAAGCTGTGTAATGGTTCATTTCTGTAATCGCAGCACTCAGGAGGCTGAGGCCGAACAGTCTCAAGTTTAAGGCCAAGTTTAAGATTTTGTCTCAAGGAGTGGTATATTCTTCAAGTGAAATATAACCAGCTCTCTATATATTCCTTGTAACTTTTGAGTAGTCTTGTCCTTATCATGTATTTAAATTTTGTTTGTTTGCTTTGGGGGAACAGGGTTTCTCTGTGTAGCCTTGGCTGTCCTGGACTTGCTTTGCAGACCAGACTGGCCTTGAACTCACAGACATCTGCCTGCCTCTGCCTTCCTGAGTACAGCAATTGCAGGTCTGCACTGCTGCACCTGGCTTTATGTATGTATTTTTGAGATAGAATCTCACTATGTGTCCCTGGCTGTGCTGGAACTTGCTATGTGGCTCAGGCTGGCCTGGAACCCAGTAGAGTTCCTACCTCTGCTTCCCCAGTGCTGGGACTAAAGAAAGGCACGGTAACTGGCTCATGCCCTTATTTTTAACTACTTGATCTTGACACAAGATAACGGGTGGGTGCAGAGAGAAGGAAAACTTAACAAATTTCCAAGTTGCTTTTCTGTGGATTGTGCCTTAGCCATCTGAATTTTAGGCACTCAGTGACTATCTACCTATTGATTATTATACCTTTTGCAATTAATTTGCTTGGTTTTTTTTTGGCGGGGGAGGGGAGGTTGATACAGGGTTTCTCTGTGTAACGTTGGTAGTTCTGGAACTCACTTTGTGGACCAGGCTGGCCTTAAACTCACGGAGATCCACCTGGATCTGCCTCCAGAGTGCTGGGATTAAAGGCATGTTGTACCACCGCCTGGTGCAATTAATTGTCTTGCTTTCATCTGAGACAGCAGCATGGGCAGGCTTTGAACTCACAGTCCTCCTGCCTTGGCTTCCCAAGTGCTGAGATTACAGAGATGCACTCCACAATGGGCTCTTGGAATTGTTTGTCATGTCCACCTTCTTCAAGGGCATTCTTATTTCATTTTATGGTTAAGATTGGTGACTTGGAATCCTTACGCGTAACAAATATATTCACTATTCAGGCAGAGATGTAAACTAATGGCTCACGTTGTTTGGAAGTGGTGCTGAGTATCTGAGAGAATTCCAGTTGCTTGTTTACATACAATGTTGTTTGTTTGTTTGTTGGTTGGTTTGTTTTGCCTTTAATGATAAAAACCATGCTGGATTTCAGTTACAGTTAATACAAAACAGTCATATGTAGTGGCACACACCTGTCATCCCCAGCGGTCAGTCAAGGTGGAGGCAAGAAGAGCAGAATTACAAGATCGGGCTGGAGAGAGGGCTCAGAGGTTAAGAGCACTGGCTGTTCTACCAAGGGTCCTGAGTTCAATTCCTACCAACCACATGGCTGTGGCTCACAGCCATCTATAATGAGGACCTGTGCCGTCTTCTGGCATGGAGGTGTACATGCAGGCAGAATGATGTATTAATAATAAATAATTCTTTTTTTAAAAAAGTAGTACGAGATCGTCTTTAGCTATATAGTGAGTTTTAAGGCCAGCTTGGGTTACATGAGACATCTAAAAAAATAATCATGGGCTGGAGAGATGGCTCAGAGATTATAAGAGCACTGTCTGCTCTTCCAGAGGTCATGAGTTCAATTCCCAGCACCCACGTGGTGGCTCCCAACCATCTACACAGGGATGTGATGCCCTCTTCTGGTGTGCAGGTGTACATGCAGATAGAGCACTAATCTACATAAAATAAAATCTTTAAAAAAGAAAAAGTTCCGTATCATTTGCCATCGGCTTTGTTTTCCACAGCTCACTGGTCTCTGTGTTTGCTTGTTTGCTTGATTAGAGTCTGGTCACCCCAGAAAGGTGAATTGCTTGAGGTAGGGCTTCTGGGTGCACCAAACAATAGGCACTCTTGGGACTCTCAGAGCAGCTGAGGTCAGCACCTGGTGAATGGGCTGGAAGGGGCTGAGGGAAAGCTTTCTGGATGCCCTTATACAGCCTGTTTCTCCATCTCCTGCTGCCTATCATAACCTTCATATCCCCCATACTGGGCTTCCAGGGGACAAAGACACAGCACTTACCTGGCGGAAAGTGTACTCAGCCACCTGACAGAAGAGGTGCAGCAAGGCAGGGTCCCCACTGTCACGGTAACCCATGAGGAAGGCAATCATGGCTTCACTGTGTGGCCACCACAGCTTCATGTCCCACTCCAGCTGAGAACAGAGCAGAGATGGGCAGCTGAGGTCCCTGTAGGCCTTAGAAGGACACCTAACACCCTCTGTTCTGGCTCAGGACTTGGTACTTAACCACGAGACATGCGCTGTGAGGTGTGAACAGTCCCGAAGAGGCAGGGCTAACATTCTGACCTGTATGTACCCCAGGCAGCTCCTTAGAAGAGACAAGTACTCCCTTTAGCCCTTGAATTGGAACGCTGTCTGCCTTGTCACACTGTCTTTAAGCCCCTTGGACACTGCTGCTACGAATGGCTGGGGATCCCCCTGCAGTTCTCCAGCAGGATTAGGAAACAACTGATCAGAGGAACCATTCCATTCCTGCCTGCCACCAAATGAGAGTCACCCAATATCCCTTCGAGCCACTGGCACCAGACAAAGGGGACATGTGTCTTGGCATCAGCCTATGCACAAACTCTCTTTAATGGCTTTTCCAGGATAGGGGCTGGAGAGAATTGGTCTCTAGGTTCAATTTTCTTGTTGATATTGCTGCTGGCTTTTGTTTTCTTTTGTTTTGAGACAGGGTTTCATTATGTAGCTCTGGCTGTCCTGGGACTCTCTGTGTAGACCAGGTTTGCCTCAAGTTCACAAGGATCCTTCCCCCCCACCCCCGCCTCTGCTGGGATTAAAGGCATGCACAATTACACCTGGCTTCTACTACATGCCAGGCTTCCAGCAAGCTGCCCTGGGTGTTCCCACCTGGGTAGGGCAGAGATCATCAGCATCCTTGAAGTAGAAGAGGCCTCCATGCTCAGGGTCCCATCCAGAGTGGAAAGGCAACAAGAGAAACTTGTTGATAACGTGCATTCGAAGTTTGGGGTCACCTTTCCTGAGGGCATACTGAAGCAAGAACCAGCCAGCTTCCAGTGCATGGCCTAGTGAGGGTTGAGGGAAAAAGTAAGGCAGGAATCAGATTCCCCCTTCCAGGCATCTGAGGGCTTGAGTTCCTGGCACCTCCCTTCCTCCTCAAGGGTGAGAGATGCTTGAACTCTGTCATAGGACCCTGTCATATGACCTCTGTCATAGAACCCTGCCTTTCTGCCTAGACTCCATTCCCTGAAGAAAAATGAATTTCAAAAGCCCCAAACACAGACATGCACGTTTTTGCAGCCAATGCCCAGTCCTGGGCGGACTATGACCTCCCTGTGCTTAATCCTTGTTGAAGGGAGGAGGAGGGCAAGCCCTGTCCTGACATTCCTAAGAATTCTGGAATTTAGGTTGCTTTTCAAGGACACAGAAGTATTATGAGAATGTGTTTTTATTTTAATCCCAGGTGGAGGGATCTAGGGCTGCTTCAGACTGCTGCAGTGGACCATGAATTGCCTCATGAGCTAACAGAAGCATGCTTTGGCCAGCTGCAGAGAGTTTCTTTGATCGTGTGACATTTGCAATTCTGGGAACTTTTCAGAAGGTACATCAATTTGAGGGCCCTAAGAGGCGGGGTCATTGGTTGTTGGTCATTTAGGGAGGTTGGCTGTGGCTTGATGACAGCTGTGATCAAAGAAGAAACAAAAGGAAAGACAGTAGATTCAAGGATTTTCCTAATTCTTCTCTCCCCTCTGTCCTTGTTTCTCTCCTATCTAGGGATAGGGGGTGAAACAGTGAAGGGGGGAGGATAACGGGTGGGAAAAAGAGGAGCCCACAAAGTAGCGAAGACTACTACAAACCCCCTCCATCTGACGATGCCCCAAACTCAAAGATGAGCTTTTTCCTAACAGGTCCAGCACATGCCATCACCTGGGTTCTGGTGTCTTCCAAGGCAACCAGGAAGTTCTTTGCCATCCTGTGATACATTCTCCAGTACAGCTTGTCCCTCCCTCTGCCAAGAAAGGGACAAGAGATATTTTCAGTTCCCTGTCACCCAACCAGAAAGATCTAACTTCAAAAATCCCTTCAACAATCCACCTGCTCAATTGCTGTACCAGACATCCACCTGCTCAATAGCTCCAAAGGGGCACTTTTGGTTGTGTGCTTTGAGAGTCTTTGCTAGCCCAGGCTAGTCTCAGACTCACTGTGTGCAAGCAAGGCTGACCTTGGACTCTAGATTCTCCTGCTTCCACCTCCAGAGTTCTGGAATTACATTATATGTGTACCATGTCCTGCTCCAGAACATCTTTGGAATGGCTGATTGTCTCCCGTGGGCCTCGTAGGTTCTGATCCTTCCTTGAGGTCTGGGTCTCTCAAGTGAGGAGGGTAAAATACTGAATAAAGAGGCATGGCTAACTTGGATGTAACATAGTTGGGGTGTAACAGAGATCCTGATCTCAGGATGTGTCTGAGTTCTGTACTCTTGTTTTCTGTCTTCAGACCCACTCATCTCTGCCCCAAGCCAGCTGGGCTCTACCTTCCTGAGGACCCTGGGCTGTGTTTCAAATGATGAGCTTCCTTGGATCCACCTGTCTAGAAAGCTGGAGAACAGATGACTTCAGGCAGAGGGGCCCTGGAGAGTGGGAGAATGGGGTTCACTCTGCGCCTGTCTCTGTGCCCACCTGGACGTGCTGAAGAATCCTGTGGACACACCAGTCCCCTAGTTCTGCATACTTTCTGGTCAGCTCCTCGTTTTCCTCTCCAAGCTGCTCCACCAGGTTGAGCAGCATCATGGGCACCGCCATGGACTCTGCGTCCGGGGCCCCTGAGAGCTCAGGCCGGCCCAGCCCAGCTGGGTCCTCCCGCACCCAGTGGACGATCTGATCCATCATCTCCACAGCTTCGTTCTGTGGGGAGACCAGGCAGAGGCTACATGCCCTGTCCCGGACCCCCCAACCACTCGGGAAGGATGCAGGACTCAGTTTGTTCTCCGGGGACACCTGCTCTTCCTGCAGCTCTCCAGGGCCAGCCCTACAGCCAGGCACCGGAGGCAACGCTGCTTTGGGTGCGGGTGCGGGTGCGGGTGCGGGTGCGGGTGCGGGTGCGGGTGCGGGAGTTGGTGGACGACTATGGGATTCAGATCCACAGACAGAAGGGTCCAGGGAGGAAAGAGAGGACCTTTTCTACCTGGACACAGGGCACTGAGGGATCCCTGTTTGCCCAGGGTGCCTATGGTAGTACAAGAGGTGGGAGTGAGTTAGAGAGGCGAGGTGGTCACAAAACGGTAGGAAAGGAGTGAGTGGGACTGGTGGCAGGCTCCCAAGCCTGTCTTGAGAGTGCCCTCATACCCAACAGCCTGTGGCCATCCCTCCCACACACCTGATAATGCATTTCGCCGGTTACTTTCCACAGCTCGTCCATGGCCATGGTGTAGAAACACTCGCTGAAAATGGTCCGCTGCACCTTTATTGGACGGCCATCCCTAGTCAGCACAAAGGCACACTTCTTGGCAGGTGGTGCCACCCGGGCATAACGCAGCAAAAATTCACCACCTGGTAGTTGGGTGACATGCATACTAGGTGAAGACTCTGAATGTACCGCCTCTTGGGACCTACCGAGCCCCCCTCCTCGTCTAGATCCCTTTAGGTCCATTAAATAAACGACCCACCGAAGCTCCTAGGCAGATGGGAGATGGAGGTAGCAGAGGGTACCTGCTTTTGCTGCATTCAGAAGCTCAACACGACGGAAGCGCTCAAAACTGCGGTATAAGCGACAATACATCCACACCTGTGAGGGAACACAGTTTAAGCAGGAGCAGCTGTGGCGAGGGGAAGCCTAGGCATCCCTGGGTGGTATACACTATTTGTTACGTGACAGCCTAAAGTGTGCAAACTGACCTGCCTTCCCTGCAGCCAGACATACTTGAGGTGATCGTACACCTGTCCATCACGGCCAAGGCATGTGAAGAAGCCCCTGTGACACATGTATTGTTAGAAAAAGAGGGAAGGAGCCTTGCACCCTTCTTCACGGCGTCACTACTCTCCTAAAGCCAACAG
Organism: Meriones unguiculatus; assembly: GCF_030254825.1. NCBI lineage: Eukaryota > Metazoa > Chordata > Mammalia > Rodentia > Muridae > Meriones > Meriones unguiculatus. The sequence continues at coordinate 39,780,182 of NC_083369.1, forward strand.
ATGTGTCAGTCACCTTCCAGTGAGCTTAAGGGTTTGGGAAGGGCAAAAGCCCTGGGAGGATCATGGTGGAAGAGCTAACCCGTGTTCCTGGTCATGGGAGTGCTCCATCCAGAAAGCGACCACACGATCCAGCTCTTGTCTCACACGTTCCTTCCAGACCTGCAATGTCTCCCATGCCTTCTCCATGTCCTGTGAAGTGAGTCTGGTCAGGGCATGGAGGCACAGCTCTTCCTTCACAGGGACTTCTTAAACCAGTTTGAGTGGCCACCAGAGCTGCTTGATCCCATCCCACCCCCATAGGGCCTCCAGCCAAGAACATCCTCCTACCTTTGCGATAGGCTTCTGACCCTACCGTTGGCTGGAACCGTCTAGAAAGCACCTCTCGGCAACACTACCACTGACCTGTAACTCTCAGAGTCCTCTGTCCGTCATTAGATTTCCTCCAGGAAACTGGAGTTGGTCGCTCTCCCGTGGCTGTAACTCAGCTGACTGAGCAGTGCCCCACCCACCTGCTCTTCCTCAGGGTTCTGCAGGGCCCTGACGTGGGGGCGGGACAAAGGGCGGGACAAAGGGCGGGGTCTCAAGCCCCGCCCCCTGCCCTCCTAGGTCTGGGGTGAGCGCCTTGGCTCCAGATGGTACCTGGGTGAGGAAGTCTGAGCCCAGAGGGCGGAGACTGGATCTGGGCCTGGCAGCTAAGGCTGGTGATCCCAACAGATACTGGATAAGGGCGCCCCTGCAAATGTCTGAATCCTGAGATCCTATGACCCTTTTCTGCCGATTTCGTCCTTCAGCTGCTTCAGTTTATCAAAGCATTTGTGACCATTGGCCCTGGTTAGAGAACTTCCCTCCAAAGGGAAACAGGGTAACCACAGAGCAGGGCAGGCATCCTCCAGCTTTCTGGGCTTGCCTCCTAGCTACACAGTATAGGTTGACTTGGAAACAGGCTGGTTGGTGTTCCCCATTCTTGCTACCCATTGGGCACCCTCACTGCTCAGCAGAATTCTGTGGAGGCAGAGTTCCAGCCAGAATGCCTGAGGTACTTTGGGGAGCTTCACCATGTTTTCAATGCTTTTTTGTTTGTTTGTTTGTTTGTTTGTTTGTTATGTTTTGTTTCCATTTTATGTTTTGGTAGGTTTCTGCCACCCCCCTCCTCCCAGCCCCCGTTTATGTCTGTGTATCACATGCATACACTATCTTCAGGCCAGAAGAGGGCATTGGACCCTGTGGGGCTAGAGTTACAGATGGCTTTGCGTCTCCACATGGGTGCTGGGGATCCAATCTGGGCCACCTGGAAGAGCTAATACTGCACTTCACTGCTGAGTCATCACTCCAATTTCTTGATCGTAATGGACTGCCACCCAGGAGAAGATGCTGGGAACTGACCTCCGGTCTCTTGCAAGAACAGTACTCTGTTGTTCCAGCCCTGTATATTCCTTGCCTCCCAGAGTAGGATGAGAAGCTGAGCGAGGGGAATAGGAGGGAGTGAGAAGTAATGGGAAGAACCCTTGCACTTCTGTCAGGCTTGTGTCCACGTCTTAAGAAACCTGCACAGGTCTCTCCAATGGGCAACTCACCTGCTGACCCATGTCCTCCTATTCCTGAACATTGCTCCCACAAGCTGCTACCTAAATGACAGGCTATCTATCGCTTCTCGTCCTGGGACTGAGGCACACTCGTGGAACTTCCCCTAGTGACAAGCAACACTCAGCAAGAAGCCTTGGAAGTTGTGGACCCAGTGAGACTGCGCTCCCAGCCCCAAGTTGTTTCTTAGCTCTCCCAGGCAGGGTTCCAACTAAGGCAGGGAAGAGCCTGGATGGGAGGACATGCTAGGAGGTGTTGCTGTGGAGCCCAGCGATGAGGTGAGCACCAAGGGCTCCTCAGAGGAGGCCTACCACACTGGGCCTGCACGCAGGCATCAGCATGCGCTGAGCGCACACACCTAGGTGCAGAGCAGCACCAAGCCCGCAGGAGACAACTTTTGGGACCAAAATGGGTTAGGAAGACTAGCAACACATGGGGCTGAAGAGACAGCCCAGTACTGGGTTAAGTGTGTACTGGTTTTGCAGAAGACCCAAGTTCAAGTCCCAGCAGCTCATAGCTACCTGTAACTCCACCTCCAGAGGACTGTGCCTTTGCTATCTGAGGGAACCTGCACACACTCTCCCACACATGTAAACAAAATTAAAAAAGCTGGTTGTGGTGTCCTTCACATGCAGCACTTGCGAAGCAGAGGCAGTTCGAGGCCTGCCTGGTCTACATAATGAGTGCCAGAGATGCACACTGAGACCCTGTCTCAAAAAATACATCTAAATAAAGGGAGTAGTTAACAGAAATGTCAGAAAGATGCTGAGGAAACATGTCCCCACATCCCTTTTTGTCTCTAGCTCAAGCACCTAGAGACATGGGAATGGTTGACTTGCTCCTCAGCTTTGCTGGCACCCGCCATTCACTTTCTGCCCCTAGTCAACTAAATCATAGCTGTACCACCCAACTGGCTGACTGCTGGGTTGCCAGGGTCAATGATTCGGCCTCTTCCTCCTTGGAGGGTTGACTTGTGCACAAGGCCACAGGATTTGGTCCTGCGGGAGTATCTGTCATGTGTCAGACATACCTATCCTGACACCCTGGGGCCTCCTGAACTCATGGAGGGAAGTTTATAGAGGCTGTCGCTTACTCACATGTCCAGGAAAGCCAATTGCCAATGTTCAGCTAGGTTTTCTAGGTTCTAGGTCTTTGCCTTGGTCTAGACCTTAGAGAGAGAACAGGCGAGGATTTCCAAATGCAAAATCAGCAAGTCCTCAAGAGGGCCCTCAGCCTTGGGGCCTAGCATGTCTCTAGAGGCCCCCCGGCCCTGGTGGTGTACTTTGGAGTCTTCTCAAAAGTGCAACTGGGAATTTCTCACCTATGGTTCCTTGCTACAAAAGGCTTCCAGTGGCTCAAGCAAACCTTGGGCAGGTCCCAGGTTCCCCCTCCCAAGGTCACAAGACACTCTTGACACAGGGGTAGATAGCAGATAGTTATTTCAAAAACAGTCTTTTTAATTGTTCAAAATAGCACAAAACAACATCGCACTATGGTAATATTGAGTCACAGGGGTTACTCTACAATAGATGAACAGGGTAGTACTGTTCTCAGAAATCAATGGGTGCTTGGGAGAGTGGATAGGGAAAACAAAGGGACCAGGTGAGTAGGCTCCAACTTGACTAAACAAGACGTTTTCCACAGAGAAATATAATACAAAACACTAGAGGCCCCAGGGGGTAGGGGCCAGAGTGGCTGAAAACATTGGCCGTCCATTTTCAAATCCTTCGGTAACGTTCTCGCAAGCATACTCACTGCCTAAAACTTGAGTACTGGAGAGAAAAAAATCCAGAGCTTCGGAACAATGCTACGAAATTAATTACTGAATTGGCATCAGGAACCTACCCTCACCCTCTGTGGGATATGGCTGTCTACCCCCTTCCTGGGCTGCCTTCAAGGGGGAGCAGATCCCACCTGTTCCCTGACCCTGCTGTGTTATGCAGTCTCTGTTAGCGATGCTGATGAAGGTGGACTCCACTCCATCTTCAAGCCCAAGCCTCTACCTACATGTTAAGTGCTAACCCACTGGGAATGGACTTCAAAAATGTCTCACGCTGTTCCAGAAACAGGCAGGGCTTAAGGAACAGGAAATTGGGCTGGGCATGTTTACCAGGTCCCACCCAGGACACTTGTTTCTCTCCTGCCCTAGCTGCTCTCTCGGCTTTTCCCCAGAAAGATCCCTGCCAATGATTAGCCAAGGGGGAGAGGGGAGAAGATACCATACACATTCTGTACACAGCTAACAGAAAGGGATCAAACCCCCACACGCTAAGGCTAAAATTACAATAAAAATGTTAACTTCATTAATTTCAACTTAAAAAAAAAATACAACAAATGCAGCAGTTGGTGATGTGGCCCCCAGGCTCAAAAAAGGTGGGCCAAAGCAAGGGTCACTGGGGTCCAGTCTGTGCCCGTTGGGAGGATTTCACAGCCACTGCTCAGACCACCTTAGGCTCGTTCTTTTCCCTCTTCTTTTTCATACGAGGGAGAGGTGTTAAGTGGGAGCGCAAAAGGTCTCTGAGACGTGTTACGCTTCATTCACGTGAGTTCACTGGGCAAGACAGTTCTGGCTAAGACTGAAGAAGGGATGGGAGGTGGCAAGAGATACAAGGGTAATAACAAAATACAAAAACAAAATAGAACCAGACACACACCCAGGATGGGGCACCTGCTGGGGAAAAACTCTGAGGGAAACTGAGGGACACCCCCCACCTCTAGCCCTTGGCTGAGGCAGCCAAGGGCGACCAACTACAGACAAGTGCAGGCTTAAGTGTGCGTGCTATCTCCTTTGTTTTCAGTTTTAATTTCTCTTCCCAAACTCTCTGAACTGTCCAATTGTACTCAGCCCGAGGAGGGCACCAGGTAGGGAGGAGGAAGGAGCACAACTTTCTCTCATTTGCTTACTCGCCACTCTTTCCAATGTGCCTTCTGCTTCCTCCCAACAGCAATGGTAATGTGCTTTCTTTATTGTAAAAACAGAGGGAAGGGGTGGGGGGCGACTGAATGACGGCCAGTGGCTGCTGAGGGTGAAGTGCAAAGACCGGGTGGGCAGGGTGGGAGGGGAGGCCCTATAGGGCATTCCTGAAGCAGAGGTGTCTGGAGATCCAGATGCTGGCCAGCTTCCTCACTGACCATCAGCCTTAGACTTCTTTGGAGCAGATTTCCTTAAGTGAGAAAGAAAAAAGGAATAGTTATAGATAGCCCCAAGAGCATCACAAGAACACCACCTCAGGACCCTGTGTGGATATTGTCCCAAGCAGCTGCTGAGAGGTGGCGCCTACTTCTACTCTAAATAACCCCTACAGAAGATTACTGATAGAGACTTGCTGCTTACATTTCTGGAGACGACATAGGCCGCTTGCTGGCCGGCTTGGTGCCCGAGCCGTCTTTACTGGTTTCTGAAAGGAACGGGATAGATGGTGAGCAGACCAGCAAGAAGCAGGAATACTTGGGTGTACCCCACTTGTCACGGTCCTGACCGCCCATCTCTTCCTTCAGGTCCCCGATTTTCCCAGGACAGGAGTCAGAAATCCTTCTGGTTCAGCTCCTGCCTTTCAATGTCCCTCCTGAGACAGATGCCTCCTGGAAGCTGGCCTCAGCCTGAGCTTCCCATTTTAAGGGCCTTACTTAGGACATGTTCTTGGTCCTGACAGCTTCTGCTTTCTTCTAGCTCTCCCTAACCTTTCATACTTTTAGATACCCCAGGGTTTCCCTGCAAACCCTCAGAGCACAAGAGGCCTCTCTAGTGTACTCTATCTACACCCTCTTATCCCACATCTAGTTAGGTATCTTTGCTCTACTCAGTGCTCACCCCTGTGTCTTCCCTAAAAATTGCCTCAAAAGCCTTATCAACACTCACCTTGCAACCACCTCACTTGTGTGGCGGGGCCGTAGCCCTTTTCATTGCGGGCGGCAATGCGGAAGATGATGGCAGGCTTGGTGGTATAGTCAATGTGGGCATTGGAGAGGCTGGAGGACTGCACGAGGCAGGAAGGGCTGGGCCCACAGTATACTCGCATGAAGGCCAGCTGGGCTGGGGTGGAGCTCTTGGCCTCACCACTGGCCTGTGATCTCTGGATGGCCAGGAACACAGAGTACTGGATGATCTTGCCGGAGGTCACAGATGGTGGCTCCCAGGTGAGGTGAGCACCATCTGGGCTCTAGAAACCAGGACATAAAGTCAAGCCTTGTCTTCTTCAGCCACTGTAGCTTCAGCCCACCCTGCCTGTGCCCAGAGCAAGAGGGCTAGAAGCCTCTAGAACTACTATTAACCCCCATAGACAACCTCCCCCCAACCCAACACAATAGATATTCCAGGGGCGGGTGAGATGGCTCAGAGGTACGGTAAAGCTGCCTGCTGCCGAGCCTGATAACTGACTTCCTTTGACATTCACACGCACACTGTGGCAAACCTACACCCTCCCACAAAATAAAAATGTAATAAAAAATTTAGAAACCAAAACAATCCAGATATTCCGCATCAAATTTCAAAGTACTTTAAAGAGGCTTTATAATCCCCACCCCCACCTCCCAACCCCCACCCCCACCCATTACCCAATCCTTAACTTGTCACTTAACTTCTTGGTGCTTCAGGTTCTGTATTTGGAAATAAGACTAGCGGGAACCAGGCCTCCCTGAGACTTTCAGGATTACACAAAAGATTTATCAACAGAGCCTAGAACACAACCTCTGTCTAATATGGGTGAGTGTGGCTACCTTGCCCTTGTCTGGTACACTCTTGGTTCAGCCACTCCCCTGGCTTTGTTCGTATGTACCTCCCTAGCGTAGCAGACGGTGGCAGACCAGTAGAGAACAGAAAAGCAGCCCACACAAAGACTCACCTTGCTGATTTTAATGGCACAAGGAGCCCCTGGGAAACCAGGCAGACAGGTCTTAAAGGCTGAGATCTCACTGAAGGGCCCCCGGCCACAAGCATTGATTCCGGCAACACGAAATTTGTAAGCTGTGCCTGGCTGCAACTCCTGCTTCTTCAGCTGGTTATAGTCGGGGATCGTGCCTGAGTCATCCTAGGGCAAGAGGTGGAAAACCAGAAAAGTAGAAGAAAACGGCATGGAGCATGCAGTGAAAAAGAATGCTCTGAAAACTAGAGGGCAGTTTAGTGCTAGAGTGCTTGTTAAGGCTAGTCGATATCCTTGGGGACCACGGGACCAACGGGCAGTTCAGTGATGAAAAGGCCGTAGGAACTTGGTAAGGTTAATTGGGGCCTGGTGCCCTTAACAATGGATCAAATTGTAACCTTCTTACTCTCTGAGGGGAAGGTCTCCATCTTGCTGTCCTCTCCTTTCCTAACTGTTCAAGTGGCACAAAAGGAGTTTTCCTGTGAAACCCTCTTGCAAGGCAGCAGAGCTAAGTTTGTTTCTGTAACAGTTGTTAAACAGGCAAAGCAGGATTCACCCCACTATCCAAGAGTGTCAATTACTGGCATACTTACATCTGACTGAACAGCATCATCTGGTGGCAGAAAATAGTGTGTCACCATTACATTGGTACCCTTAATGACCCCCACATCAAACCACTGGTTCTCCTTTTTCACAGGGGCTTTGCTGGGTGGGGGTGGCAAGTCCGGTTTCTGGAGAACAGAAATGAAATGATATCAAGTCCTTGGGGCCCAAAGGCAGTAGTGAGTGCTACCTACTATCCCCCGGGGCCACCGCACCGGACTCACCACACCCAGGGACTCGATGCCATTGGCCACTTCAGTTAAGGTAGCTGCAGCCTGAATCTTTGCTGGGCTGGCTACAACAACAGGCTGGGGAGTCACAAATGTGTTAGATGGAGCCAGGCCTGGGAAGAAACAAACTATCAGTGGGGAGAAGGCTGTGTTGAGGCAGAACCTCCATGCCACCCTTGCCACACTGTCTCCACCTCCAACCAGTTCAACTCTATCGACAATTTATACCTGCCCTGCCAAAAAACAGCCCAGCTTACTCTCAGTGGCTGTTGAGGGTAGCAAGGCCACAGTGCTGGGGACAGCACTAGCTAGCTCGTTGAGGCAGCTGCTCTCGATGGATGGGTCATTGAGACTGTCAGCTGGGGCCAGAGCCTCAGTAGGAAGGTGGTGCTGCTGCTGGGCTTGCACTTGAGCCTCCTGGAGCTGCTGCTGCTGCTGCTGCACCAGGGCTGCAAGCTCCTGCTGTGTCAGCACAATGGGTATGGTGGTGGCCTGACCCTCTTGGCCCTCAGCTGAAAAGTGACCCAGTTCTGCTTGTGTCACTGCTGCTGCTGCTTCCGACGTATCCATGGGCTCCCCAGTGCCTGCTCCAGGACCAAGAAAACTACTATTCAAAAGGAACACGAGTGTGCCTGGCCCAATGGACATCTATAGTGTCCCTGAGATCTCGTCTTCCTAAGCGGTGTTTTCCTGCTCACACCCTCACCACTAGGCCCTGCGTCACCTTCCTAGGACCACCTGCCCTACACGGGCTTCCCTTGAGGCCCACTGTCTATTCTCACAGGAAGCAGATCTTTTCGCCTCAAGTTGCCCCCACACGGTACCTTGACCCTCCCTGTAAGGCTGTCACTCATCCCAAGGGACCTATCTCTCAAAGCTCCCAGCTGATACCTACCCATGACGGCTTGCTGTGCAGCCTGGAGCACAGCCTGGATGGCCAAGGCTTGGGCTTCTTCAGTGGCAGCAGCTTGGGCAGCTGCTTCAGCAGCAGCGGTCACTGCCAGCTCCTCTGGGGTGAGCCCTGTTACCATAAGGGTTGTGGTGCCTGCCTGGGCCTCAACCATCAGTTCTTGGGGAAGTGATAACTGGTCTACTTCAGACTGTGTAGGTGGGGGTGGTTGGACCACCACAGTGGCCACAACAGCAGAGCTAGCAGGCTCCTGGCCTGAAGTTGGGTCCCCAGTGCTGCTCAGATCCATGGCGGCCTGGAGCTCAGGGGTCTGGGAGGCTGACCGGACCTCGGCGGACTCCCCCAACAGGGGCGCGGAGGCAGACTGCAGGAGTTGCCGTGGAGGCAGCTGTTGGCGAGGTCCTGGTGAGACCTGAAGTTCCTCTGGGGGCTGCAGGATGTCATCAGCAGAGAAGGGCATGTCAGAAGTTTCTGTGTTGGCTATAGTCACTGTTATCGTGGCTGGGATGGGGACTTTGGAAGTCAGAGCCCCTGGGGTAGTCTCAGTCAGTGATGAGATATTCTAGAAAGGGAGAGAAGCCCCCGTCAGAGGAAAAGGGCAGAAGTCAGAGGCTAGAACCAGGCAGTGGGATTGAAAAGCAAGATGGCTTTTGGTTTTGTTTTGTTTTTCTTTTTTTCTTTTTTTTATTTTTCTGTAGGCCTATGGTATCATCCATGAAAGGCTGGCCACCTTTTACCCCATGGTAAAAGTAGCTGGGGAAGGTGGGTCAAGAAGCAGCATGAGGGGTTTGGTTAAGAGGAGAGCCCCTGGGTCAAGCTTCAACTCAGGCCCAGGAGGCTTCGCTCTAGAGACAAACAGGGACACAGCCAAGAAGAAAAACAGCAGCTGAAATAAAAGTACCGAAGCACCTCTAAGGGACCCTCTGGCATCCTGTCTCCCAGGCACTAAGACTGCCTGCCCTTTTATGGTCTGAAAGGACCAAGGAGCAACACCACGCCTGATACAAGGGCGACATCTGGTGTCCACCTCTGGACAGCACAGACGGGATCCTCTAGGGGGCTTACCGGCACAGAGGGACCTGGGACTGGTGTAGACTGTGTCACTGTGGTCACTGCTCGTGGCAGTGTGGAAGATACAGTTGTTGTGATGGCACTGGAGATGTTTGCGCTGTCACCTTGGGTGCTTACCGCCTCACCCTGGTCACTGGCAGCTGGTGGAGGGTCTGTGGAGGTGTCAAAGGGGAGACCAGTTGACTTCCACTTGCTTTTACCACCAGTTGTCCTAGAAACTCCCCGCCCCCCAACCCCATGGCTAAAACAGCCAGCGTATCTGCACCCTACTCTACTGGACACTTACTCACCTTGGTTTGAGCTCATGTTAGAGGTGACAGTAGTGGCTGTGTGCGTGGTGCCTGTCTCGTGGGTCTCGCAAGGAGGGTTGGAGCATACCCTCTGGGTTGGGAAAGAAGCCAGGATTGTGGTGCCGGCCTGGGAAGTGACAGTGGGCACTGCTACCACCTCTAAGCCAGACTCCAGGGTTCCATGAGAGGTGCTGGCATCAGGAAGCAGGGCACCCACACTGACTGACATGGTGGTGCCAGTGGAAGTGGTCTGGTGCGTCTCGCAGAGACGGCCACCAGAAGGCTGCTGTCCGCCCTCAGGCTGGCCTGCACCTCCATTTGATGTGGCAGTGGTAGCTGTGTGTGTGGTGCCCGTCTCATGAGTCTCACAAGGTGGGTTGGAGCATACCCGCTGAGCACTGCCCGCATTGGAGGTAGTGGCGGTGTTGGTGGTACCCGTGTCATGGGTCTCACATGGCGGGTTGGTGCAGACTTGAATCTCGGGAGCCGAAGGGCACAGAAGTGCCTCTAAGGCTGTCACAGTCACGGTGCTGTTGGGAGAGCTTGCCTGGAGGCTCTCATATGTAGACGTAGGGACCACCCGGGCTGCACCAAGTTCCCCAGCACCCATGATAAAGCGGGCCGTGGTTGGGGTACTGGTGGTGTAAGTATGATATGTCTCTGGCTGGCGCCCTGTGGGCATGTCCTTGCTGCTGGGGCCACTCAGCCCAACTCTGACACTTGGAATCGATAGCTGCACAAAGGCAGGGCTGTGGCTCCCAGCCTCCAGTGCCACACTTGGCCTGATCAGTGGACCAGCTGAGCATGGCGCTCCGGTGGCCTGCACAGTCATGGTGGTGCTGGTCATGCTGGTCTGCTGGGTTTGGCACTGAGGCTTCACAGTACCCTGGGCTCTCTCCAACGGCCCAGGAGCCACAGTGATCCGCACTACAGTGGGGGTGTTAGAGGCACGACGAGTGTCTCGCTGCTGCCCAGTGCCCATGCTGGACATTGCTGTAGTGGCAGTGCTGACGGTGCCTGTTTCATGAGTCTCGCAGGGGGGATTCGAGCAGCCATGCTGCTCAGCCATATTGGAGGTCGTCGTTGTGGCAGTGTTGGTGGTGCCTGTCTCGTGCGTCTCACAGGGGGGGTTTGAACAGACACGGACCACATTACCATTCTGTTGTCCCACAGCCGAGGTCACAAGAGAAGCAGCTGCCTCCTGTCTGTCACAAACAAACTGTACTTGGGTAGGCCGAGGATGTCCCCCAAGGTTAGCCACGACAGTGGTGGTGGCTGTGTTGGTGGTGCCTGTTTCGTGGGTTTCACAGGGTGGGTTGGAGCACACCAGTGTCACAGTACCAGGCTGTACATCGCTCTGGCCTGAGTCTGCAATGGTGACTGTTGCCGTGGGCTGCTCTGTAGTAGGTGAGGCCAAAATGGACACAGGAAGGTCATGGACAGGCTGGGCCTCAACCCCGCTGGGTGCTGTGATCAGAGTCACCTGGGTAGGCTGGGAGACAGGCTGGGGACACAGAACAGAGGAGTTGGTAGCTAAAATATGTGATTTCTCATTTGCTTCTCCTACCAGCCTATGCTTGTGCATGCTGACTTGGACCACCAACTCTGCTAACCAAACCAGGCAAATATACCCAGGATTCACTTGCCCCGTGATCTCAAAACAATGACTTACTCAGAGACAAGGATGGAGGGGCTGTGAGCAGAGATAAGGCAAAAGAGGGAGTTGGGCTACAGTCAAGCCCTTGTCCTGACAATGTGCAAAGGCCAGCAAGAGAGCCCTCCTTACCACTTCTCGTCCATTTTGAGAAAAAAAAAAAAAAAAAAATGACAACATGACAAATACCATATGCACATACAGTACTATGTTATGAGATTCTAGTGTCACAAAAGACATGTCACCAGGAAAGACTGACACAGAGATCACACCACAGTAAAAGAGCTGTTTTAAATGCATAGAGCTGCAGGACACCATCTGGAAAGGGGAGAAAGGACAAAATGCCCCCTACTTTCATGCAGGAAGTGCTGTTGTATGGTGGTAAATCCTTGGGACCCACTTACCTGCATCGTGATTGTAGGTGTGGTGAGCCCACCAGCAGCTGTTAGTGTCGTCTGTGCGGCTGACACGGTGATGGCAGTAGGGTTTATCACCTGGCTTGAGAGAGTGGCAATGGTGCCCAAGGTGGTGATAGGTGTGGCCAGGGAAGCACTGGTGCTATGGGCCCCAGCTCCTGCAAGGCTGGTAGAGACAGTACCTGTCACTGTGCCTAGAGTTGTGACACCTAAAGGGATAAAAAAAATAAAATAAAATAAATAAAAGAAGCAGAGGTAGAATGAGGCCTATTGCTACCATCTTCTATCTAACAGCATGTCTCTCTAGAGAGGGCTGGTGAACAAGAGCCCTGCCATGTAGCCACCACGGAGAGAAGGCTCTGGAGAGAGCACCTGCCATCCTCCCCCAGCCAGACTAGAGGTGATACCCACAGGAAGAGTAGAGGGACAGAGCCCCGCCACGGCTGAGGACGTGGCCTGCGAGCTACGCACCTGTGGTGCCCTTCACAACCAATGTGGTGACGGCTGGCTTGACAGCAGAGACGGTGACAGGGGTAACCAGGCGAACACCACTCATGGGCACAGTGCGGAGGATGGTGCCTGGCTGTCCAGGGGCCCCCTTTAGCACCACCTGAAACACCAGAGCAAAGCGCCACCAATGTCACTTTCAGGCCGACTGGACCGTGCCGTCCCTCTTAGGCCTGTTACGAGGACACATGCGGTCTGCACGAGATTGAGGTGCCTCACCTGGGTCACTCCTTGCTGCCCATGGCCAGTAGCAATCTTGGGGACAGCAGTGATGATTTTGGCAGGTGCACCTGTTCCCGAAGTCATCACCTTAGTGGTGATAATTGTGATGGGGGACTTAATGCCAGGACTGCTGGAAACACCTACGTTGGGGGAGGGTCCAGAGAAAATAAGCTCTGTGAGGGCTTCTCATCTTCTTGATTTACATTCTGCAGCACAAGCCTTTTGAAATCTGTATGTTTGTTTACCTGTGGCACCCGCCTGGGTGATAATGGCGGACATGGGAATTGTCTTAATGATGGTAGTTGTGCCAGGTTTGGTGGTGCTGGGGGAGACACTACTAATGCCCAGGATGGTAGGCTTGGTTCCTGCCCCACTAGCCTGTGTAGTGGTGATGATGGTTGTGGGCTTGCCATCCGCTGATGTCACCAGCTTTAGGATAGTCCCCGCTGGAAGGGGCCCTTTGGTCTGAAAGGGACAAGTTTTAAATAAATAATAGGAACTTATGCCAGAAAGGAACATTAGGTTTAGCTACTCTACTCGGAGAGTAATTCTGAATAGCGTGGGTGCCGTGATATCAGCAGGCTTTTGAGCCACTTGTTCTCACGGGATCTTCTGTCTTTATTTCCCTGCGCGCATTCGCCCCCATGAGCATGGAGTTTAAGGATGAAAGAGAGAGAGAAAGAGAGCTCACCTGGATGATCTGAGTCACAGGACCTGTAGACGCTTGGCCTGTGACTGCTGAAGTCTGAACTGGTTTGGTCTGGACCACTGACATCACTTTTCCCAGATTGGAAATCTAAAAAGGAAAGGATGGAGTAGGCAGTGATCTGGAACCAAACAAGGGCATGGCCTGGGCTAGGACTATACTGGAGTTGGCCCAAGACAGCAATCCACCAGTGGCATTCACTATAGCCTGGCAGCTGTCACACACAGCCAGGTGGTGCCTGTCACTCACCAGAGCACTGCCTCCTGGGACAGAGATGGGGCTCTTCACTAAGGTGATGGTCTTGGTGACTCCGCCTACCACTGTAGTCACCACCTGGGCTTGCTGGGCCACTGTCACAGTCCCGGATTTGTGTACCGTGATGATAGGGCGAGCAGATGTGTTGGCAGCAGAGGACACAGATGTCCCCACTTGGGCAGCTGCAGTCTTTAGCATGCGAGTGGCTGGGTTGCTCACCTGGAGAAGCAGAGATGAGCGATGGACAGAATGCCAACATACTAGCTATAGCCCTGCTCGTCCACTTGTCCACTCTGCTTGGTTGGCTGAGCAAGAGAGCAGCCTTAACTCCCCATAGGTCTTACCTAAAGCTGGATACCCTTAATGGCAACTGCATGTTCCACAGCCCATACCAGGACCGATTTTAAACCAGTTGCCTCAAGGGTGGTCCAAAGCCCAGAACAAATGGCCACTGCTTGTTTGATCATAGAAGTCACCAAACCCAGGGCTGTGCAAGCTCATAACCAGGCTCAGAAGATAAATGCTCACCATTACAGGGGAGGAGGCCACCTTCACAGTGGCTGGAAGAGTGGTTGTGCCAGGTGTCACAGCCACTGTCTTAACAATGGTGGTGCCTGCTGGGACACTCAGCACTGTGGGTGCTGAGGAAGGAGGGATTTTCTGTGTGGCAGCAGCAGCAGCAGCCAATGCAGCCATCCCACTCATCTGTGGATTACTGCCAATCACCTGTGGTGGGCACAAAGCATGTGAGCTGCAGGGGTTCCACCTGCCACCTGCCTCCCAACTCAATGACCCCTTCAGAACCTGCCAGGAGGGCTCAGCAGCATCCCTTGACTTTTCCTAATGCAAACAAGTAGGCAGGTTGCCTGCCAAGTGCTCTTGAGTTGTTTTTGTTTGTTTGTTTGGTTGGTTTGTTTTGTTTTGTTTTTTTCTTTTTGGTTTGTTTTGTTTTGTCTTTTGAAAAGGGGTTTCATGGTTGGCCTCAAACTTGCTCTGAAGAGGACCTTCAATTTCTGATCTTCCTGCTTCCTCCTCTCAAATGTTGGGATTACTAACATGCAAGCACATACTTGGCTTACACAGTGTTAGAAACTGAGCCTAAACTAAAGCTTTGTGCATGCTAGGCAAGCACACAACCAATTGAGCTATAACCCCAACCCCGGAACAGATTTTTAAGCAAAGAACCATAGTCAAGCTAGGCCTGGAATACATGCTTGTAATCATAGCTACTCAGGAAGCTGAAGCAGAGAGATCACAGCTCAGTGAGTCTCTGATTCAAAAGTAAAAGCTAGGGGTGTAGTTTGTCTGTGAAGTACTTTCCTAACAGGGTTCTGTCCTCAGCACTACAGAGATAAAGAAAAAGACCATAGCCAGAACTGGAGATGTAGCTCAGTATAAGAACTCATTCTTAGCATGCAGGGAGTAATGAGTTTCACATATAACACCATTAATACCACCACCACCATACTGCTGGGTGTGATGGTTCATGCTTAGAAGTCTAGCACTCAGGAGGCTGAGTCAGGAGAATCCCTCTAATCAGTAGAAGCTTGGGCTATAGAACAAGACTCAAACACTAAAACAAAGCACAATCTTTGCACTAAATAGAGCTCATTAGCACGGCCCTGGGTCAAATCCAGCTAACCAGATTTTCCCCGTTCCCTTCCAAATCAGGAAGGCTACACTGAAAATGCCTCAAGGATCACACTATCACAAGGCCCCCTTAAGGCATTAATTTTTTTTCTCTCTCTCTTTTTGGTTCTTTTGAGACAGGGTTTCTCTGTGTATCCCTGGCTGTCCTGGAACTCACAGAGATCCTCCTGCCTCAGCCTCCCGAGTACTAGGATTTAAGATGTGTGCCAGTTTTGATGCGATAGTACCTTACAAAACAACTAACGCATATGATGAGAGCTGGTAGGCTTCATGCACGATAGGCAAGCACTCTATCAATAAGCTATATTCCCAGGGTATGTGTGTGTGTGCTACATACACACACACATACTATATATATATATATATATATATATATATATATATATATATATATATATATATATATTTTTTTTTTTTTTTTTTTTTTTTACAGATCAGACAAGAACTATGTTTATACTTTTGGGTCACCACAAAGCCCCCCTCAGTAACAGATCCTCACCGTTCCCTGGGCACTCTGTGTGGGCACAACCATTCGCACACTGGCAGGCAAGGAGGTCACAGTGACAGGGGCTTTTCCAGCCTGGCTGGCAGGTCTCATCGTGACCAGTGGTGTTCCTGTTGTAGCCTGAGGACCAGTCACTTTGAGAACAGCAGGGACACCTGATGAGAAAGAGTGTTGATCCTTAGGAGGTCCTCTTCCACACATATCCCACCACTCTGCTCAGTTCTTTACGTATGAGTTTTCAAGGCCCTCAGCACAGTCCCTGCCAGCAAGACAGAACACTCTTACCCCTAATCTCAAGACTAAGCCTGAAGCTAAAATCCACCAAGAACAGCAGAGCACCCACTATTCAGGCAATGAATATCTTTAGTGACTAGGCCCTCATGACTTACCTTGAGTCCTGGCTGCAGTGGGCACAGAAATGGAGCTGCCTGGCACTGTTGGCAAGACCTGGATGGTGGTCGTGCTTGGAGGTGCAGTGGCAGCCTGGGGCACAAGTGTGATGCCTACTTGGGTCAGTGGCTGTACGGCAGGTGCAGCTGCTGCTGGCGCAGGGCTCTTGGGAGGGTTGGCAGGCACAGATGGAACTGGATTGGGAGTGGGGGAGCTGGCCGTAGCAGCCGTGGCAGGAATGTCATATTTCTGGAGTTGCAGAAGGTAACTGTCGGCTGTTGCCACTGGGCCCCAGCTAACCTCCAGCGAGTTGGTATTGGCTCGGACTAGTTGTACTCGAGCCGGGGGTGGTGGCTTTTCTGTAATACAACAAACCAGTTATTAAGATAGGTGTATAGATGACCTTCATTCACATTACATGAAGCTCTGTCTCTGCACATCAATCGGTAATTGCTGAACTTCTAAACTAGCAGTGAGCTAAATGAAAACAGATTCTGGTATTGTCATTACTTTCAAAGGATCTCCTGCCTCGATGTTGTGTAATAATTGTTCTCCGTTACCTCTGACTGGTCAATAAAGAGTAGAACAACATACAGGGCAGTTAAGGTGGGACTTATAATCCAGGTGTGTGTGGGGTCCCAGGTGGGAAAAGGGGGTGAAAGGGAGGGAGGAGAGAGAGAAGGTCGCTGGGACAGCATGGGGAGGTGTCCCTGGGGGTGTCATGGAGGTGTCCATGAGGGCAGGAGTAGCTAGGGCAAGACTAGAGGACAGGTAACAGGGAATGTGACTGGGAACTAGGCCAAGCTGGCACAGACAGGTTAGAATAAATGAGAATCTACCCAGCTAATGCTCATTATAAACGTTAACAGGTCTCCAATCTCATTATTTAGGAGCTAGAGATGGTATAGGAAAACAAAACAAAACAAAACAAAACAAAACAAAACACTAATTCAACAATAGGGAGTAGAGACGCTTTAGCAGCGGGAATAACAGTGGCCTAGCACCTTACCTGTTTCCAGATACCATAGGTCCTTGCAGCACACCTGGTTGTTCCAGGCCTTACGGTAGCCATCACGGCCACTCCAGATGTACAGGCGAGTATTGATGGCAACAGCACAGTGGCCAGCTCGAGCTCGAGGAATGTTGTCCTCCAGTGTATCCATCAGGATGGTTTCCCAGGCCATGGTATCTAGAGGTACACAGGTGCTAGAGTCACACAGAGGACAAAAGAAACCTGTCCCCCAAATCAAAAGTGGCCCTCTATTCTTTCACTGTCACGAAAGGTAAAGTTATTGGAGTATTAAATTAAAACTAAACAGAAAAATAAGGCAACACACCTAAGAAGAAAATTAAGCCATGAGCTGAAAAGTTATTTGGAATATATAACTCCTTGAACATTAAAGATCTTAAGAAAATGTGTGAATCCAATGTCAAAATAAAACAACTCAATTTTTTTGTTTGGTATTTTGTTTTTGGGATGGGGTTTCACTATGAAAAACTGGATGGTCTCAAACTTAAGAGATCCACTTGCCTCTGCCTCCTGGATGCTAGAAACAAAGGTGTATATCGTAATAAAGTGATAGCCAGGTGTGGTGGTGCACACTTGTGATCACAGCACTTGGGAAGGCAGAGGCGGGGGGTCGGTCTCCGTGACTTCAAGACCAGCCTGGTCTACAAAGCAAGCCCAGGACAGCCAAGGCTACAAAGAGAAACCCTGTCTCAAGATGAGCCCCCCCCCCTAAAAAATGAGAATAAAAATGTCCCAGGGCCACCCCACCCCTCACCACTCTAAGCCTGAGAAGGCCATACCCAAGTTGAGACAAGCCAGTGTGTTGGTACACTTCCACTCCTTCTCGTGTGTGGCCACTTTGACATCGTCCATGACAAGAGGCACCCAGCCACCAAACACATACATTCTAGTAAAGCAAAGAAAAAGCAAGAGAGGACTGAAGCAGAACAAAGCTAGAGGATACATCTTTTACCTAGTAACTTTTGTACATGCTCAGTTCTCTAGAAGTCCTCGGAGTCCTTGACGGTACATGAAGCTGTTTAATATGGTACTTCCTATCTGATGGTTCATCTCTTACCTGAATCCCCATGGATCTAGTCCTTGGCAGTCACAAAGAATGCTATTTATATGATTCAGCAGCCTATACTCTGGATGGGGTAGAGCCTTACATGTCAAGGAAGGGACTGGGGCTGTTGCTGCAGTCCCTCCACCTTTAATCTGTCCTTTCTATGTTGGAATAAGGTGGGCATGGGGCTGTTGAATGCCAGACCTGCCAGAAAGAGGTCTTCTTGGGATTGAGGGACAGTTGACAAAACTTGCTTGAGAACCCTTCAGGAGTCAGGGGCAGCTCAGGTCAGGGAAGAGAAGAGCAGACACTCACTTGTTTCCTATGGTGGTTGCAGAGTGGAGGCTCCGAGGAAGAGGGGCCACCCCACTAAGGCTGGGCTTATTCCATGTCAGTGTCTCTGCAGAAATGGAGAAAGAGATTACCTAGGCTGGTTCAGATACCATAGTCCCAGGGCTGGGGCCAAGCGGGCCCCAAACCAACACAAGAACTGCATTCCTGTCTTCCTAAATACTTCTGCAGGCTCTCCAATTTATTGCCCTAACGGCTAGGCTTCAGCATTTCCAAAGCTCTTTGGATGACCTGGGCAAGATTTCTTCCCAAAAGTACTGTGTACCTGCTATAAGGCAGCACTATTCTCAGGGATGACATAGGGGTGTCAAGCTCACCTCAACCTCTCCTTTGCACGTCTACTCCCTGTACAGCATTTACGTCCATGCCACCTTAGCACTGAGCAGACCACACTTAAGGAAATATTGCTACTTAAGTTTTATTTCAATGCTTAGGTGCTCTGATCCACAGGGCAATATACCCCCACCCAATCTATCACCCACTTTGTAGCGTAGGTAAAAGATCTAACTGGTCTATGAGGAACAAATTTTTACTGTGCTAGCCATATAAGAATACCCCATTCTGGGCTGGAGAGATGGCTCAGAGGTTAAGAATACTGGCTGTTCTTCCAAAGGTCCTGACTTCAATTCCCAGCAACCACATGGTGGCTCACAACCATCTATAGTGACATCTGGTGCCCTCTTCTGGTACGCCGGCACACATGCAGACAGAACGCTGTTTAAATAATAAATAAATCCTTAAAACAAAACAAAACAAAAACCAACAATAGCACCATTCCACTCCATATACAGACTGTCCACTGAAGAGTTAGTAGGGACTGTAGTGGAAGTTTTGGTTTCTTTAAAAACTCAGTCATGTTTTACGTAAATATGCTTTTGTTTTAATCCCAAGTGTGGGAAATGGGACTGACTGCCTTAGTTTGTCCACAGCTGATAACTGCTTCATGCAGGGGCATGGTCTTTGCCAGCCGCAATTATTACAATCTGGGCGCTCAGAGCTCAAAGGAAGAAAGCATAGCAGCTTGGAGGAGACTGATGAATGAGAGGACACAGATGGAGAAAGAAAAAAGTTGCTGGTTACCTGGACGGCTAGATATCCTGACTATGACATTGCTACTGCCGCCAAAGAACCCAAAGACCCTAACCTACTGGAATTAAGTCTAAAGAGACCTACGTTCACTTTCCCTTCTAACCTTCTTTCCCTTCTACTTAGGGTTGGGTGACTGGAAGGGAGGTAGAGGCTTAAGGAACACGAAATAAAATAGGGTTAAAAATGATGTGACAAGGTACTCTACGTAGATTGAGAGAATTCCATTCTAAAGATTGTGCTCTCTCCCTATTCTCCTGAAAGCCGGTATGGTAGTGGAACCAATGATTCTTATTGTTTGTTTCCTATCCACTGGTAAGACTAAGGGGGGATACTACTAGCTCTCTCCATGAGCCCCACCTCACCAGGCAATGACAGCCACTCAAGGATAGCTATCCAGAAGACTGGCTTTGCTCTGAAGCTACTGAACAGCATCAACTTCTTACCAATGTCCAGGGTCCAAAGGTCCCCTAGCCTGCAGCCACTCATTCCTCCATAGATCACCAGCTTGGATTTCTTGTTCTCTTTTTCAGTGTAGACCACAGCAGTATGTGACTCCCGTGGTGGAGGCAGGACCCCGTAAGTGATGGGGATGTCCCAGGCAACCACTCCAGAGCCAGGCCGTAGTTCAAGAATATATAAGTCATTCAGGTACCTGAGGAAGATGTCATAGCAAACCTGGAGCACATGCACCACAGGCCTCAACAGGTTCTCAGTGAGCAGTACATTTGTTAGGACATAAAAGAGCAAGGGCCACGAAAATTCCAAACTCTACCATCCTTGCCCCCAAAGAGAGGACTGCCAGAAGCTCACAAGGGGAGTGCAGCATGATGGCAGCCTTAAGTTCAGACTCAGAGTAGGCCCCTTCAAGCAAGCATGTATACAATGCCAGGCATTATACCTGGGCCTCCCTAGATCAAGGGGGCATCAGCTTGCAACTACCTCCAGACAGTAAGATCTTTGGCCTTGGAAACAAGCAGCAGAAGCTGCAAAGAAAGCAACCAGGTCTAAGGTATGAGGGATAGGGACGAGCCCAAGGCAAAGCAGGCTTCTACCTCTTGCCCAGTTTTCTCCTGTAAGACCTACACAAAGGTTCAGATTTCAAAGTCAGAAACTTCTTGAAAGGACACTGAATGCACTGTTTCACTGACAACCCAGCACAGGAGAGAAACATGGCTCTAGTACAGTCAGTTGGCATAATCAACTTTAGAATTCCAGATGAGTCTTGTACCTATGGGAAGTAGAACCACTCTGATGGGGTTCTCCAGAAAAAAAAAAAAAAAAAAAAGAAAAAAGAAGGACAAAGACTCACCTTGGAATGTTGTTCTTGGGGTCTTCACTATCATTGGCCAGACCCCCAAATAGGTAACATTTATTGCCCACGAGGGAGAAGCTGTGTCCAAGTCGAGGACACGGAGGTGGCCCATTTTTGGGCGTCTTTGCTTTCAATCTCTTCCATTCCCAGCGACTTGCCTGCAAAATCAATACTTAAGAGAGTGACTCCTGACATGAGAAGGCCATTGGTGGGGAGCTTAGAGCATAGGACTGAGTGAGGACACTGCTGGAACATTTAAATCCTAAAGAATATGGTCCTGTTTTCTCCTCTGATACTGTTCATGAAGAACAGTCGTTATTTAAAATAAAATTATAATTTTTTAATGTTATTTTATGTGCGTTAGTGTGAAGGTGTCAGATCCCTTGGAATTGGCATTACAGACAATTGTGAGCCACCACGTGGATGCTGGGAATATGAACCCGGGTCCTTTGGAAGAGCAGACAGTGCTCTTAACCACTGAACTATCTCTCTAGCCCCCCTTGGTAGACTCTCAACTGACCCCTTCTACTGCTTCTCCTGTCTTAACCCTCAAACTATTGTAAGAAACATGGAGAGTCTCATGGGGCCTGAGGCAGTGTAAGAACCCAGGCCCACAGAAGCTTTAACTTATTATTACCTGGAGTTCATAGAGGTCGTTGCTGTATTTTCCATACTCCACCATCCCACCAAACACCAGCAGACGAGTACCATCACACACAAAGCCATAGGCTGCACACCCTGGCTGGATATCCCCTCTCACAGCTGGGATGAACCACTGGTTGGTCGCTGAAGAACAAAAGGAAACAGAAGTCAAAACATCCAGGAGCTTCTAGCCCTCGCCTCCTGACCATACTTCCTACTCATTAAGTCTTATATTCTCCCAACTCCTAGTCGTCAAATATAGCCAAGAGAGAAGGGGCTAAGCCAGCACACTGTCCTTTAAGAGCATTATCACCCCAAATCTCTAGCCACTCTAGCCAAGCCATCTGCAGAGCTCTGGCTTTCAAACTACTACACAACTGCATGCTTCTCATCAAGGTCATCTCAGAAGGCAGTAAAGGCACTAACCGAGGGCTGGAGAGATGGTCCAAAAGTTAAGAGTACTGTCTGCTCTTCCAGAGGTCCTGAGTTCAACTCCCAGCAACCACATGGGGGCTCACAACCATCTATAATGAGATCTGGTGCCCTCTTCTGGTGTGCAGGTGTATGTGTAGACAGAATATTGTAGACATAATAAATAAATCTTAAAAAAAAAAAAAAAGGCACTAACCGAGATAATTCATCAGCCTCTGGGAATCTGGTAGCCCTGACTTCCTTCCCCTGTTTACATGATTATCAAACTACTGTATCCCAGACGTCCTCCAGGGCCCAGGATTCTCTCCCGGTACCACAGAGTTAAGAAAGCCAGAGCCCACAGTACCTGTAGGTAGTCCTGGAGATACCAACTGTTACATGCAGATGCTTTTCCTCCATGTAAACAGCTGACAGCAAGGTAAGAGAATGCTCGCTAAGAAAAGCTTGAGTCCAGAATCAGCCTCTGCTGACCTCCCGAGCCTAGCTGTCTCTGCTTTGACTTCCCCACCCCCTAGACCAGGTGATGGTCCACACGCTCCGTGGCAGTACCCTACCACCACCATATCCGCACAAGTCCAGAATATGCTCAAGCCTCAAGTGGCAACCAAAGCAGTGATTCGGAGACAGAAACTTCTCAGGAGCCCCTCACATTGCCCGAGAAAGGGAAAAGCCTACCTCAGGGACCTTGTGGTTCTCCTAGGACAGTACAAGAGAACAATCATCCTTCAGCTGGAATGGCGCCCTTCCCTAGCTTGCCTGGCAGTTTGCTCTTTCACTTAGGTTCCTATGTCCTTCACATCTGCAGTGGCAAGGGTTCTGGGGATGTTACAGGCAAACATATTCTATCATGTCATATCTTTTAAAAATAGCATCTCCCCCATCTCTCTGTCTTTCTCCAAAATCTCTAAGACTGGGGCCCAGAGGCAGACCTGCTGCATGTGCATGTCAGTCAGGTGAGATCTGAGAGGGCTGTAGGATTTCAAGCCCCAGCTCTGGGCAAAGGGGGCTACAGCCAGCGTGGGGAAGGGCTTCAAAGTCAAGACCAGTCCCCCTCCTAGAAGTAGATGGGAAGTCAGGTTATGTTTTGGAGGAGGGGACACAGGAGGCTTCTGTGGACCAGTCTAGGCCTTTCATCTGCTTCTCAGCCATAGTGTCCATACAGGGAGGCAGATATACTTCTACAAGTTAAGAAATAGATGGTTAGCCAGGCACAGAGGCCTGTAATCCCAGCACTCTGGGAGGCAGAGGCAAGTGGCTCTCTGGTCTACAAAGTGAGTCCAGGATAGCCAAGGCTATCCAGAGAAGCCCTGTCTAATACATACATACATACATACATACATACATACATACATACATACATATATATTTGATGGAGGCCAATGTACTGAGAAAAAAAGGGAAACTGCTCGTTTTCCCTTTTCTCCTTTATTCAGATACATTTTGGAAAAAGCTCTCTCCCCTGATGCCATTTGTAAAATCCTGTGTTCTCACCTCCAAGGCTCCATAGGCAACAACTATGCCCCTGCCTTGCCTTAGAGGGGAGGGTCTCCTAGGGGCACCTGGAACAGCCAGCTATTAGACTCCTCGGCGGTTTAGCTGAGACAACAGGCTGCCTAAACCCCATCCTCTCTGCCATCTTCCTGCTGGAACAATACAGTTTGTACTGCTGCTGCACATGCATGCATGTGTCTACATACCCAAATGCTGCCTACTGTCCTCTTTTCTCACTCCTAGTTCAAACATGAAGAAATGCAGAAGCTTTCAATGCTGAGGTAAATCAACCTTGCACAAGTTGGGAGAGACAGCCTTAACAATCCACGGAAGGAGTTTCATCCAAATTACAAAGGTAAAGAAAGCCACAAGGAAAATCTGAGGCAGCCTCAATCTAGTTCTCAGTTAATAAAAGAGCGCAGAGCATGCCTGTAATCCTAGCACTTGAAAGGTGGAGGCAGAAAGAGCAGAAGACGTTCAGGGTTATTTAGCCTGGGCTATCTAATAAAGACCTTGTCTCAAAACAAAAACTCCCACAAACAAAAGACTGCAAGGAGGAAAAAAGCCCAGGAAGGGAAAGGACTCACCTCAAGTCAGAGTAGGACCCAACAGGGACATGAACCTGATTCAGTATTTTCCTCATGTATGGGCAGTACCTCACTCAGTTGAGAGCCTTTGTGTTAAGGCATATAGGTAGGGAGTCATGAGGCAAAACTACAGCTTTCCTGTCATGCTGATTCACTGACCCTGCTAGCCAGCCCAGAAGTTAACTACAATGTTCCTGAGCCTCCCAGATCACCAGCGTCTCCTGAGACCTAAGACGTACTTATCTGGCTTTAGCATGTTTCTTCTGGCAAGGAAGACCTTCCCAACGCCCACCAGGAGTCTGTCAGGGAGTACAGTTTCTGATATGGAGAGAATACTGCCTTCTTACCTCACCTATGAATCCCTATTTTACTCCCTGCAAGTGTGCAAGTATGTGAGCTCTTCTCTCCATCTTATAAATCTAACAGCTGCTCTCCATTGCCCTCAAACACCCAGTAGAGTATCATGTAACCTAATCCCTACATCCCTCCTTCTTGATATGCCCTGGCATGTCCCTGGCCTCCTAGCCTGACCCTCACCAGAAGACTGGAATTTTTAAGAAAGGAGGCCACCTGTTTGCAGGCTCCTGCGTGAGATGCTTTTTACTTTCCCTTTCTTCAGCCCAACTTCATTTACAGCTTCTGCCTCCCCATCACCACCTAGACTGATATCATGCATCAGAGAACACGGTGGACTTCAAGGAATTATCTTCCTTGCAGTGTGACTTGTTATACCAAAATAACTTCTCATGTTGCAGGCCCATGCTAAAAGACACAGAGGAGCCCCAGCCTCTTATTTCCCATCTGGTAGGTAGGCTGTGTACCCCTCCAAGGAAGAGAAGAGAACCTGGAAGGGCCTGGAACCACACCCAACCCTTGGGAGCAGAGCAAGGGTGATTGATGAAGTGTGTCCTAAAGTATCTCTGAGTAAAAAACATTTAAGCCAGAGCTTTGAAGAGTAAACAGGCTATCTCCTAATCAGCAAAATTAACAGGCCAATCAGGAAGTGAGCCTGCTAAGAAGTAGGGAGGGCCTGATATAGATGGGGGAACAGATGTGACAGATAGCCATTCGACTTAGTGAAATTTAGGTATATGGAGAGGAAATGGGTTACTTCTAAGAGGGTGGTTTTCAGCCTATTAACTAAGTTAAGAAACAAGTGCTACCACAATCAGCCTGAGAAAAGAAGAAGTGGGACCTCGGCTACTCATTCAATTATCTCCAGCCCATCTCGGCCAAACCGTCAGTAGCTCTACTCACCAGTGAGGTGATATGTCCATGGGGCACATCATCCGGGTCCTCTTCCCTAGAAGAGAAATCTAGAAAGGAGCCTGGTATGGGTGCAGTCTATCTGGGACGCCTGTGCACAGCAGGTGCACAGACTCTTTGTGGCTGATCCAACAACATCCCAGACCCAGGCAGAGAACTAGTAACTTCTGAATCAAAATAACCAAACATGCCCCACTCAAAGCTCCATGCTACACCCACCAGATATGTGCACTGTCAACAAAACATCACCATGTGATTGAAAAAAAAAAAAAAAAGTCAGCTGCCAAGCCACAAAAAGTAATGCTGAACGCAGAGCACTAAGTGAAGGGAGCCAGCATGAAAGAGCTATAAGGTACTATTCTAATTCTGCAACACCCGGAAAAGGTGTCCTTGTTGTCAAGAGGTTGAGGGAGGGATGAATGAAGATGGACATTCTTCAATTGTCCAACTCGGAGAGTGTGCAACACAGACAGAAGCACAACAATAAAAACACGAATTTGCTAGACAAAATCTGTTGGTTTCTCACTTCTAATGTGTGTACCACACATGGTAGCGAGAGAACAAATGTAGGGGTGTGTGGAAAGTCTCTGTACCTTCTGCTCAATTTGTCTGTCAATTTAGAGCTACCCTGCAAACCTGTTAATCAGAAAACAAAACACACAGCCAACTCTGCACAATTAATCCCAGGCTTTGAGGAGGCTATTGAAGAATGCTGTTTAAGTTTGAGGCCAGCCCGAGATACACAGTGAGAGCCAGTCTGGACAACAGAGTGAGAACCCTCTCAAACGAATTCACAGCAGCATTCATGAGACAGGGGAGGTGCTGGCTTCCCATCCCCTTCCCCAAAGGCTTTGCCCCAGTCCATCGACACCCAATCTTAGCATTAGGCTCCTTTATTTTCCTCCTTGGTGACTCACATTTTGGCCAAGACGTAGCCAACAATCTTCCCATTCTCATCCTCAGCAATATAAGAGAGCTGGTGACAGAAAGGAAAAGGAAGTCAGGCAGAGCAGGCAGCAGGCTAGAGCCAGCAGCCTCCTGCCGTGTGGGATAGTGGGAAGTCACAAAAATTGGTGAGTTGTGCCATCTGGTGACCAGGAATGCAAGGGGCTTGGTCTCCCTACTCCGCACTTGTGCCTTCTCTTTATCTGGAAGAGGGCAGGCACAGGTGGGAATTCCATCTCCGTCCCATGTCTAGCCTAGAGATCCTACACGCACCCTTTCACCTGTCAGGCTTCCCATCAGCCAGGTCCTCACGGAACCAAAGCTCTTACGGCCTTGCACACTGCCTTCAGCCCACTCGGATCTATGTTTTCCTCCTGCTGCGCCCTACACCCCTACAAGACGCAAAAGCTGCCCACCTGGGGCCAAGAAAGGCCATGATAGAAATAGTACTTCATCTGGTAGTTCTCGGGCAGGCAGAGGAGGTTGCAGTGCTGCGTGTTCATCAGGTCCTCGGGCTGCATGACAGCGGGACATGGTGAGTCTAGGGCTACACGGACTAAGGGGTCTCACACACGCGGGACCCCGTTCTGTGTCAACCTCTGGGCCGCCTCCCCTTCCCCCCAGGCAGGGCAGAGTTAAGACTCCTCGACTTTGAAAAATCCAGGTTTCTGTGTGCCGTGCAAAAACGTGCCAGTTCCAGGACTGAGCAACAGCGCCCGTAGGTTGTGCAGCTGGCTTAACGCAGTCCTGACATTAGGCAAATGTGGCAAATCGCGAGACGTCGAAAGCAGGTTGCAGCAGCAGCCTTAAAGTCTGGCGGCCGTAGACGTGCCGGGCCACAGCACCAGGTCCCTCGGTAGCATGCGCACACGATCACCCGGTAAGGCGCCCACGCTGCGCGCACAGGCTGGCTCCCCGTCACCTCACCCTAGCATTGCGGATGTTCATCACGGCGGCGGAGCTCGCGGGTCCTTGTGGGTCGTGAGCGCGCGCGCTCAGCGGCCACTCAGAGGCAGGGCACGGACGACAGGGGCCAGGGCTGGCTGGGACTGGGGCCAGGAACTCCAGGGCGGCGGCGGAAGGGGCGGGCAGCTCCAAATAGCCTGCAGCGGAAGTGCGCAGCTACGGGATCTGCTTCCTAACCACATGCAGTGAGCGAGGCACTTAGAACCAATAGGCGCCGAGGTGCTGTGTTTGAGGCCACTGCAAAGGCCCGACAGGGCGGGTAGCGTGGGCAGTAGTTATCCCCTCCCACAGGGCCCACAGAGGTGCGCACACAAGCACGCCAAGTAGCATCAGCTTTATTTCGAGCCTCCGCAGGTGGGGACAGCGGCTTAGGAGCCAGTAGGCGCGGGCCCAAGGCGGCGGAGGAGGTCTCCTAGAATCTGCTCGCACATGGCCAGGCACCGCGGTACATGGAAGCAGCCTGTGGGAAGAATGGTTGGGAGCACCAGGCAAGCCGGTTGCCACAAACCCCTGCAGTCTCGTCCAGTTCCTTGCTCACCTTTAAAAGGGCCTCCCTTGATGGTGAGGGCCACCTTTCCCTCTCGGTTCAGATAGCCAAACCATTCCCCGTACTCAGGATCACGAAACTAGAGGAAGGAGAGAACGAATGACAGCTAGTGTCTGGCAGGACCCATCCCAATGTCACTTTTGCGCTGCTAGCGGTAGTCAGAGTAAAAATGACATGGATTCACGATCAGTAAGTCCTTTTGACGGACCATAGCCGGGAAAGCCGGGGGTAGTAGGCAGCAGGCCTTCTCGACAAGTCACCTGATGGGGAAGGGGCTGCGGGCAGTGAGCTGCAACACTGAGAGAACAGCTGCTCTATATTCGATTGGGGCGTATTATCTAACACCTTGAATACTCAAAGACGGACACAGTTTACTGATTCTGGTCTTTACCACTTGTGGCTTCTTCTCCATCACTAGAAAGGAGAGCAAGAAGGATACAGAAGGAAAGACAACCCCCTCCCCCCAGCTTTTATAGACCCTCTGAAAAGTTCCCAGAATTCCAAACCTCACACAATTGCAGAAACTGTCTGCAGCTGGCAAATCAGTCAGCTGCTGCAAAACGGCCCCACATCCCCACACCTGGGATTAAAACAAAAATATATTCTTACACTATTTTGTGTTGTTTAATAACTTATTTACTGGAGGTAACCTAGAACCCCTGCACAGGTGCGGTCCATGGCAGTTTAGTGTCCAAGTGGGTCACATAGTGATGGGGAACAGGGAGTGCCTCTGACATAATCTGATTGGCCTGCTCTTTGATCACCTCCCCCTGAGGGGGGAGCAGCCTTACCAGGCCACAGAAGATGACAATGCAGCCACTCCTGATGTGATCTGACAGACTAAGATCAGAAGGAAGGAGAGGAAGACCTCCCCTATCAGGGGACTTGGGGAGGGGCATGCGTGAAGAAGGGGGAGGGAGGATGGAACAGGGAGGAGAGGAGGGAGGGGTTTATGGGTGGACACAATCTGAATAAAGTGTAATTAAAAAAATAATAATTTATTTGCTTTTATTTTTTGTGCATTGGTGTTTAGGCTGTGTATGTGTCTGTGTGAAGGTGTCAGCTCTTGGAGCTACAGACAGTTATGAGCAGCCATGTGGGTGCTGGGAATTGAACCCAGGTCTTCTGGAAGAGCAGTCAGTGCTCTTAACCACTGAGGCATCTCGCCATCTCTCCAGCCCTGTTCCTTTGTGTGTCTCTGTGTGTGTGTTTATGTGTTTAGACCAAAATTCTACAATTCTCACTACATTTTACCTTTTCTAAGTTAAAAAAGAAAGAAAGAAAGAATCCTAGGTTGATCTGCCAGCAAACTCTGCAAACCAGTGACTTCCCTGGAGTTCATGTCCTCTCCTTCACAGGCCTTTGGTCTAACAGGTCTTTGAATCATCAAGCAGAGACACATAACTCCTGTCCTTGGATACCAAGGTTTTTATGACAGGGTTTCCCAGACTTTCCTTTATCCCTGTGGAATGGGGCATGCCTTTAGTCCCAGAACTCAGGAAGCAGAGGGTGACACGTTTCTCTAAGTTTCAGGCCAACCTGGTCTTCTGCCTGTCTTCACCATGGGTTCTGAACATGTCTCTTACTTCTCTTGATCCTGTCCAGTGAGTCTGATGCTTCAGAGATGTGTGTGGAACAGCACCTCGGCTGTTTGGACAGACCCATTGTACACTCATTCTTGTGTCACTGAGACTTTTCGATTCCCCAAAATGTAGCCCAGGTTCTTTTCCTAGTTCCTTCCCATTTTCTACTCACTGATAAAATAGTTAAGTAGAACACCTTCTTAGAAAGCTTAAAGAACAAACCACTGAAATGCTCCCTTAAAATTGTGACATGAGTTGTAAATTTTAAGCTGTGTAATGGTTCATTTCTGTAATCGCAGCACTCAGGAGGCTGAGGCCGAACAGTCTCAAGTTTAAGGCCAAGTTTAAGATTTTGTCTCAAGGAGTGGTATATTCTTCAAGTGAAATATAACCAGCTCTCTATATATTCCTTGTAACTTTTGAGTAGTCTTGTCCTTATCATGTATTTAAATTTTGTTTGTTTGCTTTGGGGGAACAGGGTTTCTCTGTGTAGCCTTGGCTGTCCTGGACTTGCTTTGCAGACCAGACTGGCCTTGAACTCACAGACATCTGCCTGCCTCTGCCTTCCTGAGTACAGCAATTGCAGGCCTGCACTGCTGCGCCTGGCTTTATGTATGTATTTTTGAGATAGAATCTCACTATGTGTCCCTGGCTGTGCTGGAACTTGCTATGTGGCTCAGGCTGGCCTGGAACCCAGTAGAGTTCCTACCTCTGCTTCCCCAGTGCTGGGACTAAAGAAAGGCACGGTAACTGGCTCATGCCCTTATTTTTAACTACTTGATCTTGACACAAGATAACGGGTGGGTGCAGAGAGAAGGAAAACTTAACAAATTTCCAAGTTGCTTTTCTGTGGATTGTGCCTTAGCCATCTGAATTTTAGGCACTCAGTGACTATCTACCTATTGATTATTATACCTTTTGCAATTAATTTGCTTGGTTTTTTTTTGGCGGGGGAGGGGAGGTTGATACAGGGTTTCTCTGTGTAACGTTGGTAGTTCTGGAACTCACTTTGTGGACCAGGCTGGCCTTAAACTCACGGAGATCCACCTGGATCTGCCTCCAGAGTGCTGGGATTAAAGGCATGTTGTACCACCGCCTGGTGCAATTAATTGTCTTGCTTTCATCTGAGACAGCAGCATGGGCAGGCTTTGAACTCACAGTCCTCCTGCCTTGGCTTCCCAAGTGCTGAGATTACAGAGATGCACTCCACAATGGGCTCTTGGAATTGTTTGTCATGTCCACCTTCTTCAAGGGCATTCTTATTTCATTTTATGGTTAAGATTGGTGACTTGGAATCCTTACGCGTAACAAATATATTCACTATTCAGGCAGAGATGTAAACTAATGGCTCACGTTGTTTGGAAGTGGTGCTGAGTATCTGAGAGAATTCCAGTTGCTTGTTTACATACAATGTTGTTTGTTTGTTTGTTGGTTGGTTTGTTTTGCCTTTAATGATAAAAACCATGCTGGATTTCAGTTACAGTTAATACAAAACAGTCATATGTAGTGGCACACACCTGTCATCCCCAGCGGTCAGTCAAGGTGGAGGCAAGAAGAGCAGAATTACAAGATCGGGCTGGAGAGAGGGCTCAGAGGTTAAGAGCACTGGCTGTTCTACCAAGGGTCCTGAGTTCAATTCCTACCAACCACATGGCTGTGGCTCACAGCCATCTATAATGAGGACCTGTGCCGTCTTCTGGCATGGAGGTGTACATGCAGGCAGAATGATGTATTAATAATGAATAATTCTTTTTTTTAAAAAGTAGTACGAGATCGTCTTTAGCTATATAGTGAGTTTTAAGGCCAGCTTGGGTTACATGAGACATCTAAAAAAATAATCATGGGCTGGAGAGATGGCTCAGAGATTATAAGAGCACTGTCTGCTCTTCCAGAGGTCATGAGTTCAATTCCCAGCACCCACGTGGTGGCTCCCAACCATCTACACAGGGATGTGATGCCCTCTTCTGGTGTGCAGGTGTACATGCAGATAGAGCACTAATCTACATAAAATAAAATCTTTAAAAAAGAAAAAGTTCCGTATCATTTGCCATCGGCTTTGTTTTCCACAGCTCACTGGTCTCTGTGTTTGCTTGTTTGCTTGATTAGAGTCTGATCACCCCAGAAAGGTGAATTGCTTGAGGTAGGGCTTCTGGGTGCACCAAACAATAGGCACTCTTGGGACTCTCAGAGCAGCTGAGGTCAGCACCTGGTCAATGGGCTGGAAGGGGCTGAGGGAAAGCTTTCTGGATGCCCTTATACAGCCTGTTTCTCCATCTCCTGCTGCCTATCATAACCTTCATATCCCCCATACTGGGCTTCCAGGGGACAAAGACACAGCACTTACCTTGTGGAAAGTGTACTCAGCCACCTGACAGAAGAGGTGCAGCAAGGCAGGGTCCCCACTGTCACGGTAACCCATGAGGAAGGCAATCATGGCTTCACTGTGTGGCCACCACAGCTTCATGTCCCACTCCAGCTGAGAACAGAGCAGAGATGGGCAGCTGAGGTCCCTGTAGGCCTTAGAAGGACACCTAACACCCTCTGTTCTGGCTCAGGACTTGGTACTTAACCACGAGACATGCGCTGTGAGGTGTGAACAGTCCCGAAGAGGCAGGGCTAACATTCTGACCTGTATGTACCCCAGGCAGCTCCTTAGAAGAGACAAGTACTCCCTTTAGCCCTTGAATTGGAACGCTGTCTGCCTTGTCACACTGTCTTTAAGCCCCTTGGACACTGCTGCTACGAATGGCTGGGGATCCCCCTGCAGTTCTCCAGCAGGATTAGGAAACAACTGATCAGAGGAACCATTCCATTCCTGCCTGCCACCAAATGAGAGTCACCCAATATCCCTTCGAGCCACTGGCACCAGACAAAGGGGACATGTGTCTTGGCATCAGCCTATGCACAAACTCTCTTTAATGGCTTTTCCAGGATAGGGGCTGGAGAGAATTGGTCTCTAGGTTCAATTTTCTTGTTGATATTGCTGCTGGCTTTTGTTTTCTTTTGTTTTGTTTTCTTTTGTTTTGAGACAGGGTTTCATTATGTAGCTCTGGCTGTCCTGGGACTCTCTGTGTAGACCAGGTTTGCCTCAAGTTCACAAGGATCCTTCCCCCCCACCCCCGCCTCTGCTGGGATTAAAGGCATGCACAATTACACCTGGCTTCTACTACATGCCAGGCTTCCAGCAAGCTGCCCTGGGTGTTCCCACCTGGGTAGGGCAGAGATCATCAGCATCCTTGAAGTAGAAGAGGCCTCCATGCTCAGGGTCCCATCCAGAGTGGAAAGGCAACAAGAGAAACTTGTTGATAACGTGCATTCGAAGTTTGGGGTCACCTTTCCTGAGGGCATACTGAAGCAAGAACCAGCCAGCTTCCAGTGCATGGCCTAGTGAGGGTTGAGGGAAAAAGTAAGGCAGGAATCAGATTCCCCCTTCCAGGCATCTGAGGGCTTGAGTTCCTGGCACCTCCCTTCCTCCTCAAGGGTGAGAGATGCTTGAACTCTGTCATAGGACCCTGTCATATGACCTCTGTCATAGAACCCTGCCTTTCTGCCTAGACTCCATTCCCTGAAGAAAAATGAATTTCAAAAGCCCCAAACACAGACATGCACGTTCTTGCAGCCAATGCCCAGTCCTGGGCGGACTATGACCTCCCTGTGCTTAATCCTTGTTGAAGGGAGGAGGAGGGCAAGCCCTGTCCTGACATTCCTAAGAATTCTGGAATTTAGGTTGCTTTTCAAGGACACAGAAGTATTATGAGAATGTGTTTTTATTTTAATCCCAGGTGGAGGGATCTAGGGCTGCTTCAGACTGCTGCAGTGGACCATGAATTGCCTCATGAGCTAACAGAAGCATGCTTTGGCCAGCTGCAGAGAGTTTCTTTGATCGTGTGACATTTGCAATTCTGGGAACTTTTCAGAAGGTACATCAATTTGAGGGCCCTAAGAGGCGGGGTCATTGGTTGTTGGTCATTTAGGGAGGTTGGCTGTGGCTTGATGACAGCTGTGATCAAAGAAGAAACAAAAGGAAAGACAGTAGATTCAAGGATTTTCCTAATTCTTCTCTCCCCTCTGTCCTTGTTTCTCTCCTATCTAGGGATAGGGGGTGAAACAGTGAAGGGGGGAGGATAACGGGTGGGAAAAAGAGGAGCCCACAAAGTAGCGAAGACTACTACAAACCCCCTCCATCTGACGATGCCCCAAACTCAAAGATGAGCTTTTTCCTAACAGGTCCAGCACATGCCATCACCTGGGTTCTGGTGTCTTCCAAGGCAACCAGGAAGTTCTTTGCCATCCTGTGATACATTCTCCAGTACAGCTTGTCCCTCCCTCTGCCAAGAAAGGGACAAGAGATATTTTCAGTTCCCTGTCACCCAACCAGAAAGATCTAACTTCAAAAATCCCTTCAACAATCCACCTGCTCAATTGCTGTACCAGACATCCACCTGCTCAATAGCTCCAAAGGGGCACTTTTGGTTGTGTGCTTTGAGAGTCTTTGCTAGCCCAGGCTAGTCTCAGACTCACTGTGTGCAAGCAAGGCTGACCTTGGACTCTAGATTCTCCTGCTTCCACCTCCAGAGTTCTGGAATTACATTATATGTGTACCATGTCCTGCTCCAGAACATCTTTGGAATGGCTGATTGTCTCCCGTGGGCCTCGTAGGTTCTGATCCTTCCTTGAGGTCTGGGTCTCTCAAGTGAGGAGGGTAAAATACTGAATAAAGAGGCATGGCTAACTTGGATGTAACATAGTTGGGGTGTAACAGAGATCCTGATCTCAGGATGTGTCTGAGTTCTGTACTCTTGTTT
This sequence comes from Meriones unguiculatus, assembly GCF_030254825.1. NCBI lineage: Eukaryota > Metazoa > Chordata > Mammalia > Rodentia > Muridae > Meriones > Meriones unguiculatus. The sequence continues at coordinate 39,814,122 of NC_083369.1, forward strand.
TCTGTCTTCAGACCCACTCATCTCTGCCCCAAGCCAGCTGGGCTCTACCTTCCTGAGGACCCTGGGCTGTGTTTCAAATGATGAGCTTCCTTGGATCCACCTGTCTAGAAAGCTGGAGAACAGATGACTTCAGGCAGAGGGGCCCTGGAGAGTGGGAGAATGGGGTTCACTCTGCGCCTGTCTCTGTGCCCACCTGGACGTGCTGAAGAATCCTGTGGACACACCAGTCCCCTAGTTCTGCATACTTTCTGGTCAGCTCCTCGTTTTCCTCTCCAAGCTGCTCCACCAGGTTGAGCAGCATCATGGGCACCGCCATGGACTCTGCGTCCGGGGCCCCTGAGAGCTCAGGCCGGCCCAGCCCAGCTGGGTCCTCCCGCACCCAGTGGACGATCTGATCCATCATCTCCACAGCTTCGTTCTGTGGGGAGACCAGGCAGAGGCTACATGCCCTGTCCCGGACCCCCCAACCACTCGGGAAGGATGCAGGACTCAGTTTGTTCTCCGGGGACACCTGCTCTTCCTGCAGCTCTCCAGGGCCAGCCCTACAGCCAGGCACCGGAGGCAACGCTGCTTTGGGTGCGGGTGCGGGTGCGGGTGCGGGTGCGGGTGCGGGTGCGGGTGCGGGTGCGGGAGTTGGTGGACGACTATGGGATTCAGATCCACAGACAGAAGGGTCCAGGGAGGAAAGAGAGGACCTTTTCTACCTGGACACAGGGCACTGAGGGATCCCTGTTTGCCCAGGGTGCCTATGGTAGTACAAGAGGTGGGAGTGAGTTAGAGAGGCGAGGTGGTCACAAAACGGTAGGAAAGGAGTGAGTGGGACTGGTGGCAGGCTCCCAAGCCTGTCTTGAGAGTGCCCTCATACCCAACAGCCTGTGGCCATCCCTCCCACACACCTGATAATGCATTTCGCCGGTTACTTTCCACAGCTCGTCCATGGCCATGGTGTAGAAACACTCGCTGAAAATGGTCCGCTGCACCTTTATTGGACGGCCATCCCTAGTCAGCACAAAGGCACACTTCTTGGCAGGTGGTGCCACCCGGGCATAACGCAGCAAAAATTCACCACCTGGTAGTTGGGTGACATGCATACTAGGTGAAGACTCTGAATGTACCGCCTCTTGGGACCTACCGAGCCCCCCTCCTCGTCTAGATCCCTTTAGGTCCATTAAATAAACGACCCACCGAAGCTCCTAGGCAGATGGGAGATGGAGGTAGCAGAGGGTACCTGCTTTTGCTGCATTCAGAAGCTCAACACGACGGAAGCGCTCAAAACTGCGGTATAAGCGACAATACATCCACACCTGTGAGGGAACACAGTTTAAGCAGGAGCAGCTGTGGCGAGGGGAAGCCTAGGCATCCCTGAGTGGTATACACTATTTGTTACGTGACAGCCTAAAGTGTGCAAACTGACCTGCCTTCCCTGCAGCCAGACATACTTGAGGTGATCGTACACCTGTCCATCACGGCCAAGGCATGTGAAGAAGCCCCTGTGACACATGTATTGTTAGAAAAAGAGGGAAGGAGCCTTGCACCCTTCTTCACGGCGTCACTACTCTCCTAAAGCCAACAGATGTGTCAGTCACCTTCCAGTGAGCTTAAGGGTTTGGGAAGGGCAAAAGCCCTGGGAGGATCATGGTGGAAGAGCTAACCCGTGTTCCTGGTCATGGGAGTGCTCCATCCAGAAAGCGACCACACGATCCAGCTCTTGTCTCACACGTTCCTTCCAGACCTGCAATGTCTCCCATGCCTTCTCCATGTCCTGTGAAGTGAGTCTGGTCAGGGCATGGAGGCACAGCTCTTCCTTCACAGGGACTTCTTAAACCAGTTTGAGTGGCCACCAGAGCTGCTTGATCCCATCCCACCCCCATAGGGCCTCCAGCCAAGAACATCCTCCTACCTTTGCGATAGGCTTCTGACCCTACCGTTGGCTGGAACCGTCTAGAAAGCACCTCTCGGCAACACTACCACTGACCTGTAACTCTCAGAGTCCTCTGTCCGTCATTAGATTTCCTCCAGGAAACTGGAGTTGGTCGCTCTCCCGTGGCTGTAACTCAGCTGACTGAGCAGTGCCCCACCCACCTGCTCTTCCTCAGGGTTCTGCAGGGCCCTGACGTGGGGGCGGGACAAAGGGCGGGACAAAGGGCGGGGTCTCAAGCCCCGCCCCCTGCCCTCCTAGGTCTGGGGTGAGCGCCTTGGCTCCAGATGGTACCTGGGTGAGGAAGTCTGAGCCCAGAGGGCGGAGACTGGATCTGGGCCTGGCAGCTAAGGCTGGTGATCCCAACAGATACTGGATAAGGGCGCCCCTGCAAATGTCTGAATCCTGAGATCCTATGACCCTTTTCTGCCGATTTCGTCCTTCAGCTGCTTCAGTTTATCAAAGCATTTGTGACCATTGGCCCTGGTTAGAGAACTTCCCTCCAAAGGGAAACAGGGTAACCACAGAGCAGGGCAGGCATCCTCCAGCTTTCTGGGCTTGCCTCCTAGCTACACAGTATAGGTTGACTTGGAAACAGGCTGGTTGGTGTTCCCCATTCTTGCTACCCATTGGGCACCCTCACTGCTCAGCAGAATTCTGTGGAGGCAGAGTTCCAGCCAGAATGCCTGAGGTACTTTGGGGAGCTTCACCATGTTTTCAATGCTTTTTTGTTTGTTTGTTTGTTTGTTTGTTATGTTTTGTTTCCATTTTATGTTTTGGTAGGTTTCTGCCACCCCCCTCCTCCCAGCCCCCGTTTATGTCTGTGTATCACATGCATACACTATCTTCAGGCCAGAAGAGGGCATTGGACCCTGTGGGGCTAGAGTTACAGATGGCTTTGCGTCTCCACATGGGTGCTGGGGATCCAATCTGGGCCACCTGGAAGAGCTAATACTGCACTTCACTGCTGAGTCATCACTCCAATTTCTTGATCGTAATGGACTGCCACCCAGGAGAAGATGCTGGGAACTGACCTCCGGTCTCTTGCAAGAACAGTACTCTGTTGTTCCAGCCCTGTATATTCCTTGCCTCCCAGAGTAGGATGAGAAGCTGAGCGAGGGGAATAGGAGGGAGTGAGAAGTAATGGGAAGAACCCTTGCACTTCTGTCAGGCTTGTGTCCACGTCTTAAGAAACCTGCACAGGTCTCTCCAATGGGCAACTCACCTGCTGACCCATGTCCTCCTATTCCTGAACATTGCTCCCACAAGCTGCTACCTAAATGACAGGCTATCTATCGCTTCTCGTCCTGGGACTGAGGCACACTCGTGGAACTTCCCCTAGTGACAAGCAACACTCAGCAAGAAGCCTTGGAAGTTGTGGACCCAGTGAGACTGCGCTCCCAGCCCCAAGTTGTTTCTTAGCTCTCCCAGGCAGGGTTCCAACTAAGGCAGGGAAGAGCCTGGATGGGAGGACATGCTAGGAGGTGTTGCTGTGGAGCCCAGCGATGAGGTGAGCACCAAGGGCTCCTCAGAGGAGGCCTACCACACTGGGCCTGCACGCAGGCATCAGCATGCGCTGAGCGCACACACCTAGGTGCAGAGCAGCACCAAGCCCGCAGGAGACAACTTTTGGGACCAAAATGGGTTAGGAAGACTAGCAACACATGGGGCTGAAGAGACAGCCCAGTACTGGGTTAAGTGTGTACTGGTTTTGCAGAAGACCCAAGTTCAAGTCCCAGCAGCTCATAGCTACCTGTAACTCCACCTCCAGAGGACTGTGCCTTTGCTATCTGAGGGAACCTGCACACACTCTCCCACACATGTAAACAAAATTAAAAAAAACTGGTTGTGGTGTCCTTCACATGCAGCACTTGCGAAGCAGAGGCAGTTCGAGGCCTGCCTGGTCTACATAATGAGTGCCAGAGATGCACACTGAGACCCTGTCTCAAAAAATACATCTAAATAAAGGGAGTAGTTAACAGAAATGTCAGAAAGATGCTGAGGAAACATGTCCCCACATCCCTTTTTGTCTCTAGCTCAAGCACCTAGAGACATGGGAATGGTAGACTTGCTCCTCAGCTTTGCTGGCACCTGCCATTCACTTTCTGCCCCTAGTCAACTAAATCATAGCTGTACCACCCAACTGGCTGACTGCTGGGTTGCCAGGGTCAATGATTCGGCCTCTTCCTCCTTGGAGGGTTGACTTGTGCACAAGGCCACAGGATTTGGTCCTGCGGGAGTATCTGTCATGTGTCAGACATACCTATCCTGACACCCTGGGGCCTCCTGAACTCATGGAGGGAAGTTTATAGAGGCTGTCGCTTACTCACATGTCCAGGAAAGCCAATTGCCAATGTTCAGCTAGGTTTTCTAGGTTCTAGGTCTTTGCCTTGGTCTAGACCTTAGAGAGAACAGGCGAGGATTTCCAAATGCAAAATCAGCAAGTCCTCAAGAGGGCCCTCAGCCTTGGGGCCTAGCATGTCTCTAGAGGCCCCCCGGCCCTGGTGGTGTACTTTGGAGTCTTCTCAAAAGTGCAACTGGGAATTTCTCACCTATGGTTCCTTGCTACAAAAGGCCTCCAGTGGCTCAAGCAAACCTTGGGCAGGTCCCAGGTTCCCCCTCCCAAGGTCACAAGACACTCTTGACACAGGGGTAGATAGCAGATAGTTATTTCAAAAACAGTCTTTTTAATTGTTCAAAATAGCACAAAACAACATCGCACTATGGTAATATTGAGTCACAGGGGTTACTCTACAATAGATGAACAGGGTAGTACTGTTCTCAGAAATCAATGGGTGCTTGGGAGAGTGGATAGGGAAAACAAAGGGACCAGGTGAGTAGGCTCCAACTTGACTAAACAAGACGTTTTCCACAGAGAAATATAATACAAAACACTAGAGGCCCCAGGGGGTAGGGGCCAGAGTGGCTGAAAACATTGGCCGTCCATTTTCAAATCCTTCGGTAACGTTCTCGCAAGCATACTCACTGCCTAAAACTTGAGTACTGGAGAGAAAAAAATCCAGAGCTTCGGAACAATGCTACGAAATTAATTACTGAATTGGCATCAGGAACCTACCCTCACCCTCTGTGGGATATGGCTGTCTACCCCCTTCCTGGGCTGCCTTCAAGGGGGAGCAGATCCCACCTGTTCCCTGACCCTGCTGTGTTATGCAGTCTCTGTTAGCGATGCTGATGAAGGTGGACTCCACTCCATCTTCAAGCCCAAGCCTCTACCTACATGTTAAGTGCTAACCCACTGGGAATGGACTTCAAAAATGTCTCACGCTGTTCCAGAAACAGGCAGGGCTTAAGGAACAGGAAATTGGGCTGGGCATGTTTACCAGGTCCCACCCAGGACACTTGTTTCTCTCCTGCCCTAGCTGCTCTCTCGGCTTTTCCCCAGAAAGATCCCTGCCAATGATTAGCCAAGGGGGAGAGGGGAGAAGATACCATACACATTCTGTACACAGCTAACAGAAAGGGATCAAACCCCCACACGCTAAGGCTAAAATTACAATAAAAATGTTAACTTCATTAATTTCAACTTAAAAAAAAAATACAACAAATGCAGCAGTTGGTGATGTGGCCCCCAGGCTCAAAAAAGGTGGGCCAAAGCAAGGGTCACTGGGGTCCAGTCTGTGCCCGTTGGGAGGATTTCACAGCCACTGCTCAGACCACCTTAGGCTCGTTCTTTTCCCTCTTCTTTTTCATACGAGGGAGAGGTGTTAAGTGGGAGCGCAAAAGGTCTCTGAGACGTGTTACGCTTCATTCACGTGAGTTCACTGGGCAAGACAGTTCTGGCTAAGACTGAAGAAGGGATGGGAGGTGGCAAGAGATACAAGGGTAATAACAAAATACAAAAACAAAATAGAACCAGACACACACCCAGGATGGGGCACCTGCTGGGGAAAAACTCTGAGGGAAACTGAGGGACACCCCCCACCTCTAGCCCTTGGCTGAGGCAGCCAAGGGCGACCAACTACAGACAAGTGCAGGCTTAAGTGTGCGTGCTATCTCCTTTGTTTTCAGTTTTAATTTCTCTTCCCAAACTCTCTGAACTGTCCAATTGTACTCAGCCCGAGGAGGGCACCAGGTAGGGAGGAGGAAGGAGCACAACTTTCTCTCATTTGCTTACTCGCCACTCTTTCCAATGTGCCTTCTGCTTCCTCCCAACAGCAATGGTAATGTGCTTTCTTTATTGTAAAAACAGAGGGAAGGGGTGGGGGGCGACTGAATGACGGCCAGTGGCTGCTGAGGGTGAAGTGCAAAGACCGGGTGGGCAGGGTGGGAGGGGAGGCCCTATAGGGCATTCCTGAAGCAGAGGTGTCTGGAGATCCAGATGCTGGCCAGCTTCCTCACTGACCATCAGCCTTAGACTTCTTTGGAGCAGATTTCCTTAAGTGAGAAAGAAAAAAGGAATAGTTATAGATAGCCCCAAGAGCATCACAAGAACACCACCTCAGGACCCTGTGTGGATATTGTCCCAAGCAGCTGCTGAGAGGTGGCGCCTACTTCTACTCTAAATAACCCCTACAGAAGATTACTGATAGAGACTTGCTGCTTACATTTCTGGAGACGACATAGGCCGCTTGCTGGCCGGCTTGGTGCCCGAGCCGTCTTTACTGGTTTCTGAAAGGAACGGGATAGATGGTGAGCAGACCAGCAAGAAGCAGGAATACTTGGGTGTACCCCACTTGTCACGGTCCTGACCGCCCATCTCTTCCTTCAGGTCCCCGATTTTCCCAGGACAGGAGTCAGAAATCCTTCTGGTTCAGCTCCTGCCTTTCAATGTCCCTCCTGAGACAGATGCCTCCTGGAAGCTGGCCTCAGCCTGAGCTTCCCATTTTAAGGGCCTTACTTAGGACATGTTCTTGGTCCTGACAGCTTCTGCTTTCTTCTAGCTCTCCCTAACCTTTCATACTTTTAGATACCCCAGGGTTTCCCTGCAAACCCTCAGAGCACAAGAGGCCTCTCTAGTGTACTCTATCTACACCCTCTTATCCCACATCTAGTTAGGTATCTTTGCTCTACTCAGTGCTCACCCCTGTGTCTTCCCTAAAAATTGCCTCAAAAGCCTTATCACCACTCACCTTGCAACCACCTCACTTGTGTGGCGGGGCCGTAGCCCTTTTCATTGCGGGCGGCAATGCGGAAGATGATGGCAGGCTTGGTGGTATAGTCAATGTGGGCATTGGAGAGGCTGGAGGACTGCACGAGGCAGGAAGGGCTGGGCCCACAGTATACTCGCATGAAGGCCAGCTGGGCTGGGGTGGAGCTCTTGGCCTCACCACTGGCCTGTGATCTCTGGATGGCCAGGAACACAGAGTACTGGATGATCTTGCCGGAGGTCACAGATGGTGGCTCCCAGGTGAGGTGAGCACCATCTGGGCTCTAGAAACCAGGACATAAAGTCAAGCCTTGTCTTCTTCAGCCACTGTAGCTTCAGCCCACCCTGCCGGTGCCCAGAGCAAGAGGGCTAGAAGCCTCTAGAACTACTATTAACCCCCATAGACAACCTCCCCCCAACCCAACACAATAGATATTCCAGGGGCGGGTGAGATGGCTCAGAGGTACGGTAAAGCTGCCTGCTGCCGAGCCTGATAACTGACTTCCTTTGACATTCACACGCACACTGTGGCAAACCTACACCCTCCCACAAAATAAAAATGTAATAAAAAATTTAGAAACCAAAACAATCCAGATATTCCGCATCAAATTTCAAAGTACTTTAAAGAGGCTTTATAATCCCCACCCCCACCTCCCAACCCCCACCCCCACCCATTACCCAATCCTTAACTTGTCACTTAACTTCTTGGTGCTTCAGGTTCTGTATTTGGAAATAAGACTAGCGGGAACCAGGCCTCCCTGAGACTTTCAGGATTACACAAAAGATTTATCAACAGAGCCTAGAACACAACCTCTGTCTAATATGGGTGAGTGTGGCTACCTTGCCCTTGTCTGGTACACTCTTGGTTCAGCCACTCCCCTGGCTTTGTTCGTATGTACCTCCCTAGCGTAGCAGACGGTGGCAGACCAGTAGAGAACAGAAAAGCAGCCCACACAAAGACTCACCTTGCTGATTTTAATGGCACAAGGAGCCCCTGGGAAACCAGGCAGACAGGTCTTAAAGGCTGAGATCTCACTGAAGGGCCCCCGGCCACAAGCATTGATTCCGGCAACACGAAATTTGTAAGCTGTGCCTGGCTGCAACTCCTGCTTCTTCAGCTGGTTATAGTCGGGGATCGTGCCTGAGTCATCCTAGGGCAAGAGGTGGAAAACCAGAAAAGTAGAAGAAAACGGCATGGAGCATGCAGTGAAAAAGAATGCTCTGAAAACTAGAGGGCAGTTTAGTGCTAGAGTGCTTGTTAAGGCTAGTCGATATCCTTGGGGACCACGGGACCAACGGGCAGTTCAGTGATGAAAAGGCCGTAGGAACTTGGTAAGGTTAATTGGGGCCTGGTGCCCTTAACAATGGATCAAATTGTAACCTTCTTACTCTCTGAGGGGAAGGTCTCCATCTTGCTGCCCTCTCCTTTCCTAACTGTTCAAGTGGCACAAAAGGAGTTTTCCTGTGAAACCCTCTTGCAAGGCAGCAGAGCTAAGTTTGTTTCTGTAACAGTTGTTAAACAGGCAAAGCAGGATTCACCCCACTATCCAAGAGTGTCAATTACTGGCATACTTACATCTGACTGAACAGCATCATCTGGTGGCAGAAAATAGTGTGTCACCATTACATTGGTACCCTTAATGACCCCCACATCAAACCACTGGTTCTCCTTTTTCACAGGGGCTTTGCTGGGTGGGGGTGGCAAGTCCGGTTTCTGGAGAACAGAAATGAAATGATATCAAGTCCTTGGGGCCCAAAGGCAGTAGTGAGTGCTACCTACTATCCCCCGGGGCCACCGCACCGGACTCACCACACCCAGGGACTCGATGCCATTGGCCACTTCAGTTAAGGTAGCTGCAGCCTGAATCTTTGCTGGGCTGGCTACAACAACAGGCTGGGGAGTCACAAATGTGTTAGATGGAGCCAGGCCTGGGAAGAAACAAACTATCAGTGGGGAGAAGGCTGTGTTGAGGCAGAACCTCCATGCCACCCTTGCCACACTGTCTCCACCTCCAACCAGTTCAACTCTATCGACAATTTATACCTGCCCTGCCAAAAAACAGCCCAGCTTACTCTCAGTGGCTGTTGAGGGTAGCAAGGCCACAGTGCTGGGGACAGCACTAGCTAGCTCGTTGAGGCAGCTGCTCTCGATGGATGGGTCATTGAGACTGTCAGCTGGGGCCAGAGCCTCAGTAGGAAGGTGGTGCTGCTGCTGGGCTTGCACTTGAGCCTCCTGGAGCTGCTGCTGCTGCTGCTGCACCAGGGCTGCAAGCTCCTGCTGTGTCAGCACAATGGGTATGGTGGTGGCCTGACCCTCTTGGCCCTCAGCTGAAAAGTGACCCAGTTCTGCTTGTGTCACTGCTGCTGCTGCTTCCGACGTATCCATGGGCTCCCCAGTGCCTGCTCCAGGACCAAGAAAACTACTATTCAAAAGGAACACGAGTGTGCCTGGCCCAATGGACATCTATAGTGTCCCTGAGATCTCGTCTTCCTAAGCGGTGTTTTCCTGCTCACACCCTCACCACTAGGCCCTGCGTCACCTTCCTAGGACCACCTGCCCTACACGGGCTTCCCTTGAGGCCCACTGTCTATTCTCACAGGAAGCAGATCTTTTCGCCTCAAGTTGCCCCCACACGGTACCTTGACCCTCCCTGTAAGGCTGTCACTCATCCCAAGGGACCTATCTCTCAAAGCTCCCAGCTGATACCTACCCATGACGGCTTGCTGTGCAGCCTGGAGCACAGCCTGGATGGCCAAGGCTTGGGCTTCTTCAGTGGCAGCAGCTTGGGCAGCTGCTTCAGCAGCAGCGGTCACTGCCAGCTCCTCTGGGGTGAGCCCTGTTACCATAAGGGTTGTGGTGCCTGCCTGGGCCTCAACCATCAGTTCTTGGGGAAGTGATAACTGGTCTACTTCAGACTGTGTAGGTGGGGGTGGTTGGACCACCACAGTGGCCACAACAGCAGAGCTAGCAGGCTCCTGGCCTGAAGTTGGGTCCCCAGTGCTGCTCAGATCCATGGCGGCCTGGAGCTCAGGGGTCTGGGAGGCTGACCGGACCTCGGCGGACTCCCCCAACAGGGGCGCGGAGGCAGACTGCAGGAGTTGCCGTGGAGGCAGCTGTTGGCGAGGTCCTGGTGAGACCTGAAGTTCCTCTGGGGGCTGCAGGATGTCATCAGCAGAGAAGGGCATGTCAGAAGTTTCTGTGTTGGCTATAGTCACTGTTATCGTGGCTGGGATGGGGACTTTGGAAGTCAGAGCCCCTGGGGTAGTCTCAGTCAGTGATGAGATATTCTAGAAAGGGAGAGAAGCCCCCGTCAGAGGAAAAGGGCAGAAGTCAGAGGCTAGAACCAGGCAGTGGGATTGAAAAGCAAGATGGCTTTTGGTTTTGTTTTGTTTTTCTTTTTTTCTTTTTTTTATTTTTCTGTAGGCCTATGGTATCATCCATGAAAGGCTGGCCACCTTTTACCCCATGGTAAAAGTAGCTGGGGAAGGTGGGTCAAGAAGCAGCATGAGGGGTTTGGTTAAGAGGAGAGCCCCTGGGTCAAGCTTCAACTCAGGCCCAGGAGGCTTCGCTCTAGAGACAAACAGGGACACAGCCAAGAAGAAAAACAGCAGCTGAAATAAAAGTACCGAAGCACCTCTAAGGGACCCTCTGGCATCCTGTCTCCCAGGCACTAAGACTGCCTGCCCTTTTATGGTCTGAAAGGACCAAGGAGCAACACCACGCCTGATACAAGGGCGACATCTGGTGTCCACCTCTGGACAGCACAGACGGGATCCTCTAGGGGGCTTACCGGCACAGAGGGACCTGGGACTGGTGTAGACTGTGTCACTGTGGTCACTGCTCGTGGCAGTGTGGAAGATACAGTTGTTGTGATGGCACTGGAGATGTTTGCGCTGTCACCTTGGGTGCTTACCGCCTCACCCTGGTCACTGGCAGCTGGTGGAGGGTCTGTGGAGGTGTCAAAGGGGAGACCAGTTGACTTCCACTTGCTTTTACCACCAGTTGTCCTAGAAACTCCCCGCCCCCCAACCCCATGGCTAAAACAGCCAGCGTATCTGCACCCTACTCTACTGGACACTTACTCACCTTGGTTTGAGCTCATGTTAGAGGTGACAGTAGTGGCTGTGTGCGTGGTGCCTGTCTCGTGGGTCTCGCAAGGAGGGTTGGAGCATACCCTCTGGGTTGGGAAAGAAGCCAGGATTGTGGTGCCGGCCTGGGAAGTGACAGTGGGCACTGCTACCACCTCTAAGCCAGACTCCAGGGTTCCATGAGAGGTGCTGGCATCAGGAAGCAGGGCACCCACACTGACTGACATGGTGGTGCCAGTGGAAGTGGTCTGGTGCGTCTCGCAGAGACGGCCACCAGAAGGCTGCTGTCCGCCCTCAGGCTGGCCTGCACCTCCATTTGATGTGGCAGTGGTAGCTGTGTGTGTGGTGCCCGTCTCATGAGTCTCACAAGGTGGGTTGGAGCATACCCGCTGAGCACTGCCCGCATTGGAGGTAGTGGCGGTGTTGGTGGTACCCGTGTCATGGGTCTCACATGGCGGGTTGGTGCAGACTTGGGTCTCGGGAGCCGAAGGGCACAGAAGTGCCTCTAAGGCTGTCACAGTCACGGTGCTGTTGGGAGAGCTTGCCTGGAGGCTCTCATATGTAGACGTAGGGACCACCCGGGCTGCACCAAGTTCCCCAGCACCCATGATAAAGCGGGCCGTGGTTGGGGTACTGGTGGTGTAAGTATGATATGTCTCTGGCTGGCGCCCTGTGGGCATGTCCTTGCTGCTGGGGCCACTCAGCCCAACTCTGACACTTGGAATCGATAGCTGCACAAAGGCAGGGCTGTGGCTCCCAGCCTCCAGTGCCACACTTGGCCTGAGCAGTGGACCAGCTGAGCATGGCGCTCCGGTGGCCTGCACAGTCATGGTGGTGCTGGTCATGCTGGTCTGCTGGGTTTGGCACTGAGGCTTCACAGTACCCTGGGCTCTCTCCAACGGCCCAGGAGCCACAGTGATCCGCACTACAGTGGGGGTGTTAGAGGCACGACGAGTGTCTCGCTGCTGCCCAGTGCCCATGCTGGACATTGCTGTAGTGGCAGTGCTGACGGTGCCTGTTTCATGAGTCTCGCAGGGGGGATTCGAGCAGCCATGCTGCTCAGCCATATTGGAGGTCGTCGTTGTGGCAGTGTTGGTGGTGCCTGTCTCGTGCGTCTCACAGGGGGGGTTTGAACAGACACGGACCACATTACCATTCTGTTGTCCCACAGCCGAGGTCACAAGAGAAGCAGCTGCCTCCTGTCTGTCACAAACAAACTGTACTTGGGTAGGCTGAGGATGTCCCCCAAGGTTAGCCACGACAGTGGTGGTGGCTGTGTTGGTGGTGCCTGTTTCGTGGGTTTCACAGGGTGGGTTGGAGCACACCAGTGTCACAGTACCAGGCTGTACATCGCTCTGGCCTGAGTCTGCAATGGTGACTGTTGCCGTGGGCTGCTCTGTAGTAGGTGAGGCCAAAATGGACACAGGAAGGTCATGGACAGGCTGGGCCTCAACCCCGCTGGGTGCTGTGATCAGAGTCACCTGGGTAGGCTGGGAGACAGGCTGGGGACACAGAACAGAGGAGTTGGTAGCTAAAATATGTGATTTCTCATTTGCTTCTCCTACCAGCCTATGCTTGTGCATGCTGACTTGGACCACCAACTCTGCTAACCAAACCAGGCAAATATACCCAGGATTCACTTGCCCCGTGATCTCAAAACAATGACTTACTCAGAGACAAGGATGGAGGGGCTGTGAGCAGAGATAAGGCAAAAGAGGGAGTTGGGCTACAGTCAAGCCCTTGTCCTGACAATGTGCAAAGGCCAGCAAGAGAGCCCTCCTTACCACTTCTCGTCCATTTTGAGAAAAAAAAAAAAAAAATGACAACATGACAAATACCATATGCACATACAGTACTATGTTATGAGATTCTAGTGTCACAAAAGACATGTCACCAGGAAAGACTGACACAGAGATCACACCACAGTAAAAGAGCTGTTTTAAATGCATAGAGCTGCAGGACACCATCTGGAAAGGGGAGAAAGGACAAAATGCCCCCTACTTTCATGCAGGAAGTGCTGTTGTATGGTGGTAAATCCTTGGGACCCACTTACCTGCATCGTGATTGTAGGTGTGGTGAGCCCACCAGCAGCTGTTAGTGTCGTCTGTGCGGCTGACACGGTGATGGCAGTAGGGTTTATCACCTGGCTTGAGAGAGTGGCAATGGTGCCCAAGGTGGTGATAGGTGTGGCCAGGGAAGCACTGGTGCTATGGGCCCCAGCTCCTGCAAGGCTGGTAGAGACAGTACCTGTCACTGTGCCTAGAGTTGTGACACCTAAAGGGATAAAAAAAATAAAATAAAATAAAATAAATAAAAGAAGCAGAGGTAGAATGAGGCCTATTGCTACCATCTTCTATCTAACAGCATGTCTCTCTAGAGAGGGCTGGTGAACAAGAGCCCTGCCATGTAGCCACCACGGAGAGAAGGCTCTGGAGAGAGCACCTGCCATCCTCCCCCAGCCAGACTAGAGGTGATACCCACAGGAAGAGTAGAGGGACAGAGCCCCGCCACGGCTGAGGACGTGGCCTGCGAGCTACGCACCTGTGGTGCCCTTCACAACCAATGTGGTGACGGCTGGCTTGACAGCAGAGACGGTGACAGGGGTAACCAGGCGAACACCACTCATGGGCACAGTGCGGAGGATGGTGCCTGGCTGTCCAGGGGCCCCCTTTAGCACCACCTGAAACACCAGAGCAAAGCGCCACCAATGTCACTTTCAGGCCGACTGGACCGTGCCGTCCCTCTTAGGCCTGTTACGAGGACACATGCGGTCTGCACGAGATTGAGGTGCCTCACCTGGGTCACTCCTTGCTGCCCATGGCCAGTAGCAATCTTGGGGACAGCAGTGATGATTTTGGCAGGTGCACCTGTTCCCGAAGTCATCACCTTAGTGGTGATAATTGTGATGGGGGACTTAATGCCAGGACTGCTGGAAACACCTACGTTGGGGGAGGGTCCAGAGAAAATAAGCTCTGTGAGGGCTTCTCATCTTCTTGATTTACATTCTGCAGCACAAGCCTTTTGAAATCTGTATGTTTGTTTACCTGTGGCACCCGCCTGGGTGATAATGGCGGACATGGGAATTGTCTTAATGATGGTAGTTGTGCCAGGTTTGGTGGTGCTGGGGGAGACACTACTAATGCCCAGGATGGTAGGCTTGGTTCCTGCCCCACTAGCCTGTGTAGTGGTGATGATGGTTGTGGGCTTGCCATCCGCTGATGTCACCAGCTTTAGGATAGTCCCCGCTGGAAGGGGCCCTTTGGTCTGAAAGGGACAAGTTTTAAATAAATAATAGGAACTTATGCCAGAAAGGAACATTAGGTTTAGCTACTCTACTCGGAGAGTAATTCTGAATAGCGTGGGTGCCGTGATATCAGCAGGCTTTTGAGCCACTTGTTCTCACGGGATCTTCTGTCTTTATTTCCCTGCGCGCATTCGCCCCCATGAGCATGGAGTTTAAGGATGAAAGAGAGAGAGAGAGAGAGCTCACCTGGATGATCTGAGTCACAGGACCTGTAGACGCTTGGCCTGTGACTGCTGAAGTCTGAACTGGTTTGGTCTGGACCACTGACATCACTTTTCCCAGATTGGAAATCTAAAAAGGAAAGGATGGAGTAGGCAGTGATCTGGAACCAAACAAGGGCATGGCCTGGGCTAGGACTATACTGGAGTTGGCCCAAGACAGCAATCCACCAGTGGCATTCACTATAGCCTGGCAGCTGTCACACACAGCCAGGTGGTGCCTGTCACTCACCAGAGCACTGCCTCCTGGGACAGAGATGGGGCTCTTCACTAAGGTGATGGTCTTGGTGACTCCGCCTACCACTGTAGTCACCACCTGGGCTTGCTGGGCCACTGTCACAGTCCCGGATTTGTGTACCGTGATGATAGGGCGAGCAGATGTGTTGGCAGCAGAGGACACAGATGTCCCCACTTGGGCAGCTGCAGTCTTTAGCATGCGAGTGGCTGGGTTGCTCACCTGGAGAAGCAGAGATGAGCGATGGACAGAATGCCAACATACTAGCTATAGCCCTGCTCGTCCACTTGTCCACTCTGCTTGGTTGGCTGAGCAAGAGAGCAGCCTTAACTCCCCATAGGTCTTACCTAAAGCTGGATACCCTTAATGGCAACTGCATGTTCCACAGCCCATACCAGGACCGATTTTAAACCAGTTGCCTCAAGGGTGGTCCAAAGCCCAGAACAAATGGCCACTGCTTGTTTGATCATAGAAGTCACCAAACCCAGGGCTGTGCAAGCTCATAACCAGGCTCAGAAGATAAATGCTCACCATTACAGGGGAGGAGGCCACCTTCACAGTGGCTGGAAGAGTGGTTGTGCCAGGTGTCACAGCCACTGTCTTAACAATGGTGGTGCCTGCTGGGACACTCAGCACTGTGGGTGCTGAGGAAGGAGGGATTTTCTGTGTGGCAGCAGCAGCAGCAGCCAATGCAGCCATCCCACTCATCTGTGGATTACTGCCAATCACCTGTGGTGGGCACAAAGCATGTGAGCTGCAGGGGTTCCACCTGCCACCTGCCTCCCAACTCAATGACCCCTTCAGAACCTGCCAGGAGGGCTCAGCAGCATCCCTTGACTTTTCCTAATGCAAACAAGTAGGCAGGTTGCCTGCCAAGTGCTCTTGAGTTGTTTTTGTTTGTTTGTTTGGTTGGTTTGTTTTGTTTTGTTTTTTTTCTTTTTGGTTTGTTTTGTTTTGTCTTTTGAAAAGGGGTTTCATGGTTGGCCTCAAACTTGCTCTGAAGAGGACCTTCAATTTCTGATCTTCCTGCTTCCTCCTCTCAAATGTTGGGATTACTAACATGCAAGCACATACTTGGCTTACACAGTGTTAGAAACTGAGCCTAAACTAAAGCTTTGTGCATGCTAGGCAAGCACACAACCAATTGAGCTATAACCCCAACCCCGGAACAGATTTTTAAGCAAAGAACCATAGTCAAGCTAGGCCTGGAATACATGCTTGTAATCATAGCTACTCAGGAAGCTGAAGCAGAGAGATCACAGCTCAGTGAGTCTCTGATTCAAAAGTAAAAGCTAGGGGTGTAGTTTGTCTGTGAAGTACTTTCCTAACAGGGTTCTGTCCTCAGCACTACAGAGATAAAGAAAAAGACCATAGCCAGAACTGGAGATGTAGCGCAGTATAAGAACTCATTCTTAGCATGCAGGGAGTAATGAGTTTCACATATAACACCATTAATACCACCACCACCATACTGCTGGGTGTGATGGTTCATGCTTAGAAGTCTAGCACTCAGGAGGCTGAGTCAGGAGAATCCCTCTAATCAGTAGAAGCTTGGGCTATAGAACAAGACTCAAACACTAAAACAAAGCACAATCTTTGCACTAAATAGAGCTCATTAGCACGGCCCTGGGTCAAATCCAGCTAACCAGATTTTCCCCGTTCCCTTCCAAATCAGGAAGGCTACACTGAAAATGCCTCAAGGATCACACTATCACAAGGCCCCCTTAAGGCATTAATTTTTTTTCTCTCTCTCTTTTTGGTTCTTTTGAGACAGGGTTTCTCTGTGTATCCCTGGCTGTCCTGGAACTCACAGAGATCCTCCTGCCTCAGCCTCCCGAGTACTAGGATTTAAGATGTGTGCCAGTTTTGATGCGATAGTACCTTACAAAACAACTAACGCATATGATGAGAGCTGGTAGGCTTCATGCACGATAGGCAAGCACTCTATCAATAAGCTATATTCCCAGGGTATGTGTGTGTGTGCTACATACACACACACATAATATATATATATATATATATATATATATATATATATATATATATATATATATTTTTTTTTTTTTTTTTTTTTTTTTTTTACAGATCAGACAAGAACTATGTTTATACTTTTGGGTCACCACAAAGCCCCCCTCAGTAACAGATCCTCACCGTTCCCTGGGCACTCTGTGTGGGCACAACCATTCGCACACTGGCAGGCAAGGAGGTCACAGTGACAGGGGCTTTTCCAGCCTGGCTGGCAGGTCTCATCGTGACCAGTGGTGTTCCTGTTGTAGCCTGAGGACCAGTCACTTTGAGAACAGCAGGGACACCTGATGAGAAAGAGTGTTGATCCTTAGGAGGTCCTCTTCCACACATATCCCACCACTCTGCTCAGTTCTTTACGTATGAGTTTTCAAGGCCCTCAGCACAGTCCCTGCCAGCAAGACAGAACACTCTTACCCCTAATCTCAAGACTAAGCCTGAAGCTAAAATCCACCAAGAAGCCACCAGCAAGACAGAGCACTCTTACCCTTAATCTCAAGAATAAGCCTGAAGCTAAAATCCACCAAGAACAGCAGAGCACCCACTATTCAGGCAATGAATATCTTTAGTGACTAGGCCCTCATGACTTACCTTGAGTCCTGGCTGCAGTGGGCACAGAAATGGAGCTGCCTGGCACTGTTGGCAAGACCTGGATGGTGGTCGTGCTTGGAGGTGCAGTGGCAGCCTGGGGCACAAGTGTGATGCCTACTTGGGTCAGTGGCTGTACGGCAGGTGCAGCTGCTGCTGGCGCAGGGCTCTTGGGAGGGTTGGCAGGCACAGATGGAACTGGATTGGGAGTGGGGGAGCTGGCCGTAGCAGCCGTGGCAGGAATGTCATATTTCTGGAGTTGCAGAAGGTAACTGTCGGCTGTTGCCACTGGGCCCCAGCTAACCTCCAGCGAGTTGGTATTGGCTCGGACTAGTTGTACTCGAGCCGGGGGTGGTGGCTTTTCTGTAATACAACAAACCAGTTATTAAGATAGGTGTATAGATGACCTTCATTCACATTACATGAAGCTCTGTCTCTGCACATCAATCGGTAATTGCTGAACTTCTAAACTAGCAGTGAGCTAAATGAAAACAGATTCTGGTATTGTCATTACTTTCAAAGGATCTCCTGCCTCGATGTTGTGTAATAATTGTTCTCCGTTACCTCTGACTGGTCAATAAAGAGTAGAACAACATACAGGGCAGTTAAGGTGGGACTTATAATCCAGGTGTGTGTGGGGTCCCAGGTGGGAAAAGGGGGTGAAAGGGAGGGAGGAGAGAGAGAAGGTCGCTGGGACAGCATGGGGAGGTGTCCCTGGGGGTGTCATGGAGGTGTCCATGAGGGCAGGAGTAGCTAGGGCAAGACTAGAGGACAGGTAACAGGGAATGTGACTGGGAACTAGGCCAAGCTGGCACAGACAGGTTAGAATAAATGAGAATCTACCCAGCTAATGCTCATTATAAACGTTAACAGGTCTCCAATCTCATTATTTAGGAGCTAGAGATGGTATAGGAAAACAAAACAAAACAAAACACTAATTCAACAATAGGGAGTAGAGACGCTTTAGCAGCGGGAATAACAGTGGCCTAGCACCTTACCTGTTTCCAGATACCATAGGTCCTTGCAGCACACCTGGTTGTTCCAGGCCTTACGGTAGCCATCACGGCCACTCCAGATGTACAGGCGAGTATTGATGGCAACAGCACAGTGGCCAGCTCGAGCTCGAGGAATGTTGTCCTCCAGTGTATCCATCAGGATGGTTTCCCAGGCCATGGTATCTAGAGGTACACAGGTGCTAGAGTCACACAGAGGACAAAAGAAACCTGTCCCCCAAATCAAAAGTGGCCCTCTATTCTTTCACTGTCACGAAAGGTAAAGTTATTGGAGTATTAAATTAAAACTAAACAGAAAAATAAGGCAACACACCTAAGAAGAAAATTAAGCCATGAGCTGAAAAGTTATTTGGAATATATAACTCCTTGAACATTAAAGATCTTAAGAAAATGTGTGAATCCAATGTCAAAATAAAACAACTCAATTTTTTTGTTTGGTATTTTGTTTTTGGGATGGGGTTTCACTATGAAAAACTGGATGGTCTCAAACTTAAGAGATCCACTTGCCTCTGCCTCCTGGATGCTAGAAACAAAGGTGTATATCGTAATAAAGTGATAGCCAGGTGTGGTGGTGCACACTTGTGATCACAGCACTTGGGAAGGCAGAGGCGGGGGGTCGGTCTCCGTGACTTCAAGACCAGCCTGGTCTACAAAGCAAGCCCAGGACAGCCAAGGCTACAAAGAGAAACCCTGTCTCAAGATGAGCCCACCCCCCTAAAAAATGAGAATAAAAATGTCCCAGGGCCACCCCACCCCTCACCACTCTAAGCCTGAGAAGGCCATACCCAAGTTGAGACAAGCCAGTGTGTTGGTACACTTCCACTCCTTCTCGTGTGTGGCCACTTTGACATCGTCCATGACAAGAGGCACCCAGCCACCAAACACATACATTCTAGTAAAGCAAAGAAAAAGCAAGAGAGGACTGAAGCAGAACAAAGCTAGAGGATACATCTTTTACCTAGTAACTTTTGTACATGCTCAGTTCTCTAGAAGTCCTCGGAGTCCTTGACGGTACATGAAGCTGTTTAATATGGTACTTCCTATCTGATGGTTCATCTCTTACCTGAATCCCCATGGATCTAGTCCTTGGCAGTCACAAAGAATGCTATCTATATGATTCAGCAGCCTATACTCTGGATGGGGTAGAGCCTTACATGTCAAGGAAGGGACTGGGGCTGTTGCTGCAGTCCCTCCACCTTTAATCTGTCCTTTCTATGTTGGAATAAGGTGGGCATGGGGCTGTTGAATGCCAGACCTGCCAGAAAGAGGTCTTCTTGGGATTGAGGGACAGTTGACAAAACTTGCTTGAGAACCCTTCAGGAGTCAGGGGCAGCTCAGGTCAGGGAAGAGAAGAGCAGACACTCACTTGTTTCCTATGGTGGTTGCAGAGTGGAGGCTCCGAGGAAGAGGGGCCACCCCACTAAGGCTGGGCTTATTCCATGTCAGTGTCTCTGCAGAAATGGAGAAAGAGATTACCTAGGCTGGTTCAGATACCATAGTCCCAGGGCTGGGGCCAAGCGGGCCCCAAACCAACACAAGAACTGCATTCCTGTCTTCCTAAATACTTCTGCAGGCTCTCCAATTTATTGCCCTAACGGCTAGGCTTCAGCATTTCCAAAGCTCTTTGGATGACCTGGGCAAGATTTCTTCCCAAAAGTACTGTGTACCTGCTATAAGGCAGCACTATTCTCAGGGATGACATAGGGGTGTCAAGCTCACCTCAACCTCTCCTTTGCACGTCTACTCCCTGTACAGCATTTACGTCCATGCCACCTTAGCACTGAGCAGACCACACTTAAGGAAATATTGCTACTTAAGTTTTATTTCAATGCTTAGGTGCTCTGATCCACAGGGCAATATACCCCCACCCAATCTATCACCCACTTTGTAGCGTAGGTAAAAGATCTAACTGGTCTATGAGGAACAAATTTTTACTGTGCTAGCCATATAAGAATACCCCATTCTGGGCTGGAGAGATGGCTCAGAGGTTAAGAATACTGGCTGTTCTTCCAAAGGTCCTGACTTCAATTCCCAGCAACCACATGGTGGCTCACAACCATCTATAGTGACATCTGGTGCCCTCTTCTGGTACGCCGGCACACATGCAGACAGAACGCTGTTTAAATAATAAATAAATCCTTAAAACAAAACAAAACAAAAACCAACAATAGCACCATTCCACTCCATATACAGACTGTCCACTGAAGAGTTAGTAGGGACTGTAGTGGAAGTTTTGGTTTCTTTAAAAACTCAGTCATGTTTTACGTAAATATGCTTTTGTTTTAATCCCAAGTGTGGGAAATGGGACTGACTGCCTTAGTTTGTCCACAGCTGATAACTGCTTCATGCAGGGGCATGGTCTTTGCCAGCCGCAATTATTACAATCTGGGCGCTCAGAGCTCAAAGGAAGAAAGCATAGCAGCTTGGAGGAGACTGATGAATGAGAGGACACAGATGGAGAAAGAAAAAAGTTGCTGGTTACCTGGACGGCTAGATATCCTGACTATGACATTGCTACTGCCGCCAAAGAACCCAAAGACCCTAACCTACTGGAATTAAGTCTAAAGAGACCTACGTTCACTTTCCCTTCTAACCTTCTTTCCCTTCTACTTAGGGTTGGGTGACTGGAAGGGAGGTAGAGGCTTAAGGAACACGAAATAAAATAGGGTTAAAAATGATGTGACAAGGTACTCTACGTAGATTGAGAGAATTCCATTCTAAAGATTGTGCTCTCTCCCTATTCTCCTGAAAGCCGGTATGGTAGTGGAACCAATGATTCTTATTGTTTGTTTCCTATCCACTGGTAAGACTAAGGGGGGATACTACTAGCTCTCTCCATGAGCCCCACCTCACCAGGCAATGACAGCCACTCAAGGATAGCTATCCAGAAGACTGGCTTTGCTCTGAAGCTACTGAACAGCATCAACTTCTTACCAATGTCCAGGGTCCAAAGGTCCCCTAGCCTGCAGCCACTCATTCCTCCATAGATCACCAGCTTGGATTTCTTGTTCTCTTTTTCAGTGTAGACCACAGCAGTATGTGACTCCCGTGGTGGAGGCAGGACCCCGTAAGTGATGGGGATGTCCCAGGCAACCACTCCAGAGCCAGGCCGTAGTTCAAGAATATATAAGTCATTCAGGTACCTGAGGAAGATGTCATAGCAAACCTGGAGCACATGCACCACAGGCCTCAACAGGTTCTCAGTGAGCAGTACATTTGTTAGGACATAAAAGAGCAAGGGCCACGAAAATTCCAAACTCTACCATCCTTGCCCCCAAAGAGAGGACTGCCAGAAGCTCACAAGGGGAGTGCAGCATGATGGCAGCCTTAAGTTCAGACTCAGAGTAGGCCCCTTCAAGCAAGCATGTATACAATGCCAGGCATTATACCTGGGCCTCCCTAGATCAAGGGGGCATCAGCTTGCAACTACCTCCAGACAGTAAGATCTTTGGCCTTGGAAACAAGCAGCAGAAGCTGCAAAGAAAGCAACCAGGTCTAAGGTATGAGGGATAGGGACGAGCCCAAGGCAAAGCAGGCTTCTACCTCTTGCCCAGTTTTCTCCTGTAAGACCTACACAAAGGTTCAGATTTCAAAGTCAGAAACTTCTTGAAAGGACACTGAATGCACTGTTTCACTGACAACCCAGCACAGGAGAGAAACATGGCTCTAGTACAGTCAGTTGGCATAATCAACTTTAGAATTCCAGATGAGTCTTGTACCTATGGGAAGTAGAACCACTCTGATGGGGTTCTCCAGAAAAAAAAAAAAAAAAAAAGAAAAAAGAAGGACAAAGACTCACCTTGGAATGTTGTTCTTGGGGTCTTCACTATCATTGGCCAGACCCCCAAATAGGTAACATTTATTGCCCACGAGGGAGAAGCTGTGTCCAAGTCGAGGACACGGAGGTGGCCCATTTTTGGGCGTCTTTGCTTTCAATCTCTTCCATTCCCAGCGACTTGCCTGCAAAATCAATACTTAAGAGTGACTCCTGACATGAGAAGGCCATTGGTGGGGAGCTTAGAGCATAGGACTGAGTGAGGACACTGCTGGAACATTTAAATCCTAAAGAATATGGTCCTGTTTTCTCCTCTGATACTGTTCATGAAGAACAGTCGTTATTTAAAATAAAATTATAATTTTTTAATGTTATTTTATGTGCGTTAGTGTGAAGGTGTCAGATCCCTTGGAATTGGCATTACAGACAATTGTGAGCCACCACGTGGATGCTGGGAATATGAACCCGGGTCCTTTGGAAGAGCAGACAGTGCTCTTAACCACTGAACTATCTCTCTAGCCCCCCTTGGTAGACTCTCAACTGACCCCTTCTACTGCTTCTCCTGTCTTAACCCTCAAACTATTGTAAGAAACATGGAGAGTCTCATGGGGCCTGAGGCAGTGTAAGAACCCAGGCCCACAGAAGCTTTAACTTATTATTACCTGGAGTTCATAGAGGTCGTTGCTGTATTTTCCATACTCCACCATCCCACCAAACACCAGCAGACGAGTACCATCACACACAAAGCCATAGGCTGCACACCCTGGCGGGATATCCCCTCTCACAGCTGGGATGAACCACTGGTTGGTCGCTGAAGAACAAAAGGAAACAGAAGTCAAAACATCCAGGAGCTTCTAGCCCTCGCCTCCTGACCATACTTCCTACTCATTAAGTCTTATATTCTCTCAACTCCTAGTCGTCAAATATAGCCAAGAGAGAAGGGGCTAAGCCAGCACACTGTCCTTTAAGAGCATTATCACCCCAAATCTCTAGCCACTCTAGCCAAGCCATCTGCAGAGCTCTGGCTTTCAAACTACTACACAACTGCATGCTTCTCATCAAGGTCATCTCAGAAGGCAGTAAAGGCACTAACCGAGGGCTGGAGAGATGGTCCAAAAGTTAAGAGTACTGTCTGCTCTTCCAGAGGTCCTGAGTTCAACTCCCAGCAACCACATGGGGGCTCACAACCATCTATAATGAGATCTGGTGCCCTCTTCTGGTGTGCAGGTGTATGTGTAGACAGAATATTGTAGACATAATAAATAAATCTTAAAAAAAAAAAAAAAGGCACTAACCGAGATAATTCATCAGCCTCTGGGAATCTGGTAGCCCTGACTTCCTTCCCCTGTTTACATGATTATCAAACTACTGTATCCCAGACGTCCTCCAGGGCCCAGGATTCTCTCCCGGTACCACAGAGTTAAGAAAGCCAGAGCCCACAGTACCTGTAGGTAGTCCTGGAGATACCAACTGTTACATGCAGATGCTTTTCCTCCATGTAAACAGCTGACAGCAAGGTAAGAGAATGCTCGCTAAGAAAAGCTTGAGTCCAGAATCAGCCTCTGCTGACCTCCCGAGCCTAGCTGTCTCTGCTTTGACTTCCCCACCCCCTAGACCAGGTGATGGTCCACACGCTCCGTGGCAGTACCCTACCACCACCATATCCGCACAAGTCCAGAATATGCTCAAGCCTCAAGTGGCAACCAAAGCAGTGATTCGGAGACAGAAACTTCTCAGGAGCCCCTCACATTGCCCGAGAAAGGGAAAAGCCTACCTCAGGGACCTTGTGGTTCTCCTAGGACAGTACAAGAGAACAATCATCCTTCAGCTGGAATGGCGCCCTTCCCTAGCTTGCCTGGCAGTTTGCTCTTTCACTTAGGTTCCTATGTCCTTCACATCTGCAGTGGCAAGGGTTCTGGGGATGTTACAGGCAAACATATTCTATCATGTCATATCTTTTAAAAATAGCATCTCCCCCATCTCTCTGTCTTTCTCCAAAATCTCTAAGACTGGGGCCCAGAGGCAGACCTGCTGCATGTGCATGTCAGTCAGGTGAGATCTGAGAGGGCTGTAGGATTTCAAGCCCCAGCTCTGGGCAAAGGGGGCTACAGCCAGCGTGGGGAAGGGCTTCAAAGTCAAGACCAGTCCCCCTCCTAGAAGTAGATGGGAAGTCAGGTTATGTTTTGGAGGAGGGGACACAGGAGGCTTCTGTGGACCAGTCTAGGCCTTTCATCTGCTTCTCAGCCATAGTGTCCATACAGGGAGGCAGATATACTTCTACAAGTTAAGAAATAGATGGTTAGCCAGGCACAGAGGCCTGTAATCCCAGCACTCTGGGAGGCAGAGGCAAGTGGCTCTCTGGTCTACAAAGTGAGTCCAGGATAGCCAAGGCTATCCAGAGAAGCCCTGTCTAATACATACATACATACATACATACATACATACATACATATATATTTGATGGAGGCCAATGTACTGAGAAAAAAAGGGAAACTGCTCGTTTTCCCTTTTCTCCTTTATTCAGATACATTTTGGAAAAAGCTCTCTCCCCTGATGCCATTTGTAAAATCCTGTGTTCTCACCTCCAAGGCTCCATAGGCAACAACTATGCCCCTGCCTTGCCTTAGAGGGGAGGGTCTCCTAGGGGCACCTGGAACAGCCAGCTATTAGACTCCTCGGCGGTTTAGCTGAGACAACAGGCTGCCTAAACCCCATCCTCTCTGCCATCTTCCTGCTGGAACAATACAGTTTGTACTGCTGCTGCACATGCATGCATGTGTCTACATACCCAAATGCTGCCTACTGTCCTCTTTTCTCACTCCTAGTTCAAACATGAAGAAATGCAGAAGCTTTCAATGCTGAGGTAAATCAACCTTGCACAAGTTGGGAGAGACAGCCTTAACAATCCACGGAAGGAGTTTCATCCAAATTACAAAGGTAAAGAAAGCCACAAGGAAAATCTGAGGCAGCCTCAATCTAGTTCTCAGTTAATAAAAGAGCGCAGAGCATGCCTGTAATCCTAGCACTTGAAAGGTGGAGGCAGAAAGAGCAGAAGACGTTCAGGGTTATTTAGCCTGGGCTATCTAATAAAGACCTTGTCTCAAAACAAAAACTCCCACAAACAAAAGACTGCAAGGAGGAAAAAAGCCCAGGAAGGGAAAGGACTCACCTCAAGTCAGAGTAGGACCCAACAGGGACATGAACCTGATTCAGTATTTTCCTCATGTATGGGCAGTACCTCACTCAGTTGAGAGCCTTTGTGTTAAGGCATATAGGTAGGGAGTCATGAGGCAAAACTACAGCTTTCCTGTCATGCTGATTCACTGACCCTGCTAGCCAGCCCAGAAGTTAACTACAATGTTCCTGAGCCTCCCAGATCACCAGCGTCTCCTGAGACCTAAGACGTACTTATCTGGCTTTAGCATGTTTCTTCTGGCAAGGAAGACCTTCCCAACGCCCACCAGGAGTCTGTCAGGGAGTACAGTTTCTGATATGGAGAGAATACTGCCTTCTTACCTCACCTATGAATCCCTATTTTACTCCCTGCAAGTGTGCAAGTATGTGAGCTCTTCTCTCCATCTTATAAATCTAACAGCTGCTCTCCATTGCCCTCAAACACCCAGTAGAGTATCATGTAACCTAATCCCTACATCCCTCCTTCTTGATATGCCCTGGCATGTCCCTGGCCTCCTAGCCTGACCCTCACCAGAAGACTGGAATTTTTAAGAAAGGAGGCCACCTGTTTGCAGGCTCCTGCGTGAGATGCTTTTTACTTTCCCTTTCTTCAGCCCAACTTCATTTACAGCTTCTGCCTCCCCATCACCACCTAGACTGATATCATGCATCAGAGAACACGGTGGACTTCAAGGAATTATCTTCCTTGCAGTGTGACTTGTTATACCAAAATAACTTCTCATGTTGCAGGCCCATGCTAAAAGACACAGAGGAGCCCCAGCCTCTTATTTCCCATCTGGTAGGTAGGCTGTGTACCCCTCCAAGGAAGAGAAGAGAACCTGGAAGGGCCTGGAACCACACCCAACCCTTGGGAGCAGAGCAAGGGTGATTGATGAAGTGTGTCCTAAAGTATCTCTGAGTAAAAAACATTTAAGCCAGAGCTTTGAAGAGTAAACAGGCTATCTCCTAATCAGCAAAATTAACAGGCCAATCAGGAAGTGAGCCTGCTAAGAAGTAGGGAGGGCCTGATATAGATGGGGGAACAGATGTGACAGATAGCCATTCGACTTAGTGAAATTTAGGTATATGGAGAGGAAATGGGTTACTTCTAAGAGGGTGGTTTTCAGCCTATTAACTAAGTTAAGAAACAAGTGCTACCACAATCAGCCTGAGAAAAGAAGAAGTGGGACCTCGGCTACTCATTCAATTATCTCCAGCCCATCTCGGCCAAACCGTCAGTAGCTCTACTCACCAGTGAGGTGATATGTCCATGGGGCACATCATCCGGGTCCTCTTCCCTAGAAGAGAAATCTAGAAAGGAGCCTGGTATGGGTGCAGTCTATCTGGGACGCCTGTGCACAGCAGGTGCACAGACTCTTTGTGGCTGATCCAACAACATCCCAGACCCAGGCAGAGAACTAGTAACTTCTGAATCAAAATAACCAAACATGCCCCACTCAAAGCTCCATGCTACACCCACCAGATATGTGCACTGTCAACAAAACATCACCATGTGATTGAAAAAAAAAAAAAAAAGTCAGCTGCCAAGCCACAAAAAGTAATGCTGAACGCAGAGCACTAAGTGAAGGGAGCCAGCATGAAAGAGCTATAAGGTACTATTCTAATTCTGCAACACCCGGAAAAGGTGTCCTTGTTGTCAAGAGGTTGAGGGAGGGATGAATGAAGATGGACATTCTTCAATTGTCCAACTCGGAGAGTGTGCAACACAGACAGAAGCACAATAAAAACACGAATTTGCTAGACAAAATCTGTTGGTTTCTCACTTCTAACGTGTGTACCACACATGGTAGCGAGAGAACAGATGTAGGGGTGTGTGGAAAGTCTCTGTACCTTCTGCTCAATTTGTCTGTCAATTTAGAGCTACCCTGCAAACCTGTTAATCAGAAAACAAAACACACAGCCAACTCTGCACAATTAATCCCAGGCTTTGAGGAGGCTATTGAAGAATGCTGTTTAAGTTTGAGGCCAGCCCGAGATACACAGTGAGAGCCAGTCTGGACAACAGAGTGAGAACCCTCTCAAACGAATTCACAGCAGCATTCATGAGACAGGGGAGGTGCTGGCTTCCCATCCCCTTCCCCAAAGGCTTTGCCCCAGTCCATCGACACCCAATCTTAGCATTAGGCTCCTTTATTTTCCTCCTTGGTGACTCACATTTTGGCCAAGACGTAGCCAACAATCTTCCCATTCTCATCCTCAGCAATATAAGAGAGCTGGTGACAGAAAGGAAAAGGAAGTCAGGCAGAGCAGGCAGCAGGCTAGAGCCAGCAGCCTCCTGCCGTGTGGGATAGTGGGAAGTCACAAAAATTGGTGAGTTGTGCCATCTGGTGACCAGGAATGCAAGGGGCTTGGTCTCCCTACTCCGCACTTGTGCCTTCTCTTTATCTGGAAGAGGGCAGGCACAGGTGGGAATTCCATCTCCGTCCCATGTCTAGCCTAGAGATCCTACACGCACCCTTTCACCTGTCAGGCTTCCCATCAGCCAGGTCCTCACGGAACCAAAGCTCTTACGGCCTTGCACACTGCCTTCAGCCCACTCGGATCTATGTTTTCCTCCTGCTGCGCCCTACACCCCTACAAGACGCAAAAGCTGCCCACCTGGGGCCAAGAAAGGCCATGATAGAAATAGTACTTCATCTGGTAGTTCTCGGGCAGGCAGAGGAGGTTGCAGTGCTGCGTGTTCATCAGGTCCTCGGGCTGCATGACAGCGGGACATGGTGAGTCTAGGGCTACACGGACTAAGGGGTCTCACACACGCGGGACCCCGTTCTGTGTCAACCTCTGGGCCGCCTCCCCTTCCCCCCAGGCAGGGCAGAGTTAAGACTCCTCGACTTTGAAAAATCCAGGTTTCTGTGTGCCGTGCAAAAACGTGCCAGTTCCAGGACTGAGCAACAGCGCCCGTAGGTTGTGCAGCTGGCTTAACGCAGTCCTGACATTAGGCAAATGTGGCAAATCGCGAGACGTCGAAAGCAGGTTGCAGCAGCAGCCTTAAAGTCTGGCGGCCGTAGACGTGCCGGGCCACAGCACCAGGTCCCTCGGTAGCATGCGCACACGATCACCCGGTAAGGCGCCCACGCTGCGCGCACAGGCTGGCTCCCCGTCACCTCACCCTAGCATTGCGGATGTTCATCACGGCGGCGGAGCTCGCGGGTCCTTGTGGGTCGTGAGCGCGCGCGCTCAGCGGCCACTCAGAGGCAGGGCACGGACGACAGGGGCCAGGGCTGGCTGGGACTGGGGCCAGGAACTCCAGGGCGGCGGCGGAAGGGGCGGGCAGCTCCAAATAGCCTGCAGCGGAAGTGCGCAGCTACGGGATCTGCTTCCTAACCACATGCAGTGAGCGAGGCACTTAGAACCAATAGGCGCCGAGGTGCTGTGTTTGAGGCCACTGCAAAGGCCCGACAGGGCGGGTAGCGTGGGCAGTAGTTATCCCCTCCCACAGGGCCCACAGAGGTGCGCACACAAGCACGCCAAGTAGCATCAGCTTTATTTCGAGCCTCCGCAGGTGGGGACAGCGGCTTAGGAGCCAGTAGGCGCGGGCCCAAGGCGGCGGAGGAGGTCTCCTAGAATCTGCTCGCACATGGCCAGGCACCGCGGTACATGGAAGCAGCCTGTGGGAAGAATGGTTGGGAGCACCAGGCAAGCCGGTTGCCACAAACCCCTGCAGTCTCGTCCAGTTCCTTGCTCACCTTTAAAAGGGCCTCCCTTGATGGTGAGGGCCACCTTTCCCTCTCGGTTCAGATAGCCAAACCATTCCCCGTACTCAGGATCACGAAACTAGAGGAAGGAGAGAACGAATGACAGCTAGTGTCTGGCAGGACCCATCCCAATGTCACTTTTGCGCTGCTAGCGGTAGTCAGAGTAAAAATGACATGGATTCACGATCAGTAAGTCCTTTTGACGGACCATAGCCGGGAAAGCCGGGGGTAGTAGGCAGCAGGCCTTCTCGACAAGTCACCTGATGGGGAAGGGGCTGCGGGCAGTGAGCTGCAACACTGAGAGAACAGCTGCTCTATATTCGATTGGGGCGTATTATCTAACACCTTGAATACTCAAAGACGGACACAGTTTACTGATTCTGGTCTTTACCACTTGTGGCTTCTTCTCCATCACTAGAAAGGAGAGCAAGAAGGATACAGAAGGAAAGACAACCCCCTCCCCCCAGCTTTTATAGACCCTCTGAAAAGTTCCCAGAATTCCAAACCTCACACAATTGCAGAAACTGTCTGCAGCTGGCAAATCAGTCAGCTGCTGCAAAACGGCCCCACATCCCCACACCTGGGATTAAAACAAAAATATATTCTTACACTATTTTGTGTTGTTTAATAACTTATTTACTGGAGGTAACCTAGAACCCCTGCACAGGTGCGGTCCATGGCAGTTTAGTGTCCAAGTGGGTCACATAGTGATGGGGAACAGGGAGTGCCTCTGACATAATCTGATTGGCCTGCTCTTTGATCACCTCCCCCTGAGGGGGGAGCAGCCTTACCAGGCCACAGAAGATGACAATGCAGCCACTCCTGATGTGATCTGACAGACTAAGATCAGAAGGAAGGAGAGGAAGACCTCCCCTATCAGGGGACTTGGGGAGGGGCATGCGTGAAGAAGGGGGAGGGAGGATGGAACAGGGAGGAGAGGAGGGAGGGGTTTATGGGTGGACACAATCTGAATAAAGTGTAATTAAAAAAATAATAATTTATTTGCTTTTATTTTTTGTGCATTGGTGTTTAGGCTGTGTATGTGTCTGTGTGAAGGTGTCAGCTCTTGGAGCTACAGACAGTTATGAGCAGCCATGTGGGTGCTGGGAATTGAACCCAGGTCTTCTGGAAGAGCAGTCAGTGCTCTTAACCACTGAGGCATCTCGCCATCTCTCCAGCCCTGTTCCTTTGTGTGTCTCTGTGTGTGTGTTTATGTGTTTAGACCAAAATTCTACAATTCTCACTACATTTTACCTTTTCTAAGTTAAAAAAGAAAGAAAGAAAGAATCCTAGGTTGATCTGCCAGCAAACTCTGCAAACCAGTGACTTCCCTGGAGTTCATGTCCTCTCCTTCACAGGCCTTTGGTCTAACAGGTCTTTGAATCATCAAGCAGAGACACATAACTCCTGTCCTTGGATACCAAGGTTTTTATGACAGGGTTTCCCAGACTTTCCTTTATCCCTGTGGAATGGGGCATGCCTTTAGTCCCAGAACTCAGGAAGCAGAGGGTGACACGTTTCTCTAAGTTTCAGGCCAACCTGGTCTTCTGCCTGTCTTCACCATGGGTTCTGAACATGTCTCTTACTTCTCTTGATCCTGTCCAGTGAGTCTGATGCTTCAGAGATGTGTGTGGAACAGCACCTCGGCTGTTTGGACAGACCCATTGTACACTCATTCTTGTGTCACTGAGACTTTTCGATTCCCCAAAATGTAGCCCAGGTTCTTTTCCTAGTTCCTTCCCATTTTCTACTCACTGATAAAATAGTTAAGTAGAACACCTTCTTAGAAAGCTTAAAGAACAAACCACTGAAATGCTCCCTTAAAATTGTGACATGAGTTGTAAATTTTAAGCTGTGTAATGGTTCATTTCTGTAATCGCAGCACTCAGGAGGCTGAGGCCGAACAGTCTCAAGTTTAAGGCCAAGTTTAAGATTTTGTCTCAAGGAGTGGTATATTCTTCAAGTGAAATATAACCAGCTCTCTATATATTCCTTGTAACTTTTGAGTAGTCTTGTCCTTATCATGTATTTAAATTTTGTTTGTTTGCTTTGGGGGAACAGGGTTTCTCTGTGTAGCCTTGGCTGTCCTGGACTTGCTTTGCAGACCAGACTGGCCTTGAACTCACAGACATCTGCCTGCCTCTGCCTTCCTGAGTACAGCAATTGCAGGCCTGCACTGCTGCGCCTGGCTTTATGTATGTATTTTTGAGATAGAATCTCACTATGTGTCCCTGGCTGTGCTGGAACTTGCTATGTGGCTCAGGCTGGCCTGGAACCCAGTAGAGTTCCTACCTCTGCTTCCCCAGTGCTGGGACTAAAGAAAGGCACGGTAACTGGCTCATGCCCTTATTTTTAACTACTTGATCTTGACACAAGATAACGGGTGGGTGCAGAGAGAAGGAAAACTTAACAAATTTCCAAGTTGCTTTTCTGTGGATTGTGCCTTAGCCATCTGAATTTTAGGCACTCAGTGACTATCTACCTATTGATTATTATACCTTTTGCAATTAATTTGCTTGGTTTTTTTTTGGCGGGGGAGGGGAGGTTGATACAGGGTTTCTCTGTGTAACGTTGGTAGTTCTGGAACTCACTTTGTGGACCAGGCTGGCCTTAAACTCACGGAGATCCACCTGGATCTGCCTCCAGAGTGCTGGGATTAAAGGCATGTTGTACCACCGCCTGGTGCAATTAATTGTCTTGCTTTCATCTGAGACAGCAGCATGGGCAGGCTTTGAACTCACAGTCCTCCTGCCTTGGCTTCCCAAGTGCTGAGATTACAGAGATGCACTCCACAATGGGCTCTTGGAATTGTTTGTCATGTCCACCTTCTTCAAGGGCATTCTTATTTCATTTTATGGTTAAGATTGGTGACTTGGAATCCTTACGCGTAACAAATATATTCACTATTCAGGCAGAGATGTAAACTAATGGCTCACGTTGTTTGGAAGTGGTGCTGAGTATCTGAGAGAATTCCAGTTGCTTGTTTACATACAATGTTGTTTGTTTGTTTGTTGGTTGGTTTGTTTTGCCTTTAATGATAAAAACCATGCTGGATTTCAGTTACAGTTAATACAAAACAGTCATATGTAGTGGCACACACCTGTCATCCCCAGCGGTCAGTCAAGGTGGAGGCAAGAAGAGCAGAATTACAAGATCGGGCTGGAGAGAGGGCTCAGAGGTTAAGAGCACTGGCTGTTCTACCAAGGGTCCTGAGTTCAATTCCTACCAACCACATGGCTGTGGCTCACAGCCATCTATAATGAGGACCTGTGCCATCTTCTGGCATGGAGGTGTACATGCAGGCAGAATGATGTATTAATAATAAATAATTCTTTTTTTAAAAAAGTAGTACGAGATCGTCTTTAGCTATATAGTGAGTTTTAAGGCCAGCTTGGGTTACATGAGACATCTAAAAAAATAATCATGGGCTGGAGAGATGGCTCAGAGATTATAAGAGCACTGTCTGCTCTTCCAGAGGTCTTGAGTTCAATTCCCAGCACCCACGTGGTGGCTCCCAACCATCTACACAGGGATGTGATGCCCTCTTCTGGTGTGCAGGTGTACATGCAGATAGAGCACTAATCTACATAAAATAAAATCTTTAAAAAAGAAAAAGTTCCGTATCATTTGCCATCGGCTTTGTTTTCCACAGCTCACTGGTCTCTGTGTTTGCTTGTTTGCTTGATTAGAGTCTGATCACCCCAGAAAGGTGAATTGCTTGAGGTAGGGCTTCTGGGTGCACCAAACAATAGGCACTCTTGGGACTCTCAGAGCAGCTGAGGTCAGCACCTGGTCAATGGGCTGGAAGGGGCTGAGGGAAAGCTTTCTGGATGCCCTTATACAGCCTGTTTCTCCATCTCCTGCTGCCTATCATAACCTTCATATCCCCCATACTGGGCTTCCAGGGGACAAAGACACAGCACTTACCTTGTGGAAAGTGTACTCAGCCACCTGACAGAAGAGGTGCAGCAAGGCAGGGTCCCCACTGTCACGGTAACCCATGAGGAAGGCAATCATGGCTTCACTGTGTGGCCACCACAGCTTCATGTCCCACTCCAGCTGAGAACAGAGCAGAGATGGGCAGCTGAGGTCCCTGTAGGCCTTAGAAGGACACCTAACACCCTCTGTTCTGGCTCAGGACTTGGTACTTAACCACGAGACATGCGCTGTGAGGTGTGAACAGTCCCGAAGAGGCAGGGCTAACATTCTGACCTGTATGTACCCCAGGCAGCTCCTTAGAAGAGACAAGTACTCCCTTTAGCCCTTGAATTGGAACGCTGTCTGCCTTGTCACACTGTCTTTAAGCCCCTTGGACACTGCTGCTACGAATGGCTGGGGATCCCCCTGCAGTTCTCCAGCAGGATTAGGAAACAACTGATCAGAGGAACCATTCCATTCCTGCCTGCCACCAAATGAGAGTCACCCAATATCCCTTCGAGCCACTGGCACCAGACAAAGGGGACATGTGTCTTGGCATCAGCCTATGCACAAACTCTCTTTAATGGCTTTTCCAGGATAGGGGCTGGAGAGAATTGGTCTCTAGGTTCAATTTTCTTGTTGATATTGCTGCTGGCTTTTGTTTTCTTTTGTTTTGTTTTCTTTTGTTTTGAGACAGGGTTTCATTATGTAGCTCTGGCTGTCCTGGGACTCTCTGTGTAGACCAGGTTTGCCTCAAGTTCACAAGGATCCTTCCCCCCCACCCCCGCCTCTGCTGGGATTAAAGGCATGCACAATTACACCTGGCTTCTACTACATGCCAGGCTTCCAGCAAGCTGCCCTGGGTGTTCCCACCTGGGTAGGGCAGAGATCATCAGCATCCTTGAAGTAGAAGAGGCCTCCATGCTCAGGGTCCCATCCAGAGTGGAAAGGCAACAAGAGAAACTTGTTGATAACGTGCATTCGAAGTTTGGGGTCACCTTTCCTGAGGGCATACTGAAGCAAGAACCAGCCAGCTTCCAGTGCATGGCCTAGTGAGGGTTGAGGGAAAAAGTAAGGCAGGAATCAGATTCCCCCTTCCAGGCATCTGAGGGCTTGAGTTCCTGGCACCTCCCTTCCTCCTCAAGGGTGAGAGATGCTTGAACTCTGTCATAGGACACCCTGCCTTTCTGCCTAGACTCCATTCCCTGAAGAAAAATGAACTTCAAAAGCCCCAAACACAGACATGCACGTTCTTGCAGCCAATGCCCAGTCCTGGGCGGACTATGACCTCCCTGTGCTTAATCCTTGTTGAAGGGAGGAGGAGGGCAAGCCCTGTCCTGACATTCCTAAGAATTCTGGAATTTAGGTTGCTTTTCAAGGACACAGAAGTATTATGAGAATGTGTTTTTATTTTAATCCCAGGTGGAGGGATCTAGGGCTGCTTCAGACTGCTGCAGTGGACCATGAATTGCCTCATGCGCTAACAGAAGCATGCTTTGGCCAGCTGCAGAGAGTTTCTTTGATCGTGTGACATTTGCAATTCTGGGAACTTTTCAGAAGGTACATCAATTTGAGGGCCCTAAGAGGCGGGGTCATTGGTTGTTGGTCATTTAGGGAGGTTGGCTGTGGCTTGATGACAGCTGTGATCAAAGAAGAAACAAAAGGAAAGACAGTAGATTCAAGGATTTTCCTAATTCTTCTCTCCCCTCTGTCCTTGTTTCTCTCCTATCTAGGGATAGGGGGTGAAACAGTGAAGGGGGGAGGATAACGGGTGGGAAAAAGAGGAGCCCACAAAGTAGCGAAGACTACTACAAACCCCCTCCATCTGACGATGCCCCAAACTCAAAGATGAGCTTTTTCCTAACAGGTCCAGCACATGCCATCACCTGGGTTCTGGTGTCTTCCAAGGCAACCAGGAAGTTCTTTGCCATCCTGTGATACATTCTCCAGTACAGCTTGTCCCTCCCTCTGCCAAGAAAGGGACAAGAGATATTTTCAGTTCCCTGTCACCCAACCAGAAAGATCTAACTTCAAAAATCCCTTCAACAATCCACCTGCTCAATTGCTGTACCAGACATCCACCTGCTCAATAGCTCCAAAGGGGCACTTTTGGTTGTGTGCTTTGAGAGTCTTTGCTAGCCCAGGCTAGTCTCAGACTCACTGTGTGCAAGCAAGGCTGACCTTGGACTCTAGATTCTCCTGCTTCCACCTCCAGAGTTCTGGAATTACATTATATGTGTACCATGTCCTGCTCCAGAACATCTTTGGAATGGCTGATTGTCTCCCGTGGGCCTCGTAGGTTCTGATCCTTCCTTGAGGTCTGGGTCTCTCAAGTGAGGAGGGTAAAATACTGAATAAAGAGGCATGGCTAACTTGGATGTAACATAGTTGGGGTGTAACAGAGATCCTGATCTCAGGATGTGTCTGAGTTCTGTACTCTTGTTTTCTGTCTTCAGACCCACTCATCTCTGCCCCAAGCCAGCTGGGCTCTACCTTCCTGAGGACCCTGGGCTGTGTTTCAAATGATGAGCTTCCTTGGATCCACCTGTCTAGAAAGCTGGAGAACAGATGACTTCAGGCAGAGGGGCCCTGGAGAGTGGGAGAATGGGGTTCACTCTGCGCCTGTCTCTGTGCCCACCTGGACGTGCTGAAGAATCCTGTGGACACACCAGTCCCCTAGTTCTGCATACTTTCTGGTCAGCTCCTCGTTTTCCTCTCCAAGCTGCTCCACCAGGTTGAGCAGCATCATGGGCACCGCCATGGACTCTGCGTCCGGGGCCCCTGAGAGCTCAGGCCGGCCCAGCCCAGCTGGGTCCTCCCGCACCCAGTGGACGATCTGATCCATCATCTCCACAGCTTCGTTCTGTGGGGAGACCAGGCAGAGGCTACATGCCCTGTCCCGGACCCCCCAACCACTCGGGAAGGATGCAGGACTCAGTTTGTTCTCCGGGGACACCTGCTCTTCCTGCAGCTCTCCAGGGCCAGCCCTACAGCCAGGCACCGGAGGCAACGCTGCTTTGGGTGCGGGTGCGGGTGCGGGTGCGGGTGCGGGTGCGGGTGCGGGTGCGGGTGCGGGAGTTGGTGGACGACTATGGGATTCAGATCCACAGACAGAAGGGTCCAGGGAGGAAAGAGAGGACCTTTTCTACCTGGACACAGGGCACTGAGGGATCCCTGTTTGCCCAGGGTGCCTATGGTAGTACAAGAGGTGGGAGTGAGTTAGAGAGGCGAGGTGGTCACAAAACGGTAGGAAAGGAGTGAGTGGGACTGGTGGCAGGCTCCCAAGCCTGTCTTGAGAGTGCCCTCATACCCAACAGCCTGTGGCCATCCCTCCCACACACCTGATAATGCATTTCGCCGGTTACTTTCCACAGCTCGTCCATGGCCATGGTGTAGAAACACTCGCTGAAAATGGTCCGCTGCACCTTTATTGGACGGCCATCCCTAGTCAGCACAAAGGCACACTTCTTGGCAGGTGGTGCCACCCGGGCATAACGCAGCAAAAATTCACCACCTGGTAGTTGGGTGACATGCATACTAGGTGAAGACTCTGAATGTACCGCCTCTTGGGACCTACCGAGCCCCCCTCCTCGTCTAGATCCCTTTAGGTCCATTAAATAAACGACCCACCGAAGCTCCTAGGCAGATGGGAGATGGAGGTAGCAGAGGGTACCTGCTTTTGCTGCATTCAGAAGCTCAACACGACGGAAGCGCTCAAAACTGCGGTATAAGCGACAATACATCCACACCTGTGAGGGAACACAGTTTAAGCAGGAGCAGCTGTGGCGAGGGGAAGCCTAGGCATCCCTGGGTGGTATACACTATTTGTTACGTGACAGCCTAAAGTGTGCAAACTGACCTGCCTTCCCTGCAGCCAGACATACTTGAGGTGATCGTACACCTGTCCATCACGGCCAAGGCATGTGAAGAAGCCCCTGTGACACATGTATTGTTAGAAAAAGAGGGAAGGAGCCTTGCACCCTTCTTCACGGCGTCACTACTCTCCTAAAGCCAACAGATGTGTCAGTCACCTTCCAGTGAGCTTAAGGGTTTGGGAAGGGCAAAAGCCCTGGGAGGATCATGGTGGAAGAGCTAACCCGTGTTCCTGGTCATGGGAGTGCTCCATCCAGAAAGCGACCACACGATCCAGCTCTTGTCTCACACGTTCCTTCCAGACCTGCAATGTCTCCCATGCCTTCTCCATGTCCTGTGAAGTGAGTCTGGTCAGGGCATGGAGGCACAGCTCTTCCTTCACAGGGACTTCTTAAACCAGTTTGAGTGGCCACCAGAGCTGCTTGATCCCATCCCACCCCCATAGGGCCTCCAGCCAAGAACATCCTCCTACCTTTGCGATAGGCTTCTGACCCTACCGTTGGCTGGAACCGTCTAGAAAGCACCTCTGGCAACACTACCACTGACCTGTAACTCTCAGAGTCCTCTGTCCGTCATTAGATTTCCTCCAGGAAACTGGAGTTGGTCGCTCTCCCGTGGCTGTAACTCAGCTGACTGAGCAGTGCCCCACCCACCTGCTCTTCCTCAGGGTTCTGCAGGGCCCTGACGTGGGGGCGGGACAAAGGGCGGGACAAAGGGCGGGGTCTCAAGCCCCGCCCCCTGCCCTCCTAGGTCTGGGGTGAGCGCCTTGGCTCCAGATGGTACCTGGGTGAGGAAGTCTGAGCCCAGAGGGCGGAGACTGGATCTGGGCCTGGCAGCTAAGGCTGGTGATCCCAACAGATACTGGATAAGGGCGCCCCTGCAAATGTCTGAATCCTGAGATCCTATGACCCTTTTCTGCCGATTTCGTCCTTCAGCTGCTTCAGTTTATCAAAGCATTTGTGACCATTGGCCCTGGTTAGAGAACTTCCCTCCAAAGGGAAACAGGGTAACCACAGAGCAGGGCAGGCATCCTCCAGCTTTCTGGGCTTGCCTCCTAGCTACACAGTATAGGTTGACTTGGAAACAGGCTGGTTGGTGTTCCCCATTCTTGCTACCCATTGGGCACCCTCACTGCTCAGCAGAATTCTGTGGAGGCAGAGTTCCAGCCAGAATGCCTGAGGTACTTTGGGGAGCTTCACCATGTTTTCAATGCTTTTTTGTTTGTTTGTTTGTTTGTTATGTTTTGTTTCCATTTTATGTTTTGGTAGGTTTCTGCCACCCCCCTCCTCCCAGCCCCCGTTTATGTCTGTGTATCACATGCATACACTATCTTCAGGCCAGAAGAGGGCATTGGACCCTGTGGGGCTAGAGTTACAGATGGCTTTGCGTCTCCACATGGGTGCTGGGGATCCAATCTGGGCCACCTGGAAGAGCTAATACTGCACTTCACTGCTGAGTCATCACTCCAATTTCTTGATCGTAATGGACTGCCACCCAGGAGAAGATGCTGGGAACTGACCTCCGGTCTCTTGCAAGAACAGTACTCTGTTGTTCCAGCCCTGTATATTCCTTGCCTCCCAGAGTAGGATGAGAAGCTGAGCGAGGGGAATAGGAGGGAGTGAGAAGTAATGGGAAGAACCCTTGCACTTCTGTCAGGCTTGTGTCCACGTCTTAAGAAACCTGCACAGGTCTCTCCAATGGGCAACTCACCTGCTGACCCATGTCCTCCTATTCCTGAACATTGCTCCCACAAGCTGCTACCTAAATGACAGGCTATCTATCGCTTCTCGTCCTGGGACTGAGGCACACTCGTGGAACTTCCCCTAGTGACAAGCAACACTCAGCAAGAAGCCTTGGAAGTTGTGGACCCAGTGAGACTGCGCTCCCAGCCCCAAGTTGTTTCTTAGCTCTCCCAGGCAGGGTTCCAACTAAGGCAGGGAAGAGCCTGGATGGGAGGACATGCTAGGAGGTGTTGCTGTGGAGCCCAGCGATGAGGTGAGCACCAAGGGCTCCTCAGAGGAGGCCTACCACACTGGGCCTGCACGCAGGCATCAGCATGCGCTGAGCGCACACACCTAGGTGCAGAGCAGCACCAAGCCCGCAGGAGACAACTTTTGGGACCAAAATGGGTTAGGAAGACTAGCAACACATGGGGCTGAAGAGACAGCCCAGTACTGGGTTAAGTGTGTACTGGTTTTGCAGAAGACCCAAGTTCAAGTCCCAGCAGCTCATAGCTACCTGTAACTCCACCTCCAGAGGACTGTGCCTTTGCTATCTGAGGGAACCTGCACACACTCTCCCACACATGTAAACAAAATTAAAAAAGCTGGTTGTGGTGTCCTTCACATGCAGCACTTGCGAAGCAGAGGCAGTTCGAGGCCTGCCTGGTCTACATAATGAGTGCCAGAGATGCACACTGAGACCCTGTCTCAAAAAATACATCTAAATAAAGGGAGTAGTTAACAGAAATGTCAGAAAGATGCTGAGGAAACATGTCCCCACATCCCTTTTTGTCTCTAGCTCAAGCACCTAGAGACATGGGAATGGTTGACTTGCTCCTCAGCTTTGCTGGCACCCGCCATTCACTTTCTGCCCCTAGTCAACTAAATCATAGCTGTACCACCCAACTGGCTGACTGCTGGGTTGCCAGGGTCAATGATTCGGCCTCTTCCTCCTTGGAGGGTTGACTTGTGCACAAGGCCACAGGATTTGGTCCTGCGGGAGTATCTGTCATGTGTCAGACATACCTATCCTGACACCCTGGGGCCTCCTGAACTCATGGAGGGAAGTTTATAGAGGCTGTCGCTTACTCACATGTCCAGGAAAGCCAATTGCCAATGTTCAGCTAGGTTTTCTAGGTTCTAGGTCTTTGCCTTGGTCTAGACCTTAGAGAGAGAACAGGCGAGGATTTCCAAATGCAAAATCAGCAAGTCCTCAAGAGGGCCCTCAGCCTTGGGGCCTAGCATGTCTCTAGAGGCCCCCCGGCCCTGGTGGTGTACTTTGGAGTCTTCTCAAAAGTGCAACTGGGAATTTCTCACCTATGGTTCCTTGCTACAAAAGGCCTCCAGTGGCTCAAGCAAACCTTGGGCAGGTCCCAGGTTCCCCCTCCCAAGGTCACAAGACACTCTTGACACAGGGGTAGATAGCAGATAGTTATTTCAAAAACAGTCTTTTTAATTGTTCAAAATAGCACAAAACAACATCGCACTATGGTAATATTGAGTCACAGGGGTTACTCTACAATAGATGAACAGGGTAGTACTGTTCTCAGAAATCAATGGGTGCTTGGGAGAGTGGATAGGGAAAACAAAGGGACCAGGTGAGTAGGCTCCAACTTGACTAAACAAGACGTTTTCCACAGAGAAATATAATACAAAACACTAGAGGCCCCAGGGGGTAGGGGCCAGAGTGGCTGAAAACATTGGCCGTCCATTTTCAAATCCTTCGGTAACGTTCTCGCAAGCATACTCACTGCCTAAAACTTGAGTACTGGAGAGAAAAAAATCCAGAGCTTCGGAACAATGCTACGAAATTAATTACTGAATTGGCATCAGGAACCTACCCTCACCCTCTGTGGGATATGGCTGTCTACCCCCTTCCTGGGCTGCCTTCAAGGGGGAGCAGATCCCACCTGTTCCCTGACCCTGCTGTGTTATGCAGTCTCTGTTAGCGATGCTGATGAAGGTGGACTCCACTCCATCTTCAAGCCCAAGCCTCTACCTACATGTTAAGTGCTAACCCACTGGGAATGGACTTCAAAAATGTCTCACGCTGTTCCAGAAACAGGCAGAGCTTAAGGAACAGGAAATTGGGCTGGGCATGTTTACCAGGTCCC
Source organism: Meriones unguiculatus (assembly GCF_030254825.1). NCBI lineage: Eukaryota > Metazoa > Chordata > Mammalia > Rodentia > Muridae > Meriones > Meriones unguiculatus. The sequence continues at coordinate 39,854,910 of NC_083369.1, forward strand.
ACCCAGGACACTTGTTTCTCTCCTGCCCTAGCTGCTCTCTCGGCTTTTCCCCAGAAAGATCCCTGCCAATGATTAGCCAAGGGGGAGAGGGGAGAAGATACCATACACATTCTGTACACAGCTAACAGAAAGGGATCAAACCCCCACACGCTAAGGCTAAAATTACAATAAAAATGTTAACTTCATTAATTTCAACTTAAAAAAAAAATACAACAAATGCAGCAGTTGGTGATGTGGCCCCCAGGCTCAAAAAAGGTAGGCCAAAGCAAGGGTCACTGGGGTCCAGTCTGTGCCCGTTGGGAGGATTTCACAGCCACTGCTCAGACCACCTTAGGCTCGTTCTTTTCCCTCTTCTTTTTCATACGAGGGAGAGGTGTTAAGTGGGAGCGCAAAAGGTCTCTGAGACGTGTTAAGCTTCATTCACGTGAGTTCACTGGGCAAGACAGTTCTGGCTAAGACTGAAGAAGGGATGGGAGGTGGCAAGAGATACAAGGGTAATAACAAAATACAAAAACAAAATAGAACCAGACACACACCCAGGATGGGGCACCTGCTGGGGAAAAACTCTGAGGAAAACTGAGGGACACCCCCCACCTCTAGCCCTTGGCTGAGGCAGCCAAGGGCGACCAACTACAGACAAGTGCAGGCTTAAGTGTGCGTGCTATCTCCTTTGTTTTCAGTTTTAATTTCTCTTCCCAAACTCTCTGAACTGTCCAATTGTACTCAGCCCGAGGAGGGCACCAGGTAGGGAGGAGGAAGGAGCACAACTTTCTCTCATTTGCTTACTCGCCACTCTTTCCAATGTGCCTTCTGCTTCCTCCCAACAGCAATGGTAATGTGCTTTCTTTATTGTAAAAACAGAGGGAAGGGGTGGGGGGCGACTGAATGACGGCCAGTGGCTGCTGAGGGTGAAGTGCAAAGACCGGGTGGGCAGGGTGGGAGGGGAGGCCCTATAGGGCATTCCTGAAGCAGAGGTGTCTGGAGATCCAGATGCTGGCCAGCTTCCTCACTGACCATCAGCCTTAGACTTCTTTGGAGCAGATTTCCTTAAGTGAGAAAGAAAAAAGGAATAGTTATAGATAGCCCCAAGAGCATCACAAGAACACCACCTCAGGACCCTGTGTGGATATTGTCCCAAGCAGCTGCTGAGGGGTGGCGCCTACTTCTACTCTAAATAACCCCTACAGAAGATTACTGATAGAGACTTGCTGCTTACATTTCTGGAGATGACATAGGCCGCTTGCTGGCCGGCTTGGTTCCCGAGCCGTCTTTACTGGTTTCTGCAAGGAATGGGATAGATGGTGAGCAGACCAGCAAGAAGCAGGAATACTTGGGTGTACCCCACTTGTCACGGTCCTGACCGCCCATCTCTTCCTTCAGGTCCCCGATTTTCCCAGGACAGGAGTCAGAAATCCTTCTGGTTCAGCTCCTGCCTTTCAATGTCCCTCCTGAGACAGATGCCTCCTGGAAGCTGGCCTCAGCCTGAGCTTCCCATTTTAAGGGCCTTACTTAGGACATGTTCTTGGTCCTGACAGCTTCTGCTTTCTTCTAGCTCTCCCTAACCTTTCATACTTTTAGATACCCCAGCGTTTCCCTGCAAACCCTCAGAGCACAAGAGGCCTCTCTAGTGTACTCTATCTACACCCTCTTATCCCACATCTAGTTAGGTATCTTTGCTCTACTCAGTGCTCACCCCTGTGTCTTCCCTAAAAATTGCCTCAAAAGCCTTATCAACACTCACCTTGCAACCACCTCACTTGTGTGGCGGGGCCGTAGCCCTTTTCATTGCGGGCGGCAATGCGGAAGATGATGGCAGGCTTGGTGGTATAGTCAATGTGGGCATTGGAGAGGCTGGAGGACTGCACGAGGCAGGAAGGGCTGGGCCCACAGTATACTCGCATGAAGGCTAGCTGGGCTGGGGTGGAGCTCTTGGCCTCACCACTAGCCTGTGAGCTCTGGATGGCCAGGTACACAGAGTATTCGATGATCTTGCCGGAGGTCACAGATGGTGGCTCCCAGGTGAGGTGAGCACCATCTGGGCTCTAGAAACCAGGACATAAAGTCAAGCCTTGTCTTCTTCAGCCACTGTAGCTTCAGCCCACCCTGCCGGTGCCCAGAGCAAGAGGGCTAGAAGCCTCTAGAACTACTATTAACCCCCATAGACAACCTCCCCCCAACCCAACACAATAGATATTCCAGGGGCGGGTGAGATGGCTCAGAGGTACGGTAAAGCTGCCTGCTGCCGAGCCTGATAACTGACTTCCTTTGACATTCACACGCACACTGTGGCAAACCTACACCCTCCCACAAAATAAAAATGTAATAAAAAATTTAGAAACCAAAACAATCCAGATATTCCGCATCAAATTTCAAAGTACTTTAAAGAGGCTTTATAATCCCCACCCCCACCTCCCAACCCCCACCCCCACCCATTACCCAATCCTTAACTTGTCACTTAACTTCTTGGTGCTTCAGGTTCTGTATTTGGAAATAAGACTAGCGGGAACCAGGCCTCCCTGAGACTTTCAGGATTACACAAAAGATTTATCAACAGAGCCTAGAACACAACCTCTGTCTAATATGGGTGAGTGTGGCTACCTTGCCCTTGTCTGGTACACTCTTGGTTCAGCCACTCCCCTGGCTTTGTTCGTATGTACCTCCCTAGCGTAGCAGACGGTGGCAGACCAGTAGAGAACAGAAAAGCAGCCCACACAAAGACTCACCTTGCTGATTTTAATGGCACAAGGAGCCCCTGGGAAACCAGGCAGACAGGTCTTAAAGGCTGAGATCTCACTGAAGGGCCCTCGGCCACAAGCATTGATTCCGGCAACACGAAATTTGTAAGCTGTGCCTGGCTGCAACTCCTGCTTCTTCAGCTGGTTATAGTCGGGGATCGTGCCTGAGTCATCCTAGGGCAAGAGGTGGAAAACCAGAAAAGTAGAAGAAAACGGCATGGAGCATGCAGTGAAAAAGAATGCTCTGAAAACTAGAGGGCAGTTTAGTGCTAGAGTGCTTGTTAAGGCTAGTCGATATCCTTGGGGACCACGGGACCAACGGGCAGTTCAGTGATGAAAAGGCCGTAGGAACTTGGTAAGGTTAATTGGGGCTTGGTGCCCTTAACAATGGATCAAATTGTAACCTTCTTACTCTCTGAGGGGAAGGTCTCCATCTTGCTGCCCTCTCCTTTCCTAACTGTTCAAGTGGCACAAAAGGAGTTTTCCTGTGAAACCCTCTTGCAAGGCAGCAGAGCTAAGTTTGTTTCTGTAACAGTTGTTAAACAGGCAAAGCAGGATTCAAGAGTGTCAATTACTGGCATACTTACATCTGACTGAACAGCATCATCTGGTGGCAGAAAATAGTGTGTCACCATTACATTGGTACCCTTAATGACCCCCACATCAAACCACTGGTTCTCCTTTTTCACAGGGGCTTTGCTGGGTGGGGGTGGCAAGTCCGGTTTCTGGAGAACAGAAATGAAATGATATCAAGTCCTTGGGGCCCAAAGGCAGTAGTGAGTGCTACCTACTATCCCCCGGGGCCACTGCACCGGACTCACCACACCCAGGGACTCGATGCCATTGGCCACTTCAGTTAAGGTAGCTGCAGCCTGAATCTTTGCTGGGCTGGCTACAACAACAGGCTGGGGAGTCACAAATGTGTTAGATGGAGCCAGGCCTGGGAAGAAACAAACTATCAGTGGGGAGAAGGCTCTGTGTTGAGGCAGAACCTCCATGCCACCCTTGCCACACTGTCTCCACCTCCAACCAGTTCAACTCTATCGACAATTTACACCTGCCCTGCCAAAAAACAGCCCAGCTTACTCTCAGTGGCTGTTGAGGGTAGCAAGGCCACAGTGCTGGGGACAGCACTAGCTAGCTCGTTGAGGCAGCTGCTCTCGATGGATGGGTCATTGAGACTGTCAGCTGGGGCCAGAGCCTCAGTAGGAAGGTGGTGCTGCTGCTGGGCTTGCACTTGAGCCTCCTGGAGCTGCTGCTGCTGCTGCTGCACCAGGGCTGCAAGCTCCTGCTGTGTCAGCACAATGGGTATGGTGGTGGCCTGACCCTCTTGGCCCTCAGCTGAAAGGTGACCCAGTTCTGCTTGTGTCACTGCTGCTGCTGCTTCCGACGTATCCATGGGCTCCCCAGTGCCTGCTCCAGGACCAAGAAAACTACTATTCAAAAGGAACACGAGTGTGCCTGGCCCAATGGACATCTATAGTGTCCCTGAGATCTCGTCTTCCTAAGCGGTGTTTTCCTGCTCACACCCTCACCACTAGGCCCTGCGTCACCTTCCTAGGACCACCTGCCCTACACGGGCTTCCCTTGAGGCCCACTGTCTATTCTCACAGGAAGCAGATCTTTTCGCCTCAAGTTGCCCCCACACGGTACCTTGACCCTCCCTGTAAGGCTATCACTCATCCCAAGGGACCTATCCCTCAAAGCTCCCAGCTGATACCTACCCATGACGGCCTGCTGTGCAGCCTGGAGCACAGCCTGGATGGCCAAGGCTTGGGCTTCTTCAGTGGCAGCAGCTTGGGCAGCTGCTTCAGCAGCAGCGGTCACTGCCAGCTCCTCTGGGGTGAGCCCTGTTACCATAAGGGTTGTGGTGCCTGCCTGGGCCTCAGCCATCAGCTCTTGGGGAAGTGATAACTGGTCTACTTCAGACTGTGTAGGTGGGGGTGGTTGGACCACCACAGTGGCCACAACAGCAGAGCTAGCAGGCTCCTGGCCTGAAGTTGGGTCCCCAGTGCTGCTCAGATCCATGGCGGCCTGGAGCTCAGGGGTCTGGGAGGCTGACAGGACCTCGGCGGACTCCCCCAACAGGGGCGCGGAGGCAGACTGCAGGAGTTGCCGTGGAGGCAGCTGTTGGCGAGGTCCTGGTGAGACCTGAAGTTCCTCTGGGGGCTGCAGGATGTCATCAGCAGAGAAGGGCATGTCAGAAGTTTCTGTGTTGGCTATAGTCACTGTTATTGTGGCTGGGATGGGGACTTTGGAAGTCAGAGCCCCTGGGGTAGTCTCAGTCAGTGATGAGATATTCTAGAAAGGGAGAGAAGCCCCCGTCAGAGGAAAAGGGCAGAAGTCAGAGGCTAGAACCAGGCAGTGGGATTGAAAAGCAAGATGGCTTTTGGTTTTGTTTTGTTTTTCTTTTTTTCTTTTTTTTTTTTTTCTGTAGGCCTATGGTATCATCCATGAAAGGCTGGCCACCTTTTACCCCATGGTAAAAGTAGCTGGGGAAGGTGGGTCAAGAAGCAGCATGAGGGGTTTGGTTAAGAGGAGAGCCCCTGGGTCAAGCTTCAACTCAGGCCCAGGAGGCTTCGCTCTAGAGACAAACAGGGACACAGCCAAGAAGAAAAACAGCAGCTGAAATAAAAGTACCGAAGCACCTCTAAGGGACCCTCTGGCATCCTGTCTCCCAGGCACTAAGACTGCCTGCCCTTTTATGGTCTGAAAGGACCAAGGAGCAACACCACGCCTGATACAAGGGCGACATCTGGTGTCCACCTCTGGACAGCACAGACGGGATCCTCTAGGGGGCTTACCGGCACAGAGGGACCTGGGACTGGTGTAGACTGTGTCACTGTGGTCACTGCTCGTGGCAGTGTGGAAGATACAGTTGTTGTGATGGCACTGGAGATGTTTGCGCTGTCACCTTGGGTGCTTACCGCCTCACCCTGGTCACTGGCAGCTGGTGGAGGGTCTGTGGAGGTGTCAAAGGGGAGACCAGTTGACTTCCACTTGCTTTTACCACCAGTTGTCCTAGAAACTCCCCGCCCCCCAACCCCATGGCTAAAACAGCCAGCGTATCTGCACCCTACTCTACTGGACACTTACTCACCTTGGTTTGAGCTCATGTTAGAGGTGACAGTAGTGGCTGTGTGCGTGGTGCCTGTCTCGTGGGTCTCGCAAGGAGGGTTGGAGCATACCCTCTGGGTTGGGAAAGAAGCCAGGATTGTGGTGCCGGCCTGGGAAGTGACAGTGGGCACTGCTACCACCTCTAAGCCAGACTCCAGGGTTCCATGAGAGGTGCTGGCATCAGGAAGCAGGGCACCCACACTGACTGACATGGTGGTGCCAGTGGAAGTGGTCTGGTGCGTCTCGCAGAGACGGCCACCAGAAGGCTGCTGTCCGCCCTCAGGCTGGCCTGCACCTCCATTTGATGTGGCAGTGGTAGCTGTGTGTGTGGTGCCCGTCTCATGAGTCTCACAAGGTGGGTTGGAGCATACCCGCTGAGCACTGCCCGCATTGGAGGTAGTGGCGGTGTTGGTGGTACCCGTGTCATGGGTCTCACATGGCGGGTTGGTGCAGACTTGGGTCTCGGGAGCCGAAGGGCACAGAAGTGCCTCTAAGGCTGTCACAGTCACGGTGCTGTTGGGAGAGCTTGCCTGGAGGCTCTCATATGTAGACGTAGGGACCACCCGGGCTGCACCAAGTTCCCCAGCACCCATGATAAAGCGGGCCGTGGTTGGGGTACTGGTGGTGTAAGTATGATATGTCTCTGGCTGGCGCCCTGTGGGCATGTCCTTGCTGCTGGGGCCACTCAGCCCAACTCTGACACTTGGAATCGATAGCTGCACAAAGGCAGGGCTGTGGCTCCCAGCCTCCAGTGCCACACTTGGCCTGAGCAGTGGACCAGCTGAGCATGGCGCTCCGGTGGCCTGCACAGTCATGGTGGTGCTGGTCATGCTGGTCTGCTGGGTTTGGCACTGAGGCTTCACAGTACCCTGGGCTCTCTCCAACGGCCCAGGAGCCACAGTGATCCGCACTACAGTGGGGGTGTTAGAGGCACGACGAGTGTCTCGCTGCTGCCCAGTGCCCATGCTGGACATTGCTGTAGTGGCAGTGCTGACGGTGCCTGTTTCATGAGTCTCGCAGGGGGGATTCGAGCAGCCATGCTGCTCAGCCATATTGGAGGTCGTCGTTGTGGCAGTGTTGGTGGTGCCTGTCTCGTGCGTCTCACAGGGGGGGTTTGAACAGACACGGACCACATTACCATTCTGTTGTCCCACAGCCGAGGTCACAAGAGAAGCAGCTGCCTCCTGTCTGTCACAAACAAACTGTACTTGGGTAGGCTGAGGATGTCCCCCAAGGTTAGCCACGACAGTGGTGGTGGCTGTGTTGGTGGTGCCTGTTTCGTGGGTTTCACAGGGTGGGTTGGAGCACACCAGTGTCACAGTACCAGGCTGTACATCGCTCTGGCCTGAGTCTGCAATGGTGACTGTTGCCGTGGGCTGCTCTGTAGTAGGTGAGGCCAAAATGGACACAGGAAGGTCATGGACAGGCTGGGCCTCAACCCCGCTGGGTGCTGTGATCAGAGTCACCTGGGTAGGCTGGGAGACAGGCTGGGGACACAGAACAGAGGAGTTGGTAGCTAAAATATGTGATTTCTCATTTGCTTCTCCTACCAGCCTATGCTTGTGCATGCTGACTTGGACCACCAACTCTGCTAACCAAACCAGGCAAATATACCCAGGATTCACTTGCCCCGTGATCTCAAAACAATGACTTACTCAGAGACAAGGATGGAGGGGCTGTGAGCAGAGATAAGGCAAAAGAGGGAGTTGGGCTACAGTCAAGCCCTTGTCCTGACAATGTGCAAAGGCCAGCAAGAGAGCCCTCCTTACCACTTCTCGTCCATTTTGAGAAAAAAAAAAAAAAAATGACAACATGACAAATACCATATGCACATACAGTACTATGTTATGAGATTCTAGTGTCACAAAAGACATGTCACCAGGAAAGACTGACACAGAGATCACACCACAGTAAAAGAGCTGTTTTAAATGCATAGAGCTGCAGGACACCATCTGGAAAGGGGAGAAAGGACAAAATGCCCCCTACTTTCATGCAGGAAGTGCTGTTGTATGGTGGTAAATCCTTGGGACCCACTTACCTGCATCGTGATTGTAGGTGTGGTGAGCCCACCAGCAGCTGTTAGTGTCGTCTGTGCGGCTGACACGGTGATGGCAGTAGGGTTTATCACCTGGCTTGAGAGAGTGGCAATGGTGCCCAAGGTGGTGATAGGTGTGGCCAGGGAAGCACTGGTGCTATGGGCCCCAGCTCCTGCAAGGCTGGTAGAGACAGTACCTGTCACTGTGCCTAGAGTTGTGACACCTAAAGGGATAAAAAAAATAAAATAAAATAAATAAAAGAAGCAGAGGTAGAATGAGGCCTATTGCTACCATCTTCTATCTAACAGCATGTCTCTCTAGAGAGGGCTGGTGAACAAGAGCCCTGCCATGTAGCCACCACGGAGAGAAGGCTCTGGAGAGAGCACCTGCCATCCTCCCCCAGCCAGACTAGAGGTGATACCCACAGGAAGAGTAGAGGGACAGAGCCCCGCCACGGCTGAGGACGTGGCCTGCGAGCTACGCACCTGTGGTGCCCTTCACAACCAATGTGGTGACGGCTGGCTTGACAGCAGAGACGGTGACAGGGGTAACCAGGCGAACACCACTCATGGGCACAGTGCGGAGGATGGTGCCTGGCTGTCCAGGGGCCCCCTTTAGCACCACCTGAAACACCAGAGCAAAGCGCCACCAATGTCACTTTCAGGCCGACTGGACCGTGCCGTCCCTCTTAGGCCTGTTACGAGGACACATGCGGTCTGCACGAGATTGAGGTGCCTCACCTGGGTCACTCCTTGCTGCCCATGGCCAGTAGCAATCTTGGGGACAGCAGTGATGATTTTGGCAGGTGCACCTGTTCCCGAAGTCATCACCTTAGTGGTGATAATTGTGATGGGGGACTTAATGCCAGGACTGCTGGAAACACCTACGTTGGGGGAGGGTCCAGAGAAAATAAGCTCTGTGAGGGCTTCTCATCTTCTTGATTTACATTCTGCAGCACAAGCCTTTTGAAATCTGTATGTTTGTTTACCTGTGGCACCCGCCTGGGTGATAATGGCGGACATGGGAATTGTCTTAATGATGGTAGTTGTGCCAGGTTTGGTGGTGCTGGGGGAGACACTACTAATGCCCAGGATGGTAGGCTTGGTTCCTGCCCCACTAGCCTGTGTAGTGGTGATGATGGTTGTGGGCTTGCCATCCGCTGATGTCACCAGCTTTAGGATAGTCCCCGCTGGAAGGGGCCCTTTGGTCTGAAAGGGACAAGTTTTAAATAAATAATAGGAACTTATGCCAGAAAGGAACATTAGGTTTAGCTACTCTACTCGGAGAGTAATTCTGAATAGCGTGGGTGCCGTGATATCAGCAGGCTTTTGAGCCACTTGTTCTCACGGGATCTTCTGTCTTTATTTCCCTGCGCGCATTCGCCCCCATGAGCATGGAGTTTAAGGATGAAAGAGAGAGAGAGAGAGAGCTCACCTGGATGATCTGAGTCACAGGACCTGTAGACGCTTGGCCTGTGACTGCTGAAGTCTGAACTGGTTTGGTCTGGACCACTGACATCACTTTTCCCAGATTGGAAATCTAAAAAGGAAAGGATGGAGTAGGCAGTGATCTGGAACCAAACAAGGGCATGGCCTGGGCTAGGACTATACTGGAGTTGGCCCAAGACAGCAATCCACCAGTGGCATTCACTATAGCCTGGCAGCTGTCACACACAGCCAGGTGGTGCCTGTCACTCACCAGAGCACTGCCTCCTGGGACAGAGATGGGGCTCTTCACTAAGGTGATGGTCTTGGTGACTCCGCCTACCACTGTAGTCACCACCTGGGCTTGCTGGGCCACTGTCACAGTCCCGGATTTGTGTACCGTGATGATAGGGCGAGCAGATGTGTTGGCAGCAGAGGACACAGATGTCCCCACTTGGGCAGCTGCAGTCTTTAGCATGCGAGTGGCTGGGTTGCTCACCTGGAGAAGCAGAGATGAGCGATGGACAGAATGCCAACATACTAGCTATAGCCCTGCTCGTCCACTTGTCCACTCTGCTTGGTTGGCTGAGCAAGAGAGCAGCCTTAACTCCCCATAGGTCTTACCTAAAGCTGGATACCCTTAATGGCAACTGCATGTTCCACAGCCCATACCAGGACCGATTTTAAACCAGTTGCCTCAAGGGTGGTCCAAAGCCCAGAACAAATGGCCACTGCTTGTTTGATCATAGAAGTCACCAAACCCAGGGCTGTGCAAGCTCATAACCAGGCTCAGAAGATAAATGCTCACCATTACAGGGGAGGAGGCCACCTTCACAGTGGCTGGAAGAGTGGTTGTGCCAGGTGTCACAGCCACTGTCTTAACAATGGTGGTGCCTGCTGGGACACTCAGCACTGTGGGTGCTGAGGAAGGAGGGATTTTCTGTGTGGCAGCAGCAGCAGCAGCCAATGCAGCCATCCCACTCATCTGTGGATTACTGCCAATCACCTGTGGTGGGCACAAAGCATGTGAGCTGCAGGGGTTCCACCTGCCACCTGCCTCCCAACTCAATGACCCCTTCAGAACCTGCCAGGAGGGCTCAGCAGCATCCCTTGACTTTTCCTAATGCAAACAAGTAGGCAGGTTGCCTGCCAAGTGCTCTTGAGTTGTTTTTGTTTGTTTGTTTGGTTGGTTTGTTTTGTTTTGTTTTTTTCTTTTTGGTTTGTTTTGTTTTGTCTTTTGAAAAGGGGTTTCATGGTTGGCCTCAAACTTGCTCTGAAGAGGACCTTCAATTTCTGATCTTCCTGCTTCCTCCTCTCAAATGTTGGGATTACTAACATGCAAGCACATACTTGGCTTACACAGTGTTAGAAACTGAGCCTAAACTAAAGCTTTGTGCATGCTAGGCAAGCACACAACCAATTGAGCTATAACCCCAACCCCGGAACAGATTTTTAAGCAAAGAACCATAGTCAAGCTAGGCCTGGAATACATGCTTGTAATCATAGCTACTCAGGAAGCTGAAGCAGAGAGATCACAGCTCAGTGAGTCTCTGATTCAAAAGTAAAAGCTAGGGGTGTAGTTTGTCTGTGAAGTACTTTCCTAACAGGGTTCTGTCCTCAGCACTACAGAGATAAAGAAAAAGACCATAGCCAGAACTGGAGATGTAGCTCAGTATAAGAACTCATTCTTAGCATGCAGGGAGTAATGAGTTTCACATATAACACCATTAATACCACCACCACCATACTGCTGGGTGTGATGGTTCATGCTTAGAAGTCTAGCACTCAGGAGGCTGAGTCAGGAGAATCCCTCTAATCAGTAGAAGCTTGGGCTATAGAACAAGACTCAAACACTAAAACAAAGCACAATCTTTGCACTAAATAGAGCTCATTAGCACGGCCCTGGGTCAAATCCAGCTAACCAGATTTTCCCCGTTCCCTTCCAAATCAGGAAGGCTACACTGAAAATGCCTCAAGGATCACACTATCACAAGGCCCCCTTAAGGCATTAATTTTTTTTCTCTCTCTCTTTTTGGTTCTTTTGAGACAGGGTTTCTCTGTGTATCCCTGGCTGTCCTGGAACTCACAGAGATCCTCCTGCCTCAGCCTCCCGAGTACTAGGATTTAAGATGTGTGCCAGTTTTGATGCGATAGTACCTTACAAAACAACTAACGCATATGATGAGAGCTGGTAGGCTTCATGCACGATAGGCAAGCACTCTATCAATAAGCTATATTCCCAGGGTATGTGTGTGTGTGCTACATACACACACACATAATATATATATATATATATATATATATATATATATATATATATATATATATATATATTTTTTTTTTTTTTTTTTTTTTTTTTTTTTTTTACAGATCAGACAAGAACTATGTTTATACTTTTGGGTCACCACAAAGCCCCCCTCAGTAACAGATCCTCACCGTTCCCTGGGCACTCTGTGTGGGCACAACCATTCGCACACTGGCAGGCAAGGAGGTCACAGTGACAGGGGCTTTTCCAGCCTGGCTGGCAGGTCTCATCGTGACCAGTGGTGTTCCTGTTGTAGCCTGAGGACCAGTCACTTTGAGAACAGCAGGGACACCTGATGAGAAAGAGTGTTGATCCTTAGGAGGTCCTCTTCCACACATATCCCACCACTCTGCTCAGTTCTTTACGTATGAGTTTTCAAGGCCCTCAGCACAGTCCCTGCCAGCAAGACAGAACACTCTTACCCCTAATCTCAAGACTAAGCCTGAAGCTAAAATCCACCAAGAAGCCACCAGCAAGACAGAGCACTCTTACCCTTAATCTCAAGAATAAGCCTGAAGCTAAAATCCACCAAGAACAGCAGAGCACCCACTATTCAGGCAATGAATATCTTTAGTGACTAGGCCCTCATGACTTACCTTGAGTCCTGGCTGCAGTGGGCACAGAAATGGAGCTGCCTGGCACTGTTGGCAAGACCTGGATGGTGGTCGTGCTTGGAGGTGCAGTGGCAGCCTGGGGCACAAGTGTGATGCCTACTTGGGTCAGTGGCTGTACGGCAGGTGCAGCTGCTGCTGGCGCAGGGCTCTTGGGAGGGTTGGCAGGCACAGATGGAACTGGATTGGGAGTGGGGGAGCTGGCCGTAGCAGCCGTGGCAGGAATGTCATATTTCTGGAGTTGCAGAAGGTAACTGTCGGCTGTTGCCACTGGGCCCCAGCTAACCTCCAGCGAGTTGGTATTGGCTCGGACTAGTTGTACTCGAGCCGGGGGTGGTGGCTTTTCTGTAATACAACAAACCAGTTATTAAGATAGGTGTATAGATGACCTTCATTCACATTACATGAAGCTCTGTCTCTGCACATCAATCGGTAATTGCTGAACTTCTAAACTAGCAGTGAGCTAAATGAAAACAGATTCTGGTATTGTCATTACTTTCAAAGGATCTCCTGCCTCGATGTTGTGTAATAATTGTTCTCCGTTACCTCTGACTGGTCAATAAAGAGTAGAACAACATACAGGGCAGTTAAGGTGGGACTTATAATCCAGGTGTGTGTGGGGTCCCAGGTGGGAAAAGGGGGTGAAAGGGAGGGAGGAGAGAGAGAAGATCGCTGGGACAGCATGGGGAGGTGTCCCTGGGGGTGTCATGGAGGTGTCCATGAGGGCAGGAGTAGCTAGGGCAAGACTAGAGGACAGGTAACAGGGAATGTGACTGGGAACTAGGCCAAGCTGGCACAGACAGGTTAGAATAAGTGAGAATCTACCCAGCTAATGCTCATTATAAACGTTAACAGGTCTCCATCTCATTATTTAGGAGCTAGAGATGGTATAGGAAAACAAAACAAAACAAAACAAAACACTAATTCAACAATAGGTAGTAGAGACGCTTTAGCAGCGGGAATAACAGTGGCCTAGCACCTTACCTGTTTCCAGATACCATAGGTCCTTGCAGCAGACCTGGTTGTTCCAGGCCTTACGGTAGCCATCACGGCCACTCCAGATGTACAGGCGAGTATTGATGGCAACAGCACAGTGGCCAGCTCGAGCTCGAGGAATGTTGTCCTCCAGTGTATCCATCAGGATGGTTTCCCAGGCCATGGTATCTAGAGGTACACAGGTGCTAGAGTCACACAGAGGACAAAAGAAACCTGTCCCCCAAATCAAAAGTGGCCCTCTATTCTTTCACTGTCACGAAAGGTAAAATTATTGGAGTATTAAATTAAAACTAAACAGAAAAATAAGGCAACACACCTAAGAAGAAAATTAAGCCATGAGCTGAAAAGTTATTTGGAATATATAACTCCTTGAACATTAAAGATCTTAAGAAAATGTGTGAATCCAATGTCAAAATAAAACAACTCAATTTTTTTGTTTGGTATTTTGTTTTTGGGATGGGGTTTCACTATGAAAAACTGGATGGTCTCAAACTTAAGAGATCCACTTGCCTCTGCCTCCTGGATGCTAGAAACAAAGGTGTATATCGTAATAAAGTGATAGCCAGGTGTGGTGGTGCACACTTGTGATCACAGCACTTGGGAAGGCAGAGGCGGGGGGTCGGTCTCCGTGACTTCAAGACCAGCCTGGTCTACAAAGCAAGCCCAGGACAGCCAAGGCTACAAAGAGAAACCCTGTCTCAAGATGAGCCCCCCCCCCTAAAAAATGAGAATAAAAATGTCCCAGGGCCACCCCACCCCTCACCACTCTAAGCCTGAGAAGGCCATACCCAAGTTGAGACAAGCCAGTGTGTTGGTACACTTCCACTCCTTCTCGTGTGTGGCCACTTTGACATCGTCCATGACAAGAGGCACCCAGCCACCAAACACATACATTCTAGTAAAGCAAAGAAAAAGCAAGAGAGGACTGAAGCAGAACAAAGCTAGAGGATACATCTTTTACCTAGTAACTTTTGTACATGCTCAGTTCTCTAGAAGTCCTCGGAGTCCTTGACGGTACATGAAGCTGTTTAATATGGTACTTCCTATCTGATGGTTCATCTCTTACCTGAATCCCCATGGATCTAGTCCTTGGCAGTCACAAAGAATGCTATCTATATGATTCAGCAGCCTATACTCTGGATGGGGTAGAGCCTTACATGTCAAGGAAGGGACTGGGGCTGTTGCTGCAGTCCCTCCACCTTTAATCTGTCCTTTCTATGTTGGAATAAGGTGGGCATGGGGCTGTTGAATGCCAGACCTGCCAGAAAGAGGTCTTCTTGGGATTGAGGGACAGTTGACAAAACTTGCTTGAGAACCCTTCAGGAGTCAGGGGCAGCTCAGGTCAGGGAAGAGAAGAGCAGACACTCACTTGTTTCCTATGGTGGTTGCAGAGTGGAGGCTCCGAGGAAGAGGGGCCACCCCACTAAGGCTGGGCTTATTCCATGTCAGTGTCTCTGCAGAAATGGAGAAAGAGATTACCTAGGCTGGTTCAGATACCATAGTCCCAGGGCTGGGGCCAAGCGGGCCCCAAACCAACACAAGAACTGCATTCCTGTCTTCCTAAATACTTCTGCAGGCTCTCCAATTTATTGCCCTAACGGCTAGGCTTCAGCATTTCCAAAGCTCTTTGGATGACCTGGGCAAGATTTCTTCCCAAAAGTACTGTGTACCTGCTATAAGGCAGCACTATTCTCAGGGATGACATAGGGGTGTCAAGCTCACCTCAACCTCTCCTTTGCACGTCTACTCCCTGTACAGCATTTACGTCCATGCCACCTTAGCACTGAGCAGACCACACTTAAGGAAATATTGCTACTTAAGTTTTATTTCAATGCTTAGGTGCTCTGATCCACAGGGCAATATACCCCCACCCAATCTATCACCCACTTTGTAGCGTAGGTAAAAGATCTAACTGGTCTATGAGGAACAAATTTTTACTGTGCTAGCCATATAAGAATACCCCATTCCGGGCTGGAGAGATGGCTCAGAGGTTAAGAATACTGGCTGTTCTTCCAAAGGTCCTGACTTCAATTCCCAGCAACCACATGGTGGCTCACAACCATCTATAGTGACATCTGGTGCCCTCTTCTGGTACGCCGGCACACATGCAGACAGAACGCTGTTTAAATAATAAATAAATCCTTAAAACAAAACAAAACAAAAACCAACAATAGCACCATTCCACTCCATATACAGACTGTCCACTGAAGAGTTAGTAGGGACTGTAGTGGAAGTTTTGGTTTCTTTAAAAACTCAGTCATGTTTTACGTAAATATGCTTTTGTTTTAATCCCAAGTGTGGGAAATGGGACTGACTGCCTTAGTTTGTCCACAGCTGATAACTGCTTCATGCAGGGGCATGGTCTTTGCCAGCCGCAATTATTACAATCTGGGCGCTCAGAGCTCAAAGGAAGAAAGCATAGCAGCTTGGAGGAGACTGATGAATGAGAGGACACAGATGGAGAAAGAAAAAAGTTGCTGGTTACCTGGACGGCTAGATATCCTGACTATGACATTGCTACTGCCGCCAAAGAACCCAAAGACCCTAACCTACTGGAATTAAGTCTAAAGAGACCTACGTTCACTTTCCCTTCTAACCTTCTTTCCCTTCTACTTAGGGTTGGGTGACTGGAAGGGAGGTAGAGGCTTAAGGAACACGAAATAAAATAGGGTTAAAAATGATGTGACAAGGTACTCTACGTAGATTGAGAGAATTCCATTCTAAAGATTGTGCTCTCTCCCTATTCTCCTGAAAGCCGGTATGGTAGTGGAACCAATGATTCTTATTGTTTGTTTCCTATCCACTGGTAAGACTAAGGGGGGATACTACTAGCTCTCTCCATGAGCCCCACCTCACCAGGCAATGACAGCCACTCAAGGATAGCTATCCAGAAGACTGGCTTTGCTCTGAAGCTACTGAACAGCATCAACTTCTTACCAATGTCCAGGGTCCAAAGGTCCCCTAGCCTGCAGCCACTCATTCCTCCATAGATCACCAGCTTGGATTTCTTGTTCTCTTTTTCAGTGTAGACCACAGCAGTATGTGACTCCCGTGGTGGAGGCAGGACCCCGTAAGTGATGGGGATGTCCCAGGCAACCACTCCAGAGCCAGGCCGTAGTTCAAGAATATATAAGTCATTCAGGTACCTGAGGAAGATGTCATAGCAAACCTGGAGCACATGCACCACAGGCCTCAACAGGTTCTCAGTGAGCAGTACATTTGTTAGGACATAAAAGAGCAAGGGCCACGAAAATTCCAAACTCTACCATCCTTGCCCCCAAAGAGAGGACTGCCAGAAGCTCACAAGGGGAGTGCAGCATGATGGCAGCCTTAAGTTCAGACTCAGAGTAGGCCCCTTCAAGCAAGCATGTATACAATGCCAGGCATTATACCTGGGCCTCCCTAGATCAAGGGGGCATCAGCTTGCAACTACCTCCAGACAGTAAGATCTTTGGCCTTGGAAACAAGCAGCAGAAGCTGCAAAGAAAGCAACCAGGTCTAAGGTATGAGGGATAGGGACGAGCCCAAGGCAAAGCAGGCTTCTACCTCTTGCCCAGTTTTCTCCTGTAAGACCTACACAAAGGTTCAGATTTCAAAGTCAGAAACTTCTTGAAAGGACACTGAATGCACTGTTTCACTGACAACCCAGCACAGGAGAGAAACATGGCTCTAGTACAGTCAGTTGGCATAATCAACTTTAGAATTCCAGATGAGTCTTGTACCTATGGGAAGTAGAACCACTCTGATGGGGTTCTCCAGAAAAAAAAAAAAAAAGAAAAAAGAAGGACAAAGACTCACCTTGGAATGTTGTTCTTGGGGTCTTCACTATCATTGGCCAGACCCCCAAATAGGTAACATTTATTGCCCACGAGGGAGAAGCTGTGTCCAAGTCGAGGACACGGAGGTGGCCCATTTTTGGGCGTCTTTGCTTTCAATCTCTTCCATTCCCAGCGACTTGCCTGCAAAATCAATACTTAAGAGAGTGACTCCTGACATGAGAAGGCCATTGGTGGGGAGCTTAGAGCATAGGACTGAGTGAGGACACTGCTGGAACATTTAAATCCTAAAGAATATGGTCCTGTTTTCTCCTCTGATACTGTTCATGAAGAACAGTCGTTATTTAAAATAAAATTATAATTTTTTAATGTTATTTTATGTGCGTTAGTGTGAAGGTGTCAGATCCCTTGGAACTGGCATTACAGACAATTGTGAGCCACCACGTGGATGCTGGGAATATGAACCCGGGTCCTTTGGAAGAGCAGACAGTGCTCTTAACCACTGAACTATCTCTCTAGCCCCCCTTGGTAGACTCTCAACTGACCCCTTCTACTGCTTCTCCTGTCTTAACCCTCAAACTATTGTAAGAAACATGGAGAGTCTCATGGGGCCTGAGGCAGTGTAAGAACCCAGGCCCACAGAAGCTTTAACTTATTATTACCTGGAGTTCATAGAGGTCGTTGCTGTATTTTCCATACTCCACCATCCCACCAAACACCAGCAGACGAGTACCATCACACACAAAGCCATAGGCTGCACACCCTGGCGGGATATCCCCTCTCACAGCTGGGATGAACCACTGGTTGGTCGCTGAAGAACAAAAGGAAACAGAAGTCAAAACATCCAGGAGCTTCTAGCCCTCCCCTCCTGACCATTCTTCCTACTCATTAAGTCTTATATTCTCCCAACTCCTAGTCGTCAAATATAGCCAAGAGAGAAGGGGCTAAGCCAGCACAC
Organism: Meriones unguiculatus; assembly: GCF_030254825.1. Taxonomy (NCBI): domain Eukaryota; kingdom Metazoa; phylum Chordata; class Mammalia; order Rodentia; family Muridae; genus Meriones; species Meriones unguiculatus. The sequence goes on from NC_083369.1 coordinate 39,872,868, forward strand.
TGTCCTTTAAGAGCATTATCACCCCAAATCTCTAGCCACTCTAGCCAAGCCATCTGCAGAGCTCTGGCTTTCAAACTACTACACAACTGCATGCTTCTCATCAAGGTCATCTCAGAAGGCAGTAAAGGCACTAACTGAGATAATTCATCAGCCTCTGGGAATCTGGTAGCCCTGACTTCCTTCCCCTGTTTACATGATTATCAAACTACTATATCCCAGACGTCCTCCAGGGCCCAGGATTCTCTCCCGGTACCACAGAGTTAAGAAAGCCAGAGCCCACAGTACCTGTAGGTAGTCCTGGAGATACCAACTGTTACATGCAGATGCTTTTCCTCCATGCAAACTGCTGACAGCAAGGTAAGAGAATGCTCGCTAAGAAAAGCTTGAGTCCAGAATCAGCCTCTGCTGACCTCCCGAGCCTAGCTGTCTCTGCTTTGACTTCCCCACCCCCTAGTCCAGGTGATGGTCCACACGCTCCGTGGCAGTACCCTACCACCACCATATCCGCACAAGTCCAGAATATGCTCAAGCCTCAAGTGGCAACCAAAGCAGTGATTCGGAGACAGAAACTTCTCAGGAGCCCCTCACATTGCCTGAGAAAGGGAAAAGCCTACCTCAGGGACCTTGTGGTTCTCCTAGGACAGTACAAGAGAACAATCATCCTTCAGCTGGAATGGCGCCCTTCCCTAGCTTGCCTGGCAGTTTGCTCTTTCACTTAGGTTCCTATGTCCTTCACATCTGCAGTGGCAAGGGTTCTGGGGATGTTACAGGCAAACATATTCTATCATGTCATATCTTTTAAAAATAGCATCTCCCCCATCTCTCTGTCTTTCTCCAAAATCTCTAAGACTGGGGCCCAGAGGCAGACCTGCTGCATGTGCATGTCAGTCAGGTGAGATCTGAGAGGGCTGTAGGATTTCAAGCCCCAGCTCTGGGCAAAGGGGGCTACAGCCAGCGTGGGGAAGGGCTTCAAAGTCAAGACCAGTCCCCCTCCTAGAAGTAGATGGGAAGTCAGGTTATGTTTTGGAGGAGGGGACACAGGAGGCTTCTGTGGACCAGTCTAGGCCTTTCATCTGCTTCTCAGCCATAGTGTCCATACAGGGAGGCAGATATACTTCTACAAGTTAAGAAATAGATGGTTAGCCAGGCACAGAGGCCTGTAATCCCAGCACTCTGGGAGGCAGAGGCAAGTGGCTCTCTGGTCTACAAAGTGAGTCCAGGATAGCCAAGGCTATCCAGAGAAGCCCTGTCTAATACATACATACATACATACATACATACATACATACATACATATATATTTGATGGAGGCCAATGTACTGAGAAAAAAAGGGAAACTGCTCGTTTTCCCTTTTCTCCTTTATTCAGATACATTTTGGAAAAAGCTCTCTCCCCTGATGCCATTTGTAAAATCCTGTGTTCTCACCTCCAAGGCTCCATAGGCAACAACTATGCCCCTGCCTTGCCTTAGAGGGGAGGGTCTCCTAGGGGCACCTGGAACAGCCAGCTATTAGACTCCTCGGCGGTTTAGCTGAGACAACAGGCTGCCTAAACCCCATCCTCTCTGCCATCTTCCTGCTGGAACAATACAGTTTGTACTGCTGCTGCACATGCATGCATGTGTCTACATACCCAAATGCTGCCTACTGTCCTCTTTTCTCACTCCTAGTTCAAACATGAAGAAATGCAGAAGCTTTCAATGCTGAGGTAAATCAACCTTGCACAAGTTGGGAGAGACAGCCTTAACAATCCACGGAAGGAGTTTCATCCAAATTACAAAGGTAAAGAAAGCCACAAGGAAAATCTGAGGCAGCCTCAATCTAGTTCTCAGTTAATAAAAGAGCGCAGAGCATGCCTGTAATCCTAGCACTTGAAAGGTGGAGGCAGAAAGAGCAGAAGACGTTCAGGGTTATTTAGCCTGGGCTATCTAATAAAGACCTTGTCTCAAAACAAAAACTCCCACAAACAAAAGACTGCAAGGAGGAAAAAAGCCCAGGAAGGGAAAGGACTCACCTCAAGTCAGAGTAGGACCCAACAGGGACATGAACCTGATTCAGTATTTTCCTCATGTATGGGCAGTACCTCACTCAGTTGAGAGCCTTTGTGTTAAGGCATATAGGTAGGGAGTCATGAGGCAAAACTACAGCTTTCCTGTCATGCTGATTCACTGACCCTGCTAGCCAGCCCAGAAGTTAACTACAATGTTCCTGAGCCTCCCAGATCACCAGCGTCTCCTGAGACCTAAGACGTACTTATCTGGCTTTAGCATGTTTCTTCTGGCAAGGAAGACCTTCCCAACGCCCACCAGGAGTCTGTCAGGGAGTACAGTTTCTGATATGGAGAGAATACTGCCTTCTTACCTCACCTATGAATCCCTATTTTACTCCCTGCAAGTGTGCAAGTATGTGAGCTCTTCTCTCCATCTTATAAATCTAACAGCTGCTCTCCATTGCCCTCAAACACCCAGTAGAGTATCATGTAACCTAATCCCTACATCCCTCCTTCTTGATATGCCCTGGCATGTCCCTGGCCTCCTAGCCTGACCCTCACCAGAAGACTGGAATTTTTAAGAAAGGAGGCCACCTGTTTGCAGGCTCCTGCGTGAGATGCTTTTTACTTTCCCTTTCTTCAGCCCAACTTCATTTACAGCTTCTGCCTCCCCATCACCACCTAGACTGATATCATGCATCAGAGAACACGGTGGACTTCAAGGAATTATCTTCCTTGCAGTGTGACCTGTTATACCAAAATAACTTCTCATGTTGCAGGCCCATGCTAAAAGACACAGAGGAGCCCCAGCTTCTTATTTCCCATCTGGTAGGTAGGCTGTGTACCCCTCCAAGGAAGAGAAGAGAACCTGGAAGGGCCTGGAACCACACCCAACCCTTGGGAGCAGAGCAAGGGTGATTGATGAAGTGTGTCCTAAAGTATCTCTGAGTAAAAAACATTTAAGCCAGAGCTTTGAAGAGTAAACAGGCTATCTCCTAATCAGCAAAATTAACAGGCCAATCAGGAAGTGAGCCTGCTAAGAAGTAGGGAGGGCCTGATATAGATGGGGGAACAGATGTGACAGATAGCCATTCGACTTAGTGAAATTTAGGTATGTGGAGAGGAAATGGGTTACTTCTAAGGGGGTGGTTTTCAGCCTATTAACTTAATCAAGAAACAAGTAGAACAAGAATCCCCATAAAGATACTCTGGCCCACTTCTACCACTAACTAGTGCAGTCCCCCTGGACCTGTCACTTCCCCTCTTGGACTCCAATTTCTCTCCGTTTAGGAAGTCCCATTAGATATTTTCCAATATTTTCCACCTTCCCCTAAAAGAGTTTATAGTGAGATTAGAGATGTGGCTCAGTGATAGAAAACTTGCTCAAGGCTGTGTTCCACACCCAACCCTGGTGTGTGTGTGTGTGTGTGTGTGTGTGTGTGTGTGTGTGGAGGGGGGTGAATTGGTGAGATCCAATATCTGAAGAGGCACCAGCAGCCTGAGAGCGGGAACAATCACACACACCCAGCTTCAACACCACATAGCACAGCACAGCACATTCCACCTCAGATTCTGGATCCTTCATCTTGAGGCTTAAGTAATCTGAATTGCTTCATGGAAATAATGTTCTTACATGGACAGTAGCAACCCTAAGACCTACCAAAAGCCAGAAAAGAGTCTCTCAGGCCCTGTGGTGACTGGCACTAAAGGGGCAAAGCCATGTTAGTCATGCACTCTCTAGCACACAATAAACCTAATTATTCTACAGGGTAACCCCTGGTTGAATTATACCCCAACCCTTGCAAACTAAAAACCTGATCAAGATAGCCAAGTACACATACACTCTGGATCTTTTTCCTCTTTTTAAAGAGGAAAGGAGGAATGTTTCTAGAAGAGCCCACTCTCCAAAGGTTAAGTACTCATCCCACAAAAGCTATAGGCTACAGAGGCCTAAACAGATTATCAACTCAGGCCTTTGTGGAAACAAAACTAAGGTAATCAGAAGAGGCAGTTGTTAGGAAGGATGGGCAGCCAGGAGAACCAAAACCTGAAGCCTGCCATATACATGACACACCCTAAGCCCATCAAAACAACAGGGGAAGAAGTAGAAAACTGTTATTCTTGGAGGATTCCAGGTCTTTGCTTTAAGCCGACTTTTAGAAAGCCGGTTACCTTCTAACACCCAACCTCTTTGCAAATTATTGTCTATTTTGACTATTTTGTCAATTGATTTCAATAAACTAATGAATATGTAGTGGTCCCAGGAAGCCAAGACAGAGGCCTGCAATGGACTTTGGAGCTGGCCATAATTAGGCCCCTGGCCTACTTTCTAAAATTGTATTTCCCTGCCAGAAAGTCGGCTCCAGGCCTTAGTAGAAAACAGGCGGTCCAGGGAATGAAGAAGGTGCTGCTGCTACTGCAGAGGACATCTCTAAAAACAGCTCTACTACTCCACAAGTTGCACCCCTGCCCTTGGCCTTACCTTACTGAGCTAATTCCTGCCACCACAGCTGTCTGAGCTGGCAGAAGCATCATCAACCCCCCACCCCTTTCTACGGGGGCCCTGAGAAAAGCCATGCTCCCTGGAGGCAACAGGTGCAGAGAGACAAGGAACTCACAGGGTTCAACAACCCACCAGTCTTTCAAAGTCAGTTTGGGAGGGGAATAGTTCAGGTGCAGAGGCAGGCCTGCACACTCAGCCTGGCGGGGGAGGTTCTGGTGTGCGGCCAAGAGAGTCTGGCTCCAACCCTTGCTCCATGAACTACCCCAGACCACGGTCTCCTGCTTGCTTTCTGCCTCCTCAAACCAAGGAGGCAATTGGGGGTTGTCAATTGAACAGCCTTGCTTCACACTTGGTTCTGCCCTTAAATGAAGAGGTGCTGGGGACTTCAGGGGTTCAGAAGGGATAAAGGTACACGGAAGAGGCTAAGGAGCTGGCCAGGGAGGGAGCACTGCAGGTTGCACCTCCTGCAGCAGAGGGAAGCTTCCAGTCTACCACAGGCAAGGGGGAACTGGCTCTGTCTGGCCACACTAGTATTCCAGGCTCTCACCTGGACGCAACTGGCACATACTTCCAGCCTTAGCAAGTCCCAACACCTCTCCCTTAGGGCAAGGCAAAGGTCCTGGAGGCCTTTGGGCAGCCCACCGGCAACTCTGGCCAATCCCCTGTACTAGATATGCAGAAAAGTGCCAAGAGGCTACCACAGGGGAAGGATGCGACAATGGTTTCTGCCCTAGAGACAGAGCAAAGGAACCAAACAAGGAACAACATGTGGCTCCCATAAGGGAGGGAGCAGAGGCCAGGCTGCAGAACAGCCATACCTGCAGACAGAGGCTCCTCCCAATTTGCAAAGGCTTGGGTTTAGGCAAGAAGGCACTAGAAGAGACTGGTTAACCCCTTCAATCTCACAGGAAAGGAGGCACTGAGCTCTCCAACGTGGGATGGGGGGGGCAGGGAGGGAGGGAGACGTCAGCTGTTAAGGCACGAGATTAGAGAGAAAGAAAAAAATTCACAACTCGTACAAGTAAATACTCCAAAGTGCGTGGGAGGCGGCAGTACCATGCCACGGGGGGTCGCATTAGGCTGGTTAAGTCTAACCCTCTTTTTCTGGGTGCAATGAACGAATCTGTGATCTAAAAATTGGATTTTTTTCCCGAACGAGCATGGGCGCTGGAGATGAAGGCGAACGCAGGAGGGGGGAGGATTCCGCCTGCGCCAAGAGAACACATCCGCTGCCGCGCCAGCCCCAGCCCGCCGGGTAACGGTGTACGTCTGAAGTCACCACCGCCAGCGACATCCCCTCCCCCTCACCAGTCGGACTAGAGGGTGTCTAAGTACCGAAATGCAACCTTTAAACACAGGAGAGTCCGGGGGTGTAAGAGCGGGGGTTGAAAAACCAAGGAAAAGCAAGGATGGCAAGGAGCGCAAAGGGAGAAGGAAAACACATCAGGGGGAGGGAGGAGGGGAGGGAGCGGAGGGAGGAGGAAAGAGGGAGGGGAAGAGAGGAGGTATGGAAAAGATGGGGAAGAGAAGGGTTAGGAGAGAGATGGAGGGAACGCTTTGAGAACCCAGCGGACTAACACTTACCAGTGTTGTACACGTGTAGTTCGTCCACTATCCCCTCGTTGCCGCCGCCAAACACCACTATGAGCTCCTTGATAGCGACGGCACGGTGGCCGTGGCGGGGTCGGGGCACGGGACCCGACCAACCCACCACTCGCTTCCAGCGGGGCTGCAGAAGCACCGCTGGCAAGTTGGCGGGGGAGACAGTCGAAGCCATAGTTCCGGTTAAGGATGCAGTGAGAAGAAATCACTGAACCGGAGGGAGACCCTTAATTCTTCACACACCCCCTTTCGTCTAAAGCAGCTCTCACGGAGGAGCGGCTCCTTACACAGCAGTGGACGACTCCATGGAGGCCGCCATCTTAACTATCCTCCTTCTCTTTGGCTCTTCCCCCCTTCTCACTCGGCTCGTCTCCCTAAAAGCGCCTCAAAACTGTAGAGCACCTACTCCGGAGAAGCTGGAGGCCACTGAACGCCGCCGCTCTAACTATTTGCCCGGTTGCTCCCGCTTAGAAGCTCGGGCAGGAGGCTCTGGGAGCCGCCATCTTGAGCCGCCTCTCTCTCCTCCCTTCCTCAGTCGTAGCCCTCCCCCGCCGGAAATGGCGGAGCCCCGGCCCGGTTCCCACACCCCCAAGTCCCCAGCACTGGCTGGCTTCCGGGGCGGGTGGAAAAGAGCCACAAACGCTGCGGTTGTCTCGGGCCCGCCGGCAGTCAGACCACAATTGTGGAAGTCGCCATCTTGAGACTGTCCTGTTTCCCCACCCAGCACTTAATATAACCGTCGATCAAAAAACTCCAACGCTCCTAAATAATAAGGACGGTCAGAGGCTGGCCGAACAGGCTTAAACTCCTGGATGCTGCTCGGGGGCCACGCGCCGTAGGGCTCGTGAGGTTTCACACCTCTCCCTTGAGTCTGCCTCTGCCGTTCAGGCTGAGCCTGCTGCCCTGGGAGCCGCCATCTTGAGACTAGTTTACCCCTCCCCCACTATCTCTTCCTTCTGGAGAGTTCTTCCACAGCAAACCAAACGCAAGGCAGCGTGCAATCCTCGCTTCCCGCCTTATGACTCCTTCCCACAGGAGCCGCTAGAAAGAGCAGGAGTGAGGCCCGAAGTGACAACTGTACGGCAGAAGGAGCGGTAACGGCAGGGCGCTCATGCCTCCTCCCTGGGAGCCGCCATCTTGTGTGAAGAAGTAACAACTAAACATGGCGGCGGTCGGGCGAGGGGGTGGAGTCATGGAACGTCACCGCTCCCCCGCCTTCGCAAGTCTCTGCCTGAGCCCTAGCCTCTTAAAAGACCCAAGGCTCCTAAAGAATTAAAGCTCTTCAAGAGCAGTCTGCTGTCTGATTGTGGACGAGTTGGCGCTGCTGCGCAGTAGGATAAAGACAGCAGAGGTCCGGTCAGGTGCAGTAGCGCCCCGCCCTTCAGAGCCCCCCCTCAGCGCTCTTCCACGCCTCCTCCCTGGGAGCCGCCATCTTGCCACTTCCCCACGCCCGTCCGTCTGCGGGCGTCAACAGCGACTTTCAGCACAAAACAAAGATGGCCGCGATTTCTGCGGACGCCAGGATGAAAATCTACTCCACCCCGACTTACTTGGCCCCGCCCCCCGGAACTTTTTCCCAGGTCGCTAAAGGGACACAAACCCAAGAAATGGCCTTTTAACTAACAGTGGAGATAAAGCACATAGTAGTTAAGGGTGGCAGGGAGGAGACACTGCAATTGCACCCGTGGCTGGGAAGTAGCTGTTTTCCTGGCCAGAGCATTCAGTAGACGGTCAGAACCTCGCCACAGTGTGGAGTTGAAGGCGGGGCAAGAGAGGAAGGTAAAGTCAGGAACTCCCAGGCCTGCCAGCAACACCTCAGGGTGTCGCCGCCGCCGCCGCCACCGCCGGCGCCTCCCGAATGACACAGTCACGCTCTCAGAGCTGCAGCGAGCCGGGCTACTCCAACCCAGAGGCCCAGCGACACGGAGCAGCCTGCACCACTCACGTCACTTCGCGTCACCCGCCCCGCCTTCTTCCCAGGGCTTCTTGCCCCGCCTTTGCGCAGGCGTACAGCAGCTTTACGGGTCCGCCCTTTTTTGAGATTTGAATTTTCCCTAGCAAAGCGAGAGAAGTAAAATACCCGGATGTTGAGCTCTGCTCTTTTCGCGCCAATATTGTAAGTTCACACAAAAACCTTGAAAAAGGAGCTTTACCATCTCCATTTCTACATTCCAAGTCTCCTAGGAGGCCGCTTAGGCACAGCAATGTCATCACTATCATAGGCAGTTTGTAGCAGCACAGGGGTCCTAAGCTGATGTCACAGACTAAACCAAAAGAAGATGATTTCCCTACATTACCCTTTATTTCATCCTTATTGTAATTAACTTCTAGTGGTAACTTGGCGTTTTCTGTAATTATAAATGTAGGAAGCAGAACAGCGAGTATCGGGCACACCTGTGACATTGTCATCAGAGAACATGCACAGATCATTATAGGGCCTGTAGCTGCATGGTACAGAGCTAGAAATTAAATTATAAGCTTCACTTGGCAGTCTAAATAATTTTACCTTTGATGTTATTGTATCGAGCCTGCCAGTAGATCTTGTAAATTGTTAGCAAAGAGGCATGCATATTACCATACTACACTGTAAACAATATGTATGTAATAATCTTTTTTTTTCATGTATTAAATTTATTTATTTATTCTCGGTTTTAGTTTATCCAATTGCAATTACTCATTTGACAAAGGCCAGAGACGAGCCCCTGCTCATAAAGCTGTAACACCAAGAGCTGCAATTGCACCCGTGGCTGGGAAGCAGCTGTTTTCCTGGCCAGAGCACTCAGCAGAAGGTCAGAACCTCGCCACGGTGGGGAGTTGGAGGCGGGGCAAGAGAGGAAGGTAAAGTCAGGAACTCCCAGGCCCGCCAGCAACACCTCGGGCCATTCTCCTTTATAGCCCCAAGTCTTCCCTATAAAATAAGGAAGCTGAGCTGCTGGTCTTCCAGGGGCTTAACTGAATTCAGCATGTTTTGCTCTCAAATTCAGAAACTACTGTTTCCTCTGGAGTCTGTGGGCTTGTATGTGGCCAAATCTAGGAGGGACCCACGCTATGCCTTCATATCTGCAGAAAGATCACATTGGCTAGTCATGGGGCACAACAGAATGTTCTCATAAATGCTGCAAGCCAAAAAGCCACCTCTGTTCCACTGCCTAGAGGTGACAGTGGTTGCTACTTAAATACATACAGCCACAAGAGAGGCAAGTGTAAAAAACATATTTTATGAAGGAAGCTCATAGCTGGGAAGTTGTTATACTTAGCTGGACATAGTGGTGAAAATTTGAAGCCAATGTCTGCTACATAGCCAGTTCCTGTAGAACAGGAGAAGAAGGGGAGGCAAGATACATTGTCACACTTTGCAGGATGTTCCCAAAATATTCAAGGCCTAAGAATCAATGCTAAGAACCTTCTTGGTCAGTTGCTATGGGGAAGCTCTGAAGAGCTGTTTGTTCTGGAACAAAGGCCATAGTGGTTCAAGGATACAAAGAGTAGTTGTTCAAAATATCCAGTGTGGTTTTCCTGGGAGACTTAGGCAGTTGGTTTAATTGTATGTGACTTTCATCTTGGACTCAGGTAGACTCTGATCCCATTGTAAGAAGGATTGCTTCATCTATACCCTTCTTAGATGTCCTCCTTTATTCAGTTGACAGGATCTGACTCCTATCACCAGTTAACCATTCTGCTGGCTGGAAGACAGAAGAGTCGGGATAACATAAGTATCATGGAGCAACATATGGGTGTAGGGAAGGATGCAGAGACACCAGGTGAGGACTCAGCTTGTGTCCCTGCTAAAGCTTCTTCAAGGATACATGTGGATGGCATTTTGACTCTAACCAAAAGGTTGGCTAGAAAGGATATGATGAGGTCCAAGGGTATTTAAGAAAGATTAGGGCCTCAGGATACAAACCATGTTAACCCTGGCTTGGAGGTGAGAATCTAAGAGCAGATGTGGCCCCCAGACATGGAGGTAAATTCAGGATGAAAGCGTCAGTTTCCTGATGTGGTAACAAGCTTGAAAGAGCAGTGGGACCCATATATTCTAGACTTGGTGGTCCTTCTTAGCAATAGATATTCAAAAAAAGCAAGCCTCATTAAGCCCAGCAGCCATATCTCCAGGATCCAGGGGACTCCAGGACATCTGAAAAGCCAAAGGGTAGATGGGTCTGGTGAAAAGATAAGGGAGGAGAGTAGAAGTCAACTGTGCCCTACCCTAAACTTCGGGAAGGAAGTTGAACATTAAGCATTGAAACTAAACAGTACTTGCTCATGCCTTGTAATTCCAGGACTTAGAAGGTTAGGGCAAGAGGATGGGGCTGGTAAGCAAGACAGGTGTAGTGGAAGTTTTGGTTCCTTTAAAAAAAAAATCAGTTATGTTATGTAAACGTGTTTTTTTTTTTTTTTTATCTCAAGTGTGGGATTTTAGTCTGGGCTTTAGTTTGTCCAGAGCTGATAATTGCCTCCTGCAGGGCATGGTCTTTGCCAGTTGGTAAAGGCCTGCCTTACACAGCATGGCAAGGGGTGTGGTCTAGGGCTCTGAGGGATATAAATAAGAAATCAAAGAAAGAGAAAGTGTGGCAATTTGGAGAGAGCTGAGATGGATGGTGTGGTGGTTTAGAGAGACATGGAAGAGATGTTCTATCTCCAGCCTTTTTATTTATTTATTTTTCAACTTTTTGAGTCAGGGTTTTATTCAGGCAGGTTTCCCTTAAACTTTCAATCCTCCTATCTCAGCTTCTCAATCATCTGGGATTACAGATATGAGCCATGAGACTACACTTTTTTTTTTCTCTGAGACAGGGTTTCTCTTTGTAGTCCTGGCTATCCTGGACTTGCTTCATAGATCAGACAGGCTGGCCTTGAACTTACAGAGATCTTCCTGCCTCTCTATGTTTCCCATCAAGTGTACAACACTTTTTTTGGGGGGAGGGGGGTTGTTTTGTTTTGAGATAGGGTTTCTCTGTGCAGCCCAGGCTGTCCTAAAACTCACTCTGTACACCATGCTGACCTCAAACTCACAGAGGTCCATCTGCTATGCTTTTGGTTTTGTTTGTTTGCCTTTGAAATTTATTTATTTTTAATTTATGTGTATAGCTGTTTCACCTGAATGTATGTCCGTGCATGGCACACATAGAGTGTCTTCACAAGCCAGAAGATGGCATCAGATCCCCTGAAACTGGGGTTATAGCTGGTTGTGAGCTTCCATATAGGTGCCGAGAGTCAAACTCAGATCCTCTGGAACAGCAGTCACTGATCTTAAACACCAAGCCATCTCTCCAGGCCAAGTTGAGAGTTTGTTAAATAGATTAGAGATAGTATGAACTACAGAGTTGAGGCCCAAGGGTGGAGGAGGTAGCACTGTGACTGTTAAGAAAAGAAAAGTAATAAGCCGAGTATAGCATATGTGAATTCCAGCACTCAGGAAGCTGAGAGAGGAAGACTGCTGCAAGTTTGAAGCATGTAGCCTGGGCTATAATGTGAGATTGTCTCAAAAAATAAATACTAAAAAAAGTGTATATATATATATATATATATATATATATATGTGTGTGTGTGTGTGTGTGTGTATGTATGTATATTAAATTTAAAAACCTGGGTGTGGTAGGTCATGCTTGTAATTTCAGAAGGATACAAATTAAGACAAACAGATTATCAGCCTTTTGGGCCCAGCCTGGATTATAAACTGAGTTCTAGGACAGCCTGGACTACAAAAGGAAACCCTGTTTCAAGGAAAAAAAGAAAGAGAGAGAGAGACAGAATACTATGAACTGGAGACATGGGTGCAGGCTTCAAGAAAGAGCTGACAATTTCCACCTTTTTTTGAACGTTTTTTTCGAGACAGGGTTTTTCTGTGTAGCTTTGGCTGTACTGGAACTCATTCTGTAGACCAAGCTGGCCTCAAACTTACAGACATCCAACTGTTTCTGCCTCCTAAGTGCTGGGATTAAAGGTGTGCTCCACCACCACCTTAGCCAATTTCCATATTTTATAGGTGAGCAAATTGGTTCTGGTCATGTGGCTGAGAAAAAAAGCCAGGGCTGGAAGACACATAGCTTGGCATTAGAGTACAGAGAACTTAAGGCCTATTCTTGTGTCCCCTCCTCCCTCATTTCTGCCACCTCTTGGCTGTGATTGCTTGTGTGTCATTTCAGAGCATTGAGCTGAGCTTATTCTCCCTTCAATGTTAATACATTTCTCTCTGGGTGTGGTGAGAAATGCCTCTAATCCCAACATTTAGCAGGTAGAGGCAGGAGTATGTTTTTATTAAATCAACTTGAGCTACAATGTGAAACCCCCCCCCCCAAAAAAAAAAACAAAACAAGGACCTAGCAGGGTGTGGTGGCACACCTCTTTAATCTCAGAATTTGAAATAAAGGCAGAAGGACTTCTGCAACATTGAGGCCAGTCTGGTCTACATATTTAGTCTTGGGCCAATCTGGGATACACAGTGAGACCCTGTCTCAAAAAATAAAAAACTAACGACCTCTGAGATGATTTATGATTTAGCAAGTAAAAGTGCTTGCCACCAACCCTTGATGACCTGAATTAAATGTATCTCAACACCCACTCAATGGAAGGAGATAACTGACTTCTGCAAATTGTTCTTCTGGCCTCTACATGTCTGTGTACACATGAGAATACACACATAAACACACATATTGAATAAAATTTTTAAGTTAAGTAAGTATACCTTTAGCCAGGCAGTGGTGGTACATGCCTTTAATACTAGTACTCAGGAGGCAGACGTAGGGGGATCTCTGAGTTCAAGCACTCCCTGGGTGCTGGGATCACAGGTGTGCAACACCACATCTGGCAACATAACCACATTTTAAAAGAAACCAAAATTTCCACTGTAGAGGACTTCAAAGCCCAAGAAAGAGACCAAGCCTAAAGCTAAGTAGGTGGCTGTGGAGATATTACTGTTCTGCTTATATGTGTACAAAGCCGCTCTAATCGCTGCTACTACATGAGCATCCAATGCCACCTCAAACTCTTGTATCTTGTTCTCAAGGTTGTAACTTGATAGATACATTCAACATAGAAGCACTAGGCCCCTGGCCATGCAAAAGTGAGCAAAGTAAGCCACTGTTTGAGCATGGCAGTGGGCTGTGTCTGGATGCAGACCCACAGCCACTGAACAGGGTTACAGACCAAGGCTGTGCTTGGCAAAGACATTCTTCAGGTAATGAACTCTGTGCAGCTCTATAGGGCATCCTGGGGCACTGGCATTTTTTCCTAGCCAGTACACTCCCAGGAGCATGCTGACCATGTTAATAATCACATTGAAGGGCATGGGCAGGCCCGCCACTGGTGCTTCAGCATAGTGTTCATAGGGCACTTCTATAAACAGGCTGTTGAAAATACCCATGTGTTGAGGGGCATAGGAGAAGAAGAGGCAGGGAGGTATTGGGAGAGGATGGGGCTACAGCTGGGATACAAAGTGAATAAACTGTAATTAATAAAAATAAAAAATATATAAATTGCAAAAAGAAAATACCAATGTGAGCCAGGTATGTTGGCGCACGCCTTTGATCCCAGTACTCAGGGAGGTAGAGGGAGTTGGATCTCTGTGAGTTCAAGACCAGCCTAGTCTACATAGTGAGTTCCAAGACAGCCAAGGCTACACAGAGAAACCCTGTCTTGAATACAACAACAACAACAAAACCCCAAAAAACAAAAAGTAAGTTATGTTATTTATGTAAGCAGGTTTTTGTTTCAATCCCAAGTGTGGGAAATTGGACTGCCTTAGTTTGTCCACAGCTGATAATTGCCTCTTATGGCTCAGAGAGCGCCATGGACTTTGCCAGATTGAGATAGTTTAATTCTGAGGACTCTGAGAGTATAAATAGGAAAGCCCAGAGAGAGAACCCATGACAGCTTGGAGGAGACAGACAGAGAAAGCCTTCAAAGGAAGAAGATTTTTTGCTACATTTATCGGTTTGCTGTTGCTGGACTATTGGATATCCTGATAACTGAAACTGTTATTGTTCTCCCTAAAAACATGATGACCCTACCCAGCCGGTAGAAGTAAAAAGGTCTATGTCCCCTTTCTCCTCTAATCCTCTTTCTCTCCTACCTATGTTTTGGGGATTGGAATGTAGGTAGAGGCTTTAGGAACCCCAAACAAGTAGAGTTTAAAAACCATTGCCCACAGTCCTCAAGCTGCATGATTATCAGCTTTCACTATGGCATCTGTTCCAGTATCAGGCCACTTTTGGTCTAAGGTCTGTGATGTTCTCCTGTTCCATTGTGTATTTTTGTTTCTGATAAATTTAAACAAATGCCAAAGGTCCTGTCCTAAAGAGAAAATGTGCTAAAGTGTGAGTAGACCCTGCATAGCTGTAGTGGAATCCTGGTAGAATCATTATATCCAGGGTAAACACCAGATAGTTTGTTTTCTAGATGTACTTTGGCCTTAAATGAATCATTGTAGAAAACAGTGATTGTTTTCTGTTATCTATAGAGTTGTTTTTCTGAAGGATCTTTACAGCTTTTGTTTGATTTTGGTCACAAGTATTTATTCCAGAAAGGACAAAATTATCTCCTTTACATGGAGGAAGTGGTCCACTGTAGTTAACTGGCCACCAGGTTGCTGGCTGGTCACCTTGGAGACTAGTGCTATATCTGGTACTCAGTTTTGGTCTCTGCTGTTGGCAGATTTGACACCCAGCAGCAGCTATAGCCTTGTCAGCCTTGGTGAGTAGATGTCCAGGTCATTGTATAATCCCCCATCTCTGCCACCATGGCCACTTTGTTCACAGGACTACTAGGCAATGGCAGAGATGGCCAGGCAAAGAGACTGACTGTCTACAGAATACATCATCCTGTCTACTGGTTATTGAATTCCTCCTTGGCTTAAGTCACCTTTTGATGAGCATTTATATGAGACACAAGTATCTTCACAGCCTTTGCCCATTTGGAGAGATCTGCCCACATACTCCACATACTTCTTTTCCACATGTCTTTCTCACCAATTTTTCTATCATGTGTTTTCCAAGTGTCTGACCTAAAAATATTTGGGTATATATAAATTTTTTTATCACTTATTAAAAAGGAAAGCTAATTTGCTACTACATAAGTGATTAAATCTTGGCCATGCATGGTGGTTCATACCATTAATCCCAGAAGTTGGCAGGCAGAAACAGAAGCAAGCAGAACCTTTTGAGTTTGAGGTCAGTCTGGTCCACATAGCAAGTTCCAGTTTATCTAGAGAACACATCAAGACTCTGTCTTTAAAAAGGGGAGAGAATGTGGCTGGGGAGGTGGCTCTGTAGTTAAGAGCACTTGTTCAATTCCTAGTACCAGGTTCAATTCCTAGCACCCACATGTTGACTTACAGCCATCCATAACCCCAGGCACAGATGTGGTGCACATACATGCATGCATGTAAAACATCCATACACATAGTGTAAAATACATAAAAAAAAAAAACTGTAAAAAAGAATCTTGTCCACATCTGATGGTGTAGGATACAGAACATTGTCAACATTTTTCAGAGTTGACATTTTTATCTTATAATTGTCAATGCTGAGAATTCTGCCTCTCATAAATACATAGTACAAAATGGTAGAAGTATGTTCAGAACTATTCCAGAAATCATTGGAACTCCTATCCTAAACTCAAGCAAAAAAAATCACTGAATATTTTTTGAAACTCTGTCTAGCAACTCAAACAGCAATCTCCAAATAAATAAATAAATAAACAAATAAATAAATAATAAAATAATAAAAAATCAAACAAAGCTTGGTATGGTGGTGCACACCTTTAATCTCAGCATTTAGAAAGCAGAGGCAGGCAGAGCTCTGTGAATTTAAGGCTAGTCTGGTCTACCTACTAGGACATCCAGAGCTACATAATAGAAAGATGATAAACAAACAAATAAATAAGACCTAACATTCTTCCAGGCATGAGGTGTAGGTCTTTGATTCCAGCAGTCTAATCCCAGGACTCTTGAGGCAGAGGCAGGGAGATCTGTATGAGTTTGAGGCCAACTGGGTCTATATTTGGGTTTCTGACCACCCAAGGTTACATCATGAGACACTATTTCAAAACATAAAATGAAACGTTCTAACAGAAGGCAATCCATTGTGGAAAGTAATTTGTCTGTCAGGCTGTTTTGTTATTGAGCTCTCAGTGAAAAACATGTTTTCACCTTGGACTTCACCTGGAGTCAGGAATAAGTAGGATTCTTTGCCAAGTTCACTTCTTTTTGTTTGTGTGAGGATCACACAGACAGGTGGTTGAGGTAAACAAGTTTGACTTCTCCATGAACCCCTTCATTGTACTGAGGTGCTTTGCACTGACTATGAAAAGGGATTATGGAATAGACCATTCTTACAGTTTCTACTGACAGCCCACTCAAACAGATCCCATGTGTAGTATGTGTGTGTTTTATTTTCTTTCAATTCTCACTCCCCACTCAGGAACTGTTTGACTCTGCTGGCGGGCTCTGGCAATCCATGGACATAATACTTTGATACTTGCATACTGAATAATAATGGTAGGAAAATATTCAGTCTTTATTTTCTGTAATTAAATCATTATATGTCTATAAGAGCAGAAAAAAATGTATGTAAACTTGCACATGCATTCAGCATTTGAGACCAGCCTCAGCTACATAGTGAATTTAAAGTCAACCTCGGCTACATGAGATCTGCTGTGTGTGGAGGGGGACACATGTGCACTCACAGGTGCCATGGCATGTGTATGGAAGTCAGAGGACAACTTGGAGGAGTTGGTTGTCTCCCTCCACCATGTGGATCTTGGAGATCAAACTCAGGCTGTTAAGCCTGGTAACAATTGTATTTACACAGAGAGCTTTTGAACCTTCCTACTGTCAAGTCCAGAAGAAACTCAGAAGAGATGGCTAACTGTGGTGCCTGCTAGCATACTGAAACTCACACTGGCTGCCAAGTTCACTCAGTGGGTCCTCTGTTCTTTTTACCCCGTACCCCTTCCCTAAATGTCTCCAATCCCCAGGCTTTGCTTCCCTTCCCCCATCTTCGGATTCCTATAAAAATTTGCCATTTTGGCCACATGTTCTCTTTTTGCCCTCTCTCTTCATGCACTTACCTCTCTCTTTTCTTCCTCTCTCTTCACTCATGGCCAAGTTCAGTCATGTTTAGTCTCCTTGTTCTGGGTTCTTCCAGATATCTCTGGCTGTACTCTTCCTCATATTTACAATAAAAACCTTCTTAGCTGGGCATGGTAGAACACACCTGTAATCCCAGCACTTGGGGAGGCAGAGAAGGGGGGCCTGTGAGTTCAAGGCCAGCCTGGTTGATGAAGCGAGTCCAGGACAGCCAAGGCTACATAGAGAAACCCTGTCTTGAAAAACAAAAACAAACAACAACAAAGAAAAACAACAAAATCCACCCCCAAACAGAAAAGAACAAAAACACAGCAATATATTACAAAAATACATTTTTGTTGTAATCCCAGGTGTGTGGACTGTCTACAGCAGCTGACTATGATTTGCCTAGTGCTCCAGCAGAGATGTGCATGGATTTGCCAGCTGCAGATGGTTTCTGAAATTGTGTGATGTTTGAAATTTTAGGGACTTTTCAGAGGGTGTATGAATACTAGGACCCTGAGAGGTGGGATGAATGGTTGGTAGGTTATTGGTCGTTGTTGATTGTGCTTTGTTAAGTAGATCCCCTGATGCTGATACTCCTAATCAGCAGGAAGTAGTCTAATGATAATGTAACCCCCTTTCCAACCTCTGACTTTATTCAAGGATCTGTCCTCCTTATCTTTTTTTTTTTCTCTGTTATCTACTGTTAAAGGGTTGAAGAGGTGGAAGAAAAGGGGTGGAGAATGGTGGAAGAAAGAACAACCCACATAGTAGCAAACAACAGCTACATATACGACTATTTTGTTCTAGTTTTCATTATTACTAATATATATTCAATAATTCTGAGAAACTTCTGGTTTTTATTTAGCATCAACCAGACAAAGGTGGCATGCTGAACTTATTGGGTGGACACACAGTTACATACACACATGAGAATCACATGTAGCCTGAACTACTCTAGAATTCTGAGGGGGTGAGGTGTGGCCACAAAAGGAGGGAAGATCAGTGACCACCTGAGCTCTCCTGTATTTTTCTTTGTTAAAAGCAACAAGCCTACAGCAAGCTAATTTAAACATAGCCAGAAGCCCTAGAACCTATGCAGATTGAGTAGAAGGGCTGAAAAAGCTCCTGGGAAACCAGGGCCTAGAACCACCATTTTTATTGGAGTTTCTCCAGGTATGACCTGCTTTAGCCATAAAGGTTCCTTCATTCCTCCTAAGCCAGCAGGCCTGTACCAGCTGCTGGAACTGGGAGTTCCCAATGCCTCAGTCATCCCTGGCCTGGAACCAATAGGAGCTAGGGAAAGAGAGTTTCTCACTTGGCCTATTTTCAGCCCTCAATCCACAGCATCACCACAAGGCTCAGCTTTGTTGGAGGGAGGGGCTGCTGCTGAGTCCTTGTGACTGCCGCTCTCAGTCTTGCTGTTTCTTCTACCCTCCATACAGCTGGGGAGACAATCATTGGTTGCCAGATAGGGCCTCTCCCATCTTTGACCTAATGATTTAGAAGTTCCTAAGCTAGTGGAGGGATATCTCAGAAGACATCTGCACCAATTCCTTACTTTACAGAACAAGAAACTGAAACTAGAGTGCTTAAATTTGGCTGAAAAGTCACAGCACAGAGCATCAGAAGGACAGGTGTCTACCATGGGGGCCAAAATCTGCCTGGAAAGTGCTTTTAGATATTATCGTTGAATATTTTCTCCCCAAGAGAAAAATGTTTTCTTAGCTGGGCATGGGGGCATATGTGCTTGGAATCTCAGCCCTCAGGAGGTTTAGGCTAGAAGATCGAGAATTTGAGACCAGCCAGGACCACATAGCAAGACCCTGTCTTTAAAAAAAGAAAACAAACCAAGTTTTATTGTTTCTGCTCTTAGGTAATAGAGATTCATAGAGCAAGGAAGCGAACAACATAGGAAAGTACAAAGAGTGTAAGCATTACCCACAACCACCTGTGTAGTGCTCTTTTTAAAAACTCTACTTTATTTGGGGTGTTTAGGCTTTAACCTCCCAACCCTTATGTGGTAGAGAGAAGGTTAGTGGGGAGAGGGGGAACAGACCCCTTTACTTCTCCCTGCTAGTTAGTGTCAAGAGGTTCTTTTAGGGCTTTATATAAATCTCCATCAACCGCAGATGCAACTAGCCTCTTCAAGAAGCTGCGCCCAAGCATTTCTCTCTATCAGTTCCAAACCACCACATGCCAGCACCTAATGCCACACCTTCTCATTCTCAGCCTCATATTTATACTCTCAATGTCCTAGACTACACCTCTCTCTATGCCGAACGTGGAAGGCCGTTACCAGCAGGGGAAAGCCACACTCTACATGAGACAACTAATAGGTGTGGACAAACTATAGCCCAACCAAAATCCCACACTTAGGATTAAAACAAAAGCATATTTACATAACATGAATGAGTTTGCAAAGAAACCAAAACTTCCATTACACACCTGAAATGACTTCCAGGATTCTGGCCACTTCTTCACACATATCATTCTCAGTTGACTGCCATACATCAATCTTAAGGAGTGTACAGGGTCTTTGTGGCTGACTTCAAAGAATCAACATCGCCTTGCAGCTGTATCTCCATTCTCAATTTGCCTTAAAGACATATAGTGCTGGAAGCTGTGTGTATTGCCTCTGTATTCTGTATGCAGTGCCACTTCTTTGGGTAGAAGGAAGCAGAGCACAGGTAGGTGGAGAAGTAATTATGTTTCTGATCCATGTATCATTTTTCCCGGGACATCACAATTCACATTTCTATCAACAACTTCATGCACTGCTCCTGGCTCTCACCAGTTAGCAAAGGGTTGGCCCAGCCTGAGGGGGAAGTGTGATTGTAACTCAGCCCCTAATCCTACCTACCCCATACACAAAGGTAGCCATACTAGTAGTATGTGTACATTTCTGTTTCCAGCTTCTGGAAATGTCCTTAGTGGGAAGTTTTGGTTTTTTTCTCTTGTCAATTTACTCTTTGTATATTTTGAGGTAGGGTCTCGTGCAGCCCAGGCTGCCACAGAACTCACTGTGTAGCTGAGATAACCTTGGATTTCTGGTCTTCTTGCCTCTACTTCTTGTATGCTGGATTATGGATATACACCATTATACCACTTTCATTTTTTGCTGGGAGTGGAAACCAGGATTCCATGCATGCTGGGCAAACCACTCATGCTGGATCATTTTCCTACCGACTGAGCTATGTTCTGAGCCCCAGGGGATCTTTTTATATTATAGACATTAAGCTGTTATCTCTTATATGATAACAAAGGTGTTTTCTTTTTGAATATTTATTTTAATTTTAATTATATATATAAATCTGTATGGGTATGTGTGAGTGTTGGCCCACAAAGACCAGAAGTGTAGATTTCCTGGAGGGGTGTTATAGGTAGTTGTGAGACACCAACATGGGTGCTGGAGATTTGAACTTGGGTACCCTGGAAATACATTTGTTATCATATAAGAGATTCTCATGCCAGATCCACTTTCTACCAATTGGGGTATGTTCTGAGATCCAGTATGTGCTCTTAACTGCTGAGCCATCTTTTCAGCCAAAATATGTGTGTGTGTTTAAATATATTGCTTGTTATTTGGCTTACTAGGGATCATTTCTTTGTTTTTGAGATAAGGTCTCACTAAGTTACCCAGGCTGGCCTGGATCTCACTGTGAGGCACTAGCAGGCCCTTGAACTGCTGATCTTTCTGGCTTAGCTTCCTGAGTGATTTACAGGTGTGTGCTACCATGCATAGCTCTGGATATTTTAAAGTAAACTAGTTGAAAGTTTATGCCTTCATGTTTGTGCCCCCCCCTTTTAATATAATTTCTAGGTTTCTAGCCTTGTTTAATTTCCTGGGTACCTAGATGGTACTAGTCTTCACCTCAGCTACCTTTGTTAAAATCAACATGTCCTCTAGCTGCCTAACAGTTTTTAGCATAAATGTTAAGTATAAAGTTATTCGTGAGACTGGTAAGATGGTTCAGCAATTGCAAAGTATTTGCTGCTCTTCCAGAGTTTGATACCTAGCACCTCCATCAGGCAGCTCACAACCATCTGTAATTCTAACTCTAGGGAATCAGAGATCTCTGATCTCCAAGGGCATCTGAAGTCATGTGCACATAGCTAAATACAGACACACACCCCTGTATGTGGAGGAATTTTAATTCATAACATGGCTACTCTGGCAAGAGATCACATCCAAAGACCTTCTAGGTCTGTGTGATCTGGTTGGAATACAAATATGCCTTTAATACAGGAGACAGAGGCAGGCAGATATGAGTTCAGACCAGCCTGGTACAGATCAAGTTTCAGGTAAAGAAAAGCTTAGGTGGTACATGCCTTTAATCAAAAACAATGAAGGTTACAAAGTAACTTAATTTGTAAAAGGAAGCACCCATGTTTGAAAGTGATGTCCAAAAACAAAAACAAAAAAAGTGATGTCTAATTGAATGCAGAAAAAGTGATGAACCAGAGAAAGATTAGACAGAATAGTATATGCCCAACTCTCACAAGAACAGAGATGAAGGGGAAGCTACTTATGGGAACAACAGAGAGAATAAGGAGAGGGAGGAGGCAGTTTTACTGGGACAGTTTTACAGAGAGAGAACAAGCTAGACACAGGTAAAGACAGATAAAGCCAGAGAATGAGGAACCAGAAGATTAGGAAAGATTGCTGGGGCTGGAGAGATGGCTCAGTAGTTAAAAGCACCTGTTTGCTCTTTAAGAGGTCCTGAGTTCATTTCCTAGCAACCATGTGGTGGCTCACAACAATCTATTTGGTGCCCTCTTCTGGCGTACAGGTGTACATGCAGGCAGAACATTGTATACATAACAAAAACAAACAAACAAACAAACAAACAAACAAATAAATATTGCTGGAGTTAGTTTGAGGCCAAGCAGAGCAATTCAGAGGCTGAGAGAAAAGTCAGATTGAATAAGTCATCTAGGAGAGGAGTTTGAACCAGAATAGCTGAGTTGAACCAGCCAGCCAGAGCTCAAAAAGAACTAGAAAGGGTGAGCTTATTCAGCAGTAAGTCTCAGAGGCTGAAAACAGTCTAGGCCTAGTTTAGACTGTACAGAAGCTAGAATTTTCCAGGGGTAGGCCTAGGCAGTAAGCATCCGAGATAACAATTGAAACAGGTGAATAAAAGTTCCTTTTACACCTACGCATAATTCAGAATAATATAAGTAGAAGGCTAGAGAGAGAGAGAGTTCAATGGTTAGGAACACTTGCTGCTACTTCAGAGGACAGGGTTTGATTTCCAGTACCCACATAGTCGCTCATGACCATCTACAACTCCAGTTCTAGTGGGCCCAAATGCCCTCTTCTGACAAGAGCCAGGCACATACAAGTTACGTATACATACTTGTAGGCAAAACACACATGTAGCCGACGTTTGCTACTTTGTGGGTTCCTTTTTCTCTCTTCCATCCTTCTCTACACTTATTAACCCCTAACACTAGCACTTTGTTACTTGCTAGCAGTGTGGCAAGGGGGGGTGCCACATGCTATAACCACCCCTTGGTATGCCTCCTCACCTTTGTGCTCCCATGCTGACACCCCCCCAACACCTGAAGAGAAATGGGCACTATCACCATTTTTCTTCCAGGGGGCAGAATTATACACCTATGGCCATTGTCACTGGCCCCCCTGACTTCCCAGCAGGCTCTTTCCCACCCACAGCTAAAGGCTAGAATTGCAGATTACCATAGCTCGAGCTGCCCTGCCAGGGATCTGCGGCTTGTGCTTGAGCTGCCAAGCCCTTCGGCTCTGTTGGCTTAGAACTGAACTCAAGCTTTACCCATGGTTAAATCAATTCAAGAAGACCCACCATAAAAACGACAAGGACAAGGACATTTACAAACAGACACAGTTGTTCTCAGTGGTGGTGGTAGTGGGGATCTTGGTCGAACAGAAAATTGCAGCGGAACTGTTTGCTGGATCCAGAACCAAAGACCCAATTTGAAAGCTTCCAGGCTCTCCCCAAAACCAAAACCAATGGGTGACATTCAGCAAGGGCAAGCTTGTTACAGAGTGATTGGCTAACTAACATAACACTGAGTGAGTTATCTATAGACCTCAGAAATGTCAGGTTGGTGGGCTGCCCAGCACAGATGCCCCACCCTGAGATAAGATACCTTCCCATTCTTGTGGTTACCTCCACGCTATTCCGTGGGTAGGGAATTTTATGGTTTTCTTATTCCTAGAACTGGTGACCTATGAGACTGATGACTTTTGGGGGAGGGGGTCAGGCCTGGTCCTTTCGCAAATAAGGAACAAGACTGTGCTTTTTAACTTTCTAGATTTGAAAAGGTGATCCTTTTTCTAATGTGTAATATTTTGAAAGCCACTATGGCTAAATCTACTGAGAGCCAGCATTCTCTTTCCTAGGACAGTAAAATAAAGCAGGCAATATGGTGGTAGCCTGGGAGCTGCTTCTGACAGGAAGCTGAAGCTGGCTTCACTGCTAGCTTGCTGACGGTCTTGCTCAACGGTTGCCTTAGAAACAAGCTGCAGAGAGGGGGAGTCTCTCTCTGGTGGTTATCACCGGCGGCCATTAAAGCAGTGACTCAGCAGAAAACCCAACCCAAGAGGTAGGCCTCCAGTCACTGCTTTTGCCTGACTTTAATTCTCTCTGAGAGAAACAACAAGGGCAAGGGCGTAGTTCCAGTATGACAGCCGCAGTCTTGACGAAATGATTTTAAGAAATGAACAAAGATGCAAACCTTCCCTTCTGGTTTCTAAGTGTGCAGAGTCACTTCCCTCCCCCGCAGATTAACCACCCCTTCCAGGTCCAGTCTGCCTTTATCTCTACTTAAAATGCAACTTCTCCTGACTGCAGCTCCATTCTAAACCCTTTTGCTGACGGTGTGAAACAAGCTTCCTTTTACAAGGGCTTGCTCAAGATTGCTCCAGCAACTGGTGTCCTATAGACCACAGCATGGCACTTGCAGCTTTTTAGAAAAAAAAAAAAGAAGAAGAAGAAGAAGAAGAAGAAGAAGAAGAAGAAGAAGAAGAAGAAGAAGAAGAAGAAGAAAGAAACGAAACTAAACATTACTAGCCCTGTTGCTGAGTTATCAGTCACATTGAAACTGAGAAAGCCAGGAGAGGTGATGCCCACCAGTATTTCTAGCATTTAGGAAGTGGAGGCAAGAGGTCAGCTTTGGCCAACCTTGTCGCAAACAAACAAACCAACCAACCAAAACCCTAGGAATAAACACTTCAACTGAGAGATAAACTAAGGAACACAAGTTTGATTTTATGTCATTCTCCTTTGACTGAAGCCAGACCTGTCCTGAAGTAGGGTAAACTTCATCTGAGATGGGAAGAACAAAGATTGGTTTGAGGAAGTGATCCTTGCGTCATATTCATATCAACTCAACTGTGACAGGAGCCACTGCCATCTCTTATTAGGGAGACCACACTGGCCCAGGTCATGGTACAGGCCACAGAGATTTGAGAATTTAATGAGAGAAATACACAATTTGGAAGAAAACACAATATGGTTAGCCACTTCTGTTGTTACCACAAAATAATTGACAAAAAGCAACTTAATGAAGCAGTGTTTTATTTGGATCATAAAGAGAAGATATTGGGCTGGAGAGATGGCTCAGAGGTTAAGAGCACTGGCTGCTCTTCCCAAAGTTCCTGAGTTCAATTTCCAGCAACCACAGGGTGGCTCACAACCATCTAATATGAGATCTGGTGCCCTCTTCTGGCATGCAGCCACACATGCAGACAGAACGCTGTTTAAATAGTAAATTTTAAAAAAGAGAGAAGATATGGTGACAGGACCATGAAGCATCCAGTCTCACTGAGTCCAAAATCTGGGAGAAGTGAATTCTGCTGCTCACCTAGTGCTGGCTGTATTGTCTCCCTCTCTCCCTCTAACCCTGTTTTTCCTCTTCCCCTCCCTTTTTTATTCAGTCCAATTCATGGAATGGTACCACCTCCACCCAGGTGTCTCTCCTTAGTAACACCCTCACAGACACTTCCAGAAGTGACAATCAAGATTAACCAACACAAGCTGGTTGTGGTGGCACATGCCTGTAATCCCAGCATTTGGGAGGTAGAGTCAGGCATCTATCTGTGAGTTTGAGGCTAGCCTGGTCTACATAGTGAGTTCTAGTACAGCCAAGGTTACTCAGAGAAATCCTGACTTGAAAAACAAAACAAACAAACAAACAAAGAAACTTGCTGGTTGTTTGGTGTTAGAAGTGTGTGTTGTGGAATAAGAGTAATCTCAGTAACTTCTAGAAACTTTTTTTTTCTTTAGGAGATCAAACCCAGGGCCTTACAAAGGCTTTACCATTGTGCTGCACCCCACACTAGGAACTTCTGATTCTAGACAAGGTAGAGTACACCAGTATGACAATGAAAAAGCTATAGGATATTGTTTCCCTTTCCTTTGGGTGTGTGAGAGGGCTTTTGTTGACATAGCATTTTGCTATGTAGCCCAGGCTGATCTTGAACTCCAGCAATATTGCCTCAACCTCCTGGGCATGGGCTACCTGTCTGGCAGGGCACTGGATTTTTGTTGTTGTTTTGTTTTGAAACAAGGTCTCATGAAGTTCAGGATGCCCTCAAACTGGTTTTGTAGCCA
The DNA here is from genome assembly GCF_030254825.1 of Meriones unguiculatus. Lineage (NCBI taxonomy): Eukaryota > Metazoa > Chordata > Mammalia > Rodentia > Muridae > Meriones > Meriones unguiculatus. The sequence continues at coordinate 39,898,627 of NC_083369.1, forward strand.
CGGATGACCTGCACTCCTTCCTGATCTTCCGCCTCTCAAGAGCTTGGATTACAAGTGTGCATCACCTAGTGTTGTGCCCGATTCTCGAGACCTTCAAAAGACCACTAGGAGTCGAGTCTATTGTAAAACACACGAGGATCTTTATTCACAGCTTGAGCTGGGACTCTCACAGGCACCCCGGAGCTCAGAATTGGGAGTGATTTATAGGTCCCCTTCCCACCCAGCATGCCCAAATCAGGGGAATTCCAGCCTGGCAAACATCTATTGGTTGAAACACAAAAGGGGATGTTGCAATTGGCTGTGGGAAGGTGCCAAAACCATTAACGGTTCTGGCTTCCTTTGTTTAGCTGTTGGTAGGGGAGATGGGGTGATATGGGCCAGTTTCCTGGCAACAGTTCCTCTAATGGGTAGTAAGGCATGCAGTAAAGCTGGTTCCTCCCCAAAGGTGGCCAAACATGTCTCAACATGTTTTGCCTTTGTTCAAGCTTGTGGGTTAAACTTTAATGCAATAACCCAAAAAACCTAATTTTTAATTATTTGGTCTCTCACTAGCCTGGTCAGAATATTATTTTTTGAACTGAGGGCACTGGATAACAACATGAATAGGATTTAAGGTGCTTATTCTTCCAAAGGCAAGAGGAAATGTTAAAAACAGTATTTGCAGAGACACTAGTTGAGAATTTCCCCAAAATGATTAAAAACATATCAGACCACAGATTATGGCCACTAAGCAAAATAAATATGAGAACTACACTTTGTCATTTCATGGTCTAACTACTGCAAGTCAAAGACAAGGAACTATTCAAAGTAGCTGGAAGGAAAGAATCCTTTTTTTTTTTTTTTTTCAGGAGAAATAATGAAAGGTAATAGGTATTTAAATATGCTGAAAAACTGCCAACCTAGATTTCCAGACCCAGTAAAATATCCTTTAAAAATGAAAGCAAGTGTGAGGTGGTATACACTTGTAATTTGGGCAGTCCAGAAGCTGAGGCAGAAGGATCAGGAGTTCATGGTCAGCCTTTACTATATAGGTAATTCAAAGCCAGATTGGGCTATTTATCTCAATGGGCAATAGTGGTGCTTGCCTTTAATCCCAACACGCAGGAGGCACAGGCAGGTGGATCTCTGAGAGTCTGAGGCCTGCCTGGCTACAAAGTGAGTTGTAGGACAGCCTTGGCTGTCCTACAACTCAGAGAAATCCTGTCTGAAAAACCAAGCCAAACAAAAACAAACCAACCAATCAACCAAACAAACAAAAAACCCTATCTGAAACAAAAACAAAAATAACAAAAAAATGACAGTTCTTGGAGTTGATATAATGCCAAGCTTTCTATAAAATAAGAAAAAAAATTGGGGTGTGGTTTTGAGACGGGTTTTCTCTGTGTGTATGGCAGATCTCTGTCAACTTAGTGTGTGTACTCCTGCTAATATGTGTGGAGGCCAGAGGACAACTTGAAGTTGGTTCTCTCATTCTATCATGTGGGTTCTAGGTGTTGAACTCACATTGACAGGCTTGGGGACAAGGGCCTATAAAGGGTTTTAAGTACTGTTTGTGGTACCCAGAAAACTGCTAAGAATGGGTGTCTTACACTGTTCAATATCTCTATTGTGACCATCTGTTTTTTTTTTTAACCTTATTTTCTACCAGTAAATAAAGTAATCTGAGACATGAAGAACAGGGAGGAGGAGGAGAGGCAAGTCTTATGTGAAAGAAGAGGTATGTATGCACAGTCATGGGAAACCCTAGAAAGAGTACATGCAAGGGGAAATGTAAGTAAAAGCAGACTTCAAAATACCAATCTCTTTGAGATTGAAAGCTGAGTACCAGAGTGTGTCTGTGTGGAAGGTTCTCACTATTAAGATACTGGAAAGAACTCAGGGTATAAGCCAGGTCTTCTAGCTTCGGTTTGACACAAGAGTTATCTGAGCGAGTCTCAAATGGGGTGTTGTCTTGATTGGTCCATGTCATGGGTCCTTGGGGATTGAGCTCAGGTTGTCAGGCTTTTCACCTTCTGAACCATCTCAATCTTAATGCCCATTTCATTTTTAAAAACAACTTCTTTTAGAGGTATAAAGGACATAAAATCAACTTCACTAGGTTAACGTGTACAATTTGAATATATTCTCCCCCTAAGGTTTTTCTTCATCACCTCAACCTCTAGCTCATTTCTCCTTACCCACCCAGAGATACCCACTGATCAGTTTTATGTCACTAGAGATAAGGTGGTACTCCCAAACTTATCCAGATGTGCAGTGACACAGTATTTACAATATGTCCTGGCCTGGCTCCCTTCATACAGCAGTTATTTAGGGATCAATAGTTTGTTGTTGTTGTTTTACTAAGTACTATTTCATTGTAGCAATATTAATTTTGTTTATCTGTTCACCTGTTCACCTGATGGTAATTTGGGCTATTCCACTGTCTGGCTATTGTGAATAAAGCTGTTAATGAACATTCTCTTACAACTCTGTCTATAAAAATCAGTCTCTCTCTTCCATAAAGCACTGTACCTTGACTCTTGATCCCCGTGTCTCAGCTTCTCAAGTTCTGGGATTCAAAGTGTGCATCACCATATCCAGCAATTCATTTCTCCTTCTTAAACACTTAGGGGGAGCCTGGTGTGGTTGTTCATGCCCGTTATGTAAGCACTCACAGACTGAGGCAGGATAATCTCTATCAATTCAAGACTAGCCTGAACTACACATTAATTCCCAGGCCATTCTTGGATATAAAAGTACTCTAGTCTTAAAAGACAAAACACCCTAGGAGTGAATAGGTTGCATTATACTCTGTATTTAATATTTAAAATTGTATTATTATGGTGTGTGTGTGTTTGTGAGAGAGAGAGAGAGAGAGAGAATGCAAGTATGTTGGTGCCACTGAGTCATCTCACTAGCTCTGTATTTAACATTTTAACCCAGGGTCATATTATTTTTCCAAGGTGGTACCACAGTACTTGACATTTCTACCAGCAGTATAAGAGGAGTCCAGATGCTCTCTGATTTATATAGAAATACAAAGGGCCAAGAATATCTTTAAGAGTATTTTTTTTGTTTTTTCTTTATTATTGTTAATATTGCTGTTGTTATTATTGGTTTTCTGAGAGAGGGTTTCTCTGTGTAACCATGCTGCCTTGAACTCAGAGACCTCCCAAATGCTGGAATCAGAGGCGTGTGCTACCATACTCAGCTGAACTTTGAGAATCTTGAAGACAATTGTTCACCACTATCAGAAATGACAGTTCACTATATAGCTACAAGAAGTGAATGTGTGGTACTGGCACAGTGGCAGAGAAACTAAAGCTACCAGAAAAAGAAGATACAGCTTCCAGCTCCTTCATGAAGACTCCACATTGATTCACAGGCACAGCTTTTTCTAGCTGGTGTGGAATAAAGAGGATTTCCATGTGGGGCATCTTAATTCCTGCCTGCCCTGACAAGTCAACAGTTTATGAGGTCAATTTGAAAGCTGTGTGTAATCACAGCACTCAGGAAGCCGAAGTAAGAATCTTAAGTTCAAGGGAAACCTGGGTAGCACAGTGAAATTCTGTCTCAAAACAAAACAAAAACAAAAACAAAACAAACAAACAAACAAACAAAAAAACCAAAAGAAAAACAAGAACAAGAAGAAAAAAAAAAACAACCAAAAATTAACTTGAGATGCAGCCCAATTTAACTATGAAAAGAAAAACAAAACAAAACCAAACAAACAAACAAAGAAACAAAAAACCACAAAGATTAGCTGAGCATGGTACCCTTTAATCCCAGAACTAGGGATGCAGAGGCATGCAGTTTAAGGACCAGCAAAATGAGTTCCAAGACAGCCAGAATTATGTAGAGAGATACTCTCAAAAAAATTACCATCAGGGGCTGGAGAGATGGCTTAGTGAGTAAGAGCACTGTCTGCTCTTCCAGAGGTCCTGAGTTCAATTCCCAGCAACCACATAGTGGCTCACAAGCATCTATAATGAGATCTGGTGCCCTCTTCTGGCGTGCAGGCACACATGCAGGCAGAACATTGTATACATAATAAATCTTTCTATTGCTGTGATATACACCATGTCCAAAAGCAACTTGTGGATGAAAGGATTCATTTCATTTACGACTCCCAGATTACAGTCTGTTCCTGAGGGAAATCAGGGAAAAACTCAAGGCAGGATCCTGGAGGCAGTCGCTAAAGCACAGGCCATGGAGGAACACTGTTTTACTGCCTTGCTCCTCCTGGCTTTTTCACCTTGGTTTCTTATGCAACACAGGACCACCTGCCCAAGGGTGGTACCAGCTACAGTGGGCACCACCCTCAGCTTTCTGTGCTAATCTTCTCTGTATCGTTCCAATTTTAGTATATGTGCTGCCGAAGCAAGCACAAATATTCATTTCTCTTATTTTTTTAATTATGTGTAGGGGGGTATTTACACATAAATGCAAGTGCCCACAGAGATCAGAGGTGTGAGATCCCCTTGGAGTTGGAAGCTTCTAGCCTCCATATAATCTAATTTAGGCCTAGAATGTTTTCATCCTCCAAGACTTACTGCTGAATAAGCTCACCCTTTCTAGCTCTTTCTGAACTCTGGCTGGTTGGTTCAGCTCAGCTCTTCTGGCTCAAAACTCCTCTCCAAGCTGACTGTTTCAAACTGTCTTCTCTCCACTTCTCACAGAATTACTCTGCTTTGGAAAACTGCCTCTGAATTCCATAAACTGAACTGCATTGTACTGTATTGTATTCCTAAACTCTACTGTACTGTCTCCCCAAACCTCTTGCTCTCTCTCTGCATTGCTCTTAAGGAACTTCTCTTTCCTGTGAGAATTGGGTGTATCCTATCTCTGACTGATTCTGTGAAATCTTTCTCTGATTATCACTTGTCTGTCCCTCAAGTAGACATTATTGCTTGGGATTAAAGGTGTGTACTAAAGGTGTGTATGTATTCTAGCCAGAGTGATTAAAATTGTGTCTTGTCAATATTCTAGCCAGAGGGATTAAATAAGGGTGTGTCTGTATTTCAGCCAGATCCCACAGACCTAGGTCTTTGGATAGGGTCCCTTGCCAGAGTAGCCATAGAGAAAATTCCTCTACTTCTCCCTTTCTGTTTACCCTACAAATCATTCACAGTTTAATTATTACAACAGAAACAATTATCAATCCCAGAATTTAACAGTTGAAATGAAATGTCCTTATGAAGACCCGTTGATGTGGTGTTCATTCATAATTTCAGTCCTGATCATCTGTTCTTCAGCAAATGTGTATTTCAGCATCAAGGTTTTCCAGCCTGCCAGCCAGATGAATAATCTGTCCTTCTTCAACTGACAGAGCTATCTCCATGGAGAGGGATCAGCTTTTTGCATTGTCTGCATTGCTGTTTTTCCGCATCTCTTCCATGAGTGGTGCCTTTAATGTAGAAGCTTCTCTTACTTAGATCAGATCTTTATCAATTTTGATGGAACCCATAATTTTTCATCCCCTGTGGAAATATAGGCCTCTTGCCCAACGAAACATATTCTCTAACTTCCATTCTGATGTCAAAACATCTTTAAATTATCCAGGTTGTTCTAATTCAGTAGTTTTTCTGCAACACAGTGTCTTTCAGCAGCTGTTGTTCCTGCCTTGTTGGCATTCAAAAATTTAAAGTTAATAAAATATTATTCAGTCTATTCCTAGGAGTTCTTATTCTCCCTTTCTGTTTATTAAGCATCTCCATTAAGGTCCAATTAGATCTTTTTATAACTGCTTGTATTGTTGGGTTGTGTGGTATACCTGTATACCTGTATGTTTTATGTTTATGATATGCAAAATCATTTTATTTTACTGGAAACATATGTGGAAACATTGTAAATCTTACTTTGTAAAGGTATCCCCATGATAACCATCACTTCCAACAAATGTACAATTACAGAATCAACAATGGACTACTTTCTTATTTCCAAGATCTCATATTAACAGCAACATACAATGCAAACGGTTCTAACCTTTTAAAAGACTTATTTATTTTTTATTTATACAGTATTATGTTTACATGCCAGAAGAGGGCACCAGATCTCACTATAGATGGTTGTGAGATACCATCTAATTGCTGGGAATTGAACTAAGGACCTTTGGAATAGCAGACAGTGCTCTTAAACACTGAGCTATCTCTTCCAGCCCAACTGTTCCAACATTTAAAAGACCTCAAATCTTTAAAATTTAAAACACAGCTGAGCATTGGTGGTGCATGCCTGTAATTCCAGCACTCAGGTGGCAGAGGGAAGTGATCTCTGTGAGTTTGAGGTCAGCCTGGTCTACAGAGCTAGTCTAGAGCAGCTAGGGCTTCACAAAGAAACCATATCTCAGACAAACAAGAAAAAAAATCTATTTAAAAGTTTAGTCTTTTTAGAGAGCTAAAGTTTCTCAACTGTGGGCTCCTGTACAAAAAAAAAAAGTTACATATTTTCTTACTCCAAGAAAAGAACCAAGGCACAGTTACAATCAAAGCAAAGCAAAATTAAACTTCAACAGTGTAAATTGCTTAATGTCTGATGTCTGGGACTCATAATCTAGGTACCAAGGGGCCTAGGCAGCTCCATTTCTCTGGCTCAGCCCTCACAGAACATACAGCTTGTCTCATAAGCTGAAGCCCCCTCCATTCTATACCTGTCACTGTCCTTGGTGATCATCCCATGGTCTTAGTATCTCCAATATGCTGGGGACTCCACTGCAACTGAGGTGGCACCTTAACCTTCTAGATTCTCTCCAGGAGTTCCAACCCTGTCATATAGTAAGTGCACCGCCCCAGCTGCTCTTTGTGACCTCTTCAATCCTGCAGTTCTCAAGCTGCCAAAACCAGTACCATGTGAGAGTTCCTTATATAGTAGGAAGTTTGGCTGCCAGCTTAAATGCAGCTTTTTCTCTATCAGGACGACAGCTTCTACATGCTGACCTCGAGGAAATACTTCCTAGAAGTTTTAAAATCACTGATGCTGGATTCTGGTCTCTTTTCTTCTTCTTCTTTTTTTTTTTTTTTGTCTGTTCTCTCTCTCTCTCTCTCTCTCTCTCTCTCTCTCTCTGTCTCTCTTTCTTTTGTTGAGACAGGGTTTCTCTTTGTAATAGCCCTGGCTGTCTGGGGACTCACTGTGTAGACCAGGAAGGCCTTGAACTCACAGAGATCCTCCTGCATCTGCCTCCCAAGTGTAGGCAATTTCTGTCCTAGTTTGCTTTTTATTTTTTTATTTTTTTTGAGACAAGGTTTCTCTGTGTAACAGCCTTGAGTGTCCTGGACTCACTTTGTAAACAAGGCTGGCCCTGAACTCACTGAGATCTGCCTGCCTCATGCCTTCCCATTTGCTGGGATTGAAGGCATGCACCACTACGCCCAGCCCTAGTTCTGTTGCTGTTATAAACACCACAACCAAAAGCAATTTGGGGAAAGAAAGAGTTCATTTCATCTTATATTCATTTTTTTCTAACCCTAACCCTGAGTCAGAGGAAGAACTCAAAATAGGAACCTGAAGGCAGGAGCTGAAGCAGAAAAATTCCAGGACAGCCAGAGCTACACAGAGAAACCCTGTATCTAAAAACAAAAAGCAAAACAAAAAAAGAAAGCCAGAGTAGCTATATTAATGCCAGATAAAGCCAACTTTTGAAGGGATATTACCAGTGACAGAGAGTATGTCATAATATAAAAACGTAAATTAAGAATAAGTATATTCAAGGAGGGACCTTAAAAATACCTGTAACAAAATCTAGCAGAGCAGAAAGAAATAAATGTGAATCCATAGTTAGAGCTGAACTTTGCAATAACTTTCTCAGTCTGCAAGACAAAGTGGGGAGATGGGAAATCATTGAGGATATTGAGACTTGCATTGCACTAAGAGGCACTTTGACCTACCTCAACCAAGAACATTCTACTCAACGAGAGAATATGAACTCATCAAACACACAGGGCACATTGCAAAGCTGACCATATGCTAGGCCTTAAAATAAGTCTCAATAAATTTGGGACAAACTAAATCAATAAAGTATGACTACAATGCAATCACATGAAAAACCATACCAAAAAGATAATCAGAAAAACCTTAAGATGGACTTCTATATATTTATGGATCCAACCAACAAACCAACACTTCTTCTGAAGCTTGAGGATAATTTTATAATTTTAATAAAGTTGAAAATTAAAACTTCAGAGCGGGATATAAATCTCAGCAGCTACCTAGAGGGAAAGAGAAGGGAAAAAAAGCTATTCCAGTTGAGTTAAGCTGCCATGGAGATCACCTACGTGGTGGATAGATAGTCACATGGCCAGGAGGGAAGCTTTAGAGAAAAAGGAAGCACAAAATACCAGAAAAAGCATATGTAGGCTCTGATCAGCATCCAAAAAAAAAAAAAAAAAAAAAAAAAAAAAAAGAAAGAAAGAAACAGAAAATACAATATAACAGTATTTTTTAAAAGATTTATTTACTTACTATGTATATACACCTACATGCCAGAAGAAGGCAAAAGACTTCATTATAGAAGGCTGCGAGCCACCATGTGGGTGCTGGGAATTGAACTCAGGACCTTTGGAAGAAAAGCCAGTCCTCTTAACCTTTTAACCTCTGAGCCATCTCTCCACGCCCCACCCCCTTTTGGTTTTTCAAGACAAGGTTTCTCTGTGTAGCCTTAGCTGTCCTAGACTCCCTTTGTAGACCAGGCTAGCCTCGAACTCACAAGAGATCTGCCTGTCACTGCTTCCCTGAGTACTGGTATTAAAAGCATGTACCACAGTGCTAGGCTGTAAATGGTATTTTCATAGAACTTGCATTGTACTAAGTAACATAAGCAATTTAAAGATGCTTTCAATTGTAAAGGAGCACTGCTAAGTTACTCATGCTCCAGAGAATAACCCTCACCAGTGCTCATGTAGGCAACCCCCATTAAACCCAGTGGGTCATGAAAAGCCAACAAAATAAGACAAGTAGCAGGGCAGAATTCCATTTCTGGGTCCCCTCCCCTGACAGGTTGCTTTCACTTGGCTTTGCAAACCTTTCCTGCCTTTTTGTTTGTTTGTTTGTTTTTCCAGACAGGGTTTCTCTCTGTAGCTCTGAACTCACTCTGTAGACCAGGCTGGCTTCGAACTCAAAGATTCACCTGCCTAAACCTTCCTAGTGCTGGGATTAACATTGCCCAGCCATTTCTGCCCTTTTTTTTTTTTTTTGTTTTGAGACAGGGTTTCTCTGTGTAACAGCCCTGGATGTCCTGGACTTGATTTGTAGACCAGGCTGGCCTCAAAGATCCACCTGTGAAATGGAAGTTTTGATTTCTTTGTAAAGTCAGCTATGTTATGTAAATATGCTTTTGTTTTAATCCCAGGAGTGGGATTTTAGTTGGGCTATAGTTTGTCTACACCTGTTAACTGTCTCAATTGGAGCATGGCTTCTGCCAGCTGGTAATGGCCTTCCACCTATAGCACGGAGAGGGCTAAGGACTCTGAGAGTATAAATATGAGGGCAGAGGAGGAATGTGTGTGGCATTTGGTGTTGGTGTGTGTTGTGTAACAGTTTGGAGAGACCAGAGATGGTGTGGTGGTTTGGAGCAGACAGACAGACAGACAGAAACACTTCGGGGTGCAGTGATGTGGAGGAGACTGCTAGCTGCACCTGTGGTTGATGGAGATTGGTATGGAGTCCTAAAAGAACCTCTTGACTCTAAACAGCAGGGAGAAGTAAAGGGGTCCGGGCCCCTCTCCCCACTAACCTTTTCTCTCCCACATAAGGTGGGGGGGAGGTTGGAAGGGAGGTTGAAGCCTAAACATTCCAAATAAAGTAGAATTTTAAAAATGAGCGCTACACACCTGCCTCTGCTTCCCTGAGTACTAGGATTACAGGCATTTACCACCATGCTTGGCCATTCCTGCCTTTTTAAAAAGAAGGAAGTCACAGAGAAACTTGTTGGTAAGGAATAGCACTTCCTCAAGATCCAGCTATACCACTCCTAGGCATATATCCAAAATATGCTCAAGTACACAACAAGGACATTTGCTCAACCATGTTCATAGCAGCTTTATTCGTGATAGCCAGAACCTGGAAACAGCCCAGATGTCCCTCAAATAAGGAATGGATACAGAAATTGTGGTACATTTACACAATGGAATATTACTCAGCAATAAAAACCAAGGAAATCAAGAAATTTGCAGGCAAATGGTGGGAACTGGAAAAGATCATCCTGAGTGAAGTATCTCAGAAGCAGAAAGACACACATGGTATATATTAGACATATAATATGGGATAAACATAATAAAATCTGTACACCTAAAGAAGCTAAGCAAGAAGGAGGTCCCTGGGTAAGATGATCAACCCTCACTCAGAAAGACGAACAGGATAGACATTGGAAGAAGGAGAAAACAGGAAACAGGACAGGAGCCTACCACAGAGGGCCTCTGAAAGACGCTACCAAGCAGTGTATCAAAGCAGATGCTGAGACTCTTAACCAAACTTTGGGAAGAGTGCAGGGAATCCTATAAAAGAAGGGGGGGATAGTGGGACCTGGAGAGGACAGGAGCTCCACAAGGAGAGCAACAGAACCAAAAAAATCTGGGCACAGGTGTCTTTTCTGAGACTAATTCTCCAACCAAGAACCATTCATGGATATAACTTAGAACCCCTGCTCAGAAGTAGCACATGGCAGTTTAGTCTCCAAGTGGGTACCCCAGTAAGGGGAACATGAACTCAGTGGTGGGCTCCTTGACCACCACCCCTGATGGAGGAGCAGCCTTGCCAGGCCACAGAGGAGGACAATGCAGCCAGTCCTGATGAGACCTGATAAACTAGGGTCAGATGGAAGGGGAGGAGGATCTCCCCTATCAGTGGACTTGAAGAGGGGAATGGGAGGAGATGAAGGAGAGAGGGTAGGATTGGGAGGGAGGGAGGGGGCTATAGCTGGGATACAAAGTGAACAAACTGTAATTATTATAAAAAATAAAAATTTAATTTAAAAAAAAGGAGTTCAGCAGGAGTGGGAGGCAGAAGAAAGGAAAACAGGGGTGGGGTTTAAAATGACAAAATTGCATTATAAACATGTGAAATTGTCAAAGAATCAAACAAAAAGAAAAATGCGGATTGTTAATTAAAATGATAATAAAGTCAATTCATTATGGTAAAAATATTGTAAAGGATAATGTGTATATATTATAAGCCTACTTATGCCATTTTATACAGAAGGACTTTTTTTTAAAACTATTTTTTAAAGATTTATTTATTTTATGTATATAAGTGTTCTAGCTGCATTTCCATCTGCCAGAAGAGGGCATCAGTTCACATTATAGATGGTTGTGAGCCACCAGGAATTGAACTCATGACCTTTGGAAGAACAAACAGTGCTCTTAACCACTGAGCCATCTCTCCAGCACAGGACTTTATTTATTTATTTATTTATTCATTTATTTATTTATTTATTTATTTATTTATTTATTTTAGAGAGAGAGGGTATCATGTATTTCAGGCTGGCTTCAAATTGAACTACACAGCTGAGGATGACCCTCAACTTCTGGTCTTCTTGTTCCCAGGTCTCAAGTACTAGAATTACTGGTGAATACCGCCAGGCCCCACTAACGCAGTGCTGGGGTTGGAACCCAGGTCTTTTTGTGCATGCTGGGAAAACACTCTACTAACTGAGCTACATCCTTATATAAGCTTCCATGATTTTCTTATCCATACAGAATCCTGGAACCAATTTCCTGTGGATACCAAATAATGGCTGTACTTGTGAATCTTCTAGAGGACTCTAGAACCTGTACTTTACAGTATAGGTCCCCAAGACCTATGGCTACCCATAGACTAATATGTTTGAATGTTTGCCCATAGAGAGTGGCACTATTAGGAAGTGTGGCCTTGTTGGAGGAAGTGTTTCACTGTGGGGGTGGGCTTTGAGGTCTCCTATGTCCAATGACAGTCTTCTGCTCTCAATGGATCCAGATGTAGAACTCTCAGCTCATTTTCTAGTACCATGTCTGCCTGCACATTACCATGCTCCTCACCATGACAATTATGGACTAAAAGCTCAGAAACTATAAGCCAGCCCCAACCAAATGCTTTTCTTTATAAAAGTTGTTGCCCTGGTTACAGTGTCTCTTCACATCAATAAAACCCAAACTGATAGCCGGGTGCAGTGGTACACCTCTAATCCTAGCACTCTGGGAGAAACCCAAACTAAGACAGAGGCTCATTGTAACTCCAGTTTCAGAGGATCTAATACCACATTCTGGTCTCTTCTGGCACTAGGCAGACACATGGTTCACATACACACATTCAGGCACTCATACCCACAAAATATGGATAATTTTAGAAAAATAATAGTAAAAATAAAATCTCAAACTACAAGCTGTTTTTTTTTTTTTTTTTTGGAGACAGGGCCTTGGCTGTCCAGGACCTCACCTTGAACTCACAGAGATCCACCTGCCCCTGCCTCCCAAGTACTAGGATTAAAGGCATGTGCCACCACCAACTGGCCCAAAAGCATTTTAAAAGCCAGTGAGGCTATACCCAAATTAATTGGAAAAAGATGACCAAGTTATACCAAAAAAATAAGCAAAAGAAAGGAAATTATCAAGAGTGGAAACTGACAGAATAGAAAATGGACAGATAATTCAGAAAAACTAATGAAATCTCCAAAACTGGCTATTTAAAATTCTCATTAAAATTGATAAGCCTTTATTCTAGGATGACTGAGAAAATAAGGAAGAGAAGGTACAATGTTGTACCAGAAGTCTCAGTTACTGCGGAGACTGGGTTAGGAGGACTACTTATGCCCAGAAAAAGAAAAAGAAACATCAGCTAGGCGCAGTGGCACACGCCAGTAATCCCAGTACTCAAGAAGTCAGAGGCAGGTGGAACTTTCTGAACTTGAGGCTAGCCTGGTCTACAGAGTGAGTCCAGGACAGCCATAACTATTACACTGCGTCTCAGGAAAAAAAAATAAAATAAACAACAACAACAAAAAGAAACATTACTAGTACTTGGAATGACAGTTATCACAACAGAGCCTAAAGATGTTAAAAGGATGAGTTGGTATGATTTTCATTAAATAGGGGGGTGTATCAACTTAAATGAGATGTACAAATCACTTAAAAGAGGTTCAGTATACAAATGATCAACATTGACTCAAAAACACAACCTGAATGGCTAAATATCTAATTTAAATTTAAAGACATTGAATTTCTTTTTTTTCCCTTCCTACCCCCCCCAACTTTTTTCTTTTTTAAGTGGTTGTCATGGGTAGACCTGGCTCGTCTTGAACTCACAGAGATCCCACTACTTCTGCCACCAGGCTGGCCTTAACTAACAGAGATATGCCTGCCTCTTCTTCCTAAATGCTAGGATTAATGGTATGCAACACCATTCCCACTAACACTGAACTAATTAATTAATTCAAGACAGGGTTTCTCTGTGTAGCCTTGGATGTCCCGGACTCTGTAGAACATGCTGGCCTCGAACTCAAAGAGATCTGCCTGCCTCTGTTTCCATAATTGCTGGGATTACAGGTGTGCTGCCACCATGCCCAGCTATGACATTGAATTTAATTAAAACTTTCTAAGGTAGGTGTTAAGAGCTTCCTGGTAGAGTTCATTAAGTCCTTGGCTCCAGCACAGCAAAAATTCAAAATCACAATCCCAAAATAAACCCAACCAACTAACCAACCAACCAACCAACCAACCAATGAAACAAAACAATTAAACAACAACCAAACATACCCTAGGGAGCTGGAGAGATGGCTCAGTAATTAAGGCACTGACTGTTCTTCCAAGGGGCCCAGGCTCAAATCCCAGCACCCACAGTGCAGCTCACAATTGACTGTAACTCTAAGATCTGACGCTCTCACATAGACATACATGCAAGCAAAACACCAATACACATAGAATAAAGGCAAATAAACTTTAAAAAAATGTGCCCTAGCTAAGTGTGGTGGCACAAGTTTCCATCCCAAAACTTGTGAGGTACAGGCAGACAGATCTTTGTGAATTTAAAGCCAGCCTGGTCTACAGAGTGAGTCCAGGACAGCCAAGGTTGCACAGAGAACCCCTGTCTCGAAAAAGCAAAACAAAACAGTACCCAAAGTGAATCAAAATGAAAGAACATTCTAGGTCCAAATGGCTTTCCTAGTTGAACCCATGAAAGATATTAAAAAAAAAAATCAAGTATGTCTAAACTGTTTAACAAAATGTCAGACTTGTTGCAGGATATTTGATTATTGTACATAGAAAACATAACTGACAGAAAAATACCTAAAAGTCTAAAGAGATCTTTTGTTTGCCAGATGCATTTAGGTGTGCCCTAAAGAGATGCAGTTTGGGTGTGCCTCCCTAAAAGCCTTCATAGAAAATAATGCTAAAGAATGGAAAGTTCCTGCCTATTTTAAGGCAAGTTGCTTGGGAGAGGTCTTGTGGTCTTTGCCCTATGACTTGAGGCAAAGTCAGCTAGGTGGTTTTGAGTTGCCCCACAGTAAAGGTGAAATGGTTCGGTTCCTACTGACTTGGCTTGGTGGTCCCCCCACCCCCCAACCATGTCAGTTGACATGGTTCAACCTGCCAAGGGTATAGGACAGGTTTTCTCTCTGGGCTTGAGGGAACAACAGAGAAGCAGCTGGCAGGACACAGGTGGCACAGATTTCTACAAAAGAGAGCTAAGGAGCTGTCTTGGGTTTGGAGGCGCTCAAGAGAAAGGCAGACATGAACAGAATGAAGGAAAATTCCATGTTTATCTCAGAAGCATCATTTGCAATATTCTGCAAAGCTTCTTTCAATTTTTAGAAGAAAAATTCTCAGGTAGGCAGAGTAAGTTTATAAAACACATTTATGGCAATCTTCACAGCTAATGTCACATTTAATGGTCAGACAATATCTACAATGGAGAATGACAAGGGTGTTTATTTCTACCACTTTCTTTTTTTTAATAGAGCGAACAGATTTGTTAAAGAAAGGTGAGAAAGAACTCCTGAGAGTGGGAGTTCCCCACTTATATTCACAACTTATAGGCTCTAGTCAGTGTAATAAATAAAGAAAAATAATAAAAAGGCAGTCGGGCAAGGTGGACGGATCTCTGGAGATTGAGGCCAGTCTAATCTACATATCGATATTAAGGACAGTCAGGGTTACATAGTGAGATCTTGTCTAAAAAGAAAAGTACACACACACACACACACATAGTCACACGTATATGTTGGCAAAGAAGTAAAATTGTCTTTATTTTCAGATGGGATGATTGTATATACACTATCCCAGAATAATCACCCCCAAAATAAGTGCATTTACTAAGTTCACAGAATAAATATCAGAGTTAGAAGTTAATTATATTACTATGTAAGACTGACAAATAATTAGGACATGAAGGTTTCATTTCAAATAGCATAAATACCCATTGAAACTATAAGAAAAAACTTAAAGGCATGTGAAAGCAAGGGTAGCAGCACTGAGGATCTATCCTCCGTCTGGGTGTGACAAGAGAAAAGAACAGATGCTAGGGGTCTGAGTTGTGGGTGGACACTCAAGAACCTGGAGATGTAGAGCTTTAGGAAAACAAAAGGTTTTTATGGTAACAAATGCCACAAGTTTAACCTGATGGTGAAATGTATGCTTTTATTACTCAAGAACAAATAGGATGTCATCAGTTCTTCACAGGGGCATGTAGTGTGACTCGTGACTCACACACAGAATCACTGTAAGCCTGGGCTGTAACCCTGGGTTACTTTTGAAGATATTTGGTTACACAAAAACTTGTTTCTTAAAATGGAACATTCTTCCCTCTTCAAATACTTTTCTTTGCTCTCAGTTTCTGCTTTCTTGGGGCTTCTCGCTGTCTTGGTACCACAAAGCTGGTCTTTCCTGAACCTTTCTACCACAACCAGTACTGTGGTCTAACAGTTAACTTGGGGCATCCACAGCCCACCTGCAGGATATAGGAACAGCTTGCCTAGCAGGCAGTCACATGAAACTAGCTCACAGGTATCTGGCAAGGCCTACACATACCCATGCAAAATGAAAGAGGGGTCCTATTGGACTCTTGGGAGAGTTTTAGAGTGTTCACTTCTAGCTAATGAACTAATATGTAAGACACTCCTTTTTTGGGGGGCAATTTACAAGCACAATAGCTACTTTCACTTGGGACTCTAGGGAAGTTCAAAGGATGGAATAACAGTTATGACAAGCCTGGCCTGTGGATACCTTGTTTAGTTCCCACCATGCAAACAGCCCCACTTGCTTCCACTGGGCCTGTGTAGCTAGGAGTCTTCTCTCATGTACTACCCAACCCCTTAGGCCATCTGCTTGCCTTGTTCCCAAATACTGGCCTGAAATGGCCTGCCATATCAGCTTTTATCAGGTTCTTTGGCCGGCCCTGTCTGTACTCAACACCCTCAGAACAAAAGGGTCCACCACCCTCTCTCCTTTGCCAGGGTGGGCCGCCACACCTGATGCCTTTCGGCTACTAAGGAGGTTGCACATCATGAGAACTTCCAAACATGAGAACTTTGACATCTGAGTCTGAGAGATTTGCCTGGGTGAACAAATCAGCTCTGAAATTCGTCACTTTCTTCAGGCCCCTGCCTGTTTTCATGTTCTAAATCCAAGCCTATGGAAGAGAAAATACCACTTAGCAAGTTGGGGACAACGTCTTGTCTTCCAAATGCCCTGGTTTGAACCATGACCTCAGAATTTATAGGGCACCCTCCCTCCGCAGCTGAGGACTGAACCCCAAGGCCTTGCATTTACTCTACCACTGGGCTAAGTCCCCACCTCACCCAGTATGTTTTTTGAAGACAGGGTTTCTCTGTGTAGGCTGTAGACTGGCTGTCCTGGAACTTCCTCTGTAGACCAGGCTGACCTCAAACTCAGAGATCTACCTGCCTCTGCTTCCCAGAGTGCTGGGACTATGGGCATGTGCCACCACCATCCAGCTCAGAGCACTCTTTGGAACTAAGGTTTTTTTTCTTTTCTTTCTTTCTTTTCTTTTTTTTTTGGTAGTTAAGTTTTTGAAAATAAGATCTTTATTTTTATATGTGTGTCTGAATGGGTTTTATATGCACCATCTATACACAGGTGTCTGTGGAGGGCAGAAGAGGGACTCAGATCCTCTGGGACTGGAGTTACAAGTGGTTGTGAATTACCTAATAGGGATTCTGGAAACTGAACCTAGGTCATCTGCAAATCTGCAAAAGCAGTTCATGCCTTTATCCACTGAGCAATTTCTCTAGCCCACTAGCTTTTTGTTTTGTTTTGTTTTTTCTTTATTTTTACAAATCATTTTTTAAGATTATTATTTATTATGTATAAAATGTTGTTTGCATGTACACCTGCACGCCAGAAGAGGGCACCATATTTAATATTTAATTATAGATGGTTGTGAGCCACCATGTGGTTGCTGGGAATTGAACTCATGACCTCTGGAAGAGCAGCCAGTGCTCTTAACCTCTGTGTCATCTCTCCAGCCCATGTGCCCATGATTTTTTTTTTTCTTCAAGACAGGGTTTCTCTGTGTACCTTTACCTACCCTGGGACTAGCTCTGTAGATTAAGCTGGCCTCGAACTCACAGCAACCCACCTACATCTGCCTCCCTGAAAGCTGGGATTGCAGGTGTGTGTATGCCATTGTGCCTGGCTGGCAAGTTTGTTTTTTTGAGACAGGGTCAGGGTCTCAGGTAGCTTAGCCTGAAACTGTCTATGTGGCCAAGAATGACCTTTACAGACACACTTATCCCCAGCTAAGGCTTTTTTCTTTTTCCTAAATAGCAGCTTGTCAAATAATACTTGGAATAGAAAATTCCTGTTGGGACTTCACATTTTCTGGAAGCGGAGGAGAATGGTACTCACAGATGAAGAGAAGGTACTATTGGTGGGGAGTAAGGGATTGAGCCAGGCATCTCCTCACAGATGTTGAACAAAAGCTGAGTTGCCAACAATTACAGGGAGTGGCCTGCCTGTTCCACATTCTTGGTGAGTGGGCATCTTAATTGTGCAGCCAGGAGAAATGCTCTATTTAGGGTTGGCACGAGGAATTATGCCTGTGTACCCTGGAGCTGCAGAGTATGAGCTTGTGCACCTGTGTGTATGACAGTGGTGGGAGGCTCTTCTGGGGGCCCAGTCTTTAGGAAGCTGAGCTGGAGGTATCCCCAGGTACCTGGGAAAAAGCCTGATGACAGCAGTTGCAGGCTATCCAAGACCCCCTCCTCATATAGGGCCAGCTTCTGTATCATCTTCTGTCGGGCTGGGTTGATGATGATCTGTGGTGGCTCTGATGGCAGCGATGTGGAGCTGCCCATGGATGAGCCTGGGAAGACACAGTAACTGCTAAGTGACACTCGGGCCTCCACAGTCTTCGCAGACCTCACTGCCCATGACACTGGCCACATGGCAGGATTCCCAGTGAACTAAGGCTGAAGCTGGGAGAAGTCATATAACAGACCAGGCTCCTAGACTGCTAGGACAGAGCCTAATACACTTTTGACTTCAGGCATGGGGTGGGGAGAAGGGCTAAGAAGGGAGCTCCTACTACTTCTTACTCATGTGGGGAGCAGGGCCCCCAGAGTGAGGGGAAGTAAAACAGTACCAAGCCATGCTCTCTGTGGCCTTTTCCATAGCCCTGAGCTAAGGACACAGTGGTCCAAACATTTGGTCCTGGATCCCTCTGCTCAGAAGACATGGGTGGGGAAGAAAGTGACTATTATTAAAGGAGAGCCTTGTCCCTCCTGTGGATACATATCCCCAGAGTTACCTTCCACGGTTGTGGGCTGAACACCTGGATCACTCCTCCAACATGATTCTCTGGTAGTGCCCTCTTGGGTACAGCTAGCCTCTCTGAAGGATGGTGGGCTTGGGCAGGAACCTGGAGTCAAGTGCCAGGAGTGCAGGGCAGCAGAGAGGCAGGGAACACTCTCATCACTCTCCACTGGCTGGTTGGGAGTTTTCTGGAGCTGGGCTGGGGATCTTCTGCTCACTACTACATGCTGCCATGGTTCACCCCCACTCTGGGCACTGCCAGTGGTAGACATGTAGGAGTTCTCCTGTGGGGAAGGGGGGCCATGGCCGGCAACCTCTGGCTCCCAAGGAGGCCCTGCCTGCAGCCCCTCTAGACTCTTGTATACCTGTGTGGAGAGAGGCTCTCAGGATGGGCAGAGCTGGGGATCCTCGCTGGGCAGGGCAGCCCTGACCTGACAGCCTGCGGTTCAACCACACAGCTGCTCCAGGTTGGCCTAGACTTGCCTGTGTTCAGGTTGCTACTACAGGCCCCATATAGCCTTAGTAATGCCAGGAAACACCAAGCAGCTGGGAAAACATTGCCCTTTTTTCTTTGTCTGATCACAAGGATTATTGAGATTCATGGCCACCAAAGCCAAGGACTCTATTCTCAACTATCACCAGAATAAGAGGTGGAAGGTAAAAGTAAAAGAATAAAGGTAGTACCCACTATAGGGCGTGATCAGAGCCCTTTCCTTCTACCTGGGATCTGGCCCCACCCAGCAAAGCAGCAGCCCTTTACCACTTGGTCTGCAGAGCACCTCCCCAAATAGAGCCAAAGGGCAAGCAAGGAGTGTTGGGAGTTTTGCCTCTGTAAGCACTTTGTAGCTCTTGCTGTCTAGCAGGGCAAGAACACAAGGTTCTTCACTGGCCACTATGTCTTCATTAGTAGCTGGCTTCCCCAGGGCTACCTGGGTCATGGGGGGCCTCTTCTTGGCCCGACGGTGCATGCAGCAACAAGCCAGTTGAGCTAGGGCCAGGCCCAATCGGGGTGGGCAGGGCCCAGGTCTGTAGTCCAGGTGCTTCTTATAGATGTGGGCAGCAATTGGAGCAGCCCAAGCATCCATGGCCATACCCAACTGCAGAGTAGGCTGGGTGCTTTTCAGGGCCACTCCGGCCTCTTCAGCCTCATCTTCAATCAGGTCTTTCTGTAGGACAAATACTGTGAGAATGGCTCTGCTAAATCTTCCAGGCCACTGCCACTCAGTCCTATGGTCTTTCTTTCACTGGGTTCATTAAAATACTGTGTGCCCAATGCTGTCTGGGACTCTACTGATAACAGCCACAAACCAAACACTCTGGGCCTTATTTTACAGTCCTGATATTCCATTGCAGTGGGGGAAATAGATGCCAACAAACCTATTAGTCTGTTAGCAAGGGCCATGGGGCCTGAGCAAGTGCCCCATGTTAGCAAGTGGCACTTGAGCTGGGATGTGCTAATGCATGCAGAAGGTTAAAGGAAGAAGGGATAGGTAGAGTATGGTTCACAGTTTGTTCTACCATCCAGGAGAAGCAATGGGAGATGTACAAATCTGTAAGAGGTGAAGACCTGGCATTATCAAAGCATCTTCTGGGTCTAGGAATTGCTGGAATAGTGCTCATGTGTTAAAAGTCTGTTTTCTATATGGGAAACTGAGGCTCAATGAAGGGCAGGAATGTGATCCATGGCCACTGTTAAGATGGGACTAAAACCCAGTTGTTGTTTTTTTTGTCTCTGTGTGTTTGTCTGTCTGAGATGGGATACTAGGTTTTATTTTGTTTTTTTGTTTTGTTTTTGACAGAGGGTCTTGGTATGTAGCCCCAGATGGTCTATAGCAATCTTCCTGCCTCAGACTCTTGAATGTTGGGGCCAAAAGCATGTGTTCACATGCTAAACTTTAGGTCTCTTATTTTTTAGTCCCATCTCAGTGCACAATAAGAAACACAGGCATGCAGGCGTACAGATCAGGATGGTTTGGAATTGCCCCTATAACAGCCTGCCTATCTATCCTTGGCCCTGTCTTCTATAAGTTTCATTAGACCCAAGGTGTCAGGAATATCCCTCTCACTGTCCCCAGCCCAAGGCAGAGAGAGACCTGTGAAGGTTCTTTTTTCCCCTTTGATGGAACCCAGGGCCTTGCACATAAGGTAATCACGCTGCCACTGGATGTAACATCCCTGGCCCCAAGGCTTATGTACACAATAAACAGGTTCTTCTTTGCAAGGTAAAACCACTTGGGGACTCACCCACTTCCAAACAGGAGTCAACAGCAGCAGTGGCAGGCTACTGTGGGGCACTGCAAAAGATTCTACCCTCTAGGGCTGTACTTTCTGGTTGCAGCTGCCCCTTCCTCCCTCCATGCCCTACCTTAGAAGGCTCACCAGATACTTGGTCCTGGTACCTTGTGTCCTCACAGCCCTCTGACCAGCAAGGGTTTCCAATATCACCTAGAGAGGGTGGGACAGAGAGCATCACTCTAGGTCTTAGCAGGGAGAAATTATGTAGAAAAGAGGCCTGCAGCATGGGGATGGATCAGCACTGATGGGACAGCAGCCCTGGGACAGGCAGGTAAAAACCACCTCCCAGCAAGGACAGCATTATGTTATATGACTGAAACTTAAGCAATTCAGAGTGGCTACATGAAGCAAAAAAGATGCAAAATTACAAACATGATTTAGTGCAAGGGAAGAGGGGAGGTGTATGAGGCCGGGTGAGCCCTGAGGCCAAATGTATGCTAGCTTCTCACTAGGTTTGCCTCCGATCTAAGCCTAGAATTTTCTAGGCTTTCCTGCCTTTACTTATTGGTGGTCCCCCCACCCCCTAAGCCAACAGAAGGGCTGGTGGCTCACCACTCCAAAGCTGAAGGTATCGGTGTCCACAGCTAACCGACCTGTCTTGATGTACTCCTCAGGCAGGTAGGCAAGGGTACCCCGTACTGTGCAAGTCCGGGCCACAGAACTGCTCTGGCTTGGGTTGGCCCCTGCAAGGCGGCTGAAACGAGCCAGGCCAAAGTCTCCCAGCTTGGGCATCAGCCTCTCATCCAGAAGCACATTAGAACTTGGAGAAGGAAGAATGGCACCAGTTCAGGCTGGTCCTAGCGTTTTCCATCCTCCACACCTAAGTGTTCCTGATAAGCTGGCACACTGCTTATGGAAAGTAGCTGGCACTGAATCCCCGCTGTCTGAGGGTCAGATGTCCCAGGGCCCCTTCATATAGTTTGGCTTTTGCTCACCACTGGGGCCTATCACCAGCTTCAATTCCATACCTGCACCATGCAGGGATGCTCAGAGTCCTAAGTACTCTCAAGTCTGAGGTCCCATCCCCATATTCACAGGACTGGGCAGGAGGAATCTCACAGGGACACTCAGAACATGGCTGCTCTACAGCTCTTCTGAGCCCCTCCTCACCTCTTGATGTCTCCATGGATGAGGCTGGGGCTGTCCTGATGTAAAAACTGAATAGCCCGGGCTGTGCCCAGAAGAATGTCCAGTCGTTGAGGCCAAGAGAGTGGGGAGCAGGTCTGGGTTTGGAGAGGCAAAGATGGAAGCACAGGGGCAGCTGTTCTTTGACCTCCAACCTCCCCTCACCTGTCACTCTGTGGCTTGGAGCAAGCTAGCTACTTTACTTTCTGAGCCTCAATTTCTGTTTCTGGAAAATGAGGAGCAGGACTGTCCATGATCTGATTCATGAGGAAGTGGTAACTAAAGCTATTCTAAAGGTTTTGGCAAGCACTCTATAGCTGGGATAATAGCAAGGGAACATTTCTCAGGACTCAAGACAGAATGTGATGGGCCCGGGTTTACCTGACTACACAGAAAGTGCTGATGCCCTTCTCCCTCCCCTCCCCCAAAACAGCTTGAGAGGGAAGCTCTTATCTTGTATATGTAGTAGCTTGTGAGTATGACTCTCAAGCATGGCTTAATCTTGGGTTCAGTTGGACAGCCTGTCTCCACTGGTCCCCATTCCTCAAGAGTTACATGGTCTAAATCCTTTATCTACTCTGCTTGCAAAGGCAATAACACCCCCCCCCTCTTTAGAGGAATGGCCTGGGGCCAGAGGTATATGCCTATAATTCTAGCACAGAGCAGGCTGAGGCAGGAGAATTGCCAGTTTGAGGCCAGCCTGGGTAGTCAGGCATTGCCTCAAACAAAGAAGCAAATAAAAAGTGAGTTTGAGGAACCAGGAGCCCAAGTCCTGCCTGACACAGGCTAAGGGGTGATGCCATTAAAGGTTCCAGACTAGGTGGGACTACCTGAAGGTGCAGTCGATCCTCCAAGGACCCATTGGGCAGGAAGCCATAAACAAGGCAGTAGAAGCCACTCTCTGCACAGTAGCCAGCAAAGTCCACTATATTTGGGTGATGAAACCTGTTACAAAGAGTGGACTCTGAGTTCTTCAGTTCTCTGGGCTCCACTACCTTTTATCAAGCTGGGTGGGCAGCCATTGATGTACCCTCACCTGGGCCTGGCAAGGCCTGGAGGGCACAAGGGAGCCAGGGCTTGTGTTGTGCAGTCTTAAAGACTGACAAGGCCCTGGTATGGCTCTCTTTGTGCCCCTAGACAGGAGGGACTCCCAAAACTCACCTTGACAGCTGTTCCACCTCAGTTAAGAAGCTCTGTTTCACCACAGTCCACTCTAGATCAGCCTCCTGCAGCCCCAGACATGGTGGGGGAAGAGGCAGGGAAAGTAGGCAGCATGAGCCAAGCTTGCCAGCTGTTTCCAGGCCCTTAACAATGGTAGGCTTGGGATCCTTGAACTGGAATCAGAGGACTGAAGGAATTGCTTGGGGAGGTGGGAGTCAGGTGACTGCAGAAGTCAGGGCTGATGGAGGGAGGAACTGGGCAAACAAGGACTGATGGATTGTTTTCCAGGTGGCTACCCACCCTGTTACACCTACCTCCTTCAGTCTCTTCACAGCATATGTGGTATTTCTCATTACTGCTCGGTACACACACCCAAAACCACCCTCTCCAATCCTGAGCTCTTCAGAGAAGTTGCAGGTGCCTTGGGAAATCTCACAGAGGGGCCAGCAAAATGGGGAGGGATGGACTTTTTGGAGCTCAGACACTGGGCTCTCTGGGCTTGGCTGCTGGAAGAGACCACAGAGTAGGTGAGGATCCTGTGTATTCTCCTTTGTCCAGGCTGAAAGCTCCCCTCAACCCTGGTTGTCTCTCACATAACCTGGCTGGGCTGATTTGGGCTCTGTGATAGACCAAAAGCTAAGTTTCTTTCTCCTTGCCTGGAAATTTCCCTGGGGCTTAAGGCACACCTACCTTGGTAGAGGAAAGGGCTGAAGATTGCAGTGGTGGCCCGAAGGAAGCAGGGCTTGGAATGGGGAGCTCTGATTTGGAATGGGTCTTGGAGCCTGGAAAAGCTTTATAAAGATGGCAGTGAGAGGCAGACAGACCAGCAGCAGTCTACAGCCATGTCAACAGTCATGGTGGCCTTTTCCTCTGGCCTATTAAGCCCAACACCCAGGCTCTTTTTACCTGGGGAGAGGAAGGTGGAGGCAGAGGACTGTAATTTCCGGGGACTCCAGTCCTCAGCCTCGGAGCCTGGAGAGATGCTCGTGGGCCTTGGAGCAGCGGTGCTTGGGGGCAGAACTGGGGCAGGGGGGTGCCCTAGGACAAGGAAGGAAAGGAGGGTTATGACTCAGGTCTGTCCATCTCTGTTTGTGTGTGTCCCATATGGTCCCCTATCTCAGAGGCTCTGTACCGGTCACCTCTCTCGGGTTCCCATCCCTAGGTCCCTGGGGCTACACTTGCTCACAGGCTGTAATGATGTCCCGCGCTCGCAGCAGCTGCAGGTGCGTGAGGATGTGAACGAGGTCAGCCACTCGTGCGTTGCGGTTGATCCAGGGCCACAGGACGCTGGCCGTGCGCTGCTCTGAGCGCTCGCACAGCCGCAGCTCTGTCTGATCGCGCACGATCAAGGCCGCTGTGGGATGGAGAATGTCAAGCTTCAGCTCTAGAAGCCCCGGTCACCCGCCCCACGCCGGCCTGCCGTCACCCACCAAACTGGCACCAGTCGGCGGGCTCCAAGGCGTCCATCACTTTGTAGAAACGGCACATAACCCAGGGTGGCACCTCGTACAAGAAGTGCTGGGCGCCCGGAACTGCAGGCTCCCCGGGGCCCAGACCCCCGGCCATGGCCGCCGCCGCCGGACCGAGGCCTCTCGGGGCCTCGGCGAGCGCGGGCCTTAGCCGGCCGGGTCCGCAGACACTGACTCACTTCCCCTTCAAGCCTGCCTCGTGCAACGCCCGGCAGGGCGGAAGAGGCGGCGCTCGGGCCTGACGCCATCTTGCCCTCCGCGGCCTTCGGCCACACGGGGGCGTCCCGTGCCGCCCACGACCCAGGGAAGGAGCTCTGCTAGGCAGGAGGGCATCCGTCATGGGAGAACAGAGGACTGTGATCCTACACGGAGCGTGGTCTTCCAGCAAAGGAAACCATCTAAATAGAGCTGAGCAGGATGAAGACAAAGGGCATAGGAAAGACACAATGCTCTATAAAGGCAGTTTATGCCAAGTCTGGTTAAAGCCACGGAGAGGCTCCCTTTGGCCGTATTTGTGGTGCACTGGAGCCAGCCGAATTGTTGGTAGGACAAGGTCAAATGTGGGCCACAATGTGGCCCTCTGGTTGACTCTAGTCATCTGATGGTAAGGATGGATACCCAGAGAAGGGCCTGGAAGATTGTACAACACATAGCTGTGTGTGCTAGATCCCCATGCCTCACCCCTGCCTCCAGGAACCTGCCAGCAGCTAGCTGAGCCAGCAAGTGTAGATCTTCACAGAATCTGTCTGTGCAGGATCCTCACTAGCTTGCCAACCCACACATTTATGTCTCTTAACAGGCCTTGCTCTGTCATCATATGCATCATATTCAGCTCTTGCTGTCCCTTTCCTTTTTCTGTCACACTTTTATCGTAGTTTACACTTCTCCCCACGAAGACGCTAGGGTCTAGCAGCTTCTCCTAACCTTTACTAGAGCAGTTGTCAGTGACACCACCTATTGTGACCTCTTAGCCACATGAGTGTCTCTTGCCCACTCCTCTAATGTTCTCCATTCACGGATTTCTTTGGCTTTTTTGGGCTCTCAATGAGCCACATCTCAGTGCACGCTACTTGCTCACTATACTCTCTAAAGTCCTCTTCCCATGAGCTCAGTACTCTTAGCATCAGCCATTACCACTTACCTGCATGAACTTTATGGCTCCGATAAGGCTTACCGCTCAGGTGGTTTTCCTCAGGCACAAATCACCAAATCACTTTCTTAAGGAAGACCTTCTTCAAGTTCCCAAAGCTTTCCCATTGAGTCCCAGCTCTTTACAGATGTTTGGAAGATGGCATAGCCAGCCTCTGCCCACTCACCTGAACTTTAAGCCATTAAGAACTCTTCAGATGTTGGGCTTGGTGGTGCACCCCTTTAATTCCAGCACTCAGGAAACAAAGGCAAGTGGATCTTTGAATTTGAGGTTAGTCTGGTCTAAATAGTGAGTTCCAGGTCAGCCAGGGATACAAAGTGAGACCCTGCCACAAAAAGACCAAGACCAAACCCAGGGAAAAAAAAAAGGCAAAAAAAAAAAAAAAAAAAAAAAAAAAACCCAAAACAAACCTTAGTTACTTCTCATTTTGCTTTGACGTTGAGTTTGCACATACCCCTGCTTTTGCCCTTCCCAACAAGACAGCATAAACAGGTGTGTGGAAAGCTTCCTTAAATCGCACCTAATTCTTTTCTTGGACACATCTTGAGCTTGCTGGAGTTCCGTGCCTCTAAACTTTTCTAATTTCCCACTGCCCAAGGAAGAGCCACAGGCAGTAACTTGGCCTTCCTTACTTCTTTGTTTCTCCAGCTGAGAGCATGCAACAACTTTCTTCTGTCCACAGTTTCCCCAACAGACCATTTTGTCATACCAATCCTAACTGGAAAGGTTTCCCTTTTACTAGCCTGTTCTCCTAAGGAACTTGTAGTATGTTTTCAGAAAGGTCTTCCCAAGGCCCATGGCTGGCTCCCACTGGGGCCTCTTCTCTGAAGCCACAGTTATTGTGGCCACTTGAAATATGAGTTCAAACTAGGTGTGGTGGTGCATGCCTATAATCCCAGCACTCCAGTGGCAGACACAGGAAAATCAGTAAAAGTTCAAGGCTAGCTTGGTCTAGCCAGAGCTACACACTGAGACCTTATCATACATAAAACGAAGCTTGGCATGGGGCTCATACCTGTAATTCTAGCACTTGGGAGGCTGAGTCAAATCGCCCTACACACTCAGTTCCTGGAGTAGAAGTCAGAACCTACCCAAAAGCAAAACAACCCCACAGGTCAAACCACTGAGCTTCCAGTGGGTTCTCATAGGTCAGTTTTTACCAAGATGTGCCAACTCCAGTATCCAAAATTATTGTTTGCATATACGCTAAACTCTATGGGCAAGGATTTGGTCGCTTTTATGTATTGGGGACTATCAGTATCTGGCACAAACCTGGTACACAGTAGATGCTCCATGTTACAGGTTGAATCTTCAACCCTTTCATTTAACATTTGAGGCCAGGACTTCAAGGCAGCTTCTAATAGGTATGCCCATAATTACATGTGACACACCATTATCCTCTCAAGCCCGGATCAGCCTAAGGAGGACAGATGTACCGAGTGGGTGGTTGCAGAAGGCTCATATTCTTATAGGAAGCCAGTGACACAAGGGCTCCCTTTGGGCAGTTCCTCAGCATGCCCTAGTTTGGTCAGGAAGGAACATTAGCCACTCACAGAAGTCATGTAGAAGGTCTTAGGTGCTATGGGTCACACGGGACAGAGTTGGGGAGAAAGGTATTAAAAAACACCAGGGTACACCAGGACCTCGTAGCTACCCCTGCTACACTGGTCAGGAGAGGGACATCTGTCTTAGGCCTTCCTGTCACATGCTGGTGCAATGTGCCTGAAAAGCACACTGAGCACACTGAGAATACCAGGGAGGCCAGTGTATGAGACAGGCTTCCCTTTCCTCCTACACCAGTCCTGAGAGAGGCTACTGGGATTCAGGGACAGCTGGATCAAACACACCGTGCTGTCAAATGAACTGGAGGGGTATTGCTGACTTATAATGAAAGCCCAGACCTTGAGTCACTTTCACAGAGAGATTTATCGAGAATGCTAACAGCACAGGATACAGTACTTCCCAACAAAAGGTGCAAACGCATCACTTAGAAAGGCATGCTGAGTATTCTTTGCTTTCACATGTATTAAAAAACTTACAAAAATAAAATGAAACCGCGTGCTGCCCATCTTTTCAAATAGTAAAAGAACCTTATGAAAAACCACTTGATTTTACAACAAAAGACACAAACGGACATTTTTATGTAAATTTATAAGGCAAACTCTTTATATAATAAATAGGTTACAGGGGTTCAGTGGGGTGTGTTTTTGAAACGTATACAGGTACATTCAGACAGGTTTACTGAAATGGTACAAATTTCCTTAATAAATTGCCTTTTGTTTTTAAATATATCAGTGCTTTCAGTCATTTGGCTATACACAAAGAACCTTGTTTTGAACACTACAAAAAAAGCAATCAATATTTTGTTTTTAAAACGACCTACTTATTTTCTAAAGTAATTGTCCCAAAACACAAAAACTGAAGGTGAATGCGACAGAGGGCTTTTCAAGACCCCTCCAGCTATGTCTGTCATGAATATCTCTTTCTGTCCTGTGTGCCTGCTCCCAACCTCAGATGGGCTTTTGAGCTGGTGCCAAATACAGGGTAGCCCGTCAACTGCCTGCACTGCCCTACAGATCTTGCCCTTCAGGCTGGCAGAGCGGAGCACAACATGGATCTAGGAGGGGCATGCACCCTGTCTTGTTCTTCCAGCTACCACTTGGCTAACTGGTCACTACAGGCAGCACTTTCCTCACATGAGGCTCCAAGGTCTGTTCCTCTTACATGAGCCTGGAACAATCTGTAATGAGGATAACACTTTACTGAAGATGTTTGCCATAGAAAGAGAAGGTAGTAGCTCACGCCCAGATTTTGTTGGGAATCAGATGACATCAAAGGATAGAACTCTCTGCCATCATTTTATTCCCCAGGCATGGTGGGGAGATATCACATTAGTACTATGCACTAGAGGATAGCATGGAGTGTGACACAAGTGTCCTGACTGGTCATGTCCTTGAATTGTGCCTTGGAGAAAGTAACACCCATGGCCTTGGTTTATCTAGTAAGAGCTATCTCAGGCAGGGAGTAGCTAATTCATTTTCTGTCTCCTCCCTAACCTGTGTCCACAGTGGGGCATCCACCTGCAAGCTCAGGCCCAGCCTTTCCCTACTCAGTAAGCTAATCTCTTATCTCACATCCCCTCCCCTCCTGGCACTCCTTGAAGGAACTGACCGTTTCTTTCTTTCTTTCTTCTTCTTTTTTTTTCTTTCTTTCTAGTAACAATAGTAGTAATAATCTGGGAAGGGAAAGCAAAAGAATACACTGGGTAGAAAAGCTGGTTTTGCTCTGACTTTGAAAATGGCAACACATCAGCTTCAGTCTCTTGACTTGGAATGGGAATCCAGTGCTTAACTTCTGGGTGGCTTCTGGTTGATCTGAGCAGGGGTCATCTCTTCCAGACTGCCCCTCTTGTCTTAATCACCACTCCCCTCCCTTCAAATGCTTTGTTTGTAATGAAAAAGTGTCCAGAAGCATTTGTCTCTGGAACAATTACTTTAAACATAGTTACAATACAGACTTCAGTTCAAACACAGAAGAGATTTACTTAGCAAAGTTCCTTTCACCCACCAAATATTACACAAATAGAAGCCTCAACACCACAGTTAAAGAGGACCAGTAGAGAGAACCTCATGTTTGGAACACAAAAGGAAGAATAAAACCAAACCAAACCCAAACGGAAAAACCCCAGAAAGACGAGGAAAGGGCAAGGAAGGAAGAGGAAGGAGAGCAAACACAGCACACGTTACAGTGTCCAGGTACACAGGGAGCCCAGCACAAGGAAAGGGCTCGGCACACATTGAGTAACAGTCCTGGTGATATTTGGTCATATATTCATCAACTACTGACTCTGGAGCGGCTGTTATTGATTGAAGCAGTGACAAATCAAATGGAAAAGGAGGCCGTGGTAGCAAGGTAAGGAGCAGGCTTCAAGTTCTGCAAGCCTTTCGCACTCCACTGTCCAGCTGCCCAGAAACATTGAACCAGGTGGCCTGCTCCATCCAGGCAGGGTTAGAGGTCACCAGGTGAAGCTAACTTGGGTGCTGATCTCACATCAGCTATAAAGCACAAATAGGGACATACATGGTCACCTACCTGTCAGTGGCCAAGGTGGCGACAACCCTTTGGCCTCTTCTGCCTCCGTCCCATGCTGGCTGGGGAATAATGTTGTGACACTCTCCTAATACTGATTGCTCTCTAGAGCAAGGTCCCAGAATAGGGTCTCAGAGGCTTCCCCAGCCTATCCTCCAAGAGCCCCAAGGGTAGCCCAGCCACCCAAAGGGCCTACAAATGTATGTGCTGTATTGTGGCCTCAGAAGAAGCAGTGATGAGGGGATGGGATGTAGATATGGGACAGACTTTGGCCCTGGTGATTATAATGCTCTCTACTTCGGAAAAACAAGGTTCTAGATATTTGGGGGGGACACATTTTTAATTATTTAAGAATGATCATTTTGCAAAAGAACTGTTACAGCTAAACTTTCTAGCAGATATTGCTCATCAAGAATTACAAAAGCAAATGCAGTTACTCATGGGAGCAGGGAAAAGAGAAAGGGATGTTTCTGGAGTCTTCACTACTTTCTGGAGGAGACCCATTGGACTTGTTGGATGTGACTCTGGGGTCTCTGGCATTCTACCTGGTATAGCTTACAGATTTGGAGACAGGTCAAGCCTCCTATCTCCTCTCCAACCCCTTAACTCAGCAAAGTGAGGAGGGTTTTGAAATGCTCTTGAGCCCTGCTAATTGGGGAAGCCTGCCAGACTTACTGCACAAGGCTCTCCCTGGCCAGGGAAGGGTGGAGGAAGTTGGGCCACCCCTATGCATGACAGCTCCCTACCCCTGGAGGTGGGAACTGGGCTGTGCCCACTAAGTTCTGAACTTCAGTATGTAAAGGGAGTGCTCTTGTCTCCCCACCCCATGCTGAAATAAACTATCTTGCACCCAGAATCTTGGGGCCCTTATCACAGCAGAGGAGAAACAAAGCACAAAACCTGGGTGCAGCCTGGGGCTTCCTTCACTTAGCACAAGGAAGCCTTTGAAAGAAGCGAGGAAAAGATCACAGATCTGCTTGGACTGAAGAAGTGACCAGCAGATGTCTTTTTTTTTTTCTTCTTTTTTTTCTTTTTTTTTTTTTTAATTTTCCCTTGTTCTACTCTATGGTTATCAGAAATATTGTAATTAAGCAACAGGTATAATTTTAAAAGGTCTTTTTTGTGTGGTGCCACAAGCAAAATGAGTTTATAATTGTGCAATATACAGATATATATACATATATATATATATGTACATATATATATATATAAATTCAACTGCTTTGTGTGTCTAGTTGGTGTATAAAATAAAAATAGGAAAACTAAAAGCAAAACTGAAAAGCAAATCAGAAGCCCAGAATAGAAGAGACAAAGCAGACCTGTGCATATAATCTATAAGTTACTGGATATAATCAGAGTCACCAGGAAGAACAGCTTTGCCACTTGACACACAAACACTGCAGGGAGAAGGACTATCAGAGCCAAACCTCTTTGCCTTTTCACCACATTTGCTCTCAGTGCTAATCAGGGCCTGATAAAAGGTGAGAGGGGAAAGCAAGAGCAAAGGTCATTTGGAAATTGTCTAAATTTCTTAAACTCAAAGATAGCACTTAGTTTCTATGAGAGGCCTCCTTCCTCCCAGAGCCTTTCTGTTATCTGCCTGCCTGTGTATGTTTTCCCTCTCCATTATATGTTCTCTCATGCTTCCACAGAGGGTAGGCAGGCTGGCTTAAGGAGGCAGAGAGAGACTCTGGGGTAAGTTTAGGAGGGCATGCCAAAGTGCTTACCACACTGCCATTTAATCTGTGCCAAGATCCTGAGGGTGGGGTAGGCAAGGGACAGAAGGTCCCATGGAGGGATGCTCTGTAGGCAGCAGACCGTCCCTAGTTGTGCAGTAGTGTTGGGCAGGCTCAGTAAAGATAAGAGAGCAGACATTTTGTCCAGGGCCTTCTGGGTCACTGATGAGTGTTCCATGTGATGCACCAAGAGCTTCTCTTGCAGCTTTGGCATCTAACCGCCATACCACCAAATGGCAAGGTCAGAAGGGGTGTCGTTGGGTCAGCTACCCAAAAAGTGATTGGCTTTCCAATGGGAAAAAAGCCTCAAATATCAAGAAGCTCTTGGTTCCATCTCCTCACATGCAGAAGGCTTCAGCCTGGACTTCCCTTTGCCCAGATCACTCACCAGACATCTCGGGCCAAGAACTAAGTATTTTTACATCAACATTTTTTCAAAAGCCTCCTCTTATTCATAAGCATCAAAATGTAATTTTTTGCCAAATGTTTTCAAGGTTTTCCTTCCAAATTCTTCAGAACTGGTTTCAGTGTTCAATTTTCCCCCTTTAGCATATAATCTCAGACCCTGGAGGAGGCAGTATCCTAGCAATTTTTAACAATTAGACTAAGCCTTTTCTAAAGATTGATATAGTACCTAAAAGAGAAAGACATAAAAATGGAGAGAATCAACAAATCTCTTCAGAGTGAGGCTGGTTCACTGAAGCATAGAGAAGAGCCAGAAGAGGATGTGGATGGAGCAGAGGGCTTGGCCCAGGCATAGAGCCCTGCTGCATTTGCCCTAGGCCCCTTTACCTTGGGACATTGCTATGCCATGGTCTAAAGGGCTCTAGCAACTGCTTTTTCTGAGTCTTAGTCATTCATCCTAGACTCTGTAGTGTGAACCTGAATCAGCACACAATCTGGGGCAAATATATAGGTTATGAACCGATGCACAAAGGTCTTCCTGAAGAACTGGCACCTGTGATGTCTCCTCAGCTTGGAGAGCCTGGCCAGAATGCTCTAGAAGGAGTCTAGTTAGAGAAGTGGTGCAGAGCTCAGGTAGCTGGGCTCCATGAAATCTGGCTGGTCTCATCTGGTCAATTCCAACCCTTTTGCTTTTTCCTGGGCAGCCTTGAGCCACTTATTACAACTTATTTAAAATCCAGAGGTCTGTCAGCTTAGGAAACTTTCTCTGCCAAACCTCGCAGTCTGTTTCTGGTTACTGCCCTGTTTTATCACTGTCATAGCAACAGCAAGCTGAGTGAAACAAACAAACAAACAAACAAAAAACAGCAGCAATTTGGGCTGCTCTGTTTTCCACTTCCAATGTTCATAGCCTCTAGTCTGTTGTGATAGCACTGAACAGAGTTGACTATACCCATGCTGGGATCATAGGCTAGGCTAGTTTGGCACTGGTGGACTGGGGTGGTGGTATTTCTAGACCTCCCCTGTGCCTTTTGATATGGAAATACAGCACCAGCAGAAGGGAGCTGTACTTGGGCCTGGCTGTGACCAAGAGTCCTCAACTCACTGCACTGTCAAGGGCAGCAGTTCCACTGGTTAAGACAGACTCAAGAATGGGGGAAACTGGGCCAAGATGATCATAGTTGGAGGATATACAGCAATCTATCTGGGAGAGGTAGTAACTAACAACTAGAAGAGGGTAGGAAAGACTGGATGTGACCTTAATGACCTAGCCCCAGGTATCTGAAAGCTGTTGGTCAGTTCCTGTATTCTTCACATAACTCTGTGAAAGACACCATCCAATCTTTACAATGTTCAAATACAAGAAAACCAAGGTCACACTCCAGGTCTGAGCCAGACATAGCTGGTGAGAATCCCATGACTTAAGGCTCTTCCTTCTAATCTCCTGTCAACCCCACAAGGCAGAGGCAGCCTGAGAGCTATACAGAGTCCCTGGCTACCAGGGGAAAACCCCATCAAAGCTGCCTGCTTAAAGGAGACTGAATCATGATGCCCTTATATGTGGATGAGGGAATGGGGAAAAATGCAAGAAGTGAAGATAACCCTAAGGAGCTACAGGCAACACCACCTGCAGTTTTGGAGCCAGCTCTTTGTGAGGGTAAGTGGAGGGGGGGAGTGAGGGGGCTGCAGAGGGGCCCCAAATTAAAGAAAATGGCACCTGAAGTTCTGCAGTCCCAACTGTGAATGTCTAATAGCCTAGGTTGTCTTCCAAAGGATGAGGGAACCCTAACCTAAGGGGTACATCTCATTGGACTAAGTAAGTATAACAGGCAAAACCCCAAGTGGACCACAATAAACAACTTGGTGTCAACCTGGCTAGGTGCTGTAAGGGTATGGAAAGGTGTCCTTGAGGAATGCAAGGCCACTGCAGGGGGTGGGGTGGGGGCAGCAGGGGCCTTTTGTCATTGGAGGAAGGGGAGTTCAGAAGGACACATTCTGGACCCTCCAGAGTCCCTTTTCTGACCCTTCTTCCCTCCCCAGAGAGAAATCAGAGACAAGGCTGACAGAATCAAAAGCAGAGCAGGCAAAAGGACTGCCCAACAGGAAGCTGGTTACAGGGTTTGCTTTTTATAGCACAAGGAAATGGATACAAATACGCTAGAAAGTCCAACTATGATTCTGCAAACAGAATGGGGCAAAATCTCTCACTTAGTTCTAACCATTCCAGAAGAGACAAACATGATTTTATCTTAAACTATCAATTGGAACTGTCAACTATGGTTCCTGATCACTAAAGACTGGCAAGGAAGTGCTAGACAATTTCTATGATGTTTCACTCTTCCATGATTACACCGCAGTAAGAAAGCTGGGGAACAGTAACAAAAGTACACAAGACAACACACACTTGACAGTTCATGGCAGCAGCTCACATAGGACGTGCCTGTGGGTGTTTCTGGAAGCATAAGACTGCTGTCTCATTTGCTACTTTGATAAGGTACTTCTCAGTCGGACAGATTTAGATATGAGACATCTCTGTAAACACAGAAAAGGATATACCAATATGATGAAGATATGCAGCTAGATAAGGACTTCCTGAACAGAGGTTAAAACTTTGGGATTCCAAATGAAAACTGACCAATTAAAACCCCACAGCAAAACCAAGCCTCTAAAATCCACTACATTTAATAGAGCAGAGGTTGAAACATGGGATGTGCTGGCGTCGCCTAGTCCCCATTGAGCAAATGGGAAAGAGTTCTACTAGAAAAAGACTTGATGTGTGCATCTGAAGAAGGGCCAGGGGCCCTGCTGTCACTCTCTGCTCAGGTCTGCATTTGTCTTGACAGGTCCCCTGCCCACACTATGCTTGACATCAGATTTCTGAGTGGGGTCAAGGGTAGTGCGCACAGGCCCCTTTGGGTCACTCAGTGATTCTAGGAGGCCACAGGGGGCCCCTATATGTCCTTCAGCTACCAAATGTGACCCAGTTTCTCTATCCCACTTTTCTACAGTAGAAGGTGAAAAGGCTCATTGTTTAGCATCTGAAAAGCCTTTTGATTTTTTTCTTAGCAAAGAAGAGGGAGCTACCTAGGAGAGCAAGAGCTTACTACCTTCTTGTTCTTCACAGAGGCAAGGGAGGACTCAGCAAAGCCCAGCACTTGCTCAGGGTTAAACATGATAGCTGGCATTGGCAATGGGAAGTCAAAGGGCAGGGAGAATCCTAGGGCTGCGGTTGAATGCTGTCAGATAAGCATGTGGTTGGGCACTGCAGTTGCCTAGAACAGAAGAGACAACTAGGAGCTAGGGGAAGGAGGATGGGGAAGAAATGAAAGCATGAAATGGAAGGACGAAAGAGAAAGCAATCAGGAAGTCCTTATAAAATTGCAGCAAACACTTAGAGTTTCGGAGCTTCGTGGCAACCCTATGTGCTGAGCCCACTTTAAAACAAGCGCAGGTATATACAGATCCAGGTAGTTCTGAACACTGCCACGTCTGGTAGCTTGTGGGACAAACTGTCACCATTTCAAGCCAGTTTGCTTTCGGAGCATCTGTTTGTTTTGAAGTGGGAACATGAAGACTCAATAGTGCAAATAATTCTAAGCTGTTCCTAAAGGAGAAGTGGAAAGTAATTGAAAGAATATTTTCCTTTCTTCCCCTACACCCCTTGTCTCATTCACTAAGTCCCTAACTACAAGTCACAGACTGCTCTCTTGTTTTGTGGCACTAGGCCTGGCTTGATTCACCTAGCCTGCCTGTACCTTGTCCTGCTGCCTCTACGGCACCTTTTTAGCATTATCCTCTAGGGGAACGTGTGAGCAGATGATGATACTTCACTCTGGGCCATCCTCTTTTCTGGCTCAGGCCAGTCTATATAATCCAGCAATTTAGGACTTGCTCCTGGCCATACCAGGGCTGGATCAGACAGGTGCCACTTTCCTGTTTTGCAAAAAATCTTTTGTCAGTTTTGGATTGGGTTGGTGTGGAGCCAGAATGTGCCACAACAGTTGGAATTATTGGGCCACAATCACTGGCCACCTTCATAGTCTTCTCTAAAGAATCTAATGGTTTCTCCTGCCTCACACCTCCCAGTTCCTCAGATTGGGAGTTAAGGTGGTGAAAGAGTCAGGGAAGCTATGGACAGGGCACCAATGGCACCAAAAATGGGAGTGTCCTCTCAATTGCTCTCTCTAATGAGCACATGGGGGGTTGTTGTGGGGAGTGCCCGGTCAACAGCTTGTCTGGTCAGTAGTATCTGCAGCAAGCCTTGTTGAAGGAGCCTAGTTTAGAAAAGTGCAAAGCTACTTCTGGCCCTGGTTAGGTCTTCAACCTGACTGTGCTTGTCGATAAGAAAAACATCCCAATGCTCCAACTACTCCCACCCCGAAGCCACGAAACTCTAAGTTTACTGAAAGAAAAAAAAATATTTTTTATTTCAGTTAATCGGGAAGCTTTGTCAGAGCCCTACCCATAAGGAGAAGAGACAACAGCTGCCTTTATTCTTGTTGGTTTGCTTTGCAATCCACTCTGTGTAAAGTCAGCTAACTCTCTCGGTCACGGGCGTCCGGCTGTCCACAGGCTCCTCTCTGTTTGGCCTTGGCATGGAGGATGAAACAATGTCTTTGCGCTCTCCCTCCCCTCGGTGTTTGTACTTTTCTGCAACTGTGGTGGTGGTTGCAACCATGGGCTGAGTCTTAGCTGGCTCCTTGGGGCAGCCATCACTCTCCAGGGAGCCTCCTCGGGACATTTCCTCTTTGCAGATGCTGCTGCTCAAGTCCTGCGGCTCAGGGGTGCTGATGGGGTCCTCTGAGCTCTCAGGCTCAGGCTCAGGTGGGGGTGGGAGCAGTGGCATGGGGGCCTTTGGGGACTCTGAATGATGGTGGTGATGATGATGCTCCTTCTTAGGTGGTGAGGAGGCACTGCTGCTGCGCCCCTTGGGGCTGCTCTCCTTGCTCTTTCGCCCAGGGCTCTTGCAGGTCTTCAGTCCCTTCCCACTCTTCTCACCAAGGGTGGACACCAGCAGGGGCTTCACTACTTCCTTCACCTCAATGCTGACTGTCTCCCGGGTCTTGCGCTTCTTGATTGGGAGCACAGTCTCATGCACAGTCCGTATGGAAGATTCCTTCACGGCTTTCTTTTTGGCCTCAGCAGCAGCAGCTGCCACCACACTTCCAGGCTTCCTGCCCCGTTTCTTAGGGATGGCCTGGGGGTCAGCTTCAGCTTTTCGCTTTCTGCCAGGGCGTTTGATCACCATGACCTGGGCAGACGTGGTAGCCCCACCTCCCTCACCCTTACCCCCAGGTGGTGCTTGGAAAGGCATCTTGACAAGAAGTTTCCCAGGGCTCTTCTCTAGGACCCTTTTCATCTGAACACCTTCTGATGCTGTTGCCTTTGGTCTCCCAGAGCCACTCCCTTTGGGGCGTCCCCGACCCCTGCCAGTTCCTGGAGTTTTCGGAGATTTAGGCTTCTTAGGTGGTTTCTGCTCTCTCCTGGAGGGGCTCCCTCTCCCAGTTACCGTGAAGTCAAAATCATTAGGGTCCAAGGAGGTGTCGCCTACCTTTTCAAAGTATGCAATCAATTCCACTTTCGAGCGAAAGGCTTTTCCCTGGGGACTGTGGAGACAAACAGAGAGACCCAAAGAATAGTCAGAAGGTTTTAACAACTTAGAGGCTAAGGTAGAAAAGGTGGTATTGACAAGCTTTCTTCTAAGACGTTGTAGGTGAACAAGGATCAAAGTGAAGAAGAACTGAGATAACCTAAAACTAGAGGGCATAACCAAGTCAGATGCATGGGTAAAAATTGTTACTTAGGGGTAGTGGGCATCTGTACAGCTTGCTAAGGAGCCAGAACAGCTGGGCCTGAAAACAGGACCTGCCCGACTTCAAGCCCACTCCTCTGTACCCCCTGGCTTCCCCACAATCCAGAAACCAAAGGGGTGAAGCCTGGTACCGGGGGACCACTGGGCTGGGCTGATTCTGTTGGTTGGTACCCAGACCTAATGCACCACCAAAACATTCCTGCATCTTAATCAAGGCATGGTGTCCAGCCTCTTTGGGAATCTATTTCACTGCAATAAAGCTTTCCTTATCCTTCTTAGACTGGAAGATTAAATAAACCCAAAAATACTGGGGAAATTGCTAGCTTTTCTGGGATAATTTAGGGGGCCGGACTGATGTACTTCTTAGCTGCTTCTCTAAACCGCTGGCTCCAGAAGTACTCTGTTTCAACAGAAAATACTAAGAGATCAGCCAAACCAGGACAAATGCAAAAGGAGAAATTGGAAAGGCACACAGAGACCATTTGTGTCCCTTTCCAAAGGCTCTGTCAGAAGAGCAAAACCTTTCTCAACATCGATTTAGAGACAAACAGAAAGAACTTGACATGTGGCATGGGTAAAGGGCATACTACTCTAAAGAAGGACAACAAGGTAGGGACCTCTGTAGTGCTTTCTGAACATATCTGGTGTGGATATTATTTTTAAATGTCCTACAGGAGGCATATACTTTTCCACATAACTGTAGTTCTAGTGGGTCCTTGTATCTAGCCCTCCCACCCACCTGGCCTTCCCTATTCCGTAGACAAAAAGACTTGCTCTTACTTACTTGATCAAATATACATCATATTTTCCAGCAGAGCGGCCAGACTTCCTTTGCTTAAGTTTTCTTGTCCAACCTTCAGGCAAGGTGGGGTCATCATACATGGGTCCCCGGTCACGAATGATGGAACGTCGCTGTTTCGGGGAAGCAGAGGCTTCTGGCACTGCTGGGGCAGAGCTTGAGCTTTCTGATGTCTCTGCTTTGCCTGCTTCTGCTGGCTCTGCAGAATGATGGGCTGAAGGCTGTAGTGGCTCATGTTTGCCCTCTTTGTCTTCCTTCTTGTCTTTCTTCACCTTCTTAAACTTCAGGGGTTTGTCTTTGAGGCTCTGAAGATCCTGGTCTTCCGACTTTTCCTCCCTGAAGTATTAAACAAATATGTAAGTATTACAGTGAACAAACTTGTCTGCAGAGTAGTGAGTACAGATGCTCTTGGGCACCACAGGAGATCCCTGGCTGTTGCATACTTTGATGTTGGTAAATTCCCTAGGACAATGTATCCTTGGGCAAACATGCACCCAAAGATTTCTTTAGTAGCTTTGGGTTACTGGTGATGTTGGTCAAATGCACTTGACCTTTATCATACTACTCCAAACCCTAGTTCTAGTGCTGTGAAAATGGCACATTTTTCTCCTGAATATAACCACTGGCACAACTCACTTTATAAGTTGTACCTGAAGTCCCCCTGGGCTTGCCACATGACAAGAGGCTCTCCACTGTTGGAAAATTAACTGCCGACTGCAACATGTTTTAGGAGCACAAACCCCTTGGAAAGTGGAATACACCACAGTCATGAAAAGAACATTCAGGATTGGAATTGGGCAACCTGAGATCCAATTCTGGCTTTGCCATTTTCTTTTATGTGTATGTGTGCGTATCACGTAAGTGATTAATACCAGTAGAGGGAACTGGGTCCTTTGGGATTGAAGATACAGATGGTTGTGATCCACCACGTGGGTGCTGGAAATTAAATGTAGGTGCTCTGGAATAGCAGCCAGTGCTCTTAACTTCTGAGTCATTGCCCCAACCTCATGACTTTGGCATTCTCAAAACAAGGACCCCAGCAATTGATTTCAGCAGTCTAAGCACCAGTTTCCTCATCCCAACAGGAGCTAATCTCATCCCACTGGCATGAGAATTATGGACAAAGGACCCCAAGGCACGGCATAGCTACTGCTTACTTAGGCAAACTGCAACTGCTGCCTATGGTTCCGGTATGAGGGGGAAAAAAAAGTATTCCGGGTCACATGGGTCTTTACCACAAGATATTCTTTAAATTCTCCCCCCCTACACACACAAAATCACCTTATTTGTTTTTGTTTTTCGAGACAAGGTTTCTCTGTGTAACCTTGGCTGGCCTGGACTTTGTAGACCAGGCTGGCCTGGAACTCACAGAGATCCGCCTGCCTCTGTCTCCTGAGAGTTGGAATTACAGGTGTGTGCTACCATGCCCGGCTTGCAACTACCATATTCTAGGACAGGACACCTGCCCATTCCTTCATGTGGACAGAGGCAGCCTCATTCTACAGGTTTGGGTTCTTGGTGCAGTCCCTTTATGTACATTAGAGTTTGAAGCCTGTCTCTGATGCTCTAGTGACCACTGTACAAAGACACAGTGAGTCTTTCTCTGACTAAAGAATCTGGCCATACTGCACTGCTTGCACCTCAGAGCTACAGGCTAGACTAAGGAAAGTTTGGAAAGAAGTAGCAGCTGGTCGAAGACTAGCAGAATTAGGACTGTGAGGTACATCTGGAAGCACCGTGGTAAGCTCTCAGTGACAGAAGAAAGAAGGGGTACTCACTAGCAAAGCTGGTAAGAAAAAGGGCAACAGTTACTTGTCACTTGCATGG
Organism: Meriones unguiculatus; assembly: GCF_030254825.1. Classification (NCBI taxonomy): domain Eukaryota; kingdom Metazoa; phylum Chordata; class Mammalia; order Rodentia; family Muridae; genus Meriones; species Meriones unguiculatus. The sequence goes on from NC_083369.1 coordinate 39,939,205, forward strand.
AACTCTACAGGGCTCTTTGGAATACCAGGGCTGCTCCCCTAAGATTGAACTTAAGTTTGAAAAAAACTGCTAGACTAACAGGACAAGCTGGCTTCTTTGGAATTTTCACTTGTATTCTGAAATATGTTAGCCACCATCAAATACAAACCACATGAGCAAAGGATCACCTTCTAGAAACCTACCTATAACGGAAGTTTGAGTTTCTTTAAAAAACTCAGTTATGATATTTAAATATGTTTTTGTTTTAATCCCAAGTGTGGGACTTTAGTCTGTCCACAGCTGATAAATGCTTTCTGCAGGGCATGGTCTTTGCCAGCTGGTAATGGCTTGCCTCATGCAGCACAGAGAGGGGTGTGGTCTAGGACTCTGAAGGATATAAAAACAAGAGCCCAGAAAGAGAAAGTGTGGCAGTTTAGAGAGACGCAGGAGAGACACTTCACGGCACAGCAGCTTGGAGGAGGTAGACGGAGCAGATTGCTTGCTGCATTTGCTGTCGACGGAGAACTGGTATGGCCCCAAAAGAACCCCTTGACCATAAACAGCTGGGAGAAGTAAACGGGTCTGTGGCTTCTCTCCCCACTAACCTTCTCTCTCTTACCTAGGGTTAAAGGGTTGGTGGAAGGGAGGTATAGGCCTGAACATCTCAAATCAAATAGAGTTAAAAAAAAAAAGAGAAAGAGAGAGAGCATAACACTACCCTAAGGAGATATCTCTGGAAATGCTTAACAACAAAGATGACAATTTTCACTAAAATTTTGTTTTCACTAGCTAAGACTGTAGGCCTCTCAGGTCCTCATCACCAAGGAGATCTGGTGAATAAAATATGGGATGTCTACATACTGGACGGCTGTGCAGCTAGAGAAAGATGAGTTTCATTATTTTTTTCTGAAGTAAAAAAACAAACTGTAGACATGATTCCCATATCAATCAGGTGTGCAGGATTGTAGGCTAGACTAGAATAATGATGTCTAGGGTAGGTGAGAGCAAGGTAAGAGCTCTTGTTGAACACTTCTTGGAATATAACTGTGTCTAATGAATCACATAAATGTTAACATTACAAAAATAAAACAAAGTAACAAAACTATAATATTATAATGTGTGCAAACAGGAACAAAGGAGCTTAACTATATTATCAAATGTAACATAGTACACAAAAATGACTAAGTTCTGAACAAAGTACTCCTGTAGTGGGATAGATTCCAAAGCCAGTGGTAATATCCCTGGGGTAGTACATATATTACACCAGCTCGAAGGTGAAATGGGTGACTCTGGTTCTGGGGCATCCTATGGTGCCAGTAAAGCTGGAGATGGGATTATAAGATCAGAGTGTGGGTTGGGGTCAAGAAAAACTTTTAGCAATAGCCTAGGCATGGGCAAGGATGTAGGCAGCAATCGATTTGAGATTTGTTTAGCAGGGGAATCAACAGAGCTTAACGGCAGACAGGGCAGAAATAAGTTAAGAATTGTGGGCAGATAGTAGTGTCAATGATTGAGAAAGGGAACTCTGGGTGAGGAACAGTAGCCCCTGACCTCAACTCTGCCCAGTGCTGGGATTACAAGCATGTTCCATCACGACAGCTAATTCTATATTTAAAAACAAGCAACAGAGCTGGAAATATGGCTCAGTGTTTAGGAGCACGTCCTGCTCCTGCAGAGGAACCAAGTTTGGTTCCCAGATACCCAGGATTGTAAGACCACTCGGAACCATTTGTAACTCCAGTTCCAAGTGATCTGACAACCTTTGCTGCTGGTCTCTATGGGCTCGTGCATGCATGTGGTGCACATACAGACAAGCAGGAACACACATGTACATATATACTAACAAAAATCAGTAACACCAAAATAACAAAAGCCTACAAAGCAGCCTGGATTTTTTCTAAATGTGGAAGGAAGGTAAAAAGGATACAAACGATGTAATTTCAATGAAGTAACACTTGCCCAAGGGCCTGTTCAGTCCCAGGGGGAGTGTTCATGAATACAGGATCCAAGGGAGGAGAGCTAGGCTGGGATGCCAGAGGACTTCCCAAGGTTTCCCTCCAAGAGGTCTGTCATCTTTAGTAAAGTACATTTCCAAAGAAGCCAAATACATGTGTTTCTTTTGTTGTTCTCTAGTCTGTAATGGAAGGGTTTTTTTTTTTTTTTGTATGTTATGTAAATATGCTTTTGTTTTAATTCCAAGAGTGAGATTTTAGTTGGGCTATAGTTTGTCTACACCTGTTAACTGTCTCAATTGGAGCATGGCTTCTGCCAGCTGGTAATGGCCTTCCACGTATAGCACGGAGAGGGCTAAGGACTCTGAGAGTATAAATATGAGGGCAGAGGAGGAATGTGTGTGGCATTTGGTGTTGGTGTGTGTTGTGTAACAGTTTGGAGAGACCAGAGATGGTGTGGTGGTTTGGAGCAGACAGACAGAAACACTTTGGGGTGCAGTGATGATGAGGAGACTGCTAGCTGCACCTGTGGTTGATGGAGATTGGTATGGAGCCCTAAAAGAACCTCTTGACTCTAAACAGCAGGGAGAAGTAAAGGAGTCCCCTCTCCCCACTAACCTTTTCTCCTACTTAAGGTTTGGGGACTGGTGGAAGGGGGGTAGAGGCCTAAACACCCCAAATAGAGTTAAGAAAAAGACTGCTACAGGTGGCTTTCTACTACACTAGCTCCCAACCCTTGTCAGTCCATTAAAATATTTTATCATCATCATCATTATTATTTACAATTTATTCACTTTGTATCCCCGGTGTAGTCCCCTCCCCTCATCTCCCCTCAGTCCCACCCTCTCTCCTTTGTCCCTCCATTTTTTCATGATTTCATGGTGAGCCAAGCACCTAGTTCATATGTTCATACAGTTCAAAATTGGAAGTATCATCAGAAAACCAACATTTTCAACTTTGGGATGTTCACAGATGAAGGAAAAAGGAAGCTTAGCTACACAAAAGAACTTGTCTGAAGTCACTGTTGACTTTATTGCCAGATAAGAGGACTTACAATGGATAGATTTTCACTACAAATACGGATATGTGTTCATCAACTGCCTTTGCTATTGTGTCTGTACTATTAATCACTGTGATGCCTTTCCCCAGAAGGAAAAGTGACCCATGATACCCTCCCCGTATCAACAGCGGCTCTAGGCCTGCTCTTTCCTGCCTTTTCATTTGGAGATCTTTCATCCTGTAGGTTAAGGTGGTGCTCCTCAAAAGCTTTCCTTCTTTCCTCCCCTGTGGCCTGGAAGCAAATCCCACTATCCTCCATTGTCCAACTCAGTGCTCACTTAATAAACATATGCCAAGTGAACAGTCGGGATGTAGACAGTGTGCTACATCTGCTTCTCTCTAACCAGAGGTTAGGTTAGGTGTCTGTATCTCTCTAACCAGAGGTTAGGTTAGTGCTTCAGATAGGCTTTGAATAAATGAACAAAAGGCAAGCTTAGGAAATAGCAGTAGTGTTGGACATCAGTGGTGTGGAAGTGATAGAAGATGAGATTGGGGAGGTCAATGATGGTTCTAGAATCACAGGACAGTAATATAGATGATTACAACAATAGGTCTGCTCAGTTTCCAGTTAATGTGAAACAGAGCCCTTCCACTGAAATACCTTAAAATGCTGAACCAGAAAAATATCTTAGAGAAGACATTACAGGATGTCTTAAACACACCTACCTGCAAGGAAGGAAGGAAGGAAGGAAGGAATACACAGAGTAAAGAATAAGTAAGAAGTGTGAGAAGAAAGAACATCTGAACATAACACACAATCCTAATTTTAAAGGCGCACATACAAAAAAATACATTAATGGGACATTCTGGGAAATGTGAATAAGACTCTACATTAGCTCATTGCTAAACTTCCGGAGTGTTGTAACTATGCTGTCTGCTATTAGGAAAGTCAGGCTTAAGTATTTATAACCGAGTGTCATGATGTCTTCAAACTTCTAGGGGAAAATAATTCTGGTGTAGAAGGGATATGTACAGTGTCAATGTGATAACAAGCTTCAAAAGGGGAAATGACATTCATATCACCAGAAACTCTACTGGTTTATGGCAATTAAATTTTTTGAGACAGAGTCTCTTTACTATGTAGCTCTGATGGTGCTGGAACTCACTATGTAGATCTGGCTGGATACGAACACCCAGAGAACCGCTGGCTATGCATCCTCAGTGCTGGGATTAAAGTGTACACCATCACACCCAGCCTGATGGTAATTATTTTTAAGGTTATGCTAGGCAGTGCTCTACCACTGAGCCACATCCTCAGCTCCAAGAGCAGCATTTTGAATAGTAACAAGCAAGCTTCTTTTTTTAAATATATATTTTTATTTAATACAATTTATTCACTTTATCCCAGCTGCAGCACCCACTCTCCTTCCTTCCCTTCCTCATCTCCTCCCATGCCCCTTCCCCAGTCCACTGATAGGGGAGGACCTCCTCCCCTTCCATTTGACCCTAGCCTATAAGGTGTCATCAGGACTGGATGCATTGTCTTCCTCTGTAGCCTGGTAAGGCTGCCCCCCCACCCCATGAGGGAGGTGATCAAAGGGCCAGCCACTGAGTTCATGTCAGAGACAGTCCCTGCTCTCCTTACTAAGAATCAACCCACTTGGAGACTGAGCTGTCATGGGTTACATCTGTAAAGGAGTTCTAGGTTATCTCCATGCATGACCCTTGACTGGAGTTTCAGTCTCAGAAAAGACCCTGGCGCCAGAATTTTTGGTTCTGTTGCTCTCCTTGTGGAGCTCCAGACCCTTCCATGTCTTTCTATATCCCCCTTCTTTCCCAAGATTCCCTGCACTCTGCCCAAAGTTTGGCTGTGAGTCCAGCATCCACTTTAATACCCTGATGGGTAGTCTCTCTGAGGGCCTGTGGTAGGCTCCTCTCCTGTTCCTTGTTTTCACCATCTTCCGATGTCTATCCAGTTTGACTTCCTGAATGAGGATCGATCATTTTAACCAGAGGCCTCCTTCTTGCTTAGCTTCTTTAGCTGTACAGATTTTATTATGTTTATCCCATATTATATGTCTAATATCCATTTCTAAGTGAGTATATACCATGTGTGTCTTTCTGCTTCTGGGATACCTCACTCAGGATGATCTTTTCTAGATCCCACCATTTGCCTGCAATTTTCTTGATTTCCTTGGTTTTTATTGCTGAGTAATATTCCACTGTGTAAATGTACCACAATTTCTGTATCCATTCCTCAGTTGAGGGACATCTGGGTTGTTTCCAGGTTCTGGCTATCATGAATAAAGCTGCTATGAACATGGTTGAGCAAATGTCCTTGTTGTATACTTAAGCATCTTTTGGATATATGTCCCGTAGTGATATAGCTGGATCTTGAGGTAGCACTGTTCCTAGTTGTCTGAGAAGGTGCCAGATTTCTTTCCAAAGTGGTTGTACAAGTTTGCATTTCCACCAGCAATTGAAGAGGGTTCCTCTTTCTCCACATTCTCTCCAGCATGTGTTGTCATGGTGGATGATATCTTTGATGTGTTCTTGGACTCGGTTGGCAAGTATTTTTTTGAGTATTTTTGTATCAATGTTCGTAAGGAAGATTGGCCTGAAATTCTCTTTCTTTGTTGGGTCTTTGTGAAGTTTAGGCATCAAGGTGAGTGTGGTTTCATAGAATGAGTGGTAGTGTTCCTTCTATTTCTATTTTGTGGAATAGTTTGAATAGAATTGGAGTTAGTTCTTTTTTGATGGCTTGATAGAATTCTGCACTGAAACCATTTGGCCCTGGGCTTTTTTGGATGGGAGATTTTGATGGCTGCTTTTATTTCCTTAGGGGTTATAGGGATATTTAATTTATTTATCTGGTCTTGATTCAGCTTTGGTAAGTGGAATCCATCAAAAAAATTGTCCATCTCATTTAAATTTTCAAATTTTTTGGTGTATAGGCTTTTGAAATAAAACCTAATGATTGTTTAGATTTCCTCAGTGTCTGTTGTTACGTCCCCCTTTTTATTTCTGATTTTGTTGATTTGGATAGTGTCTCTCTGCCTTTTAGTTAGTTTGGCTAAGGGTTTGTCTATCTTGTTGATTTTCTCAAAGAATCAGCTCTTGGTTTCACTGATTCTTTGAATTGTTTTATTTGTGTCTAATTTATTGTTTTCAGCTCTGATTTTGATTATTTCCAGCCGTCTACTCCTTTTTGGTGTGTCTGCTTCTTTTTATTCTAGGGCTCTTAGGTGAGCCATTAATTTGCTTGAATGAGATGTTTCAAATTTCTTCTTGAAGGCACTTAGTGTCATGAACTTTCCTCTTAGCACTGCTTTCACTGTGTCTCATAAGTTTGTTATGCATTCATTTTCATTGAACTCTAGGAAGTCTTTAATTTCTTTCTTTATTTCTTCCCTAATCCAGCTGTCTTTGAGGAGAGAGTTGTTCAGTTTCCATGTGTGTGTAGGCGTTTTGCTATTTCTGTTGTTGTTGAGGTCCAGCTTTAGTCCATGGTGGTCAGATAGAATACAAAGGATTATTTCAATCTTCTTGTTTCTGTTGAGGCTTGTTTTGTGACCAACCATATGGTCTATGGAGAAGGTTCCATGAGGAGCCGAGAAGAAGGTAATTTTTTTTTTTTTGTGTTTGGGCGAAAGGTTCTGTAGACGTCTGTTAAGTCCATTTGTTTCATGACCTCTGTTAGAGTCATTGTTTAATTTGTTTTGTTGACCTGTCCTTTGTTGAGAGTGGGGTGTTGAAGTCTTCCACTATTATTGTGTCGGGATCTATGTGTGGTTTAACTTTTATTAATGTTTCTTTCACAAATGTGGGTGCCCTTGTATTTGGGGCATAGATGTTCAGAATTGTGATGTCTTCCTGGTGGAATTTTCCCTTGATGAGTATGAAGTGTCCTTCCCCATCTCTTTTGATTAATTTTGGTTGAAAATCTATTTTATTAGATATTAGAATGGCTACTCCTGCTTGCTTCTTGGGTCCATTTGACAAGCAAGCTTCTTAACAAAGAAAATAAGTGCCTTTCTATTACAAAGAGACTGTAGAGAAACAACTGGACTTAGAAAGCAGAGGCAAGAGGATCACTGCAAGTTCTAGATCAGGCTGCATATTACATACATGATGAGTTCTAGGCTAGCTAGGACTACATATCCATACCCTGTTATTTATTTATTTATTTAACCCCAAACAGGGTCCCATTATGTAGCTCTGGCTGTCCTAGAACTCAGTATGTTTACCAGCCTGACACAGATACGCATGCCTGTCTCCTAAATGCTGGAATTAAAGGTCCATACAGCTTGATTTAAACAACAACAACAACAAAAACCCCTACCTGGAAACCTTGATGAAGCACTTCCTTTTAGTAGCTCAGTCACAATGCTAACCACAACACTATATTGTACAAGGTGACGCTGCCACATGGGGACGAAATATATATAAAGCTATGGCCTTCATGTTTAAGGAAAAAAAAGCACTGCCAAAGGTAGCCTAATCTAGGCTCCTAGAGCTTGCCTGCCCAAGAGCAACTGATATTCAGGATCTTCTGAAACAGCATGAGAAAGAAAGTAGGCTGGTTGTGATGAGAAGTGATGGCTATAGTGTGCTACAGTATTATAGTAATCAGACCTCCACCCCTACCCCCCAGCCCCCAATACAGGGTCTCACAGACTCCAGGCTGGCTTGAAACTCTTGGTCCCCCAAGTGCTGGCTGGGATTACAGGTGTATACTATGTCCACCTTTACAACCAAATTTTATCTTTTTATGCTTGTACATGCTGGTGTGTGTGTGTGTGTGTGTGTGTGTGTGTAACCAGAAGACAATCTTGAGTGTCACCTTCAAGAATGTTACCTAGTTCCTTTGAGGTCTCTTACTGGCCTGGAACTTATTAGTTAGGCTACCCTGGGTTGTCAGTGAGCCCCAGGGATCATCTTATCTTTACCTCTCCAGTGCTAGGCTTTCATGTGTGTGCCATCACATTTAGCTTTGTATGTAGGTTCTTGGGAATCAAACTCAGGTTCTTATAGTTGTGAGGTTATCTCCTAGCCCCTGTAAGCAGCATTTTTAATGCATTCACTAGTGAGCTCTAGTTACCAAACTACACTCTTGCCGTGGTTCCATCCTAGCTTTTCTTTTAAGTACTCATACTTTTGAGTTGGGTAAATCTCCATGATAAAGAACTTGCCTTTTTTGTTTGATGCTCCTGGTTTAATGCCCAGCAATGAAAAAAGTGAACCCTCCAACCCTCCAAAATGTACATACCACTTGGAACAGGAAAGTCTTCATAGATCTTAAATATCTATAAATCACAAGATAATGTTCTTGGGTAATGAAACAATAGTCAGTGATTCAACAGTATAAACATTAGGTCAAAGACTTCACTGGTTCACTGGATACAGCAAAGGAAAATTATGAGTTGGAGAAATCTTGTTGCACGTGGAGGCCAAATCATTATATCCCAAGAAATTGGGTGGTGAGAATTACCTGTATTTAATAGTGTGAGTTACCTACAGTAATCACATTGAGAGGCCTTGAAGGCAGTACCAGGAGGTTGTGTTCTTCCCTCAGCATGCCAACATGGGCAGCCTAAGCCACTCAAACAACCATAGTTGAGGAAGGACTACTCACAATTCCTAAGGCTTTTATTTTATTTTTTAATTTTTTGATACAGGTTTCTCTGTGTAGCCCTGGCTCTCCTGGACTCACTTTGCAGACCAGGCTGTCATTGAACTCACAGAGATCCACCTGCCTCTGCCTCCCAAGTGCTGGGAATAAAGGCATGCACCACCGCACCTGGCAATAATGTGTATCTGTGTGTGGTATGTGCAAATGAGTGCAAATACCCATGGAAGCCAGAGGCATCAACTGCCTCCTCCCTCTAGTTGGAGTTATAGGAAGTTGTAAGACACCCAGCATGGTGTTTAGAATCAAACTCAGGTCCTCTGGAAAAACAGCAAGTGCTTTAATGACTGAGCCATCTGTCTTAGTTACTTTTATATAGATATGACAAAACAGCATGAGCAATGCAACTTATAAAATAAAAGTGTTTAGTTGGCTTATAGTTTTTAGAAGATTAGAGCCCATGATGGTGGAGCAAGGCACAGTGGCAGGACCATCTGAGAGCTAACTCTTACTCCACAAATTAGAGTCAGAGAGGACTCTAGCCCCCTAAAACTGTAAGTTCCAAATTACATGCTTTCTTTTTAAATTGCCTTGGTCCTGGTTTGTGTTTTTTTTTTTTTTTAATTTTTATTTATTTTTTAATCACAGCACCAGAAAAGTAAGAAACTATTTCTCAGCACCCCACCCTCACTTTTTGAGACTCACTACATCTGGTTTAGAACTATGTAGAGTAGGCTGGCTTTGAATTCTCAAAGATCCACTTGCCTCAGCTTCTTGAGTGCTAGGATTAAAGGGATGTACCACCATGTCGAGGAAGGGATTTCTTTAAAAGTTTATGTGTATGGGTGTTTTGCCTGATCGCATGTGTGCACACTGTGGGCATACAGCACCTGAGGATGCCAGAAGAGGCCAGACAGAGCTGGAGTTGCAGGTGGTTGTTAGCTGCCATGTGGGTGCTGGGAATTGAACCTGGGTAGTTCACAAGAGCTCTTGACCATTGAGCCATCTCTCTAGCCCCAATGGGGTTCTTACAATATAAACGAGTTATCAAGATAAAGAGAAACAAAACAAATAAAAAGATGAGCATAATATATATACCGTATGTGATATTTATTTGCAATACTGCTTTTCCACTAAGATATCACAATCACTATAACTCAACCCATTGAGAAAACGACAGTGGGATTGGCTCAGTAGTTAAAGGTACTTTCTACTCTTGTAGAAGTGAACTATTTGAGTTCAGTTCCCAGCACCCATTTGGATGGTTCATTATCATCTGTAATTCTAGCTCCAAGGGATCCGATGCTTTCTTCTGACTTCTGTGAGCATCCACAATCATGTGGGATATACTCACATAGACATACACATAAATAAAATGAAAAAAAAATTGACAAAGTTAAGGGTTTTACTTCCTAAGTTTTATCAAAAAAATCCCCAAAAGTTTGAATTGGTTCTTAGAGAATCCAAAAACAAAATAAACCTAGATAATTCAGATTGTACTGAATAAAAATTATGTCTCCTAGAAACTAACCACAGAGTATCATTTATTCAAAGAAAATGTACCTTACTGTAAAACTATTAAAAAGTTAAAAGATAAGTAATTATACAATATAACACATCCTACAATACCAGACTCCTTTCTTTCAATCTTACAGGACAAAACTAAACACATTTAAATTGCCAAGACCCAGAAAGTCCAATTAGCCACAGCAAAGAAAACACACTCCCAAACTACAGCAGTCACCTACCAGTGAAAGAAGCAGCTGAAGCCTTGTGAGTGAACCTGGACACCAAGCACAGGTGACACACATACTTAGATGCAACGGTTAGATTTTAGGAAACAAGACAGAAACACCTCCTTTTCTGGTCCCTTAGACATCCAGGAAGTTTCTTTCAAATACTCTTTTCATTGACTAGTTGTTGGGTACTTCAACAGAAACGGTGCCCTCCTATATAGAGGAAGTGATGGGAAGTCACCTGTGCACGAGGGACTCATTAACCATGAGGGCAGAGCAATATGCCAGGAAGGGGCAGTGACAGATGCTTACAGGGATTGGCTAGAGCCCAGATGGAGTGTGGCAAATTACCTGGGACTGGAGCTGGGCATAGTACTAGTCTCTGTGCATTCCTAAGGTTCCCTCTAGTAAAACAGAAAACCACAGTGGCCATTCTCATGGGTACTTTAAGTGGTACATCTGTTGGCCAAATACAAATGTCGTTACACAAATATGAAGCCACACATTGCAGAGACACCTGATACTTATATTTAAAAGGAGGAAGAATGTGTGAGTGCTATTTAGACTCTCAATGATTTATTCTGTTTTGGGTGACTACAATCCCCCAAAAGTAACCCCAAACCCATATATCTTCCCTTTCTGTATCTCTGACTCACAGAGACAAGTCCGATTAACTCATGAACAAGAGTGTCCTTGTTGGCCACACAGATGTTGATGAGCTAACAGCAGTGCAGACTATTACATTCTGTCCTGCTTACTTTTAAGACAAAAACCTTAGAGCAAAGTCCCAATGCCGAATTATGCATCCACTCAATATGGATGATTCTAGATACTGGAGATATACAAGTATCTATAGACTTCAACCCTCTGCCTTCATGGGGCACAGATTAGTGTGGGGAGGAGAATACTAACAAAAATATTCAGCTTGTGCAGAGGGTGATAAGTGTTAGGATTGGCAGTGAAGGGGTGGAGGAATAAGACTTTGACCTAGAAAGATGTGGCTAGGGAGGGTCATAGTGGAAGTGAAACGACAAAAGGAGTTAGGTGTGTGATACCAGGAACAGAGGCCAGAACAGGGGCCAAAAGGCCTGGAACAGGGATGTGTCAGGGTGGCTCCAAGAAGCCTTTGTTACTCCCCTGACCCTGATGCAGTGGATAGTGATCACCACATTAGGCTTTACAGAAAACCTGGTTAAGGAGATCTGGTCATGACTCTCTGAGTGAGAAGGTACACTCTGGAGGTTTTTAAACAGAAGAGCATCCTTCTCTGGTTCACAAGTTGAAGGACTGAGCATAGACAAGAAGGTAGGATGCTTAGACCAAATACAGATGGTAGAAGTGAGAAGAACTTGTTAGATTCTACAACTATGTTGCAGATAGAATGAGTGGGATTTGTGGACAAATAGGGCAGACAACAAGCACGAGATTTCTCCTCTAAGGAGGAGGAAGGAGTTGCCTGATTACAAAGGAGATCAGAGCAAGAGAAGTCCTTGGGAAAGGAAGCTCTATCTCTTGGTCCAGCCTGGATACAAAAATTTGGAACAATGGTTTGCAAACTGGTGGGGAGTAAAGAGATTGGGCAAACTTTGAGAGTGAGGGTGGAGAAGCCTGGGCCTGAGGCCCTTCCATGTTACACAGGGAACAAAGGAAGATGAAGAAAGGGATATTTATACACTTGCCCAGAACTTCTGGAGGACCAATGGACCCCAGGCACTATTCTAGCTAGATGCTTGGGACACATCATGAATCAGCGGAAAACCTTGTCTTAAACAGCATATGCTACAATGTGCTGACAGTCAAATAAGCACTGTCAGCTACATAGTGTTAAAAAGGGACAAAAGCTGTGGTTGGAGGAGAAAATAAAAAAGCACAATCATGGTAGGCCCCATGAGAAGGTGGACATCCAGATACTCACAGAAGAAAGAGACTGCTTTCTATAGTTATTAGTATCAAATGGTGCTGAAATGTCCTGGAATAAGAAAAGCAAAAACTGTACCTGTATTGAAAAAAAAAATGAAGATCATTACTGGGGAGGCCTTACTATGTAGCCTGGCCTAGCTGAGGCAGCAAGAGCTCAGGAAAGCATGGAGAGAGACAGAGTCTCACTGGAAAGGAAAGGGGAAAGGGAACTGGTGAAGCTGTAAGAGATCAGGATCGAGAAACAGTTCCACTGAAGTGAACAAATAGGAACTTGTTCCTCTAGGGAATTGAGGTGAAAGCCTGATGCCAGAGAGCTGCATCAGGAGACACATCCTGAAACAGAAGCAAGAGTGCAGAGGACTGGGTCTCTCATAGCATAAGGGAGATGGTGGCAGGGAAGGGTGGGGGCAATGCTGGTCTGTGGGCATTGTCTTTGAACTGCTCCCCTGCACTTTGGAAACTAAGAGAACAATTAGCAGGTGAGAAGGAGGTATGATGGCCTGTTTTAATTGATAGGAAGTTCCCCTTTTCTCCTAACCTCACTTCCCCACCGTCTGGCCAAAGGATCACATACTGAAGCCTTGATCCCCAGCTGGTGGAACCAATCACTGGGAGGTGACTGAACCATGACCATGAGGGCTCTATGAATTCACAACTTGACAGCATTACTGGGAAGTGGTAGAAATGTTACTACTTCTAGCTGGTATGATCCAGCTAGAAGAAATAGGTGACTGAGGGACATGCCTTGGAGGGATGTAGTTTGTCCTCTACTTTAAGCTTTCCCATGCTTCTTGGTCACCATGAAGTAAGAAGTTCTTCTCTAACACCCTTCTGCCATGATCCTGTTCTCACCACAGGTCCAGAAACAATGGAGCCAGCTGACTATGAAAGGAGACATTGGAAAGTGAGCCAAATACATCCATCCTCCTTTAAGTTTTCCTCAGGTAAAACACATGGTCAAAGGAGATGGAACAAACAGAGATATGGGGAGCCAAGTAATATGAGGTTCACTTGGAGCATATTAAAGAGGAACCACATCCATTGTATATGGAACAGGCTGGAGCAACGCAGATAACTGAATTATACCAGAGCTGGTGCTTTGATGACTGATTACAAACAACTGGCCATGGTATTGAAACTGGAAAGGAGATGAGTGGGAGGCACAGACAGATTAAAGATGGAAGCAAATATGGATTAAGTGTCCTCAAGAGAATGAGAGTACTGGAGTAGGACACTACAGGCAGTAAACTTAAAACCTAAGAGGAGCTCTATAGTGAGAATTGTGTAATTGTGATTTTTTTTTTATAAAACAGAAATATTATGGTAATATGCTTTAGTTTTTAATCCCAGCTGTGGGGATAAGAGATAGTTCACAGCAGCTGACTGTGATTTGCCTTGTGCTCTAGCAGAGGCATGGTTTTACCAGCTGCAGACAGTTTCTGTGATTGTGTGAGGTTTGGAATTCTGGGAACTTTTCAGAGGCTATATAAATGTCAGGGCCCCAAGAGGCAGGGTTGGTGCTGTTGTCTGGTTGGTGGTTGATTGCTCTTGTTTGTAGTTTGTCAAGCAATTGTGCACAAAGAAACAAGAAAATATTAGGTATCTTGATGGCAAAGGTCAAACTTGTCCCAAGGAATTTGAGGCCAGTATCAAAAGGAAGTAATTCACTGATAACTGCGGTCCCTTTCCCTTCCATCCTTTTTCTCTCTTATCTGGTGTTAGGGGTTTAAAAGAGTAGAGAAGGGTGGACAAGGAAAAAGAATCCACAGAGTAGTAAAAATCCAGTTACAGAGCTCTGCTTTTGCAGATACAAGATTTGAGAGCCAGTGCCAATGGCTTAGCAGGTAAAGAGCATTTGTGTGACAAATGTGCACATATGCACACACAGAATAAAACGTGAAAAGAAAAGTAACATGATCTGGGGTAAATTTTCTGGTACTAGAACTAGCACTAGCCACTGTGAATGCTTGAGAAAGAATAAAAAGATGTGGCTAACATTTAGAGCAAATGCAGCTTTAAAAAGTCTTTGACAGGGCTAGAGGTATAGCTTAGGTTATGAACAATTGTTGCTATTGCAGAAGACTCAGGTTCAATTCCCAGCACCCACATGGGTGATCACAAGCATCCATTAACTCCAGTTTCAGGAGATCCTATGCCTTCCTTTGCCCTCCAGAGGAACCAGGCACAGACATGATGCATATATATGTTACGTCTCAGGTAATCTACGTCCAGAAATGAGTTCAAGATGGACTATAGACAGACTTTTAGTGATCAGATAAAATCCAGAATTACTCAGGAACTTATGAAATTGGTTCCTATCATCCAAAAGGAGCCATTTAACTTGTGCATTGGTTTGAATAAGAATAGCCCCATGGGCTCGTATATTTGAATGCTTAGTCATCAGGGAGTAGCACTACTTGAGCGGGGTTAGAAGGTGTGGCCTTGTTGGAGGAAGTTTATCACTGGGGGGTGGGCTTTGAGGCTTAAATAGCCCAGGACAGGCCTATTCTCTCTTGACTCATAGATCAGGATGTAGCTCTTAGCTACTTTTTCAGCACCATACCTGCCTGCAGCCATGCTCCCTGACACCATGATAATGGACTAAGATTCTGAAACTGTAAGCAAGCCTCCAATGAGATGCTTTCCTGTATAAAGAGTTGCCTTGGTCATGGTAACTCTTCAAAGCAAGAGAACAATGACTAATATGATTTACCTCTGGCAGACATGACATAGCTCTCCACTGACATATACCTGTGGTTGCATATCAAAGTCCAGGCTGGACTCCAGGCTCCCTCAGTCCCTACTCACAAGTACTTGTTACACATTTCAAGTTTGTTTCTCTCTATTCAGTACTCTTCTAGATGCCTCTGGATGTTTCTTCTTTCTTAACTACAATGAAAACCTGACTGTAATGAAGTAGTTACTTTGGCAGTTTCTTTACCATAACCCCTTACACACATACAAACATACGTAAGCAGTAGTCACACAAACATAAGTCTAAAACAAGTTGAGGATGTATCTGTAAAGTACTTTCACTTTTTAATGTTCTGTTCCTTCTTGCAACCACAGACCATGGTACAGAGAAGTATAAGAGCATTCTAGGGCATGGTTGTCCCATTTTATAGCTTCTAAATGCTGGCAACCACATGACACCACTATATCACCTCAATCCAGGATTTATATGCCTATTACTGTGAGAAGCTAGGTATATCATTAAGTTCATCACAAATTTCTTTAGGATGTAGTGTGGGGTGGTCATGTCATATGCTGTTATACTGACCTGTCCTGTGAGGGACCTCTTATTCCTTGCTTGGAGCTTTCTATCCTGGATATGCACAAGTTACAGTGGTGACCAGCAAAGGCTATGCTCACATCTTAAGCTCTGGACACTGAAAGATGTCAAAATGATCCCTAATCCAATGACATCCAGAAATGAAGACACAGATGCCAAGGTCTTGTGACGAAGCAGAATGGGAGTGATGATCACAATCCAAGGAAAGTCTAGGATTACTTGGCAGTCACCAGAAGCTGGAAAAGGTCAGGAAGTTTCCCCTGCTTGAGTTTCAGAGCAAATAAGCCATTGCCATATGTTGGTTTCAGATCTGGCTCCCAGACTATGTGAGAATGTATTGCTGTTGGCACAAGCTACACAGTTTGGAGTGTTTTGCTTTGACTGCCCCACAAATGCAGCAGCATCTACTTTAATTCTCACCAAATTTTTGGGCCCTATATTTACATATTTAGCAGCATAGAAGGGGATCTGCTTCAAACCAAGTCTTGCTAGCTCTTCTGGATGCTACTTTCCCCCTCATACAAGGCCTCTGCTCCTTCAGGTCCCACAGTCCTTTTTTTTTCCCATCATTTTTATGCAACTTTTGATCTTCCATCATTCAGAATGATATAGACATGCTTTCATATCCACTCACTTCAAGAGACCCCCTGAAACGTACACCATAATCAATTCTACCCCTAGTTCTTTGATCTTCACCACAACAAACCTTCTATTTTTGGAGATAGACTTGAGCTCACAATTCTCCTGTCCTCAGTCTTCCCAGTCTTGAGATTATAATAAACTTCTTGAGTGTGGTATTGGTAAATTGAACCAAAACCACCCCCTTCAAGTTTTGAGACAGTTTCATCTGTAGCTCAGGCTGGTCTGGAACTCAATGTGTAACCCAGGCTGGCCATCAAATTGTAGCGTCTTGCTACCTAAGCCTCTTTTTAAGACAGACTTTTTCTGTTTAGTCTTGGCTGTCCTGGAACTCACTTGGTAGACCAGGCTGATCCATCTGCCTCTGCCTCCCGAGTGCTGGGATTAAAGTTGTCTGGCACCACCTCCTCGTGTTTTTATATATAAATAGATTTGTGTTATTCCAACCTTAAAATCTTTCACTAAAGGATGGCTGACTGTGTAAGTGCATTTGTGACCTGGCCCTTCAAACTGCTAAGAAATACAAATGCAGACACACAAAAAGGAAGAAATCTTCAACAAACACAGTAAGAGACCTACAAACTAACAAAAAGGTATGTTTAGCAAACTTCCTTCATGTGAAGCCCATCTCTTCTGGCCTTTGACTGCTTCCTTCTAAAGTTGAGTCTGCCTGTCAACCTGCTGTGCCCTCCACAGAACTCCTGCCTCCAGACTCCCTCTAAAAAGAGACCATGGAGACTCCATATCCCAACCTTGGAGGTTCTTCAGGGCAAGGGATAGAGGCTCAGAGAATCAGTATCATATAGACTCCAATTCTGTCCTTAGAGAAAGTAGAAAATATTTCAAAGAAATCCAGAAGAGAATCATTCACAAACAATGAGGAAACAGATGATAAAAGAGTTCAGAAATGAAAAGCACAGCAACTATCATGGGTACAACTATCATGGGTACAACCTTTTGTATAAGAAACAAGGGAAAATGGATCAGAAATACAAAATAACTTAGGATTGATTTCTTTTTGTTTGTTTGTTTGTATGTTTGTTTGGCTTTTTGAGACACAGTTTCTCTGTGTAACAGCTCTAGCTCTCCTGGACCCCCTTATAGAGCCTTGAACTCAACAGAGATCCACCTGCCTCTGCCTCCTGAGTGTTGCATTACAGGCATGTGCCACCACATCCGGCTCCAACAACTGCTCTTAACTACTAAACCATCTCTCCAGGACCAGGCTTGACTTCTTAATCATCAAAATGTTTTAATCTAAAAAGTAACGAGAAAGCTGGCTCTGGTATGTGCATCTGTAATCCAAAACCTAGGGAGGCTGAGATAAGAAGATTCTAATCTCCATGCCAGCCTGGGCTATATAGGAAAATATGGTTTTAAAAATTTATTTCAAGTGACTTCTAACATATTATATCCAAAATCTTCAAATATGTAAGAAAGGAACAACAAAAAAAAACAATACAAAAAATGTCTGTATGCGCATCACCTACAATTGTCACAATGTCAACAGCATCCACCCATCCATCAGTTTTTCTGTAACCTTGGGGGTCATATACATGCAGTCCACTTTTTTTTTTTTAATGCATCACAAAAATCACTTCAACCCTATCCTGGCTAGATTGATGTTAACTTGACACAAGCTGGAGTGATCAGAAATGAGGGAAACTGAATTAAGAAAATGCCCTTATAAGATCCAGCTGTAAACCTGGTGCAGTGGCACAAGCCTTTAATTCCAGCATTCAAGGAGGCAGAGGCACATAGGTCAATGTGAGTTCTAGGCCAGCCTGATTTACAAAGTGAGTCCACGACAACTAGGGCTGTTACACAGAGAAACCTGGTTTTAAAAAACCAAAAAGATGCAGGTGTAGGGCATTTTCTTAATTAGAGATTCATTTGGGAGGGTCCAGCCCATTGTGGGTGGTGCCATCCATGGGCCGGTGGTCCTGGGTGCTATAAGAAAGCAGGCGCAAACCCATGAAGAACAAACCAGTAAGCAGCACCCTTCCATGGCCTGTCTCCAGTTTCTATCCTGTTTGCATTCCTGCCCTGACTTCCTTCAATGTGAAGGTAATTGTCAAACCCTTTCTTCCTCTACTGGCTTTTCGGTCATGGTGTTTCATCTCAGCAACAGAAACCCTAACTAAGACAATTCACAAACGCTCTGGTATTCAAGTCATTAAACTGAAAAATCTATTTTCACTCTTTAAGGTAAAACCTACACCCACTGAAGTGTATAAACCTTAATTGTACCATCTAATGACTTTTGCTAAGTACATGTAGCTGTGTAGTGAGACATAAAGACACTAACACAGTAATGTGAAGTTCCCTGGCATCCTTCCTCACCAGCCCTACTCTATATTATCAGCAACTTTTGGTGGTGTTAGGGATTTTTCTTTGTTTGGGAATCAAACCTATAGCCAGGCCAACACTCTACCACTAAGCAGAAGCTCCAGCAATGAGGACCTGAGTTCGGATCCCCAGTAATCCACATAAAATGCCAGCCTTGGAAGGAGATCTCAGAAGCAGTCTGGGTAGCTAGACTAGCCATATTGGCAAGTTTTGGATTTGGTTGAATGACCCTGCCTCAACAAACAGATGGAAGAGAATGATACCCACATCAACCCCAGGCCTCCACAACACATGCACACTCAACCACACAAAAATGAAAAAAGAAAGACGTTTGCCTTTATAAAAATTAGGTTATCTTTTATTATTACTTTAAATTATTTTTATTTATAAATTAGTTTATTCACTTTGTATCCCAGCTGTAGCTCCCTTCCTCATTCCCTCCCAATCCCACCCTCCCTCCTTTATTATTGAATTATAGAATTTGTTAATATATTTTGCACAGAAGTCATTCATTAAATATATAATTTTCTATTTTTTTCTATAACTGGCCTACTTTCACAGTAACTTCCATTTTCACAGTTGCTCCCCTTTTTACACCGTACTGGAATCTGAATTCACTCAATGCCTTGTGTACACCTGGCAAATATTCTACCACAAAGCTGGATCTTCAGTTTGCCCAGACTGGCCTCAAACTTGAGATCCTTCTGCCTCAATTCCCTAAATTTTGGGATTACAGACTTGTGACACAATTACTGGCTATAGTCTTTTCAATTCTTTAAATTTTTTCGAGATTTAATTATTTTCACTTAATGTGTATAAGCATTTTGCCTGCATGTATGTGGAGGCCAGAAGAGAGTATCATATATCCCTGGAACTGGAGTTGCAGACGGTTGTTAGCCACCATGTAGGTGCTAGGAACACTGGTCCTCTGAAAGAGCAGTCAGTACTCTTAATACTTGAGCTATCTCTTCAGCCCTCTTTTTTATTTTTTTTTAAATTTATTTCATGTTTGTTCGTGTTTTGTCTGCATATGTGTTTGTGCAAGGGTGTCTGATTCTCTGGAACTGGAGTTAAAGACAGTTGTGAGCTACCATGTGGGTACTGGGAATTAAACCTGGGTCCCTTGGAAGAGCAGCCAATGCTCTTAACTGCAGAGCCATCTCTTCAGCTGTCTTTTGGATTTCTTAATGGTGTTTTGTTTTATTTTTGTTTTTTTGAGAAAGGGTCTCTCTACATAGTGCTGGCTATCCTGGAACTTACTATGTAATCCGGGTTGGCTTCAAATTTAGAGATCTGCCTGCCTCTTAGTTTTGAGTTCTGGGAGTAAAGGCACATGCTACAATGCCTGGCTTGATATTTTTGAGCCAATTTTTAAAATTTTAATGAAGTCCAATTCATTTCCCCCTTAACAGTTATTGCCTCCTGCAGCTTAAGAAATCTTTTTGTAATCTTCATATTTTTGAAGGTATACTCTTTAGCAACTTTTCGCTTTTCATTTTTAAAATATAGTCTGATGAGGCATGGTGGCAAATACCAGTAGTCTCAGAATTGGGAGGCTGAGGCAGCAGGAGGATAGTTCAAATCCAACCAGGGCTTATGGTGAGATTCCCCTGCCTCAGAAAACAAAACAACAGGGCTAGAAATACAGCTAAGTAGTAAAGTGCTTGCTTTATATGGGCAAAATCTTGGGTTCTATCCCCAGCATCACTAAAACTCTCTAGCTCTCTCTCTCATCTTCAGGTCCATCTTTCTAGTTAATTTCTTTCAGCAATGATTTCAACTTCAGTATATACCTTCCAAGTACATGAACAAGACATTTAACATAAGCCATGCCCAGCTTCTGGCTAAGATTTCTGACAGTAAATTAACTTTACTAAAACAATGGTTATTATTTTTATTTCCTATTATATCAGTTTTACTAAGTTTTAGTAAGTCCTATTTTTCAGTTTTATTCAACTTGCAAGTTTCAGTTACATAAGTCTCTTTTTTACCTTTTTATTGATTCTTTGTGAATTTCACATCATGTACCCCAATTCCACTCATCTTCCCATCCCTCCATATCTGCCCTCCACCTTTGCAACCTCCCTCCAAAAAAGAAAACAACAAAAAATAAAAACAAATGAGAAAAATAACATAAAAAATAAAATTAAAAACCAAAAGCCACAGTGTGTTGTGTCATACAATATATCCTTTTGTCCAGTTTTACTTGTATTTACTGCAATGAGTCATTGGTCTGGTTCAAGGCCTCTGGCTTCTGCTACACTATCAATACTGGATCCTCACAGGGACTCCTCTCAGATATCCTCTTGTTGCACTGAGTCATCGAGATCCTGCAGCTTTGGTCCTGAAGGACCCACCCCTTCACACACTCCAGCAGTTCAGAGATGGGGTAGATGTGAGGGTGGGCCAAGTCAAGGCCCTGGATCTGAGTATGGGTGGTAGTTGTGTTGTTCATCCTACCAGCTCTCCTTTATCCACGACACCAGGGCCAGTTTTCCCGATTTGACCAGGGTAGGACCAGCTTTCTTGCTTGTGGCAGGTAGGCAGAGGCTGGACTAACTCTCCTGTGCTCATGCCATCAGGACCAGCTTTTTCATACTCATGCCACCAGGGCCAATGCTCCAGCTCTCCCACTCCTATGCCACCAGGGTCAACTCTACTTGACTGCCCAGGTGAGGTGTAGGTTCACTCTTCCCAATGCTGCAGCCAGTTCACCTGCTCTCACATCTCCAGCCCAGCTCTTCCACCATAATAGTCTCCTAAAAGTCTATGCAGTGTCTGAAGGGTCTTTAGTAATAGTCTCCTTTATAGTGAAAAGTGGTAACTTTCACCATTTTGAAGGGCTGGAAAAATGGTTCAGTAGAGAAGCTGGGTTCAGTTCCTAGCATCTATACAGCACCTAACAACCACTTGTAATACTCTAGTTCCAGGAGATTTGATACCTTCTTTTGGTCCTCACAGGTACCAGGCTCTCATATACATATAAACAAAACAATTCATTACAATTTTCCCTTAATTTTTGAGATTATATACATATAAATTCCTAAATGTAACTTGTTGAATCCATATGTTACTTGTATGTATGTTTTCAGCACTGACTGTTTGGCATTGGACAACCAACTGGTGTGCTGTTCCCTGGGAAGAAGACCACCTATCCCACCCTCAGATTTCCTCAGTATCCTGTAGTTCTTTGTGAGGGCTGAGGCCTTGTGAGCTTTTCCCTGTCTACTTCGGCATATTTACTCGTTTTGTCCTTGTTCTGCTCACATTTGGGCAGTCATATTGGTGAGACTTTCTTACATATACATGTAGCACACTCTGGCTTCAAACTCATAATCTTCTTGCCTCAGCATTCTAGATGCTGGGATGACCAGTGTGTACTATAACATTGTACTTGTCTTTTAAAAATCTTGATTAGTGTAGCTAGAGCATCAGCTTTGTGGATTAGCCATGTGGATATAACCAAGAACCAAATTTTACCCATTATTTTTTCTATTGTTTGTTTGTCTTCTAACTTACCATTATTACTCCCTTCCCCCTATTTGCTTTGGGTTTACTTTGCTCTTATTTTTCTAACTTTCTAAGTCATAACTGCAGTGGAAGTTTTGGTTTCTTTAAAAACTCAGTTATGTTATGTAAACAGGTTTTTGTTTTAATCCCAAGTGTGGGATATGGGACCGCCTTAGTTTGTCCACTGGTAATTGCCCCATGCAGCTTGGAGAGGTACTTGATCTTTGCCAGCTCGAGGTAGGGGAATTCTGAGGACTCTGGGAAAGTATAATTACCAAAGCTGAGAGAGACAGAGAGAGAGGTTTTCTCTATGTAGCCTTGGTTGTCCGGGAACTAGCTCTGTAGACCAGGCTGGCCTCCAGAGAGATCCACCTGCTTCTGCCTCCTGTGTACTGGATTAAAAGTGTGCTTCACTGCCCAACCATTTTCCTTTTTTAAAAAATTACTTAAAAGCTGTAAAACTTTTCTAAGCAATCTTTTGAGCAGATTTCACGAATCTTAAATTATTTTCATTGTAATTCATAACTAGAATCTTTCCTAATTTTTGTGGGTTTCTTCCTGATTCATGCATACCTTAGAATGTGTTAATTTTCAAATACTTGGAGCTTTTTCTTATGATTCCCAATTTAATTTCACTGTGATTAGAGAATATAATATAATCAAGCTTCAGAATTTTACTAAGACTTGTTTACAGTAAGTAAAGAATACGGTTTTGAGCTGTATCACTATCCTTTGGAATAATGGGTACTCTATAAATTATAATTAGGTTAGAGCTTTTATATCTTCAAGGAGTTTTTCATCCAGTTCTATCAATTACCAAGAAGGAAATTAAAATTCTCAAAACAAATTATTGTAGGTTGTATAGACTTTCTTTAATCTTTACAATTTTCTTCCATTTTGTAGCTCTGCAGTTGGACATGTATACATTTATGAATGTTAATGTCTTCCTAATGAATTGATTCTTATAATTTAAAAATGTGTCTTTTTTTTCCAATACTGTTATTGAACCAGGGCTTTGCACATGCTAAGCAGCTCTGCACAGCTTTGCACATGCTAAGCAGCTCTTAGCTAACCTAATGGAGCTCTTAAAATGTTAACATGTTGCAATCCAAAGTATACTCTTTTTTTACATTAGTATTGTCACCCCAACATTCCTTTACTTTTAGATAGTATCACCCTTTCAATATCATTTGTCATATTAAAATTATCTTGGGGTTGGAGAGACAACTCAGTAGTTAAAAGTGCTTCCAGCTCTTCCCAAGAATGCAGTTCGGTTCCCAGCATCCATGCTCTTAACTGCCTATAACTTTTTTTATTCCTTCAAGACAAAGGTGAACAAACAACTGCCCTGGAACTCAATATGTACACTAGGTTGGCCCTGAACTCACAGTCACCTGCTTCTGCCTCCAGGGTGCTGGGATTAACCATATGTGTCACCATGAATGGCCTTGGGTCTTGCTTTTTAATGTAGTCTATAATATGCTCTTTGCCAGAAATAAATAGACTAAAGTCTATTTATACTTACTGTGACTGGTAACATGAATGGATTTAGGACTACTGATTTGTTCCATCATTCCAGACATCATTTATTTTTTCTTTTATGTCTTGATAAGAGCTACTCTGAATTCTTTCTCTGCTGATTCCACTATCTAAGCTGTCTTGGGGTGGGTCTCCAATGACTGTATTTTCTTTTGAGCAAGGATATGTAGAATATGGCCAGCTTAATCACTGACTGTTTTTTTTTTTTTCTTTTGCTTGATGCTTTTACATCTACAACAGTGAGATGAGTAGCTGCAACAAATCAGATGAGCTGAAATTAGCTGTTTATGGGAAAAAATGTTGACTCCTGCTTGAGAAACACATTTCCTTATTTTTTCTTGCCTAGACACAGTGATATACCCTTTTATTCTGAATTCTGTTCTCGCCTAATAAAGAAGTCTGATTTTTATCTTCTTGTCATGTCTGTGTGTATAATGTATATGTGTGTATGGGTTTGAGTGTATGTGTGCATTTATATAAAGGTCCATGACTGATGTCAGAAATAATCCTTGATTGCTATTCTACCTTATTCATTGAAGCAAGGTCTCTCAATCAAATCCAGAACCCATGGATATAGCTAGTCTAGCTATCCAGCTTGTTCCTGGGATTCTGTCTCTATTTTCCCAGGCTGAAATTACATGTGAGCAGCCACACTCATCTGTCATTTACATGGGTTTAGGGAAACTCAAACTGTCTCTCTAGCCCAAGCTTTCTGGTTTTTAAATTTTAGTAGTTAATGTGGTTCAACTCAAATTTCAAACTGTCTCACTTTGGTAGCCAGCACCTGAAACCTCATCAGTTTTCTGCCTTAGCTAGAGTTTGATGGAGTCTATGGAAAGGAAGAATTTTGGACTCTTGCTTTTGGCTGATTGCCACCCTCAGTTCCTAAGAGTGGTGGCTACTCTGAATTCTGATTTCTCAACCCAAAACATGTTTTTATCCAGGACAGCTTATCTGCTGCAGTTAGTAATGACTGGATGGTTCTGAGGTGAGTAATCATTATAAGGAAGAAATTCACTCCAATGAAGTTTCCTTCTTCAAACAATCCACTTAGCACCACCAGCTTCTGCATGTTTCTGATCATTCTCTAGTGCCCTAAGTTGTTATTTTAAGTTTTTGTTGAGAGGGATTTTTTTTTTGAGACAGTATCTCAGGTATCTCAGGCTGCCCTTGACCTTGTTAGGGTAGCCAAGGATAAGCTTCTGCCTCCACCTTCTGAGTGCTATGACTATAGGTAAGTATTATCATACCTGGTATAGTGGCTATTCTTGGTTTTCAACTTGACTACATCTGGAATTAACTAAAACCCAATTGCCTGGGTTCACCTGTGAGGAATTTTTCTTAATTAAATCATTTTAAGTGGGAAGGCTCATTTGTAATCTGTATTTTTTCCCCCTGAGACAGGATTTCTCTGTTGTAGCCCTCGCCGTCCTTGGATCTCTTTGTAGACCAGGCTGGCCTTGAACTGACAAGAGATTCGCTTCCCTCTGCCTCGAGTGCTGGGATCACAGGCCTGTGCCACCACACCCAGGTTAATCTGTATTTTTTTGAGGTGGGAAGATCCACCTTTAATCTGGGCCACCCCTTCTGTTGTCAGCCTATATAAAAGAGAGGAAAGAGCAAGTATATTTTCATTGCTTGTGCTCACTCTCACTGCTCAGTCCATTCCTTCACTAGGATTTAGAGTCTACTTCTTCAGGGTTCTGGTGTATACTGAAGGCCAGTTGAGACATCCAACCTCATGGGCTGAACAACTACTGGATTCTTAGGCCTTCCCTTGGTAGACAGTCATTGTTGGACTAGCTGGACCACAATCTGTAAATCATAATATATCATTTGTTTATCAGAGTTTTAAGTAATTGTAAGAAACGTAGAGTAAAATGAGTGCCTCTGCCATTAACAAAAGCAAACATTCCAGTTGATATCTGTGTTTCCTTTTTTTTAAGACAGGGTGTCTTGTGTAGTCCGAATCTTGCTATAGTCTCATACTCACAGAACTCCTATAGCCTCTGTGTCCTGAGTGCTGGGATTAAAGGCCAGCATCACCACAGCCCAGCCAACTTTATTGTACCAGGTAATTTCTGTATATATACCCTGACTTTACAACCTTAGTAAGATCTCTAATAGAAGAAAAAAAAAACTTATGTACCAACTTATTGTTCATACTGTTATTAGAGTTTTGTAATTATTATTATTAATTATTGAGACAGGATTTCTCTGGGTAGCCCTGGCTGTCCTGGAACTTTAAATGTAGACCACGCCTGCTTTGAACTCAAAAATCTTCCTGCCTCTGCCTCCTGAGTGCTGGGATTAAAGGCATGTGCTACCATTGCCTGGCTGTTTTTTTTTTAATGATATATATATAACATAAACATAATAAATATATATAAATTAAGTGGTTTACCTGTAAGTATGTGTATCTATGCATCCATCACATGAGTGCCTGATGCTGGCAGAGGGCTGAAGAGGGCTTAGAATGCCTTGAACTGGAGTTACAGATGGTTGTGAACCACCATGTGGGTGCTGTGCTGAGAACACAACTGGGCCCTGTGCATTAGCAGTAAGTACTCTTTACCACCGAGGCATCTCTTCAGCCCCTTGTAATTATTTTATATTTATTACAAAACAAAGCAAGTAAGTGTCTATGTCAGCATTATTAGAAATCAATTATTTTCAGTGAAGAAAAAGATAAATATGGGTATAACTAATTTAAAGATCCCTGAAAGCTAAAAACTATCCTTGAAGATATCATTACATATTCATGATTTTCTTAAAAAATTTAAATAATTTTAATAATTTTCCTAGTTTTGCTCACCCAAAGGGTCTAGACGTGTTGTAAACCAATAAAAAAAAAAATCACATATGGCATACACATTTGGGGGTCTAAATACTATTTCCCAGTAAAATGAACCAGAGACTCTTGCAATTAGTTCTGGGATAAAAAAAGAAAAAAAAAAAAAAAAAAAAAAAAAAAAAAAGCACTCACTGGGATGGAATACTCTGTGCTAAAAAACAAGAGAATTACTCAAAGACTAGTTACTAAGAATGTGCCAAGACAGCACAAGCAACAATATAAAGGGGTTCTTCAATGATTAAATTGAGAATAATTTGATCACAAAACAATGACTGCAGCTGAATTATAAATTTTCTTTTCGTTCTTTCTTTTTTTTTCTAGACAGCTTCTTCTGTATAACAGCCCTGGCTGTCCTGGAATTCACTCTTTGGACCTGACTGGCCTTGAACACAAAGATCCACCTGCCTCTGCCTCCTGAGTGCTGGGATTAAAGGTGTATACCACCACAGATTGGCCAAATTCTAAAATTTCTAATAAATATAACTCCAGGAGTCCACAACAACATGAAAAACACAACAAATATATGTTGTCACCACCAAAGGTGATTATTTTACTAACTCTTTGTTTTGAAATTTAGTAATTAATCCAATCATTAAAGGCAAAAATTAAGAATCTATAACTTTTGGGAAGGAAATATATAGTTCCTCCTTAAGGATAATTCTTTACAGAGGGATGGCAATTAAAAGATGACGAATTAGAAAAACATGATTTTGCAGCACATAGTAAAATAATGGATTCAGGCAATGACTATCAATGAGTGCTAAAGTCATCAAATGAGTAACTGTAGAGAAAGAGTAATCCTAAGATGATTTGTTGGTTACAACAGAAACTGTACATTTATAATGAAGAGATTTGGCCATCATCATCTACCTTCAGTATGTGTATGCACACTGTGCACCCTTATGAATATGTCTTACTTGTTTTGAAACAGGATCCCAGAAGTTATGATCCTGTCTGTCTCTGCCTCTGAGTGCTAGGATTACACATATTTAGCATAACTGACTAGTTATCCTCTTTAACCACTGAGTAAAATGTAGCATCATAAACCACGAAGGCCAAGCCATTAAGTGTTTAGTGATCTGACATGAGATAAACTCCAAGCACTGCCTGTTAAGAGATTCTTGCTGTAAAGGTTTAACCCAGACAAGCCTGCCAACTTAACTTCTCGTTTACAATTAATGTAATTAATGGATAAAAAGTTAAATTCTATACTGAGAGACATCTAAAATGTGAGTTCCTTAGGATGATTGCTTCAAAAAGTCAATGACTTGGCAGTTTTAAGAGTAATTGCTGCTCTTGCAGAACACCTGTGTTCAATTCCCAGCACTCACAGGGTAGTTCACAAGCATTCAGAACTCCAGTTCCAGTGGATCCGATATCCTTTTCTGATCTCTGGTGGCACAAAGCACATACCTGGCACACATACATACATTAAAGCAAAAGACACATAAAATAAAATCTAAAACAACACTAACAAATTTTTTAAGACTCACTGTCACAGGTAAAGTGGAAGTGGGAGGACGTTCCTGTCAAAACGGACAAAGGAATAAAACCTAAATGTAATTACATTTAATTGCTTTGTGGCCTAACTCACAACAATGAGAGATATTTGAGTCTCTGGATGGTAGTATGTCTATCCTGTACTATATGGCTAATACCCACTTATAAGTGAGTACATATCATATGTGTCTTTCGGGGACTGGGTTACCTCACTCAGGATGATTGTTTCTAGTTCTATCCATGCCTGCAAATTTCATGATTTCATGATTTGTTCTTAGCAGCTGAGTAGTATTCCATTGTGTAAATGTACCACACTTTCTTTATCCATTCCTCTGTTGTGGGACATCTATGTTGTTTCCAGTTTCTGGCTATTACAAATAAAGCTGCTATGAACATAGTTGAACAAGTGTCCTAGTTGTATGGTAGAACATCTTTTAATTATATGCCTAGGAATGGTATAGCTGGGTCTTGAGGTGAAGCTATTTCCAATTTTCTGAGAAACCTCCAGATTGACACACACAGTATGTACTCACTTATAAGTGGACATTAGCCACATAATACAGGATAGTCATAGTACAAACCACAGACCCAAAGAAGCTAAGGAACAAGGAATGTCCAAGGGGGACACTTGAATCTCACTAAGAGGAAATAGATTAGACAAAGGGGGTGGGGGTGGAGGATGGATAGAAGGAGGAGTCTGGGTTGGGGAGAGGCTAGGAACAGGGGGGATGAGGTGGGAGGAGGACAAAGGGAGAAACAACTGGAATGAGGGTGTGTTTGCACCTGTGGGATGAGCCAGAAACCTAGGACAATGGAAACTTCCAGGAATCTATGGCTAAGGCTGCTAGCAATGGAAGATTTCTAATTGAGGGATTGAGAAACCAACCCAGCCTCAAAACCTTAGACCCACACTTTGTCTTGCCTACTAGATGCACAGGGGTAAAGATGGGACAGAATTTGAGGGACTGGCCAACCAATGACTGGCCCAGCTTGAGACCCAGGTCATGAGAGGGAGCCTAACCCTAACACTGTTAGTGATGATATTCTGCTATACTTGCAGACAGGAGTCTAGCATAAATGTCATCAGAAAGGTTTCACACAGCAACTGATGGAAACAGATGCAGAGACCCACAACCAAACATTAAGTGGTGAATCCTGTATAAGAGGGGAAGGAAGAATTGTAGGAGACAGAGGGGTCAATGACAGCACTATAAAATCTACAGAATCACGCTAGGCCCACAGTGGCTCATAGAGACTGAACTGCCAACCAGAGAGCATGAATGGGGTGGAACTAGGTGCTCTGCACATGTGTAACAGTTGTGTAGCTGGGTCTTCATGTGGGACTCCTAACGCAGAAGCAGGGGCTGTCTCTGACTATACTGTCTGCCTTTGATCCCTTTCCCCTAGCTGGGATGCCTTGCCTGGCCTCAATAGAAGTTGTGCCTGGTCCTACTGCAACTTGATATGCCAAGGCTGGCTGATATGCACAGGAGGTCTCCCCTTTTCCGAGGAGAGAAGAGGTGAGCAGGGGAGGGGAGGGAGGGAAAGCTGTGATCGGGATGTAAATAAATTAATCGGTGGGGATCCAAGATGGTGGCGCCAAGAGGACAGTGTGTCTGACAAGCTGGACAGCAGTGACTGCACAGTGACCAACAGACCGAACCCTGAGCCCTAAAACACCAGTGATTGTGTTTCCCAGGTGAGAGGAAACCCCATGGTGTAGGAAGCAATCGGGTCCGTTCTCAGGTCACTCAGCTAAACCCCTGAAGAGTTCCGTATCCCGGCAGGCGCTCACTTACCAGCCCAGAGCCACAGGCCTGTGCGCTCTGATCACCATCCCAGATAGAACTGTGGGTCTCACAATACCAGAGACTGCGATTTCCAGTCGAGAGAAAACCCCATGGTGAAGGAAGAAATTGGGACCAACCAACCTCAGGTCACCCAGTCACCTGGAAAAGGTCGAGGTTCCTGCAGGCACTCAGTCGTCAGCCCAGAGCCACATGCCTGAACGCCCGACTCACCATCCCAGACTGAACTGTGGGCCTCAAAGCACCAGAGCCTGGGTTTCCCTGTTGGGAGGAAACATCAGGTCCGACCTCAGGGCACTCACCAACCCCTCCCACCATGAAAAGTTCTCAGCAAAAGTTCCTGGGTTCCTGCAGGTGTCCAGTCACCAGCACAGAGCCACTCACCTGCACCTACATGCTCTGCTCACCTGCCACTGATTACTGCTTTGGTACTGGGGCACAGAGCTCCAACCTTAGACGGACAGAAGCTTGAGATCCACAGGTTCAGCCGCAGATATTGCACCAAGACTCAACCAGTCTCCCTAGCTAAACTGATCAAACTGCTGGGCTCCCTGGGTCTTCAAGAGGGCTGCGCCCAACAAACACAGTGTAAGAACAGCAGCAGCAGCTCACTAAATTCACAGCCAAGAAACCCAGTGACAGGGTAGCTGTCTCCAGGACTTCTCCTGGTGAGAGGAGAGCCCCCCGACTACCAACGACTGCAGTTATCACACAGGTCCATACAATTGAGGAGAGCTGTGGCAATTCCTGAGAAGCACTGGCCATTAGGTGACCATACCCAGAAAGCTGAGAAGCCTCCTTCAGGAACAACCATCTCCCTGCCAAGGGGATTCTCCCAACCCCAGGATTCCAGCAGGCACCAGAAACTAACAGGCAACACCTGAGACTGCCAGATGGGTAGAGGCCAGCATAAAAGCACAACCAACAAAAGCCAAAGCAATATGGCATCTCCAGAACCCAGTTATCCAGGGGCAAGTAGCCTTGGACACCCTAACATAAATGAAATTCAAGATGACCTTACATCTATGCTCATGAAGAGGAAACAAAATGCATAAAGAAATATAGGAAGATGCAGCCAAACAGTTCATGGCCTTAAGTGAGGAAATAATTAAATCACTGAAAGAAATAAAAGAAACAGAGGAATGTTCAAACAAACAGGAATTTGAAGGAAAAGCAGGAAAATACAGTCAGACAGGTGAAGGAAATCAAACAAACGGTTCACAATCTGAAGATAGAATTGGAAAAACACAAACGAAAATCATGGAGCAGAACAACTTAGGAGAGAAAACAGGAACTACAGAGGTAAGCATAACCAACAGACTATGAGAAATGGAACAAGATCTCAGGGGTGGAAGACAGATGGAAGAAGTTGGTGTATCCGTCAAAGAAAATGTTAAATCTAAAAAATTCCTGACACAAACCATCCAAGAAATCCAAGACAACATGAAAAGACAAAACCTAAGAATAATAGGAATAGAGGAAAAAGATTCCATCCAAGGCCCAGAAAATATTTTCAACAAAACCATACAAGAAAATTTCCCCAATTTAAAAGAGAAGCCTATAAGCATACAAGAGGCCTACAGAATACCTAATAAATTAGACCAGAAAAGAAAATTCTCTTCCCTCCACATAATAATCAAACCAGAAGGTATACAGAACAAAGAAAAAAAATACTAAAAGCTGCAAGAGAAAAAGGCCAAGTAACATATATAATGACAAACCTAGCAGAATCACATCTGACTTCTCAACAGAGACTTATAAAAGCCAGAAGGGCCTAGACGGGTATTATGCAGACCCTTAGAAAACAGATGTCAGCCCAGGCTACTACACCCAGCAAAATTCTCACTCATGATAGATGGAGAAAACAAGATATTCAACAACAACAACAAATTAGACAATACCTACCCACAAATCCAGCTTTACAGAAGATAGTAGAAGAAAAGAAGATACTAGAAGAAAGCTAACTACATTCAGGAAATAAATAACGTCATTACAGCAAAACTAAAAGTACCCAAGCACATACACTACCACAACCGACATCAAAATAAAAGGATCTAACAGCCACTGGTCATTATCTCTCTCAATATCAACATCTCTCAATTGGACTAAACTCTCCAATAAAAAGATGCAGACTAACAGAACAGATGTGTAAACAAGACCCAGCAATCTGTTGCATACAAGAAACACACCTAAGTCACAAAGATAAACATTACCTGAGAGTAAAGGGTTGGAACATGGTTTTCCAAGCAAATGGACCCAAGAAGCAAGCTGGAGTAGCCATTCTAATATCTAATAAAATAGATTTTTCAACCAAAATTAACCAAAAGAGATGCGGAAGGTCACTTCATACTAATCAAAGGAAAATTCCACCAAGAAGACACCACAATTCTGAACATCTACGGAGTCCACTTACCAAAGCTGAATCAAGACCAGGTAAATAAATTAAATATCCCTATAACCCCTAAGAAAATAAAAGTAGCCATCAAAATCTCCCATAAAAAAAAAAAGCCCAGGGCCAGATGGTTTCAGTGCAGAATTCCATCAGACTTTCAAAGAAGAGCTAACTCCAATTCTCTTCAAACTATTCCACAAAATAGAAACAGAAGGAACATTAACAAACT
This sequence comes from Meriones unguiculatus, assembly GCF_030254825.1. Classification (NCBI taxonomy): domain Eukaryota; kingdom Metazoa; phylum Chordata; class Mammalia; order Rodentia; family Muridae; genus Meriones; species Meriones unguiculatus. The sequence goes on from NC_083369.1 coordinate 39,971,532, forward strand.
CATTCTATGAAGCCACACTCACCTTGATACCTAAACCTCACAAAGACCCAACAAAGAAAGAATTTCAGGCCAACCTCCTTTATGAACATTGATGCAAAAATACTCAACAAAATACTCGCAAACTGAATCCAAGAACACATCAAAGATATCATCCACTATGACCAAGGGGGCTTCATCCCAGGTATGCAGGGGTGGTTCAATATACGGAAATCCATCAATGTGATCCACCAAATAAACAAACTGAAAGATAAAAACCACATGATAATCTCCTTAGATGCTGAAAAAGCATTTGATAAAATCCAACATTTGTTTATGTTTAAAGTCCCAGAGAGATCAGGGATACAAACCACTTACCTAAACATAGTAAAGGAGGGGATGTGGAGAAAGAGGAACCCTCCTCAATTGCTGGTGGGAATGTAATCTTGTACAACCACTTTCGAATCAATCTGGTACTTTCTCAGACAATTAGGAATAGTACTACCTCAAGATCCAGCTATACCACTGCTAGGCATATATCCAAAAGATGGTCAAGTACAAACAAGGACATTTGCTCAATCATGTTCATAGCAGCTTTATTCATAATAGCCAGAACCTGGAAACAACCCAGATGTCCCTCAACTGAGGAATGGATACAGAAATTGTGATACATTTACACAATGGAATACTACTCAGCAATTAAAAACAAGGAAATCAAGAAATCTGCAGGCAAATGGTAGGAACTAGAAAAGATCACCTTGAGTGAGGTATCCCAGAAGCAGAAAGACACACATGGTATATACTCACTTATATGTGGATATTAGTCATATAATATAGGATAAACATATTAAAATCTGTAAACCTAAAGAAGCTAAGCAAGAAGGAGGCCTCTGGGTAAGTTGTTCAATCCTCATTCAGAAAGTCAAATGGGGTAGACATCAGAAGAGGGTGAATATAGGGAACAGGGCAGGAGCCTATCACAGAGGGCCTCTGAACGATTCTTTCCAGCAGGGTATTGAAGCGGAAGCTGAGACTTATAGTCAAACTTTGGGCAGAGTGCAGGGAATCTTATGAAAGAAGGGGGAGATAGAAAGACCTAAAGGGGACAAGAGCTCCAAAAGGAAACCAACACAACCAACACATCTGGGCACAGAGGTCTTTTCTGAGATTGATACTCCAACCAAGGACCATGCATGGAAATAACCTAGAACTCCTTGCACAGATGTAGCCCATGGCAGCTTAGTCTCCAAGGGTTCCCTAGTAAGGGGAACAGGGGCTGTGTCTGACATGAACTCTGTGGCTGGCTCTTTGATCACCTCCCCCTGAGGGTGGAGCAGCCTTACTAGGGCACAGAAGAAGACAATGCAGCCAGTCCTGCTGAGACCTGATAGGCTAGGGTCAGATGGAAGGGGAAGAGGACCTCCTCTATCAATGGACTTGGGGAGAGGCATGGGAGGAGAAATGGGAGGGAAGGCAGGATTGGGAAGGGGCTAAAGTAGGGATAAAAAAATGAATAAATTGTCATAAATAGATTTCTCAAAAGAAAAAATAAATAACATTATCAATGAAAAAGGAGACATTTGAAGGGAATTTCAAATTGGAGTATATGCTTGACTTTAGATGTGACCCAGGGCACTGTGCTTAGACTGGAAAATATAATAATTTTAGGAGCTGTACCTAAGAGTAAAATGCAGTCACATCTGTGAATTCCTTTGTTATCAGCAAAGATGTATAAAAATGTCCTAATCTATGCAGACCAGGCAAACATGCCATTATGTTAATAATTCTCAAATCTAGGCAGTGGGCATATAAGATTCAAAGTAAAGAATAAAGTTTAGAATGAAATAAAGCATTTAAGAGAGGCTCAGAAAATGAAAAGACTGTTCAAAAATTCAGTACATACTCCAATAAATGGAAATTAAAAGAAAAAGTGAGAAGCTAGGCAGTGGTGGTACACACCTTTAATCCTAGCACTGGGAAAGCAGATCTCTGAGTTCCAGGACAGCTTGTTCTATAGAGTGAGTTCCAGGACAGCCAGGGCTGTTATACAGACAAACTTTGTTTCAAAAACCAAAAAAGAAAAAAGAAAAATTGAGACAGACGCAATCCATTGTTCCAAAATTAAAAACAAAAGAATAAAGTTTGTTTTTAAGTGCATGCACTGCTCATGAAGGCCAGCAGAGGGCATCAGATCCCTCTGGAACTGGAGTTACCAACAGTTATCCACTGCCATGTGGATGCTGGGAATTGAACCTCGGTCCCCTGAAAGAGCTACAAGTGCTCTTAACTACTAAGCCATCTCTCTGGCCTAAGAAGTTAATTTTTAAAATAGATGGCAATAGACAAAAACATTCTGACTGAGAGATCCCCAGGAAAATGACAGCTTCAGGCACATCCTCTTTAAATTTCAGAACAAAGAAGAAAAAGAGACAATTCTAAAAAAACCTAGGGGGAAAAAAAAAGGCAAAAAAAAAAAAAAAAAAAAAAAAAAAAAGGCCACTTATATGAGAACCAAAATAAGCCAGACTTAGAAAGTCAAAAACCTGTCGTGGTGATACACACCTGAAACTCCAGTACTTTCAAAAAGGTAGAGGCAGGAAGATTAAAGGTTATCTTTGGCTACACAGCAAATTTGAACGCAGGCCCTGGGTACATGAGACTCTGTATTTAAGGAATTAAAACAAAAAAGAAAGACAAATATCATGTTTTCTCTCCTAAGAAGCAGAAGCCTAAAAGAAGAAAACATAAAAGTAGAATGTTGGCTGAAGAGATGACTCAGAGGTTAAGAGCATTGGCTGTACATCCTAAAGGTCCTGAGTTCAATTCTCAGCAACCACATGGTGGCCCACAACCATCTACAATGAGATCTGTTGCCCTCTTCCGGTGTACAGGGACAAATGCAGTACAGAACACTGTATAAATAATAAATAAATCTTTTTTGAAAAAATTAGAAGGGGAACTTTTAGGAAATAAGAAGACAAGCAGCAAGAGTGGCAACTGTGGGTAACAAGAGGGTTATTATAACCAAATTATTATATATATGAAAATGTCATAATTAAATCTACTATTTTGTAAATTAAATCTCAAACCCCAATAACCTTAAAGTTTTCTACCACTCTGATGTCAGCATACAAAGTTTGTATGATCCAGTTGCTGTTGATTTTTCTGACCACTCGTCAACATTCCCCCATACTCTGCTCTGCTCTAGCCAAGGCTAAGTTCCTGCTAGTCTCAAAACCTTCACCTATGCCTTTTTTTTTTTCCAGTGAGGAAAGCCATCTTCCACTTTACAACCTGCCTATTTCCACTCAACTGCCAGTTTCCAGATTTGTCATTGTGCCTCTTCAGGAAAGACTTTCTTAACTCACTCAAGGCTGAGCTCTTCTCAAAGTATACTGGATAGTAACTCCTGACTTCATACTTGTCCTTCTATGCCAGTGTGTCTCAACCTTCCTAATGCTGTGATTGTTTAATAGAGTTCCTCATGCTGTAGTGACCCACAATCATATTATTATTTTTGTTGCTATTTTATAACAGTAATTTTGCTACTTTTATGAATCTTAAATACCTGATATTCAGGATATCTGATATGTAACTCCTGTGAAAGGGTAGTTCTAGAAGCCAAAACCCACAGGTTGAGAACCATGTTCTAAGCAAAATTAAATATTGTATAATTATTTTAAGTCTGCCTCTGACACTATATTCAAACTCTATGATCATCCTATCCATTACCTAAGTCAGTGCATGGGATATTATAAACACCTCACTCTACTGTGGGATGAATGAATAGTAGTTACTTAATGTACTGCACATCAGCATGGAGCATGCAAGAACCTCATTATGTAAAAACAGAATGTCAGTGTAACCAAGAGGCCTATGTTTTATAAGGATGTCAATGAGGATGCTGTTTGAGATGTCATTCAAATTCCTGCTGTATCCATATGAGAGGTGATTTGTGGCTTGGACTGAGAGCTTGGCAGTAGAAATGATGAGAAGCAGCTTGTCTCATAGGAAGTGCTATTAAAAGATGGTTATGGAAAGAACAGAATCAAGGCTGACTCTTAGAATCTGGATTGAGTAACTGGTATATATTGGTGTTAGGTCCTAAAATTGAATAAAGAGCAGAATGAACAAGTTTAAATAGGAAAGTTAAGAATTATGTGAAGGGGAGCTGGAAAGATGCCTCAGGGGTTAAAAGTACTGGGTTCAATTTCCAGTTCCTACATGGCTGTCTGTAACTCCAGTTCCAGGGAATAGGACACTCTCATACAGCATACATTCAGGCAATACACCAATGCACATAAAGTTTTTTAAAATTTAAAAGAAGTATGTTTAGGTCTTTAAATAGAATGGGCAGCTCAAATATATCCTAAAGAAGCCATTAAAGGTAAGACTCAGGAAAGCCTGGGTCCAGTCAAGTGTTGGTGCTACTGGCTTGCTGAGACATCATCATTCAGAGTAATGAAAAGGCAGAAACAATGGAAATTTCACTTACTGAAGGACTAGCCTTGAAAAGTTATGAAAGGATACTGATATGTTATGTGGGCATTAAAAATAGTGGTACAAAAAAACATATTTAGACGTTATTTACCAATACGTGGCAAATTAAAAGACAACATCTACGTTTCTTCTTTATATATTTTATGAAAACTTTTCTATCAACTACATGTTATTTTTATTTTTGGAGGCAGAAGGATCACAAGGTCAAATCCATTATTATTTTCAGAATAATAAAATGCAGTTGAATTATCTTTATTTAAGAGAAAAGGGCTCATGTCATCTATTTTACTGATATTCAGAGATACCTAAACATACACTAAGGAAAAAAGGAAAATTACAATACCACACATTAGATGATCTCATTCACCTAAAATGTTATGCATGCACTTGTGATCTCAAAACTCAAGAGGCTGAGGAAGAAAGATTGCAAGTTTGAGGTCACCCTGAGCAGTACACTGAGATCCTGTTTCAAAGAAACAAAGGAAGAACAACAACAGCAAACAACAAATATATACCTAAAATGACAACATCATAGCTATTACTAAAAAAAATTTAGGCTATTAAATATCAATTGATTCATGTGGCATTAAATACTCAAAACAGTTTTTTGGGCTGCTGAGGTGGCTCCGCAGGTAAATGTGCTTGTAACACAAGCCTGACAACCTGAGTTTGATCCCTAGAACACATGGTGGGAAGTGAAAATTGACTCCTGAATATTTTCCTCTGACTTTCACATCTGTGCCATGGCACAAAAAGCATTGTGTCCACACCTACATATACAATAAGAGTAATTAATAAACAAAAGTAATTAATAAACAGTTACATAAACCCAGTTATTTTTTTATTACATTCTGTGTATCTACAAACTACTCATGTGTCCATAAATAATACGTGTAATTAAGATGAACTTGAATTGGGAACTGTGACACACACTTACTTATAATCCTAGCATTTAGAAATGTGACGCAGGAGGATGCATTTGAATACATCCTGAGTGAGACACTATCTCAAAATGGAAAAGATGAAATTTCATTTTGTATCTTTTAAAAATGTCTATTTTTAAAATTATACTTACGAAGCAAGGGTTAGGTGGTAGTGTACACATGTGAATATGGGAATCTACAGAGGAAAGAAAGCATTGGATCTTTTGGAGATTGATTTAAAGGCAGTTGTGAGTCAGCTAATATGAGTGCTGGGAACCAGACTCAAGCACTCTGCAAGAACAGCATGTGCTCTTATAACTGCTAAGCCACCTCTCCATTTCTTTTGTCCTTTTTTTTTTTTTTTTTTTTTTTTTTTTTTTTTAGTATACCTGTGCTTTATCCTATATAACTGCCTACTGGGGTACTGATACCTTACTTAAAAGAAAAAAAGATTTATTTTTAAGTGTGTGTAAGCATCCATGGACACTAGAAGTTAGATCCTCAGTGAGCTACAGTTACAGTTTGGTGTAAACCACCCAATATGGGTGCTGGGAACCAAACTTGGGTCCTCCAATAAGAGGTATGGGTGGTCTTAACTGCTGAACAATCTCGAGTCCAGTGTTGGAGTTATGTTTTTGTGCACTGTGTATTCGTATGCCAATTTGAGCATAGGCTGGACCATGGCATCGTCATTTTTATGAAGCATCTCCTGTCTCAATGTTTAGTAAACATTGTTCTCCATTATCTTCTGATTGGTTTTAATAAAAAGCTGATGGCCAATAAGCTTTTGGCAGGATTAGGAGGTCTTCCAGGCAGAGGGACTGGAAGTCTGGGAAAGAAAGGAGAGAGGCAGAGTTTGCCAGCCAGACATGGTTGAAGGAACAGGTGCCAGGACAAGACTAAAAGGGATAGGTAACAGGCCATGTGGCTGGGATGTAGGCCAGGCAAGTATTGCCAGGTTTAAATAACTCAGAATCTGCCCGGTTTAGTGCCATAAATGAATAATAAATATAACAAGTTTCTGTGTCATTATTTGGGAGGTGGAGTGGGCATAGAAAGTCCTTACTGATACAGCTCAGTGATAACTTATTTTAAAAGTTTTACTTATTTAGAATGGCTGCACATGTGTATACCCATGTGTACACATACAAAAGTGAGAGGTAGCAGGTAGTGTCTTCTGTTATTGTTCCCCAGCTTATTTTATTATTTTAAGGGATTTATTATGCTATGTGTATATGTGTATATATATGCATCATGGATGTGCAGGTGCCCAAGAAGGCCAGAAGAAGGTGACCAACATCTTGGTTCTGGAGCCACCATTGGTTCTGAGCTGCTGTAGATGCTGGGAACCGAACCAGGTCCTTTGCAAGAGCAAAAAGCACGCTTAAACACTGAGTATTCTATCCAGCTCCCCTACCTTACTTTTTTGAGAAAGGGTCCTTCTCTCACCAAACTTGATTGGTTAGCCAGAGACTAGATTGGTTAGCCAGAGAACCCCTGGGTTCCTCTTGTTTCTATCTCTACCACATCTGTTTGCTTGTTGAAACATGGTGTCAGTGAACAGAACTCAGATTCTCATGTGTGCACAGGAAGCACTTCACCCCATGATCCATCTTTCCAGCCCCTATTTTCAAAGTTTTCTTCAAGTGTTTTTCAAATTGACTGGTCACTTAAATTTATTTATTTATTTACTTACGATGGGATCACAAGTGCTGGGGTATAGGCATGCATCACCAAGCCCAACATGATTTTTTTAAATTTATTGCTGCATGGGCAACACAACAGCTATCTCTCCCCACCCCAACTCCAAGTTTTCAGTACTGAACTCAGGAATTCATTAGTGTATCAGCCTACAGATGATCATTAAAACCCTTTTTGGTCATGAACTATTTCTGCTTTCTGGATTCCTCTCAGGAAATGGTTTGAAATACATAAAATAAAATACACAAACACAGATTTATGACTTTTTAAAAACTTATACTAGAATAAAATGTGATTCATTAATCAGATCCAGAGGTAGATCTAACTATCAAAGGTAGAAACAGTAATGAAGATATGACATTTCAAATATCTATAATAAACATAGTATAATCTGAAAAGATTTTAATTCTGGTGCTAGTCACATACTTTCCTGGTACTAGAGATCAAATTCAGGGCCTTAACCATGCTAAATATGTGCTCTACCACTGAGCTACATGCCAAAGCTAGACCTAGTCCCAATAGTACATTGAATGATTTATTATCTACAATTGTCAGTGAATAAATATGAAATGTTTTTCCCATCAAAGGTCACAAACCCTTGAATTGTTGAACTAAGAGTCAAAGCCCTTAATCTAGAAATCTAAAAAGATATAAGTCCTTGTGATACTGGGAGCTGAACTCAGGTCTGTGAACATATTGGCATTCCACTGCTACAACCTTAACTCTAAACACTTGAATAGTAACAGCAGTTTCTTTTGCCGGGGGAGTTATCAGAATATTTCTAACTTTTTTTTTGTTTTTATACAAAGTCTTTCTTTGTAGTCTTGGCTGCCTCAGAATTTGCTACATATAGACCAGGTCAGCCTTGAACTCAGGAATCTACCTTGTCTCTGCCTCCCAAATTGCTGCTGGGATTAAAGGCCTGCGCCACCATGGTTGGCATAATGTTTTTTTTTTTAACTTTTTAATTGTTGTACCTATATAAATTTACATTTTTATAAATAAAAATAAAGAACTCTGCTTGTTGGGGTAATGTCTACCTGTAATCCTTGCACATGGGAAGTACAAGAGGATCAGAAATTCAAGGTTACCCTGAGCTATATGGGTTGTTTGAGATCAGTCTGATACATGACATGCTGTCTTAAAAAAAAAAATCAAAAAGCTTAATGATAGTGGGGCATGCCTGTAATCCCAGCACTTAAGGAGGCAGAGGCAGGTAGATCTCTGTGAGTTCTAGGTCAGCCTGGTCTACAACATAAGTCCAGGACAGCCAAGGATACAGAGAAACTCTGTCATGAAAAAACAACAGCAACAACAAACTAAAAACAAACAAACAAAAAACAACCCCAAAGCTTAACAATATCATACTTCTGTTTGTTTTGTATTAATCTGGAAAAATATGTAAGGAATATTATATAAGTACTTCTAAGCATTTTTAATAAGGTAGTATCACTTGAAAACACACTTTCAGGGCTAGAGATGTCTCAGTGGCTAAGAGCACTAGCTTCCCTTCCAGAGAACCCAGGTTCAATTCTCAGAACACACATGGCAACTTCAATTGTCTGTTACTATAGTCCCAGGGGCTCTGAAGCCACCTTCTTATCTGAAGGAGCCAAGCCTGTACACTGTGTATAGAGATATACATGCAGGTATACACCCATACACTTAAAAAATAAGTAACTATTAAAAACACAAAAGATACACTGTCAACTGTACTAACTACTTGGATTTTATAATTTTAATAATTCCCATAGTCTTACAAGCCTACAAAAAAAAATCATTAGATTTATTTATCTTGGAATTTAAAAGAACAAAAACCAAACTGTCACAACTTGCAGACATTTGTCTAATTTTTTTGCCAAGTATAATTCCAAAAACAGCAAAAAATATTAGAGCAAATTAGTCCCTTAATATGCTCTAATACCTTCTGCTGTTTACAAAAACACAAAACCTAGAAGCACATGGAAATTTATATTTTAAAATTACTAAATATGTGTAAGAAAAATTAGAATACAACACATCAAAGCGATGTCAATACATACCCCAAGCAATATATTTTTCTCCTTAGTAATTTCGTATACTAAATCTGTTCATTTATAAAGGACATCTCTTTCATTGGTGCAAACTAATGAAGAATTAGGATTATTAGGAATTGGACACAGATGAACAGCTTTCAATGACTAGGCAAAGTAAACATAAGGAACACTAGTCTATATTGTTCAAATCATTTATAAAAATAAATCAGATATGGTCCCAAGTTAGGGGAGAATACTCAGTTGTTATTAGAAGCTCCACACAGCCAAAAAATATTTTAAGATTTTCAAAATTGACTCACATGAAGAAAATTAAGATCATGCTGCAAAAGTAGTAAGTCCATGGTTTAGTAGAAATATGCAGGGTTACAAAGCAGACAGGGAGTAAGTCTAGACACAGATGCCATTTTTTTTTTTTGGTAGAAAGATTTTACAAACAGAAAGAAAACATTTTCTTGGTTAACAGGACCACAGGGTGTAAACAAACCAAATGTCAATCCTTGTTTCTATCTAATCCATTCTCAGTCAAGACGCTGGTTAGGCTTCTGTTATAAAAATATTTCCATAGCAAAAGGAGACACAAATGAACAAGGTTTGCAAAGATCAATACAACCATACTTTTAAAAAATGAGAGAAAGGATTTGCATATAGCATCATCCTGCAAATTTGCCAAGCACTGTAGAATATATATAGTACAGTGTATGTACAGCACAAACCTTGCAAGAATGTGTCCTGATCAACTTTAGCACACTGGCTGGCTGCCTTGGGGAGACAGGGAAATTAATGTTAACTATGTGTTGGGGTTTAGCTGGGATTGTTTCTGGATTCTATAGAAAGAGGTTAACATGAATATACAAATCGACATCACATGTGTGGGTCAAAAGTACTCATGAGTAAGGTATAGGTGCTGGGAAAACAGAAGTCCAGAATGACACTTCCTTTACTATCAAAGTCTTGTTCAAAAAAAAGTAAAGCCAGGTATGGTGACACATATTTCTAACCAAGCACTTGGGAAGTAGAGGGAGAATGATTAGTAATTTACAACTAGCCTCAACTACACAGTGATTTTGAGGTTAGCCTGGGTTATATGAGTGTCTCAAAAATCAAAATAAACAAACAATTGGGCATAGTGGTTCTCACCAGTAATCCTAGCACTTGGGAGGCAGAGGGAAAAAGATTGCTGCAAGTTATAAGGCAGCCAGTGCTACACAGCAAAACTCCATCTCAAAAATAAAAACATACACACATTTAAAAAAAATAAAAAAGACCAGGCTGGGGGTGGCTCAGAAGAGTACTGGCTCTTCTTCCAAAGGTCCTGAGTTCAATTCCCAGCAACCACATGGTGGCTCACAACTATCTGTAATGAGATCCGGTGCCCTCTTTTGGCATGCAGGTGTACATGCAGACAGAACACTGCATACATAATAAACAAACAAATAAATAAAAAAAAGGAATGACATTAGGTTTTCCTTAAAAAACAAAAACAAAAGAACATCAGTAAGGGTTTAAGGGCTGCAGGTATGGGTTAGTGGTAATGTATTTTCCAAGAATAAAAAAAAAAATCAAGAACTAGGTATCATTTAGTAGTACCACAGATAGCTTCTGCTCCAGTGCATGCTTTGAATCACCTCAGAGGCTTGCACTTTTGGGCATTATTATAATAGAGAATAAACTATGTTGGATGGAGAAGCCTTGTCATACTTAGTGTCTACCAGTTTCTTAGAGCAAAAGTGTAGAGGAGAGAGGTTCTATACGGAGATCTATAATGGGAGCTCTGGAAGCCCAATAGATGGAATGAGAAGGTGACTAGAGAAGTTTGAAGATCCCCCTCCAGAACAAATTCAGTGTAGAAATGGGGAAGGATGGATGGACAGGGTACTGTTTGTTGCTTCTGAGGGTAAAAGTAGTATTTTAGAGTATGATATAGCTTGTTAAGGAAAGCTGAACCTGACTGGTGTACCTGGTTTATAGCTGCCTGAACTACATGCCTGAAAACACAAGGGCTCCCACCCACAGGCCCTAGCTTGTGACACACACCAGCCCATCTCTATGTACTGAACCAGCCCCACATATTCTCTCCTGCCTCAGCTATCAGGCATTCTGGTCTACCCTTAACACTCATCTTATCCTACTGATGATTTCTCTTGGCCTCAGCTAAAGTTTCCTTATTGTTCAGGTGTTGACTGCCATTTAAGAAAAAGAAAACTAAACTGATCTCTGCCTCGATACCACAAATCTAACATTTTATGTGCTCCCTCAATGGCAGATACTTTTCACAGTCATAGCTGTCAACTCCTTGGAAAATCACAGCCCATTTACCCATCTGTACCTACATTATGCCAGGGTAAGGACAGTCCCCAGTAGCTAGTACAGTTACTCCACACAACAGATGCTTAGTCAGTCAGAGGTTATATGAATAAAGTATTGCTATATATACTACAACAGTCATAGAAAAAGGAAGCAGCAGCAACTTGGCCCCAAAATCTTACAGGATATTCTTTATGCAAATTAAAACAGGAAGGAGGCAGAAGGTCCAGCATCTGAGGGATACTCTCCACCCAAGCATCCAAAATAAAAGTAGTCCATTTTTCTTCAAGATTCATATAGGAACTGGCTAAAATTTCCCTTTATCATGTAAAATGTCTTGCCTGAAATGCCCTGTTCACTTGAGATCGTATTTTATGAAATGGAAGCTTCCAAAGTTTGGTTTTTAGTGCTAACTGCTAAAAACAACTTCCTCTTAGCCCAACTACACTCTAATCTCTAAAAATAGTACTGTAGTCATAAATCTGTGTGTTTTTCTATTTATAGTTTCCCCCCTAAAAGTCTACAACCAAATGGCTACTCCTCTCTTTAGCAATATTTTGAATACTTAAAATGTATATATCCTTTAACCTAGCAAGTTCCACTTCTAGAACTTTATCATACAGATAAACTTCCCTCTAACCTAAGTAGTATCTACAGGAAAAATGTATAGCATCAACATTTTGGGGTGGATAGGGTCTTGCTATGTAGCTCTCAATGTCTGGAACTCATTATATAGAGCAGGCTGGCCTCAAATTTGCAATGATCGTATTGCCTCTGTCTCCCAAGTATTGGAATATAGGTATGTGTCTCCATAATAAGCTAGGATAAATGAAATTAGAAATACAAATACCCATTAATAGAAAACCAGTCAATAAATAACTATAAAATATCTTATGTTTCAGTTAAAAGATATATTCCCTCCCAAAAAAGATATATTCCCACACACTCTTATGTGTAAACAGATAAAAAATACATAAAACCACACATGCATAAATATTCAGAGTAAGGCACTAGACCAGTCAAATTAACAGCCAGTAGGACAGTGGTTTAGCAAAAGACGGAGATGAAGGAGGAAAATGGGAATTAGTGTTCAATGAGCATAAAACTGCAGCTTTATAAAAGAAAAGGGCTCTGGATGAGGATGGCAATAAAAGATGTACAACAATCCAAACACACCAAATGGCATGATAGCTATTTTAATATATAAAAGTTAAAATGGTAACTTTTATGTGTATTTTGACTAAAACAAATTTAATATATGCTGAGTTTGTAGTACATGTCTGCAAATCCAGGTACTTTGGAAAGGCTGAGGCAGGAAGATAGTTTAAGGCCAACCTGGGAACTTAGTGAAACCTTGTCTCAAAATATACTTAAAATTTTAAGATTCACTGGCTTTATGTTATGTGTATGAATGTTTTACCTGTATGTATGTATGTGTGCCACTATGTCTGGTACCCACGGAGATGTGAATAGGGATCCCCAGGAATCAGAATTGTTGATGGTTATGGGTGCTGGGAACTAAATCTGGGTGGGTCCTTTGCAAGAACAAACGCATGCTCTTAATTTCTAAGCCATCTCTCCAGCCTCTTAAAACTCATTCATTCATTCATTCATTCATTCATTAATAAACACAGTATTCTGCCTGCCTGCATGCATATCAGAAGAAGGTGCCAGATCTCACTATAGATGGTTGCTGGGAATTGAACTTAGGGCCTCTGGAAGAACAGCCAGTGCTCTTAACCTCTCAGCCATCTCTGCAGCCCCAAATCACAGTTTTTAAAAAGAGCTAGAACCCTTACAGCTTTGGCTGGCTTGGAATTTGCTATGTAAACCAGGCTGGCCTCAAGTTCTGCCTGCCTTTGCCTCACAAGTGCCAGGACTAAAGGTCTGTGACACTACATTTAGCTTTTTGAAAAATTTAACACACATTCTTCTAGATTCTTAACATTTTACCAAAACCCTACTTTTGCGGAGATCTGCTGTGTTCAAGTCCTGTGGAAGCACTGTAGCCAACAACCATCAAGTCAAGGAGAAAATGCCACTTCTAGGCCTCAGTACTAGCCCTGGCTCAAAGCAGGTGAATGAATAAATGTTGAATAACAAGGCTACCATCAAGCTTCCCAAATTTCAGGAAATAAGAAAACCCCACAACTTCATAGAGAAAATAGGGGAAAGTTTACGAAATACTTAACCTAAAGAAGACAGCATTTGATTAATTTGAAAACTGAATGACTAAGAGAAAACCAAACATACAACAGAAATCATCCCACTCTAACATGAATTACAAAAACCAATATTTGGGAAAACACAGGGCAATCTTAAGGGGAAGATAGGTAATAGAATACATGTGACATGAAACCAGAGAGAAAGGGGGGGACCAACAGGACAAGGCAGGGGAACAGGAAAAGGAATGGAAAAGAATGTGCAACAGAACACAGTATATGTGAAAATACCTTAATAAAACCATCACTCTGTAAGATAATTTTTAAAAACTACCTAAGGGTTGAAGAGACATAAAGAAACATCATTAGCTAAGCCTAATGATCCCTTAACACACACACACACACACACACACACACACACACACACACACATACACAAACACATAAATATAATTTTAAAAAAGTAATTTAAAAACGAAAAGAATGTAGACAAACAGAAACTTACAGTGCATTAAATATGTATTTATCATAAATACAGCCTTTTCAAAAAGAAAATGAAAGTGAATATTGACTAACTCGTAATAGAAAGAAATTCTTAAATTAATTTTATGTGTGTTTGTCTGCATGTATGTTTATGTACCATGTGTATATCTGATGCCTATGGGGGCCAGGAGAGGCACTGGATCCCCTGGAACAGGAGTTATATATACACAGTTGTGAGTTATAGGAACTGAAACCAGGTCCTTTGCAAGAACAACAAGTGTTCTTGTGTTCTTAACCACTAAACCTCCAGCCTCTAGAAAACACTTTCTAAAGCAAACAAAACAAAACCCAAGATTGTTTTTTACTGTGCCCATGTTAAAATCTTTAATATTTTAAGAGAGGTATTCAGTTCAGTGGATCTAGAAAGTACAAGGCCCTGGCTTCTTACAGATACACTTAAAAAAAGTATCTTGGGGGCTCTTAGAGGACCTGTGTTTGGTTTTCAGCACTCATGTGAGATGGCTTACAACTGTCCATAACTGTATCTCCAAGAGGATCTATGTCTGGCCTCTGCAGGTACCTGAACTCACGTGTACTCTTTCCCCCTCAGATACATAAAGATACACACAGAATTAAATAAAAAAATCCTGATGGAATAATGAATACAGACCATGAACACAAAATTTACATAGGCCAGATACGAATGGCCAATTATTCCTGAGGGTCAGCCTCAGTAATAACAAAAAGGACTTATTTAATAAATAGATATCTAATTATGAAGTCTCAAGAATTTTAAGAGCCATATGGAAAGATAATGTGCCAATACCTACCAGTACCTCCAAGTCTAGGCATTCTTCAAAATGACTGGGCTCACGAAGAAGTTCTACTTTAAAGTTTTATAGTTTTCTTTTCTTGAAACAGGGTCTTGCTATGTAGCCCTGGCGTGGAACTCGGCTGTGTAAACTAGTCTGGTCTCAAACTCACAAAGATCCATCTACCTGCCTCTGTCCCAAGTGCTGTGTATCATCATGGCTGACATTTTTTAAAAGAAGAAAAGATATGATATACTTTTCTACCATCCTTTCTACATTTCTTTGGAGAAACATGTATAGTGTCATTACTGCCTTTTTCCTAAAGACATTCGTAAATGGAGAAAAAGACTATAAAAAACACAAACCGCTCCAGCCCAACATCTACCAGAAGAAACTCCTATTACATTTAGTTGCAGAATTCCCAAGACAAAGCACTACCATAGACAAAGCACTAACCCTATAACTCCCAACAGCATAAATATGTGAAGCACAAACAACAGTCAGCCAAGTCTGGAGCATACCTCATCACAGCAAGGAGAATGACAACTGAAGTCACAGGATCAGGAGCAGAAACATACCTTGGATCTAGGAGCATTGCTATGATCTTCATTCTCCTCTACCCCAAACTTACTCCCTAAGATAAATAGGCTGTGTGCGTGTGTGTGTGTGTGTGTGTGTGTGTAATAGCTTTATGAGGGAAACACTAGGGACACAGAAAATGCTACTTGGGGGGGGTCTCAGCTGGAATCACAATGCAGCATGTGTGACATCAACATTTTCTTTTGTAGAAAATGGAAAAATTTAAGTGAAATTATCTGTTTTATCACTAAGAAATCCAGGTAACAAACTATCAACTGTGAAATAACCACTGATTAAAAAAAATAAATAAACAACCTTGAGAAGTTTGAGCCTGATAAAGGATGAGAAATTACAGAACAATTTACTTTTACAAAACATAAGTCCACGCAATGGTACCGCAGTAGTTCACCAGGCAGCAGATCTGTCACCTAAATGTCAGGTCTAAAATGACTTGGCTCTCCAGCTTTTCCAAAAGCACTTATTCTGCACTAGAATCCTAAGAGCTGCACATGTATCTGGGTGCACTCCATCAGAGTTGAGCAAGCAAACACCACTAACCATAGGCTCCATTGTTCTGTGATACTTTCAGAAGGGTACCTTTTTAGGGAACTACATACCAGTTCCTGTATCTGAAGATGCAGCACACTGTTTGCTACCATTAACCAGTAAGTCATTTAGCCCAAACCAAAGCAAAGAAAGCATCATGCTGAAAACCAATAGGTAAGAGAAGCAGCACAGGTGAAGAGCTCAGGATAAGCACTCTCCTGCTTCAAGGTGAACTGAAGCTGCAGATCACCAGTTCCAGCTCTAATCTGACACCCACCCCCAGATCACGTTTGTGGCTACCAAGTACCTCTACCCAAACTGAACTGACCTTTCAGGGCTCAGGGAAGTGACTTTTTTTTATTATATGGCACAGTTTGGCACAGTTATGTTTTTTGCTTTGGGGTACTTTCATATTGTCCAAGAATAGTATATCTTTTTTCCATTTTTTTAAAAACAGATGGCCAAACCAGGACATATACTAAAAAAAAAAAAAGGAAGGTTACTTACCTGAGCCCTAACATCCCAGCTACCATGGAATCCTGTTGGAGCTGGTCTACAGAAGGAAGGTGTATTCTGGGGAGTCACATGTCACATCAAAGCAGGAACTGGTGAGTCTGTATTTTTATGGAGCCTAAAACAAAGAAAATTGTAAGTTGAAAGTCCCCATTGAGCTGCACCTTTTTCCCAAGGCTTTTTGGGACATTCTGAAGATAAACACAGACAAAGTACTATGTTATTTCCTAGCTCATCTAGTTAGAAGCAAAGAATAAATGGCAAATTACTGCCACATGACACAAAATGCTAAAATATAAACAAGATTTATGCTTGTTAGAATCAACACTATCAAAGGTCTTGACACTTCTGGGAGATACTTTGAAACTACAATGCATACCACAAGTGGTGCTTTCCAGTTAAGTATTTCTTCCACCACATCATACAGGAAAAGGATAGAATGTGTCCAAGAGTATATGACACCAAAAACAAAACAAAACAAAAAACCCATCACCTCCAAAGGAACACACCAAATCCAGAAGCAAAGTCTCTCTTCTGCTTCCAGCAGTCAATGCTGCAAGGAACTGCTCTAACACCACACAAACGCGTTTTCACCTTGAGATAAAAGACAAAAAAGCACCAGGAGAGCCAAAGCCATCATCCAAACTATAGAAGTCCATCTCTAACCAATTACTTTAAGCTTTTCAAACAAGTAAATCTCAATGTCTGTAACACATTGAGTTGATGGTTCTTTTGACTTTTTTGTTGTGGTTTTTCTTTAAATTTTTTTTTTTTTAGATTTTATTTATTTTTATTTTATGTGTATGAGCATTTGCTTGAATGCATGTCTGTGCACTACCTGCATGCAGTGCCTGCTGAGGCCAGAAGAGGCCACAGGATCCCCTGGGACTGGAATTATAGATCATGGTGAGCCTCTATGAAGGTAGTAGAAACTGAGCCTAGGTTCTCTGGAAGCTGAGCCAGTGCTCTTAACCGCTGAGCCATCTTTCTAGCCTTGTTTTTTGAGGCAGTACTGTTATGTAGTTCAGGCTGTCCTCAAACTCAGATCTTTTTAGCCTCTCTTGTTTTTGAACACATGCTCAAGTAAGGCCTTCGCCTTTAAGCTAACCATCCTTTCTTTCTTTGTTAAAGCCTAAACTGCCCCAAATTAGCTAATTTCAGACACCTGACTATCCCAGCAGTCACACTTTTATCTTTACACTAAAAGAAGAGCTTACAAAAGACTATTATAGTCACTCATGGGGTCAAATCCAGAGGAAGGACAACAGCAAACAGGTCGTTGGTAGCTGTATGCCAGTTGCCTAAATGATGCCTACCGTTATTCTTAAGGCTCAGTAAAACCTCTTAATTCCTACAATTTCCTTAAATCATAGAATTAAGTCACAGAACACTTTGAAATCCCAAAGTTAGTTATTTTTTGGATACCCACCTAATAAAAATCAAACCAGTACCTTGCAAAGCCACAGCTTCTCAGGACCACAGTTTTACCCACCTGAAATTTTATTGTTTTTGATTTTTTTCTGTAGTGTTGTAACTGAAGTCAATGCCTTGTACATATGAAGTAAATGCACTACTACTGATTGAGCCATATATCTTTACCCCTTATTTCATCGAGAGCTGAACTAAGCTTTATTCTAAGCTCTTGGAATATTCTTATTCTTCATGAGAAAAAAAAAAGCTAAAAATGAGTACAGTTAGGTGAAAATTCTATTAAAATGCTCATTATATAATACCTCTAGCTTGTAGGAAAGGAAGATAAGCACACTTTTACTAAGGTTTGGCCAGTAACAAGAGTACAGACATCCACAGTACCAGCAAAGAGCTCCACTAGGTGAGCAGACATTCACATGCTGGCAGAGCACCCAGAAGGAAAAAAAAAAAAAGCTAAGGTTTACTCTGGTTACATGGGAGTAGGTATATCTGCCTTCTGAGTCTTGCTACCACTCAGTCACCCACACACTCTATTTCCCATGAAAGTTGTCGAATCAACTGTTTAAGCCATCAAACACGAATCAAACTTTCAGAAGAAAACATTCCTTGGAAGAGAAAAGCAGAAGAGAATTGTGGATAGCAAAAGAGCACACATACCTTCTGTATTAAGCAAGCCCCAGGAGGGAGCCACTGACATTGGTCCTCCCTGAAATGATGATAGGTGTGGTGCTCTGATTGGACAACAGAGAGACTACAAAAGGCTGTGATGGGCACTGAGGACAACGTCCTTCCCTTGGAAGGACAATAGTGTTTTCTACCCAACAAAAAGATTTGTTTCTGTCAGCCACATGGCCTGGTCTTCACAGATGTTACCAGAGCAGGTGATAAAAATGAGGTATTCTGCCACACTACCTGAAATTCTCCAGTCTAGACGGTGCGTAAAACACTGGTTACTACAAATGTCCATGATTTATGCTTCCCAGACGTAGCTCAGACAGACTAGTGGTAAACTGCTCTTAGTCAATTAAAAGATTCTCACTGAGTGGCCTGTTTTTGTGGGACTCCTATCAGAAGGATTGGGGCTCTTTCTGACATGTTTCCCTGCTTTTGAGACCCCTTTCCTCTTACTCAGCTGCCTTAATATGAGGGGAGGTGCCCAGTCTTATTGCAACTATTGATATGCCATGTTTGGTTGATATCCCTGGGAAGCCTGCAATTCTCTGAAGGGAAAGAGAAGATTAGTGTGGATGGTGGAGAAAGAGGGAGAGGAGGAGGAAGGGAATACTGTGATTGGGATGTAATATATGACACAATAACTTATAAACGATTCCCACTAACAGTCACCTTTAGAAAAGGTAACAGGTTCCAGGATACATCATTCACCATGCAAACAAACTAACAAGTTTACCACTGCTGTTCTGTATTCTAGGTTAAAAAAAACAAAAAACAAAACAAAAACAAACAAACAAAACCTTCTCAGGAGTGCCTGGGTAGAGTTGGGGCACTGGCACATGGGACTTGGCCAGTTTTTCTTTCAAACTCCATAGCTTTGCCTCCCTGTCCCCAGCAGATTAGGCTTCATAGAAGCAGATCAGGCAGAGGAAACAACTCTATCTGGAAAATACAAACACAGTTGCAAAAACGTATCATAACTTTCCAAAATTGTTGTGGTACCCCAGATGTACCTCAGGATTCAAACAGCACAATAGACAGAGTAGAAGGCTAGGGATGCGGGATAATTGCCTAGCATGCAATGAGGTCCTAGATTTGACCACTACAACAATAACAAGAGAGACAGAAGAAATTTTTAGAGTACAATTGCCTACATGATGCTTTCTTAAGTGAAACAGGGACCTGCTACTCGATCTTTAAAGCATTCGAGACACATTCTTGTGGAAAGGAAATAGGAATATGTGATAGATCAATACTAGCAAGAAAACCACAGTTTCTTCAAATTCTTAGGCCACTGTAACTTCAGACATCACCAGGTACTTTGAAATGAAAGGTATTCTAGAAGTTGCTAACCTGTTTAGAGAGAACTATGGATACAACAAATAGCTAACTGGAGGGGTACCTAAGGAAGCAAACATGTTGCACAATGTGAAACAAAGTCAAGATTCCAGCTCTGAGCTCAGGCTCAGAAGAAAAGACCTTGGAATCTTTGACAAGCAAGGCACCGGTGTTTTTATCAAAGTGAATGCACTGTGTATCAAACACTTGGCTGCCCTGCCATGAATGGGTTGTATGCATCAACTCATTTTAAATCATTTGTACTTCTAAACAGTTTGGATTCTTTAAGGTTCTGACATACCCAAGTAAGAAAATAAAGCAAGTGTTTCCTAGGCTTTCTGAGCAATGATCTGAAGTTAAACAAACAAAAAACCAAAAGCCCATAAATAAATGTATTTTTCCAAATCCCTGGTGCAAATTCCTCAAGGACCTAAATAATCCAGACTTTATCTTTTTTATAGAGATCTGACATATTTTAACGGACCCAAGAAGTTAGCTTAATCATGTTAATTGAAACTGCTAAGATTCACATGACAATTCCAACCACAACCCCAAAGTTCTCCTCTACAATAATTACCTATTAGTGCAATTTTACTACCCAAATTGGCTTCATTTGCATAGTATAACAGAATACCTAGAACTTGTGAGAGTCGAAAAACGTCTTAGCCACTTAGCAATCAATATAAATTAGTCCATTCTGCCTCATGATCACCATCAACCACCCTGTATTTAATCCTATTGTCTCACTGTTTGGGGTAGTGATTCCAAACACTGGAGACAACATGCAAATGGTTCAACAGAGCCCATTTGTGTTCTTGGAAAAATAGCCAGAAGCACATATCTGCCTGACCATGAGTCAGGAATATCAATTTTGTGGTAGAGCCCATTTTTTTCGTGATCAACCCACACCCAAACACAAGGAACTAGCAGAGTTATCCCCTAGCAAGCATTGCTCTGCGAGGCTCCATACTAAGCAATGTCATACGGGGTCTTTCTTGTGAGAGCAATATTTTTAGATTCCATGATGACTTTAGTGCAAACCTCGGAAACATTGTCACTGCCACATAAAAGTCACCTGTGTTTTATTTTAAGTGATTCAGCCATAACCAAACTAAAAAGAGAATGAACTTTCAGAGATAATCGACAGGAGTCACAGCGATGCGATGAACTCTCCCCATCTGGTACAGGCGATCCTGGGCGCTCCAGGACGAAGAGAGCCCGTTACATACAACGTCCCATTCCACTTATGTAACTGAATGATCGCTGGCGAAGAGGGGGAGGGGGATGGTGGGAAGACGCTCATATTCCGAAGCCACAGTACAACATCCTCAAAGAACCAGAGCACCCTGAGGGCATGGTCTCACGGAAGAGCTTCAGGTACTGAGGAACGCACAGTCCCTTGCCACGGTTCCTGATGAGAACTACAACCATCTCTTTATGATGAGTTGCGGGACCAGGAACATAATGTCTAGTCCTTTTTGTGGGTGGACAATAACCCCCACCTACTTGTTCCTGCCGAACGGGGAATGGAGCTGGTTGACCGACTCGGTTGCAGTGGGGACAAAAAGTCATGGAATGGGTGAGGATGAGGGAGCAAATCCCCGGAGAAGGGGGTAAGCGCTCAGGAGCCCTTGTGGCGCACTCTCCCAACGGGAGGTGGACTGCGCACGCGCGCCAATATGTGTGCGTCGGGGCTGGGGGGAAGCGAGTAACGGGAGAGGGGGCGCGCGAAGAAGAGAGGACAGCGCGATCCAGGGACAGGCCGGAACCGCGGGCGCGCGACGGTGCCGCGGCTCTAAGCCCCAAGAAGGACAGGAGCGCGCACAGCCCCAACTGGCGAAGCCCAAATGACAAGGGCGCCTGCACGGCCGGGGCCCAGGATGCGCACAGATGGGGTGGGCATGGGAGGGCGTCATTCGAGGTGGCTCCAGCGAGATCGTGCTGAGGAAGGTCGCTCCCGACTGCGGGTGACTAGTGGAGGAGAAAGCCACCACCGGCAGCAGAGGGAGGGGGAGGGTAGAGAGGAGGGACGCCATCCGCCAGCCGTGTCGCCCGACCCTGCGGGCCCCTCCCGCGCCACGTCCCGCCCCTACCCCCCGCCCCCCGGCAAGGGTCCCCGCCCGCGGCTTTGGCGGTCCCACTCACAGTCTCTCCTCCTCGCCTCCTCCTCCTCCTCCTCCGCTAGGCGCGGTGGCGGCGGCGGCGGTGGCGGCGGCGGCCATTTTCCGGACGGCTTTTACCACAGCCCTCTCTCCGAGAGGAGGGAGCGCGCGCGCAACCGATGCCGGGACCCCGCACGGCCGACGTCGCGCCCCGCCCTCCCGGCCAGTCTGAGCGCTGCTGCACCTGCGCGCCCGTGCCCCACCTCCTGCTCTTTGTCGAGCCTGTGCTCCATTGGCTTTGGAGCCCAGGCTAGGGCGGAGCCTTAGCGGTGACGCCCTCAATTGGCAGGAGTTCCTGTCTGTTTAGGCGAGGGAAAAGGGGGCGGACCCCATTTAGCTGTGGATTGGTGGTAGTCGACTGTCATTTGGCGAAAAGAGGCGGCTAGGGCACAGAGGGGCTGGTTTTGTGGGCGGCTTTTGAATGCTGAGGATTAATGGGGCCCTTGTGGATGCTGGCGCTTAAGAAAGCCTAGGCCCTTGGCGCCTATTAGAGCCGCCCGGCCTAGCAGTTGACCATCTATCCGCCAGTCCATTGGGTACGCTACAATAAGCATTTAAGTGCGCCAGCATTTTCTTAGTATCATCATTTTCAGTAGAAGCAGCAAAGTTGCCTGCTGAGCCTGATGTTGTTCCAAGCCAAGGGGCTTGTTTTAAAGGGCCTACCCATTGTATCATTCCACTTAATTGCTAGGTGTCCCACTCTTAGGACTGACATATCAACATATCAAACTCTGATATTTGCAGACTCCTACGGTGGGAAGATGGCGCATGCTAAGTCCATATGAGATCTGTCATTGTTGGATCAGATGGTTTCATAGAAGTATGTACAAAAAGCAGTGAGTCAAAAGAAGCAGCCCTGCTTTGAAGACGTAATTAGGGACCTGAGATCCAGCAATCTGGATTTAAGATTATAAGGGAAGGTTTACGTAATAGGGTGACCAGTTTGTCAAAACAACCTTACCAGTCACCATCCAATGCTCCTCATGCTATGCTGAACAACAGACTTTTAATTTAAATTTGGCTCCCCCTTCAATTCATTTATTTGCTAGGCATTGTTTTATCATTGAACAGGAGACAAACTAGAATCCTGGTAAGGAAGAGTCATATTAAGCATACAAGTAAGTAGAATTTAAAATTTTACATAGAGATAATAACTCTCAAATAGATAAGACAAAGGTGAAGGGAATGCTATTTAGATAGTCTCTGGCTTTTGCTCTCACATCATCCCCGAATATGGGTAAATGGGGAAAACATAGTAGGCAAGTTTAAATATCCTAAGGAAGGACTATGCCTGCTCTACAAAGGAGGACAGTATGATTGGAGAGAGGTAGCTTAGGCCACCAAGAAAACTGGGAGATTATTTTGAGATGAGAAGTCCTTGAGAGATATTTGAGTCACTAGCTGACATCATAAAACCTATGTTGCAGGTGGAGAATGGAGAACTAGCTGTCGCAGACACTAGGACTAAGACTAAGAGGCCAGTCTAGAGTTCCTGGCAATAACTGAAGAGAGATGCCTTAACTGGGGGAGTAGCAGCTGAATTCTGATAAATTGTGATATTTAAGATGTTTAAATTTGAGCTGAAAGTGTTGGCTATCAGATGAAAAAGAAGAAAACAAGGATGATGGCTGAGTTTGAGGCAGGATCAACCAAGTGAATGTTTTTTTACAACAATGGGGAAAACTAGAGGCTTTTCAGCACCCACATAGCCACGCAAAAGAATCTGTAATTTTCCAGGATCTGGTGCCTTCTTCCGACCACTCTGAGCACCAGGCACACATGCTGCACCTACATACACACAGGTAAAACACTGATACACATAAAATAGTAAAATAGATAAATGTAAAAAAAAAATAAGTGGATGTAACCACAGAATGGTAGAGACTCTGTGGTGTGTGTGTGTGTGTGTGTATGTGTGTAGCTGAAAGCCACCCGTAGTGACCTTTTAAAAAATTGTACTTTATTTGGATTGTTTAGGTCTATACCTCCCTTCCACGAATCCTCCAACCTTAAGCAGGAGATGCGAAGAAGGTTAGTGAGAAAAGGTTAGTGGGGAGAGGGGACAAACCCCATTACTTCTCCCTGCTAGTTAGGGTCTTTTAGGGCTCTGTACCAATCTCTTACAACCACAGACGCAACTAGCATTCTCCTCCATGCTACTGTGCTCCAAAGCATTTCTCTGTTTGTCTGCTCCAAACCACTTCACCGTCTTTGGTCTCTTCAAATTGCTACATGCCACACACCAGCACTGAACATGGCACATACGCCACTGAACACCACTCTAGAATGTCTCTTTTCTCGACCTCCTATTTATACTCTCAGAGTCCTAGACCACGCCTCTCTCCATGTGGCACATGGAAGGCCATTACCAGCTGGCAAAGAACATGCCCCCATGTGACAATTAACAGGTGTGGACAAACTATAGCCCCGCTAAAATCCCACACTTGGGATTAAAACAAAAGCATATTTTCATAACATACAAAGAAACCAAAACTTCCATTACATGTATGTGAATGTAATATGTGTGTGAGTTATAAGCATGAATATTGGGGTATGAGCATACAGGGTATAAAAAATGTATGGTGTCCTGCTTTATCACTTTGTACCTGTTTCTTTGAGAAAACTTCTCCCACTGAAACTGGAAGTACACTGACAGTCAACAAACCTCAGAAAATCTTCCTTGTCTCTGGCCCACACAGTACTAAAGTTTCATGTTCATGTGTGGCCACATCTGTCTATTTAACTTAAGTACTGGAGACTGAGACTTGAACTCAAGTCCTCATGTTTTCACAGCAAATGCTCTTACACTCTGAGTTATCTCTGTAGCTCCTAGTAAGATTAAAAATAAAAAAAGATGTATATGTATATGAGTGTTCTATGTACATTTACACCTGCACAACAGAAGAGGGTACCAGATCTCATTATAGATGTTTGTGAGCCACCAGGTGTTTGCTGGGAACTGAATTCAGGACCTTTGGATATACAGCCTGTGCTCTTAACCACTGAGCCATCTCTCCAGCCTGAGATTAAAAAAAAATCATGAGGAACTGTGAGTAAACTTGAAAGCATAAATAAGATGATCGAAAAGTACAGCATACCAAACTAACTATAGAAATAAAAAAAATTGGATAGAGTCTCATAATCTCAAAGAAAGTATGCTTAATACCCTCCCTCCAAAAACAAACAATTAAATAAATTTAAAACATTTTAGATGCTTTACCAAATGAATTCTACCAAGTGTTTAATAGGTGAGCAGATTGAATCATATACAGAAAAGTAAGAACTTTGGCCACATTTTTTTTTTGTTAAAATGAAAGTGCTACTATAATAATAAACTGAGATATATATGATGTAAGTTATGAAAATGTAAAAATTGAGTAGCTCTTTTTATGTTGACTGATTGATTGATTTGTTGAGATAAGGTTTCTCTGGGTAGCCTTGGCTATCCTGGACTCACTTTGTAGACCAGGCTGGCCTCAAACTCACAGAGATCCTCCTGCCTCTGCTTCTCCAAGTGCTGGAATTATAGGCGTGCACCATATACTCATACATTTGAGGAGCTTCTTAAAGTTTGTTTTTGCATGTATACGTGTGTGTGTGTGTTTGTATGTATGATGTGTGTGTCATGTGTGTGCAGGTGCCTTCAGAGGTCAAAAGATGGTATCAGGCCTCTGGAGCAGAGTTACAAATGAGTGCTAGGATCTGAACTTGGGTCTTCTGCCAGAGCAACAAGCCATTTCTCTAGCCCCACCAGGTTGAGTTTTAGTCTAAGAATACAAGGATGGTTTAAAATTAGAAATCAATTACAATTTTAATACAAATCACGTGATTATCCCAATACATGCACGAAAAATCATTGGATAAAATGCAATATCTAGTTATGATTTTAAAAACACCACAAAGAACTAGAACTTCCTTAATCTGATCAAAGATATCTATAAAACTGTAGAGGAAAGATGATATTTCATTGAGAACAAAGCAAGAAACAGAGAAAGCTCAACGGTGCATTATCATTCACATAAAATAAAATTCATCATTTCCTCACTATAATCTCATAAGTGGCCCTTCACTGTGAGGAAAAATGGCCATTAATCTAAATTTAATATTAGGGTACACACATGTAAACCTATCCAATAATAAAATCTTGCCAAATATAATGGAAGGGTGAAAGTCTAGAAATAAACTTACTAAGAAATATAAATAACTGGGTCTCTGAGACAGCTCAGCAGGTAAAAGTACTTGTTGCCAAGCTTAATAATAACCTGAGTGACACCTAGGACCCACATCATGGAGGAAGAGAACTGACTCTTATTGTCCTCTGATCTGTACATTCACACTGTGGCATCCAAGCGTTTATGTACATACACACATAATAATGAATGCACATAATAAAAATGTTTAAAGAAGAGCAGCCAGCGCACTTAACCTCTGAGCCATCTCGCCAATCTGGACATTTTGGTGTTCTTACTGTTTTTTTCCCCTCTCTCTCTCTCTCTTTTCCCCTTGCATGGCAACCAAGAGCTGCTTCCAGTGGACCTACTTTTATATGCTTTAACTTGCCTTGTATGAGAAGCAGTCCAACATCCTCATTCCCTCCTCACCAACCCTCTCTAGCTCCCCCTTTTTTTTAATTATAGGAAAAGGGAGGAATGGTAGTTAACAAATCTTGATGCCCACTCCCAGGTTGCCTAGGTATCTGTGATGTCATCATCAATCAATGCTGCCAGGTGCCTGGGATAAAAAGACCCCTGCCTCTTCTGGTGCTCTCTTCTTTTACACTCTCTAGCCTTGCTTTCATCCCTGAGGGCTCCCACCATCTCTCTCTCTCCCTCTCTCCTTCCCCTTCTCTCTCAGCCTTCATCCAATGAATTCTTTCCTACCTATCAGAAAAAAAATGTTTCAAGAAATGGAAAGACCTATATAAAATTTTACTGAAATAGTTAAAAATGTGAAAAAAGTAAACTACAATATTCCCTGGAATGGGTCAAACATAAAAATGTCAGTGCCTCATAAACTAATCTGGAAATTGCCCTGATCAAAATCTAAAAGTTTTGAGCCTGGCATGGTGGCTCATGCCTTTAATCACAGAATCTGGGAGGCAGATCTCTGTGTTACAGGACAGCCAGGACTAAACAAAGAAATCATGTCTTGTAAAACCAAAAATAGCAGGGTGCTGAGGCACATGTCTATAATTTCAGCACTTGGGGAGGCAGAGGCAAGCAGATCTCTGTGAGTGTGAAATCAGCCTGGTTTACAAAGTGAGCCCAGAACAGTCAAAGCTATACAGAGTAATCCTGTCTCTAATCACACCCCCCCCCAAAAAAAAAAGAAAAAAAAAGAAAAATAAAAAATAAATAAATAAGTCCAAAAGTTTTTATGGGCTGTAACAAGTTAATCTTCCATTGAGAAGAGTGATGTATACAACAAGAAGCCAATAATTTTTGAAATCTGGTTTTGTTTGTTTGTTTGTTTCTCTGTTTGAGACAAGGTTTCTCTGTGTAACCATGGCTGTCCTGGAACTCAATCTGTAGACCAGGCCTTGGCCATGAACAAGAGGTCCGACTGCCACTGCCTCCTTAGTGCTGGGATTAAAGACATGTGCCAGCCACCACTAATTGGTGAAGTTTTGAAATTCTGTGAAGAAAATCTTAAGTTCCTTAAATTAGATAAAAGAGATTTAATGACATATTTTATGTTTTCACTGAAAAAAAACCACACACTATAGGAAAAGTATTTTAATAGTAAAAATGAGCCATTTTTTTAAAGTGATGCTACAGCATTTAAAAATAATATCCCTTTAAAACAGGGAGATAAAGTCTGAGGATAAACAACAATGGTAGAGCACTAGCCTACCATTTGTAAAGCCCCAACAAAAAAAGATGGGGTGATTACAACCAGGAAAATATGCTATCCATATATAACTCAACAAACTGAAGGATTTTAACAGTATGGAAAACAGAGCTCACATGTACCCACTTTATCTGTCTAAAACTCTGTGGGAGTGATGGAAAAAATATATTGTAAAAGAATAAATCCAAAATTATGAATGAAAATGAGAATAAATGATGGTACAGCTCAAAATACTGAAGGTCCATCCTAGAGGATGCCACACAAATATAAACACAGCTTTGCCTATAGATACTTATGAAACAAATCCTATAGCCATTCATGCCACAGGCACACAAAAAAACAGTTCCAGAAGCTGGAAGTGTTCCTCTGCTGGTATAGTGCTTGCCTTGCCTGTACAAAGCTCAGACAATCCCCAGGATTTTACATAAACCTGGCATGGTGGTGCACATTTATAAGGCCAGCACTTGGGAAGTAAAGGCAAGAAGATAAGAGGTTTAAAATCATCCTTGGCTACATTAGGAATTCAAGGCCAGCCTAGGCTACCTGAGACCCTGTCTCAAAAACAAAACAAAAATCAGTCTCATATAGGAAAACATACATATTCATAAAATAAAAATAAATATCTATTTAAAGTAAAATAGAAAAAAACGATAGTAAATGAATTATTTTTTACGTGCCACATATTTATTATAGCGTGCACATGCTCTCAAAGCTTTCCTTCTGTATTCTTAAAACTTTCCAAAGAGGGGGGCTGGAGAGACGGCTCAGTGCTTAAGAGCACTGTCTGCCCTTCCAGAGGTCCTGAGTTCAATTCCCAACAACCACCTGGTGGCTCACAACCATCTATACTAGGATCTCATGCCCTGTTCTGGCATGCAGGAGTACATGCAGATAGAGCACTCACATATATAAAATAATAAATAAATATTAAAAAAAAACTTTCCAAAGAAAAGTACCAAGTTTCAAAGATGAGTCAGTGGGTAAAGAAACCTGCTGCTAAGACTGATGACCTGAGTTCTTAGAAGTGACTCCCATAAATTGTCCTCTGACCTTCATTTAGATGCATGTTGTGGCTCATTTTCTCCCTCTCCTCTTCCAAATCAATCAATTAATAAATTAAATTTAGCAACAAAAGTGCCAAAGAATAAAAGGAAATAAAGAAACTTTGGTGAAGAAGAGAGATGGTCATCAATGGACAGATGTTAACAATTTGTTTAGAATGTAGACTGGAAGATAGCTTTGTTGGTAAAGTGCTTAAGAAAGCATGAGAACTTGATTTCTATCTTCAGAACCTACATTAGAAAAAAAAAATCTAGCCAGCGGTGGTGGCACACACCTTTAATCCCAGCACTTGAGAGGCAGAGGCAGGAAGACCTCTGAGTTCAAGGCCATCCTAGTCTACACAGTGACTTCCAGGGCAGCCAAGGCTACACACAGAAACCCTGTCTTGAAAAATAAGAAAAAAAAAAAGAATAAAGAAAAGAAATCTAAAAATGAAGGCATGTGTTTGTGATTTTATAATTCCACTGCTGGGGAGGCAGAAACAAACAGAATCCTGGGGTTGGCTGGCTAGCATATCCTACTTGATGAGTTTCATACAAATTATAGGCCCAGTCTCTAAAAAGTAATGGATGTAGAAGGCATGATGTCTTTGTATTCACAAACACCACAGAAGCCAGGGCTGTGAAGCGATGTGTATACTTGTTTTCCACTCAGAAGCCTGGGAGTGGTGGTTGTTAATAGCCTGGTGATCTGTGCCACCTGTAGGGCCGGGCCAGGCCAGACCAGGCCCGAATCTCCAAGACTATTAAGTTTTTCTCAGACTCTTCCTCCCTAGACCTCCATCCTTAGGTTTGTTTCTCAGTCAACAGAACCCTTCCTTAGGGGAGATATCAAAATGTCCATTACAGCCTGGTGCCCTCAGCACTGCCTGTATGATTAAAACCGCACAAGATCCTAGGCCCCTAAGCCATAAGAGCCCTCTTAGTGGCAGAGGTCACACATACATTGCAAAGGAGTGTCTACGTGGTTAGGCCTGGATCTTCCTTCTGCACAGGGAACTGTGTTACCAGGGACTTTTTTCCCAAAATAGTACCACACTTAACAATGTCTAAAATAAACTGCACTCACACTCTAGAAGCTTGAACCAGCACCTGCTAGCTAAGACATGTTGGAAAGGATTTCCTTCTTGCCTCTTGCAGTTCATTTCCTTGTCTACAGTAAAGCTTGCAGGGACCTCCACAGATGGCTCCTGAGGACCAACACTGGAGGTTGTCTGCCATCTCCACATGCAAATGTAGACATGCAGCCATATCGACATGAATACCTGCACACGCATGTGAACACACACACACATACACACACACACACACACACACACACACACACACAGTGCAGAGAAAAATTACTTAAAAAAAAAAAGGTAAATAAGGTATCTTGGAAAATCCAGCTGAAAATATTTGGCCAGGGAGATACTGAAGACATAGAGGACAGTTTGCAGGTTTAACGTCAAAGAGTCTGAATCTGTGGGGAAAAAAAATGAAAGAAAATAGGACTAGATACACAGGGATTCAGTGAAGGCCCCAGTGCAGGATGATCGTTTTAGTTGGAACATCCCTCTTCCTCAGCAGACAGCTGAGCTTGGAGCTTGCACAAAACATCTGACTGTTCTAGACAAAACTCAATGAAATCTGCAGAGAGCCAAGGTTTCCAGCATGGATTCTGACAACTTTTGAATAATTTCTTCCTTATTCTAGCCTGTACAGTGAACGATCTCCACTCCTTCACCCCCCCCACCCTCACAGATATCATTTTGATCAGGAAAACAGATCTATTTCTCCAAAAGAACATTAAATCCACAATAGCTTTTGAACTTTTCTTTATTAATTATAAATAATTACTAAGTATCATCAAAAATTGAGAGAAAAATCTGGTGTGATGGCTAACACCTGTAATCCTAGCAATCAAGAAGCCAAGAAGCAGGAGGATCACCACAAATTTGAGGACAGCCTATGCTATGTAGAGAGTTCCAGGTCAGCCAGAGGTATAGAGTTAGAACCTATTTTCTTTTTTTTAATTTTTAAAAAATTTTTAATATTAGTTACAGTTTATTAACTTTGTATTCCAGCTGTATCCTGCTCCCTCATTCCCTCTCAGAACCTATTTTCTTAAACATGAAAAAGAAATTGGAAGAGAGCCTTAAATTCTTGTCTAAAATTCACAAAACATTGGCTTTAATGCCCAATGCTGAAAAATAAGAAAGGATTTGGAATCTTGGGAAATATTATATGTGTGTGTGTGCGTCTGATTAAATTTCATTAGTATATTCAGAGAACTGAGAGAAAATTCTGTATCCACAAATAAAAACACAACATAGGTCCCCAGGTTCACTCTTTAGCACCACAAAAATGAAGATTATTTAAGTTCAAATTCCCATATGAATATTAAGAAAAAAGATTTGGTAGGCTTCTCAGAAAGCAGTTAAATGGCAAAGACAAAACTATGAGGGAAATAAAATGTTCAAAAAGAGGGAGAAAAATAAGAACTTTGAGGAATGTTCTAGAAAGTCCAGTGCCTAACAAGACTTTGAAAACTAAAAAGTGAGAAAAAGGAGCAGTCGTGAGACTAGCACCAGACTTCATAAGAACTCTGGGTGACAAAAGATTCCAGGGAAAGAAGAAAATAGGCAATAGGGCAAAGCTTTCAAAGTTCTAGGAGAGGCAATCTATTGTTAGGGACACCTTTCTGATGCAGGAGGTTGTTTACTTCTCAATAAATCCTTGCTTGCCAATTTTTTCTTTCAAAGGGAAAATGAAATGGTTGTCAGTAATAGCATCCTGTACAAGCCAAAATACCCATCAAATGTGACAATGAAATAAGGTGTGGTAGAGATATATGAGCTAACAAAATTTCTTTCTCAAATACTTTTTCTTAGGAAGCTACTTGAGGATGTTCTGAAGGAAAAAAAAAAAAAAGGTATAAGCCAAGAAGGAAGTGGTGGGATCCACAAACTAGTGAATCTATGCCAGGAAAGCAGTTATGGGAGATCACATAGATGCCAACTGGGCAGAAGTCCTGGCTGTTGATCAGACCTTGTTGGAAGTGGCCAATGACAAGTTCAGAGAGAGAGAGAGAGGAATCCAAGAATTAAAAACAAATTAGCTACGTTTGTAAATTCAGTGTATTAGAAGGTGTGATTAGCACTTTGAAGAAACTGTATATGGGTTTGGGGTGTAGTATAGTTGGTAGACTGCTTGCCTAGCATACAAGAAAGCTTGAGATTGATCTCTGGCACCACATAAACTGGGGTGATAGTACATGCCTGTGCAGTGTAGTACAGTATAGTACAGCACTAATGGGATGGAGGTTGGAGGATCAGAAGTTCAAAGTCATTCTCAGTCTTAGAACATATGGAGTTCTAAGTAAGCCTGGGATACAACAGACCCTGTCTCCAAAACACTAAAGTAGTAGTCGGAGGAGAGATAATAATCGTAGAAGAAACAGAAAAAAGGTTGTAATTAGAAACATCAAGAAAAAAATGTACAAGAAAATTATGATCAGTATCAGAAGGAAAGTAAAATTTATCTTAATTTTCTAATTGATGGCACATAAGGAAAGAGAGCATACTGGAACCTTAATGATAAAAACCTCTTTTTAAATGATCCAGGAGCCATCAAATTAGACTCATTAAAATGAAATACAACTCTAGCACTCCCCACCCCGTCTTCCCCTGCCTCTCTAGATTCTTTGAGAAGAGGTCTCACTCTGTAGCCCATACTAGTCACAAAGTGACATCAATGTTTTTATCTCAGCCTCCCAAGTGTTGAGATTACAGGCGTCAGCCACCATGCCCAGCTTTAAGAAGTTATCTTTAGTTTTTGGTAAATTTAAACAACACACTTTAACTTCTTATGCTACAAACTTTCAATGGCAATATTATCTTTGATGATTTTGTACAAACTATATTTTAATTTTACATTGTTGGAGTTACTATTTAAAAAATAAGAAAAGATAATCACCAAAGGAGATGTAAATGCATGGAAAAAAAAAAAAAACAGAAAAAAAATGTAGAGTTGGTGAAGATCTTCTTCCAGCCTGTAGGCTGTCGTTTTGTTCTATTGACAGTGTCTTTTGCTTTACAAAAGCTTTTCAGTTTCATGAGGTCCCATTTATTAATTGTTGCTCTTAGAGCCTGTGCTGTTGGTGTTCTGTTCAGGAAGTTGTCTCCTGTGCCAATAAGTTCAAGGCATATGTCAGTCAGCTACCAAGGGTCATTTTTTGAGGTCTTGTGAGATTAGAGATTTCATCAATATCTGTTATTTTCCAGATTTGCTTTAAATATTACTTTCTCTCTTTTTTTCCTTTGCTTAGGTTGCCTGCTATTTTCTCTTTTTATCTTCATTCTGTGTTCTCAAAGAACCAGGTTTGGTATTAATTCTCTTCTCTG
The DNA here is from genome assembly GCF_030254825.1 of Meriones unguiculatus. Taxonomy (NCBI): domain Eukaryota; kingdom Metazoa; phylum Chordata; class Mammalia; order Rodentia; family Muridae; genus Meriones; species Meriones unguiculatus. The sequence goes on from NC_083369.1 coordinate 40,004,966, forward strand.
TGTTCTGACTTGGTAATTCCTCTGCTCTCACAGTTCCTGTTTTCTACATGTTTTCAAAGTTGTTTTTTTTTTTTTCAACTGAAGTTTAAACCTAATTCTAGTAGATCCTCTTTTCATTCATTTTGTAGTCCAAGAATGTATTCTTTCTTCTCTAGTTTTTGAAACTGCTTGAGGGTCTTTTGGGGGGGCTCAATATTGGTCACTGGCTCTTCCATAAGCCTCCTTGCCACTATGCTAAGCAGGATCTGCTAAGCAGTGTGGGCTCCAAATAGCTGTTTGTCAGTTAGGCCACTCTGCAGGATATAAGAGAGGTGAAGGATGAGTTTTAAGAGTCTTTATTTGCCTACTGTGCACAAAGACTCTGGGTTGCATCCCTAGTACCACGTAAACAGAGAGTTGTGGTGTATTCCTGTAATCCCAGCATTCTGGAGGTAGCAGGAAGATCAAAAATTCAAGGATACCCTTGGCTTTATTTTTATTTTTAGAGTAGCAGTATGTTCACACCAAAGTTGAGAAGAGGTTATCAAAAATTCCCACACACCTGCTGCCTCCAACATGCTTAGTTCCCTCACTATCAACACCCTCCACAGTGAGACTTCCATATACTCAGTGTACCTACACTGACATTATCATCCAGAATCTGTTGCAGAGCACTGGTTTTAAAATATATGTAGGTGTGTATATATGTGTGTTGGCTAGTTTTATGTCAACTTGTCACAACTAGAGTCATCAAAGAAGAGGGAGCTCCAACTGAGAAAATACCTCCAGAAGACTCAACTCTAGGCAAGCCTGTAGGTCGGGCATTGTCTTTTTAAATTTTTTTTTAAGATTTATATATTTTTTATGTATATGAGTGCTTTATCTGCATGTACACCTACATGCCAAAAGAGGGCATCTGACCCCTCCTATAATGGTGGCTGTGAGCCGCCATGTTGTTGCTGGAACTCAGGGTCTCTGGAAGAGCAGACAGTGTTCTTAACTGCTGAAACATCTCTCCGGGCTGTATTGTCTTAATTAATTATTTTTAAAATTAATTAATTTATTATTAATTACAGTTATTGACTTTGTTTTTTTTAAGATTTATTTATACATATGAACACTATTTGGCTTTATGCCTACATGGTAGAAGAGAGCATCAGATCCCATTTTATAGATGGTTGTGAGCCGCCATGTGGTTGCTGGGAATTGAACTCAGGACCTCTGGTAGAGCAGATAGTGCTCTTAAGGACTGAGCCAATTGAATGTCCAGTTTATTCACTTTGTAAACCAGCTGTAGTCCCCTCCTTTGACATCTCCCAATCCCACCCTCTCTCCCTCATCTCCTCCCATGCCCCTCTCCAAGTCCACTGATAGGGGAGGACCTCCTCCCCTTCCCTCTGATTCTAGCCTATCAGGTCTCATCAGGACTGGCTGCATTGTCTTCTTCTATGCCCTAGTAAGGCTGCCCCCGCCTCAGGGGGAGGTGATCAAAGAGCCAGCCACTGGGTTCATGTCACAGACAGCCCCTGTTCCCTTTACCAGGGCACCCACTTGGAGACTGAGCTGTCATGTGCTACGTCTGTGCAGGAGTTCTAGGTTATGTCCATGCATGGTCCTTGGTTGGAGAATCAGTCTCAGAAAAGGCACATGTGCCCAGATTTTTTGGTTGTGTTGCTCTCCTTGTGAAGCTCCTGTCCCCTCCAGGTCTTACTATCTCCCTTTCCTTCATAAGATTCTCTGCACTCTGACCAAAGTTTGGCTATGAGTCTCAGCATCTGCTTCAGTACCCTGCTGGGTATTTCAGAGGCCCTCTGTAGTAGGCTTCTATCCTGTTTCCCGTTTTCTCCCTCTTCTGATGTCCATCCTGTTTGACTTTCTGAGTAAGGACTGATCATCTTACCCAGGGTCCTCCCTCTTGCTTAGCTTCTTTAGGTGTACAGATTTTAGTATGTTTATCATATATTATATGGCTAATATCCACTTATAATTGAATATATATATATATATATATATATATATATATATATATATATTATATGTGTCTTTCTGCTTCTTGGATACCTCACTCAGGATGATCTTTTCTAGCTCCCACCATTTGCCTGCAAATTTCATGATTTCCTTGTTTTTAATTGCTGAGTAGTATTCCATTGTGTAAATGTACCACATTTTCTGTATCCATTCCTCAGTTGAGGGACATCTGGGTTGTTTCCAGATTCTGGCTATTGCGAATGAAGCTTCTATGAACATGGTTGAGCAAATGTCCTTGTTGTATACTTGAGCATATTTTGGATATATGTCCGGGAGTGGTATAGCTGGATCTTGAGGTAGCACTATTTCTAGTTGTCTGAGAAAGTGCCAGACTGATTTCCAAAGTGGTTGGATACAAGTTTGTATTCCCACCAGCAACTGAGGAGGGTTCCTCTTTCTCCACCTTCTTTCCAGCATGTGTTGTTTTTTGAGTTTTTGGTCTAAGCCATTCTGATGGGTGTAAGGTGGAATCTCAGGGTCATTTTGATTTCCATTTCCCTGATGACTAAGGACTCGAGCATTTCTTTAAGTATTTCTCTGCCATTCGATATTCCTCTATTGAGAATTCTCTGTTTATCTCTGTACCCCATTTTTTAAATTGGATTACGTGATTTGTTGCTGTTTAACTTCTTGAGTTCTTCATATAGTCTGGATAATAGCCCTCTGTCAGATATAGGGTCTGTAGGCTGTCGTTTTGTTCTGAAGATAGTGTCTTTTGCTTTACAGAAGCTTTTCAGTTTCATTAGGTCCCATTTATTGATTGTTGATCTTAGAGCCTATATGTTAGTGTTCCGTTCAGGAAGTTTTCTCCTGTGCCAATGAGTTTGAGGCTCTTCCCCACTTTTTCTTCTAACCGGTTTAGTGTGTCTGGTTTTATGTTGAGGTCTTTGACCCGCTTTTACTTTAGTTTTGTGCAGGGAGATAAGTATGGATCTATTTGCATTTTTCTGCATGTACACATCCAGTTAGACCAGCACCATTTGCTGAAGATGCTCTCTTTTTTCCATTGTATGGTTTTGGCTTCTTTGTAAAAAAAAAAATAAAAAATAAAAAAATAAATAAAAAAAAATCAAGTATCCATAGGTGTGTGGGGTTATTTCTGGGTTTTCTATTCGATTCCCTTGATCCATCATTCTGTTTCTATGCCAGTACCATGCAATTTTTATTACTATTGCTCTGTAGTACAGCTTGAGATCAGGGATGAAATACCTCCAGAAGATCTGTTGTTGGACATGATTGTTTTAGCAATTCTGGGTTTTTTGAAGTCCTAGCTAGAGCAATAAGACAACTAAAGGAGATCAAAAGGATACAAGTCGGAACGGAAGAAGTCAACGTATCAGTATTTGCAGATGATATGATAGTATAGGTGAGTGACTCCAAAAATTTAACCAAAGAACAACTTCATCTGATAAACACCTTCAGCAAAGTAGCTGGATACAAAATTAACTAAAAAACATCAGTAGCCCTCCTGTATACCTAAGACAAAAGGGCTGAGAAAGAAATCAGGGAAACAATGCCCTTCACAATAGCCACTAATAACATAAAGTACCTTGGTGTGACTCTAACCAAGCAGGTGAAAGACCTGTTTGAAAAAAACTTCAAGTCTCTGAAGAATGAAATCGAAGAAGATATCAGAAGATGGAAAGATCTCCCGTGCTCATGGATCGGTAGGATTAGCATAGTGAAAATGGCCATCCTGCCAAAAGCATTCTACAGATTCAATGCAATTCCCATCAAAATACCAACACAATTCTTTCCAGAACTTGAAAGAACAATTCTCAATTTCATATGGAAAAACAAAACCCCAGAATTGTTAGTTATTGATGTGGGAGAGCCAGATCATTATGGATGGGGCCAAGTAGACCTGGGTTCTATAAGAAAGCAGGCTGAGCAAGCCATGGGAAGCAAGGCAGTAAGCAGCACCCTACCCTTCTGGTAGAGAACCAGTGCATGTGTGCTTTCAGAGCGCATGCAGGACTTTTGGTACATCAAACGGACATCTGTTCACTGCTCTTCAACACCTGCCAGCCAGGCAGCTTCAGATGCATGAATTAGATAAGCAAGAATTTTTTTTTCTCATTGCAAATCACATAGTCACAATGGTACAGATTCTTGCTGGAGCAGCAATGTGCTGGCTGAGCTACTCTGAAGGCTGCTCCATGGCCTCTGCATCAACTCCTGTCTTCAGGTTCCTGCCTTGTTTGAGTTCCTGTTCTTGCTGATTTTGATGATGATCTTTTATATGGACGTTTCCTCCTTACATTGCTTTTGGTTATGGTGTTTCACTACAGCAATAGTGACCCTAACCAAAACAAGACAAATATGTATTTTATATGTACTGCTTGAGTGAGTGAGTGAGTGTGCGAGAGAGAGAGAGAGAGAGAGAGAGAGAGAGAGAGAGAGAGAGAGAGAGAGAGAGTCGGAGAGTTGTGCATGTGAGCACATGCATGTAGAGGTCAGAGGACAAACTTGTGGGAATTGGTTCTCTCATTTCAACATGTGGATTCTGGGGATTGAATTTAGGCCATCAGGACTGCAAGACAAGTAGCTTTACTTTCAGAGTTATCTTACAGCTCTATTCCTTTTAAAAAGAGATGGGGGGGGGGCATTCAGTGTAGTCCAGGCTGGCCTTGAACTGTTGATCTTCCCTCTGGGATTACAGTTGTGTGCCACCATACCTGGCTTCATTTTGTGTCATAGGTTGGTAGATGAAGATGACCTTGAACACCTGACTGTTGTAGATGTTTGGTTTACAATATGTAAACATGTTTTTGTTATAATCCCAAGTGTGGGATTTTGGTTTGTTCACGTGTTAATTGTCTCGTGCAGAGCGTGATCTTTACCAGCTGGAATTAGTTGAATTCTAAGGACTTTGAGGAGTATAAATGTGATAACCAAGAGAAAGGAGGCACGGTGGCTTGGAGGAGATGGAGGACTGCTTGCTGTTCTTGCTGGCTTGCTAACTTGCTGGATGCTGGGACATCTGGATTTCCTGATGACTGGTATTAGTATTGCTCCCTAAAGAATCCTATGACCCTACCCAGCAGGAGGAAGTACAGAGGGCTAAGTCCCTTTCCCTTACAACCTTCTTTATCCCCTACCTAGGGTTTGGGGGTTGGAAGGGAGGTAGAAGCATTTAAGAACCCTAAGTAAATTAGGTTTGTTAAAAAGTCTAAGCCTACACCTGGCCTTCCTCCCCTCACCTCCCATGTTTGGAGATGGCAGACTTGCACCCTGTTATTGTGACCATTTCATACATAATTTGTTCTTATTTACCCCCTTCCACTACTGCCCTCTTATGCCCACCTTATCCCTCTTGTTGGTTCCTGTCCTACCCTTTATGTTGTCATAATCCACATTGTGCTGTTGGGATTTTTAATCTTTAATTGCCACCATTTTTAAATTATGGGGACTGTGCAAGGTGTATGTGGATATCAGTGCAGGTGCCCATGGAGTCCAAAGGATCTGATCCCTTGGAGCCAGAGTTACAGGCAGTTGCAAGCTGTTCGATTTGGGTACTGGAAACCGCAGTTTTCTCAAAAGTGTTTTATTATAGCAACAGAAATGAAACCAGGACACATATATTTTATTACTACTCTCTCAGACTTAAGACTTCCTCTCTCATTGTCCCCTTTCTAGTTTCATCACACACACAATGCACACGCACATGTGTCCTGCGTATGTGTGTGTTCAAATTTATATTTAGGTTCTACATATGAGAGAAAATATGTTTGTCTTTTTGTGTTTGTTTGTTTGTTTGTTTTTGCTTTTTAAGACAGGGTCTCACTACGTAGCTCTGGCTGTCCTGGAATTCGCTATGTATGATCAGGCTGGCCTCAAACTCACAGAGATCCATCTGGCTATGCCTTCTAAGTGCTGGGATTAAAGGCGTGTGCCACCACATCCTGCCAGTATTTATCTTTGCTCCTCTGGTTTATTTCCTTAAACATAATAATTTTGAGTTTCATCCATTTTTCTGCAAGTACTTGATTTTATTTTTCTTTACAGGTGAATAAAGTTCCATTATGTATATGGACCACATTTTCTTTGCCCATTCATCTGTTGATTAATATCTAAGTTGTTTCTGTTTTCTGGATATTATTAATAGTGCAGCAATAAACATGAGGTGCAAGTGCTTTTGCAGTAAGACTTAGAGATCTTTGGATATTAAATCCAGGAGTTGTCTAGTGGAATTGTGTGTGTGTGTTTTAGGAACCTCTACTGGTTTTTCATATTTGTTGCACCAGTTTACATTCTCAACAACAATATATAAAAGTTACTTATTCCCTACATGCTTGCCACCATTTGTCACTTCTCTTCTTTTTGTTTATTTTTGCTTTTTGAGACAGGGTATCTTTGTGTAGTCTTGGCTGTCCTAGAGCTCACTCTGTAGAATGGGCTGGCCTTGAACTTACAGAGATCTGCTGCCCCTGCCTCCCTGAGTGCTGGAATCAAAGCTGTGTGCCACCACCATCCCACATCATTTATTTTCTTAATGGTAGCCATCTGACTAGGATGAGATGAAGTCACAAAGAAGTTGTAATTTGCAGTTCCCTGATGGCTAAGGATGCTGAACACCTTTTCAAGTATTTTTTGGCTTCTTGTGTTTCTTCTCTTGAGAGCACTCTATTAAATTTATTAGTATACTTACTGATTGATTTGCTTTTGGTGTTTAGTTCTTGCATTTCTTCTTTATATGTTCTAGATAATAATTTTAAACCTCTGATGTATAGTTAGGAAAGATTTTCTCTCATTCTGTAGGCTTCTCTTCACCCTACAACTCATTTTCAACTGCTGAAATAGCCTTACATACTAGGAAAACTTTTACCTAAGTCATAATAAAAAATTATGTTTCTAGATTATTGGTTTGACTTGCTAATAATATTCTGTTGACATTTTTGCATCAATGCTATCAGAAGAATTTGTTTGTACCTTTCTAAAAATGTATTTTGAGGGTTTCATTCTGTTCGAGACTGAGTCTCATTATGGTAGTCCAGGCTGTCTGAGAACTCACTATGAAGCCCAAGCTAGCCTCAAACTCACAATTTTCCTATTTTAGCCTCCTAAGTAACAGACTGGACAGGTGTAATCATGCCCAGGCTTTCTGGTTTAATTTTTTATTAAAACATTTTATTATGTTTGTTTATGTGTGGTATGTGCATTTGGCTATCAGAAGACAATTTGTAAGAGTAAGTTCTCTCCTTCCATCATACCAGTCCTGGGGATTCAGCTTAGCTTATTATGCTTGGCTGAAAGCACTTTCACCGGCTGAGCCATTTTGCTGTTCCCTTATTTTTACTTTCTATTAAGATGATGTTGTCCTAATATAGTGAGCTAGAGGTATCCTTTCAGCTTTTATCTTCCGAAAGAGAATTGGCAAACTTTCTTCCTTCATCTGGCTCTTTCTTTTTAAAGAATCTTTTAATATTTATTTTATGTGTATGATTATTTTGCCTGTATGTATGTTTATGTGTTATGTGCATGCATGCCTGGTGCCCTTGGAGGTCAGAAGAGAACACCAGATCTCTTGGAACTGGAGTTATAGATAGTTGTTAGTTACCATGTGGATGCTGGAAAGAAAACCCAAATCAAGAGGAGCCAGTGCTCTAATTACTTAGCAATCTTTCTAGCTTCTTCAAAGCATTTTCCCCACTTTTACTACATCTCATGGATTTTGTAAGTTGTACTTTTATTTCCATTAGTTCAATTTTTTTTTTTTGAGATAGGGTTTCACTATATAGAAGCCCTGGATGTCCTGGAACTCAATATGTAGACCAGGCTGGCTTCAAACTCACAGAGACTGCCTTTGCCTCCTGAGTGCAGGGGATTAAAGGTGTGTGCTACCACACCTGGAAAGTCCAAAATAATTTTGCATTTTTCTTGAGATTTCTTTTGCAACCCATGTGGTTTCATCTCCATGTGTTTTATTGTTTGTTGGAAGACAGGGTTTCTCTTTGTCCCTGACTTCCCTGGAACTCACTCTGTAAACTAGGGTTGCTGCAAACTCAGATTTGCCTGCCTCTGCCTCCTGAGTGCTAGAATTAAAGATGTACACCACCACAGCTTGGCTTTCATCTTCCATGTATTATTAATCTTTAATTTCACTATGGCATAAGAGAAGACATTATATGAAATTGTCTAACTTTATTCCTTTAAGATTGTTAAGGAATTTGTTTAAATATGTTTTACAATTTGTTGTTATACTTTATGACTTTATGGTCTACCTTTTAATTATTATTGTTTTAGATTTATTTGTTCTATTTTATGTATAGGGATGCTTTGCCCACATGTATGTATGTGTACAACAGGTGTGTCTAGTGTCTGCAGAGGCCAAAATATGGCATGGATCTCCTGGAATTTGAGTTTTGGATGGTCACAACCATCCAGATGCTGGGACTCAAACTCTGGTTCTTCGCCTCTAGTATTACACTTCACTCAGTATTACACTGTTATTTGAAACTGTAGGCTGAAATAAACCCTTTCCTCCTCAAGTTGCATCAAAAAGCAAACTGGGACAAAAAGCAAGGGCAAGTCTCATGATTGGCCAACCCTGGACTTTTCAACTCATTCACATCAGTGTTAGATTTATTCATACTCATCATTCAGCAACTTATCAGGTTTAGTTCAAGTTTTCCTGTGTGGGATCTGGCTCCCAAGTATGTTGCTAGTTGGCCTGATGGGTTATGAGTCTATCTATGCAACTTTCAGTCTCTCCAGGGGTTTGTTTTGTGCCCTCATATTATTGGTTGATGTTGGTCACAGGTAGAGAGAGAAGCTCACCAAGATGTTAAGCCTTCATTTTCCGAAAGCGCAGAGGGGGTCATCTTTCTTGGAAAAAAGACTGACACCCAGCCAGCTCACTCCTGTTACTTTATCAAACATTATACGTGGGTAATTGGGGCTGGGAAAAGTGCCAACTACCGTTATTTTGTGCTTGCTGCCTGAGAGAGCAGACAACCCACACAAATTTCAGTCCCTTTTGACCATGGCCACAATCAAAAGAACTCCAGGTCTGCCAGGAGTGTCTTAGGACTATGGTCTGTGCAAATTTTCATGTAGCACCAAGTGCAGACTATCCAGGGAGACAACATTTCTTCAAGGTTCAAACAGTCTCAGAACGATTTCCCAGCCTCTACCCATTTACCCAAACACAGCAAAGACTTTGCCTAAGCATTTCATTCGATGCCAGACCCAAAGTCTTTACTTTCTTTACATATCACTACAACCTCACGTCTATCATCAGTTTTAGATTCAGCTTTTACTTATTGCTAGATAGAGTGGTAACTTCCAAGTTCTTTTCATGTGAAATAAAAGGAGTAAATTTGAGGGCAAACAGACCAAGGGCTGGCTTATCCCTGAATGTCTCTGTACAAACTCAAAAAGTAGCACAACCTTCCTCAGTCTCTCCTCACCACCACCACACCCAGCACTGCATCTTTAGTTTTTTTGTCTATAATATTACTTTCATATTTTTTAGGGATTTTTTTGGATGAAGGATCAAACCCTGTAATGCTAATCAGTTTCTTTACACTGGGCTACAGCCCTAACCCCAACCTCATTTTTGTAAAATTTTAAGATTTGAGATAGAGTTACTCAGACTGGGCTTGAACTCACAATCCTCCTGCCTTAACCTTCAGTGTAGCTTCAATTCCAGGCTTGTATCATCAAGTCTAGCTTTTAGTGTTTTGTTTGTTGTTTGCTAGTTTAGTGTTAAGGATTGAAACTAGGGCCTTCTACCTGCTAAGCATAAGGTTTACCAGTGAGTTCAGTACAAAGTTACAGGGTTTGATCCTCTGCAGGGCTAGTGGTTTTATTTTTGCCTTTGAATCATTATGTGAACCTTCATTACTTAGCTGACAGACATTAAGTGACTCTTCTTGGTACAGGCTTCTTAAAAATGATTTTATTTTTATGGGTGAATAATATCTGGGACGAACTAGAAACTTAGTGTAATGGAAACTCCCAGTAATCCCTGAGGGTGACCATAGCAATGGGGAACACAGAGCTTGAACCAGCAGTATCTTATAACCAGGCAGGACTTCCAGTGGAGGAACTGGGACACCAATCCATACACAAAACCTTCAGCCTACAATTTGTCCCGCCTACAAGATGTGCAGGGATAAAGGTGGCACAGAAATTGTGGGAGTAGGCCACAAACTGAACTGGTCCATTTTGGAACTCATGTTATGAGGGAGTCTGACACTGTCTGGAGGGCCAGGAAGCAGAGGCTAGATAGCCCAGACTCTAGCATAGAACCAAACATGCTGGCAAAACAAACACATAAAACTCAATAAAATCATTCCTAATGATATTCTGCTATAGTCATAGACAGGAGCCTAGCATAACTGTCATCAAAGAGGCTTCACCCAGCAATTTATGGAAATGGATGCAAAGCTCCACAGCCAAACATTAGGTGTAGCTTGGGGAATCGTAATGGAAGTTTTGGTTTCTTTGTAAACTCAGTTATGTCATGTAAATATGTTTTTGTTTTAGGCCCAAGTGTTGGATTTTAGTTGGGCTTTAGTTTGTCCACAGCTGATAGTTATCTCATTCGAGGCATGGCTTTGCCACCTGGTAATGGCCTACCTCCTTCAGCACTGAGAGGGGCATGTCTCAGACTCTGAGGAAATAAATTTGAGAGCCCAGAAAGAGAAGGGGGGTGGCTTGCAGTGTTGGCATGTGGTATATAACAGTTTGAAGAGACCAGAGAGATGGATGGTGTGGCGCTTTGGAACAGATAGACAGAGAGAAACACTTTGGGGTGCAGTGGCATGGAGGAGACTGCTAGCTCCATCTGTGGTTGATGGAGATTGGTATAGAGCCCTAAAAGAACCTCTTGACTCTAAACAGCTGGGGGAAGTAAAGGCGTCCTCTCTCTCCACTAACCTTCTCTCTCCTACATAAAGTTGGAAGGTTGGAAGAAAGGTAGAGGCTTAAGCACCCCAAATAAAGTAGAGGTTTTAAAACAAATGCTACAGGGAATACTGCACAAGAGGGGAGAGGCTAGGTCCTCTGCACATATGTTTCAGTTTCCAGGTGAAAGGCTAAACTAGGGTCCAAGAGCGGGAAATGGTGGCTTCAACTCAAAGGCCAGGTGAACAGGTGAATGGGCTGGCAGTTATATAGACTATATTAACAATGGGAGACTAAGGTGAGCTGAAGCATCAGAGACCGGGAATCCCCTCCATACTACCTAAGCTGGACTCAAACGCATTTTGTGGCAAAGGATGACCCTGAACTTCTGATTCTCCTGCTTGCACTTCTCCAGTCCTAGGGTTATAGGCCTCATACTGTGATGGCATGGTCCCACATCAACCTATCCTGATAGTTAATATATATGAGTTTGAGGCCAGCTTAGGAATATATAGCAAGAACTTTTCACAACAATAACAAGAATGTGGTATGGAGTTTGCCATTGCTAGACGAGATGCCCACTAGTGTGATAATAGCATGACTATTATGTGATAACCAACTATTTTCTAATTAAAGGCTTGCTCACAGGAAGGAATTCATTACTGGAATGGCAAATCTGGTCAAAAATCTACATGTCTTTGGAGGGTCATAGGCCCTATGGAGTACCTAATATTGTTGTTTTGCTAAAAGAACAGGATGTAAAAATTTCTGTCTTATAAACTCGTGTTTATACTTATAGATTAGTGCTGTTTTCAGCCTTGGTTAGAGAAAGATTCTAATTTGCAGCAGGTAAAAGTCAGTGGGTTGAGGGGGGAGACTCATAATTGGTTAAAGTGTTGAGAATAAGTGAGAGTTGAGTTCTTAGCCCTAAACAGTCCATCTTTGTCACCCCCTCCAAGACTCAGGAAAAATGACCGAAGAGGGAGTAGAAAGAATATAAGAGCACAAGGATATGGAGGAGTGCTGTGAAGTGCTGTCCCCTGGACATGGCGTGGCCACTGACCTCGTGAGCTTACAGCAGCTATGCTTACCCGTATAAGATCCTCACAAGAAGGGCTTGTCAGTATTCCAGAATGGATGGGGGAGGGACCCATGAGGCCCCACCTCTCTCCCCGGAGCTATTGGCAAATTAATTGTTGCTTCGGAAGTCATGTTCTACCATTGGTGTACCCAGTGAGAAGTTTGCCATGCTCCACTAAACAACAACAGCCCACCCAAGCTCATGCAAGCGACTCTAATTAAATTCAGCGACCCCCCCCACACACACACCACAAAACAAAAAGACATGAAAATAGTAGGAGGACTTACAGAGAAGAAGAAATTATTCGGGGGTAGTAAAACGGAGTAAAGGTAAAAGAGGTTAATAGGAGTAAAATGGCCCAAATATGGTATATACACGTATGAAATTTTCAAACAATAATAAACAAAAAGAGAAATGAAGAGAAAGGAAGGAAAGAGAAAAGTATGGGAGAGAAGAAAGGAGGAGAGGGCAGGAAAGGGACTTTTCCCTTTTTTTAAATTAATTTATTCTCTCATATATTACATCCTGACCACAGTTACCTTTCCTTCCTCTCTTGCTAGTCCCCCCTCCTCCCTCCCAATCCATTCTTCTTCTCTTTCCAGCCAGAAAAGGGCAGGCCTCCCATGGATATCAACCAGACATGGCATATCAAATTGCAGTAAGACTAGGCACCTCCCCTCATATTAAGGTTGGACAAGGGAACAGAGTAGGAGGACAAGGGTCCCCAAAGCAGGCAAACATTTGAGAAACAGACCCTGGTTCCTCTGTTAGTACCACAAAAACACCAAGCTACACAGCTGTAATATATATTCAGAGGGCCTAGGTTAGACCCACGAAGGCTGATTGTCTTTTCAGTCTCAGTGAACCCCTATGAGTCCAGGTTTGTTGATTATGTAAGTTTCCTTGTGGTGTCCTTGACCCCTCTGGATCCTACAATCCTCCTTCCCCTCTTCTGAAGGATTACTCAAGCTTTGCCTAATGTTTGGCTATGGGTCTCTGCATCGGTTGCTAGATGAAGCCTCTCTGATAACGATTGGGTTAGCTACTGGTCTATGAGTATAGCAGAAGATCATTAGGAGTCATTTCATTGACTTTTTTTTGACAGTTGTGTTTGGTTCTATCCTAGGTCTCTGGGCCTTCTGGCTTCTGGTTTCTGGTCCTTCAAGCAGTGTTAGGGGTAGGCTCTCTCTCTCATGGCATGAACTCAAGCTGGACCAGTTATTGGTTAGCCACTCCCACAATTTCTGTGCCACCTTTACTCCAGCACATCATACTAGGCTAATTTCCAAAATATATAAAAGATCTTCCCTAACCTCAGATCTGACAGAGAGCTGATATCCAAAATATATAAAGAACTCAAGAGACTAGTCACCATCAAATCAAATAATCCAATTAAAAATGGGGTACAAATCTAAACAGAGAAGCACTTGAAGAAATGTTCAATATCCTTAGCCACCAGGGAAATGCAAATTAAAATGACTCCGAGATTGTATATTAGACTTGTCTGAATGGCTAAGATTAAAAACTCAAGTGACAATACATGTTGGAGAGGTTGTGGAGAAAGGGGAACTTTCCTCCATTGCTGGTGAGAATGTAAACTTGTACAACCACTCTAGAAATCAATCTGGCGCTTTCTCAGACAACTAGGAATAGTGCTACCTCAAGATCCAGCTATACGACTCCTAGGCATATATCCAAAATATGCTCAAGTATACAACAAGGACATTTGCTCAACCATGTTCATAGCGGCTTTATTCATAATAGCCAGAACCTGGAAACAGCCCAGATGTCCCTCAGTTGAGGAATGGATACAGAAATTGTGGTACATCTACACAATGCAATATTACTCAGCAATAAAAACCAAGGAAATAATGAAATTTTTAGGCAAATGGTTGGAACTAGAAAAAAATACCTTTACTCCAAAGTAAATTCTAGTTGTTTATTATTAATCAGCACAATTTATCAAATACTTAAAAAATAAATAGTTCTAATTTTATGTTTTATTCTTTCTCTTTCTCTTCCTATTTTTTTTTTCTTGATTCAGATCTTACTGTACAGCCCATACCGGCCTTGAATTCACTTTGAAGTTCAGGCTGACCTCAAATTAAAAAAAAAAAATCCTCTGACTAGGTATAGTGGCAGAAGCTGGCGGATCTTTGTGAATTCGAAGTCAGCCTAGTCTACACTGAGAAGTCCAGGCCATCTAGAGCACACAGTAAGACCTGCTCCCTCCCCAACTAAGAACTCTTACAACTTAACAACAAAAACAAACAATCCAAATTGGGCTGGATGATGGCTCAGCCATCAAGAGCAATCACTGTTCTTGCAGAGGACCTGGTTTCAGGCTAGCACCCATATGTTGACTTAAACTGTAGGAAACTACAGTTCTAGGGGATATGATGACCTCTTCTGACCTCTGCTGGCACCAGGTACACACTCTGTATATATATATATGCAGGCAGAACACTTATACATGTAAAATAAAAATAATAAACTTTTAAAAAATCTTCCCCAAGCATTAGAATTTAAGGTGTGTGCTGTCTAACCCAGTGTGTATTTTTTTTTAACAGATACTGGCAATAGCTTTTTCTAGAAATTTGTTTATAAGAACTCCATTTTCAAATACATTGATATACAGTTATTCATAATATCCATTGTTTTAAAATCTTGAGATCTGGGGATGTGGCTCAGTTAATAGAATGCTTGTCTAGAATTCAGGGAGTCCAGAGTTCAGTCTCCAGGAGCATATAAAACCTGCTGTGGTGGTATACAATTGTAATCCTAGTACTCAGGAGGTAGAAGTAGGAAATCCAAAGTCCAAGGCTGTACTCGGTTATATAGAAGGTTTAAGGCTAGCCAGGCTACATAAAAAGTTGTTGAAAAGCAAAAACAAAAACATAACAAAACAACCAAAACTCCCCTTTACTTCAGTTTCACACTATATGTCACTTTTTGTTTGTCATGTGGTTTACCTTGCTCTTCTCTCTGCTTCCTGTTAATAAAATTTGTAAATAGAATTTAACTTGTCAGGAAAGGGCCTGGAAAGGTGATTAAGAACACTGCTCTGCCTGAGGACCTGATTTCAGTTTTCAGCACCTATGTGATGGCTCCCATCTGCCTTTAGTTCCTATTCCAAAAGATCTAATGCCCTCTTCTGGCCTCTGCAGACACTGCATACATGTGATGCACAGACATGTGTACAGGCAAAACCACCCATATGCATAATTTTTTTTTCAAAAAACAAAACAAACCAACCAACAAACAAAACAAAACAAAACAAACAAAAAAAAAAAAACCACAAAAAGCCAAACCTGCCAGGAAATCTTCTCTGAAGGTTTCTCTACCACCTCCCTGTGGATCCTTGTTCTGATCATCAGTCAAGTCATATAGTTTGGTGACTGAAGTACTAACAACACAAAGAGGGACTGAAGAGGTGGTTCAACCATTAAGTGCAGTAGCTGTTCTTCCAGAGGACCTGGGTTTGATTCTCAGCTGGGTTTGATTGGCAGCTCACAACCATCTGTAACTCCAGTCCTAGTGAGCCTGACACCCTCTTCTGGCCTTTGCTGGTACTGCACACCTGTGATACACATACACACAGGCAGGCAAAATACCCATAAATATAAATAAAAATAAAATCTCAAAAAATTTAAAGAATGACACAAAAATTCCATGGACTTCATTTCCTCCAAAATTAAGCAGAACTTCATTATAAATACCACTGGATTATCATGATATACCCACAATACTTGACTCCTGTTATTTCTGGCAGATGCTCAGTCATGTTGCTCATTATTTCTAATTAAGTTTCCAATAACCTTCTAGACATGTTGCCACACATCTATAATCTCAACACTCAGGATGCTAAGGCAGGAAAAGCAAGAGCTCCAGGCTAGCCTGGGCTATAGAAAGAAGTGAAGGAGGGAAGGCATAAAAAGAAGAAAAAATGAGCAGAAGACACATTACAGAGAAAAGAAGAAAAATTCCCATATCTGGTGTTTCTTGTAGATGTGGGTCAGTGTGATTCAGTTTTAACCCACACAACACATAAATACAGAGTAGATTTTTATTGATTTGAGACAAGTTAT
Organism: Meriones unguiculatus; assembly: GCF_030254825.1. Taxonomy (NCBI): domain Eukaryota; kingdom Metazoa; phylum Chordata; class Mammalia; order Rodentia; family Muridae; genus Meriones; species Meriones unguiculatus. The sequence continues at coordinate 40,020,995 of NC_083369.1, forward strand.
CACGATGTTGCCCACAATAATCTTGAACTCTTGCGCCCAAGAAATCCTCTGCCTCGGTCACCCAAGTAGCTGGGGCTACAGGTATCTGTCACCACACCTGGCTGACTAGCAGAATTTTAGCCTGTGGGTAACCTGTTGTGCCTATTAAAGCAACCACCCACATACTTCTTTTCCTCTGATGCCTGGGAACTCTACCTCCTGCCAACTGCCTGCTTCACTGCACTTGGATGTATGCTCAATGTCTCTTTGGCTGAGATCACAGCCTACACAGGTTAGAGGTTTCCTCCAGTCACTGGCCTCAGGCTAGGTGCTAAGCAGAGCACCGGCACAGAAAGTTCCTGTAGGGCCCACTGAGGCGGGATGGGGGTGGGGATCCAATCTCCCACTCTCTCCACCAGGAAGACTGTTGTCAATGAGGTGGTATATGGGGGCGTGGGAAAGGGTCTTTGTCTCAGCTGTTGAGCTGACTTCTTAGGTTCTTTGGCTTTAGCAGTCTGAGAGCCACTTGTCTTTGTGGTTCTCTGAAGTTTTTGGTTGATTTCCTTTGTCTTTTAAGGCACAGGGCCAAAGCCCTGATTCTGGGGTGTGTTGGGAGATGGCTAGTTGGTAAAGTGTTTGTCTGAAAGAATGAAGAACTGAGTTTGATACCCAGAACCTAATTAATAATAGCCAAGAGTGACTGCTTGTGTTTGAAATTCCAGATTTCTGATGCAAAATGGCCAGATGGTCTTAACCTATTTGGAGAGTTCCAGGCCAACAAGAGACCTGTCATTAGAAGAAGAAGGTGAATGGCATGAGGAATGACACCTGATGGATGACCTCTGATCTCACACACATAAGCACACCTAAACACATGAACAAAATATATATGTATATACACACACAAGGTCCCATTTGGGGGAATGTTGGTTATGTTCCAGTATAGAAACACGACAAGATCCCTCAGGATATTTGTTTTCCAGTTTAAAAACAGGAGGCCTAAGCTGGAGAGACATCTCAGCAGTTAAAGGCACTTGCCAACAAGCATGATGACCTATGTTTGATCCCTGGGACCTACATAGCAGAAGGAGAGATCTGACCCCCATAACTTTTCCTCTGACCTCCACACATAGGCCATGGCACTCATGCAAACAAATAAATAAAATAAAAAATTTTAAAGAATTCTGTGACCCTATACCAAAAAAGTGAGAGGCTGGAGAGGTAGCTCAATGGTGAAGAGCACTGACTGCTCTTCCAAATTACCCAACTTTGATTCCTAGTGCCTACAAAGTGGTTTACAACCATGTTACTCCAATGACATGGGATCTGATACATGCACCAGGCGTGTAAGTGATACACATACATGCAGGCAAAACACCCAGACATAAAATAGTAAAAAGGAAAAAAAAATTAAGAAAACGTTAAAAAAAAAAGATGAGGCCTGAGGAAAGATACCTCATGAGGTTGACCTCTAGTCTCCACATACACGCACACACACATATATGTGTACTTATACACACACACACACACACACACACACACGAGGCCTGAAGAGGTTTCCTGTCTTCTATACTGAAGTCTTGGAAAAGCTTGTTGTGACACCACTGGTGATCATCTCTGTGCTTCCAATCTGAGGCCAGAGTACAAAAAGACAAGTCAAGGAACCCTGGTATACCCATGTCTGCTGGCTGCAACAGGAGATCTCTGTGTGGCTGTTTTCTATGGTCTCTTAGCTGTGAAAACTACCAAGTCAGCATCAAGGGGACAAGAGCTTATTGTATACCTATGTCTTCTAGGAAAGAAACATGTCAGAAACTGAAGAAATGGAACAGGTTATCCTGATTAATTTCTTCCTCTCAGAAGAACTCAAGAATCCGGAGAAAAGGCACAAATAAGGTCAATGTTGAAAGAGTAACTGTGTGTGTGTGTGTGTGTGTGTGTGTGTGTGTGTGTGTGTAAAAAGGTACAGCTTCTTCTCCACCTGTCAGTTGATCACCTCAGCACCCAAGAGATGGTCACTGAAGATGCCATCTGGGCCCAGCCTTGGGCAGAACATCTGCTCTTGGGAGATGTCTCCTTCGTAGTTCCCTGAAGTCATATTTCTTGGGGAGATGCTTCAGATAAGGTAGGTTTTTTTTTTTTTTTCTCTGTTGGGGCCAATGCTTGAGGTAGTTTTACTGCTAAGAGCTGTGAAACAGGAGACTGCCAAACCATCAGCCAGGGTGGAGGAAAGATTGCCAGAGAAAATTATATTACAAAATCACTGTTAGAAGAAGACATGATCAGAGACTATGCAAATAAAAATGGAGAGTGGAATAATGGAGATAAGAAAAGTAGAAAATATAACAACAACAATAGCATTTCATTGGCTTTTGCTATTTTTTGTAGTACTTGCCAAGTTTCTTTTTTATACTTTATTTATTTAAATTTTATGTGCATTGTTGTTTTACCTGCATGTGTGTCAGTGTGAAGGTGTCAGATCTTGGAGTCACAAACAGTTGTGTGCTGTCATGTGGGTGCTGGGAATTGAACCTGCCTCCACTGGAAGAGCAGTTAGTGCTCTTAACCACTGAGCCATCTTTCCAGCCTCCATCAAGGTTCTAATATGTACAATTTGTGGTGATTTCTTTTCTTTTTCTAAGTAAACATACATGTTTGCAATGAATTTTGTGTCCTTTTTTCTATAGAGAGACCTATAACTGCATAGACTTTGGTTCCAATACAGTATGGATCTTCCTTTCCTGTGTATATGGTAACTTAGATATTGTAAAGAAGTTTAAAAAGATGATTTTGTGAATACAAATCATGTTTTTGGTGCACAAAAGAAACTTTGAAATGCTTCAAAAAGAAGAGAAAATGATCAAATTATAAAAGTGTTAGTTATGACACTCTAATAAATAAAATTAAAATATTTCTAAACAAGCATACAAAATCAACTATAAGCCAGGTGTGGTAGCTCACACCTATAATTCAACTGAGAGTGGAGATTGCCAAGAGTTCTAGGCCAGTTTGGGCCATAAAATGAGACCCTATCCTAAACAACAGCAGCAATAAATGTCCAGCTACACTAATAGTTAAAGTCCAGTTTCTTATGCACAACTTTTTCATAGGAAATGGGACAAAGGGCTTTTTTCTTTTATTGCTCTATTGTCCTAGTTGCTCAGTCACAGAATAAGAAACAAAGAAAATGCATGTTGTTATGAGGCCGAAACTAAGCAGTTATAAAGAAGCTTCAGGGATATTAAATATTACAACCAGTATTGAAAAGGCTTTAACAGCAGAACACAAAGGAAGAAATGGGAAAAGCAAGAAGGATATTCACCTACCCTGAAGCATCTCACCCCAAAGGTAGGAATATACAGTTCAGGACATTCTATGACTTTCCACCATTCTCATAATTCCATCAATACTTAAGCCAAGAGATGGTCGTAAAAGCCTTGGTCACTGTAATCGTGTCTGAGTGACATGAATTATTAAGACTTAATAAACTAAAAAAAGAAAAGTTTTGGACTCACAAACTTATGGCAGTGATTTTATTCCACTTAGGAAAATAAAGCCAAGAAAGTAATCAAATTCCAGGTTGCTCCAATATTGTTTTGTAAAGAACTGGAGAGATGAATCAGTGGTTTAAAACACTGGCTTCTCTTTCTGGGGACATGGGTTCAACTTCTATCACTCACATGACACCTCATGACTATCCATGACTCCAGTTTCAGAGGTTTCATTGCTCCCTTCTGACTTCTGTGGGCACTAGGCACACATATGCTATACAAACATACATGCAGACAAACAGCCATACACATAAAAATAATACATGAATCAATTTTTTAAAGCTGATGAAATGAATTAAGGCTACAGACATAGCTCTTAGCATGTAGGGCCTAGCATGCATGAGGCCCTAGATTCAATCCTCAGTACCTGAAAAAGGGTCTGCAAATAAATTAAATTGTTTTATTAATTTCCATTTTAAAGATAGCATGATGCCTTCATCCCAGTTATTACAGTTTGAAATGCAATGCAAACAATATGTTTTGGGGTTTTTTTTGTAAGACTTTAGATATATTTGTTATTAATTTCCTATAGGAGTCTTCATTATGTGGGACTTTTTAAACTTATAATACTTTTTTTCTTTCACAAAAAAGCTCAGGTTATTTAACACAAGATTTGAACTAAATTAACTTATAATAATGTCTTTATTAAAAAAGGAACCTCTGCCGGGTGTGGTGGGGCACCCCTTTAATCCCAGTACTCAGAGATGCAGAGGCAGGAGGATCTCTGTGAGTTTGAGGCCAGCCTGGTCTAGAAATCGAGTCCAGGGCAGCTCAGGCTACACAGAGAAACCCTGTCTCAAAAAACAACAATAACAAGAAGAATCTTGTATTTTAAACATCCAACAACGGCAGTAACTTTTGCAGACTAACAACGTGACTCCATTTTGTACAGCAAGGTTTAAAGTGTCATATTTCTTTGTTAATTTTTAAAAACTTAATCAGTCTAAATGTATAAGTGTTTTGCTTTTATATATATATATATATTTGTATGTATCTATGTATATGAGTACAACATGTGTGCAATACCCTTGGAGGCTAGAAGAGGGTAGTGAATCCCCTAGAACTGGAGTTATAAACCATTGCAAGCAGCCACGTGGGTGTTGGGAAACGAACCTGAGTCCTCTAAAAGAGCAGCAAGTGCTCTTAACTCCTGAGCCATCTCTCCAGCCCCTCTCTGTCAACTTTGGATTTATTATCTGTCATCATATTATCCTTCAGTGTTGCCTTACTATCATTTTATTTTTGTTACTTTGAGTAATAATTGAATAAATATCTACTTGGCCAATATCCAAAGAATAAAAATGTGCATATGTGATTTTTTTTTTTTTTTTGAGATAGGCTGGTCTTAAACTTACGATGTAGACCAGGTAACCCTACACTTTTGTTCTTCCGCCTTCAACTCCCAAGGGCTGAGATTCCAGGCATGCCACTCCACTTAGTTTATATGATTCTGGTGATCAAGCACAGTACTTCATATGTGGTAAGCAAGCACTCAACCTACTGAGTCCTCATGACTTTCCAATCACTAATTACTTTTCACTTCTGCATTCACAGCACAGTCTGTATATAATATGTATATATGTACATAAATACATGTAATTGTGTATTATGTTAATAACATTCATAAAGCTTCTTATAATAGAGGTCTGAATGAACAGAGCCCCTTTAAATAACTAATACAGGAAGTAAAAAGATGAGTTGGTAGTTAAGAGCACTCGTTGGCTGCTTTGCCAGAGGACCTGGGTTCAGTCTCTAGCATTTGCATGGTATGTCACAACTATTTTGGGTGTAAACATGTTTTTGTTTTTATTTCAGGTGTAGGATATGGGGCTGATTCATATTGTCCACAGCAGCATACTATTTGCCTGGTGTAGGCTCTGGGAGGGGCTCTTTGCCAGCTGCACATACATTAATTCTGAAGACTCTGGAGAGGAAATAAGTGCCAGACCCCGGAGAATGTTGAGGGAGGCTCCAAGAAAGAACAAGGCTGCTGTTGCTCCTCCCTGCAGCTCCTGGTTGCTGTTGATGCAGTTTGATGAGAAGAAGTTGGAGATGTCCTGAAACAAAGATTCAAAGATTGGACTTTCCACAAGGAACCTGACAATCCTAACCAGCAGGAAGTACCTAAAAAAAAAAAAAAAACAAAAAACAAACAAAAAAAACCTATACCCCTTCTTCCCACTAACTTTTATCCCCTACCCAGTGTTGGGGTGTTGGAAGAGATTGGGGTGCAGAAGGGAGAAAGGTATAAGAAACATAAATAAAATAGAGTATAAAAATTAACGCCAACAAATGGTGCCAAGATGTCAGGTTTAGAATAATGGCTAATGCCACAGAGGAGACAGCAGGGTACAGAGAAATGAATATACTGTTTCAGGATATGAGCAAAGGGTTTACTGTAGCTGCTCTCCTGCTTTGCTCTCAGAGGGGATTCTCTGGTTTTGTTTCGTTGCCCTCCTGTATTTCATTTTTAAAGAAGGTTGTGAGAATGGTTGAATAATTGGAAAAGTTGCAAGTGAATATACAGGGGTTTGAAAAACAAAACAAAAAAAGGATGAAATAGGAAAATCAGAAGATTCACTCATTTTAGAAAGGATTATAGAGTAGGCAGTGCAACTAGAAAAATTGCGGGTAGAGGCTGAAACGCTTGGAAAACAAAAAGTGCCATTGGCAAAGAAAGAAGAACACCTGGTAACTAAGAGCCAGAATTCTTCACAATTGCTGCCCTGGCCTGCCCTGCTCCAGGAACTTTTGGTGTGTAGTTCCCACAGCTGCTGCATGAGGCAAGGGGCTGGAAGGAGCAGAAGGCCTTACAGAGTAAACGGGTTAAAGAGGAACAGCTTGTTTCAAGGAAAAAGGTTAATCTAGAGCAAACTGAGCTGCCAGAGGAGCAGCGTCAGGTTAAGAGATTAACTTTCCCAGTACTCACCAAAAACCTTAGATAGTAAAATCTTCAGTGCTTGCAGTAAATTTTGTCATTTGAAAAGAAAATTTGACCAAGCTGCTGAAAGCCTCAGAGCTCAAAATGGCTGGTACGTTGTTAAATCTGAGAAATACGGTAAGTTCCACCACAGAAGCAAGCCAGCCATTTCAGGCAGCGTTGGCTTCTAGGCAAGAATGTTTACACAGTATACTGGAGTTTGTAGCACTGTGATAAAAGGGGCCATTTGACTATTGAATGCATGTCTCACTTCCCTCAGCATCTCCAAACGCAGCTCTCACAGATCTCCAGCATCTGTCTCTGCTCAGTTTTAGAGCAGAATAACATGTTGACTGCCATGCTCTCAAAGTGCTTCCTCAGGACCTCTTCTCCAGAATTAATTGGGCACTCCAGGAGTACCTGGAAGTTAACTGGAGGAAAGAGGTCTTCTGGGATCTCGTCGGCCTCATGCCCATCCAAGGGTATGTTCTGCTTTCCCATGAGAATCAGAATCTCAAATAATGATTTGAGGTACTTTTTTTAATGTGAATTTTTTTATTTTTTTATTAATTAATTCAATTTACATCTTGGTCATAGGCCCTTCCCTCCTCTTCTCCCAGTCCCACCCTCCCTCCTGCATCCCACTCCCCTATTCCTCCGAATTTGCCCAGACACCCCAGCTACCTGCAGCTCTCATGGCTCTTGCATCTTCGATGTCTTCAGGCTCTCCAGTGCAATTCAGGCTTCACTTTCACAGCTTCATGCAATAAATGGCCTCTCTGGGCCTCCTTGCAGGGACTTCCTTGTCCCAAGACTGACATCAGTGAATTTCCTTAACAAGGAAGGAAGATTCCACAACCCCTTCACTCCTGTATCTTCTCTGAAGCTATAACCATTTGGTAGGTGCCTGCAAGATTCTGCTGTTTGCTCTGGATGGAACTTGGCCCCTTCCTTGAATTACCTTTATAACCTTTGTTGTTGTGTTTTTTTTTAATTGAATTTTTATTTTTTATATTAATCACAGGTTACTTACTTTGTATCCCAGCCACAGCCCCCTCCCTCATTCCCTCCCAATCCCACCCTCCCCCTTTCATCTCCTCCCCGCCCCCTCTCCAAGTCCACTGATAGGGGAGGACCTCCTCCCCTTCCATCTGACCCTAGCTTATCAAGTCTCCTCAGGACTGGCTGCAATGTCCTCCTCTGTGGCCTAGCAAGGCTGCTTCTCCCACGAGGAGTTGCGGGGGAGGTCAAAGAGCCAGCCACTGAGTTCATGATTTGAGGTACTCTTTGTTCTCCTTTTCGTCAAGGGTTAAAGGCAATACATTTCCATGCTGTTGAGCGTTACTGTTAGCTTCCTGTTCTTGTTCAGAAGTTTCCTCATTTTTTTTTTTTTCTGTTTCAGTGACCTGATTTCTTCACTCAATTCTTTTATTCATTTTCTGTGTCTGCTACTTGGATTGTTCAAGTGACTGGTAAGAGCAAATATTGTTGGTATTGCACTATCTTAAGGAACTGTCCAATAAGGACTAGTTTTACACATCATAGAGGTCTCAAAGTGTTTGGCACATAGTCGATAATGCTTATTTAGTTGATCAGATGTTTTATCTTCTAAGTCTGCTCTCCTACAGTTCTCAACCCATTTCTGGCATCTGGTCCGGTCCCACCGGATCCTGAAGAAGGCTAGGTCGGACTGTATGCTCTTCCCTCTGCAGTTGGGGGCAGCGCAGAAGTTATGGGTCTAGCCCTCCCCTCCCCTCCCCGCCTTCTCAGGGCAGCTGGGCCGCCTCTCGGGGCGGGTACTCGAGCGCTTTTTTACCTCCTGAAAGACCATACAGAATGCTCAGGTTTAACATCTATCTTCTCTGCTAGAAGCTTTGGTGATACAAAATGGACATGTTGGCAGGCTCAAGGTGGCTGTAACCAGTGCCCAGATTAGCACAGGAAGAAATAATTGTGACACCCCTGATAGTTGCTCAAAGCTTACTCTTCTGGTAAAAACTTTCACAAGGATGACTCTCATGTTTTTTTGTTTTGTTTTGTTTTGTTTTGGCTCTCACCTTTTTGGGGGCCATTGGTTAATAAAAGCATGCTACTTTTGTCTAGATCTTGTGTTTTTTTTTTTTTAACTTTTATTAGTTACACTTTATTCACTTTGTATCCCCCCATAAGCCCCTCCCTCCTCCCCTCCCAATCCCACCCTCACACCCCCTTCTTCACTCATGCCCCTCCCCAAGTCCCCTGATAGGGGAGGTCCTCCTCTCCTTCCTTCTGATCTTAGTTTATCAAATCTCATCAGGAGTGGCTGCATTGTCATCTTCTGTGGCCTGGTAAGGCTGCTCCTCCCTCAGGGGAGAGGTGTAGATCTTGTGTTTTTAATCTGGTAAAGTGAATGTCATGTAGGATATATGAAAGTTTCAAAATAAACTTTTTTTTTTCTTTTGAGGCAGAATACTCAGTGTAGCCTTGGCTGGCCTGGAACTCAGAGAGATCTGCTTGCCTTCTGCTTTCCAAGTGTTGGGATTGAAGGCATGAGCCATCAACAATGGACCAAATTAAACTATGATGCAAGGATTCTATTCACCTACTACAGAAAATCAAAGAGTTCTAGAGTCCCTCTAATACAGGATATTGGCTTCTTATCACATCGAAGAAGTTACAGGAGACTGGTTATTAACCTTTAACTCCTCTGTGTTGCTGGTATAAAACACTGACTGAAAACAACTTAGGGAAGGAAAGGGTTTATTTTGGCTTGCAGGTTACAGTATATCATTGAGGGAAGTCAGGGCAGGAACATGAAACAGAAACCCTGGAAGGACACTGCTTGCTGGCTCTGTCCCATGCTCTGTTACCTTTCTTATACAGCCCAGGCCCACCATCCCAAGAAATGCTAGCTATTGCTCACTGTGGGTTGGGCCCTCCCACATCAATTTACAATCAAGATTATCGTCTACAGACATGCCCACAGGGAAATCTGATCTGAGAAATCCCTCAATTGAGAGCCCTTCTTCAGGTGACTCTAGGCTGTGTCAAATTGACAGTTAAAGCTGACTAGCACATTCCCTTAAAAAAATTTCTGGGACCACAGGCCCAGAATTGGGCTAGTGGCAGGAGAGTAGGATGGTATGGTGATTTGAATGAGAAATGTCCTCTATAAGCTCATTTAGTTGGTCCCAAATGTTGTTGGTGTTTAGGATGGTTATGTAACCTTTAGGCAGTAAAGGCTTACTGGAGGAAGCAATCGCTGAGGGCCCCACTTCCTGTTCTCTTTTTGCTTCCTGAGTGTGAATAAAATGTAAACAGTCAGTTCCTGCTGCTGAATGCCATAATTTTCCTGACTGTTGCCATGCTTTCCCCACCATAAGGGACTCTCCCTCTAGAACCATCAGCCCAAATCAGCCCTAAGTTGATTTGGTCATGGTATTTTATCATAGCAACAAAATAGTAATTTATACAGATGGTACTGAGATAAACGTATGAGAGAAATCAAAGGCAGAAGAAATCTGGACCCATACCCCATAAGTTACAATTACAAAGTAGAGCATGTATGAGAAAAATCTATCTACATGTGTGAGAAAGTGTGTACTATGTGAATGACCTATAAAGGATCAAGCCCCTTGTAGACTCAGGTTTGTTAGTCTGAGTCCTTTTCCAGCTCTCTGGCCCACTTCTATCTACTCTTGCGAGTACATTTCTCTTTGTTAATAAAGTATCTCTTTTTCTACAACCAAAAAAAAAAAGAGAGAGAGAGAAAGAAGGAAAGAAAGATTATAGAGATTCAGGATATGGAGGCAAAAGGATCAAGAGTTCAAGGCCAGCCAAGGCAACATAAGTGAATTTGAGGCCAAACTACGGTATCTAAGGACTGTGAAAGATAGGGTGGGGCTCACCTTGCTCTTTCCCATATTTGCCCCGTTGGCAGCTTACATGTGTGTGGACTTAATGGAACAACTCACCAACATCTATGGCAAAAAAGAAGTATCACAATGTAGAAAATGTATAGAAAAATCTGGAGTGTCTTTAGTATAGACACAAAGGAATTCAGCACACACTGAAGAAACCCACACATGTATGTTTACACATTTGTTCTCTTGCTTGCTGAGCACACTCAAGAATCCTGGCTGGCCTGAAACTAGCTATGTGAACTAGGCTGCCCTGGAACTCACAAAGACCCACTTGCCTTTGCCTCTGGAATGCTTGGATTAAATGTGTAAACTATCATGTCCAGTAACAGTAGCTTTGTTCTCAATGACTAAGTGATAGAATGAACCAAAGTATCCATCGGCACAGGAATAATAAAGAAAATGTGGTATGTATATACTGTTGGGGTTTCATGTAACCATAAATAATGAAATTATGTAATTTGTAGGAAAATAGATATAACTGAAGATTATTATGTTAAGTGAAATAAGTCAGACTTGGAAAGACAAATATCAAATAATTTTTCTCTCATGTATGGAATCTACATTTAAAAAAAAATGACATGTGACTTGAAAGTAGACTATTTAGGGAGAGGGATAGGACTAGTTGTATGGCACAAGAGAGTAACAAAAAGTGAATATGATCAATGTGTGTGATAGACAATATGTAATGCCCTCAAGAAGCCCATTATTTTATACATCAAATATGTGCTAATAAAAAGAAAAAAGCTTGTATCCTCAGACAGTGACTGTGGTTACAATTCAGATAAATGGACTGAGCTTCAGAAATGCAGAGCACTAGAAATGGAACCCAGGACCTTACACATGCTAGGTAAGTGCTCTATCTCTGAACCACATCTCTAGCCCAAAATTGCCTTTTGATAGAGGGATCTGAGTTATGAACCTATTAATCTTGGCTTTTATTCAGTCAAACTACAATACATTTTCAGTTGAGTTTACATCTGTAGAGGAAGTGGGCCAGTGTGGATTGGCTCATCTCAAGTACTGCCAAAGATGTGTCATACCACTTCCCAGAGGCTTCTTGGCTTTTGATAAAAAGGAGCTATTTGAAACAATCAAGCTATATGTGTTGACATTTGCCAGTAATCTCTGATCTTGGGAAGCTGAGTAAGGATGACTGAAAATTCAAAGGGATCCTGGGCTTCTGTAGGAGTCTGAGGCTACATAAACCTCCTCTCATAAGAAAGGAGAATGGTGGGGAGGGGAGATAGAAGAAGGGAGGATATATAGATGCATTAGTCAATTTCAGTTGAGTTTTTTGCCTCTTAAACTATAGGCAGATACATAAAACTAATAGCTATAGGGCTGGGATATAGCTCATATGTAGAGTAGACCCTGGGTGCAGACCCCGGTACCAGAAAGATAATTTTCATCTCACCAGAAATATCACCCACCAAAGTAAAACTGAAATAACCACATTCCAGACACCAACTCTATAGAACAAGGACTGAATTTGAAATGGGGTAGAGCTACCCTGAAGACCTGAAGGTCACAGCCTTACTGAGACCCAAAAAACAAGGAAAACTTCAGACCTACCAGGATGTTGTTGGAGAAACTCCTGTCTCCCTGAACCAAAGGCAGGAAAATGATTTCTAGAACAATGGAAACAACAAAATAAAGTCTCTTTTGGCACTATCAAAAAATGAGAAAGATACAATACATATACAGGAAGAGCTAAGAAAAAAAATGACAGCATTCAAAGGAAATGCACATTAAAACAAAACAAAACCATATGACAATCCCTGTACTATGACAGATAGCTACTGTCCCCGAGGGATTTGCCTCAGTGTTCTGTTAGAAGGTTTTTCTCAATAAAAAAAAATTAAAGGGAGTCTTACATTGTATTTATAAATCATGTTGATAATTTTAATTGCGTATATGTTGCACAAATTAAGGTTTTATTTGTTTTCCAGGATCTGTGAATTTTTAAAAATTAATCATCCCACAATTAAATAAATAAATAAATAATCTTAATATAAAAATGATGACACTGATTTGTTGGCCATAATCCTATAAACTACTACGGAGGCTAAGGCAGAAGGGTCACAGTGAGTCCATGATTCACTAGCACAGACAACACAAAAATAATTGTGTCTGCAAAAACAATGAAATGGAATGGAACAAATGGAAATAAAATAAAAACCTTGTAGTGAGAGCAATGAAAATGTACTGTTGACATTGAACTGTCCACAGAAAAAATGACTGATGGCAATTTTTGTTTTTGAGACAGGGTCTCACTCTATACCCTAGACTTTCTTGCGATTAGTGGCAATCCTCCCTCCTTAGCCTATTCAGTGCTAGGTTATGGTGTGCTCACCTGCGCATGTGCTTGTGAAAGCCAAATTGAAAGGTGGAAGCTATTATTATTTTTTAAAATTTTTTTATTGTTAGCTTTTTATTTATGTGCATGGATGTTTTGCCTGCATGTATGCCTGCACACCATGTGTGGGTTTAGCAAAGGCTAGAAGAGCAAGAGTCTCACTGCATGGCCCTGGCTTTCCTGGAACTCACTGTGCAGATCAGGCTGGCCTAGAACACACAAAGATCTACCTGCCTCTGCCTCCTGAGTGCTAAGATTAAAGGTGATTCTTGGCTCCTTTTAATTATTAAAACAAAAATGGAATGAAATTTCTGGGTTCAGGAATGAATAGGAATACAACAAAAATCCTAATGTCTCTGATTCTTCTAAAAGCATAAAAAACACAAGGAGAGAGCCGGGCAGTGGTGGCACACACCTTTAATCCACCAAGGGGGTCCTCCTCAAAGGAGCTAGTACTTACATGACCTTTAGCACCCAGGCATAGGTAGAGTGGAAAGAGAAATTACTGCCTTCAGCTTACATTTCTATCTCCTCCTCAGTGCCCTGAGTTTCTCCTTAAGCAACGAAGGTGTGCAAAGTACAAGCCCCCATACATAGGTGGCAGAGGAAGCATCCGTCTCACGCTGTAGGTGAGCGCTGTGTGAAGAGACCAAGGCAGAGGCCTACTTGTGACAGTGCCTTGCTGAGTCGCCTGTTGTCCCTCATGGGTGAGACCCACTTCCAGGAGGAGCCAAGCAGCTAGGGTGCCCCTGAGAAGAGCTATGTCACGAAGGCCCAGGATCCTCCAGCCGTGGCCTATGCTTGGCTATCACTTCACTTTTGGCTTCAGTTTGCTTACTGAACACAAGGAGGAACTGCAGGTGATAGCAGACTCCCACCTTGAGCTGAGAAACGGGGAAGGAAACTTATTCAGGTCAGAGGAATAACTATCACAGAACAGACTCAATGGCTGGGGACCAAAGTGGCACAGAAACTTGACTCAAGTCATACAACAGAGCTGGGGTATCTTGCTGATCCTCCAGCTCCTAACCTGCTTATCATTCATCAAGAGCACACTGGCAGCTGGGTAATGGTGGCACATGCCCATAGTCCCAGCATTCGGGAAGCAGAGGCAGGTGGATCTCTGTGAATTGGGGAGGCCAGCCTGGTCTACAGAGTGAGAACAGCCAAAGCTACACAAAGAAACCCTGTCTCAAACAAACAAAACAAAAACAAGGAGAAAAAAATTGTAGCACCCTACAATCTACAGTTTTCAAGAAGCCAAGATGCAGACAACTAGAAAACTCCAGATAGGGATGCAGAGCTCAGGAAAACAGAAAAAAAACAACCACCTTAGGCCATCAGGGTTTGACAAGGCAGCGTTGCTAATGGCCTCAGCGATTCCTAGAATGTACCAAGTGTGATCCAGTCAAGCAAGACCCTTCCCAACTGTACTTGGATATACCTGCGTGCAAATGAGCTCAGGTCCAGTCAGATGGTAGGCACCGCTGAGGCCAGAACAGCAGAAACAAGGTAAACAAAAATGGGTGGCGGGTGGGGCCGGAAGCCCGAGCGGCGCTGCGACCAGGAGAGGGCGCCTGAGAACCGAGGAAGCCGCGGATTTCTCAGTTCCTGGGTCATGCCTGTGCAAAGGCTGGTGTCTAGGATACAGAGCGTATTCAAATATCAACAGGGAAACAAAAGTAAACGGAAGTTTTCTCCTTTGCACAAAAGAGAAAAAAGCTACCCAAAGCAAACAGTCTTAAGTGGCAAGCAGGTTACCAGCTGTGTTCTTCACAGTCTCTATTGTGCTTGCATCCATTCTTGTCATATGATTTGTTTTTGTTTTGGGGTCTGAGTCTCACGCAGCCCAGGATGGCCTCAAATTTGCTATGCAGACAGGTCTGGCCTTGAACTTCTTAGGCTCCTGCTTCCACCTTCCAGATGCTAAGATTACCAGTGGGTGTCAACACATCTGGCTCTGCCACAAGTACCCTTTCAAAAAGAGCTGTATTTATTTATTTTATGTGTATGAGTGTTTTTTCCTGCCTTGTATGTATGTGCACCACACATAGTGTAGTGCTGGTAGAGGTAAGAGGAGGACTTAAGGTTCCCTGAAACTGGAGTTATAGGTGTTATAGGTGTTCTGGTAACTGAACCATGGTCCATTGAAAAAGCAACAAGTGCTCTTAACAACTGAGCCATGTTTTCAGCCCCTATAAATAATTTTTGATACTTAATTTGCCGTCATATTGGCCAGTGGGAACCCCTTCCAAGTGTTTTTGTGCTCCTGCCATCAGTTTCTGGTGTAATAGAGATTATTGCAGGTCACCACCACATACTTGTTTTGACAGGCAGTACTAGGAAATATGCATCTAACAAAGCAATTTACAAACACTCACAGGTGAGTTCCAACTGCAGTTTCCAATTTCTATTATGATTCTCTGCTTTTTACACTGGAAGAACAGGGTCTGTGAAGCTCATTTCTTACTTTCTTTGCCCTACAATGTGTAAGTTTGAAAACAATACACATGTGAAAGGGGAAAGCTTTACACAGCATCACAGACCAAAATTCAGGTTCTGAGCACAGGACCTGCTCTCATCTCAGAGTCCACAAGAGATCACAAGGCAAGTGTGTCACCAAGTGTACGGTAGTTAGGAAGTGACTTGCTTGGCCCAACCCAGCTTTCCGTTCACAACCAAATACAGTGCAATTTATTTTGCATATGGTCTGGCAAAAGCATGTCTCATACTCTTGACTTTGTATTCATCCACTGGTAAAAATGAGAATAGTTGTAATGGCAAATGTTAGTGTAATTGTCATAGACCCACACTTCCTACCCGCTTGTTGAAGGCTCCTGTGTTGAAGGTTTGTTCCCCAAATGTAGAATCCAATCACTGAGAGGGGGTGGGATCATGAGGGCTCTAACTTTATCAATGGAATAACCTACTGATGGAGTCAAAACTTGATAGAATTCTTGGGAAGTGGCCAAAAGTATGTTGAAGAAAATGGGTTGCTTCAAGGGCACCTTGTCCCTAAGCCCTTTCTTTCTCCCTATCTGCTTACTAACTGCCACCAAGTGACTATCATCTTCCATGGGCTCCTACAGTCATGATGTGTTTGCTCTGACCCATACCTACAGGAAACTGAGCCCACCCACTAAGAGCTGAAAACCTGTCTTCCTTGTAAGTTTTTTTTAATTAATATATTTTTATTAATTACAGTTTATTCCTTTGTATCTTAGCTGTAGCCCCCTCCTTTTTCCCCTCTCAACCCCACCCTCCCTCTCTCCTTCTTCTCCTCCCATGCCCCCAAGTCCACTGATAAGGGAGGTCCTTTTCCCCTTCCATCTGACCCTAGCTTATCAGGTCTCATCAGGACTGGATGCATTGTCTTCCTCTGTGGCCTGGTAAGGCTGCCCCCCCCCACCTCAGGGGGAGGTGATCAAAGAGCAGGCCAATCAGTTCATGTCATAGACAGTCTCTGTTCCCTTACTAGGGCATACACTTGGAGACTGAGCTGCCATGGGCTACATCTGAGCAGGGGTTCTAAGTTATCTCCATGAATGGCCTTTGGTTGGAGTATCAGTCTCAGAAAAGATCCTTGGGCCCAGGTTTTTTGGTTCTGTTGCTCTCCTTGTGGAGCTCCTGTCCTCTCCAGGTCTTTGTATCTCCCACTTCTTTCATAAGATTCCCTGAACTCTGCCCAAAGTTTGGCTGTAAGTCTCAGCATCTGCTTTGATACCCTGCAGGCTAGAGTCTTTCAGAGGCCCTCTGTGGTAGGCTCCTGTCCTGTTCCCTGTTTTCTCCCTCTTCCAATGTCCATCCCATTTGCCTTTATGAGTGAGGATTGACCATCTTACCCAGCGTCCTCCTTCTTGGATCCCTATGTTGTCCACAGTGAGGCTGTGGGTGGTAGGGATCAGATGTCTGGCTGCTCACGTAGAGGGACTCTGGATCTGGGCCTCTGCATGCACTCATTTGAAGCTGCACTCACTCACTCGCAGGCCTATGGGGAATGCACAGGGTTCCCCTGGTTCTCTACTCTCAGATTTGTGTCTACAGGGGCAAATGAAAGTGTAAGAGATCTGTCATCTCAGTGGTGTCTGTTGTTTGGGAGACCCGTACTTGAGACAGCCACCTCTGCTGACTCAGTCACCAAGCATGGAGGCTCGTCCTTGAGGCAACCATGCTTGGGGCAAGGGATGTGCTGGGTGGGGGTGGGGTCAAATATTCACCACTCTCAGAACCTAGAGTTGTCCATGGGTGACCTGGATCCAAACTGTCCCAGCTCGTGGGTTGTCCCCTCTTGCCCAGGAAGCCTCAGTGTAGATGTTCTGGCTTCAGACAGGGTGCATGCTGGTTGCTACCATCTTGGATCTGCCCCCTTGTAAGTTTTTAAAAGGTATTTGAAACACCAATAAAAAGCTCTGTCATGTGAGTTTTCCTAAGGAGACAAAGAAATGTCTACTCGCTCCAGATAAAGGAGGCACTGACAGATAAAAAAAAAAAAAAAAAAGTGTTCCATCTTGGAGAATCTGTGAGTTTATTGGGTTACTCCCAGGAATGTGGGTGAGTGAAAGAGAGCTACACTACTGGGAAGTCCTCTGGGCAACTTGTGGGCAGCTACATTACTAAAGAGTCTCGCCCATAGCATGGGTGACTCACAGGAAGCTGTAGCACTAAAGAATGCCACCCACAGCATGCACACCACATTAAAAGCTACACCAGAGAAAAGAAAAGTCCCTTCCACCAGTCAGTCTTCCACCTCCCACTCAGGACCTAGAGAAAGCGTGTAAACCCTTGTGATCCTCATGAGCTGCCTGTTTCTCTCTACAAGAGGATGTTTATGGTGCAGATCTCTTGAAGATGTGTGTGTGTGTGTGTGTGTGTGTGTGTGTATGTATGTATGTATTTATAGATATGTGGGTTCATGTATATGATGTCATTCCTTGGGTTACACTTACTGTTTTTTGAGATAGGATCTTTCTCTGGCCACACCCAACTTAAGAAAAATTGTTTTAGGTCAAACGAAGGTCCTCATTAGTGCAAGGCAAGTACTTGATTAACAGCCACCTCCCCAGATCTCTCGATGGTTGTACTGGGGTTCTTCACAGCTATTCTGATTCAATATTGCAATTGCCATGTCCATTCTGGAGAAAATAGCCATGCAGTACTAACATACCCCTAACAAAGGATTCAAGACAAATTGTATTTCTTTTTGCTCACGCTCTCAGATGCAATGATTGGCAGTACCCCTCCCACTTAACAGAGGAGCCTTCTTTCACATTCACCATGAGTTGTGTGAGGTCTAGGAAGAGGGAAGCCCAACTGAGAAATACCTCCATCAGTTTGTAGGAGCATTTTCTTGATCATTGATTGATGTGGGAAATCTCAGAGAAATCATAGAGCCCAGCCCACAATGAGAAATGGCCACCCTGGGCAAGTGGTTCTGGATGGTATAAGAAATGAAGATGAAGAAGCAGGGAGATGAGTCGGCTGGTAGAGCTGCCTACTCTCAGCTCTAACAATCTGAGTTCAGTACCTAGGAGCCATGTGGTAGAAGAAGAGGAATCACTTCAAGTTCTCCTGTTCCAGGTGCCTACCTAAGTTCCTGCCCCGACTTCCCTCAACGATGGACTGTGATATGGAAAGAAAAGCTAAATAAACTCTTTCCTATCCATGTTGTTTTTGTGTTTTATGACAGAGCAGAGAAACTAACTAGGACAGGCTGCGATGCACTTGGCAGTGTAATGGAGAGTGTTAACTCCAAAGATATTTTAATATTCAATTGTGATCAAATGAACACAACATAAACTTCACCATGTTAAACTCTTCTAACTGTATAGTTCTCTGGTGTCACATATATACACCCAGTCATTAAACATCACTACCATCTATCACCAGAACCAAGTGAGACTTTGGTCCCATGAACCCCAACCCCATGATGCTGTTCTTTCCTTCTCTTTGGGCCCTGGAATTCATAATTCCCTATTTTTCAGTTTGGCTACTCCAGGGACTGCATAGTAAATGAAATCTAATTGTGACTGATGTTGGAAAATATACCCTTTCAAAGAGTCTTTAAAAAACTAAACTGGAGAGAGTAATCAAGGGGAAATGCTGTACAATCTAAGGCTCAATTCTGCACTAGACTGTAAAAATGGATCTGGTTTGGAATGTAACACTTTTTGTCAAGCAAAAAAAAATGTTGAAAAGCTGGGTTTGATGGTATGTAACTATAATGTCAGTTTGGAAAGCTGAGGCAGGAAATAGGTTTGAGCCCTGGAGTTTCAGAGTTTCAGAACATCCTGGACAACATAGCAAGACCTTACTTCCCTTAAAAAAATCAATTAAGGGTTAGAGAGATAGCTCAGTCAGTAAAATGCTTGTATTGAAAAAAAAAAAAAATGAGAGCCTGAATTGAATTTCCAGTACCAGTGTAAAAAGCCTGGCATGGTACTGTCCAATACTAAAAGGCCAGAGGATCGCAGAGGCCAGTCTAGCTGAATTGGCAAGCTCCACATTCCACGAAAGACCTTTTTTTCTTTTTTTCTACTGGCTGTTTAAGGCCAAGGGATTCTTTTGGGGCCATACCAATTCTCCAACAGCAGCAATTGCAACAAGCAGTCTCCTCCATATATCTCCACCAGGCTGCTGGGACATGAAGCATCTCTTCCGTGTCTCTCCAAACTGCCACACTATTCACCTCTGGTCTCTCCAAACTGCCACACTATCTCTTTTTGGGCTCTCGTATTTATACCCCTCAGAGTCCTAGACCATGCCCCTGTCTATGCTGCATGAGGCAGGCCATTACCAGCTGGCAAAGACCACTCCCCACAGGAGGCAATTATCAGCTGTGGACAAACTAAAGTCCCACACTTGGGATTAAAGCAAAAACATATTTACATAACGTAACTAAGTTTTTAAAAGAAACCAAAACTAATTAAAGAGCAGGCCAATCAGTTCATGTCAGAGACAGTCGCTGTTCCTATTACAATGGAACCCACTTGGATACTGAACTGCCATGGGCTACATCTGTGCAGGGGTCTTAGGTTATCTCCATGCATAGTCCTTGGTGGGAGTATCAGTCTCAGGAAAGACCCCTGTGCTCAGATTTTCTGGTTCTGTTGTTCTCCTTGTGGAGTTCCTGTCCTCTCTAGATCTTACTATTTCCCATTTCTTTCCTAAGATTCCTTGCACTCTGCCCAAAGGTTGGCCGTAAGTCTCAGCATCTGCATTGATAGTTTGCATTATGCAGCCACTCCTGATGAGACCTAATTGACTAGGATCAGAAGGATGGAAAAGAAGACCTCCCCTATCAGTGGACTTGGGGAGGGGAATGCATGCAGAGGGTAGAGGAAAGGAGGGATTGGGATGGGAGGAGGGAGGGAACCACAGGGGGGATACAAAGTGAATAAAGTGTAATTAATAAAGAATTAAAAAAAGAAACCAAAATTTCTATTACACTTGTCTATGAAAATTAGGTGGAGAATGATTAAGACACCTAACATCAACCTCTGTCCTCCTATCTGTCACACACACACACACACAAAGAGAGAGAGAGAGACATGAACATGTACATATACACACACTCCATTTTTAAAATTTCTTTTATTTTTGAGATATCATTTTTCCTTCACTTTCCTCCATCCAAATCCTCCCATATAACCCTTCTTGCTCTCTTTCAAATTCATAGCTTCTTTTTTCATTAGTTTTTGTTATATGTATATTCCTAAATACAACTGGCTTGGTCCATATAATGCTACTTGTATGTATATATTCTTAGAGCTGACCACTTGGTATTGGATAAACAATTTGTGTGCTCTTCCCTGGGGAAGACTATTTCTCCTGATCTCAGTGTTGCTTAGTGTCCTTTAGTTTTTTGTCTAGGGTTGAAGCATCCTGGGCTTTGCCTACCCTATCTACATTAGCTTGTTTATTTTTGTCCTTGTTCAGCTCATGTTTGGGGAGTCATGCCAGTGACACCTTACAAGTGTAGCTTATGACATTATTAGGAGACACTATCTCACAGCAAACTCCCCGATCCTCTGTCTCTTACAATCTGTCTGCCTTCTTGTTGAAAGGGACATTTATTTGGAAAGATTCAAGGGTGACTCTTAGCTAGGGGTGGAAGGGAGAGGAGCCAGGCCTCCCTAGAAGCAGAGCCAGCAGATGTGGGAAGAGGGTAGTCCCCTTTCTTTAGCATCTGGGACTGCAAGATTCCTGGGACATATGCGGGATTCAGAGACCTCAGTGAGTCCCTGTAAGCATACATACAAACTAGCTAGAGACACATTCTGCCTTCTGAGCAATAGTCCAGGCGGAGGCAAAGACAAGCATGTTTTAGGTTGAGTTAGGAAGATGGATCAGTGTTTAAGAGTACTGGTTACTCTTGTAGAGAATCTGTGTCCAATTCCCAGTACTCACCTAGTGGTTCACATTGTCTGTAATTTCATATCTAGGTGCAAGAGTGTTTTGTAGAGGTCCTGGGCTCCACAATTCTGCATCTTGATTGGTTGTGGATTTCTGTAATGGTTGTCATCTGTTGTATTTTAAAAGAAGGATTTGGCTAGCATGCATGTGCTAACTTTTGAAGGGGTGGAAAGTTTTATGAGTGGGTTGGTGTCCCTCTCTCTCCCTTGGGAGACCCACCTGGCTACAGAAGGTGGAGGCTTCAGGCTCCTTAACCTATGCTGCTAGGAGTCTCAGCTAGAGTCACCCCCATAGACTCCAGGAGCCTCCCAGACCCATAGATGCCCCCACCACTGATTTCCATTTTCATTTCCAGTGCTCCCCTATCAATCACCACTCCCCACACCTAATACCCACCCCATTACCCTCTCCACCCTCCCTTCATCTACTTCAGATGTCCACTTATAAATGAGTACATACCATGTGCATCTTTCTAGATCTTGTTTACCTCACTCAGGATGATCTTTTCTAGGTCTATCCATTTGCCTGCAAATTTCCTGATGTCCTGCTTTTTAATAGCTGAGTAGTATTACATTATGTAAATGTACCACAGGTTTTGGGTTTTTTGTTTTGTTTTGGTTTGGTTTTTTTGTTTTTGTTTTTGTTTTTGCCCATTCTTCAGTTGAGGGACAGCTAGGTTGCTTCCACTTTCTGGTTATTATGAATAAATCTGCTATGAACATAGTTGAACAAGTGTCCTTGTTGTATACTTGAGCATCTTTTGGGTATATACCCAGAAATGGTATAGCTGGGTCTTGAGGAATCACTATTCCTAATTTTCTGAGAAACCTTCAGATTGGTTTCCAAAGTGGTTGTTCAAGTTTGCACTCCCACCGGAAATGGAGGAGTGTTCATTACCCTTGCTGGTGATGCTTACTTTTAATCCCAGCACCAGTAGGATGAGGGGAATTCAAGCAGGGACTCCTAGCAGCAGAGGCCATAGAGACTGAAGAGGATGTCTTTTAACTAGATTAGTCTTCTAGGAAAGGGCACACACAAAAACTTTTTTATGGGTGGGCAACCCACAAAACTTCAACCCAAAATTTACCCTGCTTACGAGATGTGCAGGAATAAAGATAGAGCAGACAGAGGAGAGATTGAGGGAATGTCCAACTGATGCCTGACCCAACCAAAAACCCACCATATGGGAGAATGCCAACCCCTGACACTATGAATGATACTCTGCTAAGCCTGCAGACGGGAGCCTGTTAGAGTTGTCCTTTGAGAGACTCTACCCAGGAGTGCCTCAAAACAGATGCTGAGACCCACACCAAACATTGGTCGATGTGTAGGGAGTCTTGGGGAATAGTGGGAGAAGAGAAAACACATTTTTTAAAGCCAGGAACAGAAATTGAAACATAGTCATACTTTACCAAGTAAAAAATTCAGTGGATTTAAATCTATTCCAAATCCATAATCAAGGGCAATAGATGATCCTTGCAGACATGATGCTCAGTGATAGAAATCAAGCAACAGAGGACAAACATTATCTAATTTCACTTTTAAGGGTCCCCAGAGCAGCCAAAGTCACACAAAGTAAAGAGATGGTTTCCAGAGGGTGAAGAGAGGAGGACCAAAGAACTAGTGCTCAATATGTTCTGATTTTCATTCCTGGAGGTGGCTGGACTTGATGGTGCCTCAGTGGTGTGAATATGTTGGACTTTGTTATGGATATAAACATGTTTCTGCTTTTGTTTTGGTCCCAGGTGTGGGATGTAGGACTGATTCAGATTGTCCACAGCATCAGAATATTCACCTCATGTGGGCTCTGAGAGGAGCTCTTTGCTAGCTGGAGCTACTTTAAATCTGAAGACTTTGGAGAGAGATTAAATGCCAGAGCCCAGAGAGTGTGGAGCTCTGAGAAAGAACAATGCTGCTCCTGCTCCCCCCTTGCTGTTCCTGGTTGCTGTTGTGACTCAAGAAGTTGGATATTTCCTGAAATGAGGATTGGACCAGCTCCAAGTAACCTGACGACCCTAACCAGCAGGAAGCAGCTAAGAGAACTGCCCCCTCTCCCACTAACACTTTCTCTCTCCTACCTAGTGTTTGGGTGCTGGAAGGGTAGAGTAGGGAGAAAACTATATAAGAAATGTAAATAAAAGAGTTTTTTTATAAGTACTCCTACATGACTGCACACTTTAAAACAATAAACACAACAGCTAATATGTTGTATATATTTTGCCACAATTTTGAAAATGCCAAAGGAAATTATCAAATGGTTCCTTCTGCTCCAGTAAAATTGGTTACTGGCTGTTGCTGATAAAGTCCCTGACCTTTGAGATGGAGCTGAGAGCTGAATGAAGGTGACAGGCAGCCCCCAGAACTCTTAACAAGCTCTCCTTTAGAGAGCCATTTAGAAATAGTAAGATTAGAGACAAGTGTGACATCTAATCTTTCAGGTTTCCAGGATACCAGCTGGCACAATGGTGTCAGATGATGCTGGGGTGGGGCAGGGCAGAGAATGCTGACACATGAGTTCTTTCTCTCCCCACCATTGCTCCTGTTCCTCTACACTCCCATTTTCTCCTCACCTTTATCTCCCTTTATCTCCTTTTCCAAGGCCCCTCTCCTTCCACCCACCCTTTTGCTGGAGCCCCAGGGAGCTTTCACTACAGCTGGGGAGCTCACATGCTGTCACACATGTTTGGGGACTTTCTAAGGCAGTAATCTGCTTTAAGCTAAATTGAGACTTGATCTTCAGTTAGCCGTAATCATCAATTAGCCCAGGGAAGGAGCTCTAAGACTTAGAACTCACTGCCTTACTCCACCTCTTCCCCCTCCCCCAAACCCCTTTCCCAGTGTTTTGGGACACTACAGTGACATGTCATAAGCATAATATTGGACAAGGGCAGACAGGGCAAGCAGAGGGCTAGCTCTGGAACTCAAGAGAGATTGCAAGCTCTTCCACACACCAGACTCCTCTGCACTTAGATAGCATTTCACCTTCACAAAAAGAACTTGAGGGCTTCCTGCCACCTTCACTCATCTTTTAGTTCCATTTTATTAGGACCTTTGTTTGTTTGTTTGTTTGTTTGTTTTGAGACAGGGTTTCTCTGTGTAGCCCTAACTGTCCTGGACCCCCTTTGTAGACCAGGCTGGCCTTGAACTCACAGAGATCCACCTGCCTCTGCCTCCCTGAGTGCTTAGATTACAGGTGTGCCACTGCACCCAGCTCAGGACTTTTCTTATATTAGTCTTTTATTGAGATTTCTAGTGGATGCCTGTAACTTCCATTTAGCTCTCAAAATGAGGCATAGTTGGGTCCTGACCTAAAAGAACAATCAATTGAAATATAAAGATAAGAGAGCTACATGGTAGCATTTAACCTAGTCTCTGAGTTGGACGACCATTCTGATTATTAGTTTCTAACCTGACTACTTCTAAGTGACTCCACAGAGTGTATTTAGTAGGACTTCTGGTGAATGCCAGTAACCTCCATTCAGCTCTCAGTTCCATCAAGAAGACCAGCTACAAGACAAGGAATCATTTGACCTTTTGCCTTTGCCATCTCCAAAATAGTGATACAGACACATTAAGTCTACCATCATAGCCATTTTCAAAGGAACAGCCCAGTGCTGTTCCTTTTCATTCCTAAGCATGAATCTTTTGCTGGGCACCTGCCAGTATCTCCAGACCCTGTTCATCTTGAACAACTGAAAGGCTGCACCCATGAAACACTGTCAACAGCCCTGTTCCTCTAGCTCCTGCCAATCACCA
This sequence comes from Meriones unguiculatus, assembly GCF_030254825.1. Taxonomy (NCBI): domain Eukaryota; kingdom Metazoa; phylum Chordata; class Mammalia; order Rodentia; family Muridae; genus Meriones; species Meriones unguiculatus. Next base: position 40,045,871 of record NC_083369.1, read on the forward strand.
TCCTACCTGCTATAAATCTGGCTACTCTAAGGACCTTTTAGAACTCAGGCACTTTTTGTGCCTGATTCATTTCCTGGGGCTTCGTGTCCCCAGGACTATTCATGTTGAACCATGCATCAGAATTTCCTTCCCTTTTGGTGAGTAATGGATATGTCATACCTTGTTTAGTCATCTGTTGATGCACAATAGACTGGCACCCACCTCTTCTCAGAAAGGACTGTTTCTGCTGTCAAGATAGTGGTACATGTTTCTATTTGAAACACTATTTATAAGTCTTTTGGATCACATGATGATTCCATCTTTAACATTTTTCAGAAAGGGGCTGGAGCTATAGATCAGTTAGTAGGGTACTTGCTTAGCATGCATAGACTGGGTTCAACCCCTGACACTGTATAAACTGGGTGTTGTGATTACAATCCCTGCACTTGATAAGTAGAGAGAGAAGGGTCCAGAGTTCAGAGTTATCCTACAGCTCTGTAGCCAGTTTGAATTCATCCAAGAGACCGTGTCACAAACAAATCCTCCCTATTTCTTACTGCCGAACTGTTTTACATAGAGGGTGCATCATCTCCATTTGGCAAGATGGTTCAGCAGCTACAGGCACCTGCCACCATCCCTGAGACACATGGTAGAAGGAAGAACTGAGTTGCACAAGCTGTCCTCTTGTCCCCCTCCCCACAGACCATGGTATGTACCCTCCCTACAGTAAACGAATAAATAAAAGAATTTTGACATTTTAAAAATATTTATTTTTATTTCATGTGTACGAATGTTATGCTTGGATGTATCCGTGCATCACATGCATGCAGAGCCCACAGAGGCCAAAAGAGGGCAGTCGATTCCCCTGGAACTAGAGTGAGACAGTACTGAGCCACTAGGTGGGTTCTTGGAATGGAACCTGATTTACATGGTCCTATGATCCTTGCTGCTGCCAGAAACCATGTGAAAATCCATGGTTCATGCTGCTACCAGCTGCTAATCGAAGGGGAAGCTTCTTTTGCAGTTGTTTCAATGACTGTAGGTTCATAACTGGGAATTGGAGGCTCTGTAATCCTCCCCCAACCCCCCAAAAAAGAAACAATCCAGACAGGAAGCTACTGAAGAGTCCTTAAAAACTGTGGTAAAGGGAAGTGTAAAACTATGATGCTGGATAGCTTCTCATAGTTGTGCAGGGATAGGGTGATGGGAGCTAGAACGTGGACATTCAGTTTTCTTTAAGGGTCTGGACATTGGAAGCTTGACAATGCCCCAATGAGTATATGGGCAACACAAATTGGATTTGGTAGGGGTTTTGGAGTGGTGCAAGGGTGGGAGGGTGGTCCTGGGAGAAATAGGAATCAAGTGATCAGGGTGCACTGTACAAAATTCCCGAATAATTAATTAAAAATATTAGGTTGAGAAGTAAATAAAAAATAAATCTTTAGATATTGAGAAAGGAGAGGGGTGGACAAAGGGTTTGGATTTTGAGCCTGGCCCATGTGACAATATTATGTCTAAATATTCTAATATATGAATAAATATATACTACTAAAATATTTTAAACATTCTTAATCAAAAGATTTATCATGACTAACCAAAATTAAGACTTGGATAGCAGTGGTTAGGGTAACTTCCCATACACCTCTTATCTTAAGTGGTTAACTTAGGACATCCTAGTGAAATTGTCAATAATGTAAACGAGTGTTTTTAAAAATCCTGTATCACAAATGTTCTTCAATTGAAAAAAAAAATCAATTTTGCTGCCCCCAAGAACTCAAAAATAAAGCTTAAATGTTACAAAAAGTTACTTTCATCTCCCCTCCTCCCATAATCTGGTAATAACTTATGTACTTTCTGTCTCAATAGATTTGTCTTCTCTTTACACTTGATACCCTAAAATCATATCTATGTGGTTTGGGGGGTCTGGCTTCTTTAATTGAGGATATTATCTCAAAATTCATTCACTCTGTAACAAAAAATCCGCTTCATTCCTTGCGAAAGATGGATGACATTCCTTTGTGTGAGTAGGCCACACCACTCATTTACTTATTTACCCATTTCTTGAGAGACTTTGGAGTTGTTTTCTCTTTCAGTCTCATCTGGAGAATGCTGCTGTCAACATTTCTGTGTGACTTTTGTGCAGACATATGTTTTCTAGGCTGTGGCCAGGAATAAGTTACACACAGAGCCCCTAGCTTGGTACTGACACATGAGTGCATCAGTTACTTCCAAGAGCCTTTCTAGGGCTGGGTAACTATAGAGCAAGGAGTACTGAAGAATGACAACCTGGAGGATGGGGACATTATTCCACCAGCCATGATACTTTACTGAGCCCAAGTCAGTATGAGGCAACTCGAAAGAGATTCTTCAAGACGGAGGGATTTGAGGATCAAGCACGGAGGAACTTGTGGAAGCCTTAAGTGAGGGTGTGCTTTTTGAGGGCGCCCCAGCAGGAAAGCGGGAGCCTTAACGAAGAACTGGTTATGTTCAAGAAATTAGTAGTTCCTGCTCATTTCGGTGCCAGCGGCAGCCACGCTGCTCTGAGCAAAGGAGGACAGTGAGGCACCCTGTCTAGACACAGGCGCGAAGCAGGCAGCAGGCGGCGAGAGCCCAAGTACACATCGTGCACTTGGAGAGGCAGAAGGAAGCACCATGTGAACACCTGCAAGTGCTGCGCCGTGCTTCTGGGATAGACCGACAATGAGTCCCTGATGACAGTAAGAGCTGCAGCTGGCAAAGGTGGAGCACGAGGAGGGCTGGAGCTGAAAGAGAAGCGCAGAGTCAGCGACTATCCCCTTTCCCATGAGAGCAGTCCTGCTAACACACACTGTACCCATGGGGCCCGTTGACAAACTCGGTCCTGCAACACAGTCTGGGTTTCCGGGAGCATTCAACAGAACCGTAGAAGAGAAGTAGACTGGAACTCTGAGCTGCTTCCCTATTTACGCTCTGGGCCACAAACGCCATCCTAGGGGCTGCCTTACCCACAGTAGAAGAAAGAGTTGGAAGACATGTAAACAAGCAAGGGCTCCAATGGCTCCCACAAGCTCTCCTGCAAGCCAGGAATGGGAGGGGTGGGGGAGTGCATTATTTAGGTTCCACTGCAGGCAAATGGCCTTGAGCCACCCCTTTGGATTTGACTCAGGAACAGGGAAGTGAGGGCAGGAGAGGGTAATCTAAGTCCTGGGTCCAATTAAGAGATCAGATGGTGAAAGGTTTGGGAGCCCTTAAGGTAACGAGGCTTGGGCTGATCCTACAGGCTGATATATAAAGGCCTGTAGCCCCACAGGCAATGTGCCAACTCTGACAGGTTCCAGAAACACTGTTTTCTACAAACATGGCCCAAAGGCTTACAGGTGAACAGACACTGGACAGCTATGAGGAGAGCACCCACGCAAGCATCTTCACCTATACCAACAGCAACAGTACCAGAGGTGAGCAACAGGTGTACTGGAGGTTCAGTCACCAGACCAGGGTAGCTATGCTAAAAAGCTACCAGCCACCCCCAATTTCTTTCTTCTATATAACCCTTCTGCCTTAGCTTTAATGATGATGTCATAATGGACAGATAAAAGATGCATTATAAAACCACACACACATTTCCCCTAACCTCTGGAAATCCGTGTCCTTAAAAGGACCCATGATATCTTCCTCCTTAGGGGAAGAACAGGGTCTGCCTTTGTACACTCTAAAGCCACAAGGAGGCCAGAGAGGTGGTCTAGAAAAGAATATAGACCCATTGACACCAATAGGAAGGTCTGGCGGGCATCTGAGTGTGCCTGGCTCCACAAAGGGGGGCTGTGGAAGATGTCGCAGAGGACAAGGACAAGGTTAGAAGACACTGTAACAACTACATTGTACGACCTGGGTCCCAAGCAAGGCATACCACCAAAGCTGTTCACTTCTGAAGAGGAGAGCTAACAAGTATTCTTTCTGTCTTGAGCAGTTCTGGGAACTGAGGACTCATCAGTGCAGCCGGAGTGCTGGGTTTACATATGCAAAAAGCTTTACACTTGGCACCCGATTTCTCCTTAAAGCTTCCCTAGAAGCTTCCACTGTAGGAACAGGGACCTCAGGCCAGACTTCACCTCCATAGGATTGTTGTGGTCCCGGGCTTCATTGAGGCAAAACGATCCTGTTTTCTCATGCCAGAAGCTTTGTTTTATGTAAAGCTTCAAGCATATATCAAAATGAACAGGGAGAGTATCATGAACTTGGGTCCTTATCATTTAACTTCCATAGGTTTTATCTTATTTTGTATGTGTAGAGATCTGAAGATAACTTGGGGCAGTCAGTTCTCTCTTTTCACCATAAATCAAACTCAGTTTGTCAGGCTTGGCAACAAGCACCAAGCCACCTCACTGTTTCCTCGTGATTCTTAAACATAAATCTAACACATTATATCTTTCTTTTAATTTTATTTATTCTTCTCTCATATATTATATTCTGATCACAGTTTCTCTTCCCTCCATTCCCACAGTCTCTTCCTCTAAGATGAAAAGACTCTACAAAACATAACTTTGATGTCATACTAATACCAAAAGTTTAGCAATGTTTTCTAGATACATCTTAGCTGATGTTAAAAATATTTTACTTTCAACTGATCATAGCAGCAGATGTTTGTAAGTCCAGCACCTAGGAGACAGAAGCAGAAGAATCAGAATTTCAAGGTACATATGGAGTTTGAGGCCAGTCTTTCATACATGAAACCCTGTGTCAAAAAAAAAAAAAAAAGTAAATTAGCCAGTAGTAATGGTATATGCCTGTAGTTCTAGTACCTGTGAGGCACAGGTCAGTTTGGTCTACATAGCAAGTTCTCAGCCAGCCAAGGCTACATAGCTCTCAATATTTTTGCAGCAAAAAGATCATGTTTTTGTTTTGTTTTACATTTAAATTTAGTTACTTATTTATCAGATAGGGTATATACCACACAGAGGTCAGAACTTGGGAGCATAGTGAGTTCTTTTCTTCCACCATGTGTGTTTTAGGGACCAAACTCAGATTGCCAGATTTGGGGGCAAATGCCTTTACCCACTGAGTTGTCTTGACAGCCACATACTCGTCTGTTTGGTTTGATTTGGTTTGAGTCAGAGTATTCTTATGCTTCTGAAGCCATCCTGGTACTTTATAGCTCAGGGTGGGCTTGAACTCATGCAACCTCCAGAGTCCTGGAATTACAAGCATGTACTACTATGACCAGAAAAGTGTTATACTTTTTTTTTAAGTTGACTTGAATCAAAGCTCAGATGAAATTTACAGATTCATGTTAATTACTAGATCAAACGCAGGGCCTCTGTATGCTAAGCAAGCAGTCTATTTTGTATCTCCTTCCACAGTGTAATTGCTACATCTCTTATTTTCCTTGTACTTAAAAAAAATTAACCATTTTCCCCTGGGATTTCTCTCACTTCATACAGTGCTGGTGACTAGTTTACGATATTTGGCCTGCTCCTCTGAGTTGTATTCATTGTCATTTTTTTTTTCCGGTAAATTAACAGGTGATCTGAAAGTCTGACTGGTACCAGAAGCATCTTTTGGCAGAAGTAACAGAAATAAGAGCAAGTCCTGGGCCAGGAACTCTAGTGCAAAGCTTTATTGGGACGTCAGCTCAAATAGACTCTCTCAGCTTGAACATAAAATAGTGCCGATTAAAAAAAAAAATGAAGAAGTCAGGCTAGTCTCTAGACAGAGGGTAGAGAGGAAGCTTTTCTTTGCTAGGGTAACCTGGAGATTTTCTCCTGGCTATAGCTGTGGTCTCAAAACATGTTCTATTTTTCATTTAAGACATTGGCTAGTCCTAGAAATCCAGGTGCTGCCTCTTTTTTACTTCTTTCCTGATCTAGTGCCACCAGTCATGGTGGCTAGTAGGTGTCTGAAGCTTCAAGAAGGGAGAAGGCACTGAGTGTCTTCAGGGGGGAGACAGATCCATCAGTTCTTGTCATCCTATCCCAGTCACCCTATCAGAAGCTTGCAGGCCCAAGTAAAGAGACAGTACTTTCAGCATAAGCAGAGTTCAGGTCCCTGAGCAACTGTTCCCACAACCCACACCATAGAGTTATTCTCTACATCAAAGCTAGTAGGAAATGAATGGTGCAAGGCACAAATGTATGACCTTCAGACTTAGTAATCTTTGAGCTGGAGAGGTGGCTTAGTAATTGAGAGCACTTACTGCTCTACCAGAGGACTTAAATTCAAATGCCAGTGCACGCGCACGTGCGCGCGCACGCACACACACAACTACACACAATTAAAAATAATAAAATTAATCTTAAAAAAGGAATAGCAATCTTGAAGTTAAATGAGAGCCAGTGAAGCTAAAGTTCTTATTTAAATTTTCCTCCGTGGTTAGACCAGCATCCAACTGGTGTTTTGTTTCTCAGTGAAGACAGTTTTCGGAAGTATCTCTTGGGGAATCACAAGTTGCTGATGCACAGTGCCGAGATATGTGAAGCAGTTGGGGATGCCAAGCTGACTATTTCCCCTGGCTTTACTTCCTAGCAATCAGGAGACATAAGCACACAGATCTCTGTGATTTTGTGGCCAGCCTGGTCTACATAGTGAGTTCCATCATGTCACCGGCCAGCAATGACACCTGAATACCACCTGAGAGAAGGCTGGGGAGAGAGAGGCAGAGCGACTCAGAGAAGGACACCAAGTCTACATGCTGATCAAAGTGTCGGTTTAATGGACGTCAGGTTAACACTGAAGTAGGCAAAAAAGTACAAGCAGTTTCTCACACAGGCAATTTTACTTAGCCAAAACATAAGCGGGCTTACTCAAGGTTACACAGAACCTGCTGTCTGGTTACCATGGTTATATGGAATTTATGGTCTAGTTCTCAGGGCCAGAGCCCTCTGCTTCCAAGGTCAATCTCTTAGCCACCAAGCTTTGGATAGGAACCAAGACAGAGAGGCTAAATTCCCTTCTTGAGATGTGCACACCAATTTGCCAATAACTCCAAAAAAGCTGCCACACCAGCACATCCAAGGCTCTGTAGATAGACCTGATCTCAAAAAACTCAAAATAATAGTAATAACAATAATGATGATGATGATGTTTCAAAGGACAGTCTAGAACACAAGATAGATTTGAAGAAGTCCAGCTTCCCTGACCCATTTGTTTCCTTTCCTGCATTCCTTACAACTTTTTGCCGGGGAGTTGACTTTTGCTACCTTTCTCTTACTCATTTCTTTATGGATCCTGCTCATCTATTTACAGGCAGAAGAAACAGGCTGCCCTGGTGTCATTGCTAGAGGCTCTGGTCCTCCTCCCTGACTGCTTCCTGGGCCTGGCTATTCCCTTATTCCTCTTTGTCAGTGCTCTGCCTGGTTTGCGGTCTATCATCTAGAAGGGGCTCTGGCTTAGAATCTCTGACATTCAATTTCTCTAGCCTCTTTGTCTATAAACTAGAAGTTCCAAACACCATCCAGCTCCTTCTTCTCTGCTCCAGTTAACCTGCTGAACTTTCTCAGGGAAGATCCATTGATAGTCTGAGGTTTCTGTGTGCTCGGGTCTAGTAAAAGCCCTATTACTTGATACCCTTCTGCAGAGAGACCAATAGTCTCAAGTCTGGGGTCCCCGCATCTCATGTTTGGGGTTCCTGCTAAGCGATGCAGGGTTTTCTGTTAGAAGCAAATAGGGCTTGTACATAGAGTGAAGCAGAAGTATCACTGGGTGCAATTTCCGGGGTGGGGGAGCTAGCACAGTCTTGGTTCTCTTGAGCTATTTTGTGCTGGGGTTTTCTTTTTGAGGTTTTTGATTATTTTATAATTTATTTCATTTTCATTTATGTGCATTGGTTGGTGTGAAGGCATCAGATCTTTTGGAAATGGAGGTACAGGCAGTTGTGAGCTGCCATGTTGATGTTGGGACTCAAACTCTGGTCCTTTGGAAGAGCAGACAATACTCTGAACCACTGAGCCATCTCTCCTGCCCTGCTTTTTGTTTTTTATTTTTATTGGTTTTGTAATGCATAGACTGGAGAATTCTAGCAAGCACAAGCCTCTTTGTGTGTGCTTTCCTAGTGCTCTGAAGCATTATTATACAATAGCAGAAATTGGGGCATGTGACCCTGTCTAATTATTCCCGCAAAAGGCAGTAGTGGCAAATGTCCCCCTTTTATAAGGACACTAGTCCTACTGAATTATGGCTCACCCTAATAGGCTCATATGCAGGGCTCACATAGAACAAGGAAAAGTGGGATCAAGATACTATTGCAGCTGTGTGAAGCTTTGTGTAGCTCCTTCTGTATTCTGTACCTCTTGCCTCCAGGTCCCTTTGAAGGCCCCAATTATCACATTGCTCCCAGGTGGGTGTACCACCTCACCAGCGCCTGGATGATTTTTGTGGTCATTGCATCAGTCTTCACTAATGGGCTTGTGCTGGCAGCCACCATACGGTTCAAGAAGCTGCGCCATCCTCTGAATTGGATTCTGGTGAACTTGGCAATTGCTGACCTAATAGAGACCATCATTGCTGGCACTATCAGTGTTGTGAACCAAATCTATGGCTACTTCGTACTAGGCCACCCTCTGTGCGTCGTGGAAGGCTACATTGTCGCCCTGTGTGGTAAGCTGAAGGAGACACAACCTGGTGTGCCTAAAGAAAACCATAGTGCAAATCTTAAGGTTCACAAATGGTGCATGTATATGAGGCACAGTACGAAGGGAGATTACTCATGGTAAAAGTCTGTTCACAGTCAGCACAGGGGTCGGGGGACAGAATTACAGAATTTTGAAGGCTTCCATCTGAGCACACATTTTTAACTCAGTTTGCTTGAGTCCAACATTAAGATAGGCTCTGGCTGAATGTATCCAGTTTGGGGCCTTGGGGCTCACATGGGAAGAGATAGATCTTGAACTAGAGAATTCCAGAACCATATGGAGGACAGGTTCAGGTCACCTTGGATGGACTTCTACCTAATTCAGGGATATGTGTATTTTCATCCCATCTTCAGGCTGATTAATGGCACTGGATGAGCTGTTCCCAGAGAAAGACGGTTCCCAAAATGTTTGAGATATTGGCCATATTCTAGTACACCTTTCTTTACAACCACCACTAAGACCTATTGGCTATGAGTCACTTAGGTTAGCTAGCTGAGGGCTGATACTATGGTTCTGTGGAAGCCTGATTTGACGAGCTGTGTTTGATCCTCAGGACCCACCTAGTAGAAGGAGAAAACCCACCTAGTGTTTGATCCTCAGGACCCACCTAGTAGAAGGAGAAAACCAACTCCCAAAAATTGTCGTCTAACCTCCACATGTACACCATGGCTACACAGATATACACATCCTAAAAAGTAGTTGCTAAAAAGTACCAGTGTGCTAGGTTCTATGCTAGAAAGGACCCAGTAACTAGATGGTGACAACACAGTGCATCTGTTATCCCTTTCTTACCTTATCTCTGCATGAGTAAGGAGAGTCCAGGGTCTGTAAGACAGGCTCTGCTGAGCCTATAGGAGAAAGGGGGATTTGAATGTCATGCATATAAGCAGGGACTTTGAGAGGTCCAGACTTGGAGTGGGAGATCCACAATTGGACATGGTTGAAACCCCACCTGCCTAGCTGTGTATCTGGTAGGTATCTATCAGCAGCTATCTACTCTTGTTTTTGCTCCTGCTCCTGGTTTCCTCACCATTGTCTCTCACCCATTGGCAGATAAAATTCAGAGCAGAGGGAGTACGGGGCAGTATCCCAAAAGCATAGAGGTAGAGTACTCAGGAAAGATCAAGTAAAGAAAGTCTATTTCCCAGGTCCAAGTGCTTTCAGTTATGGATGTGTGTCTGGGTGGTTACACGGCCCTTCCCGAGTGCCATCCTCATCTCTGTCTCTGTTTCCATTAGGCTTGCCTTTGTCCTACTCACAGTATCATCTTGGTTGACTCAGGTATCAAGTAGCCAGCATGATTTTGGTGTCATGGCATACTTTACCCTCAGGAATATTTGCAAGTACATAAAACGAAATGCACAGCATTTCAAAGTCAGCCAACTACATTAAAAATAGTTATCAAACTTTTAACTATTAGTGACATAGCTTTTCATTAAAAATATTATAAGTATTGCCGGGTATTGGTACACACCTTTAATCCTAATACTTGGGAAGCAAAGGCAGGCAGATCTCTGATTTCGATGCCAACCTTGTCTACAGAGTGAGTTCCAGGATAACCAGGGCTACACAGAGAGACCCCGTCTCAAAGAACAAAACAAAAACAAAAGTATTGAACTATGGACTAAAATGGAGCTGGAGGGATGTCCCAGTGGCTAACAGTATCTAGCTGACTGAGTCAGAGGTATTGCTAATACTGCCAAATTCATAATAGAAGGTAATGTATAGTGTCCTTTAGAGGTTAGGTGAATGAAAGATGTTTTTCCTCACCCTGGTTCATGTGTCTTTGAGGCCTATGTATACACCTTTTGGCACAAAAAGACTAGAAACCTGTGACACCCTACAAACTATTGGAGAGAATCAGAGTTGTTCTCAAACTCTTAAAGAAACAGCAAACAAATAGGAAGGATCACATGTTCTGTTTCTTTGGAACAATGACATCTCATGTGGTCATGCCAGCATGGACATGGGCTTCCAGAACTGCCATCAATGGCATCAAAATAAGACAGTCCCAGAGGCTGAAAGGAAAAAAAAAAAAAAGGTTTTGCAGGGCCGTTGTAAACACACAAGTACAAGGCCATCAACTACTATAGCCCTTTCTTGCCTCATTTTTTGGTGATGAGGTGTGCAGGCTGAGGTTGAGGAGAGAGCTATAAAAGTTCTAAGTTACCAACCTTGGGATTCACTGCCTCAGTAACTAAACTTAGAACTAGGACATCCTGCTCTAGAGTTGAAATAACCGTGGTTAGAAGGAAGGTGAGAAAGAGAGTAGGAAGACAGAGGGGAAGAAAGCAAGTCACTGGGTTTAGCATGGAAGCAAAGCAGAAGAGCCTGAAAGAGATGGGGAAAGGAGGTGAGATACACATGTCATAAAAATGTACTGAAAAATTATACATTCACCAAGAGGTCCACCACAGTCTGAATCTGAAAACATTTCAGAGGATTTGGTGTGGCAGCTGAAAAGGAGTCTTGAATGCTGCAGCTAGTAGGAGGAGGATGCAGTGTGGAAAAGCTTTTGTTTGGCTTGAAGCCCTATCTCTTCTTCCCCATAGGCATCACAGGCCTCTGGTCCCTGGCCGTTATTTCCTGGGAGAGGTGGCTGGTGGTCTGCAAGCCCTTTGGCAATATGAGATTTGATGCTAAGCTGGCCACTGTGGGAATCATCTTTTCTTGGGTCTGGGCTGCTGTGTGGACAGCCCCACCAATCTTTGGTTGGAGCAGGTAAGAGTGTAAGAAGTAGCTCCTGTGTGCCCATGTGTGGAGGGTCCGACTGTGACCTTCGGGGCAGTCATTTCTGGTTTCTGGACCTGCATGGTCCCTTGCTTACAGGAAGGAAGGAGGAACCTCTCCCCAGACTCTTAGTGCAGCATGCACAGAAATGTATGGAGAGATTTGCCTATGACATCAAAAGGGGCCCTGGGGCCCACTCTCTAGACTATAGAAATGTTTATCTCAAACATAAGAAGATCACAAGAACACTAGGACTACCCAAAATGCCCAACCTAGGGCTATAGTATAAGTGAACACAAGGTATATTTAGATGTCAGGGCCTCTTATAAGCTCTGTACCAGGCCTTTCTTGTAGGAGGCCCACCAGGTCACAGAGGTCCTGTATGTACTTGCCAGGCTCATTCTTTGGGGAAAATATTCAAAATTGAAGAGGTGATGGCTCAGATATTTTGTTGGAAGGAATGAAACATAGACAATTAATTTCACTGTTGTACACAACAAGCTTGAGTGTGAGTTTCTGTGGTATTTGGCAGAAAATGTTTTTTCTTTGGGAAGCTTACATCATTCTATGAAATAAGCTTTCATGTCCCTTCATTACAGCCCTGACATAAACTGGCTTAAAAAAATTAGATATCCATAGATATTCCTAACAAGTAAGAGGAAGAGGAACCCCCCCACCTCCTTATGAAAGCCAAGTATGCTAGAACTATATAGTGATGATAATTGCATAACCTTGGAAAACTCTTGAATGTCATAATGGCAAATTTTATATTATGCATATTTTGCCACAAAGAAAAAAATATTTGACATGAGATGATATGAAGTGTAAAAATCCGACTTGAGAGTTTTAAGATGATGAGAATGTTCTGGAAGTACAACACTGTGTAGACATGAAATGCTATTGACTTGCTCATTTCTAATTGGTTCATTTCTTCTCCATCTAAAAACCCTCTGACTCAAGTCAGAGGTATGCCCTGGCTGATTGGGGAGGTTTCAAGTTGCCCCAGCATGATTTAGGATGGGCTGCTGGCCCTTCTCTTTAGGTACTGGCCTTATGGCCTGAAGACATCCTGTGGTCCAGACGTGTTCAGCGGCACTTCGTATCCTGGGGTTCAGTCTTATATGATGGTTCTCATGGTCACGTGCTGCATCTTCCCACTCAGCATCATCGTGCTCTGCTACCTCCAAGTGTGGCTGGCCATCCGAGCAGTAAGCCCTTCACCCTTCTGCCCTCATCCCAAACTGACAAAATATCTAGGCAAGCTCAGAGGCACACCTGATAACTCTCCTGCCTCCACACTGCTCTGATCCCAAATCAAGCAGTCCACCTGAGTCTCTTAAGGTACTTCTTTTGAGACAAGGTCTCACTATAGAGCCCTGGCTGACTTGAAATTTGATATGTACATAAAGGCTAGATTCAAACTCACAAAGATCCACTTGCCTTTGCTTTTTGAGTGTGTACCACCATGCCTGGCTTATACTATTTTTTATCCCCATGACTCTTAGTCACTGTTCTATCACTGTGAAGAGATACTGTGACCAAGGTAATTCATAAAAGAAAGCATTACATTGAGGGCTTGCTTATAGATTCAGAGACTTATAGTCCATTATGATCATGGTGGTGAGTAAACAGGCATGATACTGGAGCAGTGTCTGAGACCTACATCCTGATCCACAGGCACAGACAGGAATGATGGCCTGGGGGTAAGGCTTTTGAAACCTCACCCCCAGTGACACACTTTCTCCAACAAGGCCATACCTACTCCAACAAGGCCATACCTACTCCAACAAGGCCACCTCTCCCAGTCCTTCTCAAACAGTGACACTCCCTTCAAATAGCTATGCAGGGGGCATCTGCTTTGATGCTCTGCTGGGTAGAGTCTTTCAGAGGCCCTCTGTGGTAGGCTCCTGTCCTGTTCCCTGTTTTCTCCCTCTTCCAATGTCTGTCCCGTTTGACTTTCTGAATGAGGATTGATCATCTTACCCAGGGTCCTCCTTGCTTAGCTTCTTTAAGTGTACATAGTAGTATGATTATCCTATGTTATAGGTCTAATATCCACTTATGAGTGAGTATATACCCCGTGTGTATCTTTCTGTTTCTGGGATACCTCACTCAGGATGATCTTTTCTAGTTCCCACCATTTGCCTGCAAAGTTCATGATTTCCTTGTTTTTAATTGATGAGTTTTTAATTGATCATACTCTTTCTCCTCTCCTAACTTCTCTCAGATATTACTCACCCAACTTCATGTTCTCTCACGCTCTCATCGCTAGGGGGAAAAAGCATAAAACAAAAAGCAAGACTCAAAATAAATTAACAAACAAAAAATCATTAATAAAAAATTTACCAAAATAAAAAGTTCACAAAATCCCAAAACCAACCAACCAAACAAACAAACAAAGAGACAGATAAAAAAACAAACATGGAGTTTGTTTTGTGTTAAGACAGCTACTCCTAGGCATGGAGCCTACTGTGGAGTGTAGCAGATACACATAGTGATACTCCATTGGAGAAAACGGATTTTCCCTATCCCAGCAGGTCTCTGTTGCAAATGGTTTCTTGGTTAGGGGTGGGTCTTCTATCTCCCTGTGCTGAAATTTTTTATGGTTTGAACTTGTGCAGATCTTGTGTGTACTGTCAGAACCATAAATAGGATGTCTTTATCAGACCCCTGTTCTCAGGGCTCAGGGATCTATTGAAGAAAAGGAGTCAGAAAGATTATGAGATCTAGAGGTAGTGAACAGCTCCGGTGAAATGGTGCCATTCAGACACAATAGGACTGACACACATAAATGAAATTCTTATAGTCTCAAACCTTGGCTTTCTTGTTCTCAGTCCAATGGGATGGAAAGTGACTGCCTGCAATTCCTAGAGGACTCAGTAAGGGAGCAGAGCTGTGCCTTTCCTGTGGCCCAGTAAAACCCTCCCACGGAGTGTGGCCAATAGAGCACCTGCATCCTCTTCACAGGTGTCCTAATTACTGTTCTATTGCTCTGAAGAGGCATCATGACCAAAGCAACTTCATAAAAGATTCGATTAGGGCATGCTTACAGTTTCAGAGGGTGAGTCCATGAAAATTGTTGTGGGGAGCACGGCAACGGGTAGCCAGGCATGGCACTAGAGCAATAGCTGAGAGTTTACATCCTGAACTCTAAGCTGAAGTCAGAGAGAGATAGACTGACCCTGGCATGGGCTTTTGAAACCTCAAAGCCCACCCCTTGGATTACACCTCCACCAACAAGGCCATACCTCTTAATCTTCCAAAACAGCTTCATAACTAGTGACCTAACGTACAAATGTATGAGCCTATGGGGGCCATTCTCATTCAAACCACCACAATGAGGCTCTTGGGGAAGATCAAAAGGTGGACTCAAGAACGCTAATTTGCTCTCAGACCTGATCTCCATTGTCCTGTGTCTGTTGCTCCATCTTAGGAAGCCAATTCTGTCAGCAGCCCCTATCTCACCAACATCAGGCTACCACTGGAGAACCCCTACAAAAAACAGATGAGAGTAAGGGGATGTGTAAGCTGGGTACTGTATGCTGAGATCTCTGTGGTCTCTTCTAATGGTCTCCCTCCCCAGCATAAATTGTCCCTTTGTCAAACAACTCCCTACTATTTACTTCCTGTGCCATTTGTTCAGTGCTGGGACCCTGTGTAGCAAAAGGCAGAAAGTCCCTTTGGGTGGTGCTTTACCTATACAAAGTTGCTTTGCACTCACCCCTGCATGAGCAAGTATTTATAAGCTCTTTCTGGAAAAGACCATGAGCTCTGCCAGGAGGCACCACTCACCCTAATGTCTTGTAATACAGGCTGCAATTTGGTCCCTGGGTTGGTGGTCCCATATCAGAATCAATTTAGCTAATTCCCACAGGGTTTCCCTCCAGCTTAAGTTGTATTAACTCTTGGCTAGCAGAGCCCATCACTGCTGTTACAGTTCTTCCTGTGTTCTAGCCCTCCTGGTTCCTTTTACAGCTAACTGTCTGCCAGCAAGTCTTTCATGGCAGATAGAGGCTGGCCTCTGTTCTTCTCTAGAAAGCCTGGGGGAAGTGTGTGTATGACTCTTGAATTGCCCACTGGGCACCTGGCAATTGCCAGGCCTGGTTTAGTTAAAGCAAACTTGACTTCCAGGGCTCTGTTTCAGGACTTCAGACTCAAAACTGAGCACAAGACTAGATCAGATGCAGGCTAAGCACAGTCTCCTTCGTTCTTCACAAGCTTTTTGAAACTCCAGACAACAGCATCAAAGGTCTGGTGCGAGGGTTGTCCTTAGTCAGGCCAGCCACTTGTTACCTCAAGGTCTACATGAACTTCTCCAAAGCCAGCTTCAGGACCACTCTGGCTCCCAAGTCAGGTCATTCTCTGATGTAGGGTGGGAGGCAGGACTGGGATACTAGGTGGACCATTTCCTGTTCCCCATAGATCCCTAGGTTTCCCTTTTCTTGCTAGTATCCTAACTTGGTGCCTAAGCAATAGCAATAGTCCCTCCACATACAGAGCCCTAACTAACTCCCCCATTTACCATCCTTGTCTTCTCTAGGTAGCAAAGCAACAAAAAGAATCTGAGTCTACCCAGAAGGCTGAGAAGGAGGTGACACGCATGGTGCTTGTGATGATCTTCGCATACTGCATCTGCTGGGGCCCCTACGCTGTCTTTGCATGCTTTGCTACTGCCCACCCTGGCTATGCATTCCACCCACTTGTGGCCTCCCTACCATCTTACTTTGCGAAAAGTGCCACTATCTACAACCCCATTATCTATGTCTTTATGAACCGACAGGTAAGCAAAAGCCTGAGCAGATCAAACTCAAAATGGCCCAGAAATCAGTGATGGTTCTTACCTGGAATCAAGTCATCAATGAGAAAACCGTATGGAGACCCTGAGGGTGGGGCTAAAGATAATCCTCCAAGAAATTGAGTGTGGAAAGGCTCTGCATATGACCCATCCTGGCCAGACCTCCACTCAACCATTAGCTCTGGTATGCTTTTACTGTCTCCACCTGAGTCTAGCACTTAAGAATGTGTGGTGCACTGCAAGCTCTTCCATTCTGATGATCCCACAACTATGGACAGGAATCTTCTACAGGTGCTGTTAGAATTCAGATGTCCTAAGCACTCAGTGAGCACACAATGATCCTAGCTAGTTCTGTCCCTCTTGTGTTTAGATTTAACTCTAAATTTTTCCATTTTCTTTGACTTTGTAATTTTTTTTAATTCTTTATTAATTACACTTTACTCACTTTGTATCCCCCCTGTGGCTGCCTCCCTCCTCCCATCCCAATCCCTCCCTTCCTCCACTCTCTGCATGCATGCCCCTCCCCAAGTCCACTGATAGGGGAGGTCTTCTTTTCCTTCCTTCTGATCCTAGTCAATTAGGTCTCATCAGGAGTGGCTGCATTGTCTTCTTCTGTGGCCTGGTAATGCTGCTTCCCCCTCAGGGGGAGGTAATTAAAGAGCAGGCCAATCAGTTCATGTCAGAGACAGTCCCTGTTCCTATTACAATGGAACCCACTTGGATACTGAACTGCCATGGGCTACATCTGTGCAGGAGTCTTAGGTTATCTCCATGCATGGTCCTTGGTTGGAATAGCAGTCTCAGGAAAGACCCCTGTGCTCAGATTTTTTTGGTTCTGTTGCTCTCCTTGTGGAGTTCCTGTCCTCTCCAGATCTTACTGTTTCCCACTTCTTTCATAAGATTCCCTGCACTCTGCCCAAAGATTGTCCATAAGTCTCAGCATCTGCATTGATAGTCTGCAGGGCAGAGCCTTTCAGAGGTCCTCTGTGTCAGGCTCCTGACTTGTTCCCTCTTTTTTCCTTCTTCTGATGTCCAGCCTCTTTGCCTTTCGGGATGGGGATTGAGCGTTTTAGTCAGGGTCTGCTCTCTTGATTAGTTTCTTTAGATGTTCAGGGTTTTAGTAGGTTTATCCTATATTATATGTCTATATGAGTGAGTATAAACCATGTGCATCATTCTGCTTCTAGGATAGCTCACTTTGGAATTTTTATCTACTTAAAAGTTTAGCCTTTCTTGGATATACTAGCTAAGAGTTCAAGGGCTTTTATGAACTCATGAATTAGTTCAGAGTGTAGCTGAATTAGCTACTTTGTGGGTTTTTCTTTTTCCCACTCTTTATTCCTCCCACCCCAGCTTCACCTCTTATCAATAGATAAAAGAGAAAGAAAGATAGATGGAGAGATAGATCCCTGAATCTAATTTTTTCTCCTTGTTTCTTCTTTGAGCACAACTACTATCAAACTGCAACCACCCCCCCTGAACCACCACCAACCCCCAACCCCACCTCTCGGGGCCCTAGCATTTATGTACCCTCTGAAAAGTTCCCAGAATTCCAAACATTACACAGTCACAGAAACTGTCTGCAGCTGGCAAAACCACACCTCTGCTACAGCACAAGAAAAATCATAGTCAGCTGCTAGGAAGCAGCCCATATCCCCACACGTGGGTTAAAATGAAAGCATGTTCTTATAATATTTCTGTTTTTCTTTTTTTAAATAAAATTCCAGAAGTCTCACTACAAGCAAGAGCTTGCCTTACCCAAGGTCTTTTCTGATGGCAACCATCCTTAGCTGCCATATTGGACTTTGACACAATTTGTTCATGGCTCTTAGACCCTCCTAGTAGGTTATGGTGGACCTGATGAGTTTCACCACCTTCTGAATGCTATTTGCCATCTTCTTTCTTGAATACATCACATGCATTTTTAATAAATGTCTACTATGTGAATTAGTAGTAAGCAGAAGTGTTCACTGGGGCCTTGCATTTCATCAGACTCAGTGAGTTCTTCCAATTGACTCTCATTTCCTCTCTCATCTCTCTCCCTCTGGTGATTGGGATGGACAGGGTCTAGTGCATACCAGGCAAGTGCCCTACTCCAGATCTCCTCTTCCAAAAACTGAAAGCAATCCTAAAATGAAATTCTTGTGAAAGACAGGAAACCAGGGTAGGAATTGAAGTACGTTTTCCTGGCCAGGTGTACAAATTTTCTTTACTTATTCTGCTATATCCTAAGAAAATTGGAACAGAGGATTCCATTCTTGTTCACTGCTATATTTCTCCAGAATGGAGTCAGTCAGGAATGAAGTGAAAACTCAGTAAGTAATGTTGAATGACCTTTTTTTTTTTTTCTTTATCTGCTTTTCAGACAAATGTATGTTGTTACTCAGCCCACCTCTAATGTTATCCATGTCAACACGTGTTTTCATTTTCAGAGTTTTAGTTTTAGAGGGAATGGAGATAGTCACAAATAGAGCTAACATTAGGGAACATTTTTAGTTTTGGTTCTCAAAGCTTTGTAGTTGGGCTCCTTAGATGGCATTGGTTTTGGGCACTGCCTAAGTATCCTGAGGCTACAACAACAAATTCTATAAACTTCAAGGCTTAAAACAACATAACTGTAGCTCAGTGGAAGAGTACTTGCCTAGCATATAAAAAGCCTTAGCTAAGTTCCTACCTCTGCACAAACAAACAAACAAAACAAGAAAATAAGAATTGTTTCTCACAGTTTCAGAGGCCAGAACATCTGACGTCTAGGTGTCAGCATGATTGTTCCTTCTGGAGATGCTGAGACAACATCAGTCTGTGTCTTTCTCCTAGCTTCCCTTGTTCTACGACTCACAGACATGACACTCCAATATTATTCTTCACATAGCCCTTTCTCTGTATATGTAGTGTCGTCTAAATCTTCTTTTCCTTATAATAATACTGGTCACTGGTCTAGTAATAATGCTAATCCAGCATGACCTCATTGTAACATACAAAGACCCCTGTTCCCAAAAAAAGGAACGTTCACAGGTTCCAGTAATTAGGATTTTTTAGGAGTGGTCACAATTCATCTACAATTGCCATTAACCTCTAAATTAGATGATTCAGACCTCCTCAATTCATATGTGTAAAGAATGAGCTGAGCCTTCCTCATCCCACTCATAATATTCTTAATGGAAGAAGGTAAGGTGTACATTCACAAAGTGACAGTATGGAAGGCCCCAAGCTTCACCTTTAGCAAAGTGCACTAGCCTTTTCTGCTTTGATGAATAATGCTTTCTGTCCTTCTAGTTTCAAAACTGCATCTTACAGCTCTTTGGAAAGAAGGTTGATGATAGCTCTGAACTTGCCAGTACCTCCAAAACAGAAGTCTCATCTATGTCTTCGGTATCACCTGCATGAAGTCTGTCTCCAACCTGTCCCAGCTACCAAAGCTTTGGCCATGTCTTACCTCCCTTCTCCTCCATCCTTGTGAAATAAATATAATTTCCCCATTGCCCAAATAAAAAAATTCCCAGAAATATCTACTACAATTTGGGGTTATGGAAGATCTGGAGACAGTACAATGTAGACAAAGAGACCAGAACATATGATTTTTTATCTTTAATCCAATTCTCATGTTTATAGATATTATTTTAAAAATAATAGAAAACAGGAAGAAGGAAGTTGGCATCTGCATACTTCTCACTGGGCTTGCAGTTACAGAATTAAAGTGAGAGTAAAGAAATAGTTTTCTAGGGAGAGCTTACTACATTCTCTCAACATCTGGAAGGAAGGATGGAATGAACAAATTCAGATGAGTGGCACTCCTTGCCCCTCAGTGTCCATCTAATGGAGGCTTACCGCCCTTGAAGTCTGGTCTCCACTTCAAGGGGAACCAGGCCTGCCAGTCCATGATAGAAATAATATTCTGCTTCTGCCAGGCTACAGTCCCAAAGCCAATAAGCACAAATACAGTGAACATGTGTAGGTAAGAGTTCAGCAGGGGCAAGGGGCAAGAACAAAAAGTGGAGACCAAGACCAAGAGGGTAGTGGTCAGGGTGAGAAGCAGGTTTATGCATCCGAACAAAAAGTCCTTGGATAGGGTTCCAAGGCTGGCCATCTTCTTTAGTTGAGTATCTTTCTGTAGAGTTTCTAGCATGGTTATTCTGCTCTTGAAAGTGTCTATTAGATCCTATAGGCAACAAACACATATACTCACCAGAAGTCAGAAAAGAAATGTACTTATTTAATTTAGTAATTTATTTGCTTAGGGGTGCTCAAGAAGTGCTGTTGAGATGAATCTTTTGTTTTTGTGGGTTTTTTCCCCCCTTCACTTTACAGTTCCAGCTGGCCTGAAACTTGTTATATAGACCAGGCTGTTCTCAAACTCACAGTGTTCTGGCTGCCTCTGCCTCCCAAGCCTTGGGGTTAAAGATGTGTGCCACCATACCTGATGAGTTGACTCTTTTAGGAGAGATAGGGAGAACTTCTAGGACATGCACAACAGAGACAGATAGTTGCTGTAGAGTGTTGGGTTGATGAGTCCAAGTCCCTATCTACTGTTGAGACTGAGGACCTAGGTGAGAAAGGGCTAGTCAGGAACAGAAGTATGAGCTATGGGTGTGGAAAGGACTGAGGGGCAGGAAGATAGACCCAAAGAAGAAGTTCCCAGAGGCTTTCCCTCTAGCAATGAAGACACCCCAGCATCCCTTGATATTTTCAGGCCTTACCCCTGAGTTATAGGTTCAGTGATTGTCCCTACAGGATGAGAAGCACAGTCCAAAGTTCCCAAAGCACTGTGTCTGCATGATGAGGAGTAGAGCTCATGCAGGCATGCAGGGTGGACACTGCTGACTCTAAAGTAAAGGTAGAGGTTACTACTGTACCAACAGGTCAGGCATAGCTGGAAGATCCTCTTATGCCTTAGCTTGGGAGCATCCAAATACATTTATTCATCCCCTATGCCTTCTTCCCTTTTTTCCTGAGGCCCTCACCCATATTTCCTTGGCTCTTTCATAGGACAAGTAGACGATTTTTTCTTCGGTGCATGCCAGATGCTGTCTGAGGTAGCAAATCTCATCCGGGTATCTCTGCAAGTATCCATTCACCTGTTCTTCCATCAGTAATTGTCTAGGAAGCAAGAGAGAAAGCAACACTCCCTCATTACCTTACTCAGAGCCCATGCTGGCAGCAAGATTTACTAACTGCAGCTAGATTTACTAACAACCCCCCCTTCACCACCTACAATTCAGTCGAAAGGGGCTGCCTCCTCTACCTCTGCCTGGCAATACTTACACTGATAGATAGTATTTACAATTACTGTCTAGTAACAATTTTACCAATTGTGCCATAGACTAGGAAGTATAGAAATAAAATTTTAAGCTGCTGTATAGGCTATCAAATTCTCCAAATATTCCCAGGAACAGTGTTGCTCACGGATGCAGTAGGTACTCCATGAGAGCATCTTTATTATAGAGCATGGGCAGTCACAAAAGACCACACTGAGTAAACTTCCATTTGTATGCAATCCATAAACCTGAATCAAATGAGTGAGTGCTGGGAGCTGGGAATCAGAGTGACAAGGAGAAACTACTTCAGGGTTTATTTTTTCAGGGATGATTTTTTAAAAGTGTAAAATTAGATAGTAGATTAAGTCTGAATATACTAAAACTCCACTAAAATTTGTATGCTTTTGAGGTGAAAGAAACAGAATCTCACCCTGTAGTCCTAGCTAGCCTGGAACTTGTGATCCTCCTGTTCCTGCCTCCCAAGTGCTAGGACTGCAGGCATGTGCCACTATGCCAAGCTGAACTGTATACTTTAAATGAGTGAATGGGTTATGTATTATAACTCAATAAAATTATTTAAATAAAAACAAACATTGGATTTTATTAATGGACACACAACTCAATAACCTTAACGATTGAAATGCAATCAAAATGATTCTTTTTATGACATGCAAATTAAATCTTGACACAGAAACAAAATATACTACCTGTTATGTATACAAACATAAAAAGAAAGTATTATAGGCACCCCATTCCATTCCCACAGCTCAGCCTCTATCCCCGGACACTTGTGGTCACCTGGGACAGACAGGTAAGACCTCCATGCGCCTGCTGGGTGCCCCTGGGCGAACACAACAGCAGAAGCTATGCCATCCCCCCTGCCAGCTTCATCTCCCAGATCACAGCCATGCCTGCATTCCCAGAGGCCTGGGAGCATCAGAGAGCACCAGGTAAAACTTGCTACCCACCCCTTCCAGTTGGTCCCCCTAAAACAGAGGTAAATTGCACCTTCCACCAAAGCTCCATTTTCTGGCCCACAACTCGGCCTGCATTACCTAAGGTCTGCTAATACCAGACATAACCAGATGGTTAAAGGCTAGTATAAGAACACAAACAAGAGCCAGGTCAATATGGCACCACCAGAGTCCAGCTCTCATACTATAGAAAACCCACAATATCTTAACACAGCTGAAGCACAAGAAAATGACCTTACATCCCATCTTATGAAGGGCCTTTAAAGAAGAAACGAATAACCCCCCTAAAGAAATATAGGAAAATACAATCAAACAGGTAGACACCTTTAAAGAGGAAACACTATTAAATAGATGAAAGAAATGAACAAAACCATCCAAGAACTGAAAATGAAAGTAGAAGCAGTAAAGAAAACATAATCTGAGGTAATCCTGGAGATGGAAAACCTAGGGAAGAGAACAGGAATTACAGACACAAGCATAGAAGAATACAAGAGATGGAAGAGAGAATCTCAGAAGTAGAAGATACAATAGAAAAATCAATACAACACTTGAAGAAAATGTTAAATCTAAAATACTCATGACACAAAACATCCAGGTAATCTGGGATAATATGAAAAGACCTAACTACGAATAATAGAAAGAGAAAAAAGAATCCCAGCTCCAAGAAACAGAAAATATTTTCAACAAAACCATGGAAGAAAATGTCTCCAACCTAAAGAAAGAGCTGCCTATAAACATATAAGGAGCATATAGAACAACAATTATATTGAACCAAAAAGTAAAATCATCCCTTCACATAATAATCAAAACACTAAATGTACAGAACAAAGAAAGACTATTAAAAGCTGAAAGGGAAAATGGGCAAGTAACTTATAAAGACAGACCTATCAGAATTACTCCTGACTTCTCTGCAGAGACTCTAAAAGCTAGAAGGGCCTGGACAGATGTCTTGCAACCTCTAAGACACCTCAGGTGCCAGCCTAGACTACTATACCCCACAAAACTCTCAATCACCATAGATGGAGAAAACAAGATATACCAAGAAAAAAAATTAAACAGTATCTATCCACAAATCCAGCCCTACAGAAAATACTAGAAAGAAAACTCCATCCCAAGGGAGGGTTACTACATCCAAGAAAACATAGGAAATAAATAATTCCATACTAGCAAAAACAAAAGAAGGGAAGCAAACATACACACTAACACAACCAACATTAAAATTAAAGGAACTAACAACCATTGGTGATTAACATCTCTCAACATCAACAAACTCAACTCTCCTATAAAAAGACACAGGCTTCTTTGCGATCACTTCCTCTTGTTAGGGCTGCCTTGCCTTACTCATTCTTGATGTGACTTGATGTACAGGGGAAGGTTGATATGGAAGGGATGGGGCTCCCCGTTTCTGGAAGGAAAGGGAGAACAGAAGGGGGGAGGAGGTGGGAAAGAGGTAGGGGACTGCCCTTAGGATATAAAGTAAATAAACTTAAATAAAATGAAATAATTTTTTAAAAAAGACAGGCTAACAGAATGGTGTGAAAACAGGATCCATCAATGTGCTGCATACAAGAAACAGACCTCAGCAACAAAGATAGACATTACCTTAGAGTAAAGGGCTGGAAAAAAGTTTCCTAAACAAACAGACAAAAGAAGCATGCTGGAGTAGCCATTCATGTATCTAATGAAATAGACTTTCAACCAAAATTAATCAAAAGTGATGGGAAAGGACACTTTATACTCATCAAAGGAAAAATCCACCAAAATTTTGTCTCAATTCTGAACATCTATGCCCCAAAGGTACATAAATTAGTACCAAAGGGTACCAAAATTAGTAAAAGAAACATCACTAAAGATTAAATCACACACCAAACCCCACACATTAATAGTAAAAGATTTCAATACCCCATCTTTCACCAATGGACAGATTATCAAGACAGAAACTAAACAGAAAAATAATGAAAGTGGTGGACATTGTGAATCAAATGGATCTAACAGGTATCTACAGAACAAAACACAAAAGAATATACCTTCTCAGCACCTCATGAAACCTTCTCCAAAACTGCCCACATAGTCGGGTACAAAGCAAGCCCAACATTTACAGGAAAATTGAAATAACATGTTCTATTATATCAGACCACCATGGGTTAAAGCTAGAGTTCAACAACAATAGAAACAGCAGAAAGCCTACAAAATCATGGAAACTGAACAACTCTCAAAGACAACTGGGTCAGGGAGGAAATAAAGAAATTAAAAATTTTTTAGAATTTAATGAAAATGAAGGCACAACATACCCAAACTTATGGAACATAATGAAAACAGTGCTAAGGGGAAAAGTTCATGGCACTAAGTGCCTTCATGAATAAACTGAACATATCTCATACTAGCAATTTAAAAGCATACCTGAAAGCTCTAGAACAAAAAGAAGCAAACACACTCAAGAGGGGTAGATGGCAGAAAATAATCAAACTTAGGGCTAAAATTCAATAAATTAGAAACAAAGAGTATAATACAAAGAATTAATAAAACCAAGGCCTAGTTTTTTTGAGAAAATCAACAAGATAGACAAATGATTAGCCAAACAATTTAAAAGGCAAAGGGGAGTATAGTTCTTACTTCAAAAACCTGTACACCATAAAATTGGAAAACCTAAATGAAATGGATGATTGGGGGTGGTGAGATAGGGTTTCTCTGTGCGGCTCTGTCTCTCCTGGATTCCATCTGTAGATCAAATTGGCCTTGAATTCACAAAGATCCACCTGCTTCTGCCTCCTGAGTGCTTGGATTAAAGGCATAAACCACTATGCCTGGCTCTGATTTTATTGATAGATACCACTTACCAAAGTTAAATCAAAATCAGGTAAACAATTTAAACAGACCAATAGCCCCCAAGAAAATAGAAGCAGTCATTAAAAGTCTCCCAATGGAAAAAAAAAGTAAGGAAGAAGAAGAAGAAGAAGAAGAAGAAGAAGAAGAAGAAGAAGAAGAAGAAAAAGAAGAAAAAGAAAAAGCCCTAGGCCAGTTTTCGTGAAGAACACTTTCTTTTTTTCTTTTTAGCTTTATACTTTTTTTTAATTTTAAAGTTTTTTAATTTTTATTTTTTAATATTAATCACAGGTTATTTGATTTGTATCCCAGCCATAGCCCCCTCCCTCATCTCCTCCCGGTCCCTTTCCAAGTCCACTGCTAGGGGAGGTCCTCCTCCCCTTCCATCTGACCCTAGCTTATCAGGTCTCATCAGGACTGGCTTCAGTGTCCTCTTCTGTGGCCTAGCAAGGCTGTTCCTCCCTCAGGGGCGGGGCGAGGTAAAGGAGCCAGTCCTTGAGTTCATGTCAGAAATAGTTCCTGTTCCCCTTACTAGGGAAACCCACTTGGATACTGAGCTACCATGGGCTACATCTAAGCAGGGGTTCTAGGTTATATCCATGCATGGTCCTTGACTAGAGAAACAGTCTCATAGAGCACCCTCGTACCCTGATATATTTTGTCCTTGTGGAGCTCTTGTCCTCTCCCAGTCATATTAACTCCCCCTTTTATCATATGATTCCCTGCACTCTCCCGAAGGTTTGGTTATGAGTCTCAGCATCTGCTTTGACATGCTGCATGTCATGGTGGAAGAGGTTGCAGAAAGATTGATTATAAGAGCCTGAGGACTAAGACACGTGCTTCAAAATAGTCAGAAGAAGAAAGAGAAGGAGGAGAAGGAGAAGAAGAAGACAATGACACAAAGTGTTTGGGGAGTGCACCTAGTAATAGATGGGAAGAGTAATAAGGAATAAATATAATTAAGATACATGAACACTGGGCATGGTGGCACATGCCTGTAATCCCAGCACTCAGGAGGCAGAGGTAAGTGGATCTCTGCAAGTTTGAGGCCAGCGTGGTCTACAGAGTGAGTTCCAGGAAAGCCAGGAAAGTTCCAGAGAAACCCTGTCTCAAAAAACCAAAACTCAAAAAACAAAACAAAAAAACATGAAATGCTCTAAAAAGTAAGCTAAATACTTAAAAAATAAGTGGGTAGGTTTGAAGAAAATGGTCTGGGACTGATTCTGGAATCACTTTGTCCTAAAACAGAGTATCTCTGACACTTGGTTGGAGAAGTCATTGAATCAATTTGTGCCTTAAAGGTTAATAATAATAATAGCATTAAATTATAAGAATCTTACTAAATTTTGATAACTATGAAGTGGCAAGGTAAATATCTCAGAGGGTTAATGAAAACTAAAACACAGATAACACAGGAATGAGAAACTGGGAAGATGTCAGGGGTAAGTAATATCATGAAAGGCTGGCAAGGTTTTTGCTGTAACTATGGAACAATGAGATGACTGGAATGGAGTAGAGATCAAGGCCACTGGGCCTGAGGATCTAATGGGATCCTCAACCTTTCAGCCAGACTGTGCTACCTATATTTCATGTCAACTGACAGCAGATTCATCAGCCAAACATCCTCTGTTCTCCCTCTTCCCTCATGAAGTCTTAGATGTTCCAGTCACCAGTTGGTGCCTAGTGTGCTTTCTTTGTGAAAGAGCCAGCAACTTCAGGCAGTGTGAGCCAGAATGAGCTGCAGAACTTGGCTAACTGAGGCATTACCATATAAAGGAGGAGGTCATATAAAGGAGGAGAAACCAGAAAAAAAGAACAAGAATAAAACCAGGAAAACTGCATTTTAAAAGTATGGCTGAAAGCAAGTAAAATTACACACAGCATTATCACAGTAAAATGAATGAACACGAAAGCTGAGAAAGTTTAAGGATAGCCAGAGATACACAGAGAAAACCTGTTTCTAAATAAAACCCTATAAACTCCAAAAAATAGCCAAAGGAAAATAAAACTTATAATATTGAAAACACCACTGTGGCTGCCCTCAGCCACACTTGGATATGGACTGAGGAGAGGGCTGGGAGATAGAACAAGGTGACACGAAGAAGGACACCAAGTCATTGATCAAGATGCCGATTTATTGAAGGGAGAGCCAACTATATAAAAGCAGGAGAAAACAAGGAACTTTCTTTATTGTAACATCCATATGCGTCAGCTGGCAGCTTCTCCGAGGATTCACTCAAAGTTGCACGGGACCAGCTATCTGGTTCCCAGGTAGCGCAGCGCCTGCTTAATCTTGTTCCCAGGAACAGTGCGGACAGAGCTTGTCTATCTTGTTCCCAAGAACAGAGCTCCCTCATGCAAATCTTGCCAAGGTCAGTCTTTCAGAGGCTGACTGACTGCCAAAGTCAGAAGGCAAAATTTTGTTTACC
Organism: Meriones unguiculatus; assembly: GCF_030254825.1. Lineage (NCBI taxonomy): Eukaryota > Metazoa > Chordata > Mammalia > Rodentia > Muridae > Meriones > Meriones unguiculatus. The sequence continues at coordinate 40,073,459 of NC_083369.1, forward strand.
AGAGACCACTACTCAAGCTCAGCACCAAATACGCACTCCATTTTGGCGAATACGAATCCACTCTGGCTGCCACAATTCCTCCCTTTCGAATTAAAACAAAAGGACCGTGCCTGTCTTAGGTGGGGGTGATTCCCAATAAATACCTTACCCGTCATGGGAGAATCCCGCTTATAGGGGGATTTCCGTGTCTTAGGTTGGTAAATATCCGATCACCCAGAACCCGTCATTGACTAACCGGCCCATCACACAGGAAAGGAGAGGTTAAAGCTGACGTTTGAGCTGAGCAAGCCAAACCCCCATCTGGGGCGAGGGATTTACAGCATGCTGCTGTTCGATGGCCAAAAGGACTTTGTGACTTTGTGCGTGGTATCATTAAATCTAACCTGGCGCTGACGAGCTGAGTGGACACATCTGGCAATTATAAAGATGAACGGTACCAAACCAGGCAAACATACATAAATGAAAATCCAGGATAGATCAAGAAGCTTCTTAAAATGTTCCCAGATGCGTGTCAGAAAGGAAGAATCTAGATCCAGTGGCTCCACAACAATTTCCTGTAACTTAGTAAGATCATTAGCAAGTTGAGCAGATAAATGTACATATTCTGAATCCCATTGGCCCTTAATAAGAGCAGAAAGTTGTTGTCTAGCTAAAGACATGTTAGTAACAGGGAAAGGGGTAAGACAGAACTTACCATAATGAGGATCACAGGAATATTTAGACATGCTTTTTACTACTTCAATTTCTTCAGACAACAAATCTATTTGTTGTTGCAAAACCAAAATGGCTTGATGAAAATGATTATTATGAAGCAATTGAGTTTGATAAGCAGTAGCTGTGGTATTAACCAACTGATCTAATGCTTCAGCAGTAATGGTATTCTGAGAAGGAGCCACTGCTGCCCTAACTCCTCCTGCGAGGGTGGCTATAATAGCTGCTGTAATAGCTGTAGTAATGCCAAAATCTCTTTTAAATCTAGTAACAGTCATAAGTCCAACTTTATGATAATGATCTGGGGAAACAACTGGTACCCACAAGCTAGCAGGTATTCTAATAATTCCTGCAAAAGGAAAAGTAATATTCCAACAGGAGGAAATTCTGCAAGAGGCTATAGAACTATTAATTTCTGCAGATACCAATGGACTATTAACTAGTAAGAAGAAAAAAAGGCGGTTTTAAACAAACCTTAGCAGGAGAAAGAGTAAGATTAACTTTTGGAGTTGCTGATAAAGGTTTGCCTATAATAGCATTGAAACGCACAGTACCATTTTCTACAATGGTCGTGTTCAAAAAGCAGAGAGATCTAATATCCATGCAACTCTACTTTCCGCATAAGTAATATGGGCCCATTACCCATGGATACTTCATAGGTACACCATTAGCATCAGCCACAGTCAGTGTATTGGCTCACCCATAATCCTGGTTTACTCAATGCCTGCAAGGGCTGATGAGGAGATAAACAATAAACCCAGGGTAAAGGAAGACCTACAGAGGTGGAATAAATACTTCCTTCAGAGCAACTAGATAACTCTACCAAAGCAGGCTGATCAGTTAAATTAGAATAACCAATGGCAACTCGAAGGTCAGTCAATATTAATTCATTTCCCAAATCTGGCTTTAGCTGATAAGTATCAGCATGTTTTCCATAGTAAAGTTGAACACAAGGGAGATAAAGTTTAACATAAGAACGTCCAATAAATGAACCAGCAAGTTTAAAACAAACTGAATCAGTAAAATTGTAAAAACCCAGAAATACCTGTAGAAGCATCTACAGAAAAAAAAAAAAAAGGCAAACCTAAGCTATCATTGCTAGATAAAAGACAAGAAACAAAGGTGCACTAACATGCACAGGGAGAACAATAGGGGGGTTGGGCACTAGGGCCCAAAGATTTAATTCAGTCTTCACTGGATGAATCAGCTGCAGCAGGATCAGCAAAAACACCACTCGAGGAATGATCTTGTTCCTTGATGTAATCCACTTGTCACACCAGTCTCTCTGGCAGCCATTGAGCAGCATCCTCATCCTGTGAAAAAACACAAACATATCCTCGTCCCCAAATTAAAACGGGGTCGGGTCCATGCCATGAATTATTTAAAGGATCCTTCCATTTAAACATAGCATAATGGCGTGCCGTTTCAGGGTGCCAAAATCATTCAACCGTAGATTTGCCATGTTTGTCCAAGGTTAAAAAATTTAATATAAAAAGTACATGATTTAATTGAGCTCTGAATGAACAAGGAGGACATAATTCCCCCTTTTTTGTTTTTTGTAAATACATCTTAATGGTGGTATGGGCATGTTCAACCATGCCTTGGCCCATAGGACTATAAGGAATACCTGTTACATGCTTAATATTTAATTTTTTTACAAAAAAAATTGAAAAGGCTTGCTGGCAAAAGCTGGTCCATTGTCAGTTTTAATTTGGTGTGGCACACCAAGAACAGCAAAAGCAGCCAAACAATGGTCTATAACATGACACGCAGCTTCTGCAGAATGCAAGGTAGCAAAAATAAATCCTGTACAGGTATCAATAGCTACATGAATACATTTTAATTTCCAAAATTCCACAAAAATGACTCTCATCCATCTGCCATAGCTGACCAGGAGTTAGCCCTTGGGGATTAACCCCAAGATGAGGTACTGGGCAGAAGACATCACAATTGTTACATTTTCTAACAATTTCTCTGGCTTGTTCTTTGGTAAGGCCATAAGTTAAACGTAGGGAATGACTATTAAGATGATGCATTTCATGAGCCAATTGAGCATTTTGTATGGGTAGAGCAAGCATTTTTTAAAGGTTTATTTTTAACTATGGTAGGAAAAACAACACTATGTAAAGTAAAAAAAAAAAAAAAAAAAAAACAAAAAACTGAACAATTTTATTAGAAGGGTAATGATTATCTAGTTGTCCTGTAAATCCAGCCAAAGAAAGCAACCATTCATCTGAATTGGCATATAACCAATCAAACTGAGCTTTACTCTATGGTATAATAATCTTGGAAGGCTCAGTTCCAAAGTAAGTCTTTGCCTGGGTGCATCCTGCCATAATGACATGGGCAATAGCCTCATAATATGGTAAAATTACTTTATTGGGACTAGCTGACAAGTGGATCCACAATAGAGGATTAGATTGCCATAACAATCCAGTAGGAGTTGACTGTGTTTGAAATACAAGCAATAGAAAAGAAATGTCTGGATCCCAATATGTCACAAATTGATCTTCTAAAGCCTTTTCCGCTAACAATAATGCATCTCGAGCCCCTGGAGTCAATATTCCGGGGTCGGTAGGAGCTGTATCCCTTTAAGAATATCTAATAATGGCATAAATTGTCCAGTAGTTAATTTTAAATATGGCCTAAGCCAATTTATATCTCCCAATAATTTTTGAAAATCATTAAGGGTCAATAAATTATCTTTTCTGATTTGTACTTTCTGATGTTTAATAGCTAGAGGAAATAAATTAAAGCCCAAATAACTATAAGTATCTCTAGTTTGTACCTTTTTTGGAGTAATTTTTAATCCTGCTTGGGACAAAGCCTTAAATAGATCTGTATAGCAAGCCATAACATCTTGAGCTATAGGAGAGGCTAATAAAATATCATCCATATAATGAATGATATAAATAGAAGGCCATTTTTTCCATACTGGACTAATAGCATTAGCTACAAATTGTTGACATAAAGTAGGACTATTTGCCATGCCCTGTGGCAACACTCTCCAATGATAATGTTTCATAGGTTCCTTGAAGTTAACAGAAGGGAGACTAAAAGCAAATCTATGATAATCCTCAGGATGTAAAGGAATTGAAAAAAAACAATCTTTTAAATCTAAAATAATCTTATAAGTGTTTTGAGGATCCCACTAGGTGATGGGAGTCCTGGTTGCAATGCTCCCATAATTATCATAGTTTCAGTCACCTTTCTTAAATCTTGTAATAACCTAAATTTGCCAGATTTCTTTTTAATTACAAAATGGGCCTGTTCCAGGGTGAATTAGAGGGAACTATATGCCTTGCCTGGAGCTGTTCTTTAACCAAATCATGAGCAGCCTGCAATTTTTCAGTCGTAAGGGGCCACTTGTCAACCCATAGAGGATCCAATCGATCTTTTCCACATGGGCAGCAGGCTCTACAATGGGCCCTACTAAAAAGCTCCTAGGCCTTTTCTTTTTTTCTCAACAGTATTATTTTTCTCAACAGTAATTGGTGAAGGAGCACCTTGAGACTCTTTTCCCATTCCCCATTCAGGGAGATGTCCTTGCTTAAGCATTTGTATCTTAACAGCGTCACTAGGTGAACACATCATAACTCCCACCTGTGATAATACATCTCTACCCCATAAATTAACAGGGAGGCCAGGAATAATGAAAGGTCTAATATATCCAGAATTGCCTTCTGCATCACGCCAAAAAAGCAACTCTGCACTTTGTTCTCTATTTTGGGAATGCCCAATCCCTGCAGATGAGTAAGTGTAATTATTTTGACCAAGAAGCAGGCCTTGCTTCCTGAGCTATGATGGATACATCTGCCCCAGTATCCAATAGCCCATTAAATCCCTTTTCTTTAATCCACAAATCTAATTTTGGTCTATCCTTAGAAATTTGCTGAACCCAATAGGCTCCAGTATATCCAAAACCCTTAGAACCTCTCTCATGCTTAGCAACAGCAGTCTTCAGGGGCACTGTAGGAATCAACAATAGCTGAGCAATTCTCATATGTGCAGGAATGACTGAAATTCCATTAGGAGAAGCAGCTATAATTCTAATTTCTCCTTGATAATCAGGGTCTATAACTCCTGGACGAATTTGTAGCCCTTTAATGGTAGCGCTGCTTTGTCCAATAATAAGTCCTAATGAAATTTTTGGTAGGGGTACGCATATTCCAGTAGAAAGAGTCTGAACTCCCATTTCAGGTGTTAATACTGTGTAGGTGGTGGAACTGAGGTCCAATCCTGCACTTCCTGGGGTTGCTCTGATAAGGGAAGAAAGGGGTTTGAGGTGGTCTGAGGTACAAATTTCATTGCCCCATATACCTGATGCTGGGAGTTAGGGTCCCTCGGGACCCATTTCCCGTTTCCCTGATTCTGTCCTTGGTAATTTTGTCTTGAGCCTGGGATAGGTTGTCCATCCTTGTCAAATTTAGATTTACATTCATTGGCCCAATGTTTTCCTCGCTTACATCTAGGACAAATACCTGGAGATCGAGGTTGAGACTGCATAGGACAATTCCGTTTAATATGTCCAGTCTGTCCACAATTAAAACAACCTCTTTGCTTACTTCTTTGCATAAACATTTCCTGAACTGTGACACCTTTTAAAGCAGCAGCCACAGCAAATCCTTGTTGATAAACAGGACCAATGTCAGCACATAAACGAATATACCCAGACAGGTCAGTTTTGGCTCTATAGGGCCAAATGGCAGCTTTACAAGCTGGATTGGCGTTTTCAAAAGCCAGTTGTTGCACAAACTGAATTCTCCCTTCTGGATCCCCAAAAATCTTACTTGCAGCTTTTACCAATCTGTCCACAAACTTCTGGAAAGGTTCATCGAATCCCTGTTTAATACTGGCTAATGCTGAACTCATTTCTCTTTTGGAGGGTAATTTTTGCCAGGCACGACGGGCCGCAGCTGTAATTTGAGTATAGACAGCAGGAGGGTAATTAATTTGATTATAATTTCCTTCATATTGCCCCTCTCCTAATAACATATCTTGATTCCAGGCAGGATTTCCAGATTGAACATTAAGTGTGGCAGTCCTGCGAGAAAATTCCCTAAAGTCTGCTGACCACAGCAAATAGTCTCCTCCGGACAGTACTGCACGTGCAACAGTCTTCCAGTCTAAGGGAGTCAAGTTATTATCTGCTATGGTTTCAAAAAGAGCCACAGTAAAGGGAGCTGTAGGTCCATACTGTGAAACTGCTGTCTTTAATTCTTTAAGCTGTTTAAATTCAATACTGACATGTTGTCTAATTCTATTACCTTGTGGATCCATAACCTCTACCACCGGATATGTCATTGGAAACTCAGACAAATCTTCCCCTTTTCTTTTTGCCCTGTCTATAACCTGTTCTATAGGTGACATAAAATCATGTCTCTTTTTAGTCTGTTTAAATGGAACAAACTCCTTGTAGGAGGGTGGGCCTCTGGCTTTAGGAAGAGGCCAGTCAGGATTACGATATTTAACAATCTCTTCCTCTAAGTCAGCCTCATCTTCTGTATCTGAATTTTCTTCCTCACTAGTATCATCCTCCTGAAATTTTTGGAATGCTCTCTGGGCTGACCCATAAAAGTCTTTCTTTTTTCTCATTTGAGGCTCCTTGTCCTTTTTAGTCTCAGTCAGATCCACCCAATCATCTGGATCAGAAGATCCCTGAGACATTCTTTCATCCTCATGTTGGGACATTTTTTCTTCCCTAACTTCTTGCAAGTGGGCTCTAACTGAGTCCATAGACTCCTTAGTATCTGCATCTGATTTTTCTGCCTCAAGAGCCTCATTTATTAAAGCCCACAATGCAAAAGTTGTAGCTCCAGACTCTTGTCCTCTTAACCTTGTTCCAACTCGGTCCCACATCGCTAAATTTAAACTTCCACTTTCTGGAAACCAGGGACAAAAATAATCAACCTGATCCAAAAAGCTTTGCAAAGTTTTTGTTTTAAAATGTACTCCCCGTGTCTTAAGAACCTGTTTTAGGGATCTGATGAATCCCATCCTACTAGTTTCTTGTCCCATGACAGCCACCCAACTCTTACAGTCAGTTGATTTCTGTGCACTCCTGTGGTCCATATAACTTGCCTCAGCTGATCTTTCTTCTCAGATCCCGGGGCTTCGGAACCACCTGTTGCTGCCCACAGCCACACTTGGATACAGCCTGAGAGAGGGCTGGGAGATAAAGAGAACAAGGCGACACGAAGAAGGACACCAAGTCATTGATCAAGGTGCCGATTTATTGAAGGGAGAGCCAACTATATAAAAGCAGGAGAAAACAAGGAACTTTATTGTAACATCCATATGCGTCAGCTGGCAGCTTCTCCGAGGATTCACTCAAGGTTGCATGGGACCAGCTATCTGGTTCCCAGGGTAGCTCAAGGTTGCACCGGACCAGCTATCTGGTTCCCAGGGTAGCGCAGCGCCTGCTTAATCTTGTTCCCAGGAACAGTGCGGACAGAGCTTGTCTATCTTGTTCCCAAGAACAGAGCTCCCTCATGCAAATCTTGCCAAGGTCAGTCTTTCAGAGGCTGACTGACTGCCAAAGTCAGAAGGCAAAATTTTGTTTACCAGAGACCACTACTCAAGCTCAGCACCAAATACGCACTCCATTTTGGCGAATACGAATCCACTCTGGCTGCCATACACCACCATCAAATCAGCAGAAGCTAATGGACCAGCCTGATTCCATCTTAAAACTCGAAGCCATCTTATTACAAGGTCAAAATAAAGTCATTCCTATTTTTTTTTTGTAAAACTTAAGTTTGACCAAGTCTTCACCCACTTTTCAAAATATGACGTTTCATATCCTATACCCCGATCATACCCTGACCTCCACCCTGATAAGATGTTCTGTCAAATAATTTTCAGATGTTCTCCAAGTTCCTATACAACCAAAACCCCCTAAAAATCACTTAGCCTTGCAGTTTTTTGAGCTATATAGAACCCACTTTTTCCTATGTTCAATGCTATTCTCTCAATACTCACTTCAAGGAAGTATCCCTATCTGACAGAAAATTTGACCAAAAATTTGGGTCAGTGGTATTTAGTCTTGTTCATTGGGATTAACACAGCCTTTTTAACACAAACAAGGGAAGCATGAATGGATTGTTTTCCATACACATAGTATTTATGCCAGAGCCCACCACCAGAATCCTAAGTGGGGAGTGAGGATTGAAAGAAAATAAAAAATATCACACTACACACAGTTCAAGAGGGCTGCCAGTAGAAATTGACCCCCTGGTTTATTCCACAATTCCTTTTTAGAGTCAGAACAAAGCACCTCAATATGCTAAAGGGGTTCATTGAAATGTCAAACTTGTTTACCTTGACCATCTGTCTGTGTGATCTTCACACAAACAAAAGGGAAGTAACTAGCAAAACATCCCGCCTATCCCTGTCTCAAACAAAAAGGAAGTAACTTGGCAAAATATCCTATCTATCTCTGTCTCCAGGTGAAGGCCAGGGTGAAAACATGTTTTTCACTGAGAACTCAATAACAAAGTAGCCTGACAAAACAAGCAGCTCTCCACATATTTAAAAGAAATTAAATTCTAACCCAGAATTCTATGTCTAGCAAAGATATTCTTTAGAAATAAAATAGGGGTAAGATGGCTCTGCAAAAGGGGAAATAGAATAGACAGCAGAAGTGGATAAAGAGAGGGAACTGGGCAGGAGATGGAATGGGGAGGGAAACAAGGATGGGGATCAGATATAGGGAGAATGGGGGTGGGAGGTGAGGGGGATGGGAACAAGAAGGGAAACTGAGGGGAGACCTCTCTGTCAAAATGAAGGCCTGCGACAGGTTAGGCTCCTGGGAGGATATGGGTGTTACTCTAGCTGAGACTCCTAATAGGGAGGACAAGAAGACTGAAGTGACTACCTCCTAGCCAGGCAGGACTAGTGGAAGGAGAAGTACAACAACCCACTGACAAAACCTTTGATCCAAAATTTACCCTGGCCATAAGCAGCACAGGGATAAAGAGGGAACAAATATTGAGGGAAAGTCCAAACAATAATTGGCCCAACCTGAGACCCACCCTATGGTAGAGAGCTAATCCCTGACACTATTAATGGTGCTCTGCTATGCTTGCAGACAGGAGCTTAACTTGACTGTCCTCTGAGAGGCTTGAGCCAACAGCAGATCAAGACAGATGCTGGGACTTGCAGCCAAGCATAGGTCGGGACCCTGGGAGTCTTGTGGAGGTATTAGGGGAAAGATAAAAGGACCTGGAGGGGACAAGAACCCCACAGGAAGACCAACATAGACAACTAACACACACCTATGGAGGATTATAGAGACTGAGACATCAACTAAGGAACATGCATGGTCTAGACCTAGGTACCCTGTATATATGTGGTCGATGGATAGCTTGGTCTTCATATGGGTAGCCTGGTGGGGGAGGGGACTGTTACTAGTGTGGACTCTATTACCTGATTTTGGATCACTTCCCCCTGACAACACTGCCTGTCATGGCCTCAGGGGATGAGGATATGCTCAGTCCTGATGCAACTTGATATGCTAGGGAGGACTGACAGGGGAAGAGGCTACCCTTTTCTGGGGGGAAAGGGAGAAGAAAAGGGGAAAAGAGGAGAAGGAGGAGACTGGGAGGAGAGGAGGTAGGGGCACTCTTGGGATGTAAAGTAAATAAAATTAAATTAAATAAAAAAAAAAGATAGCTCTGAAGGTAAAGGCAATTGCTGCCAAGCCTTACCACCAGAGTTCAATTCCAAATGGTAGAAGGAAGGAACAGACTCCTGAAATTTTTCCTGTGACCTCCACATGTGCCCACATACACATAGGAATAAGTAAATAAATGTAATAAAAACTTTTTATTAATTAATTCAATTTACAGCTCCATCATAGGCCCCTCCCTCCCCTCCTCCCAGTCCCATCCTCCCTCCCGAATCTCCTTTCCCCCCTACCCAGACACCCCAGCTTATCTATTTATGTGAGGAATGAGTTCATCTTCCTCCCCTGTAGCCTTGTAGGGAAGTCCCATCAGGGGAAGTGATCAGAAAGCAGCCAACATAGTCCATTATCAGAGATATCCTCTACTCTCCTAACTAGTGAGCCCACATGAAGCCTAAGATGTCCATTGGTCTTACCTTCTTAGGGTCTGTGCATTGTAGTGTGTCTATCCTGTACTATATGACTAAAGGAGAAAGAGAACTGAGTTATAAGCATTCATCACTCTTTGCTTTCCGGCTTTCTTAGCTCCTTCTGCCATGAGTTCCCTGAAATGATGAACTTTACCCTCAAACTGTGAGACAACATAAGCTTTTTCCCTTAAGCTGAGTTTCTCAGGATTTTTTAAATTGCCTCAAGAAAAAAAAGTAACTTATACATCAACCCTTTGGCAGCACTCCAGGATGAGGAAGCCAAACATTTCACGGGAAATAAATGTGAATTATAGAGAGCTAAAGAAAATAAAGCCTCTCACCCACACTGCTGTAATCTACAATGCTGTTTTTTAAATTTTTTTAATGTGCATTGGTGTTTTCCCTGCATGTATGTCTGTGTGAGGGTGTCCGATGCTCTGGAAGTGGAATTACAGACAGGTGTGGGCTGCCCTGTGGGTGCTTGGGATTGAACCTGGTCCTCTAGAAGAGCAACAGTACTCTTAACTGCTGAGCCCTCTCTCTAGCCCTACATAGATATTTTTAACAAACTACTGTTTCAAGCAATAGGATGATCTTGCTCTTCTTCCTCTCTCTCTCCTCTCTCTGTCTCTCTGTCTCTCTCTCTGTGTGTGTGGGGGGGGGGGTGGGTGGGTGGGTGCGCATGCGCGTGCCCATGTATGTGCACGCAGGCACAGGCCTAAGCTAGAACTTACAAAATCCAGAAGCCAATCTTGGGTCTAGTTCCTTAGGCACCATCCACATTTTTTTGTTTTTGTGATTTTGTCTTTGTTTTTTGAGACAAGGTCTCTCAGTGGCCTGGAATTGGCCAAGTAGGCTAGGAAGCCTGGCTACTGAGCCCCAGAATCCATTTCGGTAGCAGTAGCTGTATATGTTGTCACAGGCCTGTAATCTCATACTTAAGAGGTGGAGGAGCAGGAACTCAAGATCATTCTCAACTAAGTAGCAAGTTTGGGGCCAGTCTCAGATACAGTAAAGAAATTACAATAGCTCCTTTTGAAAACAGATTTAACTTTGTTAAATATCATAGAACTTTCAGTTTAAAAATCTAAGTAGGAGCCAGGCACAATGGCACACACCTCTAATCCCAGAACTCAGAGAGGAAGAGGCAGGTGGGATATCTGTGAGTTCAAAGGCAGCCTGGTCTACAAAGTGAGTCCAGGAAAGCCAAGGCTCCACAGAGAAACCCTGTCTCGAAAAACAAAAACAAAAAAAATCTAAGTAGGGTCTGGAGAGATGACTCAGTGTTAAGAGCACTGGCTGCACTTTCAGAGGACCCATGCTCAGATTGTCAGCACCCACATGGTGGCTAACAGCCTACTTCCAAGGGATCTGATACCCTCTTCTGGCCTCCATGTCCCTGCATATATATAAAGCAGATATATATGCAGACAAAATATCCATTCACATAAAAATTCTTTTTTAAAAAAAGCTAGTGGAGCACAAGTCTTCAAATAAGGCAGCTAGCAGCATTTTTTCATGGTTTCTGCTTTAAACTCCTTCTTGAGTGCTTGCCTTGACTTTTCTCAATGATGGACTCTGACATGGAAATGTAAGCTAAATAAATTCTTTCTTCCTCTGCGGTAGTTTTGGTCAGAGTGTTTTATTATAGCAATAGAAAATAACTTTGAACACAGGGTCTGTCACTGAACCTAGAGCTCACTGATTTTTTTAACACTAGCTAGTCACCAAGCTCCAGTGATTCTCTTGTCTCTCTTCCCCCAATACTGGGGTTACAAGTGTGCACCATCATGCCTGGATTTTTATCTGGGTGCTGAGGATCTGAACTCAGGTCTACATACTTGAACAGCAAGTACTTTACCCAATGAGCCACCTCTATATCCCATAAAATAAACAATGCCAACATGTATATGGAAGTATGAAAGACCCATATAGTCAAAGAAATACTGATCAAAAAAAAAGAATGATGTTGAAGGTATCACTACACCTAATTATAAGTCATACACTAAAGAACTATAGTAAGAAAAACAGCATGGTACCCACACAAAAACAGACATGTAAACCAGTGGAATCGGATAAAAGACACAGATATAAACCCATGCAGTTATAGACTTCTGACTTTTGAAAATAATGCAAAAAACATGTACGTTAGAGAAAAAGACTCTCTTTAACAAATGGTGCTATTTTCATAGAATAATGAAATTAAGCCCTTATCTTCACCCAGTTTTTTTTTTTTTTAAATCTATTTCAGGCTGGAGAAATGGCTCAGAGGTTATAGAGCACTGGCTGCTCTTCCAGAGGTCCTGAGTTCAATTCCCAGCAACCACGTGGTGGCCCACAACCATCTCTAATGAGATCTGGTGCCCTCTTCTGATATGTACATGCAGACAGAACACTGTATACGTAATAAATAAATCTTTTTTTAAAAATCAATCTCAGTGCTCGATTCAGCAGCACATATTCTAAAAATCAATCTTAAACGAATCAAAATGGATCAAAAACCAGAATATAAAGACCTGAAACACTGACACTATAAAAGGAGATCATAGAGAAAATGCCTTAAGATTAGGCATAGTCGAGGACTTTCTGAATAAGGCCATATTATCTCTGGAAATAATAAAGAATGCAAACAACTAGGCAATGGTGGTGCATGCCTTTAATCTCAGCACTGGGGAGGCAGAGGCAGGTGAATATCTGAGTTTGAGCCAGCCTGGTCTACAGAGTGAGTTCCAGGACAGCCAAAGCTACACAGAGAAACCCTGTCTCAAAAAAAAAAAAAAAAAGAAAGAAAGAAAGAAAGAAAGAAAGAGAGAGAAAGAGAAAGACAGAAAGTGACAAATGGGCCCTCTTAAAAATAAAAAGCTTCTATACAGCAAAGGAAAGAGCAAATAAGTGAAGAGATACCCTATAGAATGGGAGATCTTTTCTAGATATATATCTGACAGATGATTAATATCTTCAGTATACAATGAATTTTTTAAAACTTAACAAAATAAATCAAGCAGCTGGGAGCAGTGGCACACACCTGTAATCCCAGCCCTCAGAAAGGCAGAGGCAGCTCTGTGAGTTCGAGGCCAGCCTGGTCTACAAAGCAAATGCAGGAAGACTACACAGAGAAACCCTGTCTTGCGGGGGGGGGGGGGTTAGAAGAAAGAAAAGAAAAGAAAAACATTTGGGTCTGGTAAGACAGCCCAGTGAGTAAGCACTTTTCTGTCGGGCCTTTGGGACCTATATGGTGGAATGAGAGAACCAACTCTTGCAAACTGTCCTCTGACCTTCACACATGTGCTGTGACATACATATGCACACATACACACACACACACTCATAGAATGCATAAATGTAAAACATTAAAATAAAAACAACTCAATAAATCGGCTGATATGAACAGATGGTTCCAAAGAAACGAAATATAACATACCATATAAACCAATAAACATAAAAAAAACAAGTTCCACCTCAGTGCAAATCAGAAGTAGACCAAGACTGTGGAACAACTGTCAGAAGGAAAAACAAATAACAGCAAATGCTTGTGACGATGTACGCAAAAGGGATTCCTTTTATACTGTTGGTTGAGATATAAACTACGTCAGCCAGTATAGGGGTCATCATTAAGGAGGTTTTTCAAAAAAAAATAAAAAAATAAAAACAAGGCTGGGCATGGTGGTTCATACCTTTAATCCCAGCACTGCAAGGCAGAGGCAGATGGATCTCTGAGTTCAAGGCCAGCCTGGTCTACAGAGAGGAACCTAGGACAGCCAGAACTACACAGAGAAACCCTGTCTCAAAAAGGAAAGATAATAAAAATAAAAACCTAAAACAATGCATAAAATCATGTATGAAATGAAGTGAAAACAAAATTGTCTATGAAGACAGACAATGAAAATAATAATAGTAATGAAACATGTATTTCTCAGGTTACTTAACGATGGATTTTTTATTATACTCATTAATTTTTCCTTACAAATTCTTAGACATAAATGCTCTTAACAGTCCCTGGGAAAACCCAATCCAGTGGTTCCCATTTGCTTCTTCTTCCTTGTAAGTATAGGCACTAAAATGACTGCAGAGTCCTTATTTTCATGAACACACTAAGACTGTTAGATTATTGAAGCAACCTCTCCCTCTCTTGCTAGGTTGTTGATGGGGATTTGTATTAATTTATCATTGACTACAGTGAAGGTGACATGAGACAGAGCAAGGTGCCCAAGGCTGGTAGAGAACTAGAGAAGGTGCTCAACAGAAGTGGAATGAATCCATTCAGGGATTGAATTGATATATTTTGTTAATGTTTTGAGACATGGTCTCAACTATGTATTGAAGACTAGCTTTGAAATCACTACATAGCGAATGCCTGGCTTGCCTCTTTAAGTTAGTGGACCCCTGTTTTGTCTTAGAGAAAAAGAAATAAATTCAAGCCACAGAATACTGAAGAGAAAGAACTCACAAAAGGTACTCACTTTTGAACTGAATATCCAATACATCCAGTGCTTGACATACTCCAGTTCATACTTGAGTCCTGACAAACTTTCCCATCAAATGGGACATAGGGGACATTGTCTCTCTAATACTAGTGGTATGCTTACGCTCCCACTGCCTCTATTGCTCCATCGCACCAAGTAGAGTGCCTCGCAGGCATTCCAGCTATAGCCTATTTAAGCAGCAAAGGACAAAGTTTGGCATGGGGCAACAAAAAAAAAAGAAGCATTCATTCCACTGTAGGTAATAGCCACCAAAGAGAAGTACAGACCTGCTGTTTTCAACTGTCCTCATCCTGACTCTGTCCCTGGCGCCTTCTCAACCCTTCGCAGGTGAAACCTGAATTATCTCCTGACCACTTCTTGTCTTGGAAGCCAAGGTGTAATAAGGGGCTTTCCTCACCTGGTTTTCTTTTACTGGCCTGACTCCAGTATCTCCCACACATCAGTCCCATGACTTTCCTTGAGGCTTTGATAGGAGACCCGAAGGCTAACATGAACCTTCCTGGCTTCTGTCAGTTCTTCCTTCATCTTCTGCAACAGCAGCTCTTGTTGCCAAACCATATACTCTTTGTCTGAGGATTTCCTCTGCTGCATGCTTGACAAGTGACTCTTCTGAGTGGAGGGCCTAACAGTGTTGATGGCGGGCTATCATCCCCACCTGGCTTGGACAACTTGGAATCTTCACAGCGGGCTGTTTATGGCTGTTCACACCACTGCCCACTTTCAACACTAAGTTTCTGGGGCTGCGGCCCTCTTCCAGCTCCTTCAGCTGCAGGTGACACTGACAGAGCTTTCATCCTATGTGAGCAACAGTGGGAGAGGTGTGCTGGTTCACCCTCTCAAAGGCCTGGTGGATGTGTGGGGCCTCGTGGCGGTCAGCTTTGGAAACCAGCTTGAGGTAGCTCACGGTCTTCTCATCCCTACTGGCCTTCTCCACTCTCAGCTGCCCTGAGAGATAGAAGATTTGATGTTTGACACTTTCCCTCACATTCCGTGCAAGCTCTCCATCTGAAAAGCTGGTGTGACTGCTAGGGCAATCCTCATGGGAGGAGGACAAGGACCTATAGGAAGGCACATTGGAGGGGAGGGTTGCACTTGGGCTCTTGGTGCTTTCCACCTGCATTGGGAAACAAGAAAACATACAACAGGTGCTCTGTGAGTTTCAAATAGAAGATCTGAACACATAAGGATTCACTTCAGAAAAACACATGTGTGCACAGACAGTGTGTGTACATGATTTCTGTAATCAAGATGGACTCAATGCAGGCCATGGGGAGAAGGGGTTAATTTTTGGGGGCCCTAACTCCCTCCTTTTCAACACCTACTACTTGATGATACCCTACTACAAACTTCAGATGGGTAGAATCTGCCCTCTACATCTGCCTCACCTGGCCTTGAACCTCTCTTCCTATTATATCTTCTAAGAATTACCGATTATGTCTCTCATTTATAAGGGGCTGTCTTTATAAAGTAGCAGTAAACTTATTATCATTAATCCATATGGCTTTCTACTTCTGGGAGATAGAAAGAGAGGTAGGTAGAGAAATTTCTATGCTAACTGGTTTATTCATTCAGCAAATCATTTGCCCCACACATTATTTACTGAGCGTTAGTGAGACAAGCTAGGCAGGGAGTCTTGTACAACAGAGGACATAAACTACAACTACGAGGAATGTGAAGGGATCTTACAAGCATAACGTTGAACAGAAGAAACCAAACAGAAAACTTCATATGTCTGGTTCTGTTTGGATAAATTTTAAGAGCATGCTAAAAAAAAAAAGTAACCTTATATAAGGATTCTACAGAGGCAATAAAGTATAAAAGCAAAGCCTAGTCATGAGTAGCATAAGCATCAGGGTGAAGACTTCCCTGAAGGTGGAAGAAGGGAGTTGTGACTGTAAGGGAGGTAGAGACTACAGTGCGTGGTCTGGAGAGAAGTTACTTGTATATTTACCGTATCATTATTTCTTAAAATATATGTTTCTGTTTTCTGCACCTTTATGTGTATATGCCAGATTCTGCAATTTAAAAATGTTTAAATGTTCAATATATGAATTTAGCAGTAGAATTTATATGAATAGAGAAAGCTTATAAACAGTAAAACAAAACTGGTAAAAGGGGGCCTCTGGAATCCAGCACAAAGGTGTAAAGAAACAGAAACTTTTAAAAGGAGAAACAGAAGACAGGATGAGGAAATCAAACAAAAATCTCACAGAAGACAGAATGAATACTTGAAAATATAATCCAAAAGAACTTTTCAGAACTAATGAAAGTCACAAATCCACACATTAAACAGCTTAATAAATCCCAAGTAGGAAAAAAAAAAACAAACAAACTCAGAAATAGATCTGTATCAAGAGACAAGATATTAAAACCAGGCCCCGCATGGTGGCTTACACCTGTAGTTCCACCACTCGGGGATGCAGAGGCAGGAGGATCGCTGTGAGTACAAGACCAGCCTGTTCTACAAAGCAAGTCCAGGACATCCGGGGCTGCACAGAGAAAGCTTGTCTCAAAACACAAACAAAAGATTAAAACCAAAGAGGGAAAAATATTTTACCTTTAAAAGCATGACTTTTCAACTGCAATCTGACTTCTTGACAGCATCAATAAAAATATAGCTGAATAGTATCTTTAATACCGTAGAAGATACACTGTTGGAGAAAAATAAAGACAGATTAAAAAAATGGAATATGGTGATAACATGTGAATATCAACATCACTATTACAACTATTTTAAAGTGCATGCTTCAGTTTCACAACATTTACTACATTCTCTACCTCTCCAGTCACGACTACCCTCTAATTAGAGAACTTTTTTCATTGCCACCGAAGGACAACTGGACCTGAACATTGGAGCAGTCCCTTCGAGCAATTAATAACCCAAAGAAAAATATAAAGAAATAGAATTAGTTTGACTAGTGTTGAAAATGAAAGTGACGGATTTGAAATGGCCACACAGAAGCAGCGGATAGTCTGTGGCAGAGGGGTAAACGTGTAATGCAAAGCATACACATCTATGGAAAGCAGAAGGAAGTGATCACGTGCAACAGCAGAAGACTACACATGCAGTTAGCATGGTGGAAGACTACACGCACAACAACAAAAGAGTGTGTGGCGGAGGGATATACACACACACACATATATGTGTATATATTTGGCGGAGACTCATATAACCGGAAAAGGCTTTTAACCGAGTCACGGACTTGTGGCGGAGGAATGGACAAGCAGAGTTGAGGCATATATGCGGAGGGATCCCTCCATGCCAGGCCATGTCAGGGCGTGGCAAGCCGGGGCTTTTTGAGTGAGCTGCAAGGCGGAGACTGCCATTTTGTGCAGTAGGGTACAATGTCGGAGGCTCAGGCGAGCCATGAGACAGCCCACAACCCTAGGCTTGCTGAGAACACGTTGCAGGTGTTTCGGGACATGGCCAACCGTTGCCTACGAACCTGTTCCATCAGGGCCACAAGTACCTCGACGACAAGGTAAAGCTGCCTGGAAAGGCCTTACCATGCGGTTCTTTGGTCCTTACTGAAGCTGTGACATGAAGGGAACCTGCTGTTATCCTCCATTTCTGCAGTAGGGGGTCATCTGCTGCCCTAGATGCGTATTAGTACAGTCCTCTTCAGCCCAGTAGGTAGGGGTAGTCTACCCCTGACCACATTGTGGCCAAGGTTGTAGAAGCCCAAAAGACCTCCATAGTAAGGAAAAATCTAGAACCATACTGGGTGGATAAGCGGTGTTCCCTGGTACTTATTAAGGTAGCTGGCATTTTATCACAGAATGGATTTTTGTGTATAGGTAGTTACAGTGGAATTAGGGTTAGTCATGCCTGAGCGGCAGTTGTAGGACATTAGGGTGAAAAACACATCAGGCTCTGTGGAGAGCATACACCAGAGGGGCAGTGCTCTAGGAGATGGGGCAGGAAACAGGAAATGTGAGAGTATGATACCGCACAAAGGGTGTGCTTTCAAAAAAGAAATATTTGGTGGCTCGTAAGAAAAAAAAAATTGGTTAGTGGATTTGCTGATATTTGTTGAGGGTAATCTTGCACTGATATTGATAGTTTTTTGTTTTGCTTTGGGGGGTTGATGTTTTTGTGTGTGGGCAGGATTCAGGACGGGGTTTCTCTGTGTAGCCCCGGTTGTCCCGGACTCTCTTTGTAGACCAGGCTGGCCTCAAACTCAAAGAAATCCTTCTGCCTCTGCCTCCCAAGTGCTGGAATTACAGGCATGCCATGTCTATAGTTTTTGTTTGTTTTCTGTGTGGCCCAGGCTGGCCCTGTACTGGATACAAGGGATTCTCCTCCCTCTGCAGTATTTGGAATTAATGCCGGCAACATACTTGTGCACAATTTTTCTTCACAGTTTTTCCTTCCTTTTTTTTAATGATTTTTTTTTTTGTATGGGCAGGGGAGGTAGTTAGTCTTTTGTTTATTTTTTTTAATAGGGTCCTTTTACATGGCCCCTGCTGTCCTTGAATTTAAAGTGTAGACCAAGCTGACCTTGAATTTACAAAGATTCTCCTTCCTCTGCTTCCTGAGTGCTGAGATTAAAGGCACACACCACTACATCCACTTGCCCACAGGTTTTCAATAACTAAACCGTTCAGACTTCCTAATACTGACAAGGTCTTTCTAGATATTTTCTTTTTAGGAATTTTTTGGTTGTTTTTGAGACAGGGTTTCTCTGTAGCCTTGGCTATCCTGGACTCATTTTGTAGACCAGGCTGGCCTCAAATCCACAGAGATCCACCTGCCTCAGAGTGCTGGGAATAAAGGCGTGTGCCACCATGCCTGGCTTCTAGGAATTTTTTAACTTATTTTTATTAACAGGTTCTTTTAGGATATAGTTGTTCACATTATTGTTAAATTTCTTGTTCATTTCTATAGGGGTGACAGAATAGCCGCATTTTCACTTTCTGAGTTATTTCAGTCTTTTCACAGTTTTGCTTTTTCTAACTAACCAAAGCTTTGTTAATCTTTTGCAAGGACCAACTTTGGATCCTGTGGGTTGTATTTCAGTGCAAAGCAGTCGCCTAGCATACCCAGAGCTTGATCATCAGCATTGCAGAAAAAAAAAAAAAAAAAAAAAACAACTAAGTTTAATTCTGTAGATTTTCTCCTCGTTTTGTTGAATAATTTTTTAAATTTGTTTGTTTATTTTATTTGTATGAGTGCTCTGTTTTCAAGCACATCAGAAGAAGGAATCAGATTCTATTACAAGTGGTTGTGCCCAGCTATTCTTTCTTCACTTAAAGGCTTTTCCGTTTAGTTCTTTTGTAGTTCCTTAAGTAGTTAAGTGAGGTTGTTGTTTAGAAATTGTTAAAAATAAGGGGTGCTGCCTTGGTAGGCCACAGAGGAAGACAATGCAGTCAGTCCTGAAGAGACCTGATAAGCTAGGGTCAGATGGAAGGGAAGGAGGAACTCCCCTATAAGTGGACTGGATGAGGGGTGTGGGAGGAGAAGAAGGAGGGAGGGTGGGCTTGGGAAAGGATGAGGGACAGGGCTACCGCTGGAAAACAAAAGTGAATAAATTGTAATAAAATAAGTTTTTTAAAAAAATTAACTGTTAAAAAAAGCTGGGCATTGGTGACACACGTCTCTAATCACAGCACTTGGGAGACAGAGGCAGATGGAACTCTTTTGTGAATTCAAGCACAGTCTGGTCCACAGAGTTCATGCTAGAACACTATATATATATATATATATTTTTTTTTTCTTTGCACTGCTCTTGCTGCATAAGATTTGGGTTTTTGCTTTTTGTTTGGTTGGTTGGTTTTGTTTTGTTTGTTTGTTTTTCAAGACAGGGTTTCTCTGTGTAGCCATGGTTGTCCTGAACTTTGTAGAAAAAGCTGGCTTCAAACTCAGACATCTGCCTGCCTCTGCCTTCCTGAGTGCCACCATGTCGAAGTGGGTTTTTGCTTTAATTTTTCTTTGGTTTGTATAAGAGTTCATTATTTAATTTCCACAACTCTGTTGAATGTTTTTTTATTTTTCCATTGGTTTCTAATTTCATGTCCTTCTAGTCACTAAAAGTGCTTTGCATGTTTTTTGTTTTTGTTTTTGTTTCTTTCATCCTGTCCTGGGTTTGGGAGTACATCTCAGTAATACACTATTTGCCTATCATGTGAAAGGCTCTAGGATCCATCAACAGCACCACAAAAATAATTTGCTCTGAAACCTGGACATTAAGAAGACAATGTAGTTACATTTTAAAACACAAGATTTCATTTTGTTCTACATTTTTGATGTATGGGTCTTAATAATATCCCAGGTCTACCACCATGACCACCACCCCTATGTAGGTTACAATTACAGGCTTTTTTTCTTTCTCTCTCTTTCTTTCTTTCTTTCTTTCTTTCTTTCCTTCCTTCCTTCCTTCCTTCCTTCCTTCCTTCCTTCTTTCTTTCTTTCTTTCTTTCGTTCATTCTTCCTCTCTTTTTTTCTTTCCTTTCTTTCTTCCTCTTTCTTTCTTTCTTTCTTTTCTTTCTTTTCTTTCTTTCTTTCTACAGGGTTTCTTTGTATAGCCCTGGCTCTCCTGGAACTTGCTCTGTTGACCAGGCTGGCCTCAAAACTCAGACATTGGCCTGCCTCTGCCTTCAAGTGCTGAGGTTAAAGGTGTGTGCCACCACTGCCCAGCCAACCTTTTTTTTTTTTTAATGAAGCATACATTTATTTATACAGAGAAATTTATTTAAGAAGGCAAATATTAGACAGACATGCTGACACACCTTCAATCTCTTCAGTTAGAGACCAGCTTGGTCCACAGAATTATTTGAAGCAGTCGTTTAAAAATAAATGCTTATTACAAGTCTATGTTATCTTGAAATAGATAGATCATAAGCTAGTACAGAATTTTTTTCCTGTTTTTTTTTGTTTTTTGTTTTTTTTATTTTTGTTTTAAAACATGGTCTGGTGGCTGAACTGGGATTCTTGTTTTTCCAAGGCAAATACTTCATTTGTTCTTTTATAATAGCTTTCTTTTAGTTGTTTGTTTGCTTGTTAGTTTGATTTTGTGATGCTGGAGATCAAACTTCATCATCCACATGCTAGGTGACACTCTACCACTAAGCTGGCTTCCAGTCTCAGCCTCTTGAATCCTGGGATTGCAAGCATTGACCACCATGTCTGGCCCTTATTGTAGTTTAGATTTACATTTTCTTGATAACTAATGATGCTAAATATTTTTATATACTTGTTGGCCATTCACATTTCTTTCCTTGAAAATCTGTTTAGACTATTTGCCCACTTCAATTTGTTGTTAAAAATTTAGATCCTTTTGAGTATTAATGCTTTGCCAAATGAATAGCTGGGAAATATTTTCAGGTAGTAGGTTTTATTTCCCGTCCTATGAAATTCATTTTAGGGGCTGGAGGAATGCCTCAGCAGTTAAGAATACTGGCTGCTCTTCCAGAGGGGTCCTGAGTTCAATTCCCAGCACTCACATGGTACCTCACAAAGCCATATACAACTATAGACCCATGGGATTCTATGTTCTCTCTCTCTCTCTCTGTTTGGTTTTTTGGAACAAGGTTACTCTGTGTAGCCTTGGCTGTCCTGGACTCACTTTGTAGGCCAGGCTCACCTCAAACTCACAGAGACCTGCCTGCCTCTCTCTACCTCCCAGAGTGCTGAGATTACAAGTGTGTGCCACAGTGCCCAGTTCCAGTGCTCTCTTTGGTGTGCAAAAGTACATGCAGACAAAAACAACTGTATATATAAATAAATAAATATTTAAAAAAGAGAAATTCAGCAACTTGTGGTGGTGCATGCCTTTAATCCCAGCACTTAGGAGGCAGAAGCAGGTAGGTGTCTGTGAGTTAGAGGCCAACCTGGTCTACAGAGTGAGCTCCAATATAGTCAAGGCTATACAGAGAAACCCTGTCTCAAAAAAACAAAAGAGAGAGGGGGCAAAGTTGATTTGATATGGTAGAATAGAATCTATGTGGTGGTTCTGATAGGGTGAAGCATTTGGATGTTCTACAGATGATAGCATATGAGGGAAAGAATGCTCAACTCAGTAACAAATTGAGCATAAACCCAAGTGCATGGTGCTCCTATGATAGAAGAGGGCTAGGTACAGACTCTGTGCAGAGAGAAAGAAGGATTGGAAGGTTGCCGACCTCTCAGATAGCGTTAAGTGCCTCATGCATGAGAGGCCCAGCATTCCTGGTTCTTGGCTGAATTAAGTCAGGCTACAGGAAATAACTGCTGCTTCTAGTTCAAGGACACAGTGTACTGCTGCTATACATAGAAGTACAAGGTGCCCCTACCGGGAACCATTTGCCTGTGAGAAATGACTTAGATCGTATCTGCCTTTCAGCCATCTCACTCCATGCATCAGTGCTGCCGAGATCCTGTCTGTGTTGTTATTCCATACAATGAGATATAAACAGGCAGACCCAGAGAACCCAGACAACGACCAATTCATCATTTCAAAGGTAAGGTGTCAGGAATACTGCTGCTTGTTTTTTGTTTGTCTGGTTTTGATGGTGGGGTTTATTTTCAGGCAGTTGGGGTTTTTTTTATCTTTTTCTTTCTTTTTTTGTTTTATTTTGTTTGTTTTTCCTACCTCCAGCTTCTGAATTCTAGGCTTATAAGTGTGTACCTGGTTTGAGGCTTGCTTTTTAAAGGCACCATGTATCAATAGGCTTGAAATGGATCATTTGTTATTTTGTTTTTTGGTTTTTGGTTTTTTTTCACAGTGCTAAGTTGTTCTAGTAAAGGCCACTTGGAAACGTATGACATGTGTGGCGGGAAAGATGGCATGTGGCAGCTGGCTTGTGTCCATCTTTGCTTTGGTGGTACTCTTACTCACTCCACCTAGTACTGAAATTCCCATTGGCAGATCATGCTTCTACCATCCTCTGTGCTGCTTTGAGAGGCAGATGACTTCAGTGAATCTGCCTTTCTCAACCTGCAGAACACGGAGAATGACTTGCAAGAACGATCAACCCAGAACTGAAGGGCTTTTTTAATTTTACCAGCTTTGTTCTTCATATAAGCAGGCCCGGGAAGTAGCCAAAATATTTTGTATAAACTTGGCTCTGTAACAAAGATAAGCATTGCCTGGAAGTGAATTCTTCCCTTTGGGGGTATACATCTCTTTAATCTAGCCCTTCCCACCCCCAAGTTGTGCCCCTCAATGCTTAATAGTTGAGAAAAAGAACCCTAGCTGAGTCTGATGACACATACCTGTAGTCTAAACACTTAGGTAGCTGAGACAGGAGAATTACCAAATTTGAAGTCACCTTAAATAGTTCCAGATCAGGCTGAGCTACAAAAATAGCTTATCTAAAAGAAATGTGGTTGGTAAGAAACCTTTTCGTGGCCCTTGTCCTGTGTTAGGCTTCTTGCCGTTAACCTACCCATAATCTCAATCTGTCCTATAGACTGATACTCTGGAGGCTCTGACTCTATGCCAAAAGATGAAGTCCTGAGGCTTATTTGCCTTGTGCTTCACAGTTAGGAGGAAGCAGAGGTGTTGTAGGTCTGTTAACCAAGGGCATGTAAGACATCTGTGAACCAGAGCTTGTTACTCTAGTTGTTTTTCTGTTGCTAATGAAATACTCTAACCAAAAACAACTTGAGAGGGAATGTTTATTTGGTTTAAATTTCCAGATCACAGTCTATCATTTAGAGAAGAACTCAAGATGGAAACTCAAGCTGCTTTACTGGCTTGCTTTCCTCTCTGATTCATACACAGCCAGCTTGCTTGTTTGTTGTTGTTGTTGTTTGTTTTGTTTTATTTTTCAACACAGGGTTTCTCTGTATCCTTGACAGTCCTGGACTGACTCTGTAGACCAGGCTGGCCTTGAACTCACAGAGAGCTTCCTGCCTCTGCCTCCCAGAGTGATGGGATTACAGATGTGCAGCACCATGCCTGGCTGACAGCCAGCTTTCTTACACATTCTAGACTCCCTTACCTAGGGACAGTGCTGCCCACAGTGGAATGCAATTGGGCCAAAATCAATCATCAACCAAGACAGTCTGTATGAGACCTAGGAATGGGCCAGCCCTATTGAGGCAATTCTTCAATTGAGGTCCCTTCTTAAGTGACACTAAGTTGTGTCAACTTGACAATAAAATCTAACCAGCATACTCCATCTTTTGTCAACTTTTCCTTTCTTATTTGTTGCCTATATTTCATACTAATGTCATATTATAAAGTACAGTACAACTTTAAAAGTCACATTTTTAAGAATTCCAATACTTTACAAGTTCAGTGCCTGTTTCAAAGATCAAGGTCTCTTAACTGGGATCTTAGAAAATGAAAAAATAGGTTATGTACTTTCTTCCTCCAAAAGGGAGAACCAAGGTATAGGAACAATCAAAGTAAACCCAAAATCCAGAAATATAAGTCAAATCCTGTATGTCCAGCATCTCAGAGTCACTCATGATATAATCCTCTGGGCTTCCAAAGGGTTCTAGTAGTGCCACCTTCCAATTCTGGCATCTGCAGCTTGTCTCCTTAGGTTCAGGTTCACTCCACTGTTGTTGCTACTGTCCTTGATGGATAGTGACAATGAATAAATTTAGTGTGTCTGGCAGCTCAAGAGCAAGGTGTCTCCCACCAAAGCAGCAGCACCTTGGCATGGCTTTGTGTCCTGTAAGGGGCACATTTCTCTCCATGAAACACTGCTGCATATAAACTAATGGGCATTAGCTAAGGGGAAGTAGAGTGACAGATTAATCACAAACATTGGCACTGACTAGAATACTCAAACACTTTTGTGTCTCTAGGTTTTGTCTGGATTTTGGTTTTCTAGACAGGGTTTCCCTATGTAGCTCTGGCTGTCCTAGAACTCGCTTTGTAGACCAGGCTGGCCTTGAACTCACAGAGATCCACCTGCCTGCCTCTGCATCCAGATTGCTGGGATTAAAGGCCACTACTGCCAAGTATGTTTCTAGTTCTTTGAGAACATATATATTCCCAAAGATTTAACATCTGGCTTAGACCAAAGACTTAATGAAAAATGCTTTACATTTTCTACTTTGCACTAGATTTCTTCCTTTGTGTTCTAAAAGCTCCAGTTGCCATCACCATACTGTGGAATCTGTGCTAATGGGTACCTTATCTTTTAAAACCCCAGTGACAAAGTGACAGTGATATTTAGGGTAGGCCTCAGGCTTGCCCCATGATCATCTTATGACATTGATCTGAGACTTTGTAGATGTAGCAAATCTTCCCAAAGCCTATGTCCTGCAGCTGTTCCTATATTCACTAGGTCTCTTTTCTCTTACAGGGACTGCCATTTGTTAATACGGCAACAGGATGACCTGGGCAAGGACTAGGGGATACCTGTGGGATGGCATATACTGGCAAGTACTTTGACCAAGCCAGGTAAGTAGCTTGCCAGAATCCATTTCACTACCTGACTCCTGCACTTTGACTCATTAGTTTCAGAACACAATGATGGTTTTAAAAGTTCTGGTTACACGGTATTGACCCACTAACTAAATTACTTTTGCGGAACTGTTCCAGCATCTCTGGTTGGATGTTAGTAGTGACTGCAGTATTAGAGCACTCGTATTTTCTGAGACAGCTTCATGTTTTGTCGTGTAGAATTTCACTGTGGAATAAACAACATGTCCTTTGCATTGGGAATCCCCAAATGTTAGTAACATGGGTCCTTTGACTGGGTTGGCTCACAGTCTGTTTCTTGGATCTGTGCTCATCTGCTGCTTGTGATGAACAGTACAAGTGAAATGCCTGGTTGAGACCTGAGACTTCCAGCAGCCTGTCCTGTATGTGGTAAGCCCCAATGCAGAGCTCCTGTAGTTCAATTTCTCTTTCCTGGGTTTTCAGGACATAGCTACCTAGATCCTTGGAAACCTTGTTCCAGCTCATAGAATCCTTCTGGAAGTACTTACATGTGTTTCCTCCACCCCTCCAGCAGCCTCCTTGTTCCGTTTTTCACAGAGCTGCTAATTTTTTTCATCCATGATAGCCTCTCTTGGTTACTACCTTGACTTTAATAACTTTTCTTAAAGGTTAGAGAGGTAGGTGGTTCAGCAGTTAAGAGGCTGCTCTTTCAGAGAACTAGATTGGATTTCCAGAACCCATGCTGCAGTTCACAACTGTCTGTAACTCCACTTCTAGGGGGTCTGACACTCTCAACACCCATACATGTAAAATAAAAACATTTTTTTAAAAACAACTTTTCTTAAACCCACAGTAGTATCATGAGGTCTAGGATGAATATAAGTGATATAAATGGCTCATGTCTCTGCTACAGAGGAATGTACTGTTTGTGGTACAGCATAACTCCCTAGGGAGGATGTTTCCATTACTATGATGATTGTAAATAAATCTTTTTTTTTGTTTGTTTTTTCGAGACAGGGTTTCTCTGTGTAGCCTTGGCTGTCCTGGACACTCTTTGTAGACCAGGCTAGCCTCAAACTCAAAAATACCCACTTACCTCTGCTTCCCTAAGTGCTGGGATTATAGGCATGCTGTACTGTGCCCTGCTGTAAATGAATTTTAAGTTCAGAAATAAAAGGTGGCAATGCTTTTAAAAAATGGAGTTTTCTGAGAAAAGTGTATGTACCTTGTTTACATATTTCAGAGACCTGGTTTCTCATTCCCTCTTGCTTGCTGACAAACCAGAAAAGGGAGCAAAAGCAGCTAAAAAATAGTATTAGAGCTGTAATGAGACTGTTAGTCAAAAGTAATGTCCATCTCATGGGGCTCAGATTTCAGCTCCTCAGCTGCTAAGCTAGGAAAGAACTGAGGAAAATAATCCTAAGGACACTGGGTTCTGAAGCAGATCCCAGAGTCAGTATTTCCCTTCCTTTTTTCCTTCTTTTCTTCCTCCCTCCCTCCCCTCTTTCTTTCTTTTTTTCTTTTCTTTCTTCCTTTTCTTTCCTTTTCTTTCTTTTTTTTCTCTTTCTTTCTCCCTCTCCCTGAAATACATTTGCTTAAGTGGCCCAAGTGAGCCCCAAAATTGCTCCTAACTATTTCTTGATTTGTTTCTAGCTACCAGGCATTCTGTCTTCTAGGGGATAAGGAGTGCACAGAAGGCTCTGTCTGGAAGTCATTGGCCTTTGCATCCTCCTACCATCTGGAAAATCTCATTGCAATCTTTGATGTGAACTACATTGGACACACTGGCTCCATGACTGTTGAGCACTGCATTGCTGCTGTCCACCAGAAAAGCGTTGTGAAGCCTTTGGGTAATTGTGCCTTTGCTGCTATGCCTTTTTTCTGTCCTATACTCCTTCTTCATTATAATCTTACCACATCAGTGACAAGTTGGAATACTTACGTGGTTGATGGCCGTGATGTGGGGCTCCCCAGAAGCCCTCCCTGTCCCTTCTATCCTATAACTAGGCAATTTTACAGCCATCCAGGGACAGATAGATTAAAGAACTATCTGGTCTCTGTGAGTTCTGGCCAGCCAGTGCTAGATAGTGGGACTCTTTTTCAAGAAATGTATTTTAAGTAGAAAAATACCAATAGTTAGAAATTGTCAAAGAATTAAAAAGAAAATACCAGTTGTCATCTGCTCTGATTATATATGCCTCTCTCTGTGACCAGAGTGATAATATGCAACAGTCTTTGTTTGTTTGTTTTGGTTTTTTTGAGACAGAGTTTCTCTGTGTAGCCTGGGCTGTCCTAAAACTTGCTTTGTAGACCAGGCTCCAAACTCAGAGATTTTCCTGCCTCTGTCTCCCGAGTGCTGGGATTAAAGGTGTGCACCACCACTTGCTTGGCCCTGCACCATTCTTAAGAGAAATGAGTTGTTGCCAGGAAACCCTTAGAACTCTAAAACCAAGACTTGTAAAGAATGTCAGCTCTCTCCTGTCTTTGCATTGCGGAGGCTAAAAACAACTGTGAAAAGCACACTGTTTTTGGTGGGTTTTCTTTAATGTATTTGATAGGGGACTAAACTAGTAGAGCTCTTTTGAATTTTGTGTTTTGAAACAAATACTTTTTGTTGTTTTTTTTTTTTTAATGAGTTGCTAGCATTTCAACATCAGAAGATTTTTATGTATAATCCCCATTTCTGGATTATCTGGAAAGTAGAAACATTCTCTCACCATGCCCATTGCCAAGCATCATCCCTGTGCTCTCTTCTGCTCTGTATGGGCACCCAGACACACACAGACACATATAGGCATGAAAGGGGCAAAGGGAAGGGAGAAAGGGTTATTTTTTTAATTGTGCACATCAGACACAGTCTTCCCGAGCCAGTGGTCCAAAGAGGAAGGATGAGCACAGAGCTTGGAGAATGCTATATGCCCATCAACAAGTAGTGTGCACATTCTGGCAACCTTAAGAGGCAGCAGGACTGGTCCTATTACAACATCGCAGAAATCTGGAGCATAATGGTCCTTGTGCCAAGGAGAAGTGAGTTGTTCTGAATACTAGCAAAAGGTCAACTGTGATGCCACTCAAAGTCAAGAGACCACCTGGAAAAAAATTAGTTTCAGGGTTTTTCATTGGAACGGAGGCCTAGATGAATCAGGCTAAGGTGAAAGTAGAAAATAAAAAAATGGAAACAGTGGCTAGATGACTTTTTGACAAGTTTTCTGTGAAGTAGAACCAATTGGGGGCAGTTTCTGGAAGGAAGGGTAAGATGGAATGGGAAAGTGAAGATAGAAGGTATTTACACATAACTGAATGGTAACAGCTGATTTAAGAGAAAATAAACTGAACGAAAGGGAGGGAATCATAGGATTGGAGAGATACCATCTAGTAAGACACCATTGGGATCCAGGATGAGCACTGGGCAGATCATCCACAGGGAGGGGCATGCCCTTTACAAGGTGGAGAGTAGGGGATGGGCAGGCAAGTGACAGACACTCCATTTCTTAACTTTGTCTCTAGGAGGTGTGAGGTATGTATACCACCAGAGCTGGGTAAGAAAAGTATAAGAAAGAGCATGGCAAAGAGACATGCTAGGGCTGCAAAAATAGTTTACCATCTACAGAGTAGGAGTTATAACATGTAGTCTCTGTGGTTTAATTGGGAGGGGATGAAGCCAAATTCAGGAATAGTCTGCTTCCTATTCTTTGTGTTTAGGTGAAGTTGCTCTAGGCTACGCCACTTGTGACCAGACCATTGCTTTTACTTGCACCTTCGCTGCCTTTTTCATCCGAGCAGATGATCAGATCCGAATGGGAGCTATCTTTCAAATCAACATTAGCCTTGGTTGCCATTGTGGGATATCTACTGGTATGCATTCTGAACATCATTGTGTTGATAGCTTTCTGTAGCACTTGTGTTTTATTACTGTTCATTAAAAGGATTTAGTTTTCAGAACTTGTGTTTTAGACACTGTGGCTACCAATCCAGATGAGGCACATTACTGTAGAGTACCCATTCAGTCACTGAGAAATACTTGTCGGCATGCTTTCCTGAGACTTGATATATACCAAATCTGAATAAGGACAACATACATGTCCCAAAATTGTTTCCTGTCATCTGTGTGGTCACAAGCTAATTGGAAAAAGCATCATAGACAGACGGAAGGATTGTGAGCAGATGAACACATTTAGGTAGAAACAGAGCAAATATTGCTTGCTGTTCGACATTTTTGTTTTGTGGAGTGGAAACCTCTTCAAGAATATGATGCAGGGGGGCTGGAGAGATGGCTCAGAGGTTAAGAGCACTGCTTGCTCTACCAGAGGTACTGAGTTCAATTCCCAGCAACCACATGGTGGCTCATAACCATCTGTAATGAGATCTGGTGTCTTCTGACGTGCAGGCAGAACAGTGTATACATAATAAAATAAATAAATCTTTAAAAAAAAGAATATGATGCAGGAAATTATGTGAATGAAAACTTCATTCTACTATCAGTAACCTGCTAGCGACTGCTGGAAACAGGAAAGTCTGAGAAAGGATTGAAGAAAGGGGGGAACCAGCAGAGTAGAAAACTAAAGGTGGCCCTGAGACAGTAAAGAAAAAAGTAAACATTACTGACTGATGGAAGGATCTGGAGCTATATGAAAAGCAAAACAGCAGGTATCCAGGAGTTTCTTTGTTGACAGATGGAAGGGAATCTTGCTCATGAAGTACAGAAATTGCATGGGAAAGATGAGTCAGCTGGTGTTAAAAGTTACCTAGCTAGTCATTGCAGCTTACATTTGCTGCCAGAATGCTACTGGTGTGCATTCAGGAATCATGTAAGTAGCTTCCTGGGGGACCTGAACTGTAGAAAGCAGCTTTGCCTGGACCTCGGAATGGAGACAACTACGTGAGTGAAGCTGAGGTGCAGACGGATAGCCCAGGGAGCAAGTATAGCTGAGAGACAGGACAGCTTAGGCATGAGAAGCACAGTGGTATGGGCAGGGATAGTAGCCTGAGAAAAAGCACTAGAATCTTCAACTAAACCTGGGTTCAGTGAGAATTTAGAAATCAGGCCAGCTACAAAGACAAGTGGATCTGACGTAGAGAGGCTCTGGGCTTCGGAAGTTAGACAACGGTCCTAGGCAACACAGTGTACACGGACACTACTCTCCCAAGCAAGCTGCCTCTCTATATACACATTGTGATTTCCGTATACTGAGCCCATATACCCAAGGGCATCCTTAGTCAGGGCAGCATCGTAGGGTATCCTAAAAGTACATTATCCGGTGCTTGGAAGGGCTAGCAAAATAAGTAAGACACTTCAGTCTGGAAAAATATTTCAGTCTGAAAATAATCTCTTGAAAGTGAGACGTAGAAGAGAGCTGAAAAGACAAAGCCTTGGGATGTTCTTAAGGAGAGGCATATGCAGGATCAGAGACTTGGGTCACTGACATTTTAGGAAAGAGAGAGCATTGGGTTAATTTGGACAGCAGTCGTACTGTGCAACCAGCCAACTCATTACTGATATGAAAGGTCATTTGTTAGCCTAACCCAGAATATTTTAGTGAGCTTTCTAGGAAAATCGATCTGTAAAAGCTCAATGTAAATTATAGCAAGGGTTGAACCATTCTGGGCTTTGCTGCAGTTCAGGGTACTCTGGAATAGTACTAGTAGCTGCTTCTCAAGAACGATAGAAGGAGTTTATGGTGGGTTTCTGGTAGGGTTGTGTACATGTTTTTGTTGGTCTGTGGCTTTCTCAGGTGATGACAGCTCCTATCACATGGCCCTGGAAGACCTGGCCATGTTCCGAGCAATTCCCAACTGCACTGTTTTCTATCCAAGTGATATCATCTCCACAAAGCATGCTGTTTATTTAGTAGCCGATACTAAGGTTTGTTTTGGGTGGGGGCTGTTTTCGTTTGGTTTGGTTTTGGTTTCTTGGGATAAAGTTTCTCTATGTTGCCCTGGCTGTCCTGGAACTCTTTGTAGACCAGGCTGGCCTCAAACTCATAAATCCACCTGCATCTGCCTGCTGAGCGCTGGGATTAAAGTTGTGTGCCGCCAACACCCAGCTTACTATTATATGTTTAAAGGATGCCATATCAGTCAGAAAATGCTTCTGGACTCTACTACAAGTTTTGAACTGATGAGAATGTTTTGTTTGATTGTCTTCCTCGCATAAAATACGAAATTTGGTCCTAGAAGCTAAGGATGTAACTCAGTTGCTAGCATATTTACCTAGCGTGCATGAGGTGCTGGGTTTGATCCCCTGCACCTTATAAACTAGTCATGGTGGTACACACCTAAAATCATAGCATTCTATTTAAGGATGAATCATTACGAACTATATTGTGATAAAATTAATCTTTAATGTGTTTTGGGCTTTCTTGTCAACAAGAGTCAGAGCACTTGCGGTAAGTTTTTGTTCCATGAGGACAGGATAAGTCTGTGCTTTTTGGAAATCCATCCAAATAAAAAAAATGGACAACATGGAAAACTTATCACTGGGGACATCACTAGGGTCCTGCTTGAGATTTTCCTTTCTTAGTGGCAAATATTGTACTGGCTGGTTTTGTGTCAACTTGACACAAGTTGGAGTCATAAGAGAGAAAGGAGCCTCAGTTGAGGAAATGCCTCCATGAGATCCAGCTGTAAAACATTTTCTCAATTAGTGGTTAGAGGTAGAGGGCCCAGACCATGGTGGGTGGTGCCATTCCTGGGCTGGTAGTCCTGAGACTAAGAAATCAGGCTGAGCAAGTCATGGGAAGCAAGCCAGTAAGCAGCACCTGTCCATGGCCTCTGTGTCAGCTCCTGCCTCCAGGTTCCAGCCCTGCTTGAGTTCCTGTCCTGACTTCCTTCAGTGATGGACTATGATCTGGAAGCCAATAAACCAGCAGTAGCAACCCTAAAACGTATTCACTGGTAACTGAGCTTCTTCACTTGAGTATGTGTTTTGTTGTCAGTATGAAGAACTGTTCACTCACACCTTTAACCCCAGCACTCAGGAGGCAGGGGCAGGCGGATCTCTGTGAGTTTGAGTCCAGCCTGGCAGCCTGGACTACAAACTGAGTTCTAAGACAGCCAGAGCTGTTACACAGAGAAACCCTGCCTCAAAAATAGATAGATAGACAGATAAATAGACCAAAAATGAACTGTTCTTTCCTCTTCCCTATTCCTTGCTGGCTTATTACTTGGAAATTTATGGTTTGGTTTAATTTTCTTGTTTTTTTTTTTTAATTTTGAGATTATAATATAATCATAACATTCTTCCCTTCTCTTTCCTCCCTCTAAACCCTCCCATACGCCCCTCCTTGCTCTTTAAAATTCAGAGCCTCTTTTTCCATTAATTGGTGTGTGTGTGTGTGTGTGAGAGAGAGAGAGAGAGAGAGATTCCTAACTAAAACATGCTCAGTCTGTATGCTACTTGTACATTTATGTTTTCAGGGCTGGACATTTGGTGTTAGGTAAGCAGTTGGTGTGCTCTGCTCTCCCCTGGGGAAGACTATTTCTCCTACTCTCAGCATTCCTTAGTTACTTTGAATAGTTCTGAGGCACCCTGGGCTCTCCCACCCATATCTACCTTAGCATGGCTATATTTCTTAATATAATTTTTTTATTTATTACAGTTTATTCACTAACACGGCTATATTTTTGTCCTTGTTCAGCTCATGTTTAAGCAGACATGTTGGTGAGACTTCATGGGTGTGGCTTCTCACATTTATCGGAGACACAGTTTCATGACACATCCTTCAGGTTCCTGGAGTTTTTGGGTTTTTTATGTTTTTTGTTTTTGTTTTTGAGACAAAGTCTGTGTATCCTTCGCTGTCCTAGAACTCACTCTGTAGCCCAGGCTGGCCTTGAAGTCACAAAGATCCATCTGCCTCTGCCTCTTGAGTGCTGGGATTAAAGGTGTACACTACCAGACCTGGCCGGTTCTTACAGTCTTTACACCCCCATCTTCCTCAGTGTTCTCTGAAACTTAGATTTGGGAGTGTTTTGTAGATGGGACTGGGATCCACAGCTCTGGATTTTGATTGGCTGTGGTTTTCTGTAATGCTCTCCATCTGTTGGGGTTTTTCTTAACTGTGTTTCTGTTTTGCACTTATGCCACAGGAAATGGGCTTCATTCGTACCGGCCAAGCAGAAACTGCAGTTATTTACACTACTGAAGAAACCTTGCAGATTGGACAGGCCAAGGTAAGGGCATAACTTTTTCTGTGTTTTCTAGTGTCCATTATATAAAGAGAAACATTCTAACCCTTACATGATGTGTTTTGGTTGCTTTTCCTTTGCTAACTCTTTTGTGATCTTTACCTGCTGGATCTGCACTTCTTTCCAAATGGAGTCCTTTTTGTGTTGAAATTTATTTTGTTTTGAGACAGTATCTCATCATGCACCCCAGGCTGGCCTCGAGCTTGAAAACCTTCTACTTTACCCTCTCATATGCAGGGGACTATAAACATGTGGCATGGGTGCAGCTTTGTTGAATCTTTTTATAGGGAAAAGGTTTGTTTGGTTTTTATGGTGCTAGAGATTGAAACTAGGTCCTTATGTATGCTAGGCAAATACTTTTTCTCTGGGTACATTGCCATCTATTTTTTTGCATTTGTATTTATTAATACAAATGTGTGTGTTTGTGTGGCAGGTGCATCACTGCATGCAGGTGTCCCAGATTTTCTTCACCATCACTGCTTGGCTGTGATGAGCCCTTTGCTTCACCCCAGGGTGACAGTAGTATTCAGATAACAGTGTTTCTTTTTGCATTAAGAGTCATCAGTCTGAATTTACATGTGGATGTGGCAGTCAGAGGACAATCCTGAGGTGTGATTGGTTCTCTCTTTCCACCATGTGGATCCAATGAATAGAACTCACATCATCAGGATTGGTAGTCAGAACCTTTACCTGCTGAGTTATCTAGCCTATATAATTGTTAGCCTTTCTTAAAGTTGTATTTTAGGATAAGGTCTCACAAAATTGCCTATGCTCTTCTTTTTTTTATTTTTTTTAATTTTTTATTTTTTTAATATTAGTTACAGTTTGTTAACTTTGTATCCCTGCTGTATCCTGCTCCCTCTTTCCCTCCCAATCCCACCCTTATCTCCTCCCTGCCCCTTTCCAAGTCCACTGATAAGGGAGAACCTCCTCCCCTTATATCTGATACTGGTTTATCAGGTGTCTTCAGGACTGTCTGCAAAATCCTCCTCTGTGGCCTAGCAGGGCTGCTCCTCCCTGGGGGAGGGGGGTGTCAAAGAGCCGGCCGTCGAGTTCATGTCAGAAACAGTCCCTGTTCCCCTTATTAGGGTACCCACTTGGATACTGAGCTACCAAGGGCTACATCTGAGCAGGGGTTCTAGGTTATATCCATACATGGTCCTTGTTTGGAGAAACAATCTCATAAAAGATCCCTGTGTCCAGATATATACAAGGACCAAATATATCTGGGCCTATGCTGTTCTTAAGCTTGAAATCTTCCTGCCTCTGGTTTCTGGGTGACTGTGAATACAGATATGTACAACTGCACCTATCTTGTAGGTAAATTAAGTAATGAGTTCATAAGTGTTATGTCGGGAGCAATGTGTCTTTGAGAGGTCTTTGTGCATTATTTTGTTGGTGTTATGCCAGGTTGTCTGCCATTATGACAATGACAAGGTCACAATTATTGAAGCAGGAGTCACTCTGCATGAAGCCTTAGTGGCTGCTGATGAGCTCTCTAAAGAAGGTCAGTTGATTGTGTAAACACTGAAGTTATAAGCTGGGAACAAGTAGAATGTCAGCTATGTAATATTCCTAGACAGATTCCAGGGCTGTGATTAAAGTAGTGCTCCAGCACCACCTATCTGTATCTGTTTTTTGTTTGTTTGTTTTTGGTCGGTTTTTGTTTTTTGAGACAGGATTTCTCTGTGTAGCCCTGGCTGTCCTGGACTCACTTTGTAGACCAGGCTGGTCTCAAACTCACAGAGATCCGCCTTCCTCTGCCTCCCCAAGTGCTGGGATTACAGGCAAGCACCACTGCGTCCGGCTTGTATCTGCTTCATAAACTAAGCCGATATTACTGTTCTTCAGATACCTCTATCTGTGTCATTGATTTGTTCATCATTAAACCCCTGGACACTTCCACCATCATTTCCAATGCAAAAGCCACAGGTGGCCGAATTATCACCATGGAGGAACACTACCCAGAAGGTATGTTGGGTTCATTGGGTATGGTTTGGCAAGTTCGTTTTGGTAGAAAGTGTTTTTGCTTTACTTGACTAGAGATCCACCATGTGCTCTAGCCTGCGACCAGTTCAGCATACCTTTGTTATGCTCTTTTCCAGTGTGTCCCTTTCATAGAGCCCAGGGAACTAGGATGGGTCAGTAGCGACACTGAGGTGACTAATTGAGCAGCAGACAGGGAAACATTGACACACACTTCTGCATAGAACTGTCTCAAAAACAACTAGATCCTTGCAAACAAAGCAGCAAGTAACAAAAACAAAACACTTTAGGGAGATAAGGCTTGGGCTATGTTTGGGCCTAGAACATAGGTAGGAGAGGCAACATTCTGTTTTTATGACACACTGCCCTAAGACCACATTTCATTGGATATTTCTCTGGAAGGGGGTCCCAGATCTAGAATGCAAGCATGGGAAACTCTGGTAGAGATAAGAGAAATACATAACTTCATGAAGGGCACAAAGAACACTTTCTGTAAGGACCATGTCTGCCCAAGTACAAACATAGTTAAAGATAGAGCACCTTATGATTCTATTGAGAGTTCGTTGTGTTGACATCTTCTATCAGACATTTGTACTAAAATTCACCTGAGTCTTGGGGGAAAAAGTTGACACTTGTCAGAGTCTGTTTGTTTGTACTCATAGTCTAGGCTCAAGGGTTACCCTAGGAAGAGTAACAGCAATGAAGAATGCTTGTACCAGCCAAAGGCCACCCTATCAAGCTAGCTTTGACACTTGTCTTTGACACTATTCATTGTGTTTAGTGGTTTTCAGACCCCTGACAGCTTTAAGAATCTTAGTACCACTAAACCCCCCCCAAATCACTGGGGACTGGGTTTCAATTAACCCCTGCAGGGGGCGGGACGCTGATTAGGAGGTGTGGAATTAGGAATGAGAACTCTTTAAGCCAGTTGGAACATGACTGTTTGGGTGGATCAATGACTAGTGAAAGTACTTTGCCCCCAGATTAGCAGATTTAAAAGTGTTTACCACAGGGCTTTCAAGGCTTATGAGCCATTTGCAGAAAAGATCCCTTGTTTCTGTAGGTGGCATTGGTGAAGCTGTCTATGCAGCAGTCTCCATGGAGCATGACATCATGGTTCATCAGCTGGCAGTGATGGATGTGCCTTGGAGTGGAAGAGCTGGTGAAGTACTAAATTTTTCTGGAATCAGTTCTAGACACATCACTGAGGCTGTGAAATGCATCTCAGTGAACTAAATTAGCTGTTGGCTTTGTATCAAAGCCATCTCCTTATAGGCAAAACAAGTTAACGCCTTTATTCCTCATACAGAAATTCTTAATTTCCTTTTAATCTGTGACTACATATACAAATATCAGCTGTTTTAACCATCAAAGTAGGCTATAAAATTTTAAATGGCAGAATAGCTAACAAACCACCTGACACTGAATTCTCTCGTAAGACTGAATAGAAGTGGATTAAGGAATCATGTAGAAGTGACAGTTTAAAAATATTTCCCTCCTAAGTAACGCAAATGTGTGTTGAATTGTGGTCCTCAGCCTAGCTTTCATAGCACTCCACCCCTGAGATGCATAGTGCTGTTCAACTTCACTTAGCATGTATGCTGCCTTCTTACCTGCAGCTTCCTGAGTAATGTGTAACTTCAGGAGATCATGAACTTTCTCTACTATTTCATTCCTATCCCCCTCCACAGTTCACAGGCTGGTGAACACAACAAAAGCAGTTAGGATGACTTGTGCTGTTTGTAATGACTGTTCTGTGAAGACCTGAGGACACTAGTTTTGATCTCCACACTGTGCTGTTTAATGTTAACAAAGCATTTCAAAACCAGCTACTTTATTCATTCTGTGCCTTCTAGGTGATTTGGTTCCCTCTTTCAGTTCTCCTAAGGGAGGGACTTCCATGGTCCATGACATTAAACCTAGAATGGGGTAATGGGCAGCAAATAAGTCACTCACTGTAAAATAGTATAGTCAGATCCCTCCATCAGCTGGAATATAAACTGGGACTGAGTTTCAAAAGCATACTGGGTATAACATTTTTTATTATTCTCATTAAGTAGACATGAATTTGGGTAGGCATGACCACATTGCTTCTGGAGTTGTGCAACAATATGTGGCAGAGATTTAACCTGGACTTGGTGCCATTGGATCCTGCTTATTCTACTCCCACCCCTACTCCACTGATTGCCTGTAAATGGAAAATCTTCATAAATAACTGCAAAACTGGCCAACAGTGATGTTTCAGTAGTTAAGAGTACTTGCTTCCAGATTTGGTTTCTAGCACCCACATCAGGTGTTTCACAACTGACTGTAACCCAAGTTCAGGAAATCAGACACCTGTTTTCTGGGCACCAACACACATGTGGCGTATATTCACAGGCATACAGTTAAGTAAAATGATACATGCCTTTAAATCCAGCACTTAGGAAGCAAAGAAAGAAAGTCTTGAGTTTGAGACCAGCCTGGTCTACATAGACACAAGCCAGCCAAAACTAAATAGTAAGACCCTGTCTTAAAATAGGGGGTCCAGTGGTGGCACAGGCCTTTAATCCCAGCACTCAGGCAGAGGCACATGGGTCTCTGCAAATTCAAGGCCTGCATGGTTTACCAAAACCAAAACCAAAAAAGTAGTCACAGTAGTTTTACAAAACAAATTTTGCTGGGTATAGTGACAATCCTAGCACTTAGGAGGCAGGAGGATTAGAAGTTCAAGGTCATTCTCAACAACATAGTGAATTGGCAAGCCAACACCTGTTTCAACATTTTTACCTTATTTACCCACCTCAGGGTAATCACTTTCTCAGAAAATTTACTCCTGTTTGTTTGTTTTTCTGAGACAGGATTTCTCTGTGCAGCCCTAGCTGTCCTGAACTCCATTGTAGATCAGGCTGGCCTCAAACTCACATTGATTGACCTGCCTCTGCCTCCCAAATGCTGGGACTAAATGTGTGAGCCACCATGGCAGGCCCAATTGACTCCTTTAAGGCATATGATTCAGAGGTTTTTTTTTTTTAAGTACTCAGAGTTAATTTTAGAACACTGATATCTCCCAAATTCCATTCCCCATTTTCTCTCCCAGCTCTTAGCAACCACTGATTTGTTTTTGTCTGGATTCTACTTTTTAGAGGATATTATATATATAATTAATACATGAGCTTTTTTGTGTCTGGCTTTCAAAAAGCATGTTCTTTGTAAGTATGGACATACACATGGAATCCAGAGAACAACCTTTTGGCCTAGAGCTCACCAATTAAGGTAGGT
Organism: Meriones unguiculatus; assembly: GCF_030254825.1. Taxonomy (NCBI): domain Eukaryota; kingdom Metazoa; phylum Chordata; class Mammalia; order Rodentia; family Muridae; genus Meriones; species Meriones unguiculatus. The sequence goes on from NC_083369.1 coordinate 40,112,505, forward strand.
TGGCTAGCCAGTTAACTCCAAGGCTCCACCTGTCTTTGTCTTCCTGGTGCTAGGATTATAAAGGTGAATCACCTTGTCTGACTTGTTTTACATGAGTTTTGGGGAATCAAACTCAAGTCCTTGTTTCCATAAGGCAAGCACTACCTACTGAGTCATCTCCCCAGTCTTAAGCATAATGATTTTTAGGCTCGTCTGTGTAGCTTGTGTTCATATTACTACATTTTTGTGGGATTCATCTCTTGTAAGCAAGGCCAGCCTTGAACTTTTCTGTAACAGAGGGTGACCTTGAACACTTGATCCCCAACCCCTGCCTCTTTCTCCCAAGTAGTCATTACTTTTTATGGTCACATAATATTCTTGTTTACATTGGCCCTATTTTAATTAATCATTGAGTGGACATTTGGTTTGCTTACATTTTTAGCTATTGTGAATAGTACCATTCTGAGCCAAATATACAGGTTTGTGGGTAGATAATTATTTTCACTTAGTGTGTATGACTGACTGGAATTTCTAGGTTATTTGGTAATTGTATCTGCTTTTTTGTATGTGGAATGAGTGTTGCTTAAACACAGTTTTATGAAAGAGTAAATGAAATGGGAAGACAATCAGCAATCTGTAAAGCAAATATAGACACTATTAATACAGGAAAGCCACAATATGAGCAACCATGCATTCAGCTGGAAGTGCTAGATTCAGTATGTCTGTAACTCACTGCACACATAAACATACACTGCCAATGTAAATGAGTCAGCAAATGTGCCCAATGGAAGTATAATCCCAAAAGGCAAGATAAAAGCCCCAAAGCTTCACTGGCTTTGATGGGCAGTGATGGCTCATGACTTTAATCCCAGCATTTTGAAAGCAGAGGCAAGTAAGCAAGCCTGGTCTACATAATGAGTTTCAGGCAACAGAGAGCAACACGGTGAGACCATGTCTCAAAATTAAAAAAGAAAAAAGAAAAAAAAGGGACAGATATAGTAATAAGGACTCAAGAGCCATGAACACAGAGAAGAAAATGAACCCTGTTGCTAGGGGTTCTCATTGTTGCCACTGAATAGCCAAGGTATAGTATCCAAGTGATGAAGGCTGGTACACTAACCACTGAGGCTGAAAGTTCCTTAATTCACAAGCATGAACACCCCCTGAAAGACACCATGGACCTTTGCACTTGGAACCAGCTTCAGAATTTTCTAATTCCCCCCATGGAGAAGCAATCTAGTTTTAAATGTAGACATTTTAGATTTAAGAGGCCCTAGGTAACTTTTATGGCTCCATTTTTTTTCATCTCTAAAAGGGATAACGGAACTGTCAATTGTGTGTGTTTCAGGGCTGTAGTCAAGATTTTACAAAACTAAAACATCTCTATTTGGGCCCGCCTTTCCCAGTTCCAGCTTCCCCTCAGCTCTGGCCACATCTAAGTTGTCTCATCTCCTCAGATGACCCTCACATTTGCCACACTCCATAAATTAACTGTGTTGGGGTAACAGCGACTCTTTCGCTTTTCCTCTCCTTTGCTAGACCCCGTTCTCTTCAGCCCTGTCTGCTTGTCTGCCCTCCATTCTCCAGGTATTTGCTTGGATTCCCTCTACCCACCATTTGACTCTCCGTGGAGCTGGTATGTTGTGCCTGCCCACGCCTGCCTGTAGTGCCCTCCAATCCACACGAAGGCTAGAGTTTTATACCTTTACTTGTTTGGCCACAGCTGATTGGTCCCAGAGGCCTGGAAACATGCTGGGCTAACAAAGAGGGCTAGCGCCATGACTTCACAGTTGCCTCACAGCTAACTGGGCGGTGCAAACAGTGCAGAGTATTGGAACTCAGGAGGCGAATGCTGACAGCTGGATTTGACAGTGGAGTTCTTGAGATTGTAGGCATGTGCTACCACAGAAAACATGTCTTAGTTCCTTTCAACACTCAGACCTTCAAAGCTGTTAGGGTCTTGGGGCAGAGAACCTCCCCTACACAGCGCATTCACCACAGAAAAAGAAACTAGGAGTGACCTACCTAACCTTGGGAAAACATGGAACTTCTGTTCTCCGGTACTATAGTATCTTTTTCTGCCAATGAGAAAACTTGTGGCTTTAGGATTCAGGAAGCCAGAAATTCTGTCAAATATGACTTCCAATCTAGTTGAGGAAGACAAGCAACTATCTAAAGAAATACTCAGAACCAGAACTTAGGTACAGAACTGGAGTGATAGTTATTCCAGCAATCTGAAGGCTGAGAACAGATAGTTATAAGTTTAAGGCCACCTTGAGCTGCAGAAAAAGATTTTTTTGAGACAGAGTCTTGTTATATACCCTTGGCTGACCAGGAACTTACTATATAGAGGAAGATGGCCTGCAGTTTTCAGGAATCTCCCCGCCTCTGCCTGCCAAGAGAAAGGGAGGGAGGGGAGATGGGAAAACAGTAAGCAGAATGGTTAAATAGCTTGTTATGAACTGCAAGCTGGCACATGGCAGAGACAGTGTGGCTCAAAGAATCTAGCTTCTGGGGTTGGATCCTGTTTTCCTCATGTCTTCCCCTGGAAAATAGGGGTAACATTAGCAGCAGCATCTTGGGGAGCTGCTGGGGATAGAATAGATTGGGTCCTAGTGAAATACTTGAAACAGCCCAGCACATGTCAAATATTCATTATACTCTCAGAAATATGACAGCTCCACAACAACACACAGGGCAACATGTCTCCATCAGAGCTTGTTGTAGCTATACTACTGTAGCAACCCCTAAATATTCCCACAAAGCTGAAGCGTAAGAAAAATGATAGAGGTCCTTTAAAAGGAAATTAATAAATCCCATCAAGGATTTTTTTTAAAAAGTTGAGACAGAAATGAATAAAATAAAACTGAAAATAAAATCGATCAAGACCTGAAAATGTCTGGGCACAGTGGCACACACCTGTAATCCCAGCACTTGGGGAGAAAGAGGCAGGAGAATCTCTGTGAAATAGAGGCTAGCCTGGTCTATAGAGTGAGTTTGAGACAGCAGAAGCTACACAGAGAAACCCTGTCTTGAAAACAAAAATAGGCCTGAAAATGGAAAGAGAAGCAATAAACACACACACACACACACACTGAGGGAATTCTGGAAATGAAATATTTAAGAATGTGAGAACAGGAACTACAGGGACAAGTTTCACCAACAGAATATAAGAAGAGATGGAAGATAATCTCAGGCATTGAAGATACAATAGAAGAAATAGATAATTGGTCAAAGAAAATGTTAAATCTAAAATATTTCTAACACAAAACATTCAGAAAATCTGGGACACTCTGAAAAGACCAAACCTACAAATAATAAGAATAGAAGAAGAAGATTCCCAGCTCAAAGGCCCAGAAAATATTTTTAACAAAACCATAGAAGAAAATTTTCTTAACCTAAAGAAGGAAATGTCTATATATGTAAAAGAAGCATACAGACCACCAAATAGATTAGACTGGAAAGGAAAGTCCCCTTGCCATATACAATCAAAACACTAAACATACAGAACAAAGAAAGAATATTAAAAGCTGCAAAAGACCAAGTAACATGAGAAGGCACACCTGATTAGGATTACACCAGACCTCTCAACAGAGACTCTAAAAGCCAAAAGGTCATGGATGGGTGTATTACAGACTGTAAGAGACTACAGATGCAAACCCAGACTACTACACCCAGCAAAACCTTTAGTCACCATAGGTGGAGAAAACAATATATTCCACAACAAAACCAAATTTAAATATCTATCTACAAATCCAGCCCTATAGAAGGTGCTAGAAGGAAAACTCTAGGAGGTTAGCTACACCCAAGAAAACACAGGAAATAATCTAACACCAGCAAAGAAAGAAAGCACACATACCATCACCAACAACAAAATAACAGGAATTAACAACCATTTTTCATTGATAGCTCTCAGTATCAGTGGTCTTGATTCCCTAATAAAATGACACAGACTAACAGAATGGATGCAGAAATAGGTTCTGTTCTTCTGCTACATACAAGAAACACACCTCAGCTTCAAGAATAGACGTTACATCAGGGTAAAGGGTTGGAAAAAGATATTCCAAACAAATGAACCTAAAATTCAAGCTGCTGTAGCAATTTTAATATATAACAAAATACAAGTTTGCACTGCACCAGCAATGGAGGAATGTACCCCTTTCTCCAGCATGTGCTGTCACATGTGTTTCTGATCTTACATATTCTGATGTGTGTAAGATGGAATCTCAGAATCCGTCTTTGTTGGCTAATGATGTTGAACATTCCTTTAAGTGCTTCTCAGCCATTTGTGATTCTTCTGTTGAGAATTCTCTGTTTAGATCTGTACCCATGTTTTTTTGTTTTTGTTTTCTTTTTTTAAATCTACTTATTTATTTACTTTTTATTTATTTTTATTAGTTACAATTTATTCATTTTGTATCATCCCTGTAGCTCCCTCCCTCCTTCCCTCCCAATCCATCCTCCCTCTCCCTTCTCCACCCATGTCCCTCCCCCAGTCCACTGATAGGGGAGGTCTTCCTCCCCTTCTTTCTGATCCTAGTCTATCAGTTCTCATCAGGAGTGGCTGAATTATCTTCCTCTGTGTTGTTTTTGTTTTCAAGGCAGGGTTTCTCTGTGTAGCCTTGGCTGTCCCGGACTCACTTTGTAGACCACGCTGGCCTTGAACTCAAAGATTGTCTGCTTCTGACTCCCAAGTGTATGTGCCACCACTGCCAAGCTTTGTATCCCATTTTTTCAATTGGATTATTTGGTTTGTTGGTGTCTAGTTTCTTAGTTTTTTATATATTTTGGATATTAGCCCTCTGTCAAATACAGAGTTAGAAGAGAGTGGAGGAAGGGAGGGATTGGGACGGGAGGAGGGAGGGAACCACAGGAGGGATACAAAATGAATAAAGTGTAATTAATAAAGAATTAAATATATATATATATTTAAAAATTTTAAATTTCAAAAAAAAAAAGATCTTTCCCATTGTGTAGGCTACTGTTTTGTTCTGGTAACAGTGTCCTTTGCCTTACAGAAGCTTTACAGTTTTGTGATGTCCCATTTATTAATTGTAGATCTTAGAGCATGAGCTGTTGGTATTCTGTTCAGGAAGTTGTCTCCTGAGCCAATGAGTTCAAGGCTTTTCCCCACTTTCTATTCTAATAGATATAGTGTATCTGGTTTTATGTCTTTGGTCCACTTGGACTTGAGTTAAATATGTATCTATTTGCATTTTTCTACATGCAGTTAGACCAGAACCATTTGTTGAAGGTGCTTTCTTTTTTTCAGTGTATAACTTTGGCTTCTTTGTCAAAAATCAAATGTCCATAGGTGTGTGGATTTACTTCTGGGTCTTTGATTTGGTTCCATTGACCAACATGATATTATGCCAATATCATGTGATTTTTATTACTATTGTTTTATAGTACAGTTTGAAATCAGAAATGGTGATACTTCCAGAAGATCTTTTATTGTACAGGATTGTTTTAGCTATCCTGGATTTTTGTTTTGTTTTGCTTTGTTTTTCTGCATGAAGTTGAGTATTGTTCTATTTAGGTCTGTAAAGAATTGTGTTGGAATTTTGATAGAGATTACATTGAATCTGTAGATTGCTTTTGGTAAGATGGCCATTTTTACTATGCTAATCTTAGGGATCCATGAGCATGGGAGAGCTTTCCATATTCTGACATCTTCTCCAGTTTCTTTCTTCATAGACTTGAAGTTCTTGTCATACAAGTCTTTCATTTGCTTGGTTAAAGTTACACCAAGATATGTTTTATTATTTGTGACTATTAAGAAGGGTGTTGTTTCCCTGATTTTTTTTTCTCAGCCTGTTTATCATTTGTATATAGGAGGGCTACTGTTTTTTGTTTGTTTGTTTGTTTGTTTGTTTTAGTTAATTTTTTATCCAGCCACCTTGCTGAAGGTGTTTATTAGCTATAGGAATCCTTGATAGAATTTTTGGGGTTGTTTATGTGTATTATCATATCTGCAAATATTGATACTGTGACTTCTTACTTTGCAATTTGTGTCCCCTTGATCTCATTTGCTTTGTCTTATTGCTCTAACTAGAACTTCAAGCACTATATTGAAGAGATGTAGAGAGAGTGGCCAGGCATGGTGGCACACACCTGTATTCCAAGCACTAAAGGAGGTAGAGGCAGGTGGAACTCATGGAGGTAGAGGCAGGAAGATCTCTGTGAGTTCAAAGCAAGCCTGGTCTAAAAAGCAAGTCCAGGGTAGCCAAGGCTACACACAGAAACTCTGTCTGAAAAAACAAACAAACAGAAACCTAAGATATGGAAAGAGTGGGCAGCCTTGTCTTGTCCCTGACTTTAATGGGAACACTTTAAGTTTCTCTCCATTTAAATTGATGTTGGCTATAAGCTTGCTGTATATTGTCTTTATTATTATGTTTAGGTATGTGCCTTGTATCCCTGATTTCGCCAAGGCTTTTATCATGAGGGGGTTTTGGATTTTGGCAAAGGCTTTTTCAGCATCTAATGAGATGACTTCAAATTAAGGTGGTTTCGTTCTTTACAAACATGAGAGGACATCGTATTAACCTTAAGATGGTAAAGAGTTCTTTGGAGCTGGAGAGATGGCTTAGCAGCTGAGAGCACTGAGCACACCTCTAATCCCAGCACTCAGGGAGAGAGAGGCAGGCAGATCTCTGTGAGTTTGAGGCCAGCCTGATCTACAGAGTGAGTCCAGGACAGCCAGGGCTACACAGAGAAACTCTGTCATGAAAAACCAAAAACCAAAACAACAACAAAAAAGCACTGGCTACCCTTCCAGAGGATCTAGATTCAATTCCCAGCACTCATATGGCAGCTCACAACTGTATGTAATGCCAGTTCCAGAATATCTGATACTCTTACATAGACATACATACCAGACATACATGTAGGTGAAACACTCATGCACATTAAATAAATAGATAAATAAATAAATAAACATCGATTGATTTACACAGAGAATAAATAAACAAATATAATTTAAAAAGAAGAAACTGGTACATTTACACATGGATTATTACTCAACTGTTGAAAACAATCATCATGAAATTTGCAGGCAAATATATAGAACTAGAAAAGATCTTCCTGAGTGAAGTATCTCAGACCCAGAAAGAAACATGTGGTATGTACTAACTTATAAGTGGATTTTAGCCATATAGTACAGGATAGACATACTACAATCCATAGACCCAAAGAAGCTAAGTAATGGGAGGGGAGATTAAAGTGGGATGCTTGACTCTCACTGAAAAAAGGGAAGTAGAACAGACATTTTAAGTAGATGAGGTGAAGGGACTGGAAGGTAGTTGTGGGTGGGGATCAGAACAAGGGGTATCAGGTGTGGAAAGCACAGAAATGGCAGAGACAACTGGAATAGAAGAAGCATCTCTATGATGAGCTTGAAATCTAATGCAATGGAACCCCCTAGGAATCGATGAGGGTAACTTAGCTAAAACTCCTAGCAATGGGGGACATAGAACCTGAACTGGCCATCTCCTGTAACCAGGAAAGACTTCCAGTGGTGGAACAGGGACACCAACCCAGACACAAAACCTTCAGCCTACAGTTTGACCTGCTTACAGATGTGTGGGGATAAAGACAGAGCAGAAATTGTGAGAGTGCCTAACCAATGATTGGCCTAGCTTGAGACCTATGTCATGAGAGGGAGCCCATCCTGACACTGCCTGGAGTGCCGGGACCCAGAGGCAGGATAATATCTTGTTAAAATGTTATCTTGGTGGATTTTTCCTTTGAAGTCTATTTTGTTAGATATTTTTTAAATCAGAAAATAATATTTCTTATTAATTTACATACATTTTTATCCATCCAATCAACTTCACTGTTTACATTGTAATGTAGCATAGCTTTTCATTGTTTTGGGATCCTACCTCATTTTCAAGAATCTCTGTTTTTATTATGATACATAATGATCTGTAGTTTGAATCATCTTTTTAAATAATTTTTACCAAAGCCTTGCATTCTTTGGCACAGTTAATGGAGATTGCCTTAAACCAGAATTAACTGAAGCAGATAAAGATTGGGGAACTTAGAGGAGCCTGAGAGTTAGAGACATAATTTTATGGTGACTATACAAAAGAAAGCAATTGTTGTAGTTTGACAGTTTGAACATCTTGATACTTGTGCAAAAGAATGCCTTGGTTATAGAACTGAAGATACCGTTTGTGGGCATGAAGACATTAGTATCAGTATAAATGACCTTTGTAAGTTGTCAGGAGCTGGAGCTCTTGGCAATGGTGTAGTGAGAGCTCTTACTAATGGGAGTGAACATGTTCTTGTTGATAAACCTGAAGACCCTTGTGGGATTTGTTTGTTGGTTGGTTGGTTTTTCGAGACAGTGTTTCTTTGTGTAACCCTGGCTGTCCTGGACTCACTTTGTAGACCAGGCTGGCCTTGAACTCGCAGAGATCCGTTTGCCTCTGCCTCCCAGAATGCTGGGATCACAGGTATACATACAACACTGTGCCTGGCTCTTTGTGAGATCGATCCTTCCTTCCTTCCTTCCTTCCTTCCTTCCTTCCTTCCTTCCTTTCTTCCTCCCTTCCTTCCTTCCTTCCTTCCCTCCTTCCCTCCCTCCTTCCTTCCCTCCCTCCCTCTTTCCTTTCTTTTCCTCTTTCTCTCTCTTTTACTTATATCTTGACTGCAGTTTGCCCTCCCTTCTCCTTCCAGTCCCTTCCCCCACTCACCCTACCCACCACCATCTACCCCTCCTCCATTTCTCTTCAGAAAAGGGCAAGCCTTCCAAGTAGCCAGCCTTGGAATATCAAGTTGCAGAAAGACTAGGTACCTCCTCTCCTATTAAGGCTAGATAAGGCAACCCAGTATGAGAAAAGGATCCCAGAGAAAGACAACAGAGTCATAGACAGCCCCTGTTCCCACTTTTAGAAGTCTCACAAGAAGACCAAGCTATACAACATATATTCAGAGGGCCTAGGTCACTCCCATGCAGGTTCTCTGGTTGGTGGTTCAGTGTCTGTGAGCCCTGTGAGCCCAGGTTAGTTAGGTTCTGTAGGTTTTCGTGAGGTGTCCTATTGACATATTTATTTATTTATTTATTTATTTATTTGTTATTTTATGTGTATTGCTATTTTGACTGCATGTATGTCTGTGTCAGGGTATTGGATTCCCTGGAACTGGAGTTACAGTCACCTGTGAGTGGTCATGTGGGTGCTGGGAATTGACCCCAGGTCCTTTGGAAAAGCATCCAGTGCTCTTAACCACTGAGCCATCTCTCCAGCCCTTGACATTTTAATTCTTAACATCTAACACAAGGGCACCTACTTTTGTAAAATAAACAAACACTTATACAGCTTAAATCACAAGAATTGAGGGTAGTCCTTCTCAGACACCCAGCATCTGTCCTCTGTGAGGCCCCCCAGTCCAGGTGTATTGTTTCCATGCATACCTTGAAAGCAGGAATAGGGCTGCAGTCTTGCAAAAATAGTGTTCTCTTTACACTGCTACAGATTAGAAGATCAACTGTAGGCCAGATACCACTGTGCACTGGATACCTTCTTTGGGAATGAGAGAGCCAAAATATTTTTTAATCATTTTATTTTATGTGTATGAGTGTTTCGCCTATACATGCGTCTAAACACTATATGTGTGCCTGATGCCAGTGGAAGCCAGAAGAGAGGTTGTGAATCCCTTAGGAATGAAATTACAGACAATGTGAACCACTATGTGAGTACTGGGAATTGGACACAGATTCTCTACAAGAGCAACCAGTACTCTTAACCACTGATCCATCTTCCTAACTCAGCCTAAAACGTGCTTGTCTTTGCCTCCGCCTGGACTATTGCTCAGAAGGCAGAATGTGTCTCTAGCTAGTTTGTATGTATGCTTACAGGGACTCACTGAGGTCTCTGAATCCCGCATATGTCCCAGGAATCTTGCAGTCCCAGATGCTAAAGAAAGGGGACTACCCTCTTCCCACATCTGCTGGCTCTGCTTCTAGGGAGGCCTGGCTCCTCTCCCTTCCACCCCTAGCTAAGAGTCACCCTTGAATCTTTCCAAATAAATGTCCCTTTCAATCAGAGTTGTGTCTTAGGACTTCTGTTTCTGTGAAGAGACACCATGACCACAGCAACTCTTTTTTTTTTAAGTTATTTATTTATTTTATGTATATGAATGCTCTGTCTGCACTCCAGAAGAAAGCATCAGATCACATTATAGATGGCTGTGAGCCACTATGTGTTTGCTGGGAACTGAACTCAGGACTTGTGGAAGAATAGCCAGTGCTCTTAACCTTTGAGCCATCTCTCCATCTCCAACCACAGCAACTCTTATTAAAAAAAAATGGGGTCTGGCTTACAGAGGTTTAGCCCATTATCTTTATGGAAGGAAGCCTTGCAGGTAGTCATGGTGCTGGGGAAAGAGCTGGGAGTTCAATATCCAGATTGGCAGGCATTGGGAAGAGAGTGTGACAATAGGCCTGGATTAAGCATTTGAAACCTCTAAGTTTACCCCCAGTGACACACTTCCTCCAACAAGACAACTACTCTAATAAGGCCACACCTCCTAACAGTGTTACTGCTTAAAACTCTATGGGTACCATTTTCATTCAAACTACAAGTTGTAAGTGGAGTCTTTCACTGTCACTCTCCTTATCTGAAATCTAAGCTCATCAACCTGGACCTGGTCAGCATCCCCACCCACAGCCACTACACTGGAATGAGGAGCTTGGTAGGCTCTCACCTTAAGAAACAACCTCCCAGAGGCATGAAGCTATAACTACTGGTGCTCTGTGCTCCAATGCATGGCATTGCAAGCCTTGCTTTACTGGCTTTTGCATAATCCATGGGTAGGGGAAGTGAAGGAGACCTCTCTTCCAACCTGAATGACATCCAAAGTCTTCTGAACAAAGCAACGCTTCAAGTACACCTCTTGTCTCACTCTCACAGACAAAGAGGCAAGAGAGATGGGTGTCTCATAGTTGTAGACAAGCTGATGGGAAAGACCATTTTGAGGAGAAGATCCTCAAGGATGACTGAAATCATCTCAAAGGTTATCTGGTAAGGGAGCAGTATGTCTTCTGGGTGTAAGAGACCCAGTGCATCCCCAAATAATTGTTCTCTGAAGGAGGGTAGGGAAGCTTTCCTGTGAATAAGTGAGGTTTTACTGCTACAATAGTTGAGGGAAGGACACAGCTTAGAAAACGAAGAATCAAAAGTCAAATAGAGCTGAGTGGTAGCTTTATGTCAGAGCTTTTACCTCCTACATGTAAGACCCTGGATTTCATTCCCAACTCTTTAGCTCTTTGGCAGAAGTGAAGAGTAATAAATGGGATAGAGGGACCTAGCTCCTGGAAAATAAGAAGTGAGAACCTATATTAGCCATTGTCATTAAGGCCAGCTGTTAAAATCCAATGACCATGTAATCTTATTGATCTAGTTACAGGAAGAAGTCACTGGTGGTTTTCCTCTAAGCCACTGGTTCAGGGAATGACTCAAGATTCAGACCAGTTTGTGCCTCAGCTGCCTAGAACCAAGGGCTTTCTTGAGACTAGGAAAGAAAGAGATGCTCTGCAATGTGTTCGGAAAGCGCCAGGTAACATCTAGGAACACTCTTCCTGTGAAGTAAAACTGAAATGGTGATGACAAATGGGCTGAAGAGATGGCTCAGCAGTCAAGAGAACATGCTGCTTTTGCAGAGGATTCTACTTTACTTTCCAGTATCCACAACAGGCAGCTCACCACTTCCTGTAACTCCAGATGCAGGGGAGCTGATGCCCTTTTCTGGCCTCTTATAAGTGCTTGCAATTACATGTGCATACCCACATGTAGACACAGGGACACACAGAAAAACAACTCACATACGTAATTAAAAATGAAATAAATCAGGGCTGGAGAGATGGCTCAATGGTTAAAAGCACTGTCTGCTCTTCCAGAGGTTCTGAGTTCAATTCCCAGCAACCACATGGTAGATCAAAACTAGAACCTGTTACCCTTTTCTAGCATCAGGTATATGTGCAGATAGCACTCATCTACATAAAAGAAATAAGTAAATCTTTAAAAAAAAACAGTAAAATAAATATTTTGGAACTTTTTGGAATTAAAAAAAAATGGTGAAACAGAGCTGAGTGTAATTCTAGCTCCTGAAATCAGAAATTCAAGGTCAGCATTAGCTACATAGCTATTTTCAAGCTAGCCTGAGCTACATGAAACTTTGCCTCAAAAAACAGAAAGCAACCAAAAACCACAAAACAGAACCTGATAGTATGGTGTATATATGTAATCCCATCAAGTAGATGAACAAATAAATAAACAAACGGCAAAATTGTGAAAAACAGAATCAGAACTTAGAAAATAATAGAAGAAAATGGAGAAGCTTTTGCTTCCAATTCTGACAAGCTGAGTCAGATCCCTAGGAACCAGATGGTGAAAGGAGAAAATCAACTCTCATAGACTGTCCTATGATCGCCACATGACATTGTGGCACATATGTCCACACTCATATACAGCATAAGTGTTAAAAAGGAAAGATGATGTGGACTGTTGTAATGTGAGTGTAGCATCATAGTAAGAAAGATAACACAGCTCAGACCACACAGCAATTATTCAGCAAATGTTTATATAAAACTTCGTAACTTCTCAGGAGCCAAAAATAGTAGAAGGTACAAAACAAGGGAAGATAAGAGGAATGTTACACACAGGATGAATTGCCACAGTGCACAGCAAGCTTCTTTGGGGTGCAGCAATTCCCAGATCCAGAAACTCAAATAGTTGATTAATTTAAGAGAAAGTCATGCTCAGTGTGGAGGAGAGGAATCTGAAACTAAACATTCTCCAAAAGAGTAAAACTAGAAAACTGGACAATAGCAAGAACAATTCTCCCCTGTTGCTGAGGCAGCAATCATCATCCTGTGGTTTGTGGCAGTCCAGGAGTGGAATGTGTAACACAGGATAGAAATAATCAAATGTATCAGGTCCGTGTTCACAACTGTGTAGCAACAGAAAATTGAAGTAATTATGCCATTATGGGCCAGAGAGAAAGAACCCAGAAACTGCCTTGAGCAGATTACAAATACAGCACCCTGGCATTTGGGGACAGAAGAAAATTATGCAGACAAGGAAGAAAAAAAAATCAATCTTCAATGCCTAGCAGTGATGGTGTACACCTTTAATCCCATCACTCAGAGGCAGAGATGGACAGATCTTTGTGAGTTGAGGCTAGCCTGGTCTACAGAGCAAGTTCCAAGACAACCATAGCTGTTACACAGAGAAATCCTCTCTCAAAAAAAAATATTAAAAAAAAATCAATCGGGGCTGTAGAGATGGCTCAGGGGTTAAGAATACTGCCTGCCCTTCCAAAGGACCTGTGTTCAATTCCCAGCACCCACATGGCAGCTCATTACTGTCTATAATTTCAGAGATCTGACGTCTTTACAGTAATGCACATAAAATAAAAGTAAATAAATTACAAAAAAATCAATCTCCAAATTCCAAAATTGCACTCATATCTAGGGACAGAGGGAATCAGCACAGAGCCTTTGTAAAGGAGGGTGATGGAAGTAAGAAAACAGGAAGAAGACAAATACGTAAAGTTGTTCTCCCATCCTCCATGTTAATGAGGCTATGAGATGGGGTGCAATTTGGAATGAGATGATGTGAAACGGTAGGGTGTTTTCACTAGAGGTAATTCTATATTGTGTAAAATTTCAAATGTTTTAAATATATATTATTTGTTATACATTTGTTTTTATCTCGAGATACAGTCTCATATGTAGCTCCAGCCAGCCTGGTCACTATGTAGACCAAACTGTCCTCAAAATCACACATCTGTTTGTCACTCTCATGAGTGCTAGGATTAAAAGCGTGTGTCACCACACCTGACTTAATGTTTTTTGCATTTGGGATTTTTTATTGTTTTATTTTAGATTTATTTATCTGGAGGGGGATAGCTGGAGAGATGGCTCAGTGGTTACGAGCGTGTACTGCTCTTTCAGTGTACCAGAATTTGGATCCTATTATCCCCCATGGTGGCTCATAACCATCTGTAACTCCAGTTCTACAGAACCAATACCCTCTTCTGGCCTTCTTGGACACATATACATACAGGCAAGACACCTTTACATACAAAATAAGTAAACCTAATTTTTGAAAGATTTATCTTTATTTTATGTGTGTGCTTTGCCTGCATATAAACACCCACCATGTGCACGCTTGGTGACCCAAGAGGACAAAAGAGGGTGTCCATATAAGCCCCTTGCTGTTCATGAATGACCAGGTCCCACCCTAGAGATAAAAAGCCTAAGATCAGGCTACAGAATCTTTCTAATCACAGAATACCCTAGAAAGCTCTTCCCAGCCCCCAAGAAATGCTATAAAAAGCCCATGTCTGCTCATTTTCTGCTACCTTCCTGGGTTTTTCTCTCCCAAATAAATCTCTTGTGTGAGGTTTGTTGTGCGGTGTGACTTTGTGATGTTCCTTGGCTCCTGTTTGGGAGGATGCCTTTCCCTTCAGAGCTTCAACACTTACAGGCTGCTTCCCTGGAAACTCAAGTTATAGGCAGTTGTGAGTTGCTATATAGGTGATGGGAACCAATCTCTGGTACCCTGAAATACCAGTATATGCTCTTGACCACTGAGCCATCACTCCAGTCCCTATTATTTAGTTTTTGAGATAGGATCTCAGACCCAGGCTGGCCTAAAACTCAGTATGTATTCAAGGCTAGCCTTGAACTCCTGATCCTCCAACTTTACATTTTGAAGGCTGACATTATAGGCATGCAACACCATGACGATTTTAAATATACAGGTTTGCCCTGTCAATTCTGCTTAGAGCTAATTATACCAGAAAGATGGGCACACCTTCAAGGCTGTTAGGTGCAAGAAATAAATAAGTTGCAATAAAATAAATAATTGTGAAAAAGACATCAACTACAATATACTATAAGACCAGAGAAAAATGACCTAACTGGTCTCTGTAGACATGATTTATTGCTGCATATAAGTATCACAACAAAAAAAATGAACTAGCACTGCTGTTGCTTTAAAACTGTGAATACTATGTTGGTGACCCCAAGAAAAACAGAAGATAGAGAAAACACAGTCTTGCTTAAAATATCCTTCTATAGCAAATTTTTCAATGATTTGTTCTAAAAATATGCATGCTGGAAGGCAACTTGATAATTTCCACTACATTTACACATCCACTCCCACATGAACTAGCAACCACTGTCTTGGGCTTTAATTTAAGGAAGAAATGGAAGTAAGATTCTGCAAAAACCTATGGGTAAATATTTAACCCTGGATTTTTGTTTAATAGTTTAAAAAGTTGAAGAGAAGGGGATGGAGAGCTGGCTCAGTGGTGAAGAGTACTGGCTGCCCTTCCAGAGGTCCTGAGTTCAATTCCTGGCAACCACATGGTGGCTCACAGCCATCTAAAATGGGATTCGATGCCCTCTTCTGGTGTTCAGATGTGCATTCAGACAAAGCAGCTATATAGTGCATATATAAATAAACTTTAAAAAAAGGTTAAGTGAAGGGTTAGGGGTGTATTTTAGTTACCAGAGTGCTTGCCTAACATGCATAAAACTCAGTTCAATCCTCTGCCCTGCCTAAGTGAGGCATGGGGACAAAGCAAATGCCTGTAATCCCAGCACTCCAGAGGTGGATGAAGAAGGATCAGATGTTCAAGACCATCTTCAGCTTTATAATGAGTTCCAGGCAAGGCTTGGATACTTAATAACATGTCTCAAAAAAAAAATGAAAAACAAACTCTGGTTTTGTAAAAGGCCACTGCTCAAACTGGTTCACCCGAATGTGAAGTATTGCACAGCAGTGGAAGGGAGAACTACTGGTAAAAGCAACAACCCAGTGGTCTCTTGAAAAGTACAGACTGAACAAAAACAAGACTACTGTTGAAGGTTATGTGGGCGCACTTAAGGCAACAGTCTTCCACTGACTAAATTCAAGACTGAACAGACAGCAGTTTATACCCTAGTTGCCATGGTTTGCCAGGAAGAGGCACAGAGTCTATAGAAAGTCAGCAGGAGAGACTCTTGTGCTAAGGAGGCCTATGTTCTGGCTGGGGTGATTAATAAGGACTGTGTGGTGAGTAGGTCCTGCACAAGCACTTGGATACCTAGAGTTGTTTTTAAAGGACTTTTTTTTTTTTAACAGCTCTAACCCTGACTACTTCCACAAGCCTTCTTAGAGAGCCTGAAACCACGCTGAGGTAAGCCAAGAAGAGTGAAGAGTGGGGGCCATTGCCAAAAGTAGCCACAGCCTATAAAATGCTTCTGGGCAACTTCTGGTGAATTTGTGGGGTTTTTTAATGAGCAATCACAGCTACATGAGTGGCTACGCCACAATAAACACAACTTTGAAACTCTGCTGAAATAAACGACACGAATCATGGGCAGGACAGCATCCAGAATTGAGGATGGGGAGGGTTTGTTTGGGAGGTTTGGTTTGGGTTATTTTGTTGTCTCTTTGGTTGGTTGGTTGGTTGGTTGGCTGCTTTTTCAGAGATCTACCTGCCTCTGCTTCTCTGGAGTGCTGGGATGGAAGGTGTGCACCACCACCACTTGGCTTGTTGTTTTTAGCAGGGGATATAAGCAGCATTCATGAAAGCTTCCCAGATGTAATCCCCAGCACTATAGTAAAAAGGGGGACGGAAAACACTGAAGCCTCAGAAGTGCAGAAAACCACATCTGACACCCCCCCCCCCAAATAAAAAAGAGAAACCATAAAAAAAAAAATAAAACAAAAATCTGATGTGAAGACAGCAGCGGCTCTCACAAGCAACCGTGGCAGGATTAACCGGGCTGAAAAAGTATGCTCCACGAGAGCTGGGCGGGACTTCCTTGGTGGCAGTGATTTCTCATTGGCGGAACTAGTCAGTCTCAGAGAAAGGCAGAGAACTTCCGTTACCGAGCTCAGCCACTAAGGTGAGTCAGTGCCCTTTAGCAAATCTGAGTCTCAGCTGTGGGTTTATCTGTTTTTGGAGTGTTAATTCCTATCCAACTGAAAATACAGAGGAGAAACCTGTCGACGGCAAAGGCATAGGCAGCCTTGTAGATTGTGGTCTGCCAGTTTTCTTGCCCTGCAAAACTCATTCTGAGAGAAAATTCGGCCCTGAAGGTTCGGAACAGAAAGAGTTATGCTTGCCAGGGTATTGCAGGAAGGAGGCTGGCCGCATAACCAATCCCCGTAAACATGAAATGCCATCATAGCGCCTCTGGGCACAACCCAGAATTGTTGTGTCAGAGCCCTCATACCCACTGGACCCCTCTCATTCCCACTGCCTCCTCTTCTCCAAGTGTTCCTGAGCATTGAGTGGGAGAATTAACAAACATGAACCACTTTTCTAGGAAGAAGTTGGCTGAGTTGACTAGCCACCATATCATAGTATCAGAGGCTACTGTCAGAGGTGTTTTACATTCTTCTGGAGGGGTGCAGGTGGTAACAAAGGCCTAACCATGTCACTAGAGAGGTGTGGCTCACCAGAAAGGGAATCTTGTTCTGCCCCAGGACCACTTGTACCTCAGCCTCCTTCAGCTGAGGTTCTTTCAGTCCCTGAATCTAGTGTTCCTGGGATAGACAAGACGAGGAAAGTCCTATAGAAAAAGCTGCTGACTTTCTATAGGGTCTCGTACACCAAGGTCTTCAGAAGCTGCTCCCAAGGTGTCACTGCTCACAGATAGGACCCAAGGGACCTTTGGAGACAGTGTGGCCACTCTTGGCACCCATACTCAGAGCTTCTAAAGCTGTCTCAAAATCAAGGGTTCCGCTTTCCTTCTACTGTCTACATTAAGCTAGGTCTGGAAATACCTGTTGTAGGGTAATGTTCTGCCCACTGGGCCTCTCACTGACTGTGGCAGCTGGGACTGAATGTCCTCTCTGATCTGGGAGTTGTGGAGAAGGGACACACTGGCCCTCTTTTGGGGGACCAGGAAGGGACCACAGAAGGCACTGTCCTACCCTGCCCTGTCTATGGTAGTCCTTGGCTGGTACTATGACTCAAACTGATGTCTTCTGCCTTCACTTACCAATCTTGGGATACTGGCTGAGCCCCTCCTGCCTCACTTTGCCCTGGCTGCCTGGCATTTACCTGGGCATCTGCTCCTCTACTGATGCCTATAGCCCTCACCCCCAGCTATCTGTGGGCTATTCCCAAGATCCCAGTCCTATAGAAGCCTGAGGGACTAGCGTACAGTTCCTAGTAGTGTATCACTCACTGTTCCACCACTACTGAGGGCATTGTCCCATTTTCCTTATAGGGGCGGGTGGGGGGTTGAGCAGAGTGTCTGGACTGTCAGCCTGATTAAGGGAGGAGAAATGGTCAGCTGGGCCCAGCCCATGCCCTCCCCTGAGGCCAGCCTGAACTTGCAGTCTTTGGGCCCTGCCTCCAGCTGGAGCCAATGAGCCCATTCTCCTTTTTGGTCTCATGTGGTAGGTCAGGCTGTGGATGACAAATGGCCATGTGGCCTTGACCTCAGTTCTGGTATCTGTACTCTCTTGACCAAGTTCTGGTACCTGTTGGCCAAGAGAGCCAGAGCATGGAATCCATTGTGGTTGCACATCTCCACCCCACTGCAGATTCTTGGCCACATGGCCCGGCTGAGACACCCACATGCAGAGTCAGCTGAGGTGGCCACAGCTGTGTGCCTGGCCTGCCTCCTCCTGGAAGCCTCTGGAGCCTCCTGTATTTCCTGTGTGGCCAGGAGTTTTCTGTGGGTCTGTCCAGGATGGTAGGCACAGGGCTGGAGAGATGGCTCAGCGGTGAAGAGCACTTGCTTCTCTTCCACAAGACCCGGAACTGGTCGGTTCCCAGCATCCGTATTGTGGTGGCTCACAACCTTGTGTAACTCTAGGCCCAGGCGGTCCAATGCCTCCTCCTGGCTCCTGCAGGCTCGGACGTGGTGCAGCACAGACATATACACAGGCAGACACTTACACACGTAAAACAGTTCATTCTTTTTAAAAGGACCCGTTGAGGATGGTAGGCATACTTGTGGGTGTCATATGCCTGGCCCCTGCCAGCATGGGGCACCCATCTCTTTTCCTTTTGCCTCCCTGGCCAGAGATCTTCCAGTTCACTGCCTGGAGCCTCTTACCAGGAATCCTCAGAAGCCTGTCCCCATCACCAGTCAGGCATCTCCTGCCCCCTCTACAGCCCCACGTGTCTCTGCCCCCAAGTATGATGCAGAGGCCAGGAGACAAGGACCCCTGCTTGACCCAGCTCGGCCTTGGACAGTGCCAGGCCTTGGCTTGACAAGACGATGTGAAGGTGAGTCTATGTAGGCAGCGCTGGTGCCAGGATGGAGTAAGAGGCTCTGGGTGATTTGGAGGCAGGGTTTGTCCCAGGGTGCAGAGTCCTAGCTATGTAGAGGGGGAAGCTGTCTCATCCCTGTTCTGCTCTTTGGACTTGCCATGGCTACCTTTTTTTGTCTCCTGTTCATGTGGGCAGCTTCTGGAGGCTCCCGGAGTGTCAGGCCCTCCTCTCTACCCTGGCTGTTGAACAGCAATACCAATGGACCAAAGGAAGGACTTTATCTAGTTGTGTCTGCCTGTCTCCTGGGAAGTGTCTTCTGTGACTGTCCAACCTCAGATGCAGAAATTAAGGATCCCAGGTATACCTGCTTCTACCTGGTATTAGGGTAGAAGTGGGTTTCAGACCTTTCCAGAGTCATTGGACTAAAGTTTTGACTTAGTAGTCCAGTCATTTCTCCCCTTGTGATGGATCCCCTTTAATGTTTAGCCTTTGTCCAAGTCCTCTGAAGTCCTGCCTGGCAGGGTTCCAGCAGAGGTCATGCCAAGGGATCAAGTTCTACGTCAATTTCAAGAAGATATCCCAGCCATCCTCAGGTTTCACTAAGAGCTAAGAGTTAGGGCATTGTTTAATTTTAGCTCGAAAGGACACTGAGCAGCATCTACATACAAGGAATGTATGTAGATGGAGTTATTGAGCAGAGGACCAAGAGATTCCCCACTGCACTTGTGGCAAGGAACTAGGACAGGACCATCAATACCTAGGATCACAGCACTGTGCTTCCCTCAGAGTGGGCACCCCCTTCTGCTGATGGTCAAGATTCATACCCTGTTGTGGGAAGGGGAATTTGTAAAATGGTGCCTTATTTAAGGGGTTCATAGCAAGCTAGGCTTGCTGGTTCACCCCTTTAATCCCAGCACTTGGGAGGCAGATAGCAGAGGATCTCTGTAAGTTTGAGTCCAGCCTGCCTCAAGGACACCCTGTGAGTTCCAGGCTATCCACGGCTCCATAGTGAGACTTTGTCTCAATAAAACAAAACTTTAAAATAAAGGGCTGGTATCATGTTTGTGGTATCTTGGAGATACCACAAGACTTTATTACTGCTAAGGATCACCAATTAGCTAGCAGTGAATCTTCATGTCCCACATTGTGCCTACTTGATTCTATATGGATACACCATATACCCTTCTCTGTGAAGCAAGGGAGCAAGTACAGACAGAGATATCACAGCCTATGTTGGGCCTATGCTTTTGCCTTGTTGGTACCCTTGCCAGTTTGGCCTTCATCACTCCTTCCATGAAAGCTATGAACACTCATAGGACAATGGAAGCAAAATTTTATTTCTCTTGGCTGGGAAAGAGAACTAGCAGGTGATTGTACATAGGACTTTCACCCTCCCAGAACCAAAGAAGACATGCTCTGCCACAAAATGGCTCCCTCTGCCCAAGTGAAAGCCCAGAAGAGGCAGGTGAACACAGCGCAGGGCAGGGGCGACTGCAGTGAATAGAGTGGCCAGAGTGATCCAGGGGAGGGAGGGTCCAGGGCTCAGGAAAGGAAACTCAGGCTTCTTGAGGGTGGGACAGGTGTAGGGATGTTCTCTGCCATGGGAGCTTCTGGCTGGCATAGGTGCCGGGCTCAGGGTACCATAACGCGGTACGGGCTGCCTGGGATATGCTCATCACCCCACTTGACCACTAGTGTGTACTCCCCTTTGTCCTTGAGCAGGTAGGAGACACTGTAGAGGCGGCTGCCCATGTGTTTCACCAGGATCTCTTCACAGGGTGTCCTTGGGCCATGCACCCCCACCAGCAGCATGTTATTACCTAAGGTAGGAAGGAATAGGCCTCATTGACAGGCCTTCTTCCTTTGGCTATAATTACTCTGAACCCTTCTCCCTATTCCACATCTTGTACCTTGCCTGATTAATAAGCTTCCTCCCCCAGCAAGCTTCACATACTCCACCCTCACCACCCACCACTCACCAGGCCACCAGAGGATAAATTCCAGCTCCTCCAGGACATTTTCTTATTATATCATGTGCATTGGGGTTTTGCCTGCATGTCTGTGTGAAGGTGTTAGAGCCCTTGGAACTGGAGTTACAGGCAGTTGTGAGCTGCCACATGGGTGCTGGGAAATGAACTCTGGATCTCTGGAAGAGCAGCCAGTGCTCTTAACCGCTGAGTGGTCTCTCTAAGCCCATCTCTAGGACATTTTCTTATGGGGCAATAGGGAAAGCAGGGAGGCGCAAATAAAAGTAGCTCCATATACCCCTAAAGGCAGTTCCTGAACTTCCCACGCATTAACCATCCTGTTATTTCTGGCTCTGTACTTCCAGAAGCTCAAACCAGGGATACTCACCTGCTTTGCTGCAGTCTACTGTGAAGCTGCTCTTTTGGCCTACATAAGCCTTGTTCAGCCCCAGGCCTTTGGCTACTATCTTGCTGACATCAGCAGGACCTGGGCCTGAGGTCGCATGCTGGGGAACAGTAGCAACTTTATTCAGGGAGTCCACAAACACAGATGATGTCTCATGGAGGCTGTGGTTGCTAACAAGACGGGAACCTACAGGACAGAATGGGTGAGGCTGAGGAGTGGCTGGAGCATCAAGTCATTGGGTAGGCACTGACAGCTTAGCATGAGGCTCACCTGTGACTTTGGCTTTAAAGGGGCTTCCTGCAATATGATAGGGGCCACCATACTTGATGGAGATGAGGTAGCTGCCAGGTGCCATGGGGGTATAGGTGACACGGTAGCCCTCAGGGCACTCCTGGCAATCCATCTTCACCTTGGAGGGGCCGTCAATGGTAACCGAAAGAGCACCAGCTCCGGCATTGCTTGTGTTCACGATAAACTCAGCTGGGCTCCCTGGGAGCATGGAAGTTCAGGCAGAGTTTCCCTCACTGCCTTCCCTGCCTTCAGCCACCCAGCACAGCCTTGATATTTCCACATGCCTCTGGTTGTTGGGGCTGTGCGTCCACACCCAAAGCTATATGAACCTACCTGTGACACCACCTTCTAGGCCTGTTCCATAGGCGGACACTAAGCCTGGGTCCCCTCCATGCCCAGGCTCCCCAACTCGGATCTTGAAGGGGCTTCCAGGGATGTGAGTACCATTGAACTTGACATCAATCAGGTAGATGCCATTCTCTCGTGGGATGAAACGCACAGCATACTTATCTGAAATGAGAAGGACATGTTATGTGCCTGAGATACTTTTCTGTATGTAACTAACAAATGGTATCTGAAAGAAGCAGCCTTGGTACTAATATCCCCTTCTTTTTTCATGGCACCAGCAGAAACCCAGATGCTCCATGGACAGCCCTCTGCTTCCAGAATTGTCAGCTGTTACCCACCCCAGTATCACATACACCCTGAGGACTAAGGCTATAGAGTCTTAAACAGTCTACTGGTGAGTCTTTGTCCTGACAAGCAAAATGTCCACCTTTCTGTCATCTTAAACAGTGTACTGTTAATACCATGCTGCCTTAGCAGTAGCATGCTTAAAAATGAGGAGGAATCTCCTTCAGATCATGGACCTAGGGGGAGGGGAAAACTCATGAAACTAGTATGCTTCAATAGAATTGCTATTCCTCTAGCCATTGAAGTAGACTGTCTGTCTCTCTGTTTGTAGCTCTGTTTTTGTCTGTCTCTGTCATGTATGGCACTGCCACAAGGTGTTCTTCCTAGTGGCCATGCTAAAAGCCATATCTTCATGGATGCTTGCCAGTCTGCAAAGGGTTTCTTAGCTGAGGAGCCCAGTTTTGATTGCTTACAGAATCATTACTTGCCTTGTATACACTCAGCCTGATTCTAGTCAGCTAGGTCAAATGGTTGGATGACTAGACAAAGATAGAGCCTCACCTTGGTCAATCTCTGTAACATAGCACTCCTCCAGAGCTCCTGAGGGGCTGTGCACCTTGGCATCAATTGCCCCTTTGGCCCCATTCAGGCTGACTGCAAAAGAGGCTGGCTGGTTGACTTTTAACCCTGACTCCTGGAAGCACAGCAGATGTGGTTAGACAGGATGGCTAGAGCCAGGGCAAATGGGAAAGCAGGAGACCCACAGGGTCACTTACCCATCTGGTGTCCATCATGGTTTAAAGAGGGAGAGCCATTGATCTGTGAAGCCACAAGCACACCCACATCCTCCTAGCCCCTAGACATGTTCTCCAATCACACACCCAGGTAGCAGAAAGGGAAGGTGGCCCCACCTTGTACATAGCACTCAGCGCTAACAGGCTGTCCCTCTTTAAACCTCAGCCCTGGTGCTCAATGGGCACAGGCTTCTGTTCAAAGCCTTTAGACCTGAGACACGAGAAAAACTCCACGCGGTGGGCAGGGCACTTCCTGCCAACCCTAAGCGTGGGCTGTACCCAGCCAGAGCAGAAGCCTAGCACCCAGAATTGTTTCTAGGTAGGCCAATCAGCTCATGGCCGAGGCCTGCTTGCCATGGTGACTCTGGTCTGGCCGGGCCCAGGAGCCCCAGGTGGGCAGTTTCTCTCAGTGCCTCACCTGAAGACTAGAAACAGTAAGGCGGCGGGCGTCACCAGACGGAGAAGCCACAGGCACCACGAAGGGACTATCAGGTATGTGTTCCTCGTTGAACTTGACTGAGACCTCATAGTCACCTGCAAAAGAAGAAAATATAAGGCTATACAGGGGGTGTCACATATCACCAAAGGCTAGCTTAATAAAGGCCCCTTGCCTTCCACAGCCAGCTTGAATGTCCCTGGAATCTCAAGATGGAGAACAAGAGCCAAGTGGAGACTTTACCACCTGGGTTCAACACACCCACACTCAGGTCCTACCTCCCCCTCCCCCACCCATTTCTGTTTTCAATACCTGGCTCCTGAACTATGTAGGCCACACCACAGGAGCCATCCTTGCGATCCTCGAAAGAGATCTCAGCCTTGCTGGGGCCCTCAACAGCAATGGCCAGACCTCCAGCGCCAGCTTCCCTAGTCCAAATGCTGAACTCCGCTGTAGAAAAGCAGTGTGTGCTCATGAAACAGTGGACTGGTTCCCAGCCTCAGCCAACTCTAAGCAAAGCCAAGATCAACACGCCTGCTGCCTACTTCCTCCAAACACCCATATAGGCCCACAGGGAATAGCAAGAATTGGACATGTACACCTACCTGGCACTCCAGCTTCAGCTCTCTCCAGGCCAGGGCCTCCAGCACGGACCTTGTGAGCACCCCCTTCCCCGAGAGGCCCCACGGTGAACTGGAAGGGACTCCCAGGCACATGCTGGCCCTTGTACTTGACACTGACTGTATGCATTCCCATCTCAGCAGGCACAAATCGGATACAGTAAGTATGGTTCTCTCCTTCTACAATCTCTGCCTCATGGGTCTTGCCTGATGGGCTGGTCACCTGGGCTGTCATGTCTTGGATGCTAATTTCTACAAGTAGGAAATAACTTGGTGAACAGGGTCCTGTCTCTACTTGGGTATAGGGTTGCTCCGGGAACCCTCCTGATCTTTTCCCTACCAGGAATCTTCAGGCTGAGGTCACAATGGCTGCCAACATTGGCCACGGAAGGGGCACGTCGCCTACGTGTGATGCTCTCTTTCACCCGGCCCTCACCTGTCACCTTCACAGAAAAGGGACTTCCTGTAGGAAAAAAGTATAGTCCATATGCTGCACAGGTTACAGGTAGGCTCTGGGGTGTGTCCAGGAATGCTGCCAAAGCACAGGGAAAGGGTGTAGCTGCTGCCCTCACCAGGCACATGCTGGTCAGCGAATTTGATGTTTATGATGTAGTTTCCAGGCTCTGTGGGACAATAGGTGACCCTGCATGTACCATCCTCCAGGTCCTCTGTGTTGATGTCTACCTTGCTAGGGCCCTCAATGGACAGACTGAGCCCACCGTACCCTGAGAAATAAATAACAGCTGTAAGTCAGGATGCCAAGTGAAGCTGTATTGTCCCAGCTAGCAGGCCACCACTGTTTACCTGCATCTCTGGTGTCAATAATAAACTCTGCAGGTTCAAAGGTATGGCCTTCATGGAGGCCTTGACCAGAGACCCTCACACGGCTGGCATCACCTATCTCCGACTGGCTGATCACTACTGGGATGGGACTGCTTGCCACATGCTGGCCATTCTTCTTCACATGTACCAGGTGCTCTCCTGTCTCCTTGGGCACGAAGGAAATCCCTAGGCAAAAGGACAGGGCCATCAACAAGGTGTGGTCCCACAGCTTCCTTCCTTTTTTTCTTTGAAGACAGGATACCACAGGCTAAGGTGGCTTTAACTCACAATGTAACCAATGATTGGTTCCCCTGATTCTCCTGCCTTCACCTCCCAGGTATTGGGATTATAGGCAATCACCACACCTAGCTTCTCTCTCCTTCCCTGAAATTCTTGCTTCCACTTGACCTCTTACCCACGTGGCCATTTCGCAACCGTTTCAGTAGACAGGGCTCCTCTCGGCCTGAAGGTGGCACCACAGTGGCTGTGAGTAGGCTGAGGTCTGTTTCTGAGATGTTGATGGGGATATCAGCAGCAGAACCCACCTTTAGGTGGGACATACGCATGGAATCGTCACCTGGTAAGGGTACAAGCCATCAGCTACTACAGATCCAGCCCCAAGACCCTACCACTGTTCATGTCAATACTCCTAATGCTCCCTACCTGTGACTCTGGCAGTGAAGGGGCTGCCTGGGATGTGCTGATCATTGTACTTGACTAGGATGCTATAGTCACCAGGCAGCACAGGCAGGTAAGAGACACTGCACGTTCCATCCTGGTTGTCAGTGCAGCTGATTTCTGCTTTAGATGGACCCTCGATGGCCAGAGACAAGCCCCCTGAAAAGTATCACAGGTAAGAACTGTGCCCAGGGACACATTGCTAGGCCTTCATGGGTGAGGTGACTTCACAGGTGAGCAGAGGCAGGAAGATAAGGTAGAGAACTCCTCTTAGGATAATTTTCCACACCCAGCCCTCAGCCAATGGAGGACAATTTGTATAGGTTAAGCTTAGAGCTTTTCCTTACCCTCTCCTGCATCCTTGGTGTTGACAGTGAAGGTGGCAGGTTTGTTGACCACTCCGTGGGTAAGGCCAGGACCATAAGCAGTGACATGGCCACAGTTTACATAATCCACATAGAACTGAAGAGGGCTTCCTGAGGACAGAATAAAAAGCTACATGGAATATCAGTCTCATTCATGTCTTTTTGTTTTTGAAATAGGGTATATCTGGCAGGCTTTGAACTCACTATGAAGCTAAGGATAACCTTGAATTCCCGATCCTCCGGTGCTAGGATTACAGGCATGTGCCATGATACTAGTTTATTCAGAGCCTCAGGTATGCTAGGCCAGCAGTCTACTACTTAAAACCCCACCCCTGCCTGTTCTTTCCGAGATGTAGAAATAGCGGAATGGGATGGGACAGGCAAGAGGCAGTAGGCCCACCTGGGATGTGCATATTGTCATAGCGGATGTCCATTTCATGCAGGCCAGCTTCACTGGGTGAGTAGCGCACAGTAACAGTACCATCCTTGTTGTCAGTGATGGAAGGCTGGGCCACCTTCCCTGAGGGCATCCGAACTTCCCCTATAGAGCAGTGGTTTTGAGGTCAGGACATATTGGAACACCTGGCATCACTGTTTCCAAGCTCCTTTCCAGCCCTCAACTCACCAGTGATCTCGCCCTTCTTGATGGTGAAAGGAATGACAAGATCAAAGGGCCTCAGACTGGTTACATCTAGACCATTAACGCCCACCACAGGCCTCTCTGGGATCTGCAATACAGAAGAATCAGGTGAGTGGCTTCTCTGCAAATAGGTAGAACAGGGCTACATGAGGCACCCAGATGGCCATCTCTTAAGTGTCCCTATGGATTAGGCAAATTGAATAATAAACCAGGCCAAGCCTTACCCAGGTTTGCTGGTTACCCTGAGGATAGGTATACTGTGGTGCCAGCTGCTGAGGCCGTAGCGGGGTCTGCACTGTTGGTTGGTCCCCAGCCAAAGCCTGCAGGTCAAAATGAGAGAGCTGGAGACTGTTGTCACAAAGGGACTTAGAAGGACAGGTTAGGATTTTCCCAGATCGCCCTGCCCACCCATCCTTGGCCCCTTCTCACTGTAACTTGGAAGGGGCTGTTGGGCACATGCTCGCCTCCGAAGCGCACACAGATGACATATTTGCCCGGCTGGGGGGCTGTGTAGAAGATGTCAAAGGTACCATCCTCATTCTCCACCACGTCCACATCTACCTCGGAGCCATCAGGTGTGCACACAGTGCAAGTCACCTTGCCTTTGCCTGCTGCTTTTGTGTCCACAGTAATCACTGTCTCCTCCCCAATCTGGATGGTGGGGCCAATGCCAGCACCTGGGAGGGCAGAGTGGGTCCCCAGAGGGGAGCCAGCAGGTAAGCCTGGCATTTGGGCTACTCCCATCAGCATGCCATCCACCCAGGCCTCTTATTGCTACAACCAAGCACAGCCAGCCCCAACCTCTAGCCCAACCCACACCCCAAGCTACGATGGTGAGTGGTTTCTCAGAAGGCAGGAAGGATTCTCCTGACCACCTCAAGCCCCTTTACGAGAGAGGCCCAACAGGTGGTACCCAGGTACCTGGGAAGAAAAGTAAAGGACCATCCTATCCCAGCACAAGCATTTACTGCCACCTCCTCTGTCAACTCAGCCTCAGCTGGTACCATGGCCTATGCTGACAAAATACCAGCACTCTGACTAGGCCCATGGCTACTTGCGCCCCTGTGGCCTAGCCCTGGGCTCCAGTGTTATGTGTGGACGCAGTGAGGCAAAGTCCTGCAGCAGTGTGGGGGATGTGACACTTTCTTCCCTACCCGCCCCCCAGGCCTGAAGGTGAAACTGGAGTTTCCTGACAACTGAGAACGCTTGCTCAACCAGAGGCTTGCAGTGAGAGGTAGCCCAGCACAGCCTGGCACAGGCAAGAGCAAGCAGCACGGTTAGCACCCAGGCAGTGCATTACAGCAGGCTTGGCAAAGCAGTAGAGGCACCCAAGAAAGAGGAGGCAGAGGGTCCAAGCCACCACTTCAGGGTTGCAAGGGTAGAACATCTAAGCAGCCTCTAGGGCCCCATAGTGCCCGAGGAGAGAGAAAGGACAGTGACGTTATGATCTGGGGCTCAGCTGTGGACGCTTGGGAGCTGTGGCTTGTAAGGCCTGGCAGCAAGAGCACCCCTGCAGCCCAGCCTCCCACAAGGAAAGCAGCTAGGAGCACCAAATCTACTTTAGGACCAAGTTTAAGGGGACCCTTTGCCATCCTACCCCCAAGCCCCACTCTCGTTGAACTTGGTCTCACAGTAGCTACATGAGACTCAGCATCTTTAGCTATAGATCTGGCTGCCTGCTACCCATGCTGCCCTCTGAGCTTCCTGCATTCCTGGCCTGTATCATCTAGCTAATGATTTCGGCCCTCTTCTGAAAGCTACTTGATTCTTCATTCCTGTACCCAGGCTCCAGGTGATCAGCAAGCCTTAACCAGAGCATCCTCAAAACACTTGTTAATTGAGCTACTACTTAATGTCCCAGTGGCCACTGATCTGGCCCAAGATAACCTTCTGGATTGCCCAAAGATGGCTGAAGTTCCCTGGCTGAGCTCCCTGCCGCCATTCCATAGATAATGGTCAAGAAAATCGAGGCCACTTGTTGGCCTATTCTGCCCTATGCACACATATATGCTATCTTCAATCCCATGGACTAGTCTAGCAAAGCAATCTAGCCTGTGCCACAAAAACCTAGCTATCTTATAACGCCGTCCTTGGCTATCTACCCAAGTGCCTGGCTGACAGGTAAGTAGTTATAGCCTCATATCAGTATCCCTGGGGTGTCTCTGTCTTGGAGCAGACAAACCTGTGTGATAGGGACTGTCTAAATAACGTCACTGCTGAGGGAATGGGAGGAGAAGGAAAGAAGGAGCTGGGTCGCAGAATGCACTTTGGAGCTCTGAGGCTGGGCCAGGCCCTGCCATGCTGGCCACCCAAGCAATTAAAACTGGCACTACTGCACCACCAGCCAGCCCCACCCACTCATGCACCGCCCCCAGCCCAGGACACAGAGGCCCCTGGGAGGCAGGGATGGAAGTCTGTGGATCTGACGAGGGCTAGAGACTCCTACTGGGTACAGGAAACCACCTTGTCCCCTGAGCCCATGCAGGAGCCCTTGTGAGAAGGAAGCACCTGCTGCCCATCCCCAGGTGCTTCTCTGGGGTGCCAAGATCCCCAGACCCCAAAGTCCCTAGTGAGGTGCCTCCTAGGATACACTTCACCCCAAAGCTCTCAGCTGCAACCCAAGTTCTCAGATGGGGAAATGGAGGCCCAGAGAGGGGAGAACCAGAGCACTCATGCTTAGTTCCAGAAACCTCCCTGGGCCCTGTCCCTCCAGCCCATGGCCTTGTCTGCACAGCCTCCCCAACTCTGTCCTCGCCTAGAGCTGCAGCTGGAACTGTCCTGGGAATGAATTAGCAATGAAGAGGAAAGGAAACTGCCTCTCTGGGCAGGAGGGGCATTGGGAGTGGCCCCAGCAAGCAGCTTACCTAGCCCGTGACCTCCGATTGACACTGAGGTGAGAGGGCAGAGAGCAAGGAGAAAGGTCAGGTGAGTCACTCAAGGGGGCGGCCCCCACTCCCACACGCCGCCCCAAGCAGCGAGCCCTTGCACACAGGCACACCCAAGCCCCGTGCCGAGCGCCACCATGGCTGATGGTGGGCTGGCTCACCTGTGACTGTGCACTTGCTGGCATCCCCAGTGGGCACAGCCCGGACACGGTATGGGGAAAAGGGGATCTCATCACCACCATACTTGATGAGGATTGTGTACCGGCCTGTCACATCTGGTACATAAGCCACTGTATATGTCCCATCATGGTTATCTTGGATGTGTGTCTTCTTGGGCTTGCCTTCAGGGTCCTGTGTGGCAAAGCACAGGGGAGGAGGTTGGTCCAAGCCCAACAAGGCCTAGATTATCTCAGGCCTTCCATGGAACACCAAGTACTGCTACAACAGGGATAGCTTCTGGGCCTCTCAACCCCCCTGGTCACAGCAGCTGCCTGCCTATGGCAGAGTCTGGAATGGAAAACCTTAAACATCCAGCACTGACATGACAGAGATAATACCAGAGAGCAGTTTGGTGTCCAACCTCAGCCCTGGGCCTATCCTAGGGGCACTAGGAGCTTAGTGAAAGATCTCAGTGTTACAACATTATACCTGTCCCGTGAGAATATTGCATATGTGGAATCTGAAGTACTACAGGCTTTGGTACCATGCTCAATAGCAATGCATATGTATTTGAAAGGAAAGCTTGTTCCTTTCAATTTGGGAGAAAACTGTTACACATCCTAATATAGTTACATTAGCAGACAAGAAGCAGAGGCCTGCCCTTAGACTACAGCTACAGGCAGACTAGTTAGCAAAACTGGGCTGCCTGCCAGCTGTAGCCTTCAACTTTAGCTGCTCTGGCCTGGTTCCTTGCCTCTCCTCCCAGTTCCTGGAGTTGCAGTACAGCCCAGGAAGCCAGCAAGCTCACCGTAATCTGGACAGCCAGCAGACCCTCCCCAGCATCCTTGGCATCAATGGTGAACTCCACAGGCAGGCTGGCAGGCACACCAGTGGTATTGAGTCCAGGTCCACTGGCCTTCACCTTACTGGCATCATGTGTGGGCAGCACCTTGACCTTGAAGGGGCTATGAGATCAGGGTGTTATGAACCATCAGCAAAGTTTCAGTACCCAGCCTGCCCCCAGTATTCACAGTGTACCCTGCTTCTTACCTCCGTGGCACTTCTTCTTCCCCATATAGCACAGAAATGCTATAGGACCCTTCTCGGCTGGGTACATAGTTGACAGTCTGAGTACCATCGGCATTGTCTACTACATCCACTGGCTCCACCAGGCCTAGCCCCCATCCCAAGAACAGAACCTTAGGTTAGCTCTTTATACCCACTCCCCAACCCATCTCATTGGAGGACTAAGACTGAGCCGGAAGCCTAGACCTTATCATGTCCTTAACTACCCAATTCTAGGAATGACCCCAAGACCCTGTAGTATAAAACATGTATCCAAGTCCTTCCTTAGGCCCTCCCTCTTGCCACATCTATTCAGTGGCCAAGTCCTTCTCTGGGGTTCCACCTGGTTCTGTGGTTACATGAAACCCTTCCACCATCTGTTCTAGCCCATTTTTAGGCATGCTGGGCCTAAAAAAAAATGCCTCTATAGTTCCCTGTTCCCAGGTATGTGAATTCTCACCTTTGGGGCCCTGCACTTTGACCTGCAGTGGGGCAACTCCAGCCTTGCTTGTGTCCACCTGAAAGGACTGAGGGAGGTTGGCACGAACCATGCCTGGGCTGAGGCCAGGCCCAGAACACTTCACTTTAGATGCATCTGTCACATCATGCACAGGGACCTTGAAGGGACTACCTATGGGTTGATGCAGAAGGATGGTAGTAGCTATGTAAGACACTGTGGATATTAGCAAGCAGTCTTAGTTCTATCCTGTCATTGTCTCCTCACCTGGAACTTGGTGACCACCATAAGTGACATTAAGGCTATAGGTTCCAGCTTCATAGGGGATGTATTCTACCGAGCAGCTGCCATCTTTATTATCCATGCATGACATCTTGGCCTCTGAGGGTCCCTCAACAGCCAAGCCCAGTCCACCTGTGCCAGCTCCCCTAGTCCAAACAGACAGTCTGTCATTACCTGGGTTTCCTAAGCCATTGACTGCCCTTGCCTCCTCAGTGCCTCACTTACCTAGTCTCCACTGTGAACTTGTTGGGTTTGTTGGTGGTACCACTTTGGATGCCTGGCCCATGGACACGCACCCGGGAGGGGTCACAGCCCTCTGTGACAGGCACTTGGAAGGGGCTGCTGGGCACAGGGCTGCCATCATATGTCACATCCACCGAGTGTACTCCTGGAGAGCAGGGCAGGTCAGGAAGAAGTAGGCTTCTCCACTTACTCCCTGCTCTGACTAAGGTGTCCCCAGCACATTCATACCTTCCTCATACGGAGTGTATTCCACTTTGTATGTGCCATCACCACAGTCTTGCACAAAGGTCTCTGTCAGGTTGCCTGAGGGGTTGGCCACACGGGCCTTGACATGTGGCCCTCCAGTCTGTGTAAGAGCCCGGGCATCCACACTAAACTCAGTGGTTGCCTCTCGGAAAACACCTGGAAAGGACATGGTGAGGAAGCTGTGGTTATAGGACTCTTTGCACTCTATAACTGCTACCCTCCCCCCTACAGAAGGTCTCCTTACCTTGACCCTCAATTCCAGGCCCATAGCACTGTACACCTGAGGTATCCACAGCAGGTTCCACTTGCAGCTTGCTAGGGAAGTTGGGTACAGGCTGGCCGCCATACTTGATGGTAACAGTATAAGCCCCAGGACAGAGAGGAATATAGGTAATAGTGTGTGTGCCATCACCATGGTCCTGAATGTATACTTCAGCTGGCAGTCCTGCCTCAGAGCAGATCTCAATCGTCAACTCAGCACTGCCAGCACTTGAGCAGTCCACTTGAAACTGCCCTACCTCACCAGCAGTAGCCCGCTCCAGCCCAGGGCCTGAGCACTTCACCTTGGATGCATCAAAACAAGGAACCACATGGGCCTTGAATGGCGATCCAGGAATATGGGTGTCAGCAAAAAGGATGTTGATGTTGTAGTCCCCAGGCTCAGTGGGCACATAAGACACAGAGCATGTGCCATCACCGTTGTCCAGGCACTCAAGCTGTGCTTCGCAGGGGCCTTCCACTGTCAGGCCCAGGCCACCAGTGCCAGCACCCTTTGTATCAATGGTGAAGCGGGCAGGGGAGCCTGCATTGCCCCCCTGTAGCCCTGGTCCAAACGCCTTCACCTGAGGGAAGGAGGAAGTCAGAAGCAGCTACCACCCCATTTCATCTGTCTCCTTTTGCCCTACCTTTCCTCCTCACATAAAAACATGAAAGGAGTAAGGTGCCTAATGGGTCATCCACCCATCGATCATAAATGAAATGACAAAGGGTCAGGACAAAACTGGAGAAGATAGGATGCCTTCAGAAAGGAAGATGGGCCAATTGTGGTGGCACACACCTTTAATCGCAGCACTCAGGAAGGCTAAGGCAGGCAGATCTCTGTGAGTTCAAGGCCAGCCTGGTCTACAGAGCAACTTCCAGGACAGCCAAGGCTACACAGAGAAACCCTGTCTCAAAAAAAGGAAGAAGGGCCCTCCCCTTAAAGCCTCCCAAACCCAATTACCTTGCTAGGTTTGGTGGGAGCCACAGCTTCCAATGGAAAAGGACTGCCAGGCACAGGCACACCATCATAGGTCACTTCCACCTCATAGGGCCCCTCTTCGCGGGGTACAAAGCGTACTACACTGTTGTCAGCTCCCAGGCCTGGCTCCACCTTGCAGGGCACCACTGCACCTGAAGGACTCACAATCTTGGATGCTACTTTGCCTTGACCACCTGCACCCTTTGACTTCACTGTAAACTCCTGATCTTTACCAACCTCCACTTCTGTTGTAATGATGAAAGCAGAGAAAAAAAAAAAAAATCAAACATCACTTAATTATGCAGCCCCAAGCAAGACTTAACTAGGTAGGGGTGCGTGGCCCTCAATGGCAATGACAAGTATTACAACTACTTACTGTCACCAAGGCCAGACACCTTGATCTTGCTGAGATCCAAGCTTAGAGATATTCCCACTGAAAATGGACTCTTAGGTATGTGATCTCCTCCATAAGTGACACTGACACCTACTGGGCCCTGAAGTGGGTATAGAAGTATAGCGGTTTCCTAATCAGTACCCCAGTATCTTTGGCCTACAGTTGTCCAGCTTGCTCATCAGCCCCCTTCCCAAGTGAGAAATTAGAAAACCCCTAGAGAGGCCTACCTAGCCCACCACATACAGGCTGCAGTAGAGATAGCTACCTGCTGCACAGGCGTGTACTTGACTGTGTAGGTATTATCATGGTGGTCAGTGATGTCCACATCTCGAACGGCATCTCCCTTAGCCAGTCCGGAGAACTGGACATCCAGCTTGCCTTTCCCAGCATTTTTAGCATTGACCGTGAAATGGGTAGGTTTGCCAAGCTCAACACCTGAGGAAGTATAACAAAATAGAGGCATTCTACTTTTAGCTCCCTATCCTTGGTTCCATTCAGCCTTCTACAGAACATTCGTCCTTACCAGTGCGACTTAGGCCAGGACCCTCAGCCTTCACCTTGTTGGCATCATGAGAAGGTTCCACTTTGACTCTGATGGGGCTGGTGGGTGTGGCCTATAAATGATGAGAAGAAAAGAGCTAAGGATAGCAGCACCCCAAAACTTAGCAGTCTAGGGACTGAGAGCAGTAATACCTACCTGATCGGCAAAAAGGACCATGATGGTATAGCTGCCAGCCCCACAGGGTGTGTATTTCACAGTGAAGGTGTCATTGTCATTACGGATTATATCAAAGTCAATATCAGCCTCAGTGGGGCCTACTACTCCAGGAGCACATTTGATACCAATGCTGACATCTCCTGTGGTTGAGAAGTGGGGTAAGAAGAGTCTGGCTGGGACTTTGTGAAGACAGCCTATCCACCTGTCCTCCCATTCAATGCTAGGCCTGCTAGGCCTTACCCTGGCCAGCCTCTGTACAATCCACAGTAAAGTAGGTGGGTTCATGGGCCTTGAGTCCAGTCTTGGCCACTCCTGGACCATACACCTTGACTTTGTTTGGGTGGCTGCCAGCTCCCACATTCACCTATAAGGTATAAGGACAAGTGAAAAGACATGACAAGCTTGTGACAGGGGAGGTGAGAGGCTTCCTCAGCTACTGCTGGTAGACAAGTCAAATATTGCTGCTGCTTTGGAACAACTGGAAGATCCTCCAACAGGTAAAGGTAAGCACATGATACTATAATTCTACTCCTAGAGAATTTTGAAAACCTAGGTCCACACAACTACCCAAATGGTCCTACCAGAGCTATTCACATAACCCAAAAATAACACCTTAAATATCTGCAAAATAGACATAGTGCTTTCCATCCACACAATGGAATGGAAAAAATTATTCAGGCATAAAAAGGTATGAAGAATTGACATACTACAATGTTAAAAAAAAATCATATGACACTCAGTGAAAGAAACCAAACAAAAAGTAACAGAATGAGCATGGTGCCACATGACTTTAATCCCAGCACTTGGGAGGCAGAGGCAGATGGATCTCTGAGTTCAAGCACAGCCTGGTCTACAAAAGTGAGTTCTAGGCCAGCTTGATCTACTGGTGAGAGCCTGTCTCAAAACAAAAGAAAAAAAATCACACACTAAAAAGGTCACACTGTGTGTGTGTGTGTGTGTATAATATAGATATATTATATGTATACATAATTACATCTATATGAAAGGCCCAGAAAAGGCAAATGCATAGATCAGTGGTTATCAGAGGCCAAAGAAAGAGGAGAGTGCGAGATAGGAATTTCTTTGGTGGTGATAATTATTCTACACTGTGGTAATCGCTGCCAACTACTCTGAATATGCTAAAAGTCAAGTCCGGTGTAAACCGGAAAACTTGATATGCAAGCTTGGTCTATTTAAAACTGCTACAGGAACAAAGGGGCTCTGGGGAGATGGGATAACAGTCCATGGGCTGGCTTACCCGGAAGGGACTGTTGGGGATGCTGACACCTCCCCAAGAAACCATGGCTGTGTGCTTCACTGGCTTTCTGGGCACATAAGAGCAGCTGTAAGTGCCATTGCCATTGTCCTTGACTGTCGCCTCCACAGGGCAGCCCTCATTGTCCTGTAAGGCACACAAAAGCAAGCAGTCTGCTGGTCAGCACCTCGGCTTAGGGGCAAATCAGTCCTGCCCCTAACATAGGTAGACATCCCACCTGGACTTGAACTCGGAGAGGGGCCTTCCCAGCATGCTTGGCATCAACTGTGAACTCTGCTGGTTTGTTGACAGCCACACCAGTCTTCTCCAGTCCAGGCCCACGTGCCTTCACCTAATAAGAAACCAATCCAATCTCAGAAGACCAAGGTAAGGCCATGAAAATCAGGCAGGGAAGTAAGTAACAGTTTCTTACTTAGGAACAGGGTGCTAGGCTCATGACCTCAGCCTTGCTGACAAGATGGGATCATGCCCACCACCTTCCCAAGCAAGAAAGCCAAGGTTCAGGTCAGTGTTATATGCCCTTTACCCTGTCTGGGTGAAAATCCTGGGGTGCCTCACGGATGTCAGCCATGAAAGGACTGAGACGAATGTCCTCGCTGTTACACAGCACATGAACAGCATACTCGCCAGCCTCCTGGGGCCAGTAGCGCACATCACAGGAGCCATCACCCTTGTCGTCACATTCAATCTTGGCCTGGGATGGACCTTCCACAGAGAAACCTGACAACAGCCATCAGTCTTATTGATGGTGCCTGGGGAAAGGCTGCCCTTGCCACCCTCTAGTCCAAGCACCCACTCTGAAGCCTCCAACTTACCCAAGGTGCCCACATCATCACCAATGGCCTCTACTACAAAATCTGCTGATTTGCCAACAACGCCGCCTTCCAGCCCAGGGCCCCAGGCCCGCACCTTCTGATTGCCACACTCAGTGCCTACCTTCACCTCGAAGGGACTGCAAGCAAGAGCACCACAGTGGTAAGCACCAAGAGGCACTGCCCTATATCAAACAGCCACTGGCCCCTCACCAGATAGGGAAGATGGTAGGGCTCAGAACATGGCGAGTAGTGGAGGGAGCTTACCTGCGACCAATGTTCTGGCCACCCCATGTGATAGTGACAGTGTACGTGCCAGGGATTGTGGGATAATATTCAAAGCCATATACTCCATCCCCTAGGTCTTTCTGCTTTACACGCTCCTCGCCCTCTGCAAAGACAAGGAAGAACTCAGGCCTGTCCAACCATGACTTGAGGCCCATCACCCACCACCCCACCAGAAAAACTTACTGGGGCCTTTTACAGTGACCTTTAGCTCCCCGCTGCCGGCGCCCTTTGTGTACACCTTGAAGTCAGCTGTCTCCTTCACTCGCACACCCTTAGGCTGGAGTCCTCTACCAACAGCCCGGCAAGCAGCTGGGTTGCAGGCTGTGGGCAAATAGGCCAGCTCAATTGCTGGGAACTGGAGCTGGGTAGTATCTCCTCCCCTGCTACCCACAGAGCCAGGCCATTGGGATTGGGGGGTTTCCTTAGAGTTTGGCACAACAGGCTGGTGAAGCACATGCAAGAAAGAACTAAAATGGGCCATGACCCTAGAATCTGCAACCCAAACATGGAAATGGCAGACTCTCTCCCACCTGCTCGACACCAGCCCCAATAACCTCCGCCCAGCCCTCCCACCAAGAAAAAGAGAGATCCAAGTACCGTTGACCCTGTGGGCAGAGTAGAGAGCAGCAGGTTTCTAGACAGCCGGAGCAAGCTCTTCCGAAGGTAAAAGCATGGAGGAGATAGAGAGGGACAAGAAAAGAAAGAGGAGCAAGAAGGGCCCCAGCATGGGAAAGGAAAGATAGTGCTTGCCTAGACAGTGGAAGCTCAGAGACTGGGGCTCCCAAACAGGGTCTTCAGGAGGACAATCCCAGTTGCCTGCTCCTCTCCCAAGAGGCCCAGGCCACAGCACCACAGTAGAGGAAGCATCCATGGCCAGGCCTACCTTGGCCAACAGTGATAGTGTAGGGGCTGCGAGGGATGGGAACACCGGCAAAGGTGACATGTACTGTGTGGACACCCTCCATGGTGGGCTGGTAGCTACAGCGATAGGTGCTGTCACCCCTGGCCTCCAGCTGAGGTTCCACTGTGCCTTTCTGTCCTGTAGGGTCCTGGATGACAACGTCCACCTTGCCTGTGCCAGCTCCTGTCCCAAGACACAAAGTTAGCTCTGGAACTCCAGCACAACTCTTCCCCCAACGGCTGGCTGGGCCTTGGCTGCCTCCCCTCACCTGCAGTGAAGATCTCAAAGTAGGTAGTCTTGTTGGCGATGTTGCCACTGGGCTCCAGACCAGGGCCCTGGGCAGTCACTTTGCTGGCATCACCCTGTGACTTGTCCACATACACCTCAAAGGGACTCTTGGCAATATGTTGGCCAGCAAAGAGCACAGTCACCTATTCCCAGGAGGGGCAGACTGTGAGAGGGAGGTAAGGGACCCTCCACCAAATAACCATTGGCTACTAGCCTCCTTCTCAGGCAATGACTCACCTTATGAGTCCCCGTCACTTCAGGGACATACCAGACAGAGAAAGTACGGTTCTTGTCATTATTGGCAATAACTTTCGCCTGTAATAGGAAAGATTGTTAAGAGCATCCCTTCCAAAAGGGTCCACAGCTGGATCCTGCCCTGCCAATGGATAACCCTACCTCTTCCTGGTGTCCAGCTGGGTCCTCCACGTACACCAGTACCTCTCCCTGGCCAGCACTTCGAGTCTCCACAGTGAATTCTGCTCTCTTCTTTACCATATTGCCTGTAGGCTCAATGCCTGTCAGGAGAAAATGAGTAAGCCACAGACCAGCTATTAGGGCCACATCTTCACACCTCTATACTCTGTTTCCCAGACACTAAAGCAGTAATAGGGACACAGCATGAGAGACCCTATCCCTCTACAGGCTCAGTGCCCCTCCCCAAGCTAGACACAATCCAATCAGGCAGGTTTGTTTAGTGTAACTGTAAACCCAACATTGAGCCTGGCCTCAGAACCCAGCTGTGTGCTCTTGCCATGAGGACAGGCCCATGCCTGTTCTCTGAAACAGTCTGGTTTGCTGCACGAGTTTCCCAACCCCTTGCACATGCATGATCCTGACTGCTTCATTTCTAATTATAGAATAGCAATATGCTGGGTTCTCCTTCAAACAAGAAGCTTCCCACAAGCCAGTAAAACTTAAGGAACTTAATAGTATTCCCTTGTCAAGGCACCATTTCTGACCAACCCTGATCCATTCAGGTTCCTCAAGAATGATTATTTCATTGACCTGCTGCCATGACCCAAAACCTCTCTTAGGACACAAGTTGAAACAGAATACTGTCCCATGAGCCATATATAAGTGTTCAAGCCCCCAGAATGTCACTGGCCAGGGCCCCTCACCTGGCCCATAGGCTCGAGCTTTCTTTGGGTTCAGTTTGGGCCGAAGAGGAGCCCCTGGCTTCAGCTTGGCCTTTGGAAACTGAGACAGGTAGGTCATAACCGAATGTTCATCTACGTTGGGATCCACAATTTCCTCTGGGGTGATCACCTGTCACAGACAGAAGACAAGAGCCATTAGGCCTCTCCTTATTGTGACTAAGTACCCCTTAGCTGCAAGGGCCTGCCAGGGAGCATACCTGAGGAATGCCTAGCCAGTCATCAGCCTGCTGCATGGCTTCCCGTGCATTGTTCACAGGCTTACTAGCATCCCAGGAGTCCCAGTCAGGACAGAGGCCTACAACAGAAAAAAGGCCATGTTGTAAGTTTAGGGGTTATAGAATTACTTTCTAGGTTGACCAGACAGCGTTAGCCCAAGATCTCCCATGTCTGTGCTCCTCACCTGGGGCACAGCTATCAACAAGAGCACCCAGGGCCCGGCCACTCTGCCAGTCCCGGCTGAAGTTGGTAATGGGCAGCTGTGGCAGCTTGTTCTGAATCCAGCCTAGGAGCCTCTGCTTGGGTGTTTGCTTCTTGGCCTCCTCATCCTCCTCCTCATCCCACATGGGCATCGAGATGGAGTAGTGCAGGATAAGGGTCCAGATGAGGCCTAAGATCAGCTTCAGATTCCCATCCACAATGGCCTTGCTGTCTGTGAGAAGAGTGGTGACAGCACTGAGCAGTTAGGGTTTTCCCTCATCAAGGCTAGTGAGGAAGGACCTGGATAGGCAGCAGAGCAAATCAATTAAGTGACAGAGGCCCCTCCCAGCTAGGGGTGGAAAGTGGATCAAGCACTCTCTGCCCAGGGCCTCTAAAAGGATACAAGGAAATATTTGGTGTGTTTAGTGATAAAAGAGACTTTGTTGGGGGGAGGGGGAGACACCCATAGACACATGATGACAATGCAATAAGGAGGACCCTGCCAAAAACCCCAGAAGGCCCAGAAGGAGGGTGGAAGAGCAAGTGAGATGAATATTTTCCAGCTGCTAAGATCAAGACCTGCCCCTACCTCCTCTTGGTATCTATGGAAACTGGGAGAAGTGGCCCAGCCCTAACTGGCCTAGAAACAGGGCCCCTGACCTCAAGCTGGGCTGGAACCAAAGAAGAGGAAGGCTAGGTTGGCAAAGAGTATTAGGAAATACAACTGCTGCTCCAGGGTGGGGGATGAGGCAGGGGAAGTGAAGGTGTTGGCAAGGATCCTTGTGAAAAAGGCTGTAAGGCCCACCCTTCAATACTTCCCTTGTCTCCCACCAAGATAGGAATCAGGAGATGGCACAGGTGGGGAAGGGGGCATAAGTCAAAGGAACTATGTTTAGTCCTGAGGCTTATAGGAAACTTCCGGGGTGACAGCCCCTATTGCCCAGCTGAAGGAGGAAAAGGAAGAGTAGGGTGGGGCTGGGCCACTTAGGAGCCCCTGTTGCAGAGGCCTTGGGTGGTGTCCTCAAGTCCTACTGCTTTAGCATAACCTGCTCAGCTGCTACTCACCACCCAGCCTACTTGCCACCTAACGGGCTACATCTTGGGCAGCCACCAGGCTTACCACAAGGGAAGTGGTTAGGGCGGGCACCATGAACACCCATCACCATGGCAACCCCTCTCAACCCCACCCAAGGCCACCTCTGGGCCATAACCTCCTCAAGGGTGTATAGCTTATGGTGGGTAACATTTTCTCCAGCTCATCTT
This sequence comes from Meriones unguiculatus, assembly GCF_030254825.1. Lineage (NCBI taxonomy): Eukaryota > Metazoa > Chordata > Mammalia > Rodentia > Muridae > Meriones > Meriones unguiculatus. The sequence continues at coordinate 40,153,466 of NC_083369.1, forward strand.
TGGAAACCCTTCAGGCCTTCCCTGTAATCAGAGAATGTTTATCTAGTGAGTCAATGGGGGAGGGTCATGAAAACTAGAAGAATACCACTGGGAGGGCCATCTAGGGCAGATGGTATCCCAGTCCAGTGAGACAGCACCTAGAAGACTACCACCTAAACCTCTGAAAGCAGTTATCATTCACATCCTCAAACAGGTCCTGGCCCTTCATGGATTTTTTTTCATTGTCCCAAAATGGTGAGAGGATGGAGAAGGAAGTTCAAAGAAGACCACGGACACCAGGGCCCTGCCCTAAGCCATAGGTCCAGCACAAGAGTCCCCAAGGAGACCAAAGGGGATGAGCAAACACAGACCCACAATCATCCCAGGAAGGTATAGCTGGTCCCTTCCCTGGTCTGATTAGGCGGGCTATGCCTGCTACATCCTCCTCCATGGCCCAGGGTTGAGAGGCAGCCTGGTTAGATGGCCCCGCCCCATCCCACCCCCTATCCCCAGCCCCTGGGCCAGCTGGCCCCCTCCCTCTTCTAATCACTGCTGCTTTCCAACATTTTTTTGCCTTATATGGCAAAGCTCTGGGAACTAGGCCTGCTCCAGACAGCTCACAAGAAGGAGGGGAGAAAGAAGGCGGGAGGAAACACCCCAAAGAGCTGGGGTGTGGCCTGCTTCCCCACATCCGGTTGCCCCTGCCTCAAGACTCAGAAATGACTCAGCTGGCTAGACTGAGGCTGGGAGTAGGGGTGGGCCTCCATACATCCACTGGCATGCCTCTATGAACATTCCAAAGAAAGAATTCAGCACTTGAAAACTACTGAGGGGCCAGGAGAATCTTGATGCCTCACTGGTTTAGCGAGCATGTACCATTCCTAAGTCTTAAGAATAGCAGGGAAGCCTTTCTATTAGGGAAAGGGTTTTAAGAAATAATGCATTCTTTTACTCTCACCGTTTCACATTCCCAAGTTACCAATTCTAGTGCCTGTCCATGTGCAGCCCCTACTTTGAGAAAAGGATCCTGCAAGAGGCAATACCACTGTGTCAATCTCTCCAGTTCAATGACATGGGACACTGGGCTAGCAGTAAACCCAGTGTACACTGGTGCACCTTTCAACCAGTCTCTGCATTTTAGATGCAGAAAGCCAAAGCAGGAGTTTGATTGATGATAGACAGCAAAGCTAGCAACCAAGCACACTACCACCAGATGTCCAAGTGCCTTCAGTTACCACACACAATACACCTGGGTTGCAGTTTTGCCAACAATACATCCCTTTGCCACCACCTCCAAGTTCTCAAACAAACATAAACTGGGGATTTGAATCATCTCCAATGAGGGAGCATGTTCCACGGCAAGAAGCTGCGGGAGTCCTACGTAACAGGAGCCACAGCTGCAACCTCCACTTTAGAACTGCACAGGCATCCAAAAACTAGAAGAGTCCTTTCAGAATTGCTGTTGTAGTGGAAAAGCATGGACATCCTAGGGATGGGGTGTGGCTCTCAGGGGCCTAGTCTGTGCCTGTCCCACCACGGCTGCAGTGATGGGGGCGCGGCCTACAGAGGATGTGAGCTCAGACTGGGAGCAGGCCAGCAGGGCAAAGCGGGCGGGGGCGCGTAGCGGTTCGCATGTTCGCCAGGCCAGCCTGCTCGCCTTTGTTCTCGAGAACCTCGGGGAGCAAGGCGGCCAAGGGGCCCAGGGGTACCCTTGGTTGTTCGGCAGCTAGAAAGGAGAACCAGGAGGAGGCCTTTAGGGGAAAGGGAGAGAAAATGTGTGGTGACCACGCCCGCACCCTCTTGGTGCCCCAGTGTGGCCCACGCCCTCACCTATGGACACGAGCTTGATGCTCTCACGGTCCAGGAACTCAAGAGCCACCGACACATTTTCGAGCTGCATCTGACGGAAAGTGGGTCGTTGGTTGTGCTTGCGGTGCATCTTCTTTTGGCTGAGTACCTCGAGCAGCGCGATAAGCCGCAACCCATCGCTCAGGTCCGTCTGCAGATTGGCGATGCGCTTGCTCACGCACTTAAGGTGCTCATTGCACCAGCGGGTAAACGTGTTCTGCTGGATCTTCTTCCATGGTGCATCCTCCGCTAAGTCTTTTTCGGTAGCCGGCATCTCAGCGTCCCGCGTATCGATACCGCCTCCAGGAGCCGCGCCCGCCGCGCTCTGGCCGGAGCGGGAGTGAGAGCTACTCATTTTGAGGCGCGAGGCGCGGAGGGGCGGTGCTGCAGCCTCAGCGAGGGGACGGCCCTTTAATTAAAGCCGAAGGCACTTCCGCGAGTTAAAGGCACAGAACAGAAGTCGCGCTGTGGGAAGAGCGAGCCCTTTAAAATGCGGACGAAGGGTGGAGCCAGAAGCAAGGTTTCCTTGGGGCGGAGCCTACGGGTGGGGCGTCTGGGCCACTTGAGCTCCACGCCGCCCCCCTCCGTTGGAATGCCCCCACAAAGTCGCCCCCCTCCCCCGCCCCCACTGCTGCGCTCCACCTAAAGCGACCCAGCTCTCCTGCTTCAGGGTGGGTCTTTGAGCCCCAAAGAGCACAACGAGATCCTGCAACATCTGCTACAGTACTACAAGAAACGGACCTCAGATCTAGGAAGGGCTGAGCAGTTCTGTCACAGGACTGATCAAGTCCAGCTGGCACACCCTTACAAGGGACTTTCTTTCCCCAACATCCCTACAAGAGGGTGGAGCCAATAGGGTCCCTAAATCACTTAGACTCCTCCTGATCCTCCACCCTCCTCCTTTATCTTTATTCCTCTAACCCATTCTTCCCAAGTGCAACCTGGTCCACAGCAATGCGAACAGTCCAATACTGAGAGCGAAGCCGACCATAGCCCCTGGCGCTACTGTGAGGTCTTTGTGCTCCTAAGTGCCATGAAATGGCTGCCCTACAAGGGCTCTCATCACCCAATGTAGCCACTCGCAGACCTCTGCTCTTCCCACCAATCTCTGCTTGTCTTCCAAGTCTCCATGGCCCTGGCCTGAGCACCTTTACTAGCCCATTCCCACCGTCTTCCTCTCTGGCCCCTAGTTCCATCCGGGAGGAAATGGGGCGGGCACTGGGCCGGGAGACTGCCAGCACTCCAGGACGAAGCAGCCTTCCAAAGGCCCAGGGCATGCCAATGGGCACAATCAGAAGGTTCCCGCTGTGTGATGCGGGTAGATGGGTACATCTTGTGCCTGCCTGACTCACTACCTTGAGCCCTGAGTAGTTCTGGGGGAGAGCTGTCATCTGGCAAGGTAAAATATCCCCTAAGCTTGGTGTGACCCTAACGTTGTGGAGGGTCTCAGGGATAGGGTCCCAGATGTCAAGGCTTGCTAAGGAGCCTGGGTTATGTTCCTGAGTAGTGTGAAGCTAGTTGGTAAAAGTTAATTTTATGATAAATAATTACTGGGGATAGTGATGAGGATGCTGTGCTGAGGCAAAGATGAGCAAAGGTACAAAGGCAAGAAAACTTCAGGGGACACTCAATACCACCCTCTTCAGTTAAGAAAATTGCCATGATAGATTACTTCCATCTATACTTTCTGTACTTAAGCCTCACTAGAATGTCCCCCTATCTGTGTTTTTTCAGAAAGGCAGGCCTCCATACATACTTCTCAATTCTATTAATGATTTATTTTCTAAAGACCAGTGGCTGAAGGAGGCCCTGGGCTGACCGACATGTCATGCCCAAATATGGTTGACTCTCCTATGGCCTGGAATATCAGCATTGACTGTGGTGGGGTGATGATAGAGCTATGATCACAATGGGCACCACCTTTCAGCATGTTCATCTTGAGACTATAACCTCACCAGTCAGATAACATTTTCAGTATGGAACACCTCCCTCCACCCCACCCCCAGTCACTTGGTGAGCCAAAGAGAGGGTTAGTGGACAGAATGGCAGAACTATGAAATAACAACACAAATGGAAACTTCCAGAGATGTCATTCAAGACACTATTAAAGTTATCTTTCTGGTCCCCCTGACCTTCTGGAGAGAAAATTCCCATGTATGGAACTACATCAATAAATGATTTTCCACTTAGTGCCATTTGACTGGATTCTCTTTGAAGAGAACAAGGAAAACTGAATTATAGTAACAGACCACACAGAACTTGGGTGTCCCAGCTCTCGTCCCTATAATTTGGCTATTTAGGGGGAAAAGGAATGGTATGTGTGTTTGGGGGGGGGTCTTGTCCTTAGAGTAGACACAGTGCTACCACTAGATGTCGCTCTATCACAAAGAGCCAGATAGGGCAGCCCCAGGAAGCCAAAATCCAGCTCTTTCATATTTTCCCTTATTTGGAGTAGATTCTTGGATGTTGGACATACCCCGCCCACCTCCCTACCCCACCCCCCTCAGACCCCAGACCAGGCCCTCCCACAGGGAACTATAGGCCCAAGCCCACCAACTATACAAGGATCCCAAAGAGCTATTTCTAGACCTGTGTAGCCAGGGGGCGCCAGGAGGGAAGGAAGAAAAAAAAATTCTCCAAAATGAGACCAGTGCCCGTAAGGCAAATCCAGGTGTGACAGAAGAGAACACTTCCTGAGCTCTCACCTTGGCCAGACTGCCTAGAGCTACAAGAGACTGTGGGTGGATTTCAGCCACTTTTTCTGGCCCAGGTCTGGCTACGGGATCTGAGAATGTTGGTGCTTATGTTCTAGCTGGCAATAAACCAACCTGAGACATGACCCAGACTGGAAATCTAGCAAGCCATAACCCTGTCACAGCCCCGTTATCAGCTACCCATGCCCAAACCAGCAGGCAACTCTCGTTTCTACCCTTGCATCATCTCTCTTGTATCCACTCTTTACATTGGCTGGAAAATGTCCTTCCAAGTTGCCACTCACCCTTATCCCAATCAAGGTACTAGTCTCAAAAGACCTTTCTTTCCCAGATACGCACACAAAGAACAGTTTATGGTTACCCATTCCTGTGCCCCTCTCCCGCCAAACACTCAGATACCAGCCCCTTTTTCAATGACCCCTGGGGGTCCCCAGATTCCTGAGCAGAGACATAAGTTTGTGGTAAACTATGCAAGGCTATCTGGGCACCAACGAGATGCCTGAGACCTGAGTCCACACCCAAGCTGCACCTGGACTTGGCTTCTCTGCCTGCTTTCCAGACCTCTCCCCAGCTCACGAGTCTGTGCACCTACTATCCGACCACTATTCCAGAGTGGAGCTGGCGACAGAGCCCTCACCTGTTGTCCCTGCAACCGCGGGGTGGCGCCCAGCTCTCCGCGCCAGCGCTGGACGCCTCAGAGTTCCGCTGGCGTCCCTGCGCGCTGCGCGCCTCCACGCGAATGGGCCGCTGCAGCCCGCCTTCTTGTTGGCCGCATCCCCGCCCCGCGCCCGCCCCGCGCCGGGCCCGGCCCGACAAAAAAGCCTTAATTGGTAAAATCACCCGGGAGCCGGGGGCGGGGAGGGGTTGCGGGGGTGCGGGGGCGTGCCATGAGTTCAAGTGCCCAGGCTGACTGGCAATACCGCCCCCCAGAATGAGCTCACTGCTCCGCGAGGACCGTCAGGCTTCAAGGGAGAGGCACTCACCTCCATTCAGAGTGGGATCTGCAAAGCCTATGTTTAGGCCCAACCTTTAAGAGGCTAGATGAGTATAGGAGAGTCAAGTGCTTCCTGCCTGGAAAGGAGGCTCATTTCCAAGGCTACTTATTCTGGGGAGTTGCCCACAGCCACAGCCTTCTGTTTCTGCCCAAGCCTGGGTTGGCCACACAGATCAGATTTTTCTCCATGGGATGAGAGATAACAGATAATTGTAATGAGCACCAACCACTCCTAAGGCTTCAGGAGATCCCTGAGCCCTGTGATGAAGAGCCCATCCCCCTCCCAAGCTATCATTGATACGGTCCCTGCTAGGAGCAGCTGTTGCCTGGGAGCGAACCACAGAAATATACTGAATTCTCAAAGCAATCAGGTACAGTCCCAAAGCCTGGGAGTGTGCACTGTGGTACAAAGAGCCAAGTATCTGTAAACTTCGTAGGCATAGCCATTGCTTGATATTGCCAAGCTCTTTCTTCCTCTTCTACTTGCCCCATTTCCTGGTAGCTTCAGATTAAACTCAAATGCCTTCCTAGGAGAAGGCCACATAAAGAGCAAAGCCATTTTAACATTTTGGTTTTTTTATCATTTGCCTGCAACCCCAGTATGAGCTACATTTGCATCATGCCAGTGTGTACAAGCACAACCAAAATAGATATTGCAAATAAGATTTCCCTTAATACCTACAATATATATATTCTGATTTGTGGGTATGTAGTGTGTGTGTGTGTGTGTGTGTGTGTGTGTGTGAGAGAGAGAGAGAGAGAGAGAGAGAGGTCTAGGTCTAGAGAGACTAGGTCTCACTCTGTAGCGCAGGCTGATCTGGAAATCACTATGTAACACTCAGACTGGGTTTTGAACTGGCATTCCCCCTTATTTCTGCCTCCCAAGTTCTGGAATGACATACCTTCTTGATTTATTTTTCTAGTCTATATTATCAAAAAGAAAAGGTGGCACATGCCTGGCACCCCAGCACTCCAGAGGCTGAGAAAATAGAGGATTCCAAGTTCCAGGCTTAAGCTACATAGTAAGATGAAAGAGGGAAGAAGAGGAGGAGAGGCAAAGTAGAAATGAGGAAAGGAAAGAAGAAGAAGGAAGAAATGGGAAAAAAATAGGCCTTGGTGACACAGTTTTAATCATAGCACTTGGGAAGCAGAGGCAGGCAGATCTCTGTGAGTTTGAGGCCAGCCTGGTCTACAGAGCTAGTTCAAGGACTGCCAAGGCTACACAGAGAAATCCTGTCTTGGGGGAAAAAAAAGGAAAGAAAGAAGGAAGTGGAACTGGGTGGTGGTGGCACAAACTCCTTTAATCTCAGCACTCAGGAGGCAGAGGCAGATGGATCTCTGTGAGTTTGAGGCCAGCTGGCTTTACAGAGTGTGTTCCAGGACAGCCAGGGCTACACAGAGAAACTGTCTCCAAGAAACATCAACAATGGAAATCACAGTGAGTGGGGTATTGTAACTGACCTTTGCTACCTTGTGGGTTCTTCCTTTTCCCAGCATTTATTCCCCCAGTTTTACCTACCATCACTATATAGCAGAGAAACAAGGATAGAGGGGAAAGAGGAATTAGAAAAATCCTGAATCTAATTTCTCTTCTTTTGTTTTGTCTTTAACCATGGCTACCAACAAACCATAACCTACCTGCCTAAATGATCAACAACCACCAACCCCACCTCTCAGAGGCCCTCAAATTTATATACCCTCTGAAAAGTTCCCAGATTTCCAAACCTCACACAATTGCACAAACTATCTGCTGCTGGCAAAACCATGCTTTTGCTAGAGCACGAGGCAAATCATAGTCAGAAGTTGTGAAGCAGTCCCATGTCCCCACACCTGAGATTAAAATGAAGGCACATTCTTATACTATTTCTGTGTTGTTTTATTTTTAAAGATCTGTTTATTATGTACACAGTGTTCAGCTTGCATGTACACCTGCACTCCAGAAGAGGGCACCAGATCTCATTATAGATGGGTGTGAGCCACCATGTGGTTGCTGGGAATTGAACTCAGGACCATTGGAAGAGCTCTGAACCTCTGAGCCATCTCTCAGGCCTTATTTCTGTGTTTTAACAGAAACCAAAATTTCAAAATTTTCACTACAGGGGAGTTTGAACCACATCTGCATAGTCAATTTGCTGATCTCCATTTCTACCTTTGTTGGTTCTGCTGGTAATAACATTTCACATTCTGGCTTTCCAACAGGACCAAGGTCTCTTACCCTTCTGTTCAGCGGAAAACCTATTAGAGAGGCCAATGGATTGCCATCGTTTGTTAATTAGTGGCCTGATTTCAAGTTCATGATATAGCTGCACCAGAGTTCATGGCAACGCTGTCCTTTTAGAGGAGAAACCCAGTTACCCAAAGGCACCATAACCAGATCAATGGGTAGGCGGATGGAAGGAGCATGGGTGAGATGGTGAGTATGTAGCTGCATTTCAGGAACACACACTGCATTAGAACTTTCTTCACTGCCCCTCCCAGTGCACACACTCAAAACACAAGAAGTTAATGCCCCCTACTTCTCTCAGTTCTATCAGCTATGAAGATTAATGTTAGAACTAACCGTTCCTTGGTAATAATAATAATAATAATAATAATAATAAGTATAACAGGTTAAAAACATTGTCTTCCTATGTTAAAGAAATCATTTCACGTAGACTTTTCCTTACAACTTTGGGCAGGTGGCAGTTTCTGGAGATTGAATACAAATTGAATCCATGCCAGTCAAGTACTCTACCACTGAGATAACTACATCCAAAGCCCCCATTTTACCTTTTATTTTGAGATAGGGTCTCACTAAGTTACCCAGGGTGGCCTTGAATTCACCCTGTAGTTCATGCCTTGAACTTTCAATTTTCCTGCCTCAAAATCCTGAGGGCTGGGTGAGATTCCAGGACCAACAATTTTCTTATTCTTAGAATGGGTTGTTTCCAAGATTTTTTTCCCATTAGCCACACCTACCAGTGGCTGCTCCATCCCACAGACCCAGAAGATGCCCTGCACACATTCTTCTACGTGCTCCCCACCCCCATAAAATTCTGATTGAGGTGTGAAGCCAGGCTAGCAGCACTTAGATTACCAGGTACTTCCTGGAGAGACTATTTCCATGAATCACTCAACTTGGGCCTACTTTAAAAGCCTTTTGACTCTGGCATCTTGATTCTTCTGCTGGATGATAAAGGAGCTACACTGCAATGGGGGCTATATGTAAGCTTCAGGTCCTCAAACAGTGTGTACAAGAAGACCACAGTTCAGCTTCCTGCTAACATCTATGACAGAATCTTATAGTAGGGTAGCAGGGGGATTAAGAGGCAGAGTTCTGGGGCAGGTGCAGAGAGTGTTCCTGAGGGAGAAGGCAAACCTAAAATTCCTTGACCTCATAAGGAAGCAACTTGATTCTGTATGGGGGGGTGGCATGGAGGAGTACTGAGCAATCACTCTGTATGCAGAGGCCTCTGGGAGAGGGGCCAGAATAGGAGGAGGGGGATGATGGGAAGTCTGATTTTGCCAAAACTAAAAAAAAAAAAAAAAAAAAAAAAAAAAAATTCATGAAGCAGCTGCTGAATGGGCAGAATATCTCTCTCTCTCTCTCTCTCTCTCTCTCTCTCTCTGCCCTACCCTGTCTCTCACTTACACACACTCCTTTCCAAGGTTCTCCTGTCTCTCTGTAATACAGTATCTTTTCCAGATATTAATATAGCACCATTTCCAGGGACAGAAGAGGGTATGGTCTTTTAAACCCATTCAAAAGCAACTCTTCATTGAGGACTTTGTATGTGGTCAAAACGGGGCTGTAGTGAGAATTCTGAAACTCTCCTTTCTTAAAAAATATATATATTATATATTATAAGAAATTATATTATATATATTATAAGAAAATGTGCTTTCATTTTAGTCCCAGGTGTTGGGATATGGGGCTGCTTTGAACTGTCCACAGCAGCTGACTATGATTTGCCTTGCGTTCTAGCGGAGGCTTGTGTGGTTTTGCCAGCTGCAGACAGTTTCTGTGACTGTGTGAGGTTTGGAATTCTGGGAACTTTCAGAGGGTACATAAATGCTAGGGCCCCGAGAGGTGGGGTTGGTGGTTGGTGGTGGTTCGGGGGGTTGGTTGTGGTTTGATAGTAGTCGTGCTCAAAGAAGAAACAAGGAGAAAAATTAGATTCAGGGATCTCTCTCCCCCCTGTATCCTTCCTCTCTTATGGAATGATAGGGGCCGAAACTGGGGGAATAAAGGCTGAGAAAAAGAACCCACAATATAGCAAAGGTCAAGTACACAAGGTTCCACCTCCTCATCATTGCCTACTTTAAACTTCTGTAGAGAATTGGCCTGTGACCTTCACCAAAGTGCCATGAGGCCAGCATAGAACTGATCACTATCACTATCATTTAAGACAGGAGTTCTCAACCTGTTTGTTGCAAACTTCTATTTCCAAAAAAAAAAAAAAAAAAAAAAATTACATTATGGTTCATAACAGTAGCAAAACTACAGTTATAAAGTAGCAACAGAAATAATTTTATGGTTGGGGGTTACCACAAAATGAGGAACTGTACTAAAGGGTTACAGCATAATTAGGAAAGTTGAGAAACACTGATTTAAGAGGTCAGGCATCCCAGGCATCTTTTCTGCATGTACTCCTCTTGTCTAGGTCTCTCCAATGAGGGGCAGCCTAACTAGATCCACATGACTTTGTGTACAATATAATGGTCATGGTCACTCTTCAGAGCAACGTTTCTCTGATCCAGACCCTGAGTAAGTCTCATGGTTTGCCTCTAGGCTGGTGGTTCTCAACCTGTGGTTTGCTAGCACTTTAAAAAGTCACATCAGATATCCTGCATAACAGATATTTATGTTACAATTGATAATAGCAGCCGGGCAGTAGTACCGCTCGCCTGTGATCCCAGCACTTGGGAGACAGAGGCAGGTGGATCTCTGTGAGTTTGAGGCCAGACTGGTCTATAAAGTGAGTCCAGGACAACCAAGGTTACACAGAGAAACCCTGTCTGAACAACCAAAAAAAAAATTTATAACAGGAAAATTGCAGTTAAGTACTAACAAAATTCATAGTTGGGGTCACCACAGCATGAGGATCTGTAGTAAAGGGTTGTAGCATTAAGGGTGAGACAAGTGCTTTGGACCCTGTGTAGGCCTCTAAGGTCACACCAAGCTGTCATCTGCCAGATGAGAGCTCTCCCCCAGAACTACTCAGGGCTCAAGGTAATGAGTCAGGCAGGTACAAGATGTACCCATCTACCCGCATCACACAGCGGGAACCTTCTGATTGTGCCCATTGGCATGCCCTGGGCCTTTGGAAGGCTGCTTCGTCCTGGAGTGCTGGCAGTCTCCCGGCCCAGTGCCCGCCCCATTTCCTCCAGGATGGAACTAGGGGCCAGAGAGGAAGACGGTGGGAATGGGCTAGTAAAGGTGCTCAGGCCAGGGCCATGGAGACTTGGAAGACAAGCAGAGATTGGTGGGAAGAGCAGAGGTCTGCGAGTGGCTACATTGGGTGATGAGCCCTTGTAGGGCAGCCATTTCATGGCACTTAGGAGCACAAAGACCTCACAGTAGTGCCAGGGGCTATGGTCGGCTTCGCTCTCAGTATTAGACTGTTCGCATTGCTGTGGACCAGGCTGCACTTGGGAAGAATGGGGAATGTAATCAGCGTGAAGTCAGTGACAAAGGTATGTGAGATCTCACAGTCTCCCAATCACAAGCCGGTTTTGGCCTGCTGAGAACCAGCACTTCCCAACCCTGAAGCAGGTCTCGCTCTGTTAATCTAGCTAACCCTGTCCCTAAGCGTCCTAGCTCTCTCAGAGTTAGTCTGGTCTGCTGCCCCTCCGGCTCTCCTGCAGGTCCCGCCCTCTTCCTGTTCTAGCCAATCCCACACAAGTGTGACATGTCTGTTCACAGCCTGTTCTCACTGGTAGACCGGTCTGCACCGGCCATTCTGGCGGGTTTGGGCCTGCCCTGTGGAATGTGCGCGATCTGCGCTGCCACGACTGTGACGCAAACGTGAGGGCTCTGTGACGCGACCTTAGCCACTCCTGAGGCGCTGGCGCTTCCTCTCCCGCGCTCCGAGCTGTCTCTTGGACCCTGTCTGTAGGCCCGGACCGCCCCTGGCGTTCAATACTGCTTCCCACTGCCATGGACGACTATGCCGGTTTGTCCGACAATGAACTGGCCGCAGTTCTACGCCAGTACAACATCCCACATGGGCCTGTCGTGGGTACGCTACAGTCGGTGGCGCAACAAATCTCTCTCGGGTCCCGCTTTCCCGCGCTCCTCCCTGAGTGTTCTCCCAACCTCCTCCTCCCCTCAGGTCCCCTCCCCGTGTTCCCCGGTGCTCTCAGGGTGCTCAGCTCGCACCCCCTGACCGCCTCGCACCCTGTGTCTGGTCAGGCTCCACTCGCAAGCTTTACGAAAAGAAAATCTTCGAGTATGAGACCCAGAGACGAAGGCTATCGACCCCCAACTCATCATCGTCTTCATTCTTTCGGTTGTCAGGTGAGCCCCCCAACCCCCTCCTCCCACAGAGCTGCTTGGGGGGGGTGGGGGTGGTAAGGCTTAGGGAGGGAGGGTGTGGCTGAAGCTACTGAGGGAGTAGGGGAAAGCCTGGAGAACAAATGGTCCTTCCTGTACTTCCCCCCTTGACTTGCAGACATGGATTCAGGCTCTGCTGACTCAAACATGTATGATCTGCCCAAAAAAGAGGACGCCTTACTTTACCAGAGCAAGGGTAAGGCACTTGTGGGTGGGACTGATATCTTTACCCCGTGTTTCAGGGATTTGATCAGAGGGAAACTTCAGCCCTTAGCCCCTCATTGCCGGTTCTCAGTGGCTCCAGAAGGGAGAAACTGGCACAACACACAAGCAAAATTTGGGGGCCCATGAGAGCACATACGGGGTACCACTTTCTCCTCTACCACTCTGTTCCTTTCCAAGACTATAATGAAGACTACTATGAGGAGAGGTATTTGACTACAAGGACTTATGAGGAGCCAGAGTCCCTGGGCATGTCCAAGAACTTCCGCCATCCAGGGACATCATTTGGAGATGCTGACACCTACCATCACCAGGTCAGTTGGCAGGCATACCTGGGTGCAGCTCGAGGGGATCCTAGGTAGGTTTGGATAAGTCTGAGGAGAAACTAGGTGCAAAAAGTGATTCTCAGGCCTTCAAACAGAGTTAATGTCAGCACACAGCTGTTGGTCAAAGTTCTACTTTGGGGCCTCCAAAACTGTAGATTTGGGGATGGGCCTGTAGCTCTGTGGAGATTCCATCTCCAGCAGCACACACAAATGTTTTGGAGGTCGTAAAGATTGAATTACTTTAATTGTGTACTTTTCTGTGGTTGCACACACGAGTGCTGGTGTCTGCAGAGGCCAAAGGTGTCAGATTCCTTTTAGGGGTGGAGCTACAGGTAGTTGTGAACTGCCTGATGTAAATGCTGAAAATTGAACTGAGGTACCTAGGAAGAATAGTATGTGCTCTTAACCACTGAGCCATCTCTCCAGCCCACAAGCATGTTTTTTTTTTTTCCACAAGCATTTTTGATCAGAGTATATGTGGCATCCCTTGCACTCTAGTCTGAGAATCCTGAGAAATAAAAGGATGGTGGGAAATTGTCAACAGGGATAGTAATTGAGTGTCAAGGCTCCACAGATAAAAAGGCCATGGGCCCAGAATGGTTTAGGAGGTCGGGGCAACGGTCTGGCTTTTAGGGTGTGATTAGAGTAGGCTGGCCAGAGACATTTGTGGGAAACCACCCTTCCCCCAGTTTTGAATCCCAACTATCTTGCAGGTGTCTGACGACATTTTCTCTTCTTCAGAAGAGGAAGGCAAGGATAGGTGAGTAGTGAACACATGTAGGGACAGGGACAGATTTGGGGCTCTGACTCTCCTGCCTACCTGTTTCCTTCTTTGCCACAGGGAATGCCCCATCTATGGCCGAGACAGTGCCTACCAGAGCATCGCACACTACCGCCCCATTTCCAATGTCTCCAGGAGCCCCCTTGGCTTATATTATCCTACATCCTCCACCTCTTCTATGTCCTCCACTTCATCTTCTCCTTCTTCATGGCTTACCCGTCGTGCCATTCGGCCAGAAAAGAAGGCCCCTGTTACTGCTCTGGGCCAGGATCGACAGGTCCCAATCTGGGGTCAACTGTTACTCTTTCTCATTTTTGCTGCCTTTCTGCTCTTGGTTTATTATTCCATACAAGCTGAAGAGGGCAACCCTTTCTGGATGGATCCCTGAAAGTTATTTGTTTCAGAGCAGCTCTTAACAGGAGTTTTGGCTGATTGCCTTAGCAGTGTTTTCTGGGGATGGGTGGGTAGGGGCTTTTTTGTGTGTGTTCTAGTTAGGGGGTGCAGGACCTAGCCTAGGGCAATGCTTATCTCCCACCTCATCCTGCCAAGAAAAACAGCAAATTCTGGCCTTCCACAGCCCAGTGGGCTCACATGTACCTTCCTCTGGCGCCTCCTAGCCCCATTGCCGCTGACCCTAAGAGGCTCACTGGGGGTTGGGGGGGAAACTTCACCTCATTAGAGGAAAACTTGGTAGTGGTGGTGGTGGTGGTTATCATGCATGCCTGTTTGTTGTCACCTTTTATTAACCAAAGGTCACCCTGGCTTTGTTATCATGAACACAATAAAAAACATGTTTATTTTTACCTTGTTGGCTCTTCCTACTGGGGTGGGAGCTGGCCTGTCATGGCACAGGTACTTGGTCTTGAATCTCATAAAATCACTGTGGTAGCTGGGCACGGTGACACATGCCTGTAATCCCAGCACTCAGGGAGGCAGCACCAGGCAGATTTCTGTGGGTTCAAGGACAGCCTGGTATACAAAAGGAGGTCTAGGACAGCCAGGGATACACAGAGAAACCCTGTCTCAGAAAAAAAATACTGTGGCATTTCCCTTCGGTTGTGCTTGGTCTTAAGGAAGGATTCAAATGCTACCCACAGACAAGTATATGTTTTGGTGTGGTATATGTATATGTATTTCTAGGCTCACTCCTTGAAGCACTTAAAACTACTTAGAAAAATAACTACCATGGAAGCAAATCTGTGGAAAAGCCCATGGGAAATGTAGGCAAAACTGCATGTATGAAAACACATGCAGATACTTTATCCAGGAAAGGCTCACACCAATATCTTAAGTTATAAGGACAGAGAAGAAATGAGGCATCCTGCCAGTAGATTGTTGCTGAGCTCCTGGGATTGGTGGTCGTTTGAAAAGTTTTTATCTAGTCATAGTGTGCCTCCTGGCACTCAGGAGGCAGAAACAGTGGGGCTACCCTGATATACATATTGGAATTCCGGGACAGTGTCTCAAAATGAAATTTTTAAGAATTAAATCATGGGCAGCAGAGATAATGGCTCAGTGGTTAAGGTACATGTTACTCTTCCAGATGACCAGGTTTAGTTCCCAATATCAACATACTGGTTCACAAATCATCTGTGGCTCCAGTTCCAGGGGAGCTAATGCCCTCTTCTGACTTCTGTGACCATTAGACATATATATGTATACATATATATATATATATATATATATATATATATATTCTTTAAAAAATCTCAAAAACAACCAGAAACGCAAGGTAAAGTTACATGGTATTTTTAGAAGTCAGCCAACAGTGGGAATTATCCCGGCTTCTCATCTGGTATAGCAAATACACAGTGTTTTTACATGCATCCTGGGCTCCTGAACATTCAGGGACTCTTAGCTGTGACCCTCACCAGCTACTGGCCATTTCTCTTTGTTTCATCTTACATTTGTGTGTGCCACTCCTGACCAAAAAAAAAAAAAAAAAGTTTTTTCAAGACACAGTTTCTCTGTGTAGCCTTGGCTGTTCTGGATTCACTTTGTACATCAGGCTGGCCTTGAACTCACAGAGATCCGCCTGCCTCTGCTTCCTGAGTGCTGGGATTACAGGTGTGTGCCACCGTGCCCGGCTCTAGCCAAAATGTTTTAATTAAAAAAAAAAATACTACATGAGGATGGCTAAGTCTGTAAGAACAACTGCCATCAAGCCTAACAATGAGAATCAGCATCAAGTTCTCTCACCTCCACGTGAAAGCCATGACACACACATTAGGCTTGCATAAATAACATATTTGTAAATACTTTAAGATGATAATAGGGCCAAGCTTGGTGGCACTCACTTTTAATTCTAGCACTGCAGAGGCCTGGGCACAAGGATCTTCTGAATTCAAGTCCAACCTGTGCTACACAGTGAAATCCTGCCTAAAAAAAATAATACATGGGGTCTGGAGAAATCACTCAGTAGATAAGAGGTTAAGAGCACCTGCTGATCTTCCAGAAGACAGGTTCAGTTCCCAGCATCCGTGTCTTACAGCTCACAAATGTCTGTAACTCCAGTATCAGATCACTGACATGTTTCTGGCATGCATGTAATGTGTATATCTTGGGCACACACAAACAGTTTATACAGGGTGGCGGTGGCACACACCTTAATCCAAGCACTCAGGGAGGCAGAAGCAGGTGGATCTCTGAGTTTGAGGCCAGCCTGGTCTACAGAGTGAGTTTCAGGACAGCCAGAACTAAACAGAGAAATCCTATCTTGAAAAACCAGGGCTGGAGAGATGGTTCAGCAGATGAGAGTGCTGTCTTTTCATCCAGAGGTCCTAAGTTGAATTCCCAGCAACCACATGGTGGCTCACAACCATCTAAAAATGTAGATCTGGTGCCCTCTTCTGGTGTGCAGGTGTACATGCAAACAGTACATTGCATACATAGTAAATAAACTATTTGTGTCTCTTTTATATATGAGTACACTGCATCTACATCATATATAAGAGGGCTTCAGATCTTATTATAGATGGTTGTGCTCTACTATCTATATGGTTGTGTTCTACCATCTATGGTTGTGGTTTCTGGGAATTGAACTCAGGTCCTCTGGAAGAGCAGACAAGTGCTCATAACTGCTGAGCCATCCCTCTAGCCCCATAAGTCTTTAAAATAATAAGTAAATATGGGGTTGGGGATTTAGCTCAGTGGTAAACCACTTGCCTAGTAAGCACAGGCCCTGATTTGGTCCTCAGCTATTAAGAAAGAAAGAGAGAGAGAGAGAGAGAGAGAGAGAGAGAGAGAAAGAAAGAAGAAGAAAGAAAGGAGGATGGGCATATACTTGGTAGAGTGCTTGCCTAGTATGCATAAAATCCTGGGATGGATCCCCAGCACTACATAAGTTTGGTGTAGTGGTTCACTAGGTATTTGTGGCATTCCAGAGATGAAGGCAGAAGAATCAGAAGTGCAAAGTCATTCTCAGGTATATTAGTGAATTATAGGCCAGCTTGGGATTTAGGAGACAGTCTCAGAAAAAGAAATGATGCAGAAAAACATAAGCCAACTAGACATGGTGGTGTGATGCATACCTGCAATCTCAGCACTCTGGATACAGAAATGGGGTTACCAGGGTAGAGGCCAGCCTGGGCAACTCAGGGACCCCAGGCAATGTTCCCCCCAAATGAGTTATTTCTCTGTTTTTCACCACACACAGCCCTAAATCTCTATTGTTTGTTGCAAATCATTTCCACCTGACTGCTTCCCAGCACCTCACTACTATGTCTATAAACCAGGTTACTGCTTCTGCTCGTCACCATCTCAGTTCCAATGTAAAGGACTGAAATCTGGCCCTAGCTGTCCATTATAGGTGGTAAGCATGCTACTTCCTTCTAAGTCAATACTAAGTATATAAACGTTCTGTTTATGCACAATGATTCTGTTCATAAGCAGGCAAATTCCCAACAGCCAACTGCTTCAGGAGCTGCTCACACAGTACACTGAGGAGGTACTTGATGTTTGGGATGGCTATTGGATTCTTCTGATGAGGATCAGGCAGAAGCAGGTGGGGCATAACACCTGCACTAGGGCCTGTGGTGGAATTCAGACTGTCCTTCCAAAGCCAAGAGGCAGTGATAGATGGTGAGGAGAAAAGGGACAGCACAGAAGGGGATCTAGGCTCAGAAAAGCTCAAGAACAGGGATTTCTGTCAGACTTTGGAAAAAAGGGGCTCCCCTCTACCTCAGGTCCCAAATCTGTGGCAGGTAGGGAGTACATAGCAGCTGTGTATGTGTCTATATGGCAATTTCATACTTTCTGGCATAGAGTAAGAAAAGGAAGATGACCTTACTGTGTCAGACTCCTCCAATTTTCATTTCCTCATTCCCTTAAGGGCTCCCAGGTTCATCCATGGCCAAGAACCAAACAAAGTCCCTGGGGACAGAAGAGATGACTCAGGGGTTAAGAGCACTGACTGCTCTTCCAAAGGACCTGGGTTCAGGTAACAGCACCTACATGGTTGCTGATAACTCTGTAACTCCAGTTCCAGGGAATCTGATGGCTGCTTCTGGCCTCCACAGGTACAAGGTTTGTACGTAGTGCACATATGTATATAGAGACATACACTTATGTACATAAAAATTAATAAAAGGGCTCCTGGGGGCTCTAAGCCTTCCCTAGGGCTTCCTAGCAACCTACCTGCACTCCTCTCAGATGATGATGATGATAATGATGATGATTTTTGTTTTTCAAGACAGGGTTTCTCTTTGTAGCCTTGGCTGTCCTGGACTCACTTTGAAGATCAGCCTGGCCTCGAACTCACAGAAATCCGCCTGCCTCTGTCTCCCAGAGTGCTGGGATTACAGACATGCATCACGGCGCCCAGCTCCCCTCACATTCTTGAGGCCTCTCATTTTGGCTTCATCCTCTACTTCCAGGGATTTTTAAGAGTTATGATGTTCCAGCTCCATTGAATCCTAAGGGTTCTAGTACCTCAAAAAGGCACATGAATGCCCAAAGATAAACAAAGTGTTGTACCACAAGGCTTATGAAGGCTCCTGTGGGCCTCCAAGTGAAATAAAGGCCTTCAGCTCTGTAGGGCTCCAGAAGCCACTTTCCAAGACCTAAGGGGCATCTGTGACTCCATCCTCTAAAAGTTCCCAAAATGTTCAGAGTTGCCAGTGGTCAAGACTCCTGAGGGCTAAAGAACTCTACAACCCTCCCCCGGGCTCCAGTTGCCTATAGACACATCAGGGTATATGTAGTTGCCCAAAGTCAACAAAAGGCTGTGCCAGACACTGATCAAGCTCCCAATTACCTCCATCTATGACACTTTCAAATTGCATTGAAAGTGCAATATGCACAGTCACCATGACTGTGTGTTAGGCCCTGATGACAAGGGAGGAGCCTAGCAGCTGGAGGTGTGGGTGGGAGGGGCATAGCAGAATTAGTGTGGGAAGAGGTCCAGGAAGGCCTGTGCTCTGTAGGGCAAGACAAGCACAGTATACACACATCTATGAGTTAACATACAGAAGGGGGTAGCTAAAGGGTTCTTGTGCCTGACTTCCATGTGATAAAGCCAGAATTTGCACTAGGAGGGCACCTGCTGAACAGTGATCACCTGGCATAGATAGGATATCATGAACCTCAAGCTGGCCTTGTATAGCCAAGAATGACTTAGAACTCCTGATCTTCCTGCTTCAATTTTCAAATACTGGGATTACAGGTGTGTGTCACACTATTCAGAATATTAAGTGCTGGGGGTGGAACCCAGGGCTTTGTGCCTACTAGGTAAGTACTGTACAAATTGAGCCACATCCCACTAGCCAGAATCTCATCTAAAAAGAGAACCCAAGGGGCTGGATCGATGGCTCAGAGGTTAAGAGCACTTGCTGTGTATCAGAAAGCCACCTGTAGCATTCCTAAAAACAAACAAACAAAACAAAATTCCTTTATTTGAGGTGTTTAGGCCACTACCTCCCTTCCACCAACACCCTAACCTTAAGTATGAGAAAGTTAGTGGGGGGAGGGAGGCCAGACCCCTTTACTTCTCCTGGCTGTTTGGGGCCAATGGGTTCTTTTAGGGCTCTATACCAAGCTCCATCAAATGCAGATGCAGCTAGCAGTCTCCTCCATGCTGCTGTGACCCCATCTGTCTGCTCTATACAGCCACACCTCTCTAGTCTCTCCAAACTGCCACATGCTATATGCCAATACCAAATGCCATCACTTCTCTTTCTCAGCTCTCATATTTATACCTACAGTGTCCTAGATCACATCCCTCTCCATGCCCACGTGGAAGGCTGTTATCAGCAGGCAAAGATCATGCTCTGCACTTGACATTTAACAGATATGAACTAACCATAGCCCAACTAACATCCCACACTTGGGATTAAAACAAAGGAATATTTATGTAACACACAAAGAAACCAAAACTTCCATTACAGACTGCTCTTCTAGAGGTCCTGAGTTCAATTCCCAGCAACCATATGGTGGCTCATAACCATCTATAGTGAGGTCTGGTGCCCTCTTCTGATGTGCAGGTGTACATGCAGACAGAACACTGTATACATAATAAATAAATAAATCTTTAAAAGAGAGAGAGAGAGAGAGAGAGAGAGAGAGAGAGAGAACCCAAGCATTGACAGACAATGGGGTACATAAGAAAGGACAAAACTGGGACTGGATCATCACCTTTTACTTTCTTTTTGTGCTGGATCCAGATGTTCTACACCTAGTACTAGCAGGCTTCCTGGTCTGAGGGAAGTTCACAGAAGACACTTCCCAGGAGACAGGCAGACACAACTAGATAAAGTCCTTCCTTTGGTCCATTGGTATTGTTGTTCAACAGCCAGGGTAGAGAGGAGGGCCTGACACTCCGGGAGCCTCCAGAAGCTGCCCACCTGAACAGGAGACAAAAAAAGGTAGCCATGGCAAGTCCAAAGAGCAGAACGGGATGAGACATACACAAGGTTGTGAGCCACCACAATACGGATGCTGGGAACCGACCAGTTCCGGGTCTTGTGGAAGAGAAGCAAGTGCTCTTCACCGCTGAGCCATCTCTCCAGCCCTGTGCCTACCATCCTGGACAGACCCACAGAAAACTCCTGGCCACACAGGAAATACAGAGGCTCCAGAGGCTTCCAGGAGGAGGCAGGCCAGGCCACATGGCCAAGAATCTGCAGTGGGGTGGAGATGTGCAACCACAATGGATTCCATGCTCTGGCTCTCTTGGCCAACAGGTACCAGAACTTGGTCAAGAGAGTACAGATACCAGAACTGAGGTCAAGGCCACATGGCCATTTGTCATCCACAGCCTGACCTCCTACCACATGAGACCAAAAAGGAGAATGGGCTCATTGGCTCCAGCTGGAGGCAGGGCCCAAAGACTGCAAGTTCAGGCTGGCCTCAGGGGAGGGCATGGGCTGGGCCCAGCTGACCATTTCTCCTCCCTTAATCAGGCTGACACTCTGCTCAACCCCCCACCCACCCCTATAAGGAAAGGGGGATAATGCCTTCAGTAGAGCTCCCCTTAGCAATTGGGGCCATAGCGCTTATACCCCACCAGAACCCTTATGACTTGTGGTCAGGGACACACTGGGAGCAGTTTCTGGAGACCCAGGTATATGACAGCCTGGCCATGGTGTTCAATACAGCTCTACTAGAAGGAGAAAGAGTATCAGGGAGCTACCAATAAAGGATGGGTCAATGAGTCAAGATTATACCTATCTACAGAGAGGCCCATGAGGGGACTCCATGACAAAGGCACCAGGCAAATGTGAAGTGGCAGACCTAACTCCCCAACCCTTGTTCTCTAAGTCCTTCCCAGACAGGAGAAGCCTGACTCCTTGCTGACTCCCTGCTCCCTACCTTACAATCAAAGCATGGGAAAGATGGCTCATATCCAAGAAGATATAACAGATAACTCTGAGTGTGCATGTATACTGAACCTGGCTGTGTCTCAAAGAGCCCAAGGACACTCAGCCCTGTACCAGGCAAAAAGAATATCTCATGTACTACAAAAATACTCATGCTGGGAAGGCCTGAGAGACTGTGCTCCTGGGGATCATGATTCGCAAAGCAGGGGCCAGCCATAGCCAACCATTCAGACACATAAAATAAATACATCTAAGGGATGAAGAGATGGGTCAGCTGTAAGAGAACTTGTTCTCCCAAAGGATCTTAAATCAGTTCCCAGCACCTACAATAACTCCAGTTCTAGGTGATCTGATACCCTCTTCCGTCCTCTGCCATCTTCAAACATGCATGTGGTGCACTTATATGCATGCATGCAAAACACTCATACACATAAAAATAAATGGCTGGGTGTAGTCTCACAGGGCTTCAGTCTCAACATTCTCAACATTGCAGACATAGCCGGGTGGATCCCTGTGAGACAGAGGCCAGCCTGATCTATACATAGCTAGTTTCAGGCCAGCCAGAGTGACAGTCACATCCTGTCCTCCCCCAAAAAATGTTTAATTGAAAGAGAGGCCAAAATACATAAATAGATGGTGTTTAAATGTTTAAAATAAGTAAATAAATCTAAACAATATTTAAAATGTCAAAGAATAGAAGTGCCATTTATGTGGAGGGCACCTGCCACACAGCAGTTTGAGTCTAAGGCAAGGAAGGTGCAGACAGTGTTGCAGAAGAATGACAATAGGAAAAAGCTTGACTGCTGTGGATGACTCTGGGAGAATTATCTTCCCACAGCAGTAAGATGCTAGCTACAGGCGGGGTGTGGTGGCACATGCCTTTAATTTCAGTACTATGGAGGCAGAAGCTGGTTTGTGTGAGTTTCATGCCAGCTTGGTTAGGCCAGCCAAGGTCACAACATAATGAGAACCTGTATTAAAAAAAAAAAAAAAAAAAAAGCTAGATTCTCCAGATAAATAACCAGCTACCTCCACAACTCCACAAATACCAATCAGGGCAGAACTGACAGGACACACAGCTGTTTTCAGGAGATAGATGACAGTGTGTGGGGATAAATTACTGTACAGAAGCCTACAGGAACTAGGTGACTGTCACAGGGAAGCAATTTGGCAGAAGCAACCTAGTAGCTCTGGGGTGGGGCTGGGACTCCTAAGCATGTTGGAACAAGCTAAGCCTGTGTACCCAGGGAGCTGCATCTTGGGAACTGTAGAGAGGGGAGCCTCCTGGTCCCTATACTTCTAGAAAAGCCAGTGGCTTTCCCTACAGTACTGTCCCTATGCTTCCTTAAGGTGACACTAGAGCCGCAAAGTCAGTTTCAGTGACTGATGCCCAGACACGTGCTCCTGGGTCGAAATATTCCCCTTCTGGTGTCTCCCTGGACTATAACCTTATATGGGAGAGTAGTCAGTAGTTAGTTGCCTATCCTCCTGACACACCCAGATGCACGTTTTTAACTATTCATAGAGAAAAAAAAAAAAAGGGACGTGCCACACCTTGTTTTTCCTTTGGAACCCGGTACAGAGGGTATCTGATGCTTCTAGTGGGGCGTGGCCCAAGGCACTGTGACCCGCCTCTTTACCTAGCTAGAGGTGGTGGTATTGTCAACGTCCTCTGCCCAGTCTCCAATCTCCCTAAGAACATAACATCTGTTTCCGAGTTACAGTGAGTGGGGCGGGCCCAACTAGCGAGGACCGTGACAGCCTACAGAAGCTGGAGAGCAATCAAGGGCTTATCTTGGTGCTCTTTGTAGGCTCCTTGATGCGGGTTGGAGCTTTGTGGGTGCGTCTCCTGCTCCAGCCTAATGACAAAGGAACTTTGAGTTCCTAGCATGGCGCTTTCGCGCCATTTCCTGTAACACTGAGGAAAGCCTGAACAACAACTATGGAGCACCATAAACTGCTGAATACCTGCATGACCGTCCAGTTCCACTGAGAAAAACTTTTTTTTTCTTTTGACGTCTTAGAATATTGTAAGTCACTCGTTAAAGGAAAGTCCGTCAATGGCTCCCCACCCAACATGGCCAAGCGGAAGCAGGTTTCTCTTGTCTATGTGTCGAAACCTCATTCGCCAGCACGCGGCTCCCTATTCCGGTGTTCAGTCACCGATGCACTCTGCGCATGTGTCGGTCCAGCCTGGTACGCATGCGCACAGCCTCACTGTATCTATGATCCTGGCGTCTGGTAGAGCGTCGACACCACCCCCTGGCTGAGACTCTATGGTTCCTGTACAGAAAGATAGGCCTCCTATATAAGGCATGCGCAGGCGAGGGAGCGTCTCTTTTTCTCCGGCGCGGTGAGTGAGTTCAGTCCGTTTTTGTCGTTCGGTGGTTTCGTCGTTCTTTGGAGCTTACGTATATACTTTGTATCTGTGTACTTACTTTAACTGTTACATTGCAGCCACAGACGTTCCTATTGTCATCATGGGCCGCCGCCCCGCCCGGTGGTGAGTTGCTGAACCCATGCAGTTTTCCTACTGTAAAAACGGAGGAATTATTGAATTTCGTTCAGAAGACACTTGTTGGGGGTGGACTATCCATCACTCAGCGACTCTGAACTCACCCCAGGTTTTCTCTAACACTTTACTGGGAGCTTTGTTTTGTCGAGGTTGTGGGTGGATTGACCCAGGAGTAGTTAAAGCTCTTCTGTAAGGCTTGAAGCAAGTTCATATGCATCCATACCTCTGTCTCACAAATAAACCTTGTCGTAAAGACTTCTATATCTTTTTGGATTCTCTGTCCGGGCCTTGTGCTTTGGTTTCAACTGGACCCTAAGGGCTGACCAGGGACAGTGGGCACCACGTAGCCGCGTGTCCTATAGAGGGCGCCATATTTTTTTTTCACGTGGCCAAGGCGGGTCTTGTGTCACATGCTCTCAAGTCTTGAGGAAAAATTGTGTTATAACACCTTCCTGGTATAGGGGATCACCCGTAAGAGTTTCCCGAAAGGGAGACTGAATTCAGAGTTGGTCATTTCCCATTGTCGCTAGTGCTTACTGTTGTTTAGCACCCTTATCACCTGAGTTTCCTTTCTCCTGTAGTTACCGATATTGTAAGAACAAGCCGTACCCAAAGTCTCGCTTCTGCCGGGGTGTCCCTGGTAAGTACTGACAAACCTTGAAGACTGGATTAGTGGTTTTGTCTAGTTCTCCACCTCGTTTATTTATACCATGTGGTTTTTTTTTCAGATGCTAAGATTAGAATCTTTGACTTGGGTCGGAAGAAGGCAAAAGTTGATGAATTCCCACTTTGTGGCCACATGGTGTCAGATGAATATGAACAACTCTCTTCTGAAGGTGAGACTTCTTTTTAGTTGACATTTCTTCCTGACTATACTCTTTTCAAGGTTGGTAATTGGTAATTTATCCCATTGCCTTTATGCCATCCTCTTTGGCTGGTGTTTCTCTGCCCCTCAGCACTGGAGGCTGCCCGTATTTGTGCTAACAAATACATGGTAAAGAGTTGTGGCAAGGATGGCTTTCATATTCGAGTGAGGCTCCACCCTTTCCATGTCATCAGAATCAACAAGATGTTGTCCTGTGCTGGGGCTGACAGGTAAGCAGGCAGTTTGCACCCTTTTCTGTAATTTTGGGTTTGGTGTTGCACTAGTAAAGGCAGACAATCTGGAGAGATTGCTCTGATTAAGAGCTCTTACTGCTCTTGCAGGGGAACCAGGTTTGTTCAATTCTCAGCACACACATGGTGGCTCATAGCCACCTCTAATTCTAGGAGATCCAGTGCTGGTTTCTGACAGTGCCAGGTGGTGTACAAGCATAATACAGGCAGGACACTGAAATAAAGTTAATTTTAAAAAGGATGTAGAGACAGCTACATATTGTTACTTATGTTCACTTTCTGGGGGAAAGAAGCTAGGGCAAGGACTGGCATGTGGGTTTTAATGGATATGTCTTGAATTCATAGCCAGAACTCTGCCACAAATAAGTAAAAATAAAATCCTGACTAAGGCTTATTAGCCTTTGGGTCCCAAATAACAGGGAAAACTTATGTGACTTAATGTGCTTCAGATCATCTCCCAGTGGGTACAGGTTGGGTAGATGTTGGAAGGGCTAGTAATGGCCTCCCAAATGATTCTTTAGGCTGTCACCACAGCCCAGGAATATTTAGGGGAGGATTCTCTCCCCCTCTTTTTGCAGCTAATAAGCCGACCAAATCCCTTTCCCTTGGGAACTTGGTGTGCAATGGTTGCAAACAGCAGACTTCCTTGGTGTAGTGTATGCAGCCTGTTACTTTATATGGGTTGCCCCAAGGGACCTTGGAGACATTTTTTTCTGGCAGTTATTCAAATTTCTGATCTTAATGCTGTCCCCAATCTAGGCTCCAGACAGGTATGCGAGGTGCCTTTGGGAAGCCCCAGGGCACAGTGGCCAGGGTTCACATTGGCCAGGTCATCATGTCCATCCGCACCAAACTTCAGAATAAGGAGCATGTGATTGAGGCTCTGCGTAGAGCCAAGTTCAAGTTCCCTGGCCGCCAGAAGGTAAGTGGTGTTAATTTTTCTCTGTTTTCTTGTCCTGGTCCTCCTCGCTGAAGTTTTCTTTCCCTCTAGATCCACATCTCAAAGAAGTGGGGCTTCACCAAGTTTAATGCGGATGAATTTGAAGACATGGTTGCTGAGAAGCGGCTCATTCCTGATGGCTGTGGGGTCAAATATATCCCCAATCGTGGTCCCCTGGACAAGTGGAGAGCCTTGCATTCCTGAGTGCTACCACAGTGTTCTCCTTGTACCCTACCAAATCATATTCAGTAATAAATCTCAGATCCAATCTGCTTATACATTTGGTTTGGTTTTGTTTTGTTTTTGAGACAGTTTTTCTGTAACCTTGGCTGGATTCATTTTTGACCAGACTGGCCTTGAACTTAAAAGTTTGTTTGATCAAAGGGTTAAAGTTGGTGATTTTATTAATATTTTAAAGCCTGGATATCCCTGGCAGAGTCATGCAATTTATGAAGCTAGTGGAACAGATGACTATTTGAGAAGCAGGATTATTTGGAAGCAAAAGTAGGCCAATATGAACAGTTAAAACAGTTCATGTTTACTGAGATATAATTTGAAATCTCAACCCTATCCCTACTGGGGCCTCCCTTGTCATTGCTCATGATTGTACCTCAGGTAGGATGGCATACAGGAACAAGTCCTGGTTATCTGTAACAGGAATCACAGCATTGGATATGTTAGGAAAGTCCTAGCCCTGTTTTTCTCTTAAAATAGCAAGCAAAAGAGATCCTAAATGGAGGGGAAAAAAAATTGTAGTTGACCTTCAGCTCCAGGAGATGCCAGGCTGTTCTAACGCCACAGGATAATACTGACACTGAGAACCTGAAGAGAGACCCTGTTTAGCAATCAGCTGAAAGCTGGGGAAGTCAAAGGGAGCTGCAGCCTTCACAGGTACAGTTGGTGTTGTCCCACACTGTAGTGTCCTGTCTGGGAATCACCCAGTGGAATCCTGCCTCAGTATGGAGTAGGCTGTTCAAATATCAACTGTATACCAGCTGTATCCTGCTCCCTGGAACTCTTTCTAGACAGGGTTTTTCTGTGTAGCTCCAATCCAACCTGCCTCTCAAGTGCTGGGATTAAAGGTGTGGACTACCACCCCTGGCTTAAAAGTTTTTCTTTGATCACTGGAGATAAACATGTACCCTGTCACTAAGTTATGCCTTCAGCTCCCAGGAATTTCTTTTTGTTAATATTTAAGATTCTTTTTTATCCTTACCACATACATTACATCCCATACATTTCTCCTCTCTCCACTCCTCCCTTCTCCACGTAGATCCACTCATCCTCTGTTTCCCTTTTTTAAAAAAAAGAGCAGGCCTTCCAGGGATATCAACCAAACATGGTATAACAAATTATAAGACTAGGCATAAACCCTCATATCAAGGCTGGATGAGCCAACCCAGTAGAAGGAAAGGGGACCATGAGCAGGCAAGAGTTAGGAGTCTCAAGAACACCCAGCAGAGGACCTAGCTCAGACCCATACAGTATCTTGACTTGTCACTTGAGTCTCTGTAAGCCCCTATCAACTCTGCTTAGCTAGTTCTGTGGGCCATGTTCTCAGTTGTTTTTGTTTTCTGAGACAGGGCTCTGTATAACAACCGTGGCTATCCTGGAACTTGCTTGTAGACCAGGGTGATGTCAAACTCACAGATAACTACCTGCCAAGTACTGGCATTAAAGGTGTGCACCACTACCTCCTGGCTTCGGCTTAGAGATTTTATTTTCTGTGTAGGAGAATTTTGCCTGCAAAATTCTGTGTACTGTGGATCTGTAGAGGCTAGAAGAGTGTCAGATACTCTGGAACTGGAGTTGATAGTTGTGTGCTGTTGTGTGAGTGCTTGGAATAAAACCCTATTCCTCTCTCTGCAAAAGCAGCAAGTGCTCTTAACTACTGAGCCACCTCTCCCCAGAACTTTTATGACTTTTTTGAGATCTATTTTCATTATTGCCCAGCTGGTCTTGAACTCATGGACTTAAGCAATTCTACATGATTTAGCCTCTTAAATAGAATAGCTGGTACTTCAGACCACCAGGCCCAGCCAGAATTGTCTTTATGAAGATAGAATTCAACCCCTGTGCTCACTAGTAGTTATTCACATACATCTTGTATGTGCTTCATCCCAGCAGTGCGCTGTTTAGGAAGCTATAATTCCTGTAATTGTCAAATCTGGCAGGAAACAAACCCAGAGTTAGGATCTTTGAGGCGCTGGGTGGAATCCAAATTAGATTGAAAGGTCCTTTCTTTACCTCTTAAGCTCAAAGCAGGAGGGGGACAGTATTCTGGGAAGAATCCACTACCTCCTGAAGCACCAAGGTATCACAGCAGACCAGGATCTGCAGGGAATGAGGAATACCAACTCAATTCAGAGCTGTCAACATAAAGGGGCTGGTATATGTAAAGACTGGCACCAGAGTGGCTCCAGATAGCAGGGGGAGGAGGAGGAACCCAGGAAAACAAAGAACATCATTCCATTATACCTTGACCAGTTTTAGAGGAGGAAGTTCATAATTAAATGATAATCGAAAAACAATTTTCATATCTGTACACTCATATTTCCAGATGTCCCCTCCTTTTTAGTACATGCACCTGGTCAGGCAGGGCTGGGGACTTTTGGCCAAGGTCCTTAGGGACACAGATTTCTGCAACAATGGATTTACTTGAACTAAGATGTCTATCACTGACTCCTTGGTCACTTTAGCCAGTCTTAGTCTTTGGGCGTTGAAGGCACAGATACAAAAAGCTTCAGCTCCACCAGCCAGGAGGATGAGCAAGAGAAACACAACAAGGCCACACATGATCATGTGTGGCATCAGGAGCCCTCCAGAGGAATCCTGAGTGTCCAGACTGCATTGGCACTGGAGCTGATTGCCGCTAATTGGTACTCTCCCTGCTGCTGGTCCTGAACATTTCTTGCATCTGTTCCGCAGAAGTGTTTCAACTTCTGAACAAACCTAATAAAATACATGTGGAGTGGTATGTGTCTTTTGAGAACTTACCAGAAGCACAACTGTTACCAGCCTAGATCTGTAGAACTTTTTTTATCTTCCTCAATTGAAACTTTATTCTCTGTAACAGTAATTTCTTTGCCAAGACAAAGGCCAGAAGTTCATACAAGGTCAGCCTTACTTAGCAACAAAATCTGTCTGTGTGCTTTGTCTTTCCTTCTATTTTTTTATCCTATTTTTTTTCCAAGACAGAGTTTTTCTGTATAGTCTTGGCTGTCCTGGACTTGCACTGTAGATCAGGCTGGCCTCGAATTCACAGACATCCGCCTGCCTCTGCCTCCCAGAGTTCTGGGATTACAGGTGTGTGCCACCTCGCCCAGCTTCATCCTATTTTTTTTAATGTGTAATATGTATCTATGCATTGTACACAAGTGTGGGTGAGTACATGGGTACATGTGAGTGCATGTGCTTGTATGTGTGTGCACACTTGGAGGTCTGAGGTCAACCTCAGGAGCTATTGTTGGAATAATGTTCTTGTGAAATGTACACAATTTACCCTTGTTCATTCAAATGCTACCCCACTATCTGGTTTCAATCCAGACATTGCATTGTGATATTTATTCTAAGCATTACCTGTCTCAAATTTGTATAAATGTGCCACCTTTTGTTCTCTGTATTGTCAGTAAAACAATGCTGAGCAAAGAAGAGGATAGGGTGAGACATCCTGGTCCAGACTAGAGGAGAAAGAAGCAAACAGGAGAAGAGGGAAGCAGAGATTGGCAGGAGGACTTCGAACCATGGGAAGAGATGAACTAGACCTAAGATATGACTAAAAGCAAGTATAAAGGGAGAAATCTAAATGGTAGGAAACTATGTGGACTTGGAGGTTTAGGATGTGCTCTAGGTTAATTAAATAAATCCTAGTCGGGGCTCAGTGGTTAAGAGCACTGTATGCTCTTCCAAAAGACCTGGGTTCAATTCCCAGCACCCACATGGCAGCTCACAACTGTTTGTAACTCCAATTCTAAGGGATTTGAAACCCTCACACCAATGCACATAAAGTAAATAATTAAATAACTAACTAACTAAATAAATAAATAAATAAATAAATCCTAGTCTCTGTGTGGTGATTTGGGTATACAGTTGGTTTAGAAATAACAGCTACTTAAGTAAAACTTAAATCAATAATAAATATTAATAACCCACAACAAGCCATCTACCTTGCTTTTTTTTTTTTTTTTTTTCAATGCAGTTTATTCAGGAACCTTGAACAATCATCTGACCCTGGGGAAAGCCAGCCCACTTTAAATAGCCTCTGGGTAGCCAACCTCAGCGTGCCACGTGGGCAATGCAGATAGGTCCACATACATGGAAGCAAGCCAGATCCTCGGCCTTAGCCAAATGTGGAGTTGTTCGTGACAGAGAGCACTCACCATCGGGAAGGTGGAAGGCGGAAACCAGCTCCATCTTTCAGGCGTGGCATTACGCAGCTCTCTACAGTTCCCCCTTTTTCTTTTAGACGCATCAGGCAAGAGTAGAGGTCTGATCTCTGATATTAGAAATAAATTGGGACTTTGTACCGATGTTCATTTAGGTGTCATCCACCCAAAGAGCATCAGACCCGTCCGATACCTTTTTCTCAGAGGCGGGACCTGGGGCATCAACCCACATGCAATCAGACATGCTCTTCTCTGGGTCCAAAGCGGCTGACCCTGAGTGCAGTGCTTAGCCTCGCATCCTGAGCGTAACATTTTGGCTTTTTATGGTAGCCAATCATGCTTGGGGAGACTGTCCTGCTTCAATGGCTGTAAAGGCCTGAATGGTCATGGCTGCGTTAGGCTGTTGTGAGACTCTAATCTTGCATATACACCACAGGCAAACCAAGGAGACCAACACCAGAAGGCCTGCTAACGCTCCCATGCCCACCCATTCCTTCAGATGATTCATGGCTGCAGCAATCCATGATGATAATCCTGTGGCTAGTCCTGCATCCACTCTGGTAGAATTTACTGTGACCATGGCCACTCTCAGCTGCTCCATCGTAGTATCGAATTCTCCAGTCCAATTACCTAAAATATAGCTAGACAATTGTTTAGACAGATTTGCAACACAGGGAAAATTCTCATGTTGTATGCTAGTGACTCAAAGTCCAGCATACTTTCATTGACAGCCAAGTTGAGCGATTTGCCATAGGGTATCAATTTGCTCCTGCACGAGGTCAATCCTCTGATTGAACACCATCAAACCTCCTTTTAGTTGAGCATTAATTCCTTTTTGTACATCTAAGGCATGAGCTACATTGGCTAAAAGATTATTCAGGGTCTGAGCAGTCTGCCCAGTATGACTCATGGCTAATGCCGCGGTGGTAGCTCCAACAGCCGCCAATGAGATGGCAGTAACAATGGCAGCTGTAATTCCAAGATCCCTTTTCTATCTGAAGAGAGTCATAGAGTGAGGGGCATCAACGGGCACAGGCACCCAGCGAGGCATGCGAGTAACCGGCTAGTAAATTTACTAGCATTGCAGCATTGGGCAAAAAAGCAAGTATCATTACCACAATTACTTGGCTCTATCTGGCTAATAATGAATAAAAATGGGGGATATAAACAAATAGGTGTGGGCTTATAGGAAATATTATGAGAAACCTTAACCCCCTCGTTGGAACATCCTGCATCAGTTCTAGAACTAGCAGTGGTGGTGTCCAAGGTCTGAGTAGGTTCAGGAGACCATTGCCCCCAGGGGCGAGACGTGCTCCATGCCAATTGACTAACTCCATGTTTTCCTCCACTTTTGAAAGTCATTTAAGGTTCTTAAATTATTTTTTCCCTTTTTTTTAAATTTTTCATCAATTACAATTTATTCATTCTGAATCCCCCCATAAGCCCCTCACTCCCCTCCCAATCCCACCCTCCCTCCTCCCTCTGCATGCATGCCACTCCCCAAGTCCACTGATAGGGGAGGTTCTCCTCTCCTTTCTGATCTTAGTCCATCAGTTCACATCAAAAGTGGCTGCATTGTCCTCTACTATGGCCTGGTAAGGCTGCTCCCCCACAGGGGGAGGTGATCAAAGAGCAGGCCAATCAGATTATGTCAGAGGCAGTCCCTCTTCACATTACTATGTAACCCAACTGGACTCTGGACTGCCCTGGGCTACATCTGTGCAGGGGTTCTGGGTTATCTCTATGAATAGACCTTGGTTGGAGTATGAGTCTCTGGGAAGTTCCCTGTGTTCAAGTTTTCTTGTTCTGTTGCTCTCCTTGTGGAGACCCTGTCCTCTCCAGCTCTTATTATTTCCCAGTTCTTACATAAAATTCCATTCACTCTGCCCAACACTTGCCCATCAGGCTTAGCATCTGCTTTGATAGTCTGTAGGGCAAAGGGTTTCAGAGGCCCTCTGTGGTAGGTTCCTAGGTTGTTTCCTGTTTTCTTCTTCTTCTGATGTCCATCCTCTTTGCCTTTCCCGATGGGGATTGGACATTTTAGTTAGGGTCCTCTCTCTTGCTTAGTTTCTTTAGATGCACAGGTTTTAGTGGGTTTGTCCTATGTTGTATGTCTATATGAGTGAGTATATACCATGTGTGTCTTTTTGCTTCTGGGACAACTCACTCAGGATGATCCTTTCCAGATCCCACCATTTACATGCAAATTTCATGATTTCCTTATTTTTCATTGCTGAGTAATATTCCATTGTGTAGATGTACCACAATTTCTGCATCCATTCTTCAGTTGAGGGGCATCTGGGTTATTTCCAGCTTCTGGCTATTACAAATAAAGCTGCTACAAACATGGTTGAGCAAATGTCCTTTTTGTGTGCTTGAGCCTCTTTTGGATATATGCCTAGGAGTGGTATGGCTGGATCTTGGAGAAGCACTATTCCTAGTTGTCTGAGAAAACACCAGATTGATTTCCAGAGTGGTTGTACCAGTTTACATTCCCACCAGCAGTGGAGAAGGGTTCCCCTTTCTCCACAACCTCTCCAGCATGTGCTGTCACTTGAGTTTTTGATCTTGGCCATTCTCATGGGTGTAAGGTGAAATCTCAGGGTTGTTTTGATTTGCATTTCCCTAATGGCTAGTGAGGTTGAGCATTTCTTTAAGTGCTTCTCTGCCATTCGGTATTCCTCTACAGAGAATTCTCTGTTTAGCTCTGTTCCCCATTTTTTAAGTGGGTTACTTGGTTTGCTGCTTTTCAGCTTCTTTAGTTCTTTATATATACTTGATATGAGTCCTCTGTCAGATAAAGGGTTGGTGAAGATTCTTTCCCAATCTGTAGGAGGTCGCTTTGTTTTGATGATGGTGTCCTTTGCTTTGCAGAAGCTTTTCAGTTTCATGAGGTCCCATTTATTGATTGTTGCTCTTAGAGCCTGTGCTGTTGGAGTTCTGTTCAGGAAGTTTTCCCCTGTACCAATGAGTTCTAGGGTATTCCCCACTTTTTTTTCTAGCCGACTTAATGTGTCAGGTTTTATGTTGAGGTCTTTAATCCACTTGGACTTCAGTTTTGTGCAGGGTGATAAGTATGGATTTATTTTCATTTTTCTACATGTAGACATCCAGTTGGACCAGCACCATTTGTTGAAGATGCTATCTTTTTTCCATTGTATGGTTTTGGCGTCTTTGTCAAATATCAGGTGTCCATAAGTGTGTGCGTTTATTTCTGGGTCCTCTGTTCGGTTCCATTGATCCACTATTCTGTTATTATGCCAGTACCATGCAGTTTTTAAAACTGTTGCTCTATAGTACAACTTAAGATCAGGGATGGAGATACCTCCAGAAGATCTTTTATTGTAGAGTATTGTTTTAGCAATTCTGGGTTTCTTGTTATTCCATATGAAGTTGAGAATTTTTCTTTCCAGGTCTGTAAAGAATTGTGTTGGTAATTTGATGGGCATTGCATTGAATCTGTAGATTGCTTTTGGTAAAATGGCCATTTTTACTATGTTAATCCTGCCAAACCATGAACATGGGTTTTGTTTACGCATCCGTTCTGTTAGTCTGTGTCTTTTTATTGGAGAATTAAGTCCATTGATATTGAGAGTGGCTGTTAGATCCTTTGAATTTGATGTTGGCTGTGGTCATACGGTTGTGTGCTTGGTTGCTTTTTGTTTTACTGTAGTGGGGTTATTTATTTTCTGTGTTTTCTTGAATGTAGCTAGCTTTCTTGGGTTGTATTTTCCCTTCCAGTGTCTTCTGTAATGCTGGATTTGTTTGTAGGTATTGTTGAAATGTGTTTTTGTCATTGAATAGCTTGTTTTCTCCGTCTATGAGGACTGAGAGTTTTGCAGGGTATAGTAGCCTGGGCTGACATCTGTGTTCTCTTAGGGTCTGCATGATATCAGTCCAGGCCCTTCTGGCTTTCATAGTCTCTGTTGAAAAGTCAGGTGTGATTCTAATGGGTTTGCCATTATATGTTACTTGGCCTTTTTCTCTTGCAGCTTTTAGTATTTTTTCTTTGTTCTGTATACTTACAGTTTTGATTATGATGTGGCGGGGAGGATTTTCTTTTCTGGTCTAATTTATTGGGTGTTCTATAGGCCTCTTGTATTCTTATTTGCCTCTCCTTTAAGTTGGGGAAATTTTCTTCAATGATTTTGTTGAAAATATTTTCTGGGCCTTGGTGCAGGGAATCTTCTTTTTCCTCTATTCCTATTATTCTTAGGTTTTGTCTTTTTATGTTGTCTTGAATTTCTTGGACGGTCTGTGTCAGGAATTTTTTAGATTTATCATTTTCTTTGACAGATACATCTATTTCTTCCATTGTATCTTCCACACCTGAGATTCTTTCTTCCATTTCTTGTAGCCTATTGGTTATGCTAACCTCTGTAGTTCCTGCTTTCTTCCCTAAGTTCTTTCTCTCCACAATTTCTTCCATTTGTGTTTTTTTTTTTTTTAATTTTTCCAGTTCTATCTTCAGGTCTTGAGCTATTTTGTTGGTTTCCTTCCCCTGTCTGACTGTATTTTCATGTTTTTCCATCAATTCCTTCAGCTGTTTGTTTGAACAATCCACTGTTTCTTTTATTTCATTCAGTGATTTAAGCATTTCCTCTCTAAAGGCCACAGACTGTTTGGCTGCAGCTTCTTCTATTTCTTTTCGTATTTTATTTGTTTCCTCTGTTATCATCTTCTTGAGCATAGATGTTAGGTCGTCTCCTTGAATTTCATTTATGCTGGGGTGTCTAGGGCTATTTGCCCCTGGATAACTGCGTTCTGGAGATGCCATAATGTTCTGGCTTTTGTTGGTTGAACTTTTACGCTGTCCCCTACCCATTGGGCTATCTTAGTTGTTTGAATTTAGTTTCTGGTTGTTCCTGGACTCTTGTAGTGGAGAGAATCCCTTTGGCAGAAAGATGGTTTTTCCTGAAGGAAGCCTTTCCAGCTTTTTGGGTATAGTCCCTGGATGTCTGGTGTTTTTCAGGAGTTGCTACAGCTCACCTCAGGCATAGAGACCTGGGTGGTAACTGTGGTCCTGATTAGTCAAGAGGGCTCTCCTCTCACCAGGAGAAGTCCTGGGGCAGCTGCTCTCCTTCTGGGTTTCTTGCTGTAAATTTAGTGATCAGCTGAGGTAATCTGTGGCGGGTGAGTACTGCTCTGGTGTCTTGGGGCACTCAGTTCTGTCTGTTTGCAATCTGCAGTCTGCTAGACTTTCCCTAGGTGACCCCAGCAGCACGGTTTATTCCTTCTCTGTGGGGTCCTCTCCGGACAGGGGTTCCCAGTCCCTGTTGTACTGGGGCGCACAGCTTGTCTGTACCACTGAGCTGAGCGCAAAGCTCTCTGCGCGCAGCAGGAGCTCGGCTCTGATGGCGGCAGAGACCTTCCGGGGAGAGACTGGGTGACCTGTGATCAGACCCGCAACCCTGCTTCCCCGTGGGGTCCCCCCGCGACTGGGACTCCCAGTCTCAGGTACCCTTGTGCCCATGGATCAGCCTGGGAAAGTGGCTGGGACACGCCCGCTTGCGGCTCCAGCCCGGAGACCCAAAGCCTGCGTTACCCGGGATTTCTTCCGGGTTCTGGCTGGGTAGCCGTGAGTGGACCCGACCGATTCCCACGCCGTGGGAGCCTCCCCTCACCTGGGAAACACGATTGATGTAGTTTCAGGGCCCCGAGTTCAGTCTCCTGGTCTCTGCATGGAAAGTGCTGTCCTGCTCCTCAGACGCACTGTTTTCCCGGCGCCCCCATCTTGGCTCCCCCTCTACCTTGCTTTTTAAGTCAGACTCTCACTAGACTGGACATCACCAAATTAGGCTAGGTTATTTGGCCAGCTATTGAAAACCTAGGGATCTGCCTGTCTTTGCCTCCTCAGTGCTTGAAATGATAAAAAACCATTTCACCATGTCTGTTCTTTTTAAATATAATATTTTATTAGTCCTTTGAGAATTAGGCACATGCCTACAATGTATTTTCATTATATTCACCCCACTCCTCGCGGATGCATGCTCCCCTACTGCTTGCCTGCTTGCCTGTCTATTCATTTGTCTATACTAATGCACTCTAGATGTAGAATGACACAGTAGTCATCTTTCTATGATTTATTATTATTGAGTATCATGTCCTCACAGTTTATTCTCTTGTTGCATAACATGTCAATATTATTTTCTTTTTTAAGCCGTAAATAAATTTTAGATTTTATTTTTAATTATGCATATGTATGTGGGGGTATATGCACATGCAGATGCCTAAGGAGGCCAAGAGAGAGAGTTGGATCTCCAGGAGCTGAATTCAGAGGCAGTTGTAAAGCTGCCTGATGGAGGTACTGGGAACCACACCTCTGTTCTCTGTAAGAGCAGTAGTCACTCTTTTTTTTTCTTTTTTCTTTTCTTTGAGACAGGCTTCTCTGTGTAGCCTTTTTGTTTTTAAAGCCATTTTTTAATTTATTTCTTTATTTTACATGAGTGCTCTATTTTGCGTGTACATCTGCATGACAGAAGAGGGCACCAAATCTCATCATAGATGGTTGTGAGCCACCATGTGGTTGCTGGGAATTGAACTAAGGACCTCTGGAAGAGCAGCCAGAGCTCTTAACCTCTGAGCCGTCTCTCCAGCCCCTCTGTAGCCTTTTCTGTCCTGGAATTCACTTTGTAGACCAGGATAGCCTCAAACTCACAGAGATCTGCCTGCCTCTGCCTCCCTGAGTGCTGGGATTAAAGGCGTGCGCCACTACCGCCTGGTTGCAGTAATCACTCTTAACTGCTGAGCAAATGTTAAGAATTATTAATATTTCAGTCTGAGACAGAGGCAAGTAGATCTCTGTGAGTTCAAGGCCAGCCTGATCTACAAATTGAGTCAAGGACAACCAAGACTGTACACAGAGAAACCCTGTGCTCCCCTGCCCCCCCAAAAAAAAACCAACAGTATGTGCTCAGACACACTTTATTCATCAGTCTGTGCTCAGACACACTTTGTTCATCAGCATTGAGGACTTGAACTTCTGATCCTCCTGCCTCTACCTCACCCTAAGTGGAATTATAGGTATATACCACCAAGCTTGGCTTGTGCAGTGCTGGAGATGGACCCCAGGGACTCATATGTTGGTTATGTATAGAAGGCTAACTATTTAAGCCCCATTACTAGGCAAGCACTATACCAATTGAATCACATTCCAGCTCAGCCATTTTGAAAAATGTAAGCACCTCAATTTCCTGAAGCAGAATAGCTAATTCATAAGATAGTTCTACTTTTAATTTTTAAGGTACACTTTTTTTTAAGGTGAACTTTTCCATAGCTGTTGAGCCATTTTACATTCCCACTAACAATGGGAATAAGGTCAAACCCTTATTCTTTTAAACTGCTATGTACTGTTGGGTGGTGGTGGTACATACCTTTGATCCCAGTACTTGAAAGGTAGAGGCAGGTAGACCTTTGAGTTCAAGGCCAGTTTGGTCTACAGAGTAAATTCTAAGATAGCCAGGGATATACAGAGAAACCCTCAAAGATGAGTGAGTGCAGTGAATCCCATCACTTGGGCAGGCAGACAGAGGCAGGTCGATCTTTGTGAGTTCAAGGCCAGCTGGGAAGGCCAAGACTACATGGGGGGTGGGCAGCCTTACTAGGCCACAGAGAAGGACAATGCAACCAGTCCTGAAGAGAACTGATAGGCTAGGGTCAGAGGGAATGGGAGGAAGACCTCCCCTATCAGTGGACTTGGGAAGGGGCATGGGCAGAAATGAGGGAAGGAGGGAGGGAGGGAGGGAGGGAGGGAGGGAGGGAGGGAGAGTTTGGGAGGGGACTAGGGAGAGGGATACAGCTGGGATACCAAGTGAATAAACTGTAATTAATACTAAATTAATTAATTAAAAAGAAAAAAAAGACAATTTATCAGAAAATAAATAATCCTCAATAGGACAGAGATAATTCCAGGTTCAGGAAAGTCCAGTTTGTCCTATCCATATTAGAAACTAAAACCTCTTTAGGCATTTCTTTCTTCTTCTTAATTTTTCTTTCTTTTTTTGTGTGTGTTTGTATATGTATGCATGTGTGCATGGATCTATGTGGAGTCTGCTTTTTCCTTCCACCATGTGGGTTCCAAGGATCAAACTCAGGCCACCATGTTTGGCAGCAAATGTTTTTATCTGCTGAGCCATTACAACAGTCTCTCTCTCCCTTTTTCTTTCTTTCCTTCCTTCTTTCTTTCTTTCTTTCTTTCTTTCCTTTTCTTTTTTGAGACAGGGTTTCTCTGCACTGAGTGCTGGGATTATAGGCATGCACCACCACGCCCGACTCCCATCACCTCTCTGTTTCTATATGTGACATGTTATGTGCTTTATTTTTTCTTTTTCT
Organism: Meriones unguiculatus; assembly: GCF_030254825.1. Taxonomy (NCBI): domain Eukaryota; kingdom Metazoa; phylum Chordata; class Mammalia; order Rodentia; family Muridae; genus Meriones; species Meriones unguiculatus. The sequence continues at coordinate 40,191,966 of NC_083369.1, forward strand.
TTCTTTTTTCATTTGCTTGTTTCATATATAGGTCTCAGTTTGTAACCAAGGCTGGCCTCGAACTTGCAATGTATTCCCAGGCTGCCTCAACTTTCCTGGTGTTCCTAGATCCCCCTCTTTGAGCATCTGTCTCGGGTTTATCTTTGTCTTAGGCTCACCTCTGCCTTATCATATTTTTGAGCTCAGCCCTTTACTGTATTCCCTGTCCATGTCACATTCAGAAGCACGAGGCCCTCTGCTTCTATCTACATGCTTTTCTCAATCATTCTGTCCCTTTCTTCTTTCTGTTAGTTTCTTCCTATGTGCCTGTCTTGAAATGTCTTCCTGGTTCTGCCCATCTCATTGCTTCTGTAACAGTATCTTCCTGGCTGGCCTTGATATTTGTTTCTCTCTGGCCACCTGCTCTGTCACTCATACTTATTTTGGTCTCCTTGCACTGTGTCTGTTTTAGGATACATGTGAGCATCGTTGCAGCTCTGCACTGGTCAAGCCACATTTGGGGACAGAGACCAATAGAACTCTAGGGAAAAAAGAACCAGAAAGAACGACTGTTCTAGGCCTCAGCTCAATGCACATCCCAACCTTCCAAACCCAGCCTTGAACCGCATAAAACACTCCACAGAACTGCAGTGCCAGGCAGGAAGGGTAAGGATGTGGGGTAGGGTGGGGTGGAGTAGGGGGAGGGGGAGAAGAGGAAGCCCGTTTCTAGAACCATCCAAAGGCACCGGGCCCCACAACCAACGCTCTGGTCCCAAAAAGCAGAGCTGGGCTCTGCTCCTCTGTCCAGGAGCCAGCACCTGGAAACTGGCCACCTGTCTGCCCATGGGCACTTCTTCTGTAGAATGAACTACAACTTGGGGACCTGCGTGTGACTAGTACCTTTCGTGCTGAGGAGCAGTAGTTCATCATTGGAGCAATTACCTGGACCTAGGAACCAAGGTGAGGAGGTTTTCATTCTCTGGCCGCTTCCCTGCAGCAGGGAGCAGAGCAGAGACAGTCATCTCTTCACGTCCTCAGACCCTGAACCCCAATGTGGTTGTGCATGAATAAATTAGGTTTGCCTGTGGACTACTCAGAAAACCCAAAGCAAAGGACCTTCCGCACAGGATAGGCAGAGTGATTGGAGACTGAGTCACTGGATGGCTAAGGACTGGCAGCTTAGAAAAGTGTCTCATGGCAGAAATTGTTTGTTAGTTTTGGTACTACATAAATGCTAAGCAAGTGTTCAATCGCGAAGATAGCCACTCCCACCCCCACCCCCAGCTTACTAGTGGAAATACTACAATACAATCAATAAAATTGGGTTAAAAAATACCAGGAGATATATGCCTTTAATCTTAGCACTAGGAAGGCAGAAGTGGGTCTGTATCCTTGTGAGTTTTGGGCCAGCCAGCCAGGAGAGTAAGGCTCTCTCTGTCTTAAAAACAATCAAACAAACAAACAAACCTCTTGCGATGCACACATGATACTATCTATCACTTGGGAAACAGAGGCAGGGGAATTACTGTGACTTCAAGGCCAGTACAGGTTACATAGTGAGTTTAAGGCTAGTGTGGGTTACAGGAGACTATTCTATTTTAAATGGAGAGGATAGATAAAGCAGAATCTCTGAGGCTTTCTGGTGGAAAACATAAGCCCCAGGCTCAGTAAGAGACCTTGCTTTAATAGTAAGGCGCTGAATGATAGATGCTGACTACCCTTTTTGGGCGTCGGCGTGCTCCTTCAGAATCATGCATAACTGGATACACATGGGATGGGAGAGGCAGAGAGAATAAGTAAAAGGGTTCCTCAAGTCTAGGACTCTGCGTACCTTCATGTAATGGTGCAGCATAGCTAATGTCACCTATAGATACTAGAAACCGAAGAGACGAGCTGCTTTGGCGGTCTGGAGCCAAAACCTTGACGGGAGAGGGGCGGGACGAGGCCGGCATAGCCCTGCCCCCGGTAGCCGTCAAGCGACCTAGGCGTGTTTTGCGACAACAGGCAAGGCGCTTTCCTCAGCTCGCTTTCCGGCGGATTCGCGGACTCTGAGGCCGCCAAGATAGCTCTATATTGTGTGTAGCTCCCTACAACAACCCCGGTTCCTAACCCTAGCTGCAGCTCTTCTCTGTTCAGAGAGCAGTACTAGGGAGGCTCCAAACTGACCGACAAGGTGACCTTAGTCTAGTCCTCTGCTGTTCTGTCGGAGATCCTTCTCTTCTGAGCGGTGGAGGACACCGGCTGGCCTGGGGCAGGAGAGCTCCGGGCTCCGGGGGCGGGTCCGGAGCCGGAGGAGATGCCCCTCCACGTGAAGTGGCCGTTCCCCGCAGTGCCCCGGCTCACCTGGACCCTAGCCAGCAGTGTCGTCATGGGCCTGGTGGGCACCTACAGCTGTTTCTGGACCAGTGAGTGGCCAAAGGCCAAGGCAGAGTCTGTTCACAGACCTCCAGCCTGGCTAGGGTTAGGTTTTGGTTTGGGTACTGGGGGTACGGTGGGGGCTCTTCTGGCAGAGGAGGAAGCCTCGGGCAGGTGAGGTGCGCAAGAGCTTGAGACTGATTTCTCTTCCCAGAGTACATGAACCACCTCACCGTGCACAACAAGGAAGTGCTATATGATCTTATTGAGAACCGAGACCCTGCCACTCCCCTCATCACCGTCTCCAACCATCAGTCCTGCATGGATGACCCTCATCTCTGGGGTACTGTGCCAGTACGGCTAGTTCAGGGAGACAAAACCAGAGCAGGCACCAGCCAAAGACAGAATAAATTCACTTCTCACCAGGCTCTTTGGGAAAACCTGGCATTGCTTATTGGATATTTACTGCCTAGCTGCTGGAAGTTTTGTGTGTTCCCCTTAGGATTGTGTCAGGGAATGTGATTTGGGCAGGATATCCGAAATTTAGAAGTAGTATAAAAGTAGCCATGTCACATCAAGAACTTTCCTTTTTCATAGGGATCCTGAAACTCCGCCACATCTGGAACCTGAAGTTGATGCGTTGGTGAGGAGGAATGGGCCCCTTGAAGTGGCCATACATTTCTGCCCAGATTTTCCTTTATCCTCTGATCAGGAGGTGGCATCCAGCATTCTAGGAAGGGCATGGGTGGAGCCCCAAAAGCCTTTTTTCTTGAGCTTAATTCTGCATGACAACTACGGCAGGCATTGTACTGGGTGGGGAGAGCTGGGGACAAGCAATAGGAAGTCTTGAAGGCAGAGATGACTGGATCTGTTGCTGCTCTAGGACCCCAGCAGCTGCAGACATCTGCTTCACCAAGGAGCTGCACTCCCATTTCTTCAGCTTGGGCAAATGTGTGCCTGTGTGTCGAGGTGAGCTGTTACTCTGGGAGGCATGTCTGGGCCTCCCTTGGGGGCAAGGAAGCTGTTGGCCAGTGTCTCTGTCTTAAAAGGACTCAGGGGAGCCATAGCATAGCAGTATAGGTGGCAGAGGGTAGCACATGCTTATAATCCCATCCTATCAGTCAGTAAAGAGGGACATGTGGATTGCTGTGAGTTTGAGGCCAGCCTGGTCAAAACAGCAAGTCAGCAAGTTCCAGACTGACTAGAACTGCAAGACTACGTGGAGACACCCTAGTTTAAAAAAAAAGCTTGTCATGCTGTTACACACTTTTAACCCCACTCAGGTGGCAGAGGAAGATGAATCTGAGTTTGAGGCTAGCCTGGTCTACAGAACTAGTTCCAAGACAGCCAAGACTACAAAGAGAAACCCTGTCTCAAGAACAAAAAGCTAGGTATGGTAGCTTATGCCTGTAGTACCAGTATTTGGCAATATTTGGGAGGCTGAAGTAGGTGATTTATCATGAGTTTGAAGCCAGCTTGGACTAGAAACTGAGACCTTGTCTCAAAAAAAAGAAAAAAAAAAGCTAAACCCATTGTGTGCCCACATACACAGAGAAATTGAGGAATTAAGGGCTGGAGGTGTGGTTCAGTGGTACAGTTTGTGCTTAGCTAACACAGAGCCCTGAGTTCCAACCCCAGCCTTGTAAAAATATAAAGCAAAAACTAGAAAATGTAACATTATTTTCAAAGATAGCACAGATCTAATTACATGTGATTGAAACAGAGTTTGCTCTACTTTGTTTCTGTATTTAAACTAAACAAACCATTTTTTTCCTAAGCCTAAGATTTTGTAGGTTGACCTTTAAGCATTGAAGCATTTTACATTAAGCATTATGTAAAAATTGAAGCATTTTTACATAAGTGGAAATAACATTTGAGAAAGCTTAAATAGTGTGAGCTGCTGTTCAAAAGGCATACTATCCTTTTTACTTTCCCATTTTAAGCTCAGAGGGTATATTTGAGTAGTAGGTTTTGCTAGAGGAATAAACACCTGTGGTGACCACCCTTTTGTGTACTGCCATCCCAAATAGGGAAGCTGTGCCTCTTTGTGTTCCCTGAGTGGCAGGTCCCTGTTGAGGTTGGGCTGAGACTTCTGAACCACTAACCACTCCTTCCAAACAACAGGCTTACAGAGAACAGTGGCAAGGCAGTTCTTAGTGCACTGACCTGAGAGAGCCCCAGTGTTTCTCTGTCTCCTGTGAGATGCCCTCCACTTTATACGCTTAAGTTATTTATTGGTTCCTTCAGCCTCCCTTCATTTTTGAAGTTCTGTCAACCCTTTGGTTATTTTCCCACTGCTATAGAGATTCTTATTATGTCCAGGTCACTCCTGGTTGCTAGCTCACAAGAGGTGTTAGGTCTCCACATCTATATGTGGCTGATAGCTGGGCTAACTGTATCCAGGTTTGTGTTGCCTTTCCTCATTCCAGTGTGATCATTTTAGATTGTCTCCAAGATTTTACTAGCCTGAGAGCAGCTGAACTCCTGTTTTCAGGTTTTTTCCAATCTGGTTGTTTATTTGTTTGTTTTGAGACATAGTCTCATTAACCCAGGCTAGTCATAAAATTCCAATCAGTCTTCTCAAATTTCCTAGTCCCTTCTGTGTTTTCTGCTTATTGAAGTGTTCTCCCTTGGCCCAGAAACCTCAGGGCAGGCCAAAGCAGTGGTATCCAAAGAGTAAGAGAGACTCTCGAGCTGATCTGGAGTCAGCAAATGGGTGTGTGTTGGGAGAGCAGGTTCCAGCAGGGCAAGCCATAAGGGAAGAGGGAGATGGAGGAGTTGCCATGGTTATCATTTCAGTAAGAGATACTGTCTATCCAGGTGTCTTGATGTATGCCCATTATCCAGCACCAGCAAATTTGAGGCAGAAGAATTGCCCTAAGTTTGAGGCCAGCCTGAGTGACAGTACTAACCCTAATTATCTGTTTCAAAAAGAAAAGTGCTATTTGCATATGACAGGCACTAATAGGCTGAGAGGATATTGTGGTTTTTGTTTTTTTTTTTAATAAATTTTACTTGTATTTTCTCTGTATGAGTGTTTTGCCTGCACGTATGTGCACCATATTCATGCAGTGTCTGGCGAAACCAGAAGAGGGAGTTGGAGTCCCTGGGACTAGAGTTGCCTACACTGCTGAGCCATGTGGGTGCTGGGAATTGAACCTGGATCCTCCGGAAGAGTAGCCAGTGCTCTTAATCACTGAACCATCTTTCCATCCAGAGGATATTGTTTTGTTTTGATACAGGATGTTACTGTGTTGCCCATCCTGACCTCAAACTCACAGCAGTGCTCTCGATTCAGCTTCCCAAGTGCTGAGATATTAGGCATGAGCCACCATGCCCATCTTGAGAGGAGGATAATGGTCAAACTGAAAATGTGAAGGGTCAGAGTACCAGAGAGGATGATGTAGTCAAGCCAAAACTGTGAAGGGCCAGGGTAGCAGGGAGGAACAGGCTCTAGACCTAGTTGGGGGTATCTATGGATGGTGCTATGGGGGTTGAACTGTTGCCTCCATCCTAATGAGAATGGACCAGGAGTGGGCCCTGAATCTACTTCACTACGGTTTGGAAAGCTTGATGTGATGTCTTCCCTAGAGAATGGACTAAAGAGAACAGAACTTTTTCCTCAGGAGATGGTGTTTATCAGAAAGGAATGGACTTCATTTTGGAGAAGCTCAACCATGGGGACTGGGTACACATCTTCCCAGAAGGTCAGTTGGGTGCTTGGTCAGGGTCCTCAAGCATGCATGGTTCCAGGCCCAAGCCTTCTATTTGTCTTCTCTCTTTAGGGAAAGTAAACATGAGTTCCGAATTCCTGCGCTTTAAGTGGGGTAAGTGTTACTGGCCAAGCTCACACAGCCAAGTCCCCCATCCAGTGATTGCCCTTTGAGTCCTCAGCTTCATTCCCCTCTCTGTTGGGTGTGTCAGGAGCAGTGGGAAGTGGACAGGTGGTGAGTCAAGGACTAGTCTTTAATTGGGAGACTATAGAGGTGACATTGGCCAAAGATTGGCAGGGAAGCTTGGCCCAGCTTGTGCCAATTCTTCTTCTTTTCTCCTAAGTAGGAATTGGACGGCTTATTGCTGAGTGTCGTCTAAACCCCATTATCCTGCCACTATGGCATGTTGGTGAGTCAGGTGTGAAGGGTAGAGAGGGGACTTTCTTAGATGTTGTTAATGGGGATTGCTGATTGTTGTGGCTGAGAGAAGTGCCTGGGGCTCTCTCTGGTATCCTGCTTCCCCCAATGGCTGGCTTTCTATCCACTGTGGTACAGGAATGAATGACGTCCTCCCTAACAGCCCACCTTACTTGCCTCGATTTGGACAGGTGGGTAAGCATTGCTGACTTGTTTATCTATTTGCCTGCTATCTGCCTTGTGTCTTCTAGCCCATACTATAAAGGATTGATTGAGGATTTGCTGAGCATGAGCATGTAGTAGAGGAGCTAAGTGGGCTTTTCTGGAAGCAAGGCCTTTAGAATAAGAATTAAAAATCAGGTGTGTGTGGGGGCTTGTGGTAGAGGACAGGTGGGGCAAGACAAATCATTGATGGAATGGGTCCCAGGACTAGGCTGGCCCTTGGATACCACTAAGCCCAGCTGCCTGTTTTAAAGGAGAAGCACCAAGCACATTGAAGACAGGGTAGAGCTCTGACTACCCACTTTGTTTGCACTGGAAATTAGGTTCCTCGTCATCCTTGATTGTCTGCCTCCTTACAGAAAATCACCGTGTTGATCGGGAAACCCTTCAGTGCACTCCCTGTGCTTGAACGGCTCCAGGCAGAGAACAAGTCGGCTGTGAGTTTCCTCCCAGGGTCCCCTAGCTCTATCCTTGGCCTTCCCAGCCCCTCAGACTCCCAGGGTACCTCAGCCATAGACCTTGAGGAATGCAGGCCAGCACCATCCTTTCTCTCAGGTGGAGATGAGAAAAGCCCTCACAGACTTCATTCAAGAGGAATTCCAGGGGCTGAAGATGCAGGCAGAACAGCTCCACAACCACCTCCAGCCTGGAAGATAGGCTTTGCCTGCCCAGTCTGTGCCATGCAGTCCTTAGTCACAGGAGCACTAGGCCCTTCAGGGTTTGGGAAGTGGTAGTATAGGTCCCTGCCCAAGCCTGCTTGGCTCTGTACTGCCTTTGAGATTCTTCCTTGAACAGAACTGATGCTGGGAAATGGACTGATGCCTTTAACTCAGATAGATTGGCTCATAATCCCTGCTGGATACCCTTTCTTATCCTTGAGCATCTGACTCCTCTGTGTCTCTTAGGCTAAAAGAAGAACCTTGGCTGAGAAGGGAGGAACACTTAGGCAGTGGCCTCCTTCTTACCTCTCTCGGGTAGCGTTGGGAAGGAGCAAAGCAAGCAGCTGAGTAACTAGTTTGGTAGGAGAATAGGTGTCCTCGCCATAGGTGAAGAAAGAAGACTCAAATGGCCCCTTGGATTGGATGTGTTACCACTTGCCTACCTTTGTCCAGGAGCTGCTCATTCTTCTACCTGAGCTTCTGCTACAAGGCTTGTCCTAGACAAGAAGAGAAGGTCTTGGCCAAGATTCAATCACAGCTAAACTTAACTAGATGTTTCTGCTAGATGGCATAAAAAGGGCCTCTGAGATCTAACCATGGAATTTCAATGTCAGGGCCTACCCACTTCTCTAATCTTTTTGCCTTGATATCCCCTATATCCTGGGATCTGAGTTTTAATGTTTTTAGAGTAATAAAACATTTGTGTTGTGCTACCATACCTCTTTCTTCTGCGTAGGAATGCAGATAGGAAATACCTTGCTGGACAAGAAAACAGGACCCTTGAGCCTGGATAGAGTGAAATCATTTAAGTAGATGGACATTGGGATCTTTTCTTCTTCTTTTTTTTTTTAAATGTTTACAATGTTCTGCCTCATGTACACCTGCTCACCGGAGGGCACCAGATCTCATTATAGATGCTTGTGAGCCATCATGTAGTTGCTGGGATTTGAACTCTGGACCTTTGGAAGAACAGATAGTGCTCTTAACCTCTGAGCCATCTCTCCAGCCCTAAAGATTTATTTATTATTATTTATACAGCATTCTGATGAATGCACCAGAAGAGGGCACCAGATCTCACTATAGATGGCTGTGAGACATCATGGGGTTGCTGGGAATTGAACTCAGTACCTTTGAAAGAACAGACAGTGCTCTTAACCTCTGAGCCATCTCTCCAGCCCTGGACATTAGGATCTTACTGTGCACTGGTCACTCAAGTCTTTCATTATCACCTGTAAGCCAAATGACAGTGTGGCAGGATTCATAAAGGTGGCAAAACAAGATTAATAAACTAGCTTCAGATCCGGGTGCAGTGGTGCACATCTGTAATCCCAGCACTCTGGGAGGCAGAGGCAGGTGGATCTCTGTGAGTTTGAGGTCAGCCTGGTCTACAAAGCAAGTCCAGGACAGCCAAGGCTACACTGAGAAACCCTGTCTTGAAAAACCAAAAATAAATTGATAAATAAACAAATTAGCTTTAAAACCTCAAGTGACGTCAGACATGATGGTACATGCCTGGGTGGCTCATGTAGGACCATTGCCTGTGTTCAAGGTTGGCCTGGGATATTGAGAGACTGAAAAGGAAAAAAGAAAAAAAAAACTAAAATCAAGCATGGGAGGCAGAGGCAGGAAGATCTCTATGAGTTCAAGACCAGCCTAGTCTAGTAAGTTCCAGGCTAGCTAAAGTTACATAATGAGACCCTGTCTTAAGAGGAAAATTAGGTGTACATAGTGATGCACTCCTTTAATCTCGGCAATTGGGTTGGGTCTTTGCATTTGAGACCATCTTGGTCTACATAGTAAGTTCTAGGTCAGCCAGGGCTGTACAGTAAGACCCCGTCTTGGGAAAAAAGAAGGAAAGCAAGAGAAGACAATTAAAATTTGATTTTTTTTTTGAGACAGGGTTTCTCTGTGTAGCATTGATTGCCCTGTATTCACTTTGTAGACCAGGCTAACCTTGAACTCACAAAGATCCGCCTGCCTCAGCCTCCTAGTGTGCTGGGATTACAGGTGCCCCCATACCCAGCTTCTTTTCAGAAGAGAAAAAAAATCACTTTGTGGGGATAAAATACATGTGAAAGCCAACCATATAACTAAAGTCCAAGAGTAGCAACCCCATTTCATATATCTATTTTATATCCATTGGAGAAATACCAGCTATGTTTCTTTAGGAGGTTTAATCTTATATCCTATAATACAATTCCATTTGTTCAAACACACACACCCTCACTGGCGTGGGGTACAGTGGTGTAAGCCTATGCTGGAAGTAGTTATGAAGTTCAAGGTCATCAGTCGGAATAATGTTCTTATGGAATGTATACAATTTACCCTTGTTCATTCAAATGCTCATTTCTCTACCCCACTGTCTGTTTTCAATCCGGACATTGCATTGTGATGTTTATTCTAACCATTACCTGTCTCAAATTTGTGTAAACATGCCACCCTTTGTTCTCTGAATTGTCAATAAAACAACCAGCCACAATGCTGAGCAATAGAGGGAATAAGGTGGGACATCCTGGTCCAGAAGGAAGGAGAAATAAGGGAGTGGGGGAGTCAGAGAGCAGAGTAAGAAGGAGAGGAGTTGGAACCATGGAGAGAGATGAACTGGACCTAAGATGTGACTAAAAGCATGTATAATGTGGGAAATCTGAATGGGAGGAAACTATGCGGGCTTGGAGGTTTAGGATGAAGTAATTGTTGTCCAGCCTTGTGCTCTAGGTTAATTAAGTAAATCCTACCCTCTGTGTGGTCATATGGGTATACAGCTGTTTTAGGATTAGCCACTGTTTGACTAAAAGATAAACCAATAATGAATATTAATAACTGACACCAGTCATCTTTGGCTACATAGTGAGTTGAAGGCCATCCTGTGCTCTATGAGCCCTTTTGTCAAAAAAGAAAAAGGCCAGAAAGATACCTGAGCAAGTAAAGGTACTCACTACCAAGACTGTCAACCTAAGTTAGATCCCCAGAACCCACATTGCAGGAGAGAAGGACCTGATGAAAGTTGTTTCTGATATGTCCTCTACATACTTGCCATGACACATGCCCATATGTATATACATACAATGAGGGTGTGGAGCTGGAGAAATGGTTCAGCAGTTAAAGGTGCTTGTTGAAACTGGTGGAGTGACAAGCACCTTTATTCCCAGCACTCAGAAGGCAGAGGCAGGTGGATCTGTGAGTTTGAAGCCCTGTCTTGAAAAACCCAAAAAAGCTGGGCATGGTGGTGCACACCAGTGATCCCAGCACTCCGGGAAACAGAGGCAGGCAGATCTCTGAGTTTGAGGCCAGCTGGTCTATAAAGCAAGTCCAGGACAGCCAAGGCTACACAGAGAAACCTTGTCTCAAAAAATAAATAAATAAATAAATAAATAAAAAAGGGTTCTCTTTTGCAGAGAACCTGAGTTCTATTCCTAGCATCAATGTCAAAAGACTGAACCACATATAACTCCAGCTCCAGGGGATCCAATATCCTTTCTGACTTCCGTAGACAACTACACACAGATATATACATAAATAAAAAAGATGAATCTAAAAAATAACTTGAGGGCTGGAGAGATGGCTCAGCAGTTAAGAGCACTGGCTGTTCTTCTAAAGGTCGTGAATTCAATTTCCAGCAATTGCATGGTGGCTCACAACCATCTATAGAGTGAGATCTGGCGCCCTCTTCTGGCATGCAGGCTTACATGCAGATAGAGCACACTATACATAATAAATTAATTAAAAAAAGGAAAACAAACAAAAAAGCCCTTAAAAAAAAATAACTTGAAATACTGTCTCCAGTATGCTAGGCAAGCAGTCTAGCACTAAGCTATACCACATCCTTCAAATATAGACTTTTTCAGTATGGTCTTGTATTCACAAAAAGTCAGTATATTGAGCCCTACATACCCCATATACTCTGCACATAGCTTCTCCCCTATGCCAAAATTCTCTTTTAGAGAAGCCCATCTATCACAGTGATGAACTCACATTGACATATCTCGTAACATGTGGGAGATCGCAGAGTCCATACTTAAGTCAGTACAGTCTTGACAAATGCTTAGTGACATGTGCCCACCATTATTGTAGCTTTACTACCAAACATATCTCCTGTACTCCACTTAGTCGGCTTCCCGCCCAGCAAACTCCTGGCCACTGCTGAACTTTTACTGTTTCACAGTTTTGCTTTCTATTGAATGCAGCAGCAAGTTTGGAACCATAGTCTGCAGTTGTATCAGATTGTTTATTTTTCATTTAGTGATAAACATGTAAGTTTGCTCCATGTCTTTTCATGGCATTATAGCTGCATTCTTTCTAGCACTGAAAAACATTCCATTCTATGAATGTACTAGTTTATTTAGTCACTTACCCATTGAAGGGCATTTTGGGTGCTTCCAAACTTTAGTAATTATGCTTAATGATGTTCTAAACATCTGTGTGCAATTTTTTTTTCATTACTATACACTTTTAACTCATTTGGGTAAATACTAAGAAATGTGCTTGGTGGATGATATGACAGGAATACATTTAATTATTTAAATACATTGGCTTCGTTAGAAGCTAACATCTATTCTTCCAAAGTAGCTATACTATTTGCATTCCTACAAGTAATGTGAGTTTCTGAGTTTTCTGTTGCTGTGACAAAATTCTTGAGAGAAATCAGCTTAAAGGAAGAAAAATATTAGCTTCCACTTTCAAAGTTTCAGTCATGGTCACTTGATCATGTCACTGTAGTCCTGCGGTGAGGCCAGGCATTATTACACATACCAGCAATCAATCCCTACATTTTGAGGTGGAGGCAGGTTGTCCTTGACAATATAGCAAGTTCAGAGCCTCTCTGGCCTGCATGAGACCCTGCCTCAAAAATTCAAAATTAGTACTTCATCGAGGTGTGGTGTCACAAGCCTTCAATCCCAGAACTTTCAGAACAAAGATAGGATCAGAAAATTTCAGAGTCCCCCCTTTCTGAGGACTAGGGGAGGGGGAGGCAGGGAAGAGGGAGGGAGGGCAGGACTTGGATGAGATGACAGAGGGAGCTACACCCAGAAAAAGTGAGTAAATTAAAAAAAAAAATAGAAGAATTCAAAGTCATTCTCCACTGTATGGCCAGTTTCAGACCAATCAGGCCTACTTAGCATTATCTTATCTCAAAATAACAATGGCAACAAAGACTATAGCTGGTATAGTGTGTGCCTAACATGTGAGAGGTCCCAGGTTTTGATCCGTAGCATGACAAAAAGACTTTAAAAGGAAAGGAGGGGATATAGGAACAGCCAGTTTAGAACACTGGCTGTTCTTCCAGAGGACCCAGGTTTGAGTTTCTTTAGCTACCTTACAACCATCTGAAACTCCAGTTACAAAAAATCCAATGTTCTCTTCTGGCCTGCACTGGCACCAGGCACACATGTAGTGCATGTACATACATGCAGAAAGATACATATGCAGAAATGTAAAAAAAAAAAAAAATCTTAGAAAAGTCTGGTGATGTGGTTCAATAGTAGAGTACTTACTATGTGTAAGGCCTTGAGTGCCTGGGTTTAAAATCCAGCCCTACCTAAAAACAAAACAAAACAAAACAAAAAAGCAAGAAATAACAGGAAAGCAGTTGAATAAAGAGAGAGGACTTCCCCCAACTCAGAAACGTATGCCTATCTGTCCTTGTGTATATGCTGGTACATGTGTGTTTGAACTCATTATGTAGCCAAGGATGACCTGGAATTCCTGATCCTCCTGCCATACCTCCCAAATGTTGGTATTACATGGCTGTGCAACCATGACTGGAAACTTTCATGACTATTTATTTATTTACTTATTTATGCATTTAAAAATTTATATTGGTTTTTCAAGACAGAGTTTCTTTGTTTAGCCCTGACTATTCTGCTTCTGTGGTCTTGTGTGTGTGGGGGGGTTGTTTGGTTGTTTTTTTGTTTTGTTTTGTTTTGTTTTTTTGAGACAGGGTTTCTTTGTGTAACCTTGACTGTCCTGGACTCGATTTGTAGACCAGGCTCGGCTAGAACTCACAGAGATCTGCCTGCCTCAGCCTCCTTGGGATTAAAAGCATGCACCACTGTGGCCAGCTCCCAACAAACACTCTTCTCCATATATATTTTTTACTATGAGATAAATATACCACAACTAAAGAGCATAAAACAAAAAATAGTCCTTTTCTGATGATTTTGTAGGCTACATGTCACAAATCAGGGTGTTAGGGGAGCTGAGTTTGCTCTGAAGGCTCTAGGATAGAATTGGTTCCTGCTTCTCTCTTCTCTCTTGGTGCTGTCAGAAATCCTTGTGTGTATCTTTGAGGTATAGCTGCATCACTGCAGTCTGTTTCTTCATCTGGATTTCTTCCCTGTCTGCATCTATGTTTTCCTCTTTTGTCTAGCATGGTAGCATGTAGCATTTAGAGGCGTTGGAAACAGGAGGACCAGGAATTCCAAATCATTATTGCCTTGTGAGTCTGAGGCCACCCTGGGCCATGTGAGCCTGTCATAAACAAAAAGTAAGTAAATGAATTTCTCTCTTTATAATGACCACTCATTAGATTGTGGCTCATCCTTCCATATTGTGAATTTAGCAGTCAGTATGACTTTATTATAAACTGATTACATGTACAAAGATCCTATTTCCAAATTAAGGTGCAGGTATAACTTTTTGGGAGGATATGAATTTTGGACAAACTCTATTTAAACAATAGACCACTGTTAAAAAAAATCCTACCTTCCCTAAGAACAGCAAGGGGGGAGCCAAGATGGCGGCACCGGGAGAGCACCACGTTGAGAAGCACTCCCCGTGCAGAGACCAGGAGACTGAACTCTGGGCCCTGAAACTACATCAATCGTGTTTCCCAGGTGAGGGGAGGCTCCCACGGTGTGGGAATCGGTCGGGTCCACTCACGGCTACCCAGCCAGAACCCGGAAGAAATCCCGGGTAACACGGGCTTTGGGTCTCCGGGCTGGAGCCACAAGCGTCCGTATCCCAATCACTTTCCCAGGCTGATCCGTGAGCACAAGGGTGCCTGAGGCTGGGAGTCCCAGCCGCAGGGGGACCCCACTGGGAAGCAAACTTGCCAGACTGATCAGTCTATCCCCAGAAGGTCGCTAGGACGGCGGGTACCCACCGCCAACACAACTGAGCTCCTGCCCTCAGCTCAGTGGTACAGACAAGCTGTGCGCCCCAGTACAACAGGGATTGAGAACCCCTGTCCAGAGAGGACCCCATAGGGAAGGAAGAAACCGTGCTGCTGGGGTCACCTAGGGAAAGTCTAGCAGCCTGCAGATCGCAGACAGGTGAGTACGCCCAGCCATCACAGATCTGGGCCCAAACAGGGAGCACAGAGTGATCGGAAACTCAGCTTCCACAGACTAGCAGGTGGGTGCACGCTCCGCCAGACCAGAGGCCTGCATTGTACCAAATACACCTTACAGGCAGAACTGTGTGCCCCAAGACACCAGAGCAGTACTCACCCGCCACAGATCACCTCTTGGGTTCTGGGGCACAGAGCCCCAACCTCAGACCTACAAAAGACCGGGAACCCTGAGATCAACCCCCCAGATACTGCTCCAAAGGGCAACCAGTTATCCCTAACAAAACAGACCAAACCACGGGACACACAGGTTACAGCAGTTGATCACTAAATTTACAGCAAGAAACCCAGAAGGAGGGCAACTGTCTCCAGGACTTCTCCCAGTGAGAGGAAAGCCCTCTTGACTAATCAGGACCACAGTTACCACCCAGGTCTCTAGGCCTGAGGTGAGCTGTAGCAACTCCTGAAAAACACCAGACATCCAGGGACTATACCCAAAAAGCTGGAAAGGCTTCCTTCAGGAAAAACCATCTTCCTGCCAAAGGGATTCTCTCCACTACAAGAGTCCAGGAACAACCAGAAACTAAATTCAAACAACTAAGATAGCCCAATGGGTAGGGGACAGCGTAAAAGTTCAACCAACTAAAGCCAGAACATTATGGCATCTCCAGAACGCAGTTATCCAGGGGCAAATAGCCCTAGACACCCCAGCATAAATGAAATTCAAGGAGACGACCTAACATCTATGCTCAAGAAGATGATAACAGAGGAAACAAATAAAATACGAAAAGAAATAGAAGAAGCTGCAGCCAAACAGTCTGTGGCCTTTAGAGAGGAAATGCTTAAATCACTGAATGAAATAAAAGAAACAGTGGATTGTTCAAACAAACAGCTGAAGGAATTGACGGAAAAACATGAAAATACAGTCAGACAGGGGAAGGAAACCAACAAAATAGCTCAAGACCTGAAGATAGAACTGGAAAAATTAAAAAAAAAAAAAAACACAAATGGAAGAAATTGTGGAGAGAAAGAACTTAGGGAAGAAAGCAGGAACTACAGAGGTTAGCATAACCAATAGGCTACAAGAAATGGAAGAAAGAATCTCAGGTGTGGAAGATACAATGGAAGAAATAGATGTATCTGTCAAAGAAAATGATAAATCTAAAAAATTCCTGACACAGACCGTCCAAGAAATTCAAGACAACATAAAAAGACAAAACCTAAGAATAATAGGAATAGAGGAAAAAGAAGATTCCCTGCACCAAGGCCCAGAAAATATTTTCAACAAAATCATTGAAGAAAATTTCCCCAACTTAAAGGAGAGGCAAATAAGAATACAAGAGGCCTATAGAACACCCAATAAATTAGACCAGAAAAGAAAATCCTCCCCGCCACATCATAATCAAAACTGTAAGTATACAGAACAAAGAAAAAATACTAAAAGCTGCAAGAGAAAAAGGCCAAGTAACATATAATGGCAAACCCATTAGAATCACACCTGACTTTTCAACAGAGACTATGAAAGCCAGAAGGGCCTGGACTGATATCATGCAGACCCTAAGAGAACACAGATGTCAGCCCAGGCTACTATACCCTGCAAAACTCTCAGTCCTCATAGACGGAGAAAACAAGCTATTCAATGACAAAAACACATTTCAACAATACCTACAAACAAATCCAGCATTACAGAAGACACTGGAAGGGAAAATACAACCCAAGAAAGCTAGCTACATTCAAGAAAACACAGAAAATAAATAACCCCACTACAGTAAAACAAAAAGCAACCAAGCACACAACCGTATGACCACAGCCAACATCAAATTCAAAGGATCTAACAGCCACTCTCAATATCAATGGACTTAATTCTCCAATAAAAAGACACAGACTAACAGAACGGATGCGTAAACAAAACCCATGTTCATGGTTTGGCAGGATTAACATAGTAAAAATGGCCATTTTACCAAAAGCAATCTACAGATTCAATGCAATGCCCATCAAATTACCAACACAATTCTTTACAGACCTGGAAAGAAAAATTCTCAACTTCATATGGAATAACAAGAAACCCAGAATTGCTAAAACAATACTCTACAATAAAAGATCTTCTGGAGGTATCTCCATCCCTGATCTTAAGTTGTACTATAGAGCAACAGTTTTAAAAACTGCATGGTACTGGCATAATAACAGAATAGTGGATCAATGGAACCGAACAGAGGACCCAGAAATAAACGCACACACTTATGGACACCTGATATTTGACAAAGACGCCAAAACCATACAATGGAAAAAAGATAGCATCTTCAACAAATGGTGCTGGTCCAACTGGATGTCTACATGTAGAAAAATGAAAATAAATCCATACTTATCACCCTGCACAAAACTGAAGTCCAAGTGGATTAAAGACCTCAACATAAAACCTGACACATTAAGTCGGCTAGAAAAAAAAGTGGGGAATACCCTAGAACTCATTGGTACAGGGGAAAACTTCCTGAACAGAACTCCAACAGCACAGGCTCTAAGAGCAACAATCAATAAATGGGACCTCATGAAACTGAAAAGCTTCTGCAAAGCAAAGGACACCATCATCAAAACAAAGCGACCTCCTACAGATTGGGAAAGAATCTTCACCAACCCTTTATCTGACAGAGGACTCATATCAAGTATATATAAAGAACTAAAGAAGCTGAAAAGCAGCAAACCAAGTAACCCACTTAAAAAATGGGGAACAGAGCTAAACAGAGAATTCTCTGTAGAGGAATACCGAATGGCAGAGAAGCACTTAAAGAAATGCTCAACCTCACTAGCCATTAGGGAAATGCAAATCAAAACAACCCTGAGATTTCACCTTACACCCATGAGAATGGCCAAGATCAAAAACTCAAGTGACAGCACATGCTGGAGAGGTTGTGGAGAAAGGGGAACCCTTCTCCACTGCTGGTGGGAATGTAAACTGGTACAACCACTCTGGAAATCAATCTGGTGCTTTCTCAGACAACTAGGAATAGTGCTTCTCCAAGATCCAGCCATACCACTCCTAGGCATATATCCAAAAGAGGCTCAAGTACACAAAAAGGACATTTGCTCAACCATGTTTGTAGCAGCTTTATTTGTAATAGCCAGAAGCTGGAAACAACCCAGATGCCCCTCAACTGAAGAATGGATGCAGAAATTGTGGTACATCTACACAATGGAATATTACTCAGCAATGAAAAATAAGGAAATCATGAAATTTGCATGTAAATGGTGGGATCTGGAAAGGATCATCCTGAGTGAGTTGTCCCAGAAGCAAAAAGACACACATGGTATATACTCACTCATATAGACATACAACATAGGACAAACCCACTAAAACCTGTGCATCTAAAGAAACTAAGCAAGAGAGAGGACCCTAATTAAAATGTCCAATCCCCATCGGGAAAGGCAAAGAGGATGGACATCAGAAGAAGAAGAAAACAGGAAACAACCTAGGAACCTACCACAGAGGGCCTCTGAAACCCTTTGCCCTACAAACTATCAAAGCAGATGCTGAGCCTGATGGGCAAGTGTTGGGCAGAGTGAATGGAATTTTATGTAAAAACTGGGAAATAATAAGAGCTGGAGAGGACAGGGTCTCCACAAGGAGAGCAACAGAACAAGAAAACTTGAACACAGGGAACTTCCCAGAGACTCATACTCCAACCAAGGTCTATTCATAGAGATAACCCAGAACCCCTGCACAGATGTAGCCCAGGGCAGTTCAGAGTCCAGTTGGGTTACATAGTAATGTGAAGAGGGACTGCCTCTGACATAATCTGATTGGCCTGCTCTTTGATCACCTCCCCCTGTGGGGGAGCAGCCTTACCAGGCCATAGTAGAGGACAATGCAGCCACTTTTGATGTGAACTGATGGACTAAGATCAGAAAGGAGAGGAGAACCTCCCTTATCAGTGGACTTGGGGAGTGGCATGCATGCAGAGGGAGGAGGGAGGGTGACAGCACATGCTGGAGAGGTTGTGGAGAAAGGGGAACCCTTCTCCACTGCTGGTGGGAATGTAAACTGGTACAACCACTCTGGAAATCAATCTGGTGCTTTCTCAGACAACTAGGAATAGTGCTTCTCCAAGATCCAGGGTGGGATTGGGAGGGGAGGAGGGAGGAGCTTATAGGGGGATGCAGAATGAATAAAGTGTAATTGAGGAAAAATTTTTATAAAAAGGGGGGGAAATAATTTAAGAACCTTAAATGACTTTCAAAAGTGGAGCAAAACATGGAGTTAGTCAATTGGCATGGAGCACGTCTCGCCCCTGGGGGCAATGGTCTCCTGAACCTACTCAGACCTCGGACACCACCACTGCTAGTTCTAGAACTGATACAGGATGTTCCAACGAGGGGGTTAAGGCTTCTCATAATATTTTCTATAAGCCCACACCTGTTTGTTTATATCCCCCATTTTTATTCATTATTAGCCAGATACAGCCAAGTAATTGTGGTGATGATACTTGCTTTTTTGCCCAATGCTGGAATGCTCGTAAATTTAGGTATGCCCTGGTTACTCGCATGCCTCCCTTGGTGCCTGTGCCCGTTGATTCCCCTCATGCTATGACTCTCTTCAGACAGAAAAGGGATCTTGGAACTACAGCCGCCACTGTTACTGCCATCTCATTGGCGGCTGTTGAAGCTACCACCGCGGCATTAGCCATGAGTCATACTGGGCAGACTGCTCAGACCCTGAATAATCTTTTAGCCCATGTAGCTCATGCCTTAGATGTACAAAAAGGAATTAATGCTCAACTAAAAGGAGGCTTGATGGTGTTCAATCAGAGGAGCAAATTGATAACCTATGGCAAATGGCTCAACCGGGCTGTCAATGAAAGTATGCTGGACTTTGTGTCACTAGCATACAACATGAGAATTTTTCCTGTGCTGCAAATCTGTCTAAACAATTGTCTAGCTATATTTTAGGTGATTGGACTGGAGAATTCGATACTACGATGGAGCAGCTGAGAGTGGCCATTATCACAGTAAATTCTACCAGAGTGGACGCAGGACTAGCCACAGGATTATCAACATGGATTGCTGCAGCCATGAATCATCTGAAGGAATGGGTGGGCATGGGAGCGTTAGCAGGCCTTCTGGTGTTGGTCTCCTTGGTTTGCCTGTGGTGTATATGCAAGATTAGAGTCTCACAACAGCCTAACGCAGCCATGACCATTCAGGCCTTTACAGCCATTGAAGCAGGACAGTCTCCCCAAGCATGGTTGGCTACCATAAAAAGCCAAAATGTTACGCTCAGGATGCGAGGCTAAGCACTGCACTCAGGGTCAGCCGCTTTGGACCCAGAGAAGAGCAAGTCTGATTGCATGCGGGTTGATGCCTCTGAGAAAAAGGTATCGGACGGGTCTGATGCTCTTTGGGTGGATGACACCTAAATGAACATCGGTACAAAGTCCCAATTTATTTCTAATATCAGAGATCAGACCTCTACTCTTGCCTGATGCGTCTAAAAGAAAAAGGGGGAACTGTAGAGAGCTGCGTAATGCCACGCCTGAAAGATGGAGCTGGTTTCCGCCTTCCATCTTCCCGATGGTGAGTTGTCTCTGTCACAAACAACTCCACATTTGGCTAAGGCTGAGGATCTGGCTTGCTTCCATGTATGTGGACCTATCTGCATTGCCCACGTGGCACGCCGGGGTTGGCTACTCAGAGGCTATTTAAGCTGTGGGCTGGCTTTCCCCAGGGTCCGATGATTGTTCAAGGTTCCTGAATAAACTGCATTGAAAAAAAAATCCTACATGAGTTCTCTTACCACAAGTTTTTAAAGTCTTTATTTTTATTTCATGTGCATTGGTGTTTTACCTACATGTATGTCTGTGTGAGGATGTCAGATCCTCTGGAACTGGAGCTAAAGACAGTTGGGAGCTACCATGTGGGTGCTGGGAATTGAACCTGGGTCCTCAGGAAGAGTAGCCAGGCTCTTAACCCCAGGAGTAGCTCAGTTGTATAACATAGGAGGCTCTAGGTCCAATTCCTAGGACCAACAAAACAAAGCAAAAAGATAAACATTTGTACATACCACTGCCTAGATTCTGCTTTGGAAATTTTATTATATTTTATTTCTCTTATCACACACCTATAGCTTGACATCTGTGGATTGACATCAATTCACTTCCTCCTAGATCAGTGGTTTTCAGTGCTGTGCTCCTTTAATGTAGTTCGTTATGCTGTGGTGAGTCGAACCATAAAATTGTTTTCATTGCTGCCTCATAACTGTAATTTTGCTCCTGTTCTGAACTGTAATGTAATATCTGATATACAGGATATCTGATATGCAACCCCTGTGAAAGGGTCCCAGTTTCCAGCTTGAGAACCATTGACATTAAGAATAATCAGCATATATGTTTGAAGAATTCAAGATTTGGTCATACTTTTTCTTTTTTTTCAGTGCTGTGGGAATGAACTTATTTGTAAAGTAATTAACAGCTAATAAATAAAAATGGCATGGAAGTGTAGGCAGGTTTGGTGGCTCATTGCTGTAATCCTAGCATTTGAAAGGTTGAGATTTACATAGTGAGTTTCCTTCATACCACAATCCTGTTCAAAACAAAACAAAAAACAAACAGAAAAAAAACAAAACAAAACAGAAAAGTCTCTTAGTTCTGTTGTGCCTGCGACTTTCCATTTTCTGACTCTAGCTGTCAGTCCTTCTTCTAAGGCAAATCAAAGGAAAGAGAATTCTCCCACACGGAGTCTCCCCTAACTTACAGTGAGATAGCCCTTGCCAAAGCTGGAAAAAGTATTGCTAAGTAAAAAGAGTGTTCTGCTCTGACCATATTACCTGCCTTTTAGTGACAAATGACACTAAAATTGTTATTTATGCTGTCCCTCAGACCTCGCTGTCAGAAGGGAAGGTTTTCCCTTTCATATGCTCCATCTGTTCTCTTTTCCAGACCCTCCTCCATCTTGCCCATTTTAAGTACTGGCTGGTATTCCCCAGATGGTAAGATGGGCCCTCTTCTGAGCCTAAGGAAGTTCAGTTTTTCATTTGTACAAGAGGGAGGATCTATTTTTGGAAAAAAGACTCCTGTATTGCGAGTTTAACAACAACAAAAGGACGAAAACAGAAAAAAAAAGCAAAATAATAGAGCATGGGTCTCTATAGAACCACCCTTCCCAGCTAAGCCAGGTAGCAGCCGGTAACCTCGGTCCCGCCTCCTTTCTCACAAGAAGCGTGCGCGCGATTGAAGACACGTACAGCCAACCAGTGAGAAGGAGTGGTCATGAGTGCCACGCACTTGGGCCAATCACAGGCGAATGTGGAAGGCCCCCGCCCAGATCTATGGGGGCGGGGCTCGGGCGGAGGTGACGGTCATCTGATCTGCAACGGCCTTGGAGGCCCAGACACCGAAGGCTGAGGCTGTGATGGCGGCAACTGTGGTATCTTGGATACGAATGGGGACACGGCGGTCCCCAGTCCAGTGGCTGCTTCTGTCGTTGGTGGCAGTGGCGGCCACAGTGGCCGCGGAGCAGCAGGTGCCACTGGTACTGTGGTCCAGTGACCGGTGAGCGTCCCGGGCCAGGTCGGGTCGGCCGGGCCCAGCCCAGCTGAAATGAATCGGGTCAGCTTGGATCCGGGAGGGCCGTGTGGTGCGCCACAATGGATGAATCGCCCTCGCTGAACTCCAGGGCTGTGGTTGGCCAGGGGCTTCGAGGCCCAGATGGAGACTGCCTCTTATTCAGGGGCTTGCTCCATGATGGCCAACGTTCAAATCTCAGGGACCCGCACGTGAAGCCGGATTCCAATGAGCATAGGATATCAAACAACGAAATCACATCTGACAGTTCCTCTTCTGTTAAATTCCAGGGACCTGTGGACTCCTGTGGCCGACACACATGAGGGCCATATCACCAGCGATATGCAGCTTTCTACTTACTTAGACCCTGCCCTGGAGCTGGGCCCCCGCAACGTACTGTTGTTCCTGCAGGACAAGGTGAGCCTGCCCTAGCCTGTTGTCTTTGTTGTCGGAAAGCAGACCCCACTCCACCCCCACTGCCGGTTCTCCAGGTGAAACTGTAGTGACCTTGTCCCACCTGTGGGCAGTTGTGGCTAGATTTTTGGGAAGATTTGTAGAAGCTTCAGTGGGAACAGGTGACTCATAGAAATGTCAGGGACTTGATTTAAGGAAGCAAGAGGTTAAAGATCAGATACCTACCCTAGTACTAAGCATTATTTTCTGTTGTCCTGTAGCATGGTGGGAATTACTACTCAGTTTCACAGTTGAGAAGACTCATTTTGGGGCAAGATCAGTGACTTGCCCAAGGTCAAATAGCTAATGGGTAACAGAGTTGTAATTTTTAATTGTCACAGTCACAATTGGAGTAACTGGAAAATGACCCCTTATTTAGCCTGGTATATGCACTGTGCTCAACTGATATTATTATCTTGATTTAACTGCTAAGGAAAGTAATGTTGAAGAGGTAAAATGAGTTGCTGAAGGTCCAGATTTGGAGACAACACAACACACTGCTTCCAGTGTGGGGGTATCAGACCTGTCCTTCAGTTTTCTGCTGAGCCAACATTCTGTTTTCCTTTCACTTCAGGTGTGTGCACACAGAGCAGGAGTATGGACTATGAAAAGGTTATAGCATGGCATAAGATTGTTGTTCAGGAGAATATCAAGTCTCTGCTTGTCCCTTCCTCCTTAGTGGCCTGACTGGCTCATTCTGTTTGTGGCCTCCTCTTTTGCTATGTCTGCTGGTGGTAATAATTGTGCTGGTTGATAGCCCTTTCTTTTTTTTTTTTCCTTGTCATCTCTCTCTGTCTCTCTTTGTCTCTGTCTGTCTCTCTCTTTGTTTTTTTTGTTTTGTTTTGTTTTTTTGTTTTGTTTTCAAAAAAGATGGGGTTTCTTTTTGTAGCCTTGGCTGTCCTGGAACTTGCTCTGTAGTCCAGGCTGGCCTCAAACTCACAGAGATCTGCCTGCCTCTGCCTCCCAAGTGCTGGGATTAAAGGTACACACCACCACCACCCTGCTGATAGTTCTTTCAGAAAGTGGTAAATAACAGGTCAGACTGGAACTCAGTCCTACCACTTTTCAGTCTTTGGACACATGGAATAATCTTTGTAAACCATAGTTTCTAGCTGGGTGTTGTGGTGTGGTGTGAGTTTGAGGCCAGTCTTGTCTACAGAGTGAGGCCAGCACAATCAGGGCTGTTACACAGAGAAACCCTGTCTTGAAAAAAACAAAAACAAGCAAAAACCGTATAGTTTCTACAAGTGCAAAATGAAGATATCTGCCTATACCAGGAGATTGAGAGAAGTAATCTACATAAATCATCCAGTCCCCCAACCTTATGGCTTCTCCTTCTTTTGCCAATGTGTTAGGAAGTAGACATTCTTGTGAAATTAACTGGTTAAGAGGTAAATTGGCACATAATATGATATCAGTCCTTTAGTCTAGAGAAGGAAGCAGGCTAAGGCCACACTGTAAGGAAGGACATTGTTTTAGATAACAATGTGATCAGGTAGGGTCTCCTGAGATAACATCTTGTTGGCAGGAGGGAGTCATGTGACTTTTGAGGTGGGGCATTACTGTCAGCAGAACAGGTGTAAAGGCCCTGGGCAGTGGAGTGCTTGTGTGACTGGAGCCTAGTGAGTGATTGAAAGGATAGAAGATGATATGCTAGGTCACCTAGAGATGGAGGAGATGTCACAAGGTGTAAGGCTGGTGACAGTTCTGACAAAGCCTTGCATATGTAGCACAGAGTATAAGATTATAGAAGAAAAGGAGGCTGGGCTTATGTATAGGAAACACATATGAGTTTAGGGAGCTGGTTAAGATTTCCTCTGGGCCTAACTGGGAGAAGCTAGAGCAAGTTAGCTGGGGGTTGAGGGGAGAAGGGGTAAAACATTTGTAGATTGTAGAGAGAAGGGCATGATATTGGAGTCACTGGGGTCCTGAGAGCTTAGAAGTCTCAGTTTCCTCCTGTGTTCCAATATCTTTCTCTGTCTTAACTCCTGCCAAAAATGGTGGGGCAAGGACTTTTCTTCCTTTGAAAAAGATCCTGTTCAGACTGAACATAGAGTTTATCCTTTGCTCTGACTTTTACTTCCCTTTTAGGAGGCATGCAATAAATATTCTTTGCTGTGCCTCTTCCTCTTTTCTACCTTCCCTCTTCACTTCCTAGTTCATCTTGCTGGCTGACTCTTATTTTATAGGTTATCACAAACCAGCTATCCATAGATCTTCCAACCCTGTGACCACCTTCTATATCTTGTTACCCTGTCCTCAGAGTGCAAAGGAAAAAAAGAGTCTTCCATTTACCCCCATCACAAGTGCTGGTGGTTCACTCTTTCCCCCCAATGCCAATCTGACTTGTAATGTTTTGTTGGTTGTGAGAGTCTCCCCACTCCCAGCCCCATGTTCTGGTTTTTGTTCCTTGCCCAGACTTCTGGGGCATCTCTTTTGCTTCCTTTTTAGCTAAGCATTGAGGATTTCACAGCATACGGTGGTGTGTTTGGAAATAAGCAAGACAGTGCCTTTTCTAACCTGGAGGTAAGAGTCTGATCACAGCTGCAGCCATTTCATTCTGTGCTCTTCCTCCCGGTGACAGAACCAGAGGCTTTGAGGGTAGAGGGCCTAGGATGTGAGTATTAGGGCCTGGAGATGTGGGACATTTAATTTCTGACCCATTGTGAGATTCCTGTGGGGTATGGTTTTCTAGGCAAGGTTTTTTTGGGTTATTGTTAGGCCCATTGATCTCCAGCTCACTTTACCTTCCACTTCTTCCCTACCATCAGAATGCCCTGGACTTGGCCCCCTCCTCACTGGTGCTTCCTGCAGTGGACTGGTATGCAATCAGCACTCTGACAACCTACCTGCAGGAAAAGCTTGGAGCTAGTCCCCTGCATGTGGATCTAGCTACACTAAAGGAGCTGAAACTCAATGCCAGCCTCCCAGCTCTGCTGCTCATCCGCCTGCCCTACACAGCCAGGTACAGCCTGGGTGGCATAGCCTCCAGCCACTAGCCTTGCAACCTCAGAGAGGGGTAAGGTCCTGGGCTCTGCTGGTGGCAGAGTTCAGTCAAAAAAGACAATATTCCCCTATTCATCACCTTGAGACTCTTCCAGAAAGTTTCTTGTATGTCTAGAAGAGACAGAACGGGCTTCCTGTTAGGCTGTGACTTACAAGTATCCACTACTAAGTTAGGCCTATTGGGCCTCCAGAAATGAGACAAACAGTGCCTCTACTTGTAGAAAACCTCTTCACCACTGAGGCCATTTTTTATAGAACTGTGCACATACCTGCAAAGTGGGGAAAGGGGAATGGGATTCCAGGCAGGGGTACTGGAGCAAGTAGAGGTGCAGGGGGTAGCTGCTGAGCTGAGCTTCTACATGACTGTGAGAGCAGCAGCTGAAGTGCACAGTGCTTGCTGAAGTGGGCCTAGTGGGCAAAGAGATGTTGGAAGGGGTAAGAGAAGGGTAGTGAATTTCAGAGAACTGCTCCAAGCAAAGGTCTTGAAAGCAGAGCAACCTGCCGGCCTCTAACTTTCTTATTCACAGCTCCGGTCTGATGGCGCCCAGGGAGGTCCTCACAGGCAATGGTGAGTGTCTTCATCTTGCCTTTGGGCCAGGAAAATAGAACCACTTTCTCCTACTACAAGGCAGCCTCCTGTTTCTCAGAGTGGCTGGCTACCTGGCCATGCTCTTCTGTAGCCAGTCCCATCTGACATAGGTGTTCAAGTGTGTTATGACCCCCTGTGCAAGAGCCCTGAAATCTAGTTTCTTTATAGGTCTAATGAGTCTCTGGCTTTAATAGACCAGTAACAGTATGAGAAGCAATTAGGAGGACTTCTCTTTGTGGTAAAGGATAGTCCATCTGAATGGAAAGGGACTTGAGTAGATATGGAGTTCTCTGTATCACTATAAATTTCTTTTGCTTAGGTTAGCTTGGCATTAGGAAGCCAATGATTGAGACCACAAATGTCCCCTGAGAGACTGGTAGAAGGGATAGGAGAATAAATGGCTGTTTTTTAGGGGTCCTCAGTGGAAACTAACAACACTGAATTCCCATGGTCTAAAAGGTCTCTAAAGTAAACACTGGGTAGTATTTCTTTCAGCAGGCTACCTGGTGACTTGGTTCTCTGCTCTTCTGTCACTCTTCAGATGAGGTCATTGGACAGGTACTGAGCACACTCAAGTCTGAAGACGTCCCTTACACAGCAGCTCTTACTGCAGTCCGCCCTTCTAGAGTATGTATTCTTCTAGCAGGTGCCCTGGGGAAGGGGGGGTATGAGGTACCATGTTGACTGTGCCTGGAGATGGAGGGGTATGTTACAGGCAAGACCTCCCAGGAGCCTCCAGCTTGTGGGAATTAATAGGCAGGGGATTGTTTCCTCCATCCCTGATGTCTTTTTTTTTTTTTTCTATTTTGCTTGTGATTAATTTGAGCAGTGTTCATTCATACTTGCTGTAAGTGATCATAAGTTTAGGGAGAGGGACTATCAGGGCTGGGGACTTTCAGATGGTATACAGGGTACCTAATGGGGAGGGAGACCATTACAGTGGATTAGGCTTTGTTTTTAGGGCTGTTGAGAGAAGGCTTGTTGGATGTTTCTGCAGGTGGCCCGTGACATAGGCATGGTGGCTGGAAGCCTAGGTCGCCAGCTGCTTCAGACTCAGGTGGCATCACCTGCAGTCCATCCTCCTGTGAGTTACAATGACACTGCCCCAAGGATCCTGTTCTGGGCACAAAACTTCTCTGTAGCATACAAAGACGAATGGAAAGACTTGACCTCCCTCACATTTGGTGTGGAGAATCTTAACTTGACTGGCTCCTCCTGGAACAACTCCTTTGCCATGTAAGGGTAATAGGCAGGGAAGGAAGGACTGTGCTATCACACATGGCCTTCCTGCCACTGTGAGCCCAGTACAGGGCAAGGATATGGGATTAAGTGTATATATGTTGGGGGTGAAGAAGGTCTTTGTGTGGTATATTCACCAATGAGATCGATATAGTATTACAGGATGATGTTGCTGGGAGGTTACTGGAGAAGGAGCCTCTCAGTTTTGCCTTCTCATGCTTTTTAGGCCTTGGTTGTTAGGTCCTGGGCTATTAACCACCATACAGTCTCTGGGTACCCTGACCCTTCTATTAGTTCAACCCCTGGGACTGCATGTGGGCAAGTACCAGACCAACTGCTAAAATCAGTTCTAGGCCTCCTATCCCTGAAATCTCAGCAGGCAACTGAATGACCTCAAGAAGGGTTTGAAAGAAGGAGGCCAAGGGACACAGGAGAACCAGAGGAAGGAATTTTAAGTTGGAGATGTGAGACCTAAGTACTGTCCCCCAACTGCTCCTGAATTGGTTATCACTAGAGCCTTATTTTTTTTCCATCTGTTAAATGGGGACACTATTGAGAGGTGGCTGTAAAGATGGACCTAGGTCAGCTCAGGTTAGAGTTAACTGGATGAGGACCTTGCTCAGGGTGCTTCTAGAGCCTAACAGCACTCCTCTGCCTTGTCCCACAGGCTTTCGTTGACCTATGATGCACTCTTTGGCACAGCAGTGACAATCAAGTAAGTTCTGGTGGCTGAAATGTGTCTGGGCTGGTGTGTTTCCACTCTCTTCTGTTCATCTGACATCTCTGTTACCCTCACCTTTCAGGTTCATTCTGGTTAGTCAGTTCTACCCAGTGTCTGCCCGATACTGGTTTACCATGGAACGACTTGAAATCCACAGCAATGGCTCTGTTGCCCTTTTCAATGTTTCCCAAGTCACAGGACCCAGCATCTATTCTTTCCACTGTGAATATGTCAGCAGTCTGAGCAAGAAAGGCAGCCTTCTTGTGACTAACGTGCCCTCACCCTGGCAGATGACTCTTCATGACTTCCAGGTATTGGAAAGAGGATGGGCCCCAAGCTGGTGGTAGTAGGGGGAAGGAAGAAGGGTCCAGAGAATCTCAGTATGGCTTGAGCATATAGCTGAGAGTTTCATCCTTGTGCTGTCTCTAGAGGTATAGACTGTTCACTGATTCCAGATTTCCAGCCTTTCCTGTCTACAGAACCTGGTAGTCCCATCTGATCCATGTCTATGTGTCTCCTAGATCCAGGCCTTCAATGTGACGGGCGAACGGTTCTCCTATGCTAGCGACTGTGCTGGCTTCTTCTCTCCAGGCATCTGGATGGGGCTGCTTACCTCCCTCTTCATGCTTTTCATCTTCACCTATGGCCTCCACATGATACTCAGCCTAAAGACCATGGATCGCTTTGATGACCACAAGACCCCCACCATCACTTTGACCCAGATAGTGTGACCTGTACCAGGGAGTGATTGAGGGGAGTGTTGGTGTCTAGGTTGTCAAGTTTCCATCTTGTGGCACAGTGGATGGAAGGGTTTGTCCTCTTCCTACTATAGCATGAGCACTACACTACCCTCAGCTTGTCTTGCTTCCTCATTATTCTGCTGAGGGACTTCCCTGGGGCTATCGCCCATGTCTACTAACAAAGTGTATTCTTCATAGATATTAGACAAATCTTCCAGGCTCCGTCATCATTGGGGGAAGGGACATTTATTCTAGGGTCCCCTTTTTCCCCTTATTTATTCTTCCCCCTTTGCTATTATCCCTTGCTGTTTATAGTGCTTTTTATGTAGAAACTGCTCACTCCCCAAGCTTTATGGAGCTTCCAGCAACAGCCATAAACTTGAGGTTCCTTGAGTTTGAAAGGTGTGGAAAAGCTACTTAACTGTCTGTCCAGCTTGGCTGCTGTTGTTGTTTTTTTTTTGGGGGGGGGTGTTGTGTTAAGAATGAGCAGTACACTGGGGTTTATTTATGTGGCATGAGAAGGAAGAGACTGCCAAGAGAACTGGTGAACAGAGGCTGCTCACTGGGTTTCTGACTTGTTCCCACTAGATTGCCTGTCAAGAGCCAGGCTCAGGGGTGGGGCAGGGGGTGGACTGTTTTCTTCCTAATAAAATAAAGATGTGTTGCCATTTGTTGGGCCTTCTGTCACTTATTTCTGCACTGGACTGTAGATTTGTTCTTGAATGAGGGGGAAGAAGTGCTCAGATGGAGTCCTGTCAAGCAGAAGGTGAGAGGGGGAAGGGTTGGAGGGTCTTCAACAAGCTGATACCCTAATGAGTTCAGCCTGTTATTTCTCCTGTCCCTGAGAGGAATCCTGACAATGGCAGCTCTCTCAGTGATACTGCTAGCTGCAAGACACACCGCAGGGCCTTGACGTTTCTCCCAAGGGGCGGTACAGAAACGCCCGGGTAAGGGGGGTTGGAGGGCGAGGCGGAGCGAGGCGCCTTCGGCTCCCGCGCAAGGATCCTTCGCAGGACGCAGCACCAGCCGCTGAGGCACCCCGCCCCGTATTTCTCTGGACTCGCGAGGAGCCACGTTACCCCTACAGTGGCTTTGGTGCTGCAACCTAGAAGCTGGAAGCCCTCTAGAAAACAAGCGAGGAAAACGGTGGCTTTGGTTGAAGAGGGGCGGAGGAGGGTGAGGGACTCTTTGACGCCGCGGAGGAGTCAGGAGGCGATAATAGCCGCCATCTTTGGTTCAGTGCGGCGGTAGCAGCAGCGGCAGAGGCTACTGTGGTGAAGGAGGAGGAGGAGCCGAGCGGCCGCTGTTTCTAAGGCCTGACCATGGACGAGGAATACGATGTGATTGTGCTGGGGACAGGTCTCACCGTAAGTGCCACCTTAGGTGCTCATAGCCTTGCACCATGCCTCCCCCCAACCCCCCGCCCCACCCCCCGCAGTGATGCTGAGTCTGGAGTATCCACCCCATCCTTCCATCATTGCGTTTCTGGCTCCGGTACTGAAAAAGGCAATCCCATGCCCACCCCACTACCTCACCCCTGGATGTCAATTGAGCTGCCACGTTCCCAACTCCCCGTAGAGGGTCCTCCTTCAGCTTTTATCCCCGCACCTTAGATCTTAACGCCCAGACCCTTCTCATCTTCCTTGTGTCACTGAGGTGAAAAACTCACCGCCCCCCCTCCCCCGCACACACTGGACCCGTTGCACCCAGCCCCCACTCTTTGCCTGCAATCATCACCTGCTTGAAACCTTGATTAGCATCCCTTACCATCTTGTAATCATTTTAGGGCATGGAATAAGAAGATAGGGGTATGGGGACTTTCTAAGGGTGGGCCCTCATCCTGCTTTTCTGTCTATTGGGAGATGAAAGGGAACCCAGGGAATGTTCCAGAAGCAGCAGCAGTGGGGGGTAGTGACCACATTCCCTCTACCTCAACTCGATTTCCCATGGAGACCTCAGGCTGAATATATCCTCAGCCTTTGTCCTTGGACTGGTGACAGTGACTGGTGAGGGTGTTTTGTCTTTTCCCCTTCCTCTAAATCTTTTTGCTTTGAACCCTGAGTCTAGACCTGTGGGATAGGGCCAGAAGGGTCAGGGGCTCCTGCCTTTGAAGGAGGAGCAGGGTGGGCCTGGGATTTCAAGGACTGGCCTTTCAAGGGCCTTTGAATTGGTTCTTCTCTAGACTCATTGTCTTACCTTTTTGTGGGCTCAGAGCAGGTAGATACTTCTTTCGCTTGTTGGGGCTAGAGGACTGTCCTTGGGTCTGCTGGAAGCTCCGCTTCCCCAAACCTCCTTTAATGCCCTAGTAGTTCACTGTTTTGCCCAGCAGGGCTATAAAGGAAACATCGCATGAAGCCATCTTCCCCCTCCCTAGTTGAAGGCACTGCAAAGAGCTAGGGCTTTGCATTATGCAATTTTTGGTGGGTATGAGGCAGGGACAAATCAGGGATGCAGGTTGGAAGGCAGATGGGAGGATAGCTGCAAATACCACCCCTCCCCCAGGAGTGCATCCTGTCTGGCATTATGTCTGTGAATGGAAAGAAGGTGTTGCACATGGACCGAAACCCCTACTATGGTGGTGAGAGCTCTTCCATCACACCCTTGGAGGAGGTAAGGCTTCTTGGACCTGAGATTAGACTTAGACCTCTTCTTAGTCTCTAATGTAAGGGTGTGGGGGTGAAGTAGTTCCCAGGTCCTGGGCAGGAGAGTGGGAAAAGGGGTGGTCCTTGGCATTTTTCTTTCTTTTTGTTCTGCTTACAGCTGTATAAGCGCTTTCAGTTACTGGAAGGACCCCCTGAATCAATGGGCCGGGGCCGAGACTGGAATGTCGACTTGATCCCCAAATTCCTCATGGCTAATGGTGAGGGAGATTAAGAAGATACTGTATATGGTGAATCAGGGGGTGGAATTGGGAAGAGGGGTGGTAATAAGGTCAGTCAGAGTACTGAGAGCTATTAAAGGGAACCCTACTAATGTCTCTTACCCACTCTGGACACAGGTCAGCTGGTAAAGATGCTCCTGTATACAGAAGTAACTCGTTATCTGGACTTCAAGGTGGTAGAAGGCAGCTTTGTGTACAAGGGGGGCAAGATCTACAAAGTGCCATCCACTGAGACTGAGGCCTTGGCTTCTAGTGAGTATGAGTCCCCTTAACTAGGGAGTAATGGGGCAGGAGGAGGCAGACTATTCTTAGGACAGTTAGGCAAAAAGCTTCCCTTTGCCTAAGCCTAATCTTACCTGCATGTAGTCCTAGAGGCCCCTTGCTTTGTAGTGTCTTTATTGGACTGCTAACCATCCTGGCAAATTGCTAGAGAAAGCTCACAGAGGAGGTTTCCTTTATGGTAAAGGGCCTGCTTGACCTCTATAACATCCCTAAGTAGAGGTGGGAGAGCCTCTTCCTAAAAATAGGAAAACTGAAGCCAAGAAGGGTGGGGCAGTGTTACAGACTTCTGGTGGAAAGGGTTCTGCTCTGGTGGAAAGAGAAGTTTTATGTCCCAGTAATGCAAAGGATCTTCTCTGTACCTTTCCTTCAGATCTGATGGGCATGTTTGAAAAACGGCGCTTCCGAAAATTCTTGGTGTTTGTGGCAAACTTTGATGAGAATGATCCCAAAACCTTTGAGGGTGTCGACCCCCAGACCACCAGCATGCGTGATGTCTACCGGAAGTTTGACCTGGGCCAAGATGTGATTGACTTCACTGGCCACGCCTTGGCACTCTACCGCACTGATGAGTGAGGGGAAAGCTGGCTGGTGGTGGGAGCCCCTTGTCTGGCTCATATCTTGCCCTCCCCACACCTACCTATTGTATCTACTGCCTTCCCTGCATGACCTCTGTACTAAGCTACAGGCTTACCTGTTGCATTTCCATCCCTCTCCATTTGACCCACATCTTTGCCAGGTCACAAAGGGTGGTAGGAAGGCTGGCTGGTGTCTTTGCAAGTGAACAAAGCTGCTGTTATCAAAGCATCTTTCCTGGTTCTTGTTCCCCAGCTACCTGGATCAGCCCTGTCTTGAGACTATTAACCGCATCAAGTTGTACAGTGAGTCCCTGGCCCGGTACGGCAAGAGCCCATATTTGTACCCACTCTACGGCCTGGGTGAGCTGCCCCAGGGCTTTGCAAGGTGAGGGTCTGTCTTTTTTTTTTTTCCCCCGCTGGTATTACTGGGTAAGACTAGGGTCAAGAATGGAAATTACTGCCTTGAACATTTTTGTGTCGTCTTTTACTTTTCCATCTAATTTTCATGTACATTGCTCCATCCCTGGATAATGGGGGCACAACCCTAGTGCATTAAAATGCAGAGTAGAGGCTGGAGAGATGGCTCAGCAGATAAGAGCATTTGTTTTCACAGAGGACCCAGGTTCAATTCCAGTACCCACATGGTGGTTTATAACCATCCATAACTCCAGTTTTAGGAAATCTAGAACCCTCATCTTACCTCCACAGGTAAAAGACATGCATGTGGTATACAGGCATACATGTCAACAAAGCAGTCATAGAGATAAAATAATAAATATAAAAATTTTATGTTAAAACTAAATGAAATGCAAAATAAAGGACCAGGTCACCATGAGCATAGCTTTCCCAGCTCCTGGTAGTGCCAGGACTAAGTCGAGGATCCCAGATCCTTGAGTCTGGGTTTCCCTGTGGACTGTCTCTTTTCCAGAGAGTTTTTTAGTTTGTACTCCGGGACCATTTCTATGTGGAGCTATTCCTTCATGCTACCCTCATTGACCCTCTACAGAATAGAATATTCTGGATAGAAAAAGAGAGAAAAGAGTATGTCAAGATGGGCGTTAAGTTCATGACAGGGACACCTGACACATTTGGGGTTGAGCTCTGTCTACCTGGGTAGTTTTCTCTACCTCATAACATCTGGGGAGAATACAGTGTAATTGGTTCCCATTCTCATGAGAAGACTTCTCCATCATTTTTTTTTTTTTAAACTATAGATTGAGTGCCATCTATGGGGGAACATATATGCTGAACAAACCTGTGGATGATATCATCATGGAGAATGGCAAGGTGGTTGGTGTGAAGTCTGAGGGAGAGGTAAGCCTGCCCTGTGCATTCTGTGTTACCATGGTTTGGGTAAGATTTGATCTTTTTCAGGGCTTAAGGAGTGTAGTGTTATTACTGGTGAGTTTGCCGCTGCTTAACCCTGAGAACTTTATAGCTAAGGACTAGGTGGTCAGTAAAAGTCTTTATAGTAGGAGCTGGAGAGTTAGCTCAGAGGTTAAGAGCACTGGCTGTTCTTTTAGAGGTCATGAGTTCAATTCCCACCAACAACAGGGTGGCTCATAACCAACTATAGTGAGATCTGGGGTCCTCTTTTGGCGTGCAGGTGTACATGCAGACAACATTGTGTACATAATAAATAAATCTTTGAAAAAAAAGTCTACATAGCTCTTCCTGTTGGTAAGAAGTATCCTTCAAATTGCCAGGTGTGGTGGCACACACCTATAATCCCAGTACTCAGGAGGCAGAGGCAGATGGATGTAAGTATCCTTCAGAAGTGTGTCTGTAGTCCTGAAAGCATTATTTTGGAAAGGGTGCCATGTATCCCAGGCTGGTCTCAAATAGTGTATGTAACTGAGGATGAACTCGTAATTCTTGTGCTTTCACCTTCCTAATGCTGGGTTATAGGTATGTGTCAAGATACCTGATTTATGCATTGCTGGGAATCTAACTCATAGCTTTATGCATGATAGGCAAGCACTCTACCAATTGAGATACATGCCTACTTCCCCACCCTCTAAAACCATCCTTCATCCTGGTGTGGTGGGGCATGAGCACTGAGGGGGCTGATGGAAGATCTTGAGTTTGGGCCAAACAATCTTAAACAAAAACTTCACGACAATTGTATTTGTGATCATTGTGTTTCAGCAGTAGGGTCACCTCTCTGAGTTTCAAGGAAGGGGTTATGTGCTACAGGAAGGATAGTGATAACAGCTCAGAGTTGTCCAGCTATACTTTTGGCTCAGGTTAACACTACAGAGCAAAGGGTGATCTGACAGGTGCAGAACTTTCTGGTACCTTCACAGGTGGCTCGTTGCAAGCAGCTGATCTGTGATCCCAGCTACATCCCAGACCGTGTACGAAAGGCTGGCCAGGTTATTCGCATCATCTGTATTCTCAGCCACCCCATCAAGAACACCAATGATGCCAATTCCTGCCAAATTATTATCCCTCAGAACCAGGTCAACAGGAAGTCAGGTAGGCCAGGCCACAAGGGACTCCCTTCTGTTGCTTTGCCTCTCTTCTTTCACAAGAAGTCCAAGATGTTATGACATTTTGTCACAGGATATACCTGGGGATTGGATGGCCTGAACTCTTCCCTTTTTCATCAGAATGTTGTCTGCTTGTTGGGCTGGGGTGGGGGTGCAAATGGTTCAGATTATTGTCCAGTTCCTAGGAACTACGTTTTTGTGTGGCCATTTTCTTTGGCACATGTTAACCAAGTGTTTCTTGTGGTCAGATATCTACGTGTGCATGATCTCCTATGCACACAATGTGGCTGCACAGGGCAAATACATTGCCATTGCCAGCACCACCGTAGAGACTGCCGATCCAGAAAAAGAGGTTGAGCCTGCATTGGAGCTGTTGGAACCCATTGACCAGAAGTGAGGGGCTGAGCCAAACATGATGGGGAGGCTGGATTGAAGACCAGGAAAGAGCAAGGCCCATTATGAGACTTTTCTTTTTCCTTTCTCCTTTCTTCCATTTGCCCTTCAGGTTTGTGGCTATCAGTGATTTGTATGAACCCATTGATGATGGTTCTGATAGTCAGGTAAGCCAGTCCCAGTCAGCCCTGGTTCTTGTTGTTCACCCAAGATCCTCTGCCTAACTTCCCAGAGCTGTTCGGTTCTGCCTGTTTCAGGTGTTCTGCTCCTGCTCCTATGATGCCACCACACACTTTGAGACCACCTGCAATGACATCAAAGATATCTACAAACGCATGGCTGGGTCAGCCTTTGATTTTGAGAACATGAAGCGCAAACAGAATGATGTCTTTGGAGAGGCTGATCAGTGATTGCTGATTCCCCTCCTCCAGCCCCTGCTCCCCTCTTCCCAACTTGTGTGTCCTTCTCTAGGGCAGGGGAGATGGTATGGCTGGGCACCCCTCTTTCCAGCATCTTCTGCTTCCCCCACCACATTCCAGTCACCCACCTCATTGATTTGATTCACTGACCAAATCCTTAACCTTAGCGATGGTTTGGGAGATGGGAGTTGCATAGTATCCTCTTTCTTGGCCTAACCTTGTTCTAGGAAAAGAGGATTCCCCCCCACCCTCTGTGTGTGTGTGTGTGTGTGTGTTTGTGTACATGTGTGTATGTACGTGTGTGTGTGTGTGTATACAAACCCCTGCCCCCAATTCTGCTGTTTGGAAGGAATGGAGGAAAAGCTGAATCTACCCCCAACTGCTCTTACTCCCAATGTAGTGGCCTTTGGAGATACCCAATCTCCTCCCCCAACTCTTTCTGTGTTGGAGATAAGGGACCTTCCCAGCACAAAATTGCATTCCTCCTCCCCCTTATAATTTATTCTAATTTATTAACTTTGTCCTACCTATCTGAGCCCTCAGCCTTTCTGTGTAGAGTGAGCTCACCTGGCCTCTCCTATCCTCAGCAAAGCCTAGGGTGGGGTAAGGTTTAGGTGTGACCACCCCTCTGGAGGTTGATTTGTTTTGAATTTTTTTTTTTGTGTGTGTGTGTGTGTGTGTTGTGTTCTCTGAGAAAAAGTAATGTGAGCAAAGCGGAAGGAGGTGGGAAAGTGGATCCAAACCCCATTGTACCCTGCCCCATGCATTTTCCTTTAGTGGTGGGAAACCCTTATCTTGCAAAGTGAATGTGCCCCCTTCCCCAACCTCTAGTGTATTTCACAGAAAACAAAAATCTCCCAATAAAACTGTTGAAACCTGAGTCTGGATATTTAGGTTCGTTGCACAAAAGTTGGGTTGTTGGCAGGACTGGGGCAACTTAGGTTCTGGAATTAGAACTCAATGGTCAAGGCAGGTGAAGTAGTCAGCTGGTGTTGAGTAGGGTTATTGATAACTAGTGGTTTCTAAGTCAGAAGGCGGCTAGGTATGGAGCTTTGGGCTAATGGCCATTCTGGGCTCTCTGAGGCAGAATAGCACAGGTGAGATGGCTCAATGGGTAAAGGCACTTCCCAGGTAACCTTGAGTTTGATCTTTGGAGCCCGTCCAGTGTAAAGGTGGAAGGAGAAAACCGATTCCACAGAATGTCCTCTACGCCTATTCCATGGCTTCTGCACACATCCACACACATACATACAATTTTTATGTGTATGGGTGTTTTGCCTAGGTGAATGCACACCACTTGCATATCTGCTGCCTGAAAAGGCCAGTTGGATCTCCAGGAACTGGAGTTAAAATCAGTTGTGAGCTGCTATGTAGGTGCTGGGACTCAAACCTAAGTCCTTCAGGAGATTATACAGTACCCGTCCATCACTGCCTCAACCATCTCTTCAGCCTCACAAATATTTAAGAGAGGAGGTCAGGAACCAGTTTCAGTCCTGGGGAAGCAAAGGGACCCAGACCTAGCCTTGGGTGATATTAAAAGTCTAAGCAGCGCAAAAAGCCTCAGAAAGAAGGGGAATATATGACTGTGAGATGTGGCTTGAAAGAGCTCCATCAGCCTAGTCAGGGAAACAGTGCACTCAGTCTTGGGGCCAACAGGAGGAAGTCGGGGGGACTGGAGGCCCAGGTTAAGATAGCAGTTAATTTTGAGGAAGCTAGAGCAACCAGCTCCGTGTCACAAAAGGGCCAGCAGAACGGACTTGCGACTTCTCAAGACTCAGTGAGGGATGGATGCAACCTCCTGTGGGGCAGGGCGAGGTGCAATCACGTGCCAGAGTCGCGGACGTAGGGCAGGGCCGGCGTCCGCACGTTCCCTGGTGGCTGACGTCACGCATCAGCTGACTAAACTGCCGCCGTCGCGGTAGCCGTCAGGACTCCCCCAAGGTCGTCGCTGCCGTCGCTGCCGCCGCTGCCGCTGCCGCCACCACCGCTGCCGCCACCGCCGCCGCCGCTGCCACCGCCACCGCCGCCGCCGCCGCCGCCGCCACCACCGTCACTGCCGCCGCCGCCGCCACCACCGTCACTGCCGCCGCCGCCGCCACCGCTACCATGGCTCAGTACAAAGGCGCCGCAAGTGAGGCAGGCCGCGCCATGCACCTGATGAAGAAGAGGGAGAAGCAGCGTGAGCAAATGGAGCAGATGAAGCAGAGGATTGCAGAGGTGTGGGCCAGGCCGGGGCGCCTCAGAGCATGCGCTCCGCGCGGGCCCCCTGGCGGTCTCTTGCTACTTGTCTCTGGGAGATTCCAATGGTGGGCTAGGAGTGCCCGAAGGGCGGGCCCCGCGTCGGGAATGGGACTCACTTTTGCATCTCTGGATGGTGATGGAAGTCAGCCAAGACAGTCTAATCTGTAAAATGGACTCAAGTGTTGGGCCATGTCAGAGATTGGGACCCCAGCTTGTGAAAACTTCCAGCAGAAGGTAGCCACAGTTAGTGAATCTTGGTGTCGAAGTTGGGCAAGACTCCCCGGCACTCCTAAGTACAGAGTTTCATAGTTCATGTTCCCATTCTTCCAGTACCTATTGGGAAGAACTCGCTTCCTGTGAAGAGGCTCATGGGTGTGACACTGAGGCTCATTCCGGAGCCTTTAGCATCCCAGAATACTAGCACTTCCCTCAGGGCTTCTTCAGTTAGCAGTCACTGGATTCAGGTACCATCTAGGAGACCTCAACTTGGTCCTTTGGGAAAGACTCTTGAGAAGAGCAGGCCCTTAGCTCTCCAGGTGAGACCTTCCTATCTAGAGAAGTGAGAAGCCAAACCCCCAAACCAATCTTCAGATGGAGGTATTATCAACCCTCACTCATGCTTGTCCTCCAGCTCCGACCCCATTGCTTCAGTGACAGCTGGAAGTATAGCTCTGCTGGCTACTCATTTGGAGGCCTTGGTTAGAGGGACCTACCTGGCTGGGCTGAAGAACAGTGGCCTTTTGGAAAGCTGCTGAAATCTTCCTGGGCCAAAAGGGAGGAAAATTGGGGGGTAGGGGGTGTTTTTTATTCCTTTCCAGAAATCTCATAGCTTGGGTCTCAGGAGCTTCAGCTTAAAGGCTGGGTAGAAAAAAGGCCCAAGGTGCAGTAGGGTGATGGTAATAGGCTACTGAGGGGGTGCTGGTGTCCAGCAGCAGACCTAAATGGGACCTGAGTAGTTTAAAGATGCCAAGGAAAGAACCTCCTTTGGCTCCTTTAGCCTTCCTAGCTTCGTGGACCCTTCTACCCAGAAAAGGAAGGGTATGTGTGTCTTTTCTACAATCATACTGTAGAATGTCCAGGCACAGACCTAGGACCCTAGCCACTCTCAGTGGAGTGGTAGATGGTCCTCACTGATGTGTCCCTTTCCTGCAGGAGAACATAATGAAATCCAACATTGACAAGAAGTTCTCTGCACACTATGATGCTGTGGAAGCAGAGCTCAAGTCCAGTACTGTGGGTAAGCAGGACACACATACTACTTTTTTCCAGACCCGGGGGCTACTCCTTTGCTGGCCCTTGGTGACCAGCCTTTCCTTCCATGTCTCCTTGCCTTACAGGTCTTGTGACCCTGAATGACATGAAGGCCAAGCAGGAGGCATTGGTGAAGGAACGAGAGAAGCAGCTGGCAAAAAAGGAGCAGTCAAAGGAGCTACAGCTGTGGGTCCCCCATCCTCTTTTAGCAACCCTCCCCTTACAGTGCAGCTTAGTGCTTGGGAACTCCTGGGGGTGGGTCAGGCTGTTCCCATTCCATAGGGAGAACCCATTTTCTGCTTTGGGAGCAGTTGTGGTATCTATTGAGCTCCACACTGGTTCTCACTTTCCAGGTTTATCTTTCTTTCTGTTCCTCTGTAAAGGTGGTGAGTCCTTTCTGAGCCCTTTCTTTTTACTGGGTGCCTGAACAGCCTGCATTGTCCCTATTCCTCTCTGTCCTATGACCCCTGTGCCTTTTATGCTTGGTGTGTCATAATCAGAGCCCTGCCCTTGAGCTTGAAGCAAACTAGGGCAAGTAGAATCCCTTTGGGGTGCTGGGGAGATCCAGCCTGTGCTGAGTGGACTCCATGCTAGGCACAAAGTGGCTCTGGGTCAGGGAAGGGGCCTCAAGGCAGGAACATGGGGCATGATTGCCACCCATGCCTTGGTAGGAAGCTAGAGAAGCTGCGAGAGAAGGAGCGCAAGAAGGAGGCCAAGCGGAAGATCTCTAGCCTGTCCTTCACCTTGGAGGAAGAAGAGGGAGGTGAAGAGGAGGAAGAGGTGGCCATGTATGAGGAGGAACTGGAAAGGGAAGGTGAGGGCACTGCCCGCCAGAGCTCTGTCTTGGCATTTGGGCCGATATTTGGGCTGGCAAAGGAAGAAACACACTCATTTTTTCTTTAGCCTCAGTCACCTACTGGCTTATGGTCTCCAGTTTGACTCTGGGAAGGAGAAAGAGTCAGAACTGAGGCAGCAACATTTTTTAAAGCTAAAGAATGGTCTATTGTCAGCAGTAACTGAGTCAGAGCTAGGCCAATAGCCCCTGTACAGGAATCACTACTGTGAGATGTTATCAAAGTACTACTAGTGCTTGGTCTGAAAGGATACAGAAGGTGTCCTTTGGAGCACACAGGACAAACTGAGGAGGAGAGAATGTAATCTAGACTAGGCTTGCCTGCTAAAACTTTCTGAAATAATGGGAATGAATGTTGGTGAATACACTGCCAGGTATAGTAACTGCTCACCATAGGTGGCCACTGGGTACTGATTGTGACTGATAAATTTGATCTATATCTGATGAAATCTTGTGCCTCCCAAGTACAGCCCTCTGTATGCACAACTGCTTTGTGCTTGACCAGGCCACAGGCTCATAATGGGCTGAAGACACTCAGGATTGCTGCTTTCCCTGGAGTCCAGCAGGAATTGATATATCACTATGAGGAAAGAGTCACATGGGGATAGTTCGGTTGGGCATAAAGGATGAATATTTCATTAGCTACAGGGATAGAAGGAGGTAGGAAGAATAGATAATGAAGTGAAACAGTTGTACTGAAGTAACAGGACGAAGGATGTATTTGACGACTTGGAATAAGTTAGGTTATAGCTGTCATCTTAGTCATGTGGGTCCCCCTCCTCTGGTTGCCTCCTGCTGCTGTAATTTATTTTTAATTTCTTTTATTGAAACAGGGTCTGATGTAGCCAAGGCTGGCCTTGAACTGATCATTCTGATTTTTCCTCAATACTAAGATTATAAGTGACTACCACATTGGGCCCTTCCATAATAACTTTAGCAGTATGTTTAACCCAACTGTATATGAAATAGTCCTATTACACCTTGTTTAGCTAGATACACATTCACTAGTGCTCAGGGTTTTATGTGGCAAGTCGTGTTTTGTTGTTGTTGTTGTTGTTGTTGTTTTGCTTTTTTACTTGATTTGTTTGGAGACAGGGTCTTACGTAGTTCAGGCTGGCCTTGATAGTCATCTTGCCTCCACTTTACTAGCTGTTGTAGATTGCACAGGCTAGTGGAAAGGTTATTAACCTCACTATGTATCACTTTTTTTTTTTTTCAGATAATCTCATTATATATCCTAGGCTAGCCTACAAGTTACAGTGTTCTTGCCTTAGCCTTCTGAATGCTAGGATTACAGGTGTGTGCCACCACACCTAGTTCACTGGGGTTTTGAAAAGCACAACTTGATGGGTTTTCACCTTCCATCTGGAGATTTCATTTTGGGATCTTAACATAGGACCTGGGCATCCAGTGCCCTGCTATCTATTTTTTTTTTTTTTTTACTTTCAGTTTATGCTTGTTAGTTATCTAGGTTAGTAGGGATTTTTTTTTCTTTTGGTCTTCTTTCTTTTAAAGACAGGGTTTCACTGTGGTTGTGGCATGTCTGGCATTCACTGTGTACACCAAAATGCACTTAAACTCAGATCCAGTTGCCTATCTTCTTCAAAGTGCTGGGATTAATGGTATATGCCACCGTGACCGTACCACTAAGTCAGTAGTTCTTAAAGCATGCTCCAAGGGTCTGAGAGACCTTACAGAGGTCCATGGAATCAAAGTCATTTTCAGACCAGGCATGGTAGTACATACCTTTGATCTTAGCACGTGAGAGGCGGAGGCAGGCTGCTCTACATAGAGAGTTTTCAGGCCACTCAGGGCTACATAAATGTGATGCTTGTCTGAAAACAAACCCATAGAATCATTTTCTGAAAAAGATGTCCTTTATCTTGTTTGCTCTAGAGATCACCACAAAGAAAAAGAAATTGGGGAAGAACCCTGATGTGGACACAAGCTTCTTACCTGACCGGGACCGGGAGGTAAAAACTTCATGACCATGGTGCTGAGTTTGGTGTTGATCATGAACTTGGCCTTGATAGACACTCTGGCCCAGGAGGGTTTGATGCTGTCCCTAGAACAGCCCTGAACTTTATCCTTTCTTCATTTTTTTTCCTCAGGAGGAGGAGAATCGGCTTCGGGAAGAGCTGCGTCAGGAGTGGGAAGCCAAACAAGAGAAAATCAAGAGTGAGTGCTATAGCTAGATACAGTGGCCTGTCACCTAGTACTATGGAGACTGAGGCAAGAGGATTTGAAGTTCAAGGTCATCTTTAGGTACATAGCTAGTGTGAATCCAGCCTTGGCTACATGAAACCCAAATGTGTGGTCCATTGTTGGGGTAGTAAGAAAACAGGACTAAGGCCCAAACAGCTTTCTTGCAAATATTAACCTTGGCTATGTACCCAAGGGAACTCTGAGCATGGGTCTGAAGATCAAGAGGCAGCTCTTGGTTTTTCAAGACAGGGCTTCTCTGTGTAGTTCTGCCTTTTCTAGAACTTAGTCTATAGACCAGGCTGGCCTCAAACTCAGAGATCCTCTTGCTTCTGCCTCCTGGGTGCTGTGATTAAAAGTGTGTGCCCCCACCCACTAGCTGGCTAACTGTTCTTTGTAGGTGAAGAGATTGAAATCACCTTTAGTTACTGGGATGGCTCTGGGCATCGGCGCACAGTTAAGGTAGGCAATGGAAGGGCTCCATTGGCTTGAATTCTCTGGAGAGTAGCTGACGGTGTCAGCTTGGGAAACCTTGGGGTCAGCAGGGTCGGTCTTTGTCTTCTTGGGAACATGTCTTCAGGCCGTTGTCTTTTTCCTTCCTGACTGAATGTACACCCGCCTGCTTTGGCAGATGAAAAAGGGCAACACTGTGCAGCAGTTTCTGCAGAGAGCACTTGAGATCTTGCGCAAAGACTTCAGCGAGCTCAGGTGAGCGCACCGTGCACTGTGAGTGCCTGTGCTGGGAGTCTGTGATGAGCCTGCCCTCCTGCTGACTGCTTCACTGCTGGGCACTGTGCTCCTCAAAGAGGAAAGCTGTGCTCTTCTTTTTTTTCTTACCTTCCTGCTGCAGAGAACTTAGGGTGAAAGAACCCTGCCTTGGTGATACGGTCTAGAG
Source organism: Meriones unguiculatus (assembly GCF_030254825.1). Lineage (NCBI taxonomy): Eukaryota > Metazoa > Chordata > Mammalia > Rodentia > Muridae > Meriones > Meriones unguiculatus. The sequence continues at coordinate 40,235,381 of NC_083369.1, forward strand.
GTGAAAGGCACTGGGACTCCCATCCCAGCTTCACTAAACAACACAGCTTCCCTCAAACTTTTAAGACTTAAAGGACAGTAGCCACCACTTCCTGGCCCCTTATGCCAAGTCTTCTGAATTCTAGTTGCTTACTCCCTCCTATCTCTCCCTCAGGTCAGCAGGGGTGGAGCAGCTCATGTACATCAAGGAGGATTTAATCATCCCCCATGTGAGTCCCTTCAACCTTGAGTCCTGCACGCTGTGGTTTCCTAGGAGAGTCACCATACTGCTGTGCACTCTTCCAGGGCTGGTGGATGCAGTGGTGCCTGCAGGTAGGGGGTGTGGGGAGTAGCGGGTGATAGAGCCCCGGATGGATTATCAAGCTGGCCTTTCCACCCTCTGCTCCTAGCATCACAGCTTCTATGACTTCATTGTCACTAAGGCACGAGGAAAAAGTGGTGAGTGATTCTGGCCCAGTTCACCCTATAACTTGCTCCAGTATATTGGGAAGGGCAGTCGCATGGCCTTGGGATAACTGTTTCTGTCCTCCAGGGCCACTCTTCAACTTTGATGTTCATGATGATGTACGACTGCTCAGTGATGCCACTGTAGAGAAGGATGAGGTATGATAGTGCCAGGGCACTGGGCAGGCAAAGGTGCCCCTGAGCCTGTTAGGAAGATTATCTTTGAGGAAAAGTCACAGGAAGGCAAGTTCAGGTAGGATGGTCCTGAATAATAGCTTTCATTCCTCAGTCACATGCAGGCAAAGTGGTACTGAGGAGCTGGTATGAGAAGAACAAGCACATCTTTCCTGCCAGTCGCTGGGAGCCCTACGACCCAGAGAAGAAATGGGATAAGTACACGGTAAGGGAGCAGGAAGGGCAGGCAGGAAAGTTAGGTCCTGGGAGCACACTCCTTGGTGGTCCCGCTGCTGGACTGAGCAGCTCAAACTCAGAGAGTGGGAGTCATCCAGGCTCTCACTGGCCGTGCAACCATCCTGTAAGGAAACCAAGGATAACTAATCTGACATGGTGGCACATACCTATTATCCCACCACTTAGAAAAGCTGAGGCAAGAAGAGTACAAGTTCCCACCTACCTAGGCTATATAGCAAGACCCCCCCCCTCTCTCTCTCACACACACACACACAGACACACACACACACACACACACACACACACACGCAGAGAGAGAGAGAGAGAGAGGGAGAGAGAGATTGAGACAAGGGGAGGGGAGGGCCTGACATATGAGCCTGTTCCTGCTTATTTTCTGGCTTTCATTTCTTGTCCCATGTGTCCGCCTTTTCTTATACCAGATCCGGTGAGCATTGAGAAGTGGGCATGATCTTGTCTCTCGCCAGTATGGCCCCCATGTCTCCAGGGCTCAAGGTGCCTAGATTCCCTAGGATCATGTGAGAGCACTCTGGAAAGATGGTAGTTGCTATTTCCTGGCCTGATGTTGCAATTACTGGTTTTTTCTTTTACAATAAAAAAGTTCACATGTTGGAGCTGGAGTGCCTGCATTGTAAGAACTTGCACTTTATTTTTTAGCGTTTGTTTGTGTGTGTGCTCACATGTGTGCACGCGTGCATGTATATATGTATGTATGTGCAGTCATATGAAGACCAGAAGACAACCCTGGATATCATTCTGTTGTCCAGCTTTTTTCTTTTATTTTTATTTTATTTATTTATTTATTTATTTTTTTTTTGAGATCTGTCACTGGCCTGAAGCTTGCCAAGTACACTAGGCTGGAGATTAACATATTTCATGTTTGCAAGGCAAACAACTTTACCAACTGTGCTCTCTCCTGAGCTGTAAACCATTTTTTTTATTGAAATAAAATTTATGTAGTATTTTGGTTATTTTGCCAGGTGTGTGGTGTACACCTATAATTCTAGCACTTGGGGATTAGAAGCAGGGAGATCATGAGTTTTATTTTTTATTTTTATTTTTGTTGTTTTTTTTTTGTTTGTTTGTTTGTTTGTTTGTTTTGAGACAGGATTTCTCTGTAGCTCTGGCTGTCCTGGACTCACTTTGTAGACCTGGCTGGCCTCAAACTCACAGAGATCTGTCTGTTTCTGCTTCCCTGAGTGATGGGATTAAAGGCATTGGCCACCACACCCAGCTGAAATCATGAGTTTAAGATTAGCCTGGGTTGTGCAGCAAGTTCTAGGCCAGCCTGAGTTCAGAGTAAGATCCTGTGTCAACATCTTCCACAGACCACACCAAAGGATTCTTCATTTCATTTGTTCATTTTACTTATTTATCGAGACAGGTTCTGTCTTTGTAGCCCTGTCTGTGCTAGAATTCACTCTTTAGACCAGGCTGGCCTTGAACTCAGAGATCCACCTGCCTCTGCTGGGATTAAAGGCATGCACCAACATCACTACCTGTCTGTACTGTTCTTGAATGTGGGGACAAATCCTCAGGCTTGGACAGGGCTCTGGAGTAGGAAGGGAGTACTTCCTTAAGCCTCCTTCCAGGTCCTTGGGTCTTCTAGCTAGCTGCCTCTTCCATGGGGTCCTGCCCAAGCAACCTTCCCAGCTCCTCTCACCAGCACTCGTGGCTGCTATGGGTGTCTTGAAGTCATTGTTCACTTGCCACACCCGTGCCTACCCTGCTCATTCTGAATGGGAACTAGTCACTGTTACAGCCTCAGGGGCAGTATTTACCTCAGGGTTGGCAGAGTTTTAGCCTTCAGTACCAGTGACTCTGCCATCTCAATGGACATCTCTCTTGAGTGCTGCTTGGGTAAGCTAAGACAGGCTGGGCTGCTTGGAGAGTGGGGCAGGTGAGCTGAGATTCCCATCCTTGTTTGAGGCCAGGTGCTTCTCTGTACCATGGAGAGTACTTCGCTTTCCTGCAAGTGTAAATATCTGATGGTACTATGTAGTGAGCTTTTCTATGGTTGGAGTAGGAGCTCTTTAAATTCTTGACCCTGTACCTATAGTAGAGACATCTGAGATTACTTGGAGAAGTGTAGAGTAGGTCAAGGGTACCTTGGGAGCACATTGAAGAAGATAGTTAGACTTTATTTTTTACTCCAGATGTATGCTACTGGGAGCCCTGGATGGGAATTGTCTAGTCCTTTGTACCAACCCCAATCTGCATTTTGAGAAGCCACCAGAAAAGAAGGCACTGGAGAAAGACTCAACTCTCTGCTCTCTCCTCCATGTATTAGTGTCTCAGATCCCCCTCTTTAGCTCCTGAGCTCCCTGAACTCTACATTTATAGGGCTCTGAGGCCTGAGAGACTCAGCCTGGCTAGGTCATACCTAGATAGAAGCTACCTCCAGTCCTGCATCTTCTGGAAAAGGAACACCTTGAAGCTGAATCCTGAGCTTTCACAGGGAAGGATTTATTTCCTAGAAACAACCCCAAGTGCCTGGGAAGTCCTTAGAGTCAAGACTAAGGAAAGGGTGCATCAGGAAAAGAGAGCCATTTTTTTTTGTTTGTTTTGGTTTTGAGACAGTCTTTGTGGTAGCCCTGGCTATCCTGGAACTTGCCATGTATACCAGGGTGGCCTCAGACTCACACAAAGCCACCTGTCTCTGCTTCCTGAGTGCTGGGATTAAAGATATACCAACATCCCTGGCTAGAAAGGTCACATTCTTGTGGTCAATGAAGACACAAAAGGCTATGCCATGATGGAACACAGGATCCTTTTTCTGAAGTATTGGGCTGTATTAGTTACACTCCTTGTTGCAATAAAATACCCAACAGAAACTGTTAAGGAAGAAAGTGAGGGCTGGCCGCTCTTCCAAAGGAAGACACAAATGGCAGCTCACAACTATCTATGACTCTAGTTCCAGGGGATCCAACACTCACACAGACATACATGCAGGCAAAACACCAATCCACATAAAGTTTTTTTAAAAAGGGAAAAAGTGTTTATTTTGGCTCACAGTTTTGGTACAGTCCACCATGGCAGAGAAAGCATGGTGGCAGGATGATGGAAGACACTGCTATTAAACTTACAGTCCTGGGCTAGAAAGATGGCTCAGTGGTTACGAGCACTGTCTGCTCTTCCAAAGGACCTGGGTTCAATTCCCAGCACCCACATGGCAGCTTACAACTGTCTGTAACACAAATTCCAAGAGATCTGACACCTTCACATTAATGCATGTAAAATTAAATAAATAAAAATAAACTCACAGTCCACCATGTCCGGATAGCTCTCTGAGCTCAGTGAAAAATGGAGGACTCCCTTTTTTAGGGGGTCTTCCTCTTCTCTCTGCTTATCTGGAGAGCATCTTTAGACGAAGATGCCTGACTGTATATGGAGCATGTTCCTGCATAAGAGCAATGTGACTCAATGCAGGAGTCCTGCTCCTGTGCCTGCTCATACAATAATTATGTACTATGTTCTGATCAATTAGCCTTTCCTGCCCTATGGTAATTAGGTAGTGTTATGACCAATCAGTCCTTCCCACCTGTAACCCTAAGAACCTTTATATACCTCAGCCTTGAAACCACAAAATCAGCTGCTTCTCTGAATCTGCTATCAGAGGTCTTGTCCGTTGTCCTCATGGGCTGTCCAAATCTCATTTATCACTTCTGTTCCCCTGGGGGAAGGGTAGACCACAGCAGGAGCTTGAGGCAACTGATCACATTGCACATACAGTCTGGAAGCAGGGAGAGGTGAAAGTAGGTACTCAACTCAGTTCCATTCATTCTAGGACTCTGGTCTATAGGATGGTGCTACCTATACCCACAGAGAGGGTCTTCTACCTCAATTAACTCAAGCTAGAAACTCCCACCCAGATGCAGCCAGAGGTTGGTCTTCTCATGAGTCTAGAATCTAGATTCCAGATCCTGTCAAGTTGACATTAATCATCACAGAGGCCAAGCTGGAAGAGTAGAACTAGAGGGGTCAATTCCTAAAATCCCTGTGTGGCTACTGGGGTTTAACTGTTTCTGCATTGACCTAATTCTAGGATGCTGGTACTACCCTGAGGAGAGTTAATTAGGTGTGATCCAGACTCAGAGACACTTGGGAGGTTCTGAGATGAATGTAGAATTCAGAACTGAGAATATAGGACTACAGAGAGTAGAGTTGCTGCCAGCAGATGCCATTCAGTGTTCTGGAAATTCATGAATTCACAAAGGAACAGATGTCTAGGTGTGGGCTGTGCAAAGAGGTAGTACAGTGAGAAGGAAAATATTGGTCTCCTGCTTGCCTAGATGTCATTCTTGTTTTTCTTTCTTCATTTTCTTTTCTATTTTCATTTGTAGTACTGGAGGTACTTTGAGAGTACTCTTCCACTGAGCTATACACTCATCCTTCATTCATCTGTCATTTGTGGTATGTATGTGTGCAACAAAGAAACAAACAAAAATTAAGCAAAATGATGGGGCCTTTCTGGCGTAAGGTCATCACTGACATCTAGCATGATATAAAATTATAGGTAGGAGTGGAGAATTATGCATTTGAGACCAGCATGGGATGCAAAGCATGATCCTATCTTACAAGGAAGGAGGGAGAGAAGAAGAAAGGTCTGGAAAGTGGAGTAATAATCAAATGACAAAAAGCCACAAGGCAGACTTAGTGGTGCACACAGAAATCCAGAACTAGGGAGATAGAGGCAGGAGTGAAACAAGGACCAGACTGGCTCCAAGGAACCAACAACCCTAACCAGCAGGAAGCAGCTAAGAGAACTATGCCCCGTCTCCCACTCACCCTTTCTCTCTCCTACCTGGTGTTGGGATGTTAAAAGGGATTGGGGTGGAGTAGAGAGAAAGAGATATAAGAAATGTAAATAAAAGTTTTTAAAAAATATACTAACAATAATAAAAAATAAAATAAAAAAAGAAAAAAGTATACTAACACAGGAGGATCAGAAGTTTAAGGTCATCCTTAGTTCCATGGTAAGCTTGAGGTTAACCTGAACCTCAAGAGACCCTGTCTCAAAAACATAAAACAACAAAATACAACCCAGAATCATGTAGGAGACACTTCTAGGTGTGTAAATGATTTTATTTCCTTAGATGGAGGGATGATATGAGAACCATACCCAAGCTTTACTAATACATGGCTTGGGCTGAATCCAGAGTATTTCTATCTAACTATCCCTAGGCCTAGGCCTGGAAGCTTCTTGCCTCTATACAATCTAATCTAGGCCTAGAATGTTTCAGCTTCCAAGACTTACTGCTGAATAAGTTCACCCTTTCTCTTTCCTGTCCTGACAGTTGGGCATATCCTATCTCAGTTATTCTGTGAAATATTTCTCTGATTTGTTACTTTGTCCAACCCTCAATAGACATAGTTATTGGAAATAAAAGGTGTGTACTGTACTTCAGCCAGAAAGCTTAAAGATGTGTACTAAAGGCATGTCTGTATTCCAGCCAGATCACACAGACCTAGGCTTTTGGATGTGATCCCTTGTTAAAGTAGCCATGTTGCTGGGTTAAAATTCTTCTTCATAGGTGTGTCTTGTGAGGGTGTTTCCTCATATGGGCATCATCATCTCTTGGACTGATGTTCCATATTGAATAAAATAAGAAAAAAGAGAAAGTGATTTGAGCACTACCATGCATCACTCTGCTTCACTGTGATCAGATACCTTATCACCAGATCTTCTTGCTATGCTATGCAGTGCCTGCAAACTGTGAGCCAAAATAAACTCTTCATTCTTTAAGTTGATTTTTTTTTCTCAGTAATGAGAAGAGTGACTAATAATCTTTTCCCCCTCATTTACCTTGAATGATCAGCTGAAATCCAGCATTGATGACAGATAGCAAGGTACTTCATTCATTCACAGCAGCAGGGTCTGGGCCCAGTGTTGTTGTAATAATATATAAATTATATACAGCGCAACAGGTCTCGTACAAAGAGGTTTATTTAAGAGCAGATTGGGAAAGAGACATAAAGAGACAAAAATAGTAGGAGAACATAGGAGAAGAGAAAGGGAGGATGGGTGGCATTGCCCCAGGAAAGAAATTCGAGAGAGAGAGAGAGAGAGAGAGAGAGAGAGAGAGAGAGAGAGAGAGAGAGAGAGGCTGGTCTTTTATATCTGAAGTGCACCTGGCTTGCACCTGGCAGCATGTAATGACATCAGAGGTTGCTAGGCAACCTAGCCTAACATTTGCTCCCACAATGACCCCAACAAAGATTTGATGTGATCTACCTATTGATGCTCCATTCTCTCTCTTTATGCAAAGATAAGAGCTTATAAACACGCATCCTGACTCTCACCTTTCTATACAAAAATGTAGATTTCTATACAAAATGTAGATTGCCTACACAGTCCTCCCCCTTGACCCCATAGTGTCACTTGATACCTGAACATCTACATGTCTTTTCATATTATGCACACACAGCCTTGCCATTTGTTGTTATTCCACATTCTGAATGTTGCAGATATTGGCAGTTTCCTCCCAAGGCTTGTTCTATTTTGCAACCCCAACAGCAGTATGAGAGCACCAGGTCCCCTGAGTATTCCCTGCAGAGTGCCAAGCTCTGCACCTATTAGCTAAGCTAGACAGTACATACAGAGACAATTGTGAGTTTTTTTTTTTAAATGGTTCTTTCTGAGTTTCATATTATGCACTCCAGTCCCACTCATCTCCCTGTCCCCTCATATCCCATATTTGCCCTTGCAACCCCCCCAAAAGAAAATTTAAAAAATATAAACAAAACAATGCATAAAAAAACACTTCCTGAAAGCTTTAATGTCCCACAGTATACTCTTTTGGGTGCCCCTGTATTTTCAATTGTTAATTTTGTACCCACAGAGAGCTAATTGCTGGCAGGATTTTGGTATTGTAATTTATATGGCCTATTACCAAGTTTTCTGTATGTAAATGCTTGTCCTTTCTTACCTGCCCAAATGTGGTCAAGCAGCCCTCATTGCCAAAAAGGAACTCTAAGAGATGGATCTAGCATTGAATTGCTGCTGATTGGTTCAGACTGAAATATGTTTTTTGTATAATAAACAGCTGACTGCAAGCAGGTCTGTGAAAATCCCTCAATAATATCCCTCTGTCTAAACATCTTCACAATGCTCATTACAATGAGTCATTGGTCTGGTTCAAGGTCTCTGGCTTCTGTCATATCATCAATATTGGATGCTCACTGGGACTCCTAGTTATTCTGTTGTTGTCCTGTGTCATGGAGATCTTGTAGCTTTGGGTCAGCAGGAATGGCCCTTTCACATGCTCCAGTAGTTCACAAATAATGTAGAATTTGGGTTGGGCTAACTCAAAGCTCTGGATCTGAGCCTATGTAGTAGTTGCTGGTAAACCTGTTGGCTCTTCCACAGCCACAACACCAGGGCGATCTCTCCAGCATTGCTCCAGCTAAGTCATCCAATGCTTGGAGGCAGGGTCAGCTCTTCTGTTCTCATATTCTTGGGGCTAGCTCACCCTCACTCATGCCACCACAGCCAGCTCCACTGTGCTGCACGGTTGAGACACGGAGCCTCCTCTCCCAAGTACTGTAGCCATTGAGGGCCTGGGCCAGTTCTCCCGCTCTCACACCCTTGGGGCTGGTTTACCCATGCTTTCCCATTAAGGCCAGCTCCACTGTGTTGCCCTGCAAGGTGCAGGGCCTGCAGTTGGTAAGGGGCAGGGATAGCTTACTGGCTCTCATGACCCTAGGGCCAACTCTCCCAACTGCCACAGGTGGTGAGAGGCAAGGAGGGTAGGGAATCACCCTTGTGCCCTTGCTTCTTCATGGCAGACAAGAGGTGGGGCCAGTTTTCCCTCACTTTCCCTCTCTGGAGGCCAGCTCACACCTCCCACACCAGGGGCCAGCTCTCCTGATTGCCTCAGGTGGTGAGGGGTGAAGTGTGAAATATGTGTGTGTGTGTTTTGAAGATTTTAAAATTTATTTGTTAGGCTTTTTTGTTTGTTTGTTTGTTTGAGACAAGGTTCAAGGTTTCTCTAGATAGCCTTGCCTGTCCTGGAATTTACTCTGTACACAAGGCCAGCCTCAAACTCAGAGATCTGCCTGCTTCTGCCTCCCCAAGTGCTAGGAATTAAAGGTGAGCACCACCACCTCCCAGCAAGACATATCTATCTATCTATCTATCTATCTATCTATCTATGTTTTTCGAGACAGGGTTTCTCTATGTACTCTTGGCTATCTTGGACTCACTTTGTAGACCAGGCTGTCGGGAGCCGTGACTCAGCGGCCTGCTTTGATATTTAAATCTCAGCGGAGAGATGGCTTTTAGCAGGTCTTTACTAATGGCAGAGGAGAACTTGCAAGTCCATCTTCTTTTGTTTGTGACAACAGGTGGGATAGCTTGTGAGGGTTATACCTCTTCCTCAGGCTCCTTATGCCAAATTGACCTATTGTTCTGAGACGTTTTACTGGCTAAAGTAACTCCTCAAAATAAATAAAGTGGTCAGAAGGCTGGAGGCAGAGGATGAGGCAGCACTGGAGACTGGCTGCTGGCACTGCTTGCTGCAGCAGTCTGCCTTTTGCAAAAGCTGTCGAGTCTGGACCTTTAAAAAGTTTCCTGTGTGCTGTGTGTTTATTTTATTAATTTTAATCCTCACACCCAACTCAAGAACCGTTCGACTCTGCCCGGCTGGCCCCGGCACCAGACCGGTCTTGAACTCACTCACAGAGAGCTACCTGCCTCTGCCTCCTCTAGTGCTGGGATTACAGGCGTGCGTCACCGTGCCTGACTGATTTATTTATTTTAATTTTTTGTGTATAGGTGTTTTGTCTGCATGTGTTATTTGTGCAGCATGTGCAGTGCCTGCATAGGCCAGAAGAGGCAACAGATCCTCTGGAAATGGAGTTGTAAATGGTCATGAGCACGGTGTGTGTGCTGAGAACTGAATCTAGGTCCTCTGCAAGAGCAGCAATGGCTCTTAATTTCTGAGTCATCTCTTCGGATCCTATTTGTTTTTGTTTTGTTTTACTGTAACAGGGTTTCTCTGTGTAGCCTTGGCTGGCCTAGACTCTCTTTGTAGACCAGGCTGGCCTCAAACTCACAGATATCTGCTAGCCTCTGCCTCTCCGAGTGCTGGGATTACAGGCAAACACCAACATTGCCCAGCTCTTATTTGTTTTAAAATGTAGTCTTATGTAACCCAGTTTGGCCTTGAAATCATTTAGGCAGCTAAGTCTACAAAACAAGCTGGTCTTCAACTCCTGATCCTCCTTCCCTACTTCCTTCGTGTGAAGACTATAGATATGCACCACCATGCCAAGCTCCTTAACCCAGAAAACTCAAGAAAAAAATATTTTCCTGGTTGTCCTTTCAGTCTCATGGTTTTTGCATTAGAAAGATCTTCTGCAATTCAGTATTATAAAGGAAGTGATGTTCTAATTTTAAAAAGGCCAACATAAATAAATAGGTAAAACAAAATAAAGCTAAGCTGAGTGATGGTGCATACTTGCAATCAGAAACTGGTAACACACAGCACAATAATCACTTAAAAAAAGATTTATTATGTTCTGCCTGCCTGTCCACTTGCAAGCAAGAAGAGGGCACCAGACCTCATTATAGATGGCTGTGAGCCACCATGTGGTTGCTGGGAATTGAACTCAGGACCTCTTGGAAAGCAGCCAGTGCTCTTATCCTCTAAGCTATTCTCTTTTAAACTGGGCACAGCGGCACATACCTGTAATCCCAGCACTCAGGGAGGCAGAGGCAGATGGATCACTGTGAGTTTGAGGCCAGCCTGGTCTACAAAGTGAGTCCAGGACAGCCAAGGCTACACAGAGAAACCCTGTCTTGAAAAACAAACAAACAAACAAACAAACAAAATCATTCTTTTAAAAATATATTTTAGGAGCTAGGTGCAGTTTTAATCCCAGCACTCAGGAGGCAGAGGCAGGTGGATCTCTGTGGGTTTGAGTCCAGCATAGTCTACAAAGTGAATTCTAAGACAGCCAGAGCTACATGCTGAGACCCTGTCTCAATTTTTGTTGTTGTTGTTAAAAAAAAATTACATATGTTCATGCCTGCATTTGGATATGTACATGTGAATGCAGGTGCCCATTGAAGTTAGAGGTGTCACATGTCCTGGAGCTGGAGTTACATGCATTTGTGAGCCATCAGAGTTGGGTGCTGGGAGTTGGGTCCTCTGCAAGAACAGTATGCTTTATTAACTGTGCAACCATCTTTTTAACACCCGGTAAAAATTCATTCTTAGGGTCGGAGAGATGGCTCAGTGATTAACAGCACTGGCACTCATCTAGAGGACCTGGGTTTGATTCTGAGCACCCACATAGTAGCTAATTACTGTCTATAATTCCAGTTCCAGGTGATCTGGTGCCTTCCTCTACCCTCAGGGTACTGCATGCTCACAGTGCATAGATACACATGCAGGCACAGTATCCATACATATAAAATCATTTTTTAAAGTTAAAAAATAAAAGTCATTCTTTCTGGGTGGTAAGCATGCCTGAGATTACATCAGTTAGAATGCTAATACAGAGGGATCAACAGTTTGAGACCAAAGCTGGAGAGTTGTTTCATCAGTTAAGAGTACTTGTTGGCCTTACAGAGGACCCAGGGTTCAACCCCTAGCACCCATATGACAGCTCACAATACTGTGAGAAAGAGAAGAAAGCAATGGAATTAGAATCCCAGATTCAGTGGATTCAGAGTCATGGTGGCTTGCTGAGGAAGGAATTGGGTGAAATGGCTATAAACTGCAGTGCTCCGAGCTTCGAGCTTCGAGTTGGGTATATGGACCATTGGGGAAGAGGCCCAAGTTTCGGCGCAATCTTTGCTAGTGTGCTTTTGATAGGCTGGCCAAAGCAAAATCTTGCAACCGCAGCAGGTGGCCCTTGGCTTCATGAGGAGCGGGGTGGGGCTGGGGGGGGGGGACCGCTTCAGGCCCAAGGGGGTGTGACGCCGCCGCTCACAGATTCCAGGGTTGCTGGAGGCAGCCGGGGCGGAGCTGGGGGTGTAGAGAGGCGCGTGCCTAGGACTCAGCCATTGAGCGAAGGGGGTTGTTTCTCAGGAAGGGATCCCCAGAGACTCACGGGCGGCTAGCGCTGTGCGCGCTACAGTCCTGGGCGCCAGGGACCAGCAGCCTTCCTTCTTCACGCTCTGTCTCTCAGGCCCTGGCCCCGCCCTCTCTGGGAGCCCCCTCCCCGTGCGGTGGTACGGTCCGAGTTTAAAAGGCCTAGGCAGCCTCGGGCCAGCCCAGTGTGTGGGCGGCGGAGGTTGCAGTTTTGTGGCTCGAGGGGCAAGGCTGTGGGGCCACGGGAGTGGGGGGTGTGGGGTGGCTGTAGGGCACTGGGGTACGTCCACGTGGCCAGGGGTGGCCACCCCGAGTCAGCCGCGGAGGAGGGACAGGTAGGTGGCCGCCATGCTTGCAGCCCGTGCTCCAATAGTTTGCTGGATGGCCGGGATTCAGAAAACCTTGGGGTCCAGATGGTTTGAGGGGTCAGGCCCTTGTCCCTGCCTCTCGAGACCAGGCTCGCCAGACACTCCCTGCCCTGAGCGGGAAGAGACAGCCAACTCGATCGTAGCCCCACTGCTTGATAGGACCCTTTTGTAGAGGAGGAGCAGCATCTCTGAGCATTGCTGTGGTCTCTTCATTGACTAAGGTCTCCGCGGGTCTGCCCAGGGGTGCCCCCGATGGGGGCAGGGTTGGCTGGGTTGGTAGCACAGAGGGGAGTATTGTGGAAGAGTGGGCTGTGGACCTGCATATCTATATGGAGCTTTCCTCATCATCGTGCTCTTTGCTGGCAGGGCAGTAGCAGAGGGGCTGTGTGCATCTATGATGCTTATGGTTATCACCTAGAGGTGGGGCCTGGGGTGGGGTCTTGGGCTGTAAATCCTCAACCTGTCCTGGCCAATTCCTAAATTGGCTTTCTGCAGAGTGTAGAAGAGGTGATGGCAGGATGCAGCCGCTTTTCTCTTCTGCCTTCCTTTCTTCTCCGGTTGTTGCTTGAAGGGTTCAGGATGCAGACCTGACAAAAGAGCCCCTGAGAGCTGATCAATGTGAGCTGAAACTTGGCAGTTTCAAGCTGGAATTGCTCCCTGTTCTAACAAATGCTGGTTTTCCTTTCTTTTTGCTGTGCCCCCTTCGTTTTCCACCCCCCCCATGCTGAGTCGTCCACCCCCCACCCTGTGTTCCCTTGGGAACTGGGCACTGAGAGGGTAGCACTGAGCTCTGCCCCCGTTGGTTGCAGGGACACTGCTCTGCTGTTGTTGCAGCCTGGGGCTGGCTGGGTGTGGTCTGGGGGTGAAGTGCCAGCACTAGCCCTATTCATATGGGAGGTGGTGGTGGTGCTTCATATCCCTAAGGCTTCAACTGTATTTGGGTATGCTGGCTCCTATATATAAGACTTCTGGGAGTCTCAAAACTGGGTTAGATACCTCTGCCCCTATCCCTCCGTGACTAGCCTTTGGGTCTTCAGGGAGAGCCACACAGGCCTGGCAGAACATCTGTCTGCCTGTGTCTGAGCAAAGCTTGACTTATGTCTGTCTCGGTGAGAGTCTTGGCTTTGTGTTGCAGCGGAGAGGCCAGATAGCAGACTCCTGATAGGCAGCCAAGGCCCTCAGGGTGGAAAGCACCTGAGGACATGAGTTGGTGATGTGGTGGCACTGAAACCAGCCTCAGGCCTTAATTCTCTAGAGCGTTGCTCTAAGACTCCTGTTAGCAGTGCCACTCACAGAGAAGCACCCCCCACACACCCCCAAATTGTGATTATTCTTTCCCTGCCTTTCCTAGAATATAATGTTAGGGTTCCAGTCTGGGAGGGCTTCCCACCGCATCTTTTCAAGCATCTTGCTTGGATGTCCCTTTGGGTGTGGCCCAGATGAGGCAAGGCCTATTGGCTTTTTTCCAGTACAGGGGTGGGGGGTGATTGATGGCCTCCAAGCTTGCCTGTGCTTGTCACTCATTCATTTGCCCTATTAGAGGCCCCTCCCCTCTCCCAGCCTCGGTCACCATATGGGGCTCTGTCATGTTGGATGAGTTGCCATTCCCCTCTGTGGAGCTGAGCCTGGCTTGCCAGGGTCCCTGGGACAGATAGGGCAGGAGGAGGGAGAGTAGCATGGGCCTAGGGGCCTCTGACTACTACTTGCTGTTTCTCCTCAGGCCTGTCCCTGGTACAGCTGCCGGTCATGCCCACTGCCTGCCTTCTTCTATTGCTATTCTTCACCATAGGAGGGTGCCTGGGTAGCAGCAGGCCTTTTCGTACCTTTGTGGTGACAGATACAACATTGACCCACCTGGCTGTGCACCGTGTGACTGGGGAGGTGTTTGTGGGTGCAGTGAACCGAGTTTTCAAGCTGGCTCCAAACCTAACTGAGCTACGGGCCCATGTCACAGGGCCCGTTGAGGACAATGCTCGCTGCTACCCACCCCCTAGCATGCGTGTGTGCTCCCACCGTCTGGTACCTGTGGATAATGTGAATAAGCTGCTCCTCATAGACTATGCAGCCCGTCGCTTGGTAGCTTGTGGCAGCATCTGGCAGGGCATCTGCCAGTTCCTGCGTCTGGATGACCTCTTCAAGTTGGGTGAGCCCCACCATCGCAAGGAACACTACCTGTCAGGAGCCCAGGAGGCTGACTCCATGGCTGGCGTCATTGTTGAACAGGGCCAGGGGCCTAGCAAGCTGTTTGTGGGCACTGCTGTTGATGGCAAGTCTGAATACTTTCCCACCTTGAGTTCCCGTAAGCTCATCAACGATGAGGACAGTGCAGATATGTTCAGTCTGGTGGGTGAGCCATGCTTGTTTGTTTTGTCCTCTTTCTCCTGCTTCTTATGAGCCCAGGTCTTATTCACTCCTTTCTCTCAGTCCTGGCCCCGCTTCTTTGGAAAGGTTTGGTTTGAAAGGGGAATTTGTGATCGTTCACTGTCGCATAGATGTAGACCAGTTGCTGAGGACAGGAACAGAGTTCCCCTGTAGAAAGCGTGCCTGTAGAGAGACTGAGGTCACCTTGCATTCTGTGACATAGATTCCAGTAATTGTCCAGATGGGGTTAAATGGGAGATCACAGGGGAAGCCATTAGAAGACCACATTGTTGGAACAGGGTTGGGAAGTCAAGGTGGGGTGGGGATCAGGCCTCCATCCCACACTCATCTTTGCTCTCATCTCTAGGTGTACCAGGATGAGTTTGTCTCGTCTCAGATCAAGATCCCTTCAGACACATTGTCTTTGTACCCCGCCTTTGACATCTACTACATATACGGCTTTGTCAGTGCCTCCTTCGTATACTTCTTAACACTGCAGCTGGATACCCAGCAAACGCTGCTGGATACAGCAGGCGAGAAATTCTTTACCTCCAAGATCGTGCGCATGTGTACAGGGGACTCAGAGTTTTACTCTTATGTTGAGTTCCCCATTGGCTGCTCCTGGCGTGGCGTGGAATACCGTCTGGTGCAGAGTGCCCACCTGGCCAAGCCTGGCCTGCTGCTGGCCCAGGCTCTGGGTGTGCCAGCCGACGAGGATGTCCTCTTCACCATCTTCTCTCAGGGTCAGAAGAATCGAGCCAGCCCACCTCGGCAGACCATCCTTTGCCTTTTCACCCTCAGCAATATCAATGCACACATCCGGCGCCGAATCCAGTCATGCTACCGTGGGGAGGGCACACTGGCCCTGCCTTGGCTGCTGAATAAGGAGCTGCCGTGCATCAACACTGTGAGCCCTTTGCTTGCCCTGCTGTCCCTTGCTGCATATGACAGCTCTCTGGCTTTCTCCCCCTCTTCCCTGGGAGTGACACCTTAGTTGATACTCATTCTACCTTTCTTGAGAGCCTTACTCTCTTTTCTCTTCTTATATCATGGTCAGTGTCCTGTTTGCATACTGACACCTTCCTTTTCCTGCCTCTGTATTAACTCCCAGCTTTCTCTTTGCTCTGTCTCAAGTCTTGCAGGCTCAGGTTTCTCTTCCCTCTCCTTGCTTTCCATCCCCAGTCCCATTTCCCCATGGGGTTCTGGGGCAAACTGTCAGGCGTGTCTGGAGGGCAGTTTCTTCCAGGTTCTGCTCCTTTACAGAACATGGAATCTGATAACATCTGTTTAGCTTGAACTCTCACTCACCCCTCCTGTGTCACCAGCCCATGCAGATCAATGGAAACTTCTGTGGCTTAGTGTTGAATCAACCATTGGGTGGCCTACATGTGATTGAGGGGCTACCTCTGCTGGCTGACAGCACGGATGGCATGGCTAGTGTGGCTGCCTATACCTACCACCAGCACTCTGTGGTTTTCATCGGTACACGCAGTGGTAATTTGAAGAAGGTTGGTCCTAGAACCCTTGTCTTATGGGATTGGGAATGTTTTTCACACTATGCAGAGAAAGCCTGGGGTACAGAACATGCACATGAGCCTGGATAACTCTAAATAGGGTATAATGACTTCCCAGGTTAGGCCCCAAGAACTGAGTCCTGTTACTTGCATGGCTCCTTTGCCATCTACCTTCATTGGCGTTTTTGTTTTGGCTGAACCCAAGGTAGCCTAAGGCTATGACTGTTAAAACTATAGGCCTACAAAATGAGTCCAGGCTCAAGGAGGCCCTGCCTTACTTGAGCTCAGTTGCAATCTAGAAAGTTTCTGGCTGAAGAGGAATGCTCTAGGTGCTGGGAGCTATGGTAGCATAGCTGTCTTGTCATTTTCTCTGTCTTGATCTTATTGCTCAGGTGCGGGTTGATGGCTCTCAGGATGCTCAACTGTATGAGACGGTCTCTGTGGTAGAGGGAAGCCCCATACTCCGAGACCTGCTCTTGAGCCCTGACCATCGTCACATCTACCTCCTGAGTGAGAAGCAGGTGGGCCCGTGGTGGGTGGTGGTGGGTGGTGGGGCAGGGGTGGGCTGTGTGCTGATGTGGCTGTCCTCAGGTGAGCCAACTCCCGGTGGAGACCTGTGAGCAGTATCTGAGCTGTGCTGCATGCCTGGGCTCAGGGGACCCACACTGTGGTTGGTGTGTGCTACAGCACAGGTGAGGGCAGAGGGTATGGGATGTGGGGCAGCAATGGGCTCCCCGGGGCCATTATCTTGGGAGACAGAAGGACTTAGGAGGGCCTTGTCAGCCGGACAGGAGCCAGCCACACTTGCTATACTTTCCTTCATCCACCTGCCCAGTTTTTCCCCAGCCCTGAGCTTCCCTCCCTCCCTCCCTTCTCCACTTTCTCCAGCTAATGAGCGGAACTTCTACCCTGAGTGACGTCCCTTGGATCTCAGGGGATGAGGCCAAGGCACGCTGTTGCCTGGCAGTATGAGCTGGGTATGCTGTCCTCTGTCCCCCCTCAGCCTCTCACTGCACCCCAATCGGGGTCCTCCTGGGACAGTTCTCCGACTGCTCTGGCCTGTCCCCATGCAGGTGCTGCCATGAAGGGGCCTGTCCAGGTGCTTCTGCCCCACATGGCTTTGCAGAAGAGCTGAACAAATGTGTACAGGTGCGGGTCCGGCCCAATAATGTGTCCGTGACATCCTCTGGGGTGCAGGTAAGTGATGTATACTCGGCCATATATATGCTTCATGAGGGAAGGTGCACCTCACTCTGAGTCCTCTGCCTCCCCCAGCTGACCATAGCCATGCGCAACGTGCCAGACCTCAGTGTGGGTGTGAGCTGTTCCTTTGAGGAGGTGACTGAAAGTGAGGCTGTTCTGCTGCCATCTGGAGAACTCCGCTGCCCTTCACCATCCCTTCAGGAGCTCCAGATACTTACCAGAGGGCATGGTCAGTGGGCTGGGGCTATCTGGGGTATTTTTGGGCAGGCAGGATCCCAGGGTAGTTGGTGATTGCCATCTGGCTTGCTGCAGGAGCCACTCATACTGTGCGGTTGCAGCTGCTCTCCATGGAGACTGGCGTGAGGTTTGCTGGGGTTGACTTTGTCTTTTACAACTGCAGTGCCCTCCAGTCGTGAGTACTTGGTCCAGAATCTGTCCGTAGGCCTGTGGATAGATAGGTGCTCTGGAATATATAAAACTTGCAGTGTAACTTTCTCTAGAGCTTTAGGATGAGCTGTTGGGTCTTCCTACTTTCTGTCCTCACATCTGTCCAGTCCTGATGTTCACTACGTGGCTTGCTGCCTGCCCTCTTTGTTCGTTCCCCAGCATGTCTTGTGGGAGGGGAATACAGGACAGTGAGATCTTCTCTGTTATTTCTGAAGCCACTTCCCCCTCCAGGTGTATGTCCTGTGTCGGCAGCCCTTACCCCTGCCACTGGTGTAAGTACCGTCACGTGTGTACCAGCCACCCACACGAGTGCTCCTTTCAGGAGGGCAGGGTCCACAGCCCAGAGGTGAGGTGGTGCAGTGCACTGTGCAGGAGGGAAGCTTGGGCTCCTTGGGGGCTGGTCTCTCACTTTTTTTTTTTGTTTGCTCTTCCATTTCCTTGTACCTGGAGAAAAGGTGGGTATACCAGTATGCCTGACAGGTGTTCTCTTCCCAGGGCTGCCCAGAGATCTTGCCTCGAGGAGACCTCTTGATCCCTGTGGGTGTCATGCAGCCTCTAACCTTGCGGGCTAAGAACCTGCCCCAGCCTCAGTCAGGACAGAAGAATTACGAGTGTGTGGTTCGTGTACAGGGGCGGCAGCATCGAGTACCTGCAGTGCGCTTTAACAGCAGCAGTGTGCAATGCCAGAATGCCTCGGTGAGGCCCAGGGTGGGCCAGCCAGGGGAGAGCTGGTTGTAGTTTTTTGTTTGTTTTCTTGTATATAATATTATATATTATATATGTGTGTCCATTTTTAATTTTTGTTTTGTTTTGTTTTTACTCTATATCCAGGTTACTTACCTGGCAGCCTCAAGTAGGCCCTGGCAGGCTGTCCTTAGTTTAGTTTAGTTTTTTTGTTGTTGTTGTTTTGTTTTGTTTTGTTTTGTTTTGTTTTTTGAGACGGGTTTCTCTGTGTAGCCTTGGCCATCCTAGACTCACTTTGTGGACCAGGCTGGCCTCAAACTCACAGAGATCACCTGCCTCTGCCTCCCTGAGTGTTGAGATTACAGGCATGCGCCACCATGCCAGGCTCATTCTTAGTGTTTAGGTATTCCTAAGTTGGGCAAGGATTTTGATCATCTTACTTGTGTTTATGTGGTTCCATTTTTCTTAGTACTTCTATGAAGGTGATGAATTTGGTGACACTGAATTGGACTTCTCTGTGGTCTGGGATGGAGATTTTCCCATTGATAAGCCTCCCAGCTTCCGAGGTAAGGGGTGACGTATGACCAAGGAGCATGACTCCTGGGGTAGCACTGGCACTGCTGGGGGCAAATCTGGAGGCCCTAGAGCCCCTTGCTTCTCTGCCATTGCTTGCTCCATCAGTAGTTCCCTGTGCCTGCAGCCCTTCTTTACAAGTGCTGGGCTCAGCGGCCCAGCTGTGGTCTGTGCCTCAAAGCTGATCCCCGATTCAACTGTGGTTGGTGCATCTCGGAGCACAGGTGCCAGCTGCGGGCTCACTGCCCGGCTCCCAAAAGTAATTGGATGCACCCAAGCCAGAAGGGTGCCCGATGCAGCCATCCCCGAATTACTCAGGTTAGCTTCACCTACCAATCTTGCTTTGCCTGCTGAGCATGTATGAGTCTGGCCTGATCTTCTTGATCCTTATCTTGCTCTGCAGATTCACCCACTCACAGGACCCAAGGAGGGTGGCACATGGGTCACCATTGTGGGTGAGAACCTGGGCCTCACTTCCCGTGAGGTTGGCCTTCGAGTAGCTGGTGTACGTTGCAACTCCATTGCCACCCAATATGTCAGTGCTGAAAGGTGAGTGTGGCCATGTAAGCACCTTGTACTTGTTTACCACAGCTGGTCCTGACCTTCTGTGACTCTTAGGATTGTATGTGAGATGGAAGAATCGCTGGTGCCCAGCCCACCGCCTGGGCCTGCTGAGCTCTGTGTAGGTGACTGTTCTGCTGACTTCCGCACACAGTCCCAGCAGTTCTACAGCTTTGTGGTACGTGGTCTACTAACCCCTTTCCCTTCCCTATCTGGGGGAATTTGGAGTAGCCCTTGGGTGAGGCTGGCTCCTACCTCCTCTCAAGAGTTGCTTCTTCTCTAGACCCCAACATTTAACCGTGTGAGTCCTACTCGGGGCCCAGCTTCTGGGGGCACTCGGCTCACCATCTCTGGAACTTCTCTGGATGCTGGCAGCAGGGTCACCGTGATTATAAGAGATGGCGAGTGCCAGTTTGTGAGGTGGGCCTGAGCACAAGCAGTCTGGAGTTGAGCATTGTGTGGAGGGCTATGGGGGCAGGGTAGCTGTTGCTGAAAGTGCCAGGTTATCTGCTTCAAGCCTCCCTGCTTCCCTATGTAGGAGAGATGCCAAGGCAATCGTGTGTATATCACCTGTCTCCACCCTGGGCCCCAGCCAAGCCCCTATCACCCTTGCCATTGACCATGCCAACATCTCCAGCTCTGGAGTCATCTATACCTACACACAGGACCCCACTGTCACGCACCTTGAGCCCACCTGGAGCATCATCAAGTAAGACCCTGAGGAGAATTGGCTTCAGGGCTGAGTTGGGACCTTGAGTGTCTCTCTTGGAGTCTTAGCTGTTTACTGGGGCCCTGGGTCATCAAGTGATTCCTTCTTCCTGAACCCTCATCAGTAGGGGCACAAAGTTGTCCTGCTCTTATAGAGCCAGGCACCTGCTGAATGATCCAAGGTCAGAGGCTCTGAGCTCTTAGAAAAACCTTGGTGACTTCAGGGAAGGGTGGGTGGGGGAGGGAGCCTGAGACCTTTATTTATCTCTGCAGTGGAAGTACTGCCATCACTGTGAGTGGAACCCATCTGCTGACAGTGCAAGAACCTCGTGTACGGGCCAAATACCGGGGTATTGAGACCACTAATGTGAGTAGTGGGTTTTCACCCCTGTCTCACCCCTTGCTACTCAAGGCTTCATTCACTGAGGTGATTGCTGTTTTCTCTACAGACGTGCCAGGTGATCAATGACACTGCAATGCTCTGTAAGGCCCCTGGCATCTTCCTTGGGCGTCCTCAGCCTCGGGCCCAAGGCGAGCACCCTGATGAGTTTGGCTTCTTGCTGGACCATGTGCAGACAGCCCGTTCCCTCAACCGTTCTTCCTTCACCTACTACCCTGATCCCAGCTTTGAACCACTTGGGCCCTCTGGTGTGCTTGATGTCAAACCTGGTTCACATGTTGTACTGAAGGTGCTGGGGAGTAGAAGATGGTAGGGAGCAGAGGTGGGAAGAAGCAGAGAGCTGGATGGCTTGACTGTTTATGTGTGGATTATCTATTGTTAGGGCAAGAACCTGATCCCTGCTGCAGCTGGCAGCTCCCGCCTCAACTACACAGTATTGATTGGAGGACAGCCATGTACACTAACTGTCTCAGATACTCAGCTTCTGTGTGATTCCCCCAGCCAGACAGGCCGGCAGCCTGTCATGGTGGGTATGGGCTCAGGAGGCCACCGGTCAGCCTTGGGTATGCATGGGAGTTGGTTCACCTCAAGCTTGCTTTTACAGGTGCTGGTGGGTGGCCTTGAATTCTGGTTGGGCACCCTGCACATCACTGCTGACCGGGCACTAACCTTACCGGCTATGATGGGGCTGGCAGCAGGGGGAGGGCTCTTGCTGCTGGCCATCACTGCTGTGCTGGTCGCCTACAAGCGAAAGACTCAGGATGCAGACCGCACACTTAAGCGGCTCCAGCTACAGATGGACAACCTGGAGTCTCGTGTGGCCTTGGAATGCAAGGAAGGTGCTAAAAGCAGGGGGTTTACCACAGTGTGGGAGAGCTGAGGGACTTCCTTGTCTCTTGCTCAACTCATTCTACCCTACTTCCCCACAGCTTTTGCTGAGCTGCAGACAGATATTAATGAACTGACAAACCACATGGATGGTGTGCAGATCCCCTTCTTGGACTACCGGACCTATGCTGTGCGAGTGCTTTTCCCTGGCATTGAGGCCCACCCAGTGCTCAAGGAGCTGGATGTGAGCCCCCTGCAGCCTGTCCATGTTCTGTTTCCCCTAGAGCCACCACTACCTACCCTCTGAGACTCCTTGGTCCCCACAGACTCCCCCCAATGTGGAGAAGGCCCTACGCCTTTTTGGGCAGCTGCTGCACAGCCGTGCCTTCCTGCTCACCTTCATCCACACTTTGGAGGCCCAGAGCAGCTTCTCCATGCGTGACCGAGGCACCGTGGCCTCACTCACCATGGTGGCCCTGCAGAGCCGGCTTGATTATGCCACTGGGCTGCTCAAGCAACTGCTGGCTGACCTCATAGAGAAAAACCTTGAGAGCAAGAACCACCCAAAGCTGCTATTGCGCAGGTATGTAACTGCCTTGCCTGGCCTCTCCCCCAGCCCACTCTTCTGTTTCCTGTTTCTGGCCCTTCCCTCTGTTCCCTTGCCAGGCCAAGGCCTTAGGACCTATCTCTTACCACAGAACAGAGTCAGTAGCTGAGAAGATGCTCACCAACTGGTTCACATTCCTGCTGCATAAGTTCCTGAAGGTGTGGTTGAGTGGGCTGGGCTGCAGGGGAGGAGTATCCAGGGGTGGGTGCCATTGGTTGGTAGGCCAGACAGGCAGCCAGCTATGCCCCTGACCCTGGGTATAGGAGTGCGCCGGGGAGCCACTCTTCTTGCTGTACTGCGCCATCAAGCAGCAGATGGAGAAAGGTCCCATCGATGCCATAACAGGCGAGGCTCGCTACTCCTTAAGTGAGGACAAGCTCATCCGGCAGCAGATCGATTATAAGACTCTGGTGAGGATGGGGCTATGTGAGCAGGAACTGAGGGGGAGGAGCCTTCCTTGCTCAGAAATCATGCTGGGGTTCCTTCACTCTTAGACTCTGCATTGTGTGTGCCCGGAGAGTGAGGGCAGTGCTCAGGTTCCTGTGAAGGTTCTCAACTGTGATAGCATCACCCAGGCCAAAGACAAGCTGTTGGATACTGTGTACAAGGGCATTCCATACTCTCAGCGTCCCAAAGCTGAGGACATGGACCTGGGTAAGGTCCCTCTCTTTTCTCCTAGCCCCTACCTATCCAACTCCTTCCAGGGATCTCTTATACTTTGTACCTGAGTTCTGTTCTTTAAGAGGAGTGAGCCTAAGACTTTGTGGGGGTGAATGTCCCTAAGAGCTGACTGTGGTCTGCAGAATGGCGCCAGGGCCGCATGGCCCGAATTATCCTCCAAGATGAGGACGTCACTACAAAGATTGAGTGTGACTGGAAGAGGGTCAACTCACTGGCCCACTACCAGGTGAGGAACTTGGAGCCTATTCACCTTCAGGGCCCAGTGGCTAGGTCTCTTCTCAGCCCTGATCCCTATACTTATGAGCCCTTCTGATCAGGCCTGGTTGCCACTATACATGTGTATACTGAAGAGTCTGAATGAGTGAGGCCCTTTGGCTTCCTTCTTTATCTTTGGACCTCCAGGTGACAGATGGTTCCTTAGTAGCACTGGTGCCCAAACAAGTGTCTGCCTATAACATGGCCAACTCCTTCACCTTCACCCGTTCACTCAGCCGCTATGGTAGGTTTCCTCATCATGATGGCCTTTTCTGGCCATATAAACCATCTTACGAGGCCCCAAGTAGCTGTCTTGACCCATCTGAAAAGACCTTTATTATTTTGGGCCCCTGGGTAGTCTCCAGTTCTATAGAGCCTAGTAGGGAAGGGGTGGCAAGGATACAAAGGCTTCTGGGCTCCTGAAAGAGAATGGAGCAAGAGGGTGGGTAATGGTCAGGGCCTGTAGAACCCTAAGGGTCACATCTGTCCTCTGCCCTAGAGAGCTTGCTCCGTGCTGCCAGCAGCCCGGATAGCCTTCGTTCCCGAGCACCTATGCTCACACCTGACCAAGAGGCGGGCACCAAGCTGTGGCATCTGGTGAAGAACCACGACCATGCTGATCACCGAGAAGGAGACCGTGGCAGCAAGATGGTTTCAGAAATATATCTGACAAGGCTGCTGGCCACCAAGGTGTGGGCCTGTTCCAGGCTCTCTTGGTATCTGCATTGACATCTTCTAGCCCAGTCTTAGCCATA
This sequence comes from Meriones unguiculatus, assembly GCF_030254825.1. Taxonomy (NCBI): domain Eukaryota; kingdom Metazoa; phylum Chordata; class Mammalia; order Rodentia; family Muridae; genus Meriones; species Meriones unguiculatus. The sequence goes on from NC_083369.1 coordinate 40,259,240, forward strand.
AGATGAAATGGTATTACCAGGCAGGGGCTGCTTTCTCAGGGCCTTTGCAGTAGGATCTCTAGGACTGAGGTCAAGGGAAGGTCCATTTTAGTCATGCTAGCTCTTCAAGGAGTTATTTTTATTTTTATTTTTATTTTTATTTTTATTTTTATTTTTCTGAGGCAGAGTTTCTCTGTATAGCCTTGGCTGTCCTAGACTTGCTTTGTAGATCAGGCTGGCTGCCTCTGCCTCCCTGTGCTGGGATTAAAGGTGTGCACCACTATGCCTAGCCAGGGGAGTTCTTTACTGAGCTATTCTATCCCTGTCTGTTTGATTTGGGGTAGTTCCTGACATAGTTCTCTTACTGTCACTCATAGGGCACATTGCAGAAGTTTGTGGATGACCTGTTTGAAACAGTGTTCAGTACAGCCCACCGGGGCTCAGCCTTACCCTTGGCCATCAAGTACATGTTTGACTTCCTGGATGAACAGGCTGACCAGCGTCAGATCAGTGACCCTGATGTGCGCCACACCTGGAAAAGCAACTGGTACTTATTGGTTCCTGGTTGCTGCTGGCTCTTCTAAGAATGGGTGGGAGGAAGAGGCTAGTGACTTAGCAAAACCCCAAGGCCCATGGAGGCAGGTTGACTTGCAGCTGAATAGCCCTCCATGCAGAAGGGTTGGGACAGTGGCTTGGCCTGGAACTGAATATGAATATGAGTATATAGAAGGTGGTTCCTGTTGGGTTGTGCAGATGGGAAGTGCTAGTCTAGCACTGAGCTTGGCCGTTTTTCTCCAGGGCCCTGGATAGGGTAGCAATACTGATGGCTTGGCACAGGTAGAGACAGTGGTTGTTTCAGGAGTGGAGGTTGAGGAAAAAAACACTACCTATTCTTTCTCATTGCCTAAGTCCAGCAGAAAGTTAAAGCAAAAGCCATTTGCCCTAAATGTGTCCCTCCTGTTACCTCTGTTCAGCTTGCCTCTGCGTTTTTGGGTGAATGTGATCAAGAATCCTCAATTTGTGTTTGACATCCACAAGAATAGCATCACAGATGCCTGTTTGTCAGTGGTGGCCCAGACCTTCATGGACTCCTGTTCCACATCAGAGCATCGCCTGGGCAAGGACTCACCTTCCAACAAGCTGCTCTATGCCAAGGACATCCCTAATTACAAGAGCTGGGTGGAGAGGTGGGCCCTGGGAGACTGCTGCCTGCCTAAACAGCTGTCTGAGGCTGGCCAGATACAAGAGAAAGCCCCAGAGGCTGGCCAAGTACAGATGACATGAGTTTTGACTTTTATGACATGTGCATGAATCACTCACCCAGGGTCTCTATAGGTACTACCGAGATATCGCAAAGATGGCATCCATCAGTGACCAGGACATGGATGCCTACCTAGTGGAGCAGTCCCGCCTCCATGCCAATGACTTCAATGTTCTAAGTGCACTCAGCGAGCTCTACTTCTATGTCACCAAGTACCGTCAGGAGGTATGTTGATGCACCCCACAGACCCCCCAGTTGCATGGCTCTGATGATGCAAAGGGAGGGGCAAAGGGAGGTTGATGTGTTCAGGAGTGCCGCAAGCATTTGAGCAAGATGGGACATAGAACCTATATTATAATGTTGTCTACAGTCCGTCCTTTGCCTAGGGCCAGCATGAGCAACAATTTCCTTAAATGCTGGGATTTAAGGAATACATGAGAGAAAACACTAGCTGGAGTATAGAGTTCCCACTAGATAAAAGTTACAAGACTGGAAAATCGGAAGGGATGGGCCAAGGAGTATGGCATGGGGCTAGAGGTGGGTGCATCTAGCTATTAGCAGAGCCTGTAGCTTTTGTGGTTGGTTGGAGTTACAGCAGACAGAGGAACACATAAGGAAGTCTGGATTCATACTCTTCTGAGTAGCTGGATGTCAGCCACAAGCAGGAATCAAGGATGATGACTGCAGGGCTTCTTCAGCCTAAGAAGCTGGTGGGGTATTCACAGCTATAATCACAGATCAGGAAGACTTTCAGGGGAATAGATTTGTGAGGCCCAGGGAATGAAGACCAAGAATTTTAAGGACCACTCAGCCCATCCATAGAAAGTGCTAAAGCCCTGAAGGAACATAGAGCATCTTGGGATGAGCAGCAGGGATGGTGTCAAAGTTGATTGGCTCAGACTGGGGAGGCTGAGCCCAATTACCATTCTCCTTCTAACTAGACTTAAAATAACAAGTATACAAGGTATAGGAGTATAGATTCAGGGGAAGTCTAGTATGGAAGTACACATTTGAAACCCATATATTGAATTTAAAGCCCTGAGCCAGTGGATGGGGAAACAGCTCAATTGATTGAATACCTGCTGTGAAAGCATAAGGACCTGCGTTTGGATTCTAAGCACTCATGTAAAATAATAGGTGTGGTGTCATGTGTCTATAATCCCAGCATGGTGGCTGGGAAATGGAGGAGATAGGCAGATCCCCAGAGCTTGTTGGCCAGCCAGTCTAGGCAATTAGGGAGTTCTGTGTTCAGTGAGAGATCTTATCAAAAACTAAGGTGGAGGCGCTGGAGAGATGGTTCAGCAGTTAGGAGCACTTGGAATTCTTCTAGAGATCTGAGTTTGATTCTTAGCACTCACATGGCAGCTCACAGCCCTCTAGCTCCAGTTCTAGGGAATCTGGTCTCCTCCTCTGACTGCTGGGGATACCAGGTACACATGTGATATACATACATGCAGGTAAAACACTCATACACATTTAAAAAAAGGTGGAGAATGATAAAGACACCAGGTATTGACCTCTGGCCTCCACACACATGCATGTGTGTCCATATGCACACATGTACACAGACAAACACAGATGTGCATTTGAGAATAAGTACACTAAATCTAAAGCCCTGGCCAGGCATGGTAGTCCCATGCCTTTAGTCACAGCACTCAGGAGTCAGAAACAGGTAGATCTTTGATTCAAGGTTAGCTCAGTCTACAAAGCAAGTTCCAGAACAGTTAGAGATACACAGTGAGACAGTATCTCAAAAACAACAACAATAACAACAACAAACCTCACCAAGGGGCTATGGATTGAGATCTGACCAAACAGTGTTTTGGGCTCCTTACAGGTCAAGGAGGAAACAGGGAACTGGCAGAGGGCAGGGAGGGAACCCAGAAGTACCCGGTAGAGTCAGTCCCATATGCTGAGTCAGACCTCTGAATGGATTGAGGATTGAATGCCAGATTTACCAAGGAGATGTTGGAGTTTGGGTTAGGAGAGAACAGAGATTGATAACAGCAAGTACGTCACACTGTTCAAAGAGGCCACACATGAGCCAAGGTAGAAAAGTTGGGGATGGTATTGGGAGTAAAGTGGGATTGGGTGGTTTTGCTGAGAGGTTAGAGGTTTAGAGTATGAGCTTGGCACAGGGAATGAAGCCTTGGGGAGGGAAGCTCCCATTTGGGAAGCAAGGGCTTTATGCAGAAACAGGGCCCTGCCTTGGAGTCTGATCCAATGGATCCTCATTCCCTAGATCCTTACCTCGCTGGACCGAGATGCCTCTTGTCGGAAGCACAAACTTCGACAGAAGCTGGAGCACATCATCACCTTGGTGTCTAGCAGCAGCTGAGTGGGAAGATGGTGAGGAGGGGGTTTCTCATTTCCAAGCCATTCTCCCAGCCAAGGGAGTGGCTGGCTCTAGGCTTGGATCTCCAGGGCTGAGACCCAAATCTGGTGTTGTTTGGGAAGCTTTATCAGGCCAAAATGCCCCATCACACCTGGGCCCCCTTCATTGGTGCCTTGAATTGGGCCCTGCAGGGGGAGGGGATGACAGGACCAAGCTTCCCCCAACAAGCAGCAGCAATACCCCCACCCCTCTTGCCCTTGTGTTCCCATGTCAGGAGAGCCCTTGCCCTCCTTGCTCCTATTTATTAACATAATCTTACCTTAATTTTCATATGTAAATATACATAACCCATGGGATATTGCCAGCCTCACAGAATTGCCTCCTTGGTTGATCTGGGCTCTGCTTCCTATCCTGGTTCCTTTGTGATATTGCCAGCCTTGGCTTAGCCTCTGGCATCTCACCTTTGCTGTGTCAGGCCCCACTTGTCCTAAGAAGAGAGCCTCAGTACCAGCAGCATTCGGGGTTGGATGATGCATCTGAAGCTGCCCTCAGAGTGGCCTGGCCAGTCCAATGTCCCTCTTCAGATATCTCAGGAGTCAGACCACATTTTCATGGGGCCTGTTGTTTCTGAGAGAACTATAACTAGGCTGTCCTTGGACCTGATGTGGGCCTGGGCCTTTAGGACATTCCTTGTGTCCCTACTGCCAAACTTTCTCAGTGTTGTAGGCATTTGCCCTGAACTCCCTCAGCCTCAGCCACCCCATCATATGCCCATCCCTAGAGGCCAAGGTGGCAGTGCCTTACTGTTTTGTGTCTCCTGCCTCCTCTGAGGAATCTGGCCCTGTCTGACGGTCCCAGACCCCCAGTCCATTCTTCTTTTGTTGCATGAGTTTTTCTTCATTGTAATTTTTTTTCCTAATTAAATGTCGGGAAATGGGGACAGTGCATGTCTTTGTCTTTGGGGCAAGTGGGTAGACCTGTTGGGCTATGGATGAGCTGGACTCCCACTGTGGGAGAAAATGTAACTATGGGATTTCTGCTGATTTGAGGAAGATCATGACCACAGACAGTCCATTAGGCAATCCTTGTGGCTCTAGCTTCAAGATTGAATAAATCTGCTCCTTTCTTTGTGCATCCACTGTACCCACTCAGATGTGCTCAACTTCCTGCTTCTGCCCCTCTTTAGCCCATTATTAGTTGGAGACAGAGATGTTGTTAAGAAATAAGACACTCAAAGGGATTGGCATTATTGGAGGTGTGGTCTTGTTGAAGTAGGTGTGGCCTTGGAAGAAGTATATCACAGGGAGTGGGCTTTGAGGTTTCAGAAGCTCAAGCCAGTATCACTCTTCCTGCTACTCAAGGATCCAGATGTTGAACTCTCTCTCTCAGCCCCTCTCCAGCACCATGTCTGCCAGCACCATGCTTCCAGCCATTAGGATAAATGGACTAAACCTTTAAACTGTAACCCAGCTCCGAGTTAATGTTTTCCTTTATAAGAGTTGTTGTGGTCATACTGACTCTTCACAGCAATAGAAACCCTATCTAAGAAAATGAATAAGAGGGAGAAGAAAGTTCACTTTTTGTTGGGGGCATCTCTGGATCTTCTCTGTACATCTCAAGAGGATGTATTCCATATCTAGGATTGGGGTTTTTGTTAAAGAATTCACAGCTCTTGGGAGTAGCTTTTTTGAGACACACAAGGCATCTATTTCCCTTCAAACTACTTTTTAATTATAAATATTTTAAAATTTAGTTGTGAGACATTTTTTATACATGTAAAATCATTATATTACTGATATAATAACTACTTAATTTATAATATATATACATATATATACACACATACCTCATTTTAGATTTTGACAAAGTACGACTTGTTCGCGTTTTGTTTTTTTCAAGTAGTAAATTTATAGGTGAGAACCATTTCAACAGGAAAAGGGTGTTTCAGTGCAACTCAATATTTGGGGTGTAGCATGTGTATTGTCAACTGCATTTAGCCAGATTTATAGTGAGAGTTGCAATCAAAAAGCAGAATAGAAAGAATCAGAATACTTTCAGTACGGACAAAAATAATGTCCAGTTTCTGAAGATATTAAAGTCATTTTCAAAACAACCAAATTATTTGCATTGGGACAACAGGAAAGATGCCTTGAAGACATCTCAAGCATTGCCCAGACTCCCTCATATATCCAGGTTTCATCATATATTGACCCGTCCAGCAGGGCAAGTCAAGCAGGGTTACCTGAAGGAGAGAGTGGGAATGATGGGGACAGAGACTCAAGGAATGGAGTCAAGACAGGATTCTCATCAAGACTCATTTATTCAACACTCAGATAACATTTTTTAAAGCAAAAAGTCACAAGCAACTTCCTTAAAGTAAAAACTGCATCAGTCAGTAAAAATTTGCCCAACAGTTCACTTGCAGAAGACTTCCCTATTTAAGAACAGACTATGGTAAGAGCATCTGTTTCCGCTAGGTCTCATGAGACTAACCTCCAGACTATATGCTAAAAATAAGGTAAAAAAATAAAATTCCATAAACTGACTCCTTCAATTTATCAAGTGTTTCTCGTAATACCAAGACTTTCTTGTGGTTAAAACAAAACAAAACAAAAAATACCCCTGGAGATCCTGTAAAGTTTTTCCCTGTATTTAGTCATTCAAGAGACCACATTAACCAAAGGTACAATAGGATTAACTACTAAAACTGTTTGCAGGCTTACGCCTCATCTACATGATACTGGTTTTAAAGTCACATAGAGTGGAAGATTTGTAGTGGATGAAGGACTCTATCCTAAATTCAGAGAAAGGCCCAGGAGACGAAATGATGTGCAGCAGGGTTGGAATACCGGCAGGCAGCCTGCAGCAGGGCTGTGGAAAGCTTTGAAGATGAAGTTAAAAAACAAAACAAACAAACAAACAAAAAAAAAACAAACTCAATAATGAGAACAAGGAGGACAAGAATATGCAAAGTTTGTAAAGAAAACCAAGCAATGAGCAAAGCCAAACCTAGAAAAAGGAGGCTACCCATATTTATTGACTTTGAACTATATTCCCTTTTATTCCATGTGGAGCTCCAGACTATGGTGCCACTAATATTCAAGGCAGGTATTAGTTCATCCATAGCTAATCTCCTTTAGATAGTTTCTCAGAGATACTCCTGGGAGTGTGCTCTACTAGTCATGTATGTGTTTCTTGACCCAATCAAATTGACAAGATTTACCAGCAAAATCACTGGAGATCTGAATTCTCAGCTGCTGCTCCTTCACTCCGCCATCATGGACTCTTATCCTGCTAGAATCCGAAGCAGCAAATGAAAAAAAAGAAAGAAAAAGAAAAGAAATAAGACACAAGCCAGGCAGTGGTAGTGCTAGTCTTAATCCTAATACTTGGGAGGCAGAGGCAGGTAGATCTCTGAGTTAGAGGCCAGACTGGTCTACAAAATGAGTCCAGAACAGCCAAGGCTACACAGAGAAACCCTGCCTCAAAAAAAAAAAAGAAAAGAAAAGAAAGAGAGAAAGAAAAGAAAGAAGACATATGTCCCTACTGTGTTGAAAAACAAAAATAAAACTCTTCAGTGAGGATTTGGAGAGATGGCTCAATGGTTAAGAGCACTGATTATTCTTCCACAGTACTCAGGTTCAATTCCCAGAACCCACACAGTGGCTTACAACTATTTTGTAACTTCAGTCCCATGATATCTGATGCCCTTTTCTGGCGTTCTTAGGCAAGAGGCATACACTTGGTGCACAGACATACATGCAGTCAAAATACCCACACACATACAAAATGAAACTAAAAATAAACAACTCTTCAGTGGTTTCATGTGTACCCAAAATTCTGAAGATGTGGCAACGCATTGAACTATAATTACTATTGCACTGGACCTACCTGTGAATTATTTCCATCACTTGTTAGATGATGCATATGTGGGGAAGATATTGTACATTTCTTAAAGGCATAGCTTGGGACTGAGGAGATGGCTCAGTGGTTAAAAGCTTTGCCACACAAACTTGAGGATAACTCAACATCAACCTCAGGTTTATACATGTTTACACATGCGTGTGTGTGTGTGTGTGTGTACACACAGACACTGGAACATGCATATACATATCAAAGAAGAATAGCTTGCTGCTGATACTTAGGAGGTGGCAGCAGGAACTCAAGTAAAGCCTCAGCTGTATGCTAAGTTCCAGGCTATCGTGGGCTACATGAGCCTCTGTCTCAAAAAGCAAGATGAAAAAAACAAAAAAACAAACAAAAACAAATGCCTGACGTATGTGTGTGTGTGTGTTGTTGTTGTTGTAGAGGTTAAAAAGTTCCTTGTTTTGTAGCTGTGGCTAATGCATAAGATCTGTGCATGATCAATCCAGTTAACAGTGTGGTGTTGAGGGGGAGAGGGTCATGTAACTGGGGACTCTATTAACAGTGGATGGCTTTTGGGAGAGGGAAAAATCAGTTTTCCTTAAGGGTAAGGCCTGTGATAGGTCAACTATGCTCCAGTGGATGGCTGCACACCCAGGAGTACATAGGCAGCACAAATTGGACTTGATGGGTTATTTTTAAAAAGAGGATACAAAGTTTGGGGGGGGGGCGTAAGGAAGTAGTGGTGGCTCTGGGAAGAGTCAGGGCAGTTACAATACATGGTGTGACATTCTCAAAGATTTAATTTAAAATATCTTAACTGCCTTGTTTGGGGGGACAGGGCTGAAGAGATGGCTCAGCTGCTAAGTGCAAATACAGTTGTTTTTCCAGATGACTGGAGTTCATATCCTAGCACCCATAGCAAAAACTCAAACTCACCTATAGTTGTAGCTCCAGATCTGATGCCCTCTTCTGGCCTTCTAGAGTCATGTGAACTCTTAAACTCATACATAGGCAACACACACACATAATAAAAAGTTTTTTTTTAAATAAATCTTAGACTGGGTGGTGGTGGCACATGCCTTTAATCCCAGCACTTGGGAGGCAGAGGCAGGCAGATCTCTGTGAGTTCAAGGCCACCCTGGTTTACAGAGTGGGTTCCAGGATAGCCAGGGCTACATAGAGAAACACTTGTCTCAAAAAACAAAACAAAATAAAACCAAACAAACAAAAAGAAGAAAGAAAAATCTTGTTTCCAAAGCATGTGATGTCTTCAGCAATAGAGATTTACATTCAGCCTCTGAGAGGCAACCAAGGCAACAGCAATGGCCTATATTGTTTCAGGAGTCACTTGGACTCCCCCGACTGACCACTTGTTTTCATGCCTGGTATTGGGAGTTTTGTTAGATAGCCTATAACTCTAGTGGGGAGCATTCTTATCCTAAATGGCATAACTTCATTTAAGATATATCAATCAAACACTATTCCTTGAAGCCTTATCCAGCATCCTTAGTGTAATTTGTCCCTCCTCTCTCCTTCTCTTGTATTGACCTCCCTCCCACCTCTCCAATTAAAGCCCCTTCCTGTTTTTCTCATTGCCTCCTTTACATCATCTGCATCCTGCTAGTCCTTTTTCTAGTACCCCAGGTCCCATAGTCACTGTTTACTTTCCTGGTTTCTGCGCTTGTATGTGTATCTGAAGATCCGGAGCTGAGAGAATCAGGTTGCATTTGTTTGTATTTGTGGATCTGGGTTACCTCAAATCTTTTCCAGTTCTTTTGCACTTGTTTTTATTTTATTTTTTTTAAAGATTTATTTATTATGTACACAGTGTTTTCCCTGCATGTACCCCTACATGCCTGAATAGGGCATCAGATTTCAATATAGATGGTTGTGAGCCACCATGTGGTAGCTGGAAATTGAATGTAGGACCTCTAGAAGAGCAGAAAGTGCTTTTAACTGTTGAGCCCTATCTCCAGCCCATCCGTCTGTTCCTTCCCTTCCTTCCTTCCTTCCTTCCTTCCTTCCTTCCTTCCTTCCTTCCTTCCTTCCCTCCCTCCCTCCCTCCCTCCCTCCCTCCCTCCCTCCCTCCCTCCCTCCCTCCCTCCCTCCCTCCCTCCTTCCTTCCTTCCTTCCTTCCTTCCTTCCTTCCTTCCTTCCTGTCTTTTTGAGATAGGGTTTCTCTGTGTAGTCCTGGATGTCCTGGACTCGCTGTATAGACCAGGCTGGCCTGGAATCACAGCAGTCTGCCTGCATCTGTCTCCCTGAGTGCTGGGATTACAAGCATGTGCCGCCATGTCTGGCTTCCACTTGTTTTTAAACTATTTTATTTGGGTATGTAAACCTCTGATTCCCTTCCACCAACCCTTTAATCCTAGGTAAGAGAGAGGTTAGTGGGGAGAAGGGCTGTAGACCCCTTTACTTCTCCCAGCTCTTTAGGTTGATGGTTTCTTTTGGGGTTCTATACCAATTCTCCATCAACAGCAAATGCAGCAAGCAGTGTCCTCCAAGCCGCTGCATTGAAACATTTCTCTCCATCTGTCTCTCTAAGCCACCGTCTGTCTCTAGTCTCTCCAAACTGCTGCTTGCCACATGCCACACTTTCTGTCTTTAGGCTCTCCTATTTATATCCCTCAGAGCCCTAGACTCCGCCCCTCTCCATGCAGGCTGTTACCAGCTGGCAAAGACCATGCCCCACAGGAGGCAATTATCAGCTCTGGACAAACTAAAGCCCAAACTAAAATCCCACACTTGGGCTGTATGAAATTGAAGAAAAAGAAAAAAAAAAAAGAAATTGAAGAAAAAGGTGGAAGAATATATATATATATATATATATATATATATATATATATATTTGTTTGTTTTGTTTTGATAGAGGGGTTTCTCTGTGTAGCCTTGGCCATCCTGGAACTCACTCTGTAAACCAGGCTGACCTCAAACTCAAGAGATCCACCTGCCTCTGCCTCCCAAATGCTGGGATTAAAGGCATGTGCAACTACTGCCGGCTAAATGAAATTATTTTTAAATATTCAACAATTATGTTAAATTGCATTACATACGTGAGTATTTCACAATGTAAAAAAAAAAAAAAACCCTGTTGTTTTTGTTTTGTTTTTTTATTCACAAGCCAATCTTGATGGTAAGTGCCTGAGAGCCCAGCACTCTGCAGGTAGAGCTAAGGATAAGAAGCTAGGGAATTTGAGTCTACCCTAAGCTATGAGACCCTGTCTCAACAAATTGGCTAGAAAGAAGGAATATTTACTTCAGGTGAAAAAATACCTAAAAGAACTATAATGCCAAACTTGCCAAAAGTTTGCATTGTATTATTGCTATACACTTAACATTATATTTATTTGGGGTGTGTGTGGGTTTGTATGTGTGCACATATGCAAACTCTCCCCAAGGTCAGAGGACAACTTGTAGAAAGAAGTTAGTTTTGTCCTGTCACTCTGTAGGATTCAGGGCTTGAATCCTGGTCATCATGCTTCCATGTGGATGCTTTTTTTTTTTTTTTACTTGTATTTTATGTGTATAGGTGTTTTGCCTACCTGTATGTCTGTGTACCGCATGAATGAAATGACTACAGAGGTGGAAGAGGATATTGAATTCCCCAGGACTGGACTTTAAAAACAATTTGAGCCCATGAGGGTACTGGGTATCAAACAGAGGTCCTCTGGAAGAAAAGCCAGTGCTCTTAACCACTGAACCATTTCTCCAGTTCCAATAAAAATAAAGCATTTTTAAAATATTTCATTATTGATGGTTGTGAGCCACCATGTGGTTGCTGGGAATTAAACTCAGAACCTCTGGAAGAGCAGCCAGTGCTCTTAACTTCTGAGCCATCTCCCTTAAAAACATTACTCTTGGAACAGGTGTGGTGGCATTTGCCTTAATCTTAGGACTCAGGAGCCAGGAGTAGGCAGATCTCTATGAGCATGAGTCTAGTTTTGCCTACATAGTAAGGCAGCCAAGGTGCCAGATGAGACCCTGCTTCAAAAAAAGTATTCTTTGACAATTTCATACATGTTTATAATGTATTTTGATGATATTCATCCCCTATGGTTCTCTTATCCTCCTTTCATTTTCATTGAATCCCCACTTCTTCGTAATAATTACATCCTATGTTTTCATGTCTTTCTTTAGTGCCCTTTGAGTTTAATTAGGGTTGCTTGCATGGTCATGAGTGTGGGGTTATTTACAAGAGTATAAGCTACTTAACAGTAGCTATACTACTGAAGAATAACTTTCCTTAGCAGTCATTAACTGCCAATATCTCCTGAGAGGCCTTACGATATTACTATACATTTATGATAATAATAAAACTCTAATACCAAGAATTTCGCAAAGTGAGAGCAGCAGTGAGCCCTGTATGAGGGAGTGTGTGTCTTAGGGTTTCCATCACTGTAAAGAGACACCATGACCACAGTAACTCTTATAAAGCAGGAATTTATTTGGGGCTGGCTTACAGTTCAGAGGTTTAGAACATTATCATCATGGCAGCATGCAGGCAGACAGGGTGCCAGAGAGGTAGCTGAGAGTTCTATCTGAATCCACAGGCAGCAGGAAGAGAGTGACACTGGGCCTGGCTTGATGAACAACATCAGGAAACGTCAAAGCCAGCCCTAGTAACACACTTCCTCCAACAAGGCCACACCTCCTCTAATAGTGCAACTCCCTGATGACCCAGCAATCAAATATATGAACCTATGGGAGCCATTCCTACAGAAACCACCACAGTGCATGTAGTTTTTATTTTCCTTTATCTCTGAAATTGTCTTCATTTACTTTCTAATAATCTACTTTGCCAGTGCTGGGGACTGAACTGGTGACCTTATATATTAGGTGAACACTCTTAACTTGTTCTCACAAATACCTGAATTCCAGAGCCTCTCATCCACACAAGGAAAAAGTCAAAGCAAATCTAGAGTATGAAAACAAACTCAAATGCAGATTAGAAGCCCAGCTTTATTTTCTTCAGCAACAAACATTTAAGCACCATACCAAATGGCCCCTAAGTGCCTGAGAACCAAATCAGGCAAAAAAATTAGGCGGGCCCCTTTATTGAAGTAGCAGCTACTATTTCTGGAATCTTTTCCCTAGGGAAAACTGTACTGTTTAGGAGGAGATGGAAGTAAGGTCAGACTTGGGCCCCTCTTTTCAGCCAGGCTTAACAGGAAATAGGGGGCCCAAAGTGCTGTATGGTGTTCACCACTAGAGAAAGCTGGTCAAGAAAGTTCATGATGGAAATTCGGAGGAGGCGAGAATCTTCTGCGATCCAGTGTCTACAAATGAGAAAAAAAAAAAAAAGAACATTAACTTCAAAATGGTAATTTCTACCCTTCTTTCCTTTTTTTTGGGGGGGGGGGAGAGAATCTCATTATGTAGTCCTGGCTGGCCTGGAATTTACAGAAATCAGACTGTCTGCCTCTGCCTCCTAGCTTCTACCTTTTTTTGATCTTTCAAGCATCCATTGTACCACACCCTGCAGATAGGGACTGGTCCAGTGTGCAATGTCTCTCCTCAGAAGTTAATCCAGTGGCTGGGGGTGGTGGCACATGCCTGTAATCCCAGCACTCAGAGAGGCTGAGGCAGGTGGATTTCTGTGAGTTCCAGGCCTGCCTGGGTCTACAATGTCCAGGATATTGTAGTTTCCAGAGAAACGCTGTCTCGAAAAACAAAACAAAAAGTAACCAAACAAAAAAGGGTTACCCTAGTGTGATGTCTCTAAGAAGTGCTGCCTTGGGTGGAGACTGGCCCAGCCACCTACCCAGCATGCCAGATTCTTTCAGCACTTACACCTCCAGCATGCTGCCGCTCACTTTAAGCTCCTTCCCTACCAGTCCTCGGTGTGGTTCGACATCAGGAGCTAAGGACCCACAGGCGATTTCTGCCTCCAAAGAAGTCGGGAAAGGCACGATGAGGGCGCTGGTGGAGACTCAGGAAAGGCACCATCTTGAATCGACTTTGTCTCCTTTGTTCTCTAAAATCATTGCATGTGGTCTAAGCTCCCCAGGCTATATATATTCTACACTGCTTGGGCCATTCCTGCTCATTTCCCTTCACCCTCCGGTATCTCCTCGGTTCTCAAGGAAGTTCTCATGCCCAGACCGCCCATGGTTAACATACCTCATTCGGCGGCTCTCCCTGCTCCCTTCCTCTTCTCTGCTTTATTTCCCTCCCCTCCAGACTACCCGTTTCCCTGCCTCAAGCAGCCCGCAGGTGGCCCAATTGTCCCTGTCCCGTAGGATACAATCTGTGATGTTGGATCCCAGGCCTTTGTGTAAAAGGCATGGTGCTTTTGCTGGAACTCCGGGAGGCTTCCGGTGCTCCTGCAACAACAGGGTGAGCTCCACTGGGAATAACTGCCACTGTGCCTAACTGCCACTGTGCCAGCATCACCAGGACAGCAGCAGACAGTCGGAGCATCTGCAGTGTGACCTAAAACCTGTGCGTGCTGCCTGCATGTCTGCCGCTGCTCCACTTTCCAAACCACACGCCTGTCTCTAGCGGAAGTCCTCCGCCAAAGTTGGGGGCCAGAGCCCGCCTTATCCTCCGGAAGCTCCGCCCCCTGCTCAGGCTGCCTTTCCACACGCTACCGCAAGGGAGGCGGGTGGCAAAGCTGTTGTGAGTTCAGTCCGTCGCCCACCCGGAGGATTCTGCTGAGATCTCCCAGTTCATCTAGTCTGCCCTCTTCCTCTAAAATCTGTCTGCACACCAAGCTGCCCCTTTAGTTTAGGTCCCTACAAGGGACTTAAGGTTGATATTTACCAAAAAAACAAAACACTATCAAACCAAAAAACTATCAAATGGCCTTGAGTGGTACTGCCTGCCTGAAATCCCAGCATTTAGACAGTGGTTCTCAACCTGTGTGTCTCGACCACCTTAGGTGAATGTCAAAAGACCTATTCACAGGGGTCACATATCAGATATCCTGTGTATCCGATTTCCATTATAATTCACAACAGTAGCAAAATTGCAGTTGATGAAATAGCAATGAAATAATTTTATGGTTGGGGATCACCACAACATGATGAACTTATCAAAGGGTTGCAGCGTTAAGAAGGTTGAGAAATACTGATTTAGGGGTTATCAGTTCTTTGTTTACGCTGGAGGTCAGCCTGATCTACAAAACCACTTCCAGGACAGACAGCCATAGATATCTCCTCGAAACCAGGAACAAAAACAAACAAACCCACCAAAAAAAAAAAAAAAAAAAAAAAACTGAAAGAGATTTTGAGCTATATCAGCAAGCAAGAGATTTCCTTTTTTTTTTTTTTAAATTTAGTTTGTTTTTCCAGACAAGATCTCCTAGCCAGGCATGGTGGTGCACATCTTTAATCACAGAATTTGGGAGGCAGAAGCAGGATCTTTGTGAGTTTGAGGCCAATATCGTCTACATAGTAAGTTCCAGGACAGCCAGAGCTATATGGTGAGACCCTGTTGAGAGAGAGAAAGAGAGAGAGACAGACAGACAGACAGAGACTGACTTTCTGTGTAGTTCCGGTTTTCTGGGAATTTGCTGTGTATATAAGTGCACCTACTGTGTGTAGTGCCTGGCCTCAAACTCAGAGATCTACTTGCCTCTGCCTCCTGTGTGCTGAGATTAAAGGCTAAAATTTACCACTACTAGGCTAAAATGTATTTATTTGTATTTCACATGTACAAGTGTTTTGGCTGCTTGTATGTAAGTGCAGTGCCTTGTGTCCACATGAGTGATGGGAACTGAACCCAGGTACTTTGCAAGAGCAGTAAATTCTACTAATCACTGAACCATCTCTCCAGCCCCTCTCCTTGAACACCTACAACTGTCTACCGCTTATGCACAAATCACTTCTAATTTATTTTTAAAAATATTAAAAAAAAACATATCATACTCATTCTTTGACAATTTAATGTCTATAATGGACCTTGATCCTACTCATCCTAACTCTGTCAAATTTCTAACATAGATCACATCCATGCTTAAAACCCTGTAAATTGGAGCTGTAGAGAAGGATCAGCAGTTAAGATCACTGGCTGTTCTTGCAGAGGTCCTGAGTTCCATTCTCAGCACCTACTTAGTGGCTTACAAGTGCCCAATTTAGGGGGATCTGATGCCCTCTTCTGACTTCCATGGGTACCAGGAACACATATGATGCACAGAGACACACAGAGGCCAAATACCCATACACATAAAAATAAAATAAGCATTTTAATAACTCTAAAAAATAAAAAGGTAGCAGTAGGTTGGATAGCACTTCTGCATTTTAAGGTCCTAGTTTCATTGCAATTATCACAACCAACCAACAATCCCTAAAACATTTCTTAGTTCCACTTGGAGCAAAATCCAAAGCCTCTTCAATAGTTTATAAGAGTCTTCTGTAATGTGGCTCCAGTTCCCTCTCAATGGCCTGTGCCAACTGTCAGGGCTCACATTCTGTGCAGTAACTGAGCCCTTCTCTCTGCTCCTGAGGAAGGGTAGCCTGAACTTTCATATGGCTTGCCTATCAACATTAGGATTTCATTTCCAGTGTTACCTTCCAAAAGCTAAACAGATAAATGCTGGAGCTAACAGACATTATAAACAAAATGTACCTAACAGATATTTATAGAACATTTCACCCATACATAAAAGAATATATTTTTCTCAGCACCTCACAGAACTTTCTCCAAAACTGACCACATTCTCAGACACAAAGCAAATCTCAACAGACACAAGAAAATTGAAATAACTTCTTGTATCCTATCAGAGCACCATGGATTAAAGCTAGGACTCAACAAGAACAGAAACAGAAAGCCTACAAACTTATGGAAACTGAACAACTCCCTACTCAATGACCACTGAGTCGAGGAGGAAATAAATAAATTAAAGACTTTTTAGAATTCAATGAAAATAAAGGCACAACATACCCAAACTTACGGGACACAATGAAATCAGTGCTAAGAAAAAGTTCATAGCACAAAGTGCCTTCATAAAGAAATTGGAGAAATCTCATACTAACAACTTAAAAGTATACATGAAAGCTCTAGAACAAAAAGGAGCAAACACACCCAGGAAAAATAGACAGCAGGAAATAATAAAATTCAGGGCCGAAATTAATAACGTAAAAACAAAGATGATAATACAAAGAATCAACAAAACCAAGAGCTGGTTCGTAGAGAAAATCAACCAGATAGACAAACCCTTATCGAAACTAAAAGACAGAGAAAGAATATTCAAATTAACAAAATCAGAAAGAAAAAGAGGGACATAACAAGAGGCATATGAGGATTTACTTTAAAAACCTATACTCCATCAGATTCTGAAGAAGCAAAAGCAGAAGGGAAGCAGAAGTAGAAAAAGAAGCAGCAGAAGAAGAATTTTCTCAATAGTTACCACTTACTAAAGTTAAATCAAGATCAGATAATGGAGCCGAGTGTGGGGGTGGACACCTGTAATCCTAGCACACAGAAAAGCAGAGGCAGGTGGATCTTTGTGAGTCCAAGGCCAGCCTGGTCTACAAAGTGAGTTCAGCGGAGAAACCCTGCCTTGGGAAAAAAGAAACCAAGAAATAAACAAACAAACAAAACAAGATCAGATAAGCAATTTATACATACTTATAACCCCTAATGAAATAGCAGTCATTAAAAGTCTTCCCCCCTGGGGCTGGAGAGATGGCTCAGAGGTTAAAAGCACTAGCTGTTCTTCCAAAGGTCTTGAGCTCACAACCATCTATAATGAGATCTGGTGTCCTCTTCAGACGTGCAAGCCCACATGCAAGCAAAATGCTGTATAAATAAACAGATAGATTAAAAAGTCCTCCCCCAAGACAACAAAACAAAAATCAGTGTGTTATAGCACAGAATTCTACCAGACTTTCAAAGAAGAACCAACACCAATATTCAAATTATTCCACAAAATAAAAACAGAAGGAACATTGCCAAATTCATTTATGAGGCCACAGTCACCCTGATACCCAAAACACACAGACTCAATAAAGAAAGAGAATTACAGACCAATTCTCCTTATAAATGTCGATGCAAAACTGTTTAATAAAACACTTATAAAACAAATCCAAGAACAAATCAAAATAATCATCCACCCTGATCAAAGAGGCTTCAATCCAGGAATGCAGGGGTGCTTCAATATATGAAAATCTATCAATGTAATTCACCTCATAAACAAATTGAAAGAAAAAAAAATCACATGATCATCTCATTAGATGCTGAAAAAGCCTTTGACAAAAATCCAACACCCCTTCATGATAAAAATCTTAAGAGATCAGGGATATAAGGCACATACCTAAATATAATAAAGGCAATTTATAGCAAGCCTATAGCCAACATCAAATTAAATGGACAGGCTGGGCATGGTGGTACACATCTGTTATCCTAGAACTCAGGGAGGGAGGCAGAGGCAGGCGAATCTCTGTGAGTTCAAGCCCAGCCTGGTCTACAAAGTGAGTCCAGGACAGCTAAGGCTATACAGAGAATCGCTGTCTCTTAAAAAAATTAAATGGAGAGAAACTCAAAGAAATTCCACTAAAATCTGGGACAAGACAAGGCTATCTACTCTCTCCATATCTATTAAATATAGAACTTGAAGTCTTAGCTAGAGCAATAAGACAACTAAAGGAGATCCCAAGGATTCAAGTTGGAAAGGAAGAAGTCAATTTTTCACTATTCTCAGATGATATGATAGCATACATAAGCAACCCCAAAAATTTTACTGGGGAACTCCTAAAGCTGATAAACACTTTCAACAAAGTAGCTGAATACAAAATTAACACACAAAGATCAGTAGTATCCTTCCTATATACAAAAAATGAACAGGCTGAGAAAGAAATCAGAGAAATAACACCTTTCACAATAGACACAAATAATATAAAATATAGTGGGGTAACTCTAACCAAACAAGCGAATGACTTGTATGACAAAACCTTAAAGTCTTTGAAGGAAGAAACTGACGAAGGTATCAGAAGACAGAAAGATTGTTAGGCAGTGGTTGCATACAGCTTTAATCCCTGCACTTGGGAGGCAGAGGCAGGTAGAGAGCTCTGTGAGTTCAAGGCCAGCCTGGTCTATAAAGTGAGTTCAGGACAGCCGGGGCTGTTACAAACAACAAACAAACAAGATCTCTCATGTAGGAATAACATAGTAAAAATGGCCATCCTACTGAAAGCAATGTACAGATTCAATGCAATCCCCATCAAAATTCCAACACAATTCTTCACAGATCTTGAAAGGACAATTCTCAACTTCATATGGAAAAACAAAATACCCAGGATACCTAAAACAATCCTCTACAATAAAAGAACTTCTGGAGGCCATACCATTCCTGATTTCAAGTTGTGCTACAAATCTACAGTAATAAAAACAGCATGGTATTGGCATACAAATAGACACATTTATCAATGGAATCATATGGAAGACCCAGACATAAATCCACATACCTATGGACTCCTGATTTTTGGTAAAGAACCTGGAAATATACACTGGGGAAAAAGCATCATCAACAAATGGTGCTAGTCAAACGATGGCTACATGTAGTAGAATGCAAGTAGATCCACATCTATCACCCTGCACAAAACTCAAGTCCAAGTGGATAAAAAAAAAAAAAAAAAAACTCAATATTAAACCAGATATACTAAGCTGGGTTGTGATGGCGCATGCCTTTTTAGGAGGCAGAGGCAGGCAGATCTCTGTGAGTTTGAAGCCAGCCTGATCTACAGAACTAGTTCCAGGACAGCCAGGGCTACAAAGAGACAAAACAAGGGTCTGGAGAGATGGCAATGTCTTCTCTTCTAGAGGTTCTGAGTTCAATCCCAGTAACCACATGGTGGCTCAAAATCATCTATACTGGAATCTGATGCCCTCTTCTGGCATGCAGGTGTACATGCAGATAGAGCACTCATGTAAAATAAATAAATCTTTAAACAAAACAGTAACAACTAAAACCCACCACCACCACCAATAAAACCGACATACTGAATCTGATAGAAGAGAAAGTGGGAAATAGCCTTGAAGGAATTGGCATAGGAGACAACTTCAGGAACAGAACTCCAATAGTGCAGGTACTAAGATTGACAATTAAAAATGGGACATCATGAAACTAAAAAGCTTCTCTTAGGCAAAGGATATGGTTAACAGGACAAAACAGCAGACTACAGAATGTAAAAACATTTTTACCAACTTCACATTTGATAGAGATCTAATATCTAAAATATGTAAAGAACTCAAGAAACCTAATATAAAAAAAATAACCAAATAATCCAATTTAAAAATGGGGTATAGAGGGCTGGGCAATGGTGGCACATGCCTTTAATTCCAGTGCTTGGGAGATATCTTTGATGCCAGCCTGGTCTACAGAGTGAGTTCCAGGACAGTCAGGGCTGTTACACTGAGAAATCCTATGTTGGAAAAAACAACAAAATGGGATATAGATCTAAATGGAGAATTCTCAATAGAGGAATCTCAAATGGCTGAGAGCACTTAAATATTCAACATCCTTAGTCATCAGGGAAATGCAAATCAAAATGACACTGAGCTTCCATTTTCCACTCAACAGAATGGGTAAGATCAAAAACACAAGTGACACCTTATGCTGGTGAGGATATGGGGCAAAGAGAACACTCCTCCACTACTAGTGGGAATACATCCTTGTACAGCCACTTTTGTTGGGGGTTGTTCTAATGCTGACTTTCATGATCTGGTTATACCTATCCTCATTTTGTAAACTTGCCAAAGTCATTATATCTGATTGGTTCATTACACAGCCTGGGCAGGGCAGAATGGGGTAGGCATGACTAAGGTTCTTGGGCTTCAGAGAGAATCATGGGAAACAGAAGGATGGGAATAATGGAAGAAGGAGGATGCCATGATGGGTTAGCTGGAGAAGAAACTACATGGGGCCGGGAGGAAGGACTCCAATAATGGCATGAAAAGGCTCAGTAAAGACTAAAAGTAAGAATTTATAGAATATGGATGGAAGATAGGGTGGTTAAGGAGGATGGCATTGGATGGGGGCTGGGAAATGGATGATTTCAGACAGTGATTCAGACACTGTCTGAAATGGTGATTCAGACAGTGTAGGTAGGAATATCTGCCTAGGTCAAGGTAAATAAGGCAATTATAAAATTTAACAGGTGTCTGTGTCTCATTTGTGATAGAGGGTTAGATAACACTGCTGTGATAATCATAGGGCTAATAATAAAAAAATAAATAGACCAACACCTTTTTATTTTAATTTACTACAGCACACTTTGGAAATCAATACGACACTTTCTCAGAAAATTGGGAATAGATCTACCTCAAGATTCAGCTATACCTCTCTTGGACATGTACCCAGAGGAGGCTTTACCCTGTTACAAGGACACTTGCTTAACCATGTTCATTGCTGCTCTATGCATAATAGCCAGAAATTAGAAACAATCTAGATGTCCCCCAACCAAAGATTTTAAAATGTAGTACACTTATACAATGGAGTAATATTTAGCTGTTATAAACAATGACATCTAGAAAGACCTGGAGGGAACAGAATCTCCACAAGAACAATAGAGGCAAAAAATCTGGGCCCAGGGGTCCTTGCAGAGACCGATACCCCAAACAAGGACCTTGCATGGAGAGGACCTAAAATCCCAGCTCAGATGTAGCCCATAGACTCAGTCTCCAAGAGGGTTGGCCTACTCTTTGATCATCACCCCCCTGAGGGGTGCAACCCTGCCAGGCCACAGAGGAAGACAATGCAGCCAGTCCTGACAGGACCTGAGAGGCTAGGGTCAGATGCAGATGGAAGGAGAAGAGGTCCTCCCCTATCAGTGGACTAGAGGAGGGGCATAGGGGGAGAAAAGGGAGGGGGGCTACAGCTGGAATATAAAGTGAATAAATTGTAATAATAAAGAAAGAAAGGAAAAACATGATTATAAAATATTCATATATAATTTTTCTAAGAGGTCTTACTATTCACATTAAACAGAAACTGAGAAAAACATTTTAAAATATTTGTTTTGTGCAGGAAATGTCATGGTAGGAAGCTATTTGGGCCAAAGATAGTTTGGGTTTTTTCTTGAGATTTAGTATACAAGTCATTTTGATGGAAAATAAAGAGGTGTTTTGTTTTCCCATGGGGGGGAACAATGACATCATGGAATTTGTAGGCAAATAGATGGAACTAGAAAAGATCATCCTGAGTGAGGTAACACAGACCCCTAATGATAAACATGGTATGTATTCACTTATATGTGGATATTAGCCGTCAAGTAAAATGATAACCAAGCTACAATCCATAGACCCAGTGAGGTTAGGTGCAGTGAAAGGGACTAGGGGTACACATGGATTTCCCTAGGAGGGGTAATAGAATAGATTTTATGGGTGGACTGGTGGCAGGGGTGATGAGAACAGGAGAATCAGGCAAGGAAGAGGGAGGGGAAATGGTGTTGAAGGAAGGAATGTGGGGAGAAACAGCTAGAATTGAGGGCCATTTGAGGAATGGTACGAAAACGATGAACCTAATAAAGTTCCCAGATAATGAAGGAGATGGACTCCCAAATGGCTATCTCTTATCACCAAATGAAACTTTCAGTACTGGGACTGGGTTACACCTAATTGAGTTGTTGTCCAACAGGGTTCCACGGAAACCCCCAAACAACCCAGGCTATTGCTAAGACAATAGTTTGCTTTCCACAAACTGACAGCAAGGCCCTGTTGCTGATGACAAGGCCCACACACCTCACTGAACATGGAGAGGTCCAGCTGGTGCTTACATAGAATCTTCACCCCTACGTTCTAGTTCTAGTATCTTTGGTAAAGGGAGGTACTCTGCAGACTATTAAAAGAGAAACATAAATACCAATCCAGCCATAAAACCTTTGATTTACCATCTGTCCTACCTACAAAATATGCTAGGGCAATGGCGGCATAAAGCCTGTTGGAGTAACTAACCAATGTCTGATTTGACTTAAGGCCCATACAACAAAACGGAACCCATACCAGATACTACTTGAGTAACAAAGAACCATAGACTAGATAGCCCAGAGACCTGGGATAAAACCAAATAGTACTGGTCCAAGAAAAAGTAGTAATACAATGACTCCTAATGATATTCTGCCATATCCACAGATCAGTGCTTTATTTACCTATCATCAGAGAAGCTTCTCCTTCTCCTCCAGCAGATGCAAACAAAAACAGAGACCTACAGCCATACACTTCCCGGGGGGGGGGGGGGCAGAGGAGAGGGAGACCTTAGAATACATAGCTCAAATCCCTCTTCTCAGAGCTCATGGAACACAGTGGAAGAGGATGCAGAGAGTGTCAGAGCCAGAGGGGATGGAGGACACCAGAATACCTCTAAATCAACTGAGCAAAACTCCTATGAACTCAAGACACTGAAGCAGCAAGCACAGGACCTACACAAGGCCTGAGTGTGTGAACGAGTGGGTCTCTGATTCTCTTGGGAAATCTTTTCCTTCTCTTGGTTTGCCTTGTTCTACCTCAGTGTGATGGCTTTTGTGTTATCTTATTATATTTTATTTTGTTATGCTTTGTTGTTATCTCTTAGAAGGCTGTTCTTTTCTAATGAGGCAGAAAAGGGATTGGATCTGGATGGGAGGGGAGTGGGGAGAAACTGGGAGTAGAGGAAATAGAGACTGTAATCAGGATATATTGTATGAGAAAATAAGCTATTCTTCCTTTCTTATTTCTTTTTTTCTTCAAGACAGGGTTTCTCAGTGTGGCCTTGAGTGTCCTGGACTCCCTTGATAGACTAGGCTGGCTTTGAACTCATAGAGAGTTCTTTCTTAGTTTCTTTCTTTTCTTTCTCACAGAGATCTGCCTGCCTCTGCCTCCCACCCAGAGTGCTGGGACTACAGGTATGCACTATCCTGCCTAGCCCTTCCTTCCTTCCCCCACCTCTCTCTCTCTCTCTCTCTCTCTCTCTCTCTCTCTCTCTCTCTTCTCTCTCTTGGTTTTTTGAGACAGGGTTTCTCTTTATAGCCTTGGCTGTCCTGGACTCACTTTGTAGACCAGGCTGGCCTTGAACTCACAAAGATCCACCTGCCTCTGCCTCCCTGAGTGCTGGGATTAAATGAGTGACTCCTGGCTCACACCCAGATTTTAAAATTAATTTTAAATTGGAAGAAAAGCTGATGATATATTTCAATGGTTGAATTCTTTCCTAGAAGGTACAAGGTCCTGGAGTCAATCTCTATTACTACCAAAAGTACCCAAATAAGCAAACTCCCAGAGTAAAGCTGGGCATGGTAGCAAACCTGTAATCCAAGTAGAGAGGCTGCAGCGGGACGATTGCCATAGATCCTGGGCTACATAGAGAATGCTTACTAGTCCTCCTGGGCTACATAGAGAATGCTTACTAGTCCTCCTGGGCTACATAGAGAATGCTTACTAGTCCTCCTGTCTCATAAAAAGGAAGTAAAAGACAAAAAAGAAAAAGAGCAGAGAGAAAATTGAATACATATAAAGGTATACATAATTACTGAGTTAAAAATTTCAGGAAGGCTAAACCAGAAATTACTTAACATGCTTTCCTATAGGGGATTGTGATAGCTGCTCTCCAGGCTTGTGCAGCAAGTCTTTTTACATGCTGAGCCACCTCACTGTCCCTTTTTTCATTTATTTAAATTATTTTTTCTTTTTGGTAAAGGGTCTCATTGTTGGTCCAGTTGGTCTTTATGCCCTGAGCTGAGGTGACCCTTTTACCTTAGTCACTTGAGTAGCTTATAGGTATGCATCGCTACAGCCAGCTGATTCAGTGCCCTTTAAGTACAACCCTGTTACCATACTCTCTTGTGGGATATATTCTAAGGACAAAATAATTGGCTTTCTTCTTAGCATATTTAATGTGGATAATGGTCTGGATGAGGTGAGTGTGAAGCTATTTTGGGTCTATGTTAAGATAGACTTTATTTGGTAGAGCAAATGAGTAAATATATCAGTGTCAGAAACTAGAGTTCTCACTGTGGTATAAGGGAGGGTGTGAAAGAACTGTGACACAGATTATGGCTGAAGGTTTCAGCATGAACTTGTGATTTCTTAATATATATGGGTATATATATTTCTAATGATTGCCTATTAAAGGAGTCTAGAAGCAGTGATACTTCACTCCCAGTGAGCACATCTTTCATATAGATTTTAGTTTCTAAATATCATTCAACCAACAGACAAAAAAACAAATGCCATTCTCCAGTAAAAGGCTGATGCTTAGTCAAGGGCAAGCAAATATACAAGGTAAGCCTTGAATATATTGTGGTACCGGAATAAATGATATTGTAACAGGGAGGAGACATGAGGGAATTTCCTAAACTTTCACGTCTCTTTTCTAAAATGTTCAGCTGGGTGAAGGATGCTCAAATTGTTCTAAATGTGGTTGTTTGGGGGTGCTCTTCCTGTGTCACTTTGCTATGTCCACATAGACATAAAAAAAAAAATCACAAGTCTAAGAGGTGGTGGGTGCACACCTTTAATCCTAGCAGTCAAGAGGCAGAGGTGGATCACTGAGTTCAATGCCAGATTGTCTTACAGATTGAGTTCCAGGACAGCTAAGGCTACACAGAGAAAAATCAATCAATCAATCAGAACTTAATACCAAAACTTCTCTCATTAATTAGTGTGCTGTGAATATCCAATTCACTATCCTCATCATAAATGCTTAGCTCGTGAGTCTGTCCCTCCTGTTGGCCCACCAAACATCTTACCCCAGCTCCCAGAATACTTGTCTTTAGGAGGCAACTTGAGCTGGGCCCTTCATTCATGCTACCTCCTAGTATGATTGTGATCACATCACATATGAGATGAGTGTCAATCTGAGAGTCAGACAGTGGCTCTCAGGAACTTGTTGTATTGGGCAGGGAGAAGTGAGTGGATCAGTGCCACTTCTTGGGGTGTATATGTGGCTCATCAGGGAATAGTGCCTATGGCAAATGTTCCAGTCCATGATGAGGGCCCTTAGACTTTAGTGTCTGCTGGTGTATGGGAAGCCATACCAAATTCAAGGCAAATGCACCATCTGCATTTGTGGTCACTCATTTTTATCTAGTTCCCAGCCTCCTCTTCTGGCCCTCTTCCTATTTCTTATCCCTGCAGTATTTGTTACTTGTCTTCCTCTTGTCTACCATCCTTACCCTGACAGAGCTCCTGAAGGCTTACGCCACCTTTTTGTTTCCATTCCGTTATACACATATCTTGTGGAATGAGTTTCCTGAGGACTCCTTGGCCTACCATATATTGGAGAAAACCTGCTGTTTGAGGTTGCAGTTCTTCCAGTTCAGATAGCCATTCTGAGCTTAGCAGTAAGGTGCAGGACTCCCTTTCCCCAGCAGGACCTCTTGTTCTCTCCCTGACTTTACCTGGATATAGAGTGTCTTTATACACAGATGCCTCTAATCATATTTGATAGATGGCATTTGACGCAGCTCCCTGCTTGCTTTCCCCTCCCCAGCGTATGTTTCTATTCATATGATAGGAGCGTGCTGTACAATGCAAACCAAACATCCTTGAAGTGCCTAGTTCCAACCAATTATGTACTCCTATTCATGGAGGCTCCTTCCCACTCGCCAAGGGCGCCTTTGTTCTCTGGAATTAAAGTTGAACTAGCTCCCTGAAGTGGTTCTTGGGGTGTGTGATCCCTGTACAGCACTTAACGGCTATTCCTGGCATGCTCCTTGCCTTGTGCTCCACCTGCCTTTGGTGGCCTGCTGGGAGACAGGCCCCAGGCAGAACCACAACCATACAGTAGCAATAACCTGCATATATTAAGAACTCCACACAGAGGCTCCATCTTGTCCCTGTAGTGGAAGTCCTGACGGCCTCTCCCTTCTAGACACCTGTCCTTGACTTGCACTGGTGCTACAGGAGCTCATGCCCTTGTCTCTGGCTACTCTTTAAACTCCTCTGTGGTTGGGGAAGCTGTCCTTTTGAGGTTGTGACCTCACACTTCTTTTAAAGTCCCTTTCTCTGAGAAGCCACCTCAACCATTCTTCTAGTATCTAGGACTCCCTGTTTACTGAGAATTCCTGGGCAGAGCAGTATGGTTACACAAGCTCAGGAATAAAGTTAGGCTAGGGCTTAAGTGGTAGATCATGCACTTTCCACATTTGGCAGTGAGATGAAGATGAAATGAGAGAAGTGTTCTGCGTAGAAAAGGTCCATAAGAATCCAGTAGCTATCAAAAGGAACCCTTTTGTTATCTGGATCAGCTTTTCTATTGCAGAGACCCCAGTGCATATTTTGAGGGCTCCTCACTCATCTCTACATCCAGTCTCATATCCCCCATCCCTGAACTTCCACATACAGCAACTCTAGCCTCCCAAGGCAACCAGAAAACACTGGACTCCTTTCAGAACTCCTTCCTACACTTGTTGAGTTTTCTGTCTCAGCCACAGTCCGATTCCTGAGGCACCCTTCATTTAGTTTCTCACTCTACAGATTGCTACAGAGCAAAACCTGACAATTGTCCCATTACATAAACTCATCCGAACACCATCTCATTTTTGGATAAGATGAGCATTTGCAGACTTCACTTTGAATTGATAAGCATTGGCTTGAAATTCATGAATGTTCCTATGGATTACTTTTACCTATAGAAACTTTAAATTTCTTTGAATGCAAGTCTTAGAAAACGTTCCTTAACTGAGTCCTCATCCCTTCATTCTCTACTATCTCCAAGGAAATAATGATTTTTCTGGTGAAGATGTTTTGTGTAGTAGACAGTTGCCATCTGCATCCACCAGGACATCCATTTACTTTCTCTCCCTGATATAGCTCACATGTGTCCAGGAAAGCAGACCCCAAGACCGGCTGAATAGGTGCTAATGGATAATTAACAATTCCTTTTCCCATATGCCCAACTCAAATACTACACAGGATGCAGTTCTGACCAATAAGAGACAGCATTTATTTGCTGGGGCATCTGAGACAGAAGCTATGCTACAGAGAGAAAAGTGCTCCTTGCTGGCAGCGAATGAAGAGTTTTGATGAAGCTGCAGACAAGCCACCCTTCGCTCCTTGGAAGTGGTGGTGAGGATGAAGCAGATACTGGAGAATTCAGAGGGAAGCAGGAAAAAAGCTGGATGTTTGGTGAATTAGTTCATCCACTGCCAGTATTCCTGGGCTTTTTTTTTTTTTTTTTTTTTTTTTTTTTTTTTTAGTTTTATAAGCCAGTAAGTTTCCTGTGTTGTTAAACAAATTATCAGAAACCAAAAGCAGTTTAGCTTATTAATAGAGTTCCTTTTGGTGAAAAGTCTCACATGCACCTTTAGCGTTATTTAATTTTCCAAATACACTCCCTCACTCAGAGTGAACAAAAACATTGGTACACTTTTTATCTAAGCTGCCAGTCCATACACACACTCAGAAGCAGGTCCCTGATGTGGTACCCCAGGTCTCAGAGAGGACCAGGGTCTATCACCTGCTCATCCCCTGAGGCCTCACTTTATCATTCCACTCCAGGGACTCAAGATTTGTTCCACAAGGCCTATGTAGGAGGCCCTTGGGGAAGAAAGGGAAGTGTAGCCCCAACTACATTCAGAGTAGAGTAGCTTTCTTGGCAAAAGTGGAGGGATAGGAGTAGTGTCTTGCAGGTGGCTGTCTTCTACCCTAGATTCCTCCTCAAAGGAGCTAGTACTTACATGACCTTTAGCACCCAGGCATAGGTAGAGTGGAAAGAGAAATTACTGCCTTCAGCTTACATTTCTATCTCCTCCTCAGTGCCCTGAGTTTCTCCTTAAGCAACGAAGGTGTGCAAAGTACAAGCCCCCATACATAGGTGGCAGAGGAAGCATCCGTCTCACGCTGTAGGTGAGCGCTGTGTGAAGAGACCAAGGCAGAGGCCTACTTGTGACAGTGCCTTGCTGAGTCGCCTGTTGTCCCTCATGGGTGAGACCCACTTCCAGGAGGAGCCAAGCAGCTAGGGTGCCCCTGAGAAGAGCTATGTCACGAAGGCCCAGGATCCTCCAGCCGTGGCCTATGCTTGGCTATCACTTCACTTTTGGCTTCAGTTTGCTTACTGAACACAAGGAGGAACTGCAGGTGATAGCAGACTCCCACCTTGAGCTGAGAAACGGGGAAGGAAACTTATTCAGGTCAGAGGAATAACTATCACAGAACAGACTCAATGGCTGGGGACCAAAGTGGCACAGAAACTTGACTCAAGTCATACAACAGAGCTGGGGTATCTTGCTGATCCTCCAGCTCCTAACCTGCTTATCATTCATCAAGAGCACACTGGCAGCTGGGTAATGGTGGCACATGCCCATAGTCCCAGCATTCAGAAAGCAGAGGCAGGTGGATCTCTGTGAGTTGGAAGCCAGCCTGGCCTACAGCCAAGGCTACACAGACAAACCCTGTCTCGAAAACAAAACCAAAACAAAGAGCATACTAGCTGCTGCAGCAGCAGAGGGGCCGTGGATAGCTACCACTTGGCCTCCTATGGAGATTTTCCAACGGCTATGCCAGACACACTAGAGGGCAGGTGACAAGGACTAGTGGCTTCCTGAGGGAGTCATTTGAGAGAGTCTGATGAGTGGGCTAAATTGGAATGCTAAGGCCCATCTCTCAAAACATCACACTCTTTCTCCTACAGAGGCACTTCTACAGGCTGGCTAGACTTGGACCCTGGCTGTCCCAAGCCATTGCTAGGTGTATCTACAGTGCAGCCTCAACTCTCCTACAGGAGACAGAGGAGAACTCAGGCCATGTACTGTGAGTAGTGCCAAGCACCTAGCAAGAGCTGGGTACATACCAGCTATTATTATCACTACAAGCCAAACTGCGAAATGAGAACACATTTAATGCAACATGCAGCTGTGGCCAGACCTGGGATTTCTTCCCACAATCCCAAAATGCTATTTGGAGAACCCTTTTTCCATAGCCTCAGTCACTTCAGGGTGTAGAAAGCGGCTGGCCAAACGTTCGATGTCATCCAGTGTTAGGCGGCTCAGGGACCTGTCATAATCCTGAGGAGAGAAGACCAGTAGGGTTCAGGAGGTACCAGTGGGAAGGGGTATGCTGTAATAGGTGTGGGCTGGGGCTAGAAGTGTTGGATCGGAGGTCCAGCATTACTGTTCTCACCCTCTGTAGTTGTTCCAGGACCCTGCTGGCATCTGCTACACTGAAGTGACGGGCCAGGACTTTGGAGATCAGCTGCCAGATGGGTGGAGGTGGGGAGTCCACCAGTTTGTGGGCAGAGCCTTCTTCCAGTAGCACCTTCTCCAAAGGCTTAACAACTAGGTTGAGCTTAGAATTAGGCCCAATGTTGTAATCTGACAGTCGTTTCTCATCTGCCAAAGAGAGATTGGTGGAGTTCCTTCCTCACTGCTGTGGGGGTGGCTGGGGAGCAATCCTGCCACAGAGAGCCAGAGTGAAGCACTGCAGCATCTGGCTATGGGGTGGTGGGGGCTCGGCTACTTTTTCCAGATCCAGTGGCATCCAGTGCCCTGATCCATTACACTGGCCTGTACATCCCGTCCCCCAACTTCCTGTGGGGCTCCCTAGCCGGCTCCTTTCCCTAGTTACCTGCTAGGGCCTTGCCCTTGAACAGCAGACGTTGCTGGCGCACGGGGACGTTCAGCTTATCCGAGACCAGGTGCTTCAGTGTAGACACTAGCTCGTCCTCCGACACCTGATCCGGCCGAAGTGCAGAGGCAAGGGCTCAGCCCGAATTCCCTCCGCAGTGAAGCCCTCACGCCCCTTCCTGAGGCCAGCTCTCCCAGCCTCCCCCGCTCGCCCTTGGCCCCCAGCGGCAGGAGTAGGTGAGTGCAGCAGCCTGCAGGGTAACCTTACCTGTAGGCTGCACTCCCGGCCCTGGAGCGCCTTTACGGTCAGCTTCATGGTTTCCAAGGCCGCGTCCCCTACGGCCAATACAAACCCCAACGGTCGCCTGCCGCGCGCTGCCCCCCAAGGCGAGCGCCGGAACCACCCGCTGCCGCCGGAAGCGGTGAAAGGGGCGCGCCCGCCTTGTGGCTTCCTCCTGCGCGTTCTTCAGTCCCTCTTCCGGGCCTTGTGCCTGCCCGGGCCCGGGGTAGAATCCGCGGTTTTGGCTCTAGAAGCCTTCCGCTGCTGTGGTGCAGGGATGTAGGGATGTCCCGCCCACTGCGATTGAAGTTAGAAACATATAGGACCAGGCTTGCTTTGCCTGGGAGCTGTGGCTCAAAAAGGACTAGGATGTCAGCTTCACGCAAAGCTGGGCCTGCGCTAATTCCCACCCTGCTGGTGGACCAAGTCAGTGCAAACACACGATAGTGTTTCTCAGATAGAGAAATGGTCCAATACTGCTTGCCATAAACCAACGATGACTTTCTACTTCTTGCTTTCTAGTATGGCTGCAAAAATATCCCGACTGAGGCTTGGAAATAGTAGACCCAGGCCTCTGCTCTCTTCATTCATTATAGAACAGAGGCCTGCCCTATTAATAGAGAAAAGCCTTTGCAGATCTGGGATAGAGCTCAAAGGTGCAACACTTGTCTACCATGTGCAAAACAGAGGGAGTAAGGAGAATGGGCTCTGTGCAGGTTCACCAAACGTGTTCACCATCCTGGCCAATACCTGTGTAGAGACACTCTACCCCCCCCCCCCCCCCAAACCACAGGCTCCAAGGGACAAAGACTAGAAGGGACCCAAGCTTGCTTTTGTCTTTTATTGAAATATAGTTCTGGGTAGTACCCAGTTGTCTAACTCAGCATGGCCTCTTTGGCACTGAAAGCTGGAAAAAAAAACAGTAAAAAAAAAAGCCTGTATTTGTCTGAGTGCATAGTGCATGAGAACTAAAGGCCTTTGGTACACAAGAACTGTGGGGAGAGTGGAGTATGGGGGTTGGGGCTTATAAAACTTGATCCAGGGGGCTCAGGGAACAGGAAACAAGCTCCTGTAAATGAACTGGCCAATAACCAAAGCCAGCATCTCAGAGGTACCACTCAGTGCCACAATGAAAGGGGCTTGAGAGGCATAGTCTGCTTGAAGGCGGCGCAGAGACAGCTGCAGCATGGCTAAGGCTAGCAGGCTGTTTTGCACTCCTACCTCTATGCTGACTGTCCGCCGCTGGGCTACTGGCAGCTTCAGGCACATAGCCAGGCTGTAGCCCACTAAGAGGCCAACCAGGGGCACTGTGAAGCCTACCAGTATAATGGGTAACCTGACTCCCACTAGGATGAAGACCCCCATGTGGTAAGCCAGGAACAAGCCACCCAGGAGAAGTACAAAGCTGAAGGGTTTGATGATCTGTAGCAGTAGCTCAGAGAACTTGGGGAGCTTAGACTTGATCACCACACCTGCTGCTAGGGGGATGGCAATAAACAACAGGGTTCCCAGTATCTTGGAGATGGGCACATGGAGTGTTTCATGGATGCTGAGAAGGCGGCTGTAGACGGCTGATGATAGTGGCAGCAAACCAGTAGCAGCTACTGTTGAGATGAAAGTCATGGAGATGGCCAGGGTGACATCTCCTCCAAGGAGGAGACTGAAGAGGTAGCTCCCACCACCGCCAGGTGATGAGCACGTAATGATGAGGCCCAGAGCTAAGGCCTTGGGTAGCATGAAAACTTTGGCCATCAGGAAAGCATAGAAAGGCATGACCAGAAACTGGCCCAAGAGGCCCAACAGCATGGGTTGGGGGCTCTGTAGGAGCTCCTTCAAAACTTCAAGTTCCACTTTGCACCCAAATGAACACTTGTTGACAAAGATAAGAGGCAAAAGAAGGTAGAGTATTGGGTTCTCTGAGAAGTGGCCCAAGTTGGCATTGAGAGTAGAAGAGATATCTTCAGTAGGTGATACTCTGATGCAGAAATCTCTCCGTTCTTCGATTAGCAGGGGTGGGGCCTCATGGAGGTCCAAGAGCTGGAGGTGGAGTGGGGCTAGCCCAGCCAGACCTGAGTGGATGCTCACCACAAAGCCACCCCCGCTGCCCCAGGTCATGGCACTCACATTCTTGATGGTCAGCACCTCTGTGTCCAGGGATATAACCCGCAGTGTGGGGCTTGAGTGTGTCCCATTAGCCTGTCCATAGTGGCTAGAAATCACAATGATACCCTCACTCTTCTCAGGGAACTCAAATTCTGTCACTGAGCTGTCTCCAATGCTCAAATAGTGACCATTTGTCAGTGGCCCAGTGTGGCCCAGAGCAGTGCTGATGTTTGCACTAGCCATCACTTGGGCCCCCCATGGCAGGTTGATGAACAGCAGGGCAGCTATAAGCATGCCTCGGAAACCTGTACAACCACCCTGCCCTCCCAGGCCAGGCAACTGCTGGGAGCCACGTCTGCCTCTCCTGACCACCATGGTACTTCTCAAAGGATTGTGTTTGTAGGCCCTTTGTGTCTTAGGAGAACACTCTTGCTTGTGTTGTTGGAATGTCCTCAGAAGGGTCCATGGGAAGGTCCTAGTCCTATGTTGTCTTCCTTAATAGTAGAGATTTTCCTGAAAAGAGAAGGGGCAAATAAAATGGCTAATAAAGAGAAGAAACTGTAAGCTCAGGACCATGGTGCTATCGGGGAGCCTTTTGCCTCTAGTTTGGGGGTAGTACTGGCCCTTGCATGCCATTTAGCCACCTCCTCTTAAAGCACAGCTGCCTCAAGAGAGCTGCCAAATTCCATGGACTTGCTTGCCTACTACGGTGACCTCATAGAGATATTCTAATATTGAGGGTTTTAGGAGAGCAATAGCTAACCCTGTCACCACTAGCCCATTCCACACTGATCTCAAGATGCAGTGATACCACCATGGGAATGAAATAAAGTGCTTCCTGGAGGGGTAGGTATGGTAGCTCACTCCTGTCATCCCAGGACTTGGGAAGTGGAATCAAGAGAATCATGAGTCTAATATCATCATCCAGTTACATAGCTAATTCCAGGGCAACCGGGAGAGTTTGATAATCCATTTCCAAACAAAGAAAATCAAATAAATGGTTTCCTGGGCAGGGAAGGACAAGGAGACTAGTCAGATGAGAACAAAGGGTACTGAGGGGAACAGTGATTTGGGCTGGATCCAGGTCTTTAAATAATAGAATAGGGGAGTCTAAGTAACATTTGCCACCTACAAAGTGGTGACAAGGTGATATGGACTTTGTGGTTCAGGTGACTTACTGAACCAAAGGCTGCAGGGGGTGATACAGCTACTGACATTGGGTGAATCATTGCTGTGGCTACATGTCTTGTCCCACATGCCCTGTAATAATGAAATGGTAGTACTCGTGGGACGCATGTCCTTACTTTCAGGGAAGTTACAGTAGTTCTGGGTTAGATATCCATTGGGTAACCTTCTCTCTCTCTCTCTCTCTCTCTCTCTCTCTCTCTCTCCCTCTTGATTTTCTGAGACAGGGTTTCTCTGTGTAGCCTTGGCTATCCTGGAACTCACTCTGTAGACCAGGCTGGCTTCAAACTTACAGAAATCTGCCAGCCTCTGCCTCACTGAATGCTGAAATTACAGTCATGCACCACAGAGCCTGGCTGGCAACCTTCTCTTTTGTCAGACCTTCCCATTCTCAGAATTTGAGCTCTCATAACTGCTGCTATATCTGATAGTCTCTCCTTAGAATCTTCTGGCATATACCCTATCAGAGTCTTTTTTTTGAGACAGGGTCTCTGTACTGGTTGACCTGCCACTCACAAATAAACTAGGCTGGACTTAAACTCAGAGATCTGCCTGCCTCTATCTCTTAAGTGCTGGAGTTAAAGGTATAGGCTACCACATTCAGCCCTACTAAAGGCTTTTTGTTGTTGTTGAGCTAGGACCTTACTGTATAGCCTTAGCTGACCTAGATTAATCATGTAGACCAGGCTGGAACTCAGAGATCCACCTGCCTCTGCCTGTCAAGTTGGGATAAAGGTGTGTGCCACATATCAGAGTTTTACACTTATAGTGGAACCTGAGTTTTGTTGTTGTTTGTTTCTAGACAGTGTTTCTCTGTGTGGCCTTGGCTGTTCTGGACTCACTTTGTAGACCAGGCTTTCCTCGAACTCACAAAGATCCACCTGCCTGATTACAGGCATGTGCTGCCTTGCCCAGCTAAGCCTGAGTATTTCTAAGGGTGGAGTGACTTGGGTGGGAAGGAGGGGTCAGCCTCCAACTATTTCTCAACTGGATAGTTAGCACTTTCTTATCATCATCTGCTAGAACTAGGGCAAATGATATGACAGTGGACACAGCGGGTTTTATGTTATGGCTTCCCAGGTACCTTAAGCCTGCTAGTGCTTCAGAGACTTTACCCTCTGGTTCCTGATCAGACATTGGTCCCAGGCCTCCACCTATATGGCCTTTACTGATTTTAAGTTTGGGTCACTTACCCTGGGAGCCCTGGTCCAGCCTTGTGTCTCACCGATGAAGAGGAAGGCAGGAAAACCAGAGTAGGGTAACTAGTCAAGTAGAGAGGAAAAGGCATCAGAGTGGTCTGAGTCAGTTAAGGGAGAGGCTAAGGGCCATCCACCCATACCCCATCCTTTTAGTAGGGCTGGTGGACCTAACTCACTCCAAGAGTAACTTGGCTTCTATCCTACACCTCTGCTGATAGAGGGGCTGGAAGAAATTAGGGTAAATGTACTTGTGGCTGAGGAAGCAATCCCCCTCAGAAGCTTTTTCCACAGCAGCGAAGTGTTGAGACTTAAGGATAACTAGAAGTGATGACCAGACGTCCTCTGAACTTGGGAACGTGAGGATTGTCAAGTGGTTGGAGAAGTTAGGAAGGGCTCACAACCCCGTGGGCAGTCTTAGGTTCAGGATAGCCTCCACGTCACTCCAGCGCCCACAAGGCCTCTCGCTGGGCCTGGTCTGGGCGGGTTACAACGGACTGCGGACGGAGCCAGAATTCACCTCCCGTCCACCCCTTCCCGGTCGAAGGCTCTCACCTGCT
The DNA here is from genome assembly GCF_030254825.1 of Meriones unguiculatus. NCBI lineage: Eukaryota > Metazoa > Chordata > Mammalia > Rodentia > Muridae > Meriones > Meriones unguiculatus. The sequence goes on from NC_083369.1 coordinate 40,294,484, forward strand.
TCCGCAGCCACGGCCACAGAGCTCCGCACAAGCGGCGGCCAGGCCGGCAAATGCCGGCGAGTGAGGCCCGCCAGGGCCTAGTCCCGCCCCCACAAGCTCCGCCCCACCGAAGCTCCACCCGCGTGTTAGGGCTCCGCCCTCTCACAAAGGTCCTCACCTCTGGCGGGCGTTGTCAAGGGTTCCACCGGATATGACGTTTCTGGGAGCGACACGCTGCTCTGCCACGTGAGACGTCACTTCCTGAGTCGCCGCTTTTGGCATGTAGAACGGTTAAGTACAATCTTGTGTGGTTACCTCCTGGGAAAAATGGGTGGTGAGTGGGGATAGGAATGATGTCAGAGACAGCAAAATTAGTATTGACTTACAGGTGATGTAGAGGTTGAAGAGATCGCCCAGTGGTTAAGAGCACTTAATACTTTTGCAGAGGACTCCGGTTCGATTCCCCATCACTTGGCAGCTTGCAACCACCGGTAACTACAGTTCTGGGAAGTTTGATACGTTCTTCTGGCTTCTGCCCGTACTGGATGCGTGTGGTGCGCATACAAACATGCAGGCAGGCACTCATACACATAAGTCTTTAAAAAGGAGATTTGTATGCAGGTGATTCTGTTACTGCCATACCTGCTTCTCTCTGAAGTGTACAAAACAAACTTGTTTATTATTTGGTTTTGTTATTATTTGATTTGTTTTCTTTTTCTTTTTTTTTTTTTTAATGAGGCTTGGAGACCGAGACAGGCAAATCTCTGAGTTTGAGGCAGGCCTGGTTCCAGGACACCTAGCCAGGGCCACACAGAGAAACCCTGTCTCACCCCCCCCCCCAAAAAAAAAAGAATGAAAGATAATGAGGCTTTTGAGATGGCTCAGCTTGTAAAAGCACTTGAGGACTGTCAACACTACTAGTTCAGTTGAAGGAAAGAACTGACTCCTAAATACACAATTTTTAAAAAGATGTTTGTTTCCAAAGGTGCTGGAGAGACTAAAATAAAACGAGTACTGCTCTAAAATGAACCTTTTTCTAGAAATGCCTGTAATTCCAAGGTTGAGGCAGGTGGATTGAATTTTTTTCAGAGACAGGATTTCTTTGTGTAGCTCTAGCTGTCCTGGAACTCACTCTGTAGACCAGGCTGGCCTCAAACTCAAAGGTCCGCCTGCTTTTGCCTTCCGAGTGCTGGAATTAACGATGTGCACCACCACCCAGTAGTACTGGATATTGAAGACTAGGTTATCTTAAAAAAAATAACTAAATAAGGGGGTGTGATAACCCAACCTGTAGTCCCAGCACAGGGAAGTAGAGGCAGGAGTTCAAGGCCATCCTCAGCTATATAGAATGTTTAAGGCTAGCCCCAGTTACAGGAGACCTTACCTCACAAAAAACAAGTGCTGGAGAAGTGGAGTGAGGGGTGAATATGATCTAAATGTACTGTATTTGTATATGTAATTACTGAATAATACATAATCTAAAAGCTAAGAAAGTAAAAAATAAGTCTGGAGAGACAGTAGTGAGTACTGCTCTTCAGAAGGACCTGAGTTTGATCCCTACATTGTCAGGTGCCTTACAACCTATAAATCCAGCTCCGAGGGTTCTGACAGCTCTAGATTCCAAGGTAGTCCAGACACTACAGGCATACATAATTTAAAAATAAGTATATTTTAAAAAAGAAGAGTATGCAAAGCCAGCCTGGTTTGTTAGTGCAGGACTGTAATTCGATTTTCCTGTTGTTGTGCATTCTGAAGTTCTTGTGAAGAAAACTGAACCTAACCTACCACTCTATGCAAACCAGTCTCTCTGCCAAAATGTACAGTGCACTTTTGTGTATGGCCAAACTGAGCAAAGTGTTTCTTCTTTTTTTTCCAGAGCTGAGGACAGAACCCAGGGTCTTACACTTGCTAGGCAAGCACTCTACCACTGAGCTAAATCCCCAGCCCCGAGCAAAGTGTTTTCTTAGCTCACTATAAAAGCAATACTCTGTCACTTGTATGCAGTTCCATAAAACCTCTCAATCTGGAGGAGCCATGTTTAGACTCTTACTTATTTTTGAGACAGAATCTCAGAGCTGGCATCAGAGTTCTAATGTAACCGAGAGGATGACCTTGAACTTTGAATCCTTCGGTATGCATCACCACAACACAAAACCCAGTTTATATGGTGCTGAGGATCAAATTCAGTACTTTGTTCATGCTAGGCAAGCATTGCATCAACTGACCTACAGCTAAAGCCCTGAAATTCATTTTAAATGATTTTAAAGTGTATTTTTAAAAAATTGTGTGTGTTTGCATGAGTTCATGTGTACCATGTCTGTGCAGGAACCTTCTGAGGTCAGAGGGTATTGTATCTCCTGGAATTGGAGTTACAGGTAGTTGTAAGCTGCCACAGGTTGCTGGGAACTCAACTCAGGTCCTCTAGAAGAGAAGTAAGTACTCTATCTCTTACAGCCCCATATTGCATGTTTTTTTTATAAAATTAAAATTAGTACAGACATATTTCTGTGTGAACATATGCATGCATACCTACAGGTATGTATAAATGTTAGTAGTATATATGATCTAAGGCAGGAGTCCTCAATCTGTGGATTGTGACCCATTTTAGGGGTTGAATGAGCCTTTCACATGGGTCACCTAAGACCATCTGCATATCAGATATTTACATTATGATTCACAACAGTAGCAAAATTACAGTTATGAAGTAACAATTTGTAGAGGAATTTTAATTCAGCACATAGCTGCACTAGCAAGAGATTCCATCCAAAGATCTTCTAGGTCTGTGTGATCTGGCAGGAATGCAGACCTGGTGGCATATATCTTTGATCCCAGGAGATAGAGGCAGGCAGATCTCTGTTCAAGGCCAGCCTGATATAGATAGAGCAAGTTTCAGATAAAGATGAAGCTTAGATACAGGCATGGTGGTACAGGCCTTTAATCCTAAACAATGAAGGGAAAGTTAGTTTGTAGAAGGAAGCACCCATGTTTGAAAGTGTGTCTAATTGTGAGGCAGACAAAGTAATAAATCAGAAAAATATTTGACTGAATGGGATATACCCAACTCTCACAAGAACAGGGAGGAAAGGGAAGCTACTTAAGGGAGCAGCACAGAGAAAGAGAGAGAAGGCAGTTTTACAGAGAGAGGCTGAAGAGAGAACAAGCTAGACACACGTGAAGACAGAAGATTAGGACAGATTGCTGGAGCCAGGCAGAATGGTGCATGCCTATAATCCCAGCACTCAGGGAGGCAGAGGCAGGCAGATCTCGGAGTCTGAGGCCAGCCTGGGCTGCAAAGCAGGGCTACACAGAGAAACCCTATCTCGAGAAACCAAAATCAATCAACAAAAAACAGATTGCTGGAGTTAGTTTGAAGCCAAGCAGAGCAATTCAGAGGTTGAGAGAAAAACCAGACTGAATAAGTCAGCAGGGAGAGGAGTTTGCGCCAGAACAGCTGAATTGAATCAGCCAGTAACAGTTCAGAAAGATCTAGAAATGGTGAGCTTATTCAGTAGTAAGTCTCAAAAGCTGAAAACATTGTAAGCCTATATTAGATTGTGCAGAGACTAGAAACTTCCAGGACTTGGCCTAGGTTAGCAGAGAGAGGCAGTAAGCCTTGGAGACACCAATAAATCAGGAGAATAAAAGTTACTTTTACAGCAATGAGAAAAAATTTTTGTGGTTGGGAGTCACCACAACATGAAGAACTGTACTAAGAGGTCACAGCAGATGCTGTGTGTGTGTGTGTGTTTGGGTGTGTGTGCCTTTAATCCCAGCATTTGAGAGGCGCTGGCAGGTGGATATTTGTGAGTTCCAGGACAGCCTGGTCTAGAGAGCAAGTTTTAGGACAGCTAGGGTCACACAGAGAAACTCTGTCTTGAAAAACTGAACCAAACCAGCCAAACAAACAAACAAAAAGGTTGTAGCATTAGGAAGGTCGAGAACCAGTGCTCTTACATGGTTTGATATATGAATGATCACAAACATTTGCAGCTAAGAATAGAAGCTCACAGTTCTTTTTTGTTTGTTTTGGTTTTGTTTTTTATATTTTATTTATTATTTATACAGTATTCTGCCTGCAGGCCAGAAGAAGGAACCAGATATCACTATAGATGGTTATGAACCACCATGTGGTTGCTGGGAATTGAACTCAGGACCTTAAAAAGAGCAGTCAGTGGGGCTGGAGAGATGGATTAGAGGTTAAGAACACTGGGTGCTCTTCCAGAGGTTCTGAGTTCAACTCCCAGCAACCACATAGTGGCTCACAACCATTTATAATGAAATCTGGCGTCCTCTTCTGGCATGCAGGTGTACATGAATGCAGAACACTGTAAACATAATCTTTTTTTTTTTTTTATTTTAAAAGACTTACTATGTTCTGTCTACAAGTGTACTTGTACACCAGAAGAGGGCACCAGATCTCATTATAGATGGTTGAGAGCCACCTCTGGAAGAGCACTAAGTGCTCTTCTGAGCCATCTCTCCAGCCCAAATAAATCTGAGAGAGAGAGAGAGAGAGAGAGAGAGAGAGAGAGAGAGAGAGAGAGAGAGAGAGAACGAGCACAGCCAGTGCTCTTAACCGCTGAGCTATCTCTCCCCAGAAGTTCACATTTGTAATTCCAGCACAGAGAGAGGGGTTGAGATAAGGAGGATCAATTTGAGGTCAGCTTCAAAAAATAGTGAACTTCAGGGAGCATGGTTGTAGAGTGAGAACTTGTCTCAAAACAAAACAAAAACTAGGGTTAGGGAGATGGTTCAGTGGGTAAGAACACTTTCTATATAGTCATGTGTACTAAATTTGAATTCCCAATACTCTTGTGAAAATCCAAAGATGGCTACATATGCATGTAACCTCAGTGTTGGGGTGGGTGGAGACAGATGGTTTCTAGGAGTTTCCTGGCCAGGCAGCCTAGCCAAAACAGATTCAGATTCAATGAGTGGCCTGAATCTGAATCTGAATCTGAAAAATCTCTTAAAGAAATAATGCAGATAATAATAGTGCGGAAGTGCACACCTGTAATCCCAGCACTGGGGAGATACAGGCAGGCAGATCTCTTTGAGTCTGATGCCAGCCTGGTTTACAAAGAGAGTCTAGGACAGCCAAGGCTTCATGTGGAAACCCTGTCTTGAAAAACAAAATAAAACAAACAAACAAAATAATAGAGTGATAGACGAAGAGACCTTATATTCCCTATACCTCTCTAGCCTTAATATATGCACAACTGGGCATGCAACACACACACACCTACATACCTACACACCTACACACCTACCTTCCTACCTTCCTAGCCTTAACATATGCACATATGGGTATACAAAACATACACACACACATACCTCTCTAGCCTTAACATATGCACACATTGGCATGCAACACACACACACAGACACACCCCAAAAAAAAATAAATAAAAAATGAATTCCTAATGCTTAGAGGATAATTAAGCACAGCATTGTGTGTATACTTGGTATCTGAGAAGGTTGGTACTGTATGTTTCAAGTAGGTTTGAGGGGTACTGATGGAAAATGGCAATGTTTAGAGTAAGGGCATGTTGAGAGGATGCCTGATATGAAGAATTTGGCAGCTTTGTTTGAAGGAAAGCAGAGAGAGAGGTGAGAAAATATTTGAAGTTGGCTGTAGGAATTAATAATTTACCCCAGAAGAAGATAAGGAAGGGCTATTTATATTAGGTAAGAACATCAAGTTCCAAAAGAGAAATCATCTGTGTGAGTATTTAGGCAGTCTGCTTCTGGGTTGCTTAGCAACCTGATGTTATCATATGTCCCCTGCCAGGTAGATGCATCTGGCAGGCACCGGTCAGCTGTGCAGGAACTATGCATGGACCCCTGCCTCTTAACTCTCTCTCTTGCTCTTGTGTTCTTGCTCTCTCCCCTTTCTCTGTTGGAAAGTCCCCTCCCCTCCCCCATCATGTCTTTCTCCCTCTCCTTCTCTCTCCATCACCATCCAATAAACCTCTTTCATATAAAATCTGTTGTACGCGTCATCATTTCAATCTGGACCAGAGAAAAGATAGAACAGACAGTAGTAAGAGTTGTGACAACATCAAGGCATTTCAGATGGGATATCTGCTACTGAAATGTGCAACAGGACCACAGTGGTGACCCTGAGTGGAGACCCCTGATCCTGTTCTCCAGGCAGGGTAGGAAGGCATCTACACAGGTATGTGCAAGGTGTATCTAATACTTGCAGAAAATAAAGTAACAACAGTTGTTTTGACCAGCTAGCCTCAGGATATAACAACTTGTTTTTTTCTTAAGTAACTATCCCACCAACACTCTAGTAACATATGGATTGCACATGGGTGACCCTGATACAGGACCCTAGGGTGAGTGTATGCTTTGGTATATATACCCAGTTGGTTGGTGGTAGGACAAACCTAGTCTCGACTAAGGAGAATTAGCCTTCAAAGTTGTCCTGAACCTTTTGGGAATTCAGACACCCAGTGTACCCCACTGTCAGCTTCCAAGTCTGTGTTGGATCAAATGGGAGATAAATCTAGCCATATCTGTGGCTCTCTTAACAGTGTAGCAGTAACTGCTCAACACAAGGACTTAGTTAATTGTAAAACAAATTTGGGCATGGAATATAGTTAAGTTGATAAAGTGCTTGAATACCCAAGTTCAATCTACCGAACATGTTGGTACATGCTTGCAATTCCAGTGCTGGGGAGGTAAAGACAGGAGGATCCCTGGGGCTACTGGCCAGCCAGCCTAGCTTACTTGATAAGTTCCAGGTTAATGAGAGACTGTGGGGCCAATGGAAAAAGGTGTATGCCACCAAGCCTGATGACCTTAGTTTTATCCCTGGGAGGACCCATTTGGTGGAAGGAGAAAACCCATTTTCACAAGTTGTCCTCTGACCTACACCTACACAGACATACATATACATACACACAATGAACCAAAATAAACCTCTGAGGTGGCTTGGAAGTTAAGAGTACTGGGTGCTCTTGCAGATAACTGGGTTAAATTCCCAGTGCCTACATGATGGCTCACAACTACCTGTAACTCCAGTTCCAGGTGATCAGATGCCCTCTTCTGGCCTCTACAAGCACTGGAAACAAAAGTGGTGCACAAATACATATTCAGGTAAAATATACAAACATAAAATTTAATTAAAATATAAAAAGCATTCCTGTTAAAAAATTAAGGAGCAGGGACTGGAGAGATGGCTCAGAGGTTAAAGAGCACTGGCTGCTCTTGCAGAAGTCCTGAGTTCAATTCCCAGTACCCACATGGTGGCTCACAACCATCTATAATAAAAACCGTTTTTAAAAAATTAAGGATGGTGCTGAAGAGATGACACTGAGGTTAGGAATACTGGCTGTTTTTCCAAAGGTCCTGAGTTCAATTCCCAACAACCACATGGTGGCTCCTAACCATCTATAGTGAGATCTGGTACCTTCTTCTGGCTTGCAGGCACACCTGCAAGCAGAATAATGTATAAAAAAATAACCCCCCCCAAAAAAATTAAGGAGACAAATAATTGAAGAAAACACCTAAAGTTGACCTCTGACCTCTACACACCTATGCATTTGCACCCCACCCCATACATCTAACAAGGTGGAAAGTACAAGAACAACACCTGAAGTTGTCCTCCGGCTTTGACTTGAGTATGTGCGTGTGCATACACATACAAAGATTGGACAAATACAACAACTGTTTGGGATGCACATGAGGGTCTCTGGCCCTTTCAGTATCATATTAAGCGCATTTCAGTGAGAGTCTGCTTCACTTGGGAATAAGCTGTTAACCTAGGGAGCCTACTCATCTGGTTCCTAACCTCTAGGTACTGTTGTAGCTCTCCTAAACTCACTAAGGCCCCTCTTTTGTTCTGTAAAATGACAACAATGACAGGAATCCTGTGGTTGTGTGGACTCTGTAAGCAAGTTGTATAAAACTAAAATCTTGAAAGAATAAGCCAAGACTTGCTTGACATTTATTCAGAGCATTATAAGTGTAGCTAAGGCTATATTGACTACATTGTGGAAGAAGGTGAAAAGTGTACTGGATTTATATTATTCTGTCTATTCCTTGAAATTTTTGAAAAATTTCAAAAATAGAAGAATCAAGAGGTAAAAAATATATATCTGATAATATAATTATGGATATATATATATATATATATAATAAAATCATTACATGATTTTGTGAACACTCAAAGAATGTGGGCTTATGAGATGGCTCAATGGGTAAAGGTACTTGCTGCCAAGCCCAAGGCCTGAATTTGATCCCTAGGACTCACATGATGTAAGAAAAGAATCAATTCCTTAAAGTTGTCATCTGACTTCTGCACATGCCCACACATATACCCAGAAAATAAATACATGTAAAAGATTAAAAAGAGAAATCCCAAAGAATGTATACCTGTAGCAAACCTAATATAAAAATGTAGTTCACTGATTGTGACCAACAGGAGTCAGTCTTATGGGCAGTTTCTGTAATTCTCACTCAGTTTTGATATGTATTTAAAATGGCTCCAAAGAAAGAAATTCTTTTAAAAAGGGGACAATAGTAATAGAATTTTCTTTTGGTAGTGATGGGAATAGAACATAAGACTAATGATCCCCCAGAATATACTTCACAGAGTTTGGTACAGGGGCTAGAGAGTGTTCAGTCTATAAAGTACTTCCTGTGCAAGCATGAAAACTGAAGTTTGAGCCCCAGAAACCATATAAATAAAAAAGGCAGGCATGGGGGCAGTGCTGGGGAGGCAGACATGGGCGGATACCTGGAGCTTATTGGCCAGCCAGCCTCACCTAATTTTGACTTCCAGGCTATTTGAATAAACAAACAAATAAAAGCAGTGGAGTATGGTGGTACATGCCTTTCATCCCAGGACTTGTGGGACAGAGACAAGCAGATCTTCTGTGAGTTCCAGGCCAGCTAGGGCCACACAGAAAGACCATTCTCAAAACAATAAAACAAGTATCTAACGCTGGGCCTGGCATCCGCCTTTAATCTTAGCACTTGGGAAGCAGAGGCGGGAAGATATTTGCAAATTGTAGGCCAGTCAGAGTTACAGTGAACCCCTGTTTAACAAACAAAACTCTCCAAACAACAGCAACAAACTCCACCAAAACCCCAAACCAAATCTAAACCAAATAAAGCTCAAGGTAGACAGTATTAGAATAAGGACACTTAGGGTTGACTTCTGGCCTCCATATGCATTTGCATGTGCACATACATGTAGCCATATGAACATGCACACACACACATACACATGAACACAAATATTTCAGACTCGGGTGTTATCAATATGTCTGAGACAAGGATCTGAGCCCTGCTGATTTTCCCGCTTGACTCTGTTAGTCCTGGATATAAAACTATCTCTTCCCTGGCATGCCTCTCCCCCTGGACACCCCAGCCCTCTAAACCAGCATACACCTCCTACTGAATACTTTCATCCCCTTTCCTCTTTCTTTTTTCCGTTTTTTTTTTTCTCTCTCTTAACATTTACTTATTTAGTGTATGTTCATGTACATGCCTAAACATGGTTAGAGGACAACTTGCAGGAAGGAGTTGGTTCTCTTCTTCTACTATGGACTTTGGGGATCACCAAGTTTGGCAACAGGTGCATTTATCCCCAAGCCTCCTCCCACCTTCTGGATGCAGAACCTCATTGTAACCCAGGCTGTGCTGCAATTTGCTGAGTAGTCACAGTTCAATTTGAACTTTTGATCCTCCTTCCACTTCCAAAGTGTTGGAATAATAGATGTATACTACTATATGCAGGCCTACTCTCATTCTTTGAGGCCTGGTGTGCCCTAACCATTTTTTCCCCTGAGACTCAGTACTTTCTCTCTCTCCCTCTTTCCCCACCCTCTTAAAAAGATTTATTTATCTTATGTATATGAGTGCTATGTTTTCATTCACACCACAAGAGGGAATCAGATTCTATTACAGATGGTTGTGAGCCACCATGTGGTTGCTGGGAATTAAACTCAGGATCTCTGGAAGACCAGCCAGTCCTCTTAACCAGTGAGCCATCTCTCCAGCCTGAAACTCAGTACTTAACACCAATGGGCTAAAGGCTTGGAAAGCCTTCTAAGTTTATCACCCCTGGCATGGCCACTTCAGGGATACTTTGTGGGATCCTCAAATTACTATGCCTTGATGTCTCCCAGCTAGGAATGCCAAGTTGTGTTCTCTTCTTTTTTTACCAGGTTGCTTCTGCATTCCTAGAGTTATTTCAGTGCCTGTACTGGCTTTAATTTTTCAATTTCCATCTTTTTCTTTATAGCTCACACTGGGTTAGTGAGTTTCCTTGGGTTCCAGAGTACAGAACAATCTCTCTAATCGAAGCCATGGGTAATGCCAGCTGGGGAGCCATTCTGCCTCCTGAGTCACATGTTGGTTGAGCCTCTGGGACTTATTTGTCCCCTCCACACATACAAGACGACACCTCCCTTGATTCTCCAGTGAGGACATCTGAACGCACTTTATTCTACCGAGAGTGATTATTTTATTAACAAACAGGTCATTTAGAAGGTGAGCCCTCTGACAAATTGCATACAGTCATACAGTTTGTGAGGAACTTTGATTGGACTCTAGCTACTTGGGCACCAAAGGCCAGATTCTTCCATTTAGGCTTGCAGAAGTGATCTGATTAAGCTCTGATTTGGATCACATTGAAAACAGGGTTGGATGATAGTGAAGTGCCTTTGGGAGGGAGGGAGAGTTTCTGGAAGATATCCCAACCTACAGGATGGCTGCTTTAATGAGAGGGGCAAGCACTGAAGACCCTTGTCTCTGGGAGCACTCAAGAAATAGAAGGTGACACAGGAGGGACAGAGGAAGGGGCTTGGTATGAAGTGACAGTGGGAGCAGCTTTAGGAAAACAAGGACACAGGTACCTTAGCTCCATGACAAAGTGAAACGGGCCAGCCCTGCGGCCCTTATGACCTTGAGGCCACTTTCAAGCCCTGATGTATTAGGGCAGGGTAGCCTCATGCCTGAGCATGGGGCAAGGCCTCCACCCTCCATTGGTGCCACGTTGCCTCCTTCAGGCTGGTCCCAGGGTTGTGCTGTACTAGCCTGCCATGCTCCTTCGAGGGATACAGCCTTCCATCTCCAGGGCCTCTGGCCAGCCCTCATACTTGTTGGTGTGTTTACTGTTCTTCATATGCTGCAGAGGTTAACAAGAAGTCATAGCCTGACCCTCAGGGGCCAACCACCTGGATACTCTTCAGTCTGATGTCTTTCCCTTCACACAGGGATAATTGGGGATGGCTGCAGTGGCCTATTCCTTCACAAGTGAACTGGGGATGTGTCATGGGCCTGACGTACACTAGGAAGGTGAGTACTGTGGACAGGAGGGAGTCCATATGACCCTGACTTCAGGAGAATACTGGAAACTGCTGCCCTAGTTGGGGTGAAAGGTCTTGGACAGCATGAGCTTGAGTTGTTTTTGTCAGCCACAGCAATGGAGAAATTTGTATTTGTTGAAAGCAGCACTTGGAGGCCTACCTAAGAGTTTTTGCTGGGAGCCTCCTTTGGTAAGGGTGATGCCAGGGATTGTTCTCTCCCTAGCAGCTCCTAGCATCAAAGCACAAAATCTGACTGGTGTAGACTAAGAGGGAACATGGGGAAGGTGATGAAAAAGGAGTATGTAGCATAAATTGGGAAACTGGATTGTGAGAAGGCTAGGGATGGAAGTGAGCATCTTTTTTTTTCCTTTCTGTTTTATTATTATTATTATTAATCTGAGACAGTATCTTATATAGCCCAGACTGGCTTCAAATTTGCTATGTAGATAATCTTGAACTGTAGTGTTGGTATTACAGGTGTGTCCCCATGCCCAGTTTTATGCAATGCTAAAGAATGAACACAGGGCCTCGTGTATGCTAGACAAACACCCACCATAAGTAAGCTACATCCCTGGACTGAGTATCCTGAAGATGTTTGCAAAGATTTCTTAGTTATAAGTCTGGCCAATATGCAATCGAACATTTAAAGACTCTTTAGGGTGGAATACATACAGGACAGGGAAGAGCAAAGTTACTGTCTATCCCTGTGGTGATAGCAAGGGGCCAGGGCAAGGGACAATCAGGAACAGAGATCAGAGCCCTGCTGGGAAGAATTCAGGGAAGCTTTGATGTAAAGAGAAGTGGTGGCTAGGTTGCCAGCGATAGCAGGCATATGTGCCGGGTTCTTTGCTGTACCTGCTCAAAGGGGCTCTTGTTCTGCACACCCTTGGCTCCCACAAACACCCAGCTGTCACGGAAGGATAGCTCCTTGGCGTTCCTGCTGCCCAGCTCAGAAAAAAGCTTCCTGGTCTCTTCATTCATCCTATTACACAGTAGGAAGAAATGCAAACTGGGGACTGTTACTGTCCTGGAACACTGAAGCTGGACTTGGAAGTCACTTACTTGGTAGCTGGATCATCATAGGATGCCACGAACACCAGGGTACCTTCATGTAACGGCCGGATGAACTTCAAGAGATCATTGACATCTGGTAGAGATGGGCCCACAGAACATGGAGCTTCAGGTTTCACCTAAGTAACCCTTCCCCACCAAACAATATTCTTCAAATGAGGGGAAAAAAAGTAGGGACTGGGCTAGGTCACATCAAGGGCCATCGGTATGAGCACAAACTGGTAAAGAAGCTAGGGCCATCAGGTCACAAAACATAGAATCCAGAGAGATCTCCCCATCCATTGCATTTTGTGAACCCCAGGCTATACTTGAACAGCTGAGTGCAAGGACACAGAGGGCAGAGTTTCAGGAAGAAAATGTACAGTAGGCTGCTGTGGTTGCTACTCACCTCCAGCCCACATGTCAAAGGCTCTGGCTTCTAGGAGCTCACCGCTGACCCCTGTATCAAAAAGAGGAAGACCTGTTGAGCAAGCTGCCTGGGCCATGCCACTTTAACACCTTAGCTCCCAGCACAGGCTCAAACATGGTGCATGGCAGCCCTTTCTAGAAGCTTCAAACATATCCTGTCATCCTCTCATTCACAGAGCTGCAACCCATGGAGCCTCTGGCATCTGAGTTCCTAAGAGTCTACCACTATTATCACTGCTATCACGTTTGCTGGGTAACTTCCTTTGTGGAACTTTTAGCTGGGATGGAATCCTTCCCAAACCTCCCTGGGAGTACCCAGAAGCCACCTGCAACTTCAGAAGGAGTAATGAAGTGGAGGGGGCAGGCCATAGCATGGTATTTGCTTCTATGGGTCTGAAGTCTGACCCCACAACATGGGGCACTCACCATTCACCAGGGCGATATTCAGCCCACGGCCCACATTGTCCTTGATGCTGCTCATGAGCCTAGCAGGGGGCAGAAGAACTTTTGTGGGCATATCAGCTTTGCTCTTCCTCACACAGCCCCCAGCCCTTGGCCTTTACAGAACTGGCCTGAGGATCCCCTCCCACTTCCCATCCCATATGCTCACATCTTGTCCTCGAGGCAGATCTTGGGCCCGATGACATTGGCAGCCCCGCTGACTATGCGAAAGGCCAGGTGCTCCTCAGGACATGGCTGGGGCAGGCCACACTTGTACTTCCTGGCCCTTGGTTCTGAGTAATGATAGCAGATGTGACTCATGTGCCTGGCCCTGGTGTCACCTGAGATCTGAGAGTGGAGGTCAGGACCAGACACAGGGCTGAAGGAACAGCCACAGAGCATAGAAATAGGGAAGGAGGTAGCTAGGGCTCAGACCAAAGCTGGGGTTGCTTCCAAGCGGTGTTGGCAGGGTGGTAGGGACTCCAAGAATAAGGCTTTTTTGCTACTGGTAGGAAAGGGAGAAGGGGGTTGACAGCTGGCTTAAACCCCTTATACAACCAGAACAAAGCAGAGGTCTAGAAAGTCAGGGTGGGAGCTCCATGAATGAGGCACACAGTCAGACCAAAGTGGATAAGCTGAGCATGGTGCTCTGGTAGCCTCTGGATTTCTTCAGGGTGAGGGTGGAGATGATCTCTGTTATGGCTTGAATTATGATCATACAAAATATACTGGAATCTGAACTCTTAGTTCCTCAGAATGTGACTTTGCTGCAGACAGATAAGTTATGATGAAATCAGAATGGAGCATGGTGAGCCCTTAACACACTGTGACTGGTGTTCTTATGAGAAGAGAAAAGATAAAAGCACACAGAAGATGCTGTGAGACAGTAGAGGCAAAAGACAGAGTGGTGCAGCTACGAGATGAGACAGAGAAGGCTTCTGGAATCTGCAGAGGCACAGAAAGACCCTTACCCGGTGCTGACACCTTCATCCATACTCCTTGTTTCCAGAATAGTGAGAAGGTAAATTTTGTTTGTTTAAGGCACCTGCTTTATTCTGCATTTCTTAGAGTAGCTTTAAGAAGCTAATACAGGTTTTGGTGCCAGGAACTGGGGGTTTATATAAACAAATACCACAAATAGCTAAGAATGTCAAAATGGATTTGAACTGGGTAGAGTAGACAAAAGCTGTAGAGTTTTGATGTATATAATAGAAAGAACCTACACTGTTTAAAACAAGAACTAAAGCAAAAAAACAAACAACCCCTCCCCCGGAATCCTCTTGGTAAGAATACAGAGTGAAGCCAGGAATGTTACTGCATATCTGTAATCCCTGGACATGGAAGGCTGATATAGAAAGATGATTTAAATGCTACCCCGGGGCTGCATAGGAAGTCTCTGTATTAAAACAAATTTAGCAACATGGTTGGTAAACACATTTTGCTACAATCTCAGAAAGAAGAGAGTAACAGAGAAACATTCTTTTGTTGAATCTTTCACTTACATCATCACCCTAAACAAAGTCTTCATAGGAACATTACATTACAGATCTTTTGGTGAGACCTTAGAAGGAAGTTGAAAAAGCCATTGTTGGGCATGGGAGGAAAGGCCATCGTTGTTATAAAGTGTCAGTTGATCTGGTGTTTTGTAGGAAAGAAAGCTTGTAAAATATTTAGCAGAGGAGATTCACAAGCACGGTGTTAAAGGTATGGCCTGGTTTTTCCTTGCTGCTGTTCATGGTAAAATGAGAGTAGACAGAGCAGTTGGGGAAAGAACTATCAATCATGAAGGAGAACAGAAACACTGTCAGCCTATGAAAAGAACAGAGATGAGAAGAATACAAGGGTGGAAAAATTAAAGGAAGGAAAGAAGGAAGGGGGGGCAAGAGGAAAGGAGGGAGAAAGGAAGAAAGGAAAGAAGGAAAGAAGGTTAGTTCTGAGTACAGAGCCAGGGATGAAGAGGCCAAAGAGGGCCCATTCCAGAGGATGGGGTCACTTCACTGGGCCTAGAGAGCAGAGTATCTGGACATAGAGATTTCTTCTCAGGCCTTGAAATCTAGAATTTGCCTTACTTCGTACCATGAGCTCCCTTTCTTCCCAATGTCTTCCGTTTAGAATGGAAATGTTTTTCCTTTGCCCGCCCCTCTCACCTTCTGATGGTGGGTAACTCATTTACTAGGTTCACAGCCCAGAAGGCTATGATAGGTAGTTGGGAGAGGTCCAGATGGAGAACAGAAATCCTGGGTGGCTGGCTGGCAGTAGGCAGGGGTATGACACAGGCAGAATAAAATGCAGGCACAGGAGGAAATAGGGAAGGGACAGGAGGCTTACCTGCAGTCACTGAGTTCTCTGGGCCTGTGGATAGAGAGGGTTTTTTTTTTCTGTTAGCATGGAGGCCTCCAGGAGACTACAGCAGAGTAGCCAGGCTCAGGGACTTAGGGCCAGCTCAGGCTATACTTGGCATGTTCTCCACTCAAGTCTCAGCGATGCCCTGATGTAAAACTGTCTGCTCCAGGAAAAGGATGAAATGGAATTGAAAATAGTGCTTAGGTGACTTGGCACCAGTGATAAGATTTAGAGTCCCTTGTGTATCTCAGAGCCCAACAGAAAGTTCAAGACATCAGTGTTCAGTGGAGGCCTTTCCTTACTCTTACTCTATCCACTCAATATTGGATTGCAATTAGGTGGTGTTGTTCTCTAGGTCAGTTGGTAAGAAAAAGGGTACATTTGTGTTAGAAGGTAGGCCTAGTGCAGCAGAAGGAAGTCTGCCAAGGTGATGGAAAACCACCACACCCCATATTGGACACTTCTACAGTGAATCAAGAGGGTCCCCACACTCACTGGTGAAGAATTGCTGAATTCGAGGAAGGCCACTACCAGGACCACCCAGGAGGATTGTGACTAGGATCCAGGTGAGACCCATAATGATGATTAGGGCCACGATGCGCAGGGGGCCTGCAAGCAGGATAGACACAGGGCAGGACTATCTCAGACACCAGTGAACAACCCTCGCAATAACCCACTACCTCACATGACCAGATCTCCTCTTTCACTTGAGAACAAGTGATGGCAGGATTGGAAGGTGGGGCACCCATTGCTACCCACCATATCTAAGAGGGAGACTTGAACTTCCTCCTGGTAGAGGAAAGAGGGTTCAAACCTTGAGGATGATCTGTTTGAGTCTCCCCAGTAGGTTTGGAGGGGGCCTTTTAGAACCCATGCTCTGGACATCTTCCATAGCACCAACCTCAGCATCTTACTTCTGAAACTGTCAGTATATTACAGCTCACTTTTCTGCCTCTTCTTTTCTCTTGTTCTGATGGAGATTTATATATCACAGAGATCCACCTGTCTCTCCTCTCCAAGGGTTTGGAATTAAGGCTTGTGCCACCACACCCAGCTTTTATTCTCCTTTTGAAGACTTTCTACCTGCTTCAAGATCCATTAAGTTCTTTCCTGTTTTAGATACATTGTGCTAAGACTCCTTCTTTCTAGCCTCACTTTCTTTCATATTATCAACAGGCTGTAACTTAATAAGAAAAAAAAAATGAAACAGCTCCTGCAAGAAAAATTTCATCTTCTGACTCCTCACCTTCCACTTCCCCACCAAACTCTTTAAAAATTTATATTTTGGCTGGGGATATAGCTCTCTGGTGGAGCATTTGCCCAGTACACATGAGACCCTGGGTTCCATCCCCAGCATACACATAAAAAAGTCATCTACATTGTAATTTCTATCATCTCATCTCCCAACTCTCTCCCAAAATTCTTCCAATCTACTCTTGCCCCATCAACTCCAACCAAACGACCTTCCAAACCAAACGACCTTCCAAACCAGACCACCTATGACTTTCATGATGTCACATTTCTGATTGACTGTGTGTTCTTTCTTGACCTCTCAGTGGGCTGCCCAAGCCCTCCTGATGCAAAAACTTCACTGCTAGCTTCCAGAACACCACTGTCTCCTGAGCCAACTCTCTGAGACTTCCTCTTTGTCGTTTAGATTGTCTTCTATTACTTTCTCCTCAAAAACTGTCCTTTTCCAGGCTGTGTTCTCCGGTGTTCATACTCTCGTTATGGGAGATTTTATCTACTATAAGTATCAAGTTAAATACCTTGCTTCAATGACACCTTATTTTCTGCCTCCAGTCCTAATCTGTCTTGAACCCACATCTTCCTAGCCAGTTCCTTGCTGCCCAACTTGGATTTATCCATGAGCTGCTACGTTGCCAGTTGTCAAATTCTACTCTCATCCCAATCAGTCCCTCTATGAGCCACTTTTTACCCCCACAAGGCATCTTCATCTTAGTTGTCCAGCTGACAGCAGATCTGCCACTTGGATCATGTTCAACCTCACAGGCACCTAAGTCAGTTTTCTTCTAAGGCCATGCCTCTCTATCTGTACTCTTCACCCCTCTCCATTTAGCCACTAGGCTCTCTGGAGGCCTGTTTCTCACAACTCATTTTCAAAAAGCAATTGGCCTGTAATTTGAGCTGGGATATATATCTTTAACTTATAGTTCGGGAAGCTGAAGTCCTCAGAGGTGAAAGAATCTGATCATAGAATGAGTGCTTGTGCAATCATCCATTAACAAATAAACCAGTGACCACCCAGGCCCCTCCTAACACAGACACTAGGGCACCTGGCCTCTCTTTCATTCGCTGTGGAAGCCACCCACCTGCCAACCTCATGTCCACTTCTCCCGCTGGCTTGGGACCTCCGGCAGGTGCACTGTTTGGGGACCGAGGGCTCTGGGAGGAATGAAACAGGTGAGTAGGTTTGGGGTGGGGTGGGGGCAGGGGAAAGCCTGTGCTGGGCGCGATCGGTGCTATGATTTGTTCTTCCAAAAACCAGACCAAGCTCAGTTCCTCGTGAGCGCTGGGGGAAGCCCTGCCTGGCTTGGAGGGCTTTGAAAACCCGTCGTGCCTCACAGTCTGGCTAACAGAAGCGTCCAGGACTGGAAGGTAGCAGTGGTTCTCCCCTCCTGTGCTAGGCCCCGGAGCTCAGGTCCGTCCTCTCCAGGCTGGTGGCAGAAACCGGCGAGCCAAGGACGTTGCCTGAGTGTAGGGAGACGGAGACCTGAACAGGGAGTTCCCCACTGGTCTCGCTCTGCCAGCTAGGTGAAGCAAAAAGAGTCACGTAGAGAAGCTTGGCAGGCACCAGCACGACAATGGCGGCCCAGGGAGGGCCACAGCCCACAGGCGTCGCTCCGCCATAGGTCCATAGGCTGTTCTGTGGGGCCGCAGATCCTCACGCAGGCTCCACCTCCAGACCCGCCTCTTCCCTCTTCTCCCGAGGCTGGGTGGGAGGTGCCTAATGTGGCTGTGCATCTGCTGCTTGTGATAAACCTGAGCCAGCTAGCTTCTTAGAAAGAACTGGAGTCACTGCTGCCTGTCCTAGACTTTATTTGAGGTAATTATTTGCTGTGTTCTTTCCTGAGAGTGTTTTTTCTGTTTTATGTATCACTCTCTGAGGGGATGCCTGGAACGTTGCCCTCGATCCTCAGGTTTGAGCTTTTTGCCCCAATTTCCTACAGTGCCAGGATAGCCGGGCTGGTCCTTTCAGCTGGATCCATCTGTCTCCCAGGCAGCATCTGGACAGCATCTGGCAAACATTCCTGTCGTTTGACCCAATAATCCTACCTACAGGAACTACCCAATTTGGGTAATGCTCCAAAACACAGAAGCACTTTTTTGGATAGAATATAGCATTTTCAATTTGGTTACACCTGCAATCTCAGCACTTGGGAGGTGGAGGTAGGAGGGTCAACAGTTTAAGGCATCCTGAGCCACTTAAATTTGAGGTCAGCCAGAGCTGCATGAGACATTGTTTAAAAAAAAAATGGTGGGAATGGAGCCAGATGTGGTAGCTCACACCTGTAATCCTAACATTTGGGTGGCAGAGGCAGGAGGGTCAGGAATTGAGGGCCAGTGTCAACTAGAAGTGAGTTTGTGGTCAGCTTGAACTGCATGAAAATGTATCTCAGAAAAAAAAAAAGACAGGCTGGAGTAATATCTCAGTGGTTAAGATTAATTGTTGTTTTTTCAGAGGACCCAGGTTCGGTTTTCAGCACCCACACTGTGGCTCACAACCATCTATAACTCCAGTCCCAAGGATTCTGATGCCTTATTCTGACCTTCTCAGGCATTAGGCATGCATGCAGTGTACATATATACATGTAGGCAAAATACTCGTATACAAAAAACAAAATTTCAAAAACTGTAGGGGCCTAGAGAGATGGTTCAGTGGTTAACAACACACTGTTCTTCCAGGGTTTTATTTCCAGAACTCATGTGCAGCACTCACATCAGGCAGTTCATAACTGCCTGTAACTCCAGCTCCAGGGTTCTGACAACTTTCTGACCTCCTCTTCCTCCTACACAAACACACACACACACACACACACACTAAAATTAAGTTTAAAAACATTTAGTAAAGATAAAATAGTAATAAAAACAAAATGAATTCAAAACAAACAGGAAAGAATACAGTTGTTTCCATACCGGCTGACTGAGTAGTCTCTCACAGACACTCTTTTATGCTTACGCTCAAGGCCATCTGTTTTAGCAGCCTTCTGCTGCAGTCAAGGGTTTGTGCTTTGGTTTTGTCACTGAGTTTGGTGGCCTCAAGTACTTCTGGCATCAAACCCTGGGCACAATACCCTCCTCAGTAGGATTCAGTAGAAGCTGCCAGCTACTAATATCCTCATACTGATAGGTCACCAGGTATTTGCCAGATTAGTGGTAATTAGAAAGCAATGTTTGTAAGTTGCTTAGAAAAACAGAGAAAATTTGATTTAATAAGTCTCTTTGAAGGCCTGAGGCAACTCCTTACTCTCCAGGGTCACAAGAATGAACTATTCAGTTAAGGAAATTCTACATGGAAAGGAATCATAGCTTCTGCTTCTTAGCCCCAGGTAAGCAGTAAACATGAAAGAATACCAAATTGTCAGACCCTAGTTAAGCTGGCTCACTTGATGCCATGCTGAGCAGAGATGAGCCGGCCCTGGTGAGACTATGTCCAGATTGCAAACAACATGTAAAAGAAAATAGACTTGTTATTTCAGATCACTACAATTTATGGTATTTTATTTTTTTTTATTTTTAAGTATATAGGTGTTTTTGCATGAATGTATGTCTGCATATCACATGTGTGTAAAATAGACTTGTTATTTTAAATTACTACACTCTATGGTATTTTCATTTTTTAATTTTTATGTATATGGTTTTGCCTCAATGTATGTCTGCATACCACGTGTGCATGAGTGTGTAGTACCTGCAGAGCTGGAAGAGGGTTGTGATCTTCCTGAGAAGGGAGTTATCGATGGTTGTGGGCTACTGTGTGGCTGCTGGAAATTGAACCTGAGTCCTGTGGAAGAGCAACCAGTGTTCCTGACTACTGAGCAATCTCTCTGGCCTTTTAAATTTATGTGGCATTTAAAAAATTATTTCTTTTATTTTTGAAATTATAATATAATTACTTCATTTCCTCAGTAGAAGCTGCCTGTTTGTTTTCTAATAAGTGATAGAAAGGGAAAGAATGAGGATAGGTAGAGACCCTGGAGAGTGAGGAGTTACCCCTCGGACTTCAAAATTCTTTGAGACAGTGTTTTTCTGTGTAGTCTTGGCTGTCTTGGCCTTTGTAAACCAGGCTGGCCTCAAACCCACAGAGATCCGCCTGCCTCAGCCTCCTAAGTGCTGGGATTACAGGTGTGTGCCACTGTGCCCGGCACCCAGCAGGATTTTTAGATTTAATTGTAATGTCCTAATTTTTTTGCTATTGTATGTATGTGTGATATGTGTATATGTATGTATCAATGCTCTTGTATGTTGAGTGTAAGAATGTGTGTACCAGGCCACATGTGTGGAGATCAAAGGACAACCTTAGGTGTTCATCCTAACCTTCCACCTGTTTGAGATAGGATCTCTTTTGTATTGATGTGTATGCCTCCCTCCCTGGTCTAAGCACTTCTAATCTCTGTCTCCCATTTTCCCATAGGAGTGCTGGAGTTAGAGGCATGTGCTAGGGTTAAAGGCATGCACCACCATGCTTACCATAATCTCCTAGGTGCTTTTTACTCTAAACAAGTTGACAATTCAGTCTTAACCATTATAGTCCATTGTGGTGACTCAAGCCTATAGACCCAGGACTCAGAAGGCTGAGGCAGGAGGATCACTGTGAATCCAGGCCAACCTGAGTAGGCTAGATAGTTTTATGTCAACTTAACACATGCTAAAGTCATCTGAGAGGAGAGAACCTTAATTAAGAAAATGCCTCTGTATGATAGGGTTATATGCAGGCCTATAAAGCATTTTCTAAATTAGTGATTGATGGGGGAGAGCCTAGTCCATTGTGGGTGGTGCCAATCCTAGGCTGGTGGTCCTGGATTCTATAAAAAAACAGGCTGAGCAAGCCATGATGAGCAAGATATGAGAAGCACCCATTCATGGCCTCTGCATCAGTTCTTGCTTCCAGGTTCCTTCCCTGTTTGATTTCCTGTCCTGGCTTCCTTTGGTGATGAAATATGATGTGGAGGTATAAGCCAAATACCAGCCCGTCCACTCCCCCACCCCCCGGTAGCTTTTTTGTCATGGTGTTTCATCACAGCGATAGAAACCCTCAGACCCTGGGTTATAGTTATTCCTTATCACAAAGAAAACAAACTAACAAACAAAAAGATTTAACTATCATAGGTTCCCTTGAACCTAATTTACAAAATAGGTATACTTTATTTAGCCTTGTGCCAAGACTTATTTAGATTTAGTCATATATTTACCATATTCTTTATTTTTTTCTCACAGGTACCAGTTTTCTTCTATGCAAAATATAAATTTAAAAACATTAATTTGGTGTGTGTATACCTGCCCATAAGACATGTAAGAAGGTCAGAGTACAACTATCAAGAGCTAGTTCTCTTCTTCCATTATGTGGGTCCAGTGGATCAAACTCAGCTCATTAAGCACCGTTATACAATAAGTCATCTTGCTGGCCATAGAATGAATCTTTTTTTGTGATGACATGATTGTAGGAAATTTTCTAATTTTTATTTGCACTATCTCTCATGTTTAAAAGATATTTTAGTAGTGATGGAGAGTTGGCTCAGTTGTTAAGAGTATGTATTACCTTTCCAGAGGACCCCCAGTTCAGTTCCCAACATCCACATGACAGCTTATAACCATCTGTAATTCCAGTTCTAGGTGACCCAATGCCCTCTTTAGCCCCTATGGGCACAGGTATGCATATGCACATATAAAATAAAACAGATAAAATCTTTAGGAAAAAGAAAGATATTTTAAAGATGGGCATGGAGTGTACTTTTGTAATCCCAGCACTTGAGAGACTGAGGCAGAAGGACTGCAAGTTCAAAGCCTGCCTTGCCTACAAAACTTGGGCTGTGTAGGCTAGCCTGGGTTACAGGAGACTCTGTTTCAAAATAAACGAAAACAGGGGCTTGGGAGATGGCTCAATGGTTAGGAGCACTGACTGCTCTTCCAAAGGACCTGGGTTCAATTCCCAGCACCCACATGGCAGCTCACAACTCCAGTTCCAGGAGATCGGATACCCCCACACATACATACAAGTAGGCAGAACACCAATGTACATAAAATAAAAGCAAATAGATAATTAAAAACAAACAAACAAACAAACAACCTAAAATCCCACTAAGGGCCTTTGAGATGTTGAGTGTTAAGGTTCGAAAATCCAAAACAACCCAAGCAGTTACAAGAGTCCAACAAAGCATGACCTTTATTTGAATTTCGCAGTAAAAAATAACCAGTCAGGGACAACACCACAGATGTGGGTGCTGACTGCATCTTCAAATGTTAGAATAATGTTAGTTAAGTATTTAAGCAGATGACAAAAAATTAAGAAGATGACAAAAATATATTCTATTCAGGCCAGTACTGATCAATCAGGGCCAAAGAACATACTTGGGAGCTCAACTGTAATCCCAAGCCAAAATGTTACAGAGTTTTTAATCCTGAAATTAAAAACATCTATGCCGAGTTATGCTACCAATCAGGATTTAGGAAGAGAGGACTTTCTTAGGAATATGTCTTTGTGGCACACTTATCCTGGCCCTTTTGGTTGGGTTATTGAACTATGGTGGGCAACTTGCTAAGCATGATGTCAGTTTCCCAAGTACATGTCTCTTTTTGCCAAGCAGGATGTCAGATACCCAGGGAGGTTTTAAGAACTTAAACTTTACCCCTAATCAAAATGGAAGTTTTATTCAAAATGACTTCAGTTTGGTTCCTTCTTACATTGAATATCTTTTTCAATTACTCTCCACTTTAAGTTTTTTTTTTAATTTGTGTGTGTGTGTGTGTGTGTGTGTGTGTGTACATGTGGAAGTCAGAAGACAACTTTATGATCAGTTCTTTCTACCCACATTTATGTGGGTTCTGGTGTTCCTACTGGGACATTTTGCTTGCCTCCATATTATGTTTTGAGATGAGGTCTTCCACTGAGTCTGAGACTTGCTGATTTGCGTAGGCTGGCTAGCCAGTGAACTTAGGGATCCTCCTGTTTTTACCTCCTCAGCACTGGTACTACAGATAATCACTGTCCTGTCTGTCACATAGGCACTTGACATTGAACTCATGTTCTCATGTTTGCATGGTAAGCACTTAATTAACCGAGGGAGCTCCCTGGCTCTGACTATTTTTTTTTTCCTGGGCATTTTGAACATTTTATATTTCTCTCTGATTTTTCTGTGGTTTCCATTATTATACTTCTAGGCATTGATTTATTTTGATGCATTCTTCTTGGGATTGTTTTTGTTTGTTTGGATTTTTTTTTTTTGCCTAAAGATAAAATTACAGCAGTTTGATTTTATGATTTTTAATTTGTTTTTGTTTTCATTGTTTTTAGACACTGTTTCTCTGTGCAGCCCTGGCTTTCCTGGAACTTACTCTGTAGACCAGGCTGGTCTCAAACTCATGGAGATCCACTTGCCTCTGCCTCTCAAGTGGTGGGATTAAAGGTATGCAGCATCACTGCCCTTCGTAATTTTTTTTTTCCTGTAAGTAAGTATTTTGTCTGCATACATGTATGTGTTCTTAATGCAGGCTTGTTACCCAAAGAGGCCATAAGAGGACACCAGATCCTTAGGAACTGGAGTTGCAGGCTGTTGTGGACTGCCATGTGGATGGTAGGTATCAAATTCAGGTACACTCTCTGTAAAATCAGCAAATGCTCTTAACTATTGACTCTTTCCTCCAGATTCTGATTTCATGATAGTTAATAAAAAGTTTAGTTGGGCTAGCAAGATGGCTCAGTGGGTAAAGGTATTTGCTGCCAAAACTAACAGTTAGTTCTGAGTTTGATTCCTAGCACCCATATGGTGGAAGGAGAGCACCATCTCCTACAAGTTGTCCTCTGATCTCCACACAAGCTCTATGGTGGATTGAATGATTATATCCTCCATGGACTCATATGTTTTAATACTTGGTCCACAGTTGGTGGAACTATTTGAGAAGGATTAGGAGGAGTGGCCTCATAGGAGGAAGTGTGTCACTGAGAGCAGGCTTTGAGGTTTAAAAAGCTCATGCCATTCCCAGTTAGCTCTCTTTGCTTCCTAATTGTGGATCAGATTTAAGTTCTCAGCTAGTCTGTGAACATTTCCTCCTGTGTTCTTATTGGGGCTATGATTCAGTCAGAAACTGGTAACTGAGAAGTCTTGGATGCATGTTGAAAAGCAACACTGGGATAGTTTTTTTTTTTTTTGTGGGGAGGGGTAAAAAGCTTATTAGAGGAATTATCAATTCACTGACAAAGAGACAACACCCTGGCAGGGCATTTGAGGAGAGTTCTAGGTCTAAGTACCAGAGACAGAGGTTCTGAAGAGAGGCACCAGAGATCTCCAGGCAGAGTTAAGGTCCTTTCTTAGAGCTCTCTGAGGAAGAGGGGTGGTGTATAGTACCAACCTGCAGATAGGCTCTTTGGCTTCCAAATGGAAGTTAGGGAAGGTAGTGGGGATCAGGATGTGTGGTGCACCTGGAAGTCTGTTAGAGATTAATAGAAAATGTCTTCAATAAGGGGCCTGTCAGTAGATGTGAGAAGAGAAGGGCTGCTGCAGGTACTGTGGCATGAGCAGCAGTCTGGTCTGAGTTCTAATACTGCATTCTTACAATAACACTATGGTGAATTGTTTTTGTTTATTTTGAGAAAGGGTCTCTCATGTTTTCCAGCTGTCCTTAAATGTGCTATGTAGTTGATGCTGCCCTTCAACACATGATTCCTATTGTCACCATTTGTGAAGTACTGAGTTCACAGGCATGTGCTACAGATGGCTTTCAGAGGGAGAATTCTAGAGGTGCTGTTAGAACATGAAGAATGATCCCCTCTGGTTGCTTCTCAAAGCCCAAGTGAGACTACAGGCTCAGAGAAGCCCTTCCCATATGTATTGCTGTTTCCTCTGGTCCTCCTATGTCCTCCTGCTCTTCAGCGGGTAGGTCAAGTCAAGCTTGGGTTTTGACCTTTTCTACCTGCAATTGGTTGGTGGCTCAGTCCCATCAGTGAGCCAGATTTGGTTTGAGGGAGGGCAGGAACAGGAAAGCATCTGCTTTTGTCTTCTTCTACTGGTAGACCAGATCCTACTGAGCTACTGTGATGGCTTTACTGACAGGTTGTCAGACATATGTGAAGATGTGGATGCAAATCACGGATTTCTGTGTGCCTGGGGTTCAGTCTGAATGGTAAGGCCAGGTGTGAAGTTTTTATCCACCTTAGTAATTTTCAGGCATGGACTATGATACTAAAAACTGAGCACTGTGTCTCTGACAGGGGACACAGGAAAGGCCTATTAAATTTCTGCCTGTTCTAACTTGGGTGAAGCCCTGAGAGATAAGCAGATAATAAGTCTCCATAGACACGAGAAGAAGGAGCTAAAGAGAAGACGGGTAAAGCCTTTTTACATCCCTGAACTGTTTGACAGGGAGGTGGGTGGGAGAGCTGGCTTGAGTATATCTGTGTGGACAAGGATATGAATTTGGGCTAGCTGCTGGCTTGGTCTAATGCTCCTGAGAGCTTTGAAAGGCTAGTGAGGAGTATTTGTCCAGGGAGCCCACAGGGCTTTGGTGTCCTGCATAGTCATCCAGGACCCTGTTCTTAGGACTACACACTTGTTGTGATATTTTGCAGTCATCATTTTAAAATCACTGATAAGTGCATCTGTGATAACTTTAGGTACATAAAGTTAGATGGGACAAATTGTAGCAATGCAGTAAGCAATGGGTGTACTGACTCTGCATATCCTCTGTTCTAGGGTGACAGCTGACAGTGCCCCATGAATTGAGAATTCCTATGATTCTAGGATGTGCAAGTTACCTCTGCAGCAGAATAAGTGGGCATTGAGGGACCCCCAAAGAATATACTACATACTTTCATTTACATATTTCCTTTTATTTAATATATATTTTTAGATTTCCTTCCTTCTTTTCTTTCTCCTCTCTCTCTTTCCCCTCTTTCATTTTGAGGATAGTATCTTGTGTAAACCCATTTGGCCTTGGAACTTGTTATATAGTTAAGGAGGACGGTTGTGAACTCCCAATCCTGCTTTAACCTCCAAATTGTAAGAATTATAGGCATGTGACACCATCATGCCTGTTGTTGGTAACAATTAATATTTACTATTGGTTTATCTTTTAGTAATGCTGCTGTTAGTCCTAAACAGCTGTATACCCAAATCACCAAACAGACACTAGGATTTATTTAATTAACCTAGAACACAATGCTGGGTAATAGTTGTTCCATCCTAAACCTTCAAGCCCACGTAGTTTCTATCATTCAGATTTCCCACATTATACTTGCTTTTTGTGATATATTAGGTCCAGTCCATCTCTCCACGTTGTTCCAAGACCTCTGCTCTTGCCTCTGTTCTCCAAGCCTCTCCTGCCCTTCTTCCCTCCTCTGCTTCCCACTTCCTATCCTTTGGCTCCTCCCTCTCTTCCTGCTTCCTTTCCCTTGCTCAACATTGAGGCTAGTTGCTTTATTTTGGCATGTTTACACAAAGTTGAGACAGGTGATGCTTAGAATAAATATCACAATGCAATGTCAGGATTGAAACCAGAGAGTGGGGGGAAAAATCAGCATTTGAATGAACAAGGGTAAAATGTATACATTTCAAAAGAACATTATACCAACACATGTCCCTGTTTTTCATTTTCATTTTACATTCTGACCACAGTTCCCCTTCCCTCCTTTCCTCCTAGTGCTTCCCACTTACCATCTCTCCCATCCACCCTCATTTCTCTTCAGAAAAGCGCAGGCCTCCCATGGATGTCAGTCAGCCACAGTATAACAAATTGAAGTAAGATTAGGTACCTCCTCTCCTTTTGAGGCTAGATAAGGCAACCCAGTCGGGGGAATGGGGTCTGCTTTTTAAAGAAAATTTTTTTTTAATTTTAATTTTTATTAATTACACTTTATTCACTTTGTATCCCCCCATAAACCCCTCCCTCCTTCCCTCCTAATTGTACCTTTCCTCCCCCTTCTCCACTCATGCCCCTCCCCAAGTCCACTGATAGAGGAGGTCCTCTTCTCCTTCCTTCTGATCTTAGTCTATTAGATCTCATCAGGAGTGGCTGCATTGTCTTCTTCTGTGGCCTGGTAAGGCTGCTCCCTCCTCAGGCGGATGTGATCAAAGAGCAGGCCAATCAGTTCATGTCAGAGGCAGTCCTCTTCCCAGAAAATGGTTTTATTTTATTTGTCTCTGTCTGTCTGTCTGTCTGTCTGCCTATGTATCATTGATTTTGTATGTGTATATGTACTGGAGTGGCACAGCAATCATGTGGGGGTCTGAGGGAAATTTGTAGGAGTCAGTCCTTTCTAATATGTGAGGCCCATGGATTGAATTCAGGTCATTAGACTTGGCAGTAGGCACCTTTATCGGCTGAGTCCTCTCAGTGGCTGTTTTTGTTTTTGTAACAAGTTCTCATTATAGCCCTGGCTGGCCTAGAACTCTCTAGGTAGATCAGGCATTAATTTCAAACTTGTATTAATTCTCCTTCTTTGGCCTCCAGAGTAACAATGGGATTAGAGATATGCATCATCATGCTTGGTATTCTTTTTAGTTTTAGAAACTATCTTTTGTAGCCGGGCCTGTTGTAGGCCTATAATTCCAGTTACTTACATGGCCGAGGTGGGAGCATCAGAAGTTCAGTGCCAGCCTGGGCAATTTAGTGAGAACATGTGTCAAAATAAAAAGTAAGAAAGGGCCTGGCATGATGGAACCTTCCTTTAATCCCAGAACTTAAGAGGCAGAGCTGGGTAGATCTCAGTGAGTTCTAGAGCTATATAGTGAGACTTTCTCAAAAACACAAAACAAAACAAAATGTAAGAAAGGGCCTGGCATGATGGAACCTTCCTTTAATCCCAGAACTTAAGAGGCAGAGCTGGGTAGATCTCAGTGAGTTCTAGAGCTATATAGTGAGACTTTCTCAAAAACACAAAACAAAACAAAATGTAAAAAGGGCTAATGGTATTATCCTGGGTTCAATAGCTAGTACAACAAACAACAGAAATCAAAACAACTGTCTTTTGACAGTTTAATGACATTTACCCTCTTATTATTAAAAAAAAGTTTTTAAGACAAGATCTCAAATTTTCACTAGTTGGCCTGGAGCTTGCTATGTAGACCAGACTATCCTTGAATTTACAGAGATCTGCCTACCTTTGCTTCCAGAGTGCAGGGATAGGCAGTGCCACCAAGCCCAGCTCTAAGCCCCCCTCTCATTTTTTAAGCAGAGGGATAGCTCTCCCTTTTTTTCAGTGCCAGGGCTCTAACCCAGGGTCATGGGCATTCTAGGTAAATTCTAATGAAGTTCTGAAATATCCTTATTTTTGAATTCTTTTTTTTTAGAATGTTGATATATTTTTAAATTTTTATTAATTACAGTTTATTCACTTTGTATCCCAGCCTTGGCCCTTCCCCCCCCCCCAAACCCTCCCTCCCTCCCTCTTCTTCTGCTATGCCCCTTTGAATTTTATTCTACATATTTATTTATGTATGTGTGTGTATATGTGCAGGCATGCACATGCCACAGTGTGCATGCAGAGATCAAAGGACAAATTGAGGGAGTTGTTTTTTTCCTTCTATTATGTGCATTTCAGGGATCAAACTGAGGTTATTAGGTCTGGTAACAGGTGCTTATAGCCACTAAGCCATTTCACTGGTCCTTCCCTCAGTTTTTTGAGACAAGGTCTTGAATATTGTTCAGGCTGACTTTGTCCTATTGATCCTATTGTCTCTGCCTCCACAGTGCCAGGATTACTGGTATAAAACATCTGACTGAGCCAGGCATTTGGTTTTGTTTGTTTTGTTTTGCTTTGCTTTGTTTTCAGACAGCTTGTTTCTCTACTGTAGCCCAGGTTAGCTTAGAACTCACCATGTAGTCCAGGCTGAACTAGAACTTGGGCAGTTCTCAGGAACCAGTCTCCTGAGTAATGAGATTCCAAGGCATGAGGGCTGACTCTTCAGCCAGGCACCTAAACATTTTTATTATGTGTGCATGTAATAATATGTGTATATATGGGTGTGCACGTGTTATGATGCACATGTGAAGGTAAGAATCAACTTTTGTGGAATCAGTGGTTTTCTTGTCTTACATAAGTTCCAGGTATTAAACTTGGGTCACTGTGCTTGTGTTGGGCTGACAGGCTTGTATTTGATTGAACTGATTTTACCTGCTGAGCCATTTAAGCAGCCCTCAGCCAAGGCAATTTTACTTTGAATGGGATTCTGAAAACTTTATACCCTAGCCGGGTATTTTAGAGGTCCTTGTGGGCATTCTGATAGGATTGAGCGCCATAAACAGAGACTCCTCCAGTGTAGGCTCTTGGCCTCTTTCTTACTGGCTCAGTACCACACACCCACATTTACACAGACTAAAGGAAACAAGCTGCATATAAGCTTGTGTATTCCTTTTTATTTGTTTATTTTTTTGAGATAGGGTCTCATGAAGCCCAAGTCCTCCCAACCAAAGCCACAAAAACCCTTAAAAATAACCAAACAACAAAACCTGGGCATGGTGCTACACTCAAGAGCAGTGGTTCTCAACATTCCTGATGCTGTGACCCTTTAATACATTTCCTCACATTGTGCTGACCACTAACCATAAAATTATTTCATTGCTACTTCTTAACTGTAATTGTGCCACTATTATTAATTGTATTGTAAATATGATACTCAGGATATCTAATATGTGACCCCTAAAGGAGTAGTGACCCACAGGTTGAAACCTATAATCAAGAGAAAGATAGGAGGATCAGGAGTTCAAGTTCATCTTCTATTACATAGCAAGTTTGTGACCAGCCTGGCTGTATGAAACTCTGTCTCAAAAACAACAGCAACAAAACAAAGTACCCACTGAAAATACAGTTAAAGCAAACAGAATTATTAAATACAAGCTACTTTCCTTTGTTTTTAATTGTCAGTTTTCTTTAGTGTTTATCAAAGTCTCCAGATCTATTCTTACACCTAGTGCATTGAATTACCTTTATGTCACTGTCTTAGTTTGGGTTTTATTGCTATGAAGAGACACCATGACCATGGCAACTTGTAGAGGAATTTTAATCCAGCAACATGGCTGCTCTGATCACATCCAAAGACCTTCTAGGTCTGTGTGATCCAGCTGAATGCAAACATGCCCTTAATATACACCCTTAATCCCAAACAATGAAGGTAAAGTTAGTTTGTAGAAGTCAGCACCCGTATTTGAAAGTGATGCCTAATTGAGAGGGAGAAAAAGTGACAAATCAGAGAAAGATTTGGCAGAATGAGTCAGAATAAGTTATGCCCAACTTGCACGAGAACAGAGAAAAGGAGTCTACTTAAGGGAGAGTGGGGCAGAGAGAGGAGAAAAGGCAGTTTTACCCAAATGGTTGTACAGAGACAGGTTGCAGAGAGAGAACAAGCTAGACACAGGTGAAGACCGAATGAGCCAGAGAATTAGAAGGAGCCAGAAAATTAGAACAGATTGCTAGAATTAGTTTGAGGTCAAGCAGAGCAATTCAGTTAGAAACTGAGAGAAGCCAGTTTGAATCAATCAGCTTGGAGAGGAGTTTGAGCCAGAACAACTGAGTACCAGCCAACCAGTGTTCAGAAAGAGCTAGAAAGGGTGAGCTTATTCAGCAGTAAGTCTCAGAGGCTGAAAGCATTCTGTATGGAGGCTGGAAGCTTCCAAGACTAGGCTAGGCCTAGGTTAGCAGATGGAGGCAGTAAGCCTCCCAGACAGCAATTACATCAGACAAATAAAAGTTACTTTTACATCAACTCTTATAAAGGAGTTGGCTTACAGTTTCAGACATTTAGTCCATTATCATTATCATCATGGTGGGAACCATGGCAGTATACAGGCAGACATGGTGCTGGAGAAGGAACTGAGAGTTCTACATCTGGACCTGCAGGCACCAAGAGGAGACTATGTGCCACGCTGAGTGTAGCTTGAGCAAATATGAGACCTCAAAGCCTACCCCAACAGTGACACACTTCTTCCAACAAGGCCACACATACTCCAACAAGGCTACCCCTCCTGATAATGCCACTCTGTATGGCCAAGCGTTTAAACATGTAAGTGTATGGTGGCCATTCCTATTCAAACCACCACAGTCAAATTTCCATTCTTCATTTTAAATTCTGAGATGGGATGCTTATGTTTCTAATGCTGGCCTCCACTTTGCTATATAGCTGAGGATGGCCCTGAACTTCTGATCTTTCTGCCTCTACCACTTTAGGGCTGGAGTGATAGGTGTGACCTCAGAGCTGAGGTGACAGTGGACTATCCTCACCTTTTACTTCTATCCTAATATTAAGCAAGATCTTAGGTGACAGTTGAGAGTCTTTCTGTGTTTTTGTATTCCAGAGTTGAAATGGCAGCTGAATGACTTCTCCTATTCCCTCATTCTGTCCAGCATAAAGACCAAATTCTTGGATTTCTCTTGAATGCTATCACTTGAATCTTCATTTCTTATTTGTGTGCTGGAGCTGAGGTGGCCTTTGCTGTCTGCTGAGCTTCATGCCATGCCCCTGAAGTAGAATAAGGTAGAAAATACCAAATTGTAGGTACTGGTGTATTTATTTGTGTAGTGATTGACCTAAAGCACTCTGTGTACTGCCCATCTGCCAAGCAGGACTTCACTTGCTGCCTGGAACAGAATGACCTGGAGGAATAGCTGAAACAATGCATCAGTGCCCTTAACAACCTGCTGTTATGCTTCTGCCAAGTATGCTTCTGCTTCTGTAAAATCCTGCAGGCCCCACGTCATGGTTTTAGGGTATAATATGACCCATACCCAGAAAGACACGCATGGTATACACTTACTTATAAGCAGATATTAGCCATATCTACAGATTAACCATACTACAATCCCCAGATCTAAAGACGCTAAACAACAAGGAGGACCCTAGTGAAGAAGCTTAATTCTCATTCAGAAGAGCAAACAGGATAGATATCGGAAATGGCAGAAGATAGGGAATAGGACAGGAGTCTTCAACAGGGGTCCTCTGAAAGACTCTACCCATCAGGCTATTGAAGCAGATGTTGAGACTCATAGCCAAACTTTGGGCAGAGTGCAGAGATCTTATGAAAGAAGTGGGGGATAGAAAGACCTGGAGGGGACAGAGCTCCACAAGGAGACCAACAGAGCCAACAAATCTGGGGGGAGGGGGGCTGCAGAGAATGATGAACCAATAAAGGACCATGCATGGAGAGGACCTAGACCTCCTACTTAGATGGAGCTGATAGGCAGCTGTCTCCATGTGGGTGCCCTAGTAATGGGAGCAGAAGATATCTCTGACATGGACTCTATTGCTTGCTCTTCAATTACTTCCCCCTGGCAGGGCAGCCTTGCCAGGCCACAGAAGAGGATGCAGGCAGTCCTTATGACACTTGATAGGCTGGGGTCAGATAGTAGGGGAGGAGAACTCCCCCTTTCTGAGGACTAGGGGAGGAGGTGCAATGGAAGTTTTAGTTTCTTTAAAAACTCAGTTATGTTATATAAATATGTTTTTGTTTTAGTCCCAAGTATGGGATATTAGTTGGTTTTTAGTTTGTGCACAGCTAATAATTGTCTTGTGCGGGGCATTGTCTTTGCCAGCTGGTAACAGCCTGCCTCATCCTGCATGGAGAGGGGCATGGTCTAGGATTCTGAGGATATAAATATGAGAGCCCAGAAAGAGAAGGTGTGGCACGCGGTAGTGATGCATGGCCAGTGGCAGTTTGGAGAGACCAGTGATGGAAACAGACAAAGAGAAATGTTTCAGCACAGCGGATTGGAGGATACTGTGTGCTGCATTTGCTGTTGACGGAGATTGGTATAACATCCAAAGAACCCATTGACCCTAAATAGCCAGAAGAAGTAAAGAGGTCTGCACCTGCCTCTTCCCACTAATTTTCTCTCTCCTACCTAGGGTTTGGAGGTTGGAAGGGAGAGGCTATAAGGAACACCAAATAAAATAGAGTTTAAAAATGAGCCCAACAAGGGGGGTGGGGGAAGAGGGAGGGAGGGTAGGACCAGGAGAAGAGGAGGGAGGAGCTTCAACTGGGATTTAAGGTGAATAAATTAAAAATATAAATTTAATAAAAGAAGAAAATGGCCACACTATCACTATCTATCAGGTAAGGCAACAGCAGAATGTCCTCACTAGAGCTTTGGCTTCTTTTTCAGTGCATGTTCATTCACAGTCACCTTCATATGCCTTCTGTACTTCAGGCTCCCTGTACTGACCCTGTATACACAGGGATGTTATGGCAGCAGGTCCCTACTCCCAAAGTCTGCTACATCTCTTGAAGTCTGTAAAAGTTGGGTTACAATCTGAGGGTTTCAACAGCACTCTAAGCACCAAGAGCCTCTGCATGGTCAGGATGATTTTCTTGTGCCTTTGCTTTAATACCATCCTTAGGCCAATGTCTGAGGCAGTGAAGACCCAGCTCCACCATTCAAAGTGGTTGAGGATTTAAAAGGCTCTTTTCCAGGAGCTGGCATGAGGCTGGTACCCCTTGGTGGTTTGTAGAAGAGGCTTGGAGGCATCTTTAGGGAAAGCTGGGCAAGATTCTGCCATTTGGGGGCTTTTACATCATCACAAGCACTTTATGAAACCTGTCTACTCATAGCCACATGGCTACTGTACCAGGAGTCAAGAGAAATCCTCTCTTTATCATGGAGTTAGAGAAACTGTGTGGCCTTTTGTCTAATCATGGTGAGCAGAATGATATTCACAAGAACCATAGGAGATGACTGTGTGGAGGTGGTATTGAGGGCTCAGTTGGGCTTTGTGCTCTGTCCTCAGGAAGCTATTCTGCTGTATTTATCTGCTTTCTCCTGGGGTATAGTAAAAGTGGTGAGGCTAGGTTGGAAAGCCTCCATAGCTCAGCTTACAACTGTGAGCCCCAGAGGACACTGGGGCAACCTTGGCTTGCTGGTACATACATCTCAGCCATAGGTACCAGGAGGATGGAGAATGAAGGCAAGACCCTGTACTAAAGCTTGGCCTTCAGTTCTGTCCATGGAGGCCTGCTGGCTGCTCTGGAGGACCTTGTTTAGAAGTGTAACTGTCAGCTGGGCATGGTCATGCACACCTGTAACCTCAGTACTCTGGGAGGCAGAGGCAAGCGGAGTTTGAGGCCAGCCTGGTCTACAAAGTGAGTTCCATAACATCTAGGGCTGTTGTTACATAGAGAAACTCTGTCTTGAAAAACAAAACAAAACAAAACAAAAAAGTCTGTCACGCTTGAAATGAATGAAAATATTCTATAAGGTAGTAATAGGTTTCTCTGCTGACATAATTAGCCAATTCATGCTGAATTAAAAGTATAAAAGCAGGTTGATTTGGGAACAGTTCTTGGGTGGTTCATTAGTCTTAGAGAAAGAGGCCAGAGAAGTTGCCATGCAGATAAGCAGACAGGGAGACAGATAGGGTGGAGAGAGAGATACACAGAGAGAGGGAGACAGATGATATAGAGAGGGGAGAGAGGGGAGGTAACTAAAATGTCTGGATTATATAGGAAAAAGCCACTGGGGGAAGGTCAGTCCAGGCTCTACGCTGTAAAGCTGAGGGGAGGGGGCAAGTTATGCCAGCCATACCTTGTATCAGGTAGGGGCTGAGGGACGCTAGGACAACCTGGAGGCCAGGCGTGCTTTGATGTGTTAAATAGCCTGCTTCTCCCTTGCTGCTCCTGATTGCTGTTGAGAGACAAGATGTTGGAGATCTCCTGAAACATGGATTGGACTGGCTCCAAGGAACCCAATGACCCTAACCAGCAGGAAGCAGCTAAGAAAGAACTGCACCCCCCCTCACACTAATCCTTTCTCTCTCCTACCTGGTGTTGGAAGGGATTGGGGTGGAGTAGGGAGAAAAAGTTAAAAGAAATGTAAATATTGCCTACAAACTCATCAACTCTCCTTCCTAATACTGGGTGGGGCA
The DNA here is from genome assembly GCF_030254825.1 of Meriones unguiculatus. Classification (NCBI taxonomy): domain Eukaryota; kingdom Metazoa; phylum Chordata; class Mammalia; order Rodentia; family Muridae; genus Meriones; species Meriones unguiculatus. Next base: position 40,330,134 of record NC_083369.1, read on the forward strand.
GGGTCAGGGTCTGGGTAAAGCTAGTTGATTTGCTGTCCTGCATGAACAATAAAGCAGTGGATGTATTTGTGTAGAAGGTAAAAGCAAGGGTGACCTGTCCTTGTACTTCAGGATAGTCTCAATGACAATGTTGTAGATTCAGAGAGTAGGCTAGAGAGACTGGTGGTCAGACCCAGGCTCCTAACTGAACCATTGTGGGAGACCTCAGAAGTAAAGATGACAAGAGAGGCAGGAAAGGAGGGAAGGGTGGAGCAGATGGTGGGGTAGGAACCTACAGGGTAACATGGTATGATGGCTAATATTGTCAGTTCAACTACGTCTGGAATTAACTAAACCCAAGAAGTTGGGCCTATCATGGAGGGATTTGATTTTTATTGGAAGTGGAAGACCCACTCAAAATCCAGACCATTTGAGGCCAGAAGACCCACCCAAAATTTGGGCCACACCTTCTGGTGACTACCCACATAAAAGAAGGAAACTTGATCTTTGCCTGCTTGCCGTCTTGCTGGCAAGTTCATCTCACTTATTCATGAGCCATTTGTTTGCTGATGTTAGAACCCACTTCCTTGGGATTCGAACCTAGAGAGAAAACTGGCAGCTCTCTAGGCCCTCCCTGGAACTCCAGTACAAGATTGGGCTACTGAGATATCCAATCTCATAGATCCTGGGCCTTTCCATCAGGAGATAGCTATTCTTGGTCTACTTGGACTGCAGCTTGTAAGCAACTCCAATACATGTTTTATCAGTTTTGTTGTTTTATAGAGCCCTGACTAATACACATCCTTCACGGTCCTGGACGGCAGGAAGAAAGTGACAAGGAGACAGGTAAAATTGTTTGAGAATTTAATGGCAGGTTGGGGTAGGTAAATCCTAGCTGCTGCTCCTGCCTTCCTTTGGTCAGGAGGCTACCTATGTGTGGGATGAGGTTGACTATGGAGTACTGAGTTTGTTAGGAGGTATCTAGCTAGGGCCCCAAAATATTGCTAGGCAGCGTGAGGTCTCTTCCAGCTGGTGAGGAGGAATGTCAAGTAGCACATTTAGGCAGGGTGGCCACAGGCAGGTCCTCTCACATGGGTGTCCTTGACCATTTCCTTCAAGTTCTGAGGTCCTTGCCCATAGGGAGTATGGTTTGCTCATTGTCCCTCTGAGGCCCAAGGTTTCTTCCCATTGTTCCTAACTCCTGTCTTAGGGAGTCTAGGGACTTTCTGAGAGGTGTTTTTCTTCTTTCTGCAGGGGCTGGAGGGGAGAGGGTGATTCGGATCTGCGGAAAGGTGGGTGGCTCAGATAGGGGCAATGGCGGCCCATAAAGTAGTACAGTGAGTTCTGAATGCCTGGTAGTTGAGGAATGTAGCTTGAGTCAATGGTAGTGGCAGTGGCAGCAGCAGTAGTGGCAGCGACAGCAACAGCATAGGACAGAGAATGGGATTGGAATGTGTGGCTAAGGCCTATGGTCCCAAAGTCCTTCCAATATGGGGTCAATAGTTGTAATATAGGGATAGATGGTGAGGGCAGATGCAGGAAGGGTCGCCAAAAGGGGCAAAGTGAAGATGGTGTAAGTTCTCAGAGCTTGTGAGGATTCACCCACTTGTACGTGCCCTCATACTGGAAGCCCACTCTCTTCATCAGCTCATCTGCCTCTGTGGGCCCGCGGCTGGGAGGCAAAGAAGAGACATGAGTGAACTTTGTCCCTGGTAATTCCTACTGTCATGCTTCATTTGGCTTGCCTCCCTTAGCTCCCATCCTTCCCTTACCTGCCATAAACATAGGGGATGGGTTGGGGCTTCTCACGATCAATCTTGTGCAGCAGTGGTGTGAAGATACGCCAGGCTTCCCTGAGTTCATCACTGAAGGGATACAATGTAGGATGGAGTGGATGCACATAGGGATGTAAGGAGAAGACCACTCCTCTTGTGTGACTGTATTAGGCTGGGGGAGGGGGTCCCTCACCTGCGGACAAAGTGCATCTGGCTCCCACAGAAGACATCCAGGATGAGGCGTTCATAAGCATCAGGGAGCTTCACATTCTGCAGGGTTGGGGAAGAAGGAATGTTGCTGATATTACTGTATTCACTCACCAAGGGCCTCCCTTACAGCCTTCCCAGATGGTCCTCCCTGTGGGAACCTTGTATCTGTTGCCATAGGTCAGGTCCAGTTCAGATTCCTCAGGGTTGAAGAACATGCCAGGCTTCTTGGTCATCATTTTGGTGTATACAGCCTCATTGGGCTGCACACGGATCACCAGCTCGTTACGCTTGCACTGCTGGTGGAAGATGTCGCCTGCCACATCGCGGAACTGCAGTCTCACCTCAGCCTTGCGCTCATTCAGGGCTTTGCCACAGCGCAGGATGAAAGGTACCCCTAGGGGGCAGGGCTGGCCTCAGGGACTGGCTTTTCTACTGTCTTGTGCTGTGCTGTGTTGTGTGTGTGTGAGTGTGTGTGTATGTTTGTGTGTGAAAGAGAGAGAGAGAGAGAGAGAGAGAGAGATCTCCTATGCCTGTGTATATGTGTAAATGTGTACATGTAGAATAAGTATGACTAGGGTGGTTTCCCACTTGTGCTAACCCTCCTCTCCAGCATCCTTTACCACGGAGCACCATGTATCTGAACATACCAAGAAGTGTCTCATTGAGGGTACCCTACCTTGCAGGGTCCTAGAGGTGTCACCTACCATCCCACCGTTCATTCTCCACATAGAGGACAGCTGCTGCAAAGGTGGCAGTGGTGGACCCATGGGGCACTGTGGGATCATCTAAGTACCCTTTGGTAGCTTCTCCTTCTCCATTTGGGTTCCCCACATACTGGCCAAGGACGACATTGCAGGTTTCCACCTCTGAGATACATTTCAACACTTTGACCTGTGAGAAAACCAAGGCAGAGTGGGCTCCTTGGTAACACAGAGGGTGTAGGGGAATGGACATGAGCCCAGCGCCTTGTCATAGAGTGGCTTGCTCTGGGGCATGGCTGCTGGGGGACCTGGTAGACCAGCCTCCACCTACCTTCTCATCACGGACATCATCTGAATCTGTGGAGGCAGGCTTTTCCATGGCCACTAGACACAACATCTGCAGGAGGTGGTTCTGCATAACGTCCCTAGTAGCAGAAGAGGCAGATGTTCTGCTCAAGTGCCACTTTCAGGGTGGGAATGAGGGGATGACCAAGTTCTAGGGGCCCTAAAGTTTGGAATCCTTGACTCCTTATCCCTAGTGTCTTACAGGTCTCCTAAGGTAAGGAAGTAGACACTGACCCTGAAAAACATTTGGGGTTTGGCTGGATGGTACCCTTCATGGCAACCCACAACACCTAACTTGAATACTAGCCCTCAGGGTGTGAAGATGAGCTGAGTTGGGGTTGGATATGGGTTCTTACCTGATGATCCCAAATTCATCAAAGTAGCCCCCACGACCCTCTGTACCAAAGGGCTCTTTAAATGTGAGGATTACACAGGCAATGTTGTCTCGGTTCCAGATGGGGCCAAAGATCCTGTTGGCAAATCTGTGGGAGGTACAGCAGAGAGGCTAGCATGCGAGACATTGTGGGAGCGTCCATGAATGGACCTACACACTTGGGATTTCTACAGTGGTTTTATCTGAGCCAAGCTAGAGCTTAGCACCCTGGCCAGCATCGAGAAAGAATTTGTCTTTGGGGCAGCAGAGCAGGTAGGGTTCCTCACATTGCCACCCTTGCCCTGGTCCCCTTTCACCCTGTCCCCTGTGTACCTCAGCACCATGAGGTTCTGGACCATCTCCTTGCCCAAGTAGTGGTCAATGCGGTAGATCTGGTCCTCACGGAACAGAGAGGAGATGTGGTTTGACAGCTGGTTGGAGCTCTGCAGGTCTCTCCCGAAGGGCTTCTCCACTATGATGCGGTTCCAGCCTCTGATGGGAGTCCCAAATCATGTTATTTCTGAAACCTTTTCCTAGGAATAGACCTATGGCCATGTCACCCTGATCCTCACCCCAGGGACCAAGCAGGGCTTTCATCCTCTTCATTCTCAGGTGACCCAGGGAAGTTCTGCAGGCTGCTATTGATCCTTACCCTGAACAGACAGCATCTTAGAGCCTTCCTGCCAACACGCTAAGGACTGGAAATTTCTGGGATTTGCCCACCTTGGTGCTAGGGTAGGATGACTGGAAAATTTTTGGGTGGCTTTGTTCCTCTCCTTTCCCGTGCCAGATCCTCAATGAGTCAGAAGTGGCCCAGCAAGCAACAGACAGGACATCAAAGTCACAGCTTCCTTACTAGTTTTACTTTAATTAGTTTAAGATACGGTCTTACGTATCCAAGAATGACCTTAAACTCCTGATTCTCCTGCTTCCACATCCCAAAAGCTGAGATCACAGGCATTGTGCCATCCTTCATTGGTTTTATATTCTTGAGATGAAGTCTTAGTATGTTGCTCAGGTTGGCCTGGAACTCCTGAGTTCACAGGGTATTCTTGTCTCATGCCTTGAAAGGACTACAGTCATGGCCCAGTGCAACTGACTTTTATTGGCTTTATTTATTTTTAAACTAGCTTTTTTTTTCCTTTTTGAGACAGGTTCTCACTATAAAGAGTAGACTGACTTCAAATTCGGTATGTAGCTTAGGCTGGTTTTAACTACATAGTGATCCTGAGCTTCCTGAGTACTGGAAGTATAAGTGTGTAACACTATACCCAGCTTAATTTTGTTGTTGGAGACAGTTTCACTCTGTAGTCCAGGTTAGCCTTGAACTCCAAGCAATCCTCTTGCCTTAGTCTCCACAGGGCTGGGATTATCTGTGTGAATCACCTTGCCCAGATTTCCAGTGACTTTAAAACAGCAGGTTCCTTTCTTTGTCAAGAAGAACAGAGCACTGTAATTGTTTTCTAAATTCAAAATCAGTAACAAGAAAAATGGCTTTCAGTCAGCAGTAAGCTCTTATGAAACAACACTGCCACCTTGTGGCTGTGCTAGATATTTAGGAAGGGGGGGGTGTTCCGTGGATCAACACTGTCATCTTGTGGTCCTGGGGCGAACTGTAGCAAGGTGCCAGTATTTTTTAGTGAGAGCCTTGGAAGTGTATGTGATAAATAGTAAAGGCTGTTAGAAAACTCCAGTAGTTATAGCCTACTATAGCCTGTACCCTTTTCTTCAGTGCTGATCCATGTGTACGACAAACTGGGAGCATCTTTTAGCTTGCCTACACTGGCTTGATCTGGGGTCTGTTTGGAGTAACAGAAACAAGAGCAAACAGACAAGACTGGAGAAAGACAGGCCTTACGTCTGACTCATGCAGGTCTCTTGGATGTTCTTGGTGACAGCTTCATAGACTGTAGGAGGCAAGGCCAGGTAGAATAGGCGGTTGGCCTGCAACCCCTGGTGCAGGGAATTCATGTGGCTGTTAAGGTGCTTGTAGGAGGCTGGATCATCATACTGGCCAGCCACATAGGAGTTACGGGCAAAGAACTCCTCCAGTTTGGGTCTTTCTTCTGGGGTGGCCTGGGAGAGATGCACAGACAAATGTGAATGCCTGCTTCTCTCAGAGTCTACACTTGTTGTACCCTAAAGGAGTAGGCAATCTCTCTCTCTGTTTTCAAGACAGGGTTTCTCTGTATAGCCTTGGCTGCCCTGGACTTGCTTTGTGGACCAGGCTGGCCTTGAACTCACAGAGATCCACCTGCTTCTGCCTCCTTGAGTAGGATTACAGGCGTGTGCCACCATGCCTGACTTCTTTCTCTCTTCTTTATTTCTTGTTCCACAGCTAAGGTGGGCTTCCCTTCAGTCAACTGTCCTGGCTCCACAAGTAGTTTACTTCATTCTGGTAACTTTGTGAGGGAGGAAGCTGAGGCATACAAAACAAAAATACTATATGCCGGTGGAGCAAATCACTGGTACAGTTTGCATATTCTCAGGACCCTCATGCCTACAGTAGAAAATGGATTTCAGGAAACTCTGAATGATGGAGAAGGTTGTCTCTCCAAAATGATTACAGCAAACTATAGGTGCTGAGAAAATGCCAATATAGCACATTTACTGGGGAGAAGAAGTACTTGAAAGAGTCTTTTCAGCTGCTGCCATGTCTCAGTGTGGCACCAAAGCACAGCAGGAGGGAGCCAGAGAAGCTGGGTCAGAGTGGAGCTGGGAAACAGATCTGAGCCTGAAGAGATCATCTTCCTCTGTCTTTGGTTAGAGGTCAAGGAGAAGGTTGTACAAGTGAATGGACACATTTTTTGGGTGGCTGGCAAGGGAGGGTAAGGATGTGAGATATCAGGGCTTGAGTGTTCTGGGTGACCTTGACTCTCAGCAAGTCAAGTGAGAAGTACGGAGGGAAGTGTTGCTTATGATAAGAATGGAGACATGTCTCCTCATGGGCTGCCTGGAGCTAGTCTTGCTGTGGGGTACAGGAAAGGGGAGAGCAAGGCTCTGGGATCTAATGTCACTCACTTTAAAGAAGGGCTCACTCTGCTTGCGGATGTCATCCACTGTGAGTCTGGAGCGGGCATAGCCTACAATGAAGGTGTCTTCCGGTAGAAGGCCATCCCGGAACAGCCACCTAAGGGAACAACATAGCTGTTTTCAGACTGGGTATGGTAGGCCTGTTCCTGGTAGTTTTCTTGGGTAGTGTAGAGTTATACCTACCAGATGGTGGGATAGATCTTCTTCTTGGCCAGGTCACCCTACAGCAGAGAAAACATGTGGTCAGAAAGAGCTGACATGACCTAGATCATTCCTACCACTGGTGACCTGGATCCTCATTTAGGGTTACTACTCAACTACAAATGTATCTACTATGCCCATATTTCATCAGAGGAACTCTGAGACTCAACTCTGCCTCACTCTTGTATCAATACAGATAGATAATCCTGCTGGGTTCAGGATGAAACCCCAGACATTGCATTCATTACAACTTAAGGATGATAAAGGCAGCACATAAAGGAGGCTGGAGAGATGGCTCATTGGTTAAGAGCACCGACCACTCTTCCAGAGGACCTGGGTTCAATTCCCAACACCCATATGTTAGCTCACAACTGTCTGTACTCCAGTTTCAGGGGATCCTATACCTTCACACAGACTCATGCAGTCAAAACAGCAATGAACATAAAATAAAATAAAATAAAATAAAATAAAATAAATAAATAAAAATTTAAAAAAGCAGCACATAAAACAAAAACTAAACCTGTGAGATATGACCTCAGATGTTACATTATCATGAGAGGAGCTATAAGGTAATGAGATGTTCAATTTACGAAGTTAGAAAAATGACAGCAGGCCAGGTTTGATGACGGAATATGAAGTCTTGTCTCAGTAACGAAGGTCAGATTTGGTAGTATACAACCTCCTAACATATAGGGGAGACACTTTCAAAAACCCTTCCTCCAAATTAGAATTTTAAAATATAGCGATGAAAAAAACACAATAGAAAAATTGGGCTATGAGTGATGCTCAGTGATTTTGGAGAAGGCACGGGATTTCATTTTCCACCCCTGCACTACAAAACAAACAAACAAACAGAATAAAAAACTAAGAAAAGAGAGATGGAGGATGGAGAGGAGAGCGTGAATTGCTATCTTCTGAATATGACACGGCTGTGGTACACATGAAGAAGTCACAGCAGCTATGATTGCCTGCAGAGGGTCAATATGTCAGCACAGTGTGTGTGTGTGTGTGTGTGTGTGTGTGTGTGTGTGTATCTAGTTCACTAGCTAAGGATCTGTTGACAGTTCTTCATGGGCCCCTTGTACTTGTTCAAGAAGTGGATGGTAGCCCATGCTCATTAGCATGTAGGAAGCAATAATTTCACTTAGTGGGTTATATAAAAAAGAAAAATTGGAAGTGTGAGGGGAAAGGGGGTCCAGAAAGACACCCTTTCAATTGATTGATTGCCTTATTGGTTTTTTGAGACAGAGTCTCTCTACATAGCCCTGACTGTCCTGGAACTCACTATGTAGACCAGGACCTAAGTAAGTTTGATCCCCAGAACCTATGTAAAAAGCTGGGCGTGGCAGTGTGTATCTGTAATCCTGAAGCTCATTTGCCAGCTAGCCTGGCTGAACTGATGAACTACAGGTTCAATAAGAGTTCTTGTCTCAAAGAATAAAGGTAGAGAGCAATGGAAAGAAGATACCTAATGTCGGCTTTTGGCATCTACACACATGTACATGTTATCTACACATACAGAGGATATGGATATCATTTCAAAGTTAGCAGTCTCTCAGGGTGAGACATAGTGGTACATGCCTACAATCTTAGTACTTATGATGCTGAGGCAGGAGGATGGTGACTTCAAGGCCATCCTGGGCTATAGATTGAGACATGTCACAGAATAAATCACTGAAAAAAAATCACATTAAAATATCAAAACAAAACAAAACAGGTTGAAGTGATGGTCCAGTGTTGTTAAGAGCACTTGCTGTTTTTGCACAGGATCCCAAGTTTGGGAACCCATGTCAGGCAGCTCAAAACTACTTTTAACTCTAGCTCCAGGGAATCTAATGTCATCTTTTGGCCTTTGTGGGTATCTTCATACATGTGGCAGATTGGCAGATTGGCTGCCTGGCAGACAGACAGGCATGCGTGCACACACATATACACATTTAAGAAAAAAAAAAAAAAAACAACAACAAAATTTTAAAAAAAGAAATTAGCCCAGTGGTAGCCGTGCACAGATTTAATCTTAGCACTCACGAGGCAGAGGTAGGTGGATCTTTTAGTTTGAGGCCAGCCTAGTTTATAGAGTGAGTTTCAGGATAGCCAAGGCTACACAAAGAACCCTATCTAAAAATAAAATGGGGGTGGGAATAACCTAATTCCCTTCCCCGCAAGAGAAATTAAATGAAAAATTCTGAAAAAAAAAATCATTGTGTGTGTCTTATGTTTTCTGGTGACTGAATTCAGGAATTCAAATATGCTAGGCAACTACTTGACTGACTATGGAGCTATAGTCCCTGTCCTGGCTAGTTTTATGTTAACTTGATACAGTGAGAGTCATCAGAAAGTAGGGAGCAAGGAGTCTAAATTGAGAAAATGTGTCCGTAAGATCCAACTGTAGGCAAGCCTGTAGAGCATTTTCTTAGTGATTGATGTGGGAGGGGCCCAGCCCATTGTGTGTGGTGCCATCCCTGGGCTAGTGGTCCTGGGTTCTATGAGAAAGCAGACTGAGCAAGCCATGGGGAAAAGCTAGTAAGAAGTAACCCTCTATGGTCTCTGCATTAGCTCCTGCCTGCAGTTTCCTGTCCTAACTTTCTTCAGTGATGGACTACAATCTGGAACTGTAAACCAAATAAACCCTTTCCTCCCCACCTTGCTTTTGGTCATGGTGTTTCATCATAGCAATAATAACTCTAACTAGCACAGTCTTTACATTTTTTTTTTGATAGGCTTTCACTGCTTATTCCTGGATGACCTAGAACTTGCTATGTAGAACAGGCTGGCTTCAAATTCACAGAAATCCATGTACCTCTACTTCCTGGGATTAAAGTCATGCCTGCCTAAAGGTTTTTTTTTTTTTTGAGACATAGTTTCAGTAATTTACTCAGGTTGGTCTGGAAGTTACTCTGTAATCCACATTGGCTTTGAATACTTACCTCAGATTCCAGAATAGCTAGAGTCACAGGTCTGCATGATTAGACCTTCTGAGAAATTTTTAGCTATTTTAGTCTACTGATTTTTAAAATGTAGCAACTTTGTTAAGTCTAACATGCAGATAAAGGGTTTCAGAAAAAAAATCT